>NC_068926.1:57060000-58310000 GCF_023091745.1 Budorcas taxicolor
GATCTATACTAATTATGATTTTATTTTTGTTGCTGTCTATGCTACTAGAAGAGAGATAGGTACTTGGCATACTTACTCACAATTCTATCCCTAACATTTAGCCCAATACCTGCCAAATTTTGAACGCCTAATAAATACTTGAGTTATGAAGTACTCAGAGAATTTGGCACTGCTTATTAGTACTTTTCTTGTGGCAGAATCATATTAGCAAGCTGTAAAGACCAGAGTCTAGCAATCAACATTTTCAAAATTTTTATACCTCAGCACTATAATTCTGTTAGGTTTTTTGTAGTTTATAACTTTTACACAGAATGATGCCAGGGAATATGTTAAAAGTGAATTGTATGCTGGCACTGCTCTTGTAGAATCAATCAGTTAAGAATATATATTATTTCCAGAGAAAATTGAAACTGTTGATGAAATATCTCTGTATTTGGATTTACATAAGTAATTTAGAATTTAGTAGCAGTAAAAATGAAATAATGAAAAACTCTATTCAAGGAAAATAAGGGCAGAACATGTTCATTTTTGTATTCACTTAAAGACAGTTATAAAGTTTCTAGGGTTCTAGTGTTGCCTTGTTGAATTCAGTATATCATCCATAATCTACCTAAAGCAGATAATTTAGTTTTGTTCTTCCGGGTATAAATGCCTTTTAGTTTTAGTTGAGGCTTAATAACTAGGGCAAAAGGAAACGCTTACATTTTAATTCTTATATTTCTCCATAAACTAGCAAAGAGTTGACAATAGTCTAAATGTAGCTGGAAATGGTTATGAAAATATTAGAAGCACATATGTAGTAAGTTCTCAATAAATATATTTTGAATCGGTGATCTTGATTAACATTACTGAGACCATTGAGGCAATTGGAAGTAATAATGAATATAAGTTTCAAGAATAAAACTTGAAATGTTTAGAAGTCGTAATCATTCACATTCATGCAAAGATGGGCTCAACAAAGGACAGAAATGGTATGGACCTAACAGAAGCAGAAGATATTAAGAAGAGGTGGCAAGAATATACAGAAGAACGGTACAAAAAAGATCTTCACGACCCAGATGATCACGAAGGTGTGATCACTCACGCCCTTCTAGAGCCAGACATCCTGGAATGTGAAATCAGGTGGGTCTTAGGAAGCATCACTAGGAAGAAAGCTAGTGGAAGTGATGGAGTTCCAGTTGAGCTATTTCAAATCCTGTAAGGTGATGCTGTGAAAGTGCTGCACTCAATGTGTCAGCAAATTTGGAAAACTCAGCAATGGCCACAGGACTGGAAAAGGTCAGTTTTCATTCCAATCCCAAAGAAAGGCTATGCCAAAGAATGCTCAAACTACCGCACAGTTGTACTCATCTCACACGCTAGTAAAGTAATGCTCAAAATTCTCCAAGCCAGGCTTCAGCAATACCTGAACCATGAACTTCCAGATGTTCAAGCTGGTTTTAGAAAAGGCAGAGGAACCAGAGATCAAATTGCCAAATCCGCTGGATCATGGAAAAAGCAAGAGAGTTCCAGAAAAATATCTATTTCTGCTTTATTGACTATGCCAAAGCCTTTGACTGTGTGGATCACAATAAACTGTAGGAAATTCTGAAAGAGATGGGAATACCAGCCCACCTGACCTGCCTCTTGAGAAATCTGTATGCAGGTCAGGAAGCAAGTTAGAACTGGGCATGGAACAACAGACTGGTTCCAAATAGGAAAAGGAGTACGTCAAGGCTGTATATTGTCACCCTGCTTATTTAACTTCTATGCAGAGTACATCATGAGAAACGCTGGGCTGGATGAAGCACAAGCTGGAATCAAGAATGCTGGGAGAAATATCAATAACCTCAGATATGCAGATGATATCACCCTTATGGGAGAAAGTGAAGAAGAACTAAAGAGCCTCTTGATGAAAGTGAAAGTGAAGAGTGAAAAAGTTGGCTTAAAGCTCAACATTCAGAAAACGAAGATCATGGCATCCGGTCCCATCACTTCATGGCAAATAGATGGGGAAACAGTGGCTGACTTTATTTTTCGGGGCTCCAAAATTACTGCAGATGGTGATTGCAGCCATGAAATTTAAAGACGCTTACTCCTTGGAAGGAAAGTTATTGACCAACCTAGACAGAATATTAAAAAGCAGAGATATTACTTTGTCGAAAAGGTCTTTCTGGTTAAGGCTATGGTTTTTCCAGTGTCATGTATGGATGTGAGAGTTGGACTATAAAGAAAGCTGATTGCAGAAGAATTGATGCTTTTGAACTGTGGTGTTGGAGAAGACTCTTGAGAGTCCCTTGGACTGCAAGGAGATCCAGCCAGTCCATCCTAAAGGAGATCAGTCCTGGGTGTTCATTGGAAGGACTGATGGTGAAGCTGAAACTCCAATACTTTGGCCACCTGATGCAAAGGGCTGACTCATTTGAAAAGACCCTGATGCTGGGAAGGATTGAGGGCAGGAGGAGAAGGGGCCAACAGAGGGTGAGATGGTTGGATGGCATCACCGACACAATGGACATGGGTTTGGGTGGACTCCGGGAGTTAGTGATGGACAGGGAGGCCTGGCGTGCTGGGGTTCATGGGATCGTGGAGAGTCAGACATGACTGAGCGACTGAACTGAATCATTCATAAATCAGTATGATGCATTGGAAAGCTGAAATCCCATTGATAGTTTCCTTTCTCTATACTAAAACATTGATTTCTTTTTTTTTATGTTTCAGTTTCAGTTCTGAATTTTAACTAGTGTAAAATGCATGAAAAATGTCCCATCTATAGATAAATGGAAATGTTTTTCAAATTTCAAGTTTTTGCCTAGCCATCTAAGTGATGATAACTCTGTAAATGTGAAAAATACATTTTTATTTTAGGGTGATTCTTTTTTCGTTTCTCTTGTTCCAAGTAAGCATTGATAATAAATAACCTTAATAATATTGCAATTAGATAATACTGTTGGATTCCATTTGTGTGGACCTTTTTTTTTCTTTCTATAAAGTATAAGGATTTGTTTGTTATAAATTCCTACTATAAGTTAAAATTCATTATTGTTTTAGTGTTTTCTAAGCCTTTCCCAGGCTCCTCAAGCTGCATAGTACATAGATTCATACCCAAAATACCTGCTTTACAGATACAGTCCCTCTAACTGTTATTGTATTACTGGATTTACATCAACTTTTCTTTGTTGTTACACAAGCATAGTCTTAATATTGCATTTTAGAAACCAGCAAAATGTGAGAGGTTTTTACTCTTAGCAAAAGTCAGTCTGTACCTTCTAAATGAATAAAATACTAAAAAGTGCCTTTACAGAGTCCTGCCGATTGAAAACTGTAACAAGTGGATACCTTGTTTTTATAATAGGATACTTGTACCTGAGTGCTTGTACAAAAAAAAATTTGGTCAGTTTCCATTTTCTCTGCATTTTGGAATAAGACTCTGGGGTTGAATTCTTTTTATACCATTATTTATTGTTGAAATTAATTTTTTTTAATTAGAAAGAAAACATTGCTGTATCTGAGGAACTTTTCTAATTATATTTAAGAAACTGATTAGAGATTTTTCTCTAAAATCGGTGACCTTGTTTTACCAGAGAGTGAATTCCAATCTTTTACTTCAGAAACACTGCTATAGCTTTATAGCCATGTTGTAATATTTCCATTTATCTATAGATGGGACATTTTTAATGCATTTTACACTAGTTAAAATTCAGAACTGAAACTGAAACTTTAAAAAAAAAGAAATCAATGTTTTAGTACAGAGAAAGGAAACTATCAATGGGATTTCAGTTTTCCAATAGTCCACAATAATAATATCACAGAACCAAAATAGCTTCCTTAACATCAAGGATATGACATTGATGTGGAGCCCTGTTAATAAAGAAGGCTAAGATTAGATAATCTTCAATGTCTTATGTTTATATTTTTCTGAAAATTTTTAGAAAATTACTTAGTTTTTAATTTCTTAAGTGAATTTGGAGGGAAAGATTATTACCCGAGGTATTTATGGTTGCCATGTGTGCTTTCAGTGAACTGTTATGTTTTCAGTTTGGAGAAGATTGTTGTTTTTAGTCGCTCAGTCATGTCTGACTCATTTTGCAACCCTATGAACTGTAGCCTGCCAGGCTCCACTGTCCATGAGATTTCCCAGGCAAGAATACTGGAGTGGGTTTCCATTTCCTTCTTAAGGGGATCTTCCCGACCCAGGGATCGAACCTGCGTCTCCTGCATTGACAGGCAGATTCTTTGCAACTGAGCCACCAGGAAAGCCCCATGGAGAAGATACATACAGATAATTATGAGACAAGGCAACCTTTATAAATGAATATACACATGTACACTTAAATATGTATATATATCTATATAATACCTTCTTATTATAAGTATCTTTGAAAGTCAAAGCCCCTCTTAAGTTTAATGTTACCCTTTGCTTCACTGTGTAGTACTTTAACCGCTATTTAAATTTTAAGTTAATTAAAATTAAATTTAAAATCTACTTCCTCAGTCACAAGAGCCACATTTGACATGCTACTATATACTATATACGTCTACTATGTAGATGTAGATATAGAACATTTCCATCATCACAGAAAGTTCTATTAGATAATAATATATTAATAATAATAATACAGTAATTATTAATTATTATAATTACTAATAATATATTAAATAATCCTGAGATTATCACTGATAAGTATCTCAGTATAAATTCTTTCATAATTTTTTCTACACATATACTCATTATTACAGTTTTGCAAAAATAAGATCATATTGAACATCAGGGGTATAACGCTGATGCAGAGCCCAGTGATCATCTTAGTTTTTACTGTTATCACATATACATATTGATTACCTCATCTTTTTTAACACTTCTTTTTTTGGCTATACAGCCCCACCTGCAGCATCTTAGGTCCCCGACCAGGGTCGAACCCATGATCCCTGCAGTGAGAGCGTGGAGTCTTAACCACTGCCAGGGTAGTCCTGATCACCTCATTCTTTTAATGTTTATTTCATTACATGACTCTACCATATTAACTGTTTCTCCAGTGGTAGACATTCTACATGGTGAAGCCTGTAAGGATATTTTGGAAATACGACTTTTTTTGACTGGATATGTTTTGTTAAACCAATATCAACCCTGAATATTCATTGGAAGGACTGTTGCTGATGCTCCAGTACTTTGGCCACCTGATACAAAGAACCAACTCATTGGAAAAGACCCTGATGCTAGGAAAGATTGAGGGTATGAGGAGAAGGGGACGACAGAGGATGAGATGGTTGGATGGCATCACTGATTCAATTACTGAGTCAAACTCACTACATGAGTTGAGCAAACTCCAGGAGACAGTGAAGGACAGTGAAAACTGGCATGCTACAGTTTATGGGGTCACAAAGAATGAAACATGACTTAGCAACTGAACAACAACAATCCATTTTTACGTTATAGCCTTTGCATGTATTCAGAAAGGGATAAAGAAAGGTGCCTTAAAGTGGGCTGGAAAGGTCTGTCTAGGCTGTCAAAAGTTGCAACATCTTTAGGCTAAGAGAATGAATGTGAAATGTTATAAAAGTCAAGTCAAATATTTAAATTAAACTGGCTGAAACACCGTTCATTCTTTTTTAACTTTTTTTCTCTATTCTCTTAACACAGGCCACAAATGCTCACACCAATGAGGTGGTGGCGATTAAGAAAATGTCCTATAGTGGGAAGCAGGCACATGAGGTATGTTAAAGACATTGTGTCACTAAACTGACATATGCAAGTTAGTATGAAAGTGACAGTAGAAACAAAGTTTCCTGAGCATTTCTTTATCACAGTTCTTTTTTTCCCCTTATGGATAATTTAATAAACATTTACTAATATTCTACCTCAATCAACTCTTTTGTGAAATAAAATATGAATTTAGTATGCTCAGTCACTTCAGTCATGTCTCTTTGCGACCCCATGGACTGTAGTCCTCCAGGCTTCTCTGTACATGGGATTCTCCAGGCAAGAACACTGAAGCAGCTTGCCATTTCCTTCTCCAGGGGATCTTCCCGACCCAGGGATCAAACCACGTCTCTTACGTCTCCTGCATTGGCAGACAGGTCCTTTACCACTAGCACCACTTGTGAAGCCGCAGGATTAGTATAATGGATTTGTTATAATGTATTTGGTGATTGATTTCATTTATATGTACTAAAACAAGAAGTAACACAAGTTTAAATAGCTACTTCATGTATTAAGCATTTTCTTTGTCCACTTAAAATAATGAAAAGAATGTTATATATGTATACTTGAAAATAAAACACTGTCTTCTGTTAAAAAATCATGATACTTCTTTTTGATTTCAATAGAAATGGCAAGATATTCTTAAGGAAGTCAAATTTCTACAACAATTGAGACATCCTAATACCATTGAATACAAAGGTTGCTACTTGAAAGAGCACACTGCTTGGGTAAGTCAAAGGACCTCTATTATCTTTTAATTTTTTCCTATAAAATTTTTTTGTGTTTTCCTTTTTTTTCTATTATGTCTTTGGTTTATAAAATTATCAGCCCATTTCTGTCCCATTTGATTTTTGTTTTCAGTATTTAACAATTGTTACTCCAGTGTGTGTCATATGGTATACATTCTAAAGTTTAAATATGACATCTAAGAGTCTATAGGAAATTTATTGTTAAACATTCAATGAAAAGATAGTGGAAAGTTAATAACATCATTTTACAATGATTTATTTTCAAAAGTAAGAAGCAAGGCCTTTTATTCTCATCCTACAGTTTTTGTCTTTGTCATTTCTCATCCTCTACTCCAGTTCCCCACAAATTCAGAATTGTGCTTGATACTACTATCACTGTCTAAGGTTTTTTGCTGGATTTTTTTTGCTAGGTTATGATTAAATGAAACAATCTTTTGTTCCACTCTGTCTTCTTGGTATGTTTTTATTTTTACATGATTTTGCTTCTGATTTTAATCTGACATAGTAGACATTGTATAGAACCAGAAAATCCTATAGTTTGTATTTTACAGGATTGCACATTTCAGTTTAAAGTATTCAATATCAATATCATTTACTGAATACTCACCACTGTATAAGTCGTTTCCTATACATGATCTCCAGCTAGGGAATGGAATTTTTGTTCTCAGATAGACTAGAAAAGGTTAAACATAAAACCTTTCTGCTCAAGCAGTTCTTAAGATATGTAGAGCCACTGCATCTGTCCTGAGTAGAAGAAATTAAGAGGAGTATCTCTGGAAATCAATTCTCTGGCAATCTCAGCTATCTTGAAGGAGCCAAGAAAGAGATTTTGAGCAGGCAAAGTAAATGTTACAAAATCAAGTGCTAAATCTCATATATTTCAGAACTTCAGAAAATTCTCTGAGCTCTTATTTGAAGCCTATTTACTCTTTGATTACATAGAGTGCTAATAAGTTTGGTTACTTAGTCTGTGTTTATAAGCATTTGTTAGGCTAATTAGAAGGAACTCATAGAACTAAGTTGCCAGAGACATGCATACAAATAGGCACAACTACTTTGACCTTAAGGAAGAAGTTAGAGAATTTAGAGAGCAGACCTAATAATTTAAAAGCAGAACAACCAGAGCTGTTAAATGTCAGGGTCAAACTTCTAGCCACTGCTCAGGTGCTCTTGTGCTGTGTAGTAATTGGAAAAAGAATATTTGGGGCAGAAATACAGAGTTAACATGTAATTTAAAACATAGAAGCATAACTATAAACATTTACTCCATTCATTTTTTAAATTATATGTTCATTTTCCTTATACTCAGTTATATGTGCATATCAGTTTACATAATTTAAGAAAGTAGAGGGAATTCCCTGACCCAGGCCCACTGCAGAGGGCCTGGATTCCATCCCTGGTTTGGGAATGAAGATCTTGCAAGCTGTATGACTCCACCAAAAAAATAAAAAAATTTTTTTTAAATTTTTAATTAAAAATAACATAGAAAAGTAAGTAATACAGATGAGAAATGTTTCCATCAAAACTAAGAAGACAATAGTGTTTGTCAGTTATACCTTAATAAAGCAGAATAAAAAAGAAAAATAGTACACATAAAAGGCTGAAAGTGAAAATCACTCAGTCATGTCCAACCCTTTGTTGACCCCATGGACTGTACTGTCCATGGAATTCTCCAGGCCAGAATACTAGAATGGGTAGCCATTCCCTTCACCAGGGAATCTTCCCAACCCAGGGATTGAACCCAGGTCTCCTGCATTGCAGGCAGATTCTTTCCCAGCTGAGCCACCAGGGAAGCCCATAAAAGGCTAATGTTCATTATAATATTCACTTATGTGAACTGTTTCATTTCACAATAAGAAATAAAATTAATATTTCTGAATCTTCTTACTTTTAATATAAAGCAGAAAGCTATAATAAAGTTTCTAAACTTTAAACTTCTAAATTTCTCATACTTTTTAGAGTATTCTAGAAATAGAATCTTTTTTATATAATAT
Source organism: Budorcas taxicolor (assembly GCF_023091745.1). Taxonomy (NCBI): domain Eukaryota; kingdom Metazoa; phylum Chordata; class Mammalia; order Artiodactyla; family Bovidae; genus Budorcas; species Budorcas taxicolor. Next base: position 57,068,424 of record NC_068926.1, read on the forward strand.
ATATTTAATTGTACCTATAAATATATAATAAATTTAATAATATAAAGTTATATCTATATTATTATATATAATGTATGATATATAATAGATTATGTATTATGTACCTTGCTACTAGAATAATTAAGACTATGAGCTATGTATTATATTGTTATATAGTATATAATTATTTATTATATTATGACATATAATTATAATATAATATATAATATTGTATCTCATATTCTTCTAAAATATTCCAGTAATGCAGGGTAAATAATACACAAGTGTTTTCACATATACTTTTTTAAATGAAAGGAATTAATATGTTATTAGTAGTTGTATCTATATGATTATAGGAAATTTGTATTCATAATAAACATACTATGTTTTTAAGAAATAATAATTTGTAAGAGTGTGCATGCTTGTGTGTGTGTGTAGATTGGTAACTGAACACTCCACTTCTGACCTTGGCTACAAATCAGCAATAGTCTGGGATGCATAAAAAAATCTAAGATGAGAGTAAAGAGTTTTCTCATTTTTGCTTTTCAAAAACCTTCCAAGGTTGCAAACCCCCCAAAAATAAATATTATTTTAATTTTAGTAATATTCTAGAAATATTTTAAGACATACATTGAACTATCCCATCTGTCTTGGGGATTCAAGCTAATGTAATGACACATAGAAGGCTACATATTTAGATTGAGATTCTAACTAGTATTTTCTTGTTTAGAACTTTTTAAAATGTGAAAGTAGAGAGCTTATAGCTTTTGACTTATTCTACTTAGTAATTCCTAGTGTAGATTTTACTGGGTCGTGTATTTGGTTACCACTTTTTTTTAAAGTTACAAAATTTAAAGTTATACTGTAACCTAACTACCTTAAATCCTTGAGTACAATCCCCATATTGTCTTAGACCAATTCCAATTTCAAATAGAAAATAGCAAAAGCAGATGATAAAAGTTATAAAAATCAATTTCTAGTGCCAGATGACCAAGATTTAATCCAGGTTCAGGTATATCAGAGTATTTATTCTCTTAGTATTCTTAGTTCTTGGTTAGTTGATTGGTTTTAGCAATTTCTTATTCTTAGGTTAATAAGAATAATTATTCTGATTATTATTTCAATCTGTTACAGTTGGTGATGGAATATTGCTTAGGCTCAGCCTCTGATTTGTTAGAAGGTAAGGATAAAAGCACTTTCCCTTTCTTTCCTTTTTACCTTGACCAGAGTGTTATCTGCTCCTATACTAAAGCACACCTTGGGCAAACTAAAAGGTTAATGCCACTTAGACTTAAGGGTTACGTGGATAAGCCATGCAGACTGTGTCTCTGCACTGTCGCTGATATCTGATTAATGACTAGTAGCCCTCTCACTCTTTTAGTTCATGGCCATCCACGGCAGATACTACTAAAATATTTGGGTAATGTCGTGTAGTATATGTAGCCAGAAACATCAAATTCATGTGTATATATGAAATATAGGCAGATGATATCAAATTATGTTGATATTTAACCCTATCACATCTTTTGACTGACCTAGTTCTCCTAACGGAGAAGGCAATGGCACCCCACTCCAGCACTCTTGCCTGGAAAATCCCATGGACGGAGAAGCCTGGTAGGCTGCAGCCCATGGGGTCGCTAAGAGTCGGGCACGACTGAGCGACTTCACTTTCACTTTTGACTTTCATGCATTGGAGAAGGAAATGGCAACCCACTCCAGTATTCTTGCCTGGAGAATCCCAGGGACAGAGGAGCCTAGTAGGCTGCCGTCTGTGGGGTCGCACAGAGTCGGACACGACTGAAGCGACTCAGCATCAGCATCAGTTCTCCTATGCAGGACACTGTTATAACCAGAGACTATGTTAAAATTTTACATTTTTAAAAAAGACTTTCTTATATTATCCTTGATCTATGAATAGAAATTGCTTATTAGCTGCTTTCACCAATAATGAAAACTTGTGGTTAGAAGGAGTACTTACAGGTGGCTTGTGACAGAGGAGAATAATGCAGTCTAAAACACTCTAGTAGTCATATATGGATGTGAGAGTTGGACCATAAAGAAGGTTGAATGCCAAAGAATCGATGCTTTTGAACTGTGGTGTTTGAGAAGCCTCTTGAAGGTTCTTTGGACTACAAGGAGATCCAACCAACTGTATCCTAAAGGAAATCAGTCCTGAATATTCATTGGAAAGACTGATGCTGAAGCTGAAACGCCAGTACTTTGGCCACCTGATGTAAAGAAAAGACCCTGATGCTGGGAAAGACCGAAGATGGGAGGAGAAGGGGATGACAGAGGATGAGATGGTTGGATGGTATCACCAACTGGATGGACATGAGTTTGAGCAAGCTCCAGGAGTTGGTGATGGACAGGGAAGCCTGGCATGCTGCAGTCCATGGGGTCACACAAAGTTGGACATGACTGAGCAACTGAACTGAACTGAAAACACTCTAGGCATTTAAAGTGTCAGCGGGACTGGTAAATTTGGACCTGGCCAAATTCCACACATTGGAATCAGTGTGGTTTTGACTTGCAACTGACAAGTAAATTAACAGTTCCTTACAGTGAGTATCTGGAGAAAGAAATGGCAACCCACTCCAGTATTCTTGCCTGGAGAATCCCATGGATAGAGGAGCCTGGAGGGCTACAGTCTATAAGATCGCAAAGAATCAGACTCACCTGAGCACAGCACAGCACAGCAGCACAGTGACTATCAGGCTTTGTTTTATTTTATTTTGAAGGAGTTTGTTTTTATGCTTGAGTTTTCTGATTATTTATTCTCTAGGAAAATTCTATAGGAAAATATATTCTATGGAAAATATAGGAAAATATATCCTATGTATTTAGGTGAATGTGTTTCCAAATTGTCATTTAAGAAAGTACATAATTCAGTCTGGTATTGCTATATAAGATAATAAAAATAGGAATGAAACTGATCATCCACTCTTGGCTTTTTTTTTTTTCCTTCCTCAGTTCATAAGAAACCACTTCAGGAAGTGGAGATCGCTGCCATTACTCACGGTGCCTTGCAGGGGCTAGCCTACCTGCATTCTCATGCACTGATTCATAGGTAAGATTAGAGACCAGTTACATTTTCATTTCAGTTACAGGACTGTCTGTTCAAGGAACCTTGAAAATTAGTGCATGCTCCAATTTTTAGGGTGCCTGAGGATTTATGGGAAGCAAACAGATTGCTGCTGCTTCTGAATGTAAAGAGTAAAGTTGCCAGAATTTAGTTCCTATCTCTTCATCTCTCCCATATATCCATAAAGACTTATATCATCTCTGTTCTCTAGGTAACTATTCTCCAGGCTTAATGTTGCAGCGAAATTTGAAGAGGAGCCCAGCAACCTTTAGATACTGTCAATAAAAAAAGGAAAAGAAAATTAGCTTTGCTTACATATGTTTATTTCCTAGCTGAGTTCTTCTTTTCCTGTTGCAAATAACAAGTCAGTCTCACGTGAATATATGCTATTCTATCAATTTAAAATTTTTTGCATTTCTTTAGTCCATATAGATATATAGGAAGGTATTATCATCTTCATTTCAGCAGATGATGAAAAACCATCTGAGACTTAGAACAATTTAAATAATTAGCCCATAGTTTCCTAGCATTTATGTAATAAAGATTGAAACTCAGATTTTCTAATGCCTAACACAAGGCTAAACCACTCCAGTGTTCTTGCCTGGAGAATCCCAGGGGCAGGGGAGCCTGGTGGGCTGCTGTCTATGGGGTCGCACAGAGTCAGACACGACTGAAGTGACTTAGCAGCAGCAACACAAGGCTTCCCTCTAAGTTACATTTTGTTTGTCACAGCCCCACTCTCTTCTTTCCAACCTACTTCCCAGCACTAATTTCTAAGCAAAGTTGTCATTACCAGTTTTTCATCTCAGTAAAGAACTTCTAGTACTGTTACTTTAATGAATAGTGGCCAAGTAGTAGTGAAAGGATCTGAGATGGCTTAAAGCCATAAGGAAAAAATTTACATTTACCAGGAAGAAATGAAACTATTAAGTCATAGGTTCTTCTTTTGCTTCTTTTCTCATTACTCTAGAGTAGCCATTGTCAGTTACTAGTACATACTGCAAAATAGAACTCCCTCAAGACAGATAGACCAAAATTCCTATCATGAGTTTGGCTTGTTTGTAAGGATGAAGAATGACCCTAACCATGGCTAATAAATATTGACAAAATTGATTTAACTATAATTTCTGAAGATTTGACAACTTTAATATGAATGTATATAAGGTGCCATTACTGAATGTCAACTTGTTTTGCTTGTTTCTGTTTATAAAAGTCACAGTTCAGTTTTTTGTGCCTTTGTTACCTTAATTTACACATTAATGTTTTGTTCCATATTACACTTTATCTTTTAATATGTAAAGGGAATTGAAAAGACAAAAAAACTTTTAAAGAATGCTCTTTAGTTAAAAATAAATTCAGATTCTTATTGTTTTAATTTAAAAGGCAAGTCAGTGTTAGAGAAAAGATATTTTTCTATTGTATGAGAATTAAATAATGCTTCTTTTTTTTTTAGTTTTCTCTGCCAATGCCTAATGTCATCATGAGGAAAGAAACTGAATTTTCAAGGGAAGATTTTTGGAAAAATTATTTTGGGAGCATTTGAACCTTTTATTTTCACCTTGACATAAGTTTTCCTCATTCCCTCTGCTTTATCTTTCCATTGCCCATCAATGTATAATTCTTAATTCCTAGTACTCATTACACCTCATCCCTTTTTTAAAAATAATAAAGAGTACATCCACATCTTCTCATTCTGAATTTTCATACTGAAGATTGAATTTTTTAAATCATATTTTTCATACTGAAGATTGAATTTTTTAAATCATATTTTTAAAAAATTTTGCTGCATAGAATTTCTAACAGCTTTAGTAGTAACCACTTGAGATTGAATTTTTTAAAATCATGTTTTTTTAACTTTTTGTTGCATAAAACTTCTAATAGCTTTAATAGTAACTAGTTGAGATTCTTTGTAATAATACAATAGAAATGCAATTTCCTAACCCCTAATCCTTGTTTGTTTTGATCTTTCAGGGTCTTCTTTTTACTGTACAGTGTTATTTTTAAAATAACACCTTCTCTATAACATGTACCCTCAAATGCCTTAGAGTTGCAGTTACAATTAAAGGCAGAGAGAAAGGGTCACAGGCAAGAAAGAAAAGGTATGTGTGTAGCTGAGGTTTATTGGTAGGTAGTCAATTCAGAGTCATTAAAGATTTGTTTAGACTCAAAAAATGTCATGAAATTTAGAAAAGAAAAAAAGTGTTACAAATGGCACCAGTTTTCCCAGCATGAAGAATACTGTTGATGACTGAATTTAGCAATTCATATGCTTTTGTAAGTGTAGGAACTGAGAGGTTACCTTGTCTGCCATGTCTGCCTCTTTTCTCATTTCATTCTTCACCTCTGAAGGAAGCTGTATGTTTTAATAATTACTATGACCTACCAGTAAGTACACCAAGGAATTTGGTCCCCTTTATAACTTGCAGTAATTACTAAATCCCCTTCTGGCTAACTGAGCAAGTTTTTTTTTTTAATGAATTTTTTGTCTTATTAATTGCATGCTCTGACCTATTCCATAATCAAAATTGAAAAGTAATTTTCTAACCCTCTTATTTTTTCCTATAGGGATATTAAAGCAGGAAACATTCTTCTAACAGAGCCAGGTCAGGTGAAACTAGCGGATTTTGGATCTGCCTCAATGGCTTCTCCTGCCAATTCCTTCGTGGGCACACCTTACTGGTATGTGGAATTAGAAAACACAACATAGTTTTACAATATGTGTGTGTAACCAAGATGGGCTCATAGCACTGGTTTTGTTTGGTTCTTTTTTTTTTTACACTGTCTCACCATGTGCCTCAAATGAGATTACATTAGGAAGGATAGAAACTTCACTAGCAAAAAAGAAACACTTAGACTGAGTATAAAATTTCCAGTGACTTTAAATTGTTCAAATAAGATTGATGTCACTGTGTGTAAACTGAGTAGGATTATCAACTCACTGACCAAGCTCAGGTTTTATATTTCATTTAAAGTTTCTTTTGAACTTTTCTCTTCAGGCAGAGTCCCTAGGCAAGAACAAGTTAATTTCTTTAGCCTTTTCTAGCCAATGAACATAAATTTTACCTTTCAATGAAAGAAATCCATGTTCTTATTTCTGTTGAATTCTCTGATACTTTATTTCACTTGTCATTCTGACTTAAAGTTTCATCTCACTCTATTCAAGACTCCTTTCATTTATTTCATAGACACATTGGAATTTCATTGTACCTTGGGGAATGACTTACACCCCTGGAAACTTACTTGCCTACTAAAAAAAAATTAGCTACTATTTGAAATTTTTCCCACCATCATCAAATAACATATACTATGCAACTACTTACACACACTAATAGAGAACAGATCATCTTAAACTATATAACCCTTACCCTCCTAATGAAAATCCATTATGGACAAATAAAATAATATCCATTACTGTAGCCAGTTTATTTGTTTTTTAACTTATAACATCTTGGAAATACCTGATTATATATTGCTTTATGTAATTGCATGAAGTATTTTTCATATTGTTTAAAGTAGTTAAAGTGTTTCATACATATTAATCCTTTACAAATATCTCTGAGGTAGCTAATAAAATTCTCTGCATATTACAGATGAGGAGACTGATATAAAGAAAGATTAAGTAACTTAGCCAAGATCAAAGGATAGTAAAAGGCCTGTTGAAAATCATGTATTTTTTCATGTAAATCACTGGGTATATTTTTGTATTTTCAGTAGTGTTTTTTCAAATTGTTTGTGTAAAGAAATGGTAACTTTATCAGATAAAACTTTAGAATATGCTCAAAAACAGCTATTTCGTTGAATCTATTAAGTGAATTTTATTTTTAATTTGCAACTTGAGTTTTGTGAATTATATTTGGCAGGATGGCTCCAGAGGTGATCTTAGCTATGGATGAAGGACAGTATGATGGGAAAGTTGATATTTGGTCACTTGGGATCACCTGCATTGAAATGGGTGAGCAAAGAGCTGTTTCCATTGTACTTTTGAAATCACTCCTTATTACAATTACAAATTCACTTATCCAGCTATTATTAAATATTTAATGAGTTCCTGGTACATATGTGCTAGGTAATGTGAATTTATTATATTTTTTCTATGCTTTGTTATAACATCATAAGATTGCTTTTTCTCTCTGTTATATTTTCATGTTATTATGTTAAGTAAAAGAGTTAGAGCACATATGGCAGCTAACCAGTGTAAAAATATACAACAGTTGGTATTAATATTTGAAAAATATCCATTCTCCATACCACAAATAATGACATATGTCCTTCTTTCATAGTAATGTCCATTACTTAATTTACATTCCAGCTTATATAAGGGAACTCTGGGAAAGTACTAGCAAACTTACCAAAGATTAGACTCTAAAAACTGACCTACATAGAGAGCAGTCCCAGATAAAACTTCATATTAGGGAATACCTCCATCAATAAGATCTATGGAAAAACCCAAACTAACTTTTTGGCCAACCCAGTGCTCTAAAATATAAAGCTATATAAAACACAAAAAATTAAAAGATTCACTTCAGTTCCATTCAGTTGCTCAGTCACGTCCGACTCTTTGCGACCCCATGAACCGCAGCACACCAGACCTCCCTGTCCATCACCAACTCCCAGAGTTTACCCAAACACCCATCCATTGAGTCAGTGATGCCATCTAACCATCTCATCCTCTTGTCCCCTTCTCCTCCTGCCTTCAATCTTTCCCAGCATCAGGGTCTTTTCAAATGAGTCAGTTCTTCATATCAGGTGGCAAAAGTATTGGAGTTTCAGCTTCAACATCAGACCTTCCAATGAACACCCAGGACTGGTTTCCTTTAGGATGGACTGGTTGGTTCTCCTTGCAGTCCAACAGACTCTCAAGAGTCTTTTCCAACACCACAGTTCAAAAGCATCAATTCTCCTGCACTCAGCTTTCTTTATAGACCAGCTCTCACATCCATACATGACCACTGGAAAAGCCATAGCCTTGACTAGACGGACCTTTTTGACAAAGTAATGTCTCTGCTTTTTAATATGCTGCTAGGTTGGTCATAACTTTCCTTCCAAGGAGTAAGCATCCTTTAATTTCATGGCTGCAATCACCATCTGCAGTGATTTTGGAGCCCCCAAAAATAAAGTCAGCCACTGTTTCCACTGTCTCCTCATCCATTTGCCATGAAGTGATGGGACCGGATGCCATGATCTTCGTTTTCTGAATGTTGAGCTTTAAGCCAACTTTTTCACTCTTCACTTTCACTTTCATCAAGAGGCTCTTTTGTTCTTCACTTTCTGCCATAAGGGTGGTGTCCTCTGCATATCTGAGGTTATTGATATTTCTCCCGGCAATCTTGATTCCAGCTTGTGCTTCCTCCAGCCCAGCGTTTCTCATGATGTACTCTGCATATAAGTTAAATAAGCAGGGTGACATTATATAGCCTTGATGTACTCTTTTCCTATTTGGAACCAGTCCATTTTTCCATGTCCAGTTCTAACTGTTGCTTCCTGACCTGCATACAGATTTCTCAAGAGGCAGGTCAGGTGGTCTGGTATTCCCATCTCTTTCAGAATTTTCCAGTTTATTGTGGTCCACACAGTCAAAGGCTTTGGCATAGTCAATAAAGCAGAAATAGATGTCTTTCTGGAACTCTCTTGCTTTTTCCATGATCCAGGGGATGTTGGCAATTTGATCTCTGGTTCCTCTGCCTTTTCTAAAACCAGCTTGAACATCTGGAATTTCACAGTTCAGGTATTGCTGAAGCCTGGCTTGGAGAATTTTGAGCATTACTTTACGTATAGACTAATGGAAAGTAGCTGAAACATAACTAACAGAGTATTGGCCCCGAATTTCTGAGGAACTCTCACAACTTCTTTACCAAATTTCTTTATTAAAAAGAAAACAACAAACTGCCAGCAGAAAAATGGACAATGAGTATGATCAAGGAGTTAGCACTGAAAAGAAAGCATAAATGGACAACAAACATCAGAAGATACTCCACTTCATTAGTATTCAGTGAAATGCAAAGTAGAACCATTTCATATTTATCAGATTGGTATAATTTTTTAAAGCCAGATGGGAAGCTGCTAAAGAAACAGGAACTCCCAAACACTATTGATAGGAGTATAAATTGGTATAACCATGTTGGAGAGCAAGTTGGCAACATCTGGTAAGGTTGATGAGTGTCAGTGACTCAACACTTCTAAGTATACACTTTAGAAATTTTATATATATACACTAGAAAATGTGGAAGGCTTCAACCTTGTTTGTAGAAGCAAGAATAGTTGGAAACAACCTAATTTCTTACCCTAAGAATGACTGAATTAATTATGAATTACTGTATCACAGTTAAGGATGAACTAGATCTACATGTGTCATCATGGATAAATCTCAGATCACAACACTGAATGAACAAAAAATGTCACAAGAGTATAGATACAGTATGATACCAATTATGAAAGTTTTACAAGCAACTTTATATGTTGTTTATGAGTATACATGTATACTAATAGATGTAAGAGATATCATTTCAGAATATTGAATTTTGGAGAATAGAAGAGGAAGTTACATCTACTTATTTTTTAGAAGAAAGGATTATTCCTATTTTGTCATTTATGTTCTAAAATGAATCAAAATTTTACTTGTAACACTGAAACTATAGTAACACCTCCTCACTTACAGCACTTTACAAGGTTGTCCCCCGAGTTGAACATTACAGCTAATTAGTGCCCACCCATTGTTTTAACAAGTTTTTTCTTACCTAAATCTATTTAAACTATGACATGGATTTGGCACATACCCTTTTATGATGATTCAAGATCATCATCACATCAGTTTTTATACTATGTAGATATGTTGTTGTTCAGTCAGTCAATCATGTCTGACTCTTTGCGACCCCATGGACTGCAGCATGCCAGACTTCCCTGTTCGTCACCATCTCCCAGAGTTTGTTCAGATTCTTGTCCATTGAGTTGGTGATGCCATCCAACCATCTCATCCTCTGTCATCCCCTTCTCCTCCTGCGTTCAATCTTTCCCAGCATCAGGGTCTTTTCCAGTGAGTTAGCTTTTCATGTCAGGTGGCCAAAGTATTGGAGCTTCAGCATCAGTCCTTCCAGTGAATATTCAGGGTTGATTTCCTTTAGAACTGACTGGTTGAATCTCCTTGCAATCCAAGGGACTCTCAAGAGTCTTCTCCAGCACCACATTTCGAAGACATCAGTTTTTTGGCGCTCAGCCTTTTTTTATCGTCCAGCTCTCACATCTGTATATGACAGCTGGAAAAACCATAGCTTTGACTCTTCAGGTCTTTGTAGGCAAAGTAATGTCTCTGCTTTTTAATATGCTGTAGATGTAATAATGACTGGAGTTTCAAACAGCCGTGGATATTGGCAAAATAGCTACAGGTTCCAGGAGATAACTTGGTATTTCCTTTCTTAAGAGTCCCTTGTATGTGCTTAATTTCTGATTTTACCTTTTTAAATTGAAATATATATAACAACATGCTCTCTATATCAACCTAACTTTGATTGCCTTTTATAAAGTGATTTACAGCCAACAAAGGTCCATCTAGTCAAGGCTATGGTTTTTGCAGTATCATGTATGGATGTGAGAGTTGGACTATAAAGAAAGCTGAGTGCCAAAGAATTGATGCTTTTGAACTGTGGTGTTGGAGAAGACTCTTGGCAGTCCCTTGCACTGCAAGGAGATCCAACCAGTCCATCCTAAAGATCAGTCCTGGGTGTTCTTTGGAAGGACTGATGTTGAAACTGAAACTCCAGTACTTTGGCCACCTGATGCGAAGAGCTGACTCATTTGAAAAGACCTTGATGCTGGGAAAGATTGAAGGTGGGAGGAGAAGGGGACAACAGAGGATAAGATGCTTGGATGGCATCACTGACTCAATGGACATGGGTTTAAGTAGACTCCGGGAGTTGGCGTTGGACAGGGAGGCCTGGCGTGCTGCGGTTCATGAGGTCACAAAGAGTCGGCCACGACTGAGTGACGTGAACTGAACTTACTGAATCAAAGAACAAAGTAACTTTCTCTCAAATTGTCTTATCCTCCATGGCAGCTATTCCTTCAAATTGATAGATGACAGTATCACATTATGCCTGAGAGCACGCACGCTCTGTTGTAAAGAAGATAAACCTGAGTTCTAATGCCAGCTCTGCCATTTCTTAGTTGTATGATTTTGTTCAAGATGTTTTAACTCTCTATGAAATTTGCCTAATAAGATCCCCTACCTTATGCAGATTGTTGGGATTAAATGAAAATATGGACTTAATGTGCTTATTATTAAATCTTTTGTATAGTATGTGTTCAGTAAATGTTAGGCATCCTCAGCACAATCCTAGTAATATATGTGATATTTCATCAAATTTTTAATTTACATTTTAACATCTCTTTAAATAGGAAGGTATTTTACAGGCAACAGTATTTCATGATTATAATTGGCAGCATTTTATTCTAAGTTATACCTAAAATAGTGGTGCATCTTGAATTGCAATGCAACTTATTGTTAATGACAGATTCGGAGAAGGATGATAGTACATGCTCAGTTAATATTCATAAAATAAAATTGTTACCAAGGATATTAAAGTTCCCAGCAGTTATTCAAAACATATTATATTGGTAATGTAATAAACCATACAAGTACCTTTTTGACAACTTTACCATAACATCTCTATTTCCTTGGCATTAGTCTATTGTTGTTGTTCAGTCACTCAGTCATGCCTGACTCTTTGTGACCCCATGGACTGTAAACCACCAGGCTCCTGTGTCCATGAGATTCTCTAGGCAAGAATACTAAAGTGGGTTGCCGTTTCCTTCTGCATTAGTCTTGTTAATGGACACATAAAAGAAATTTATTTTTTTAAATGAAAGATGATTAAACTGCTGCATATATAATCCTAAGCAATAATTTTTCTAAGTTTTCTGTGTGTTTGAGGTTTAATGAAATTTCACATACAGACAGTGTACTCTAAATTGTGCTTTTAATGTTGAAATTACAGTACAAGTTGTAGTGACTGAATAATGTTTTGTCCCCTTTTCTTATGATATCTCTTCTGTAGAATTGCATATTCTTAAGAAGGCCCCTAATCTGTACATTGAATCACTGAGGTATTATCAGAAAGCAAGAAGATGATACTTTTACTGGCACCATCCCTCTTTCCTGGATCAAGCTCCAAGATTCCTGAGTGGTTAAACCTGTTTTACAAATTCTCTTTGCTAACTTGATCTTCCACTGGAAAAAAACTAGTTAAATTCATGCATCCTTGGAAAATTCTTGGACATTAAAATTGTCCAGTCACCAGATACTTTATTTTTTGAGATTATTTCAAGAATAGGTTAATCTGACGCTTTTCTGTTTAATCTACAGATGCTTAGTTCACCAGCACAGATCATGGTAGAAGCTGGCAAATGGTTCATCAGCATTGATAGGGAATTGACTTTTCAGAAATGAATTCTCCAAGGAATGGGGGCAGGAGGACATAAATGTTGTTACATAGTTTCTCTGCCTGGAATATTCTTCTTCCATTCACTTTCTTATTGCCACTCACTGTTTGTGTTAATAAATGAATGTTGTAATGTATGTTGAGGGGATAGAGATATATTTAGTCTTGCAGAGCTTCTTCCTTTTTAAAATCTTCTTAAAAATTGAAATACCAGTACTATCTTTATAAAATGCACAGGATTATTGAAGAGACACTGAGGTCTATTTGAAAAGGCAGATCTTGGAGCCTTATCATAATTGAATTGGATTTTGTTGTTCCTTCATCCTCCTCTTTCTAAATTTCTCCTTTGTTCTTTTTCTATTTCCCCTTCCTTACTGTTTCTCCTGTGCAATTTCATGTTCTGAGCAGTTTGAATTGTGTTTCTTTGGCCGGTGAGAAGATTCCTACTGTTCTAATAGTGAATGAAGCCACCACATAGTATCTGATGTAAGCCCCAAGAGTTAGTCACTTCTCAGTCATCTTTGTGACTTCTTGCTGCACAAAGATTCTTTGTTAACAAAGTTTCTTCTTTGTCTTAATTTGCTTAACCTTTATTTATTTATTTTAGAGGTATTTTGGGGCCACCAAAAATATATACCAGATGTTATACTCAGCAGTGAGAATGCAGAGATGAACATAATAGACATTGTCCCTAATGAAATTTAGCAAGGAAGATACACATTAAATAAAGAATTACATAACTAGTTATGGTTGTGATAGGTGGTAAAAAGTTAAAATATAATTTTCAGTGACAAAATCTAGTGGGACACCTAGTCTTCAGAGGTTCCCTAAGGAAGAGATTGTGAACATATAAAAAGCCTTGAATAAATATGTATTAAACTAATGCAGAAATGCAACTTTATTTAAGGTGAAACCTGAAGGATTAGGAGGAATTAACCAGGTAAAGTATAAGGAACAAAAGTGAAAAGGGAGACCAGACAGAGAAAGCAACATGTGTGAAAGGCTCTGACCTTGGTTCTTTCAGTGAAGCAACAGATGCATGAGAATGGGCGAAAATTTCTCCTCAGAATGATGTGCTGGAAGTAGCCAGGGCCATGTTAGTAAAGGCCAGGAGACTTTGTTTAAGAATCTAGACTTTGTCCTAAGAACAGTGGGAATCCATTGATGGTTACATGATGAGTTCCTGCTTCCACATGGCTTCAAATACTTGAAGTTGTCAGAAGGCCAAGCTCTAAAAACTTTCTCAGATCTACCTCCTGCTAAATAAAATAAACCTGAGACTATTTTTTTTTTTTTGCCTTCCATGCTTGAAACAGGTATAAAATCCTTTTGTCCACACTGCAACTTTCAAATTTCCACTTGTTAACAGTCCATGTCCCTATAATACTGATATCTGGTAAGTGTAAAGTATCCTATTGAGAAGTTAATCAAAAATACTTATCAAATCATAGACTGTCACATGTCAAAGATATCAGAGATCATTCAGTTAAGAATATAAGAGGCCCTTCCAGAGGATCACTGATAAGTATAGTTGGCTTCTACTGGAACTCTGCCGATAGCTTAAAGTTCACTATCTCAACATTATTCATTCTGGGTTTCATGGGGTTTTTTGGTTTTGTTTTACCACTCTGGTTTTTCAGAAGTTCTTCCTTCTATGAGTAAAAATGTCTTACGTGAAACTTCTTGTTCCCTGCCCTTACTTCTTGTTCTGTTTCTTAGAATTGCATAGAATAAGCTGGATTCACTTTTTTTAAAGTGGTTAAATCTTTACTTAAAAACCAAGATGCTCTGATGAAACCTGAGATCAGATTATGAATTACAGAGTGGAACTATATCAAGAATCCATTAGGATAAGCACGTGGAACAAGATAGTGATTTATCTTCTGTGACATAACTAGTAAATAGCGTAAAATTAGCTGTGCTAAGAACTAGAACCTTGTTTCTTTCCTTTGATCAATAAGTGGAACACCTAATATTTGAATATGATCTTATTACATATGCTAGAGAATAAATAAAAGAACAAGAGTATTAAGGTTATAAGATCTTGCTCTTAAGAGTTTATGATTTGTGTTGAGAGGAAAGATTTGTATGTTTATGTAAATGCAATAGGAGAGTGCATGCCAAGTGAGCACTCTACTAAAAGAGTAATAGAAATTCCAAAGAGGAGTTCACAGTGGGCTGAAGTGGAGTATGTATTTTACAAAGAAGTAACTGACTCAGTGAGTTTCTCCTTAGAAAATGGATGGACCAAACCTTGCTTACATTTATCCTCCTTTTTCCCCGCCACCCCTACTTGTACCACTTCATTGGTCTGGATGAGCCCTCAAATGGTGTTTATTGGATTGAATTACTCTTATCTTCCATACTCTGTTGGTGATGATTAAGATGTTCCATAATCTTTTTTTTTTAATTCAACTGCTCTGCTTTCTGTTTTTTTTCAATGAATACACATTTTTATTTGAAATAAAACAACACACAAAGATGTTCGTACCTGTTGTAGGAAAACAAAGTTCAACTTTTTGAAGATCCATAGGAAAAATTTTTTTACTTTCTTGAAATGGATTCTGTTTGGAGCTTTTCCAGTGTACTTTAAGATGACCAGCAGCTTCTTTTGAATGGCTATCCTGAGCAACCTTAGAGATTACAATAAGTGGATTATGCAGCATGATGATAATAGCAAGCTAGTGGCCAAGCTTTGCTCACAGTTCCTTATTTTCCCATCTGCCTAATGTCTTTCAAGAACTGCTTTATTGTGTTTCTCTTCTTTCAGCGGAACGGAAGCCCCCTCTTTTCAACATGAATGCCATGAGTGCCTTATATCACATTGCCCAGAATGACTCCCCCACGTTACAGTCTAATGAATGGTAAGGCTGAGCTGTCATTTTTAATCTGTAAGAAAATCACCATATGTTTTTGGCACTTTCACTAAACTATGTTTTAAATATCTGACTTAGAAGCATTTCATTCCTTCGTTGTATGCTATGATAACAGACACTGATGCTTTATAAGCCTGAACTTTTTACACACACACAGTATTTCTGCCCTCACTATGGCTTGTACTGTGTTATTAATATATGTAGTAACGGAAATTCTAACAGGTACATATATGACCTGCTACCTTCCTAACAAGTCTAGTCTCTAAGTCATGATGGTCTTATATTGATCATCTCATTATAATCATTTGTCAGCAAGGATAAAGTGCCCTCTCTGAAAATTATAACATTTTAATAACTGTTAGAATCACAGAGCTACTGTAAAAGGGCAATGTCCAAGAAGAGTAAACAGAATGAAATTTTCTAGAGAGAAGGCATTTTCATCCAGAGAGCATCCTCCTAGGTTCTCTGTCCCTTATGCTTCAAGTTTTACTACCTGGTTATAGGTTCTGGGTGATGAAAGAGTTACCAATTTGTCGTGAAGAATATAGGCTTTAGGCTTATGAGAGCTGTTATCTTTGGAGAGAAAAATGTATACGAAATTGTTTTATATAAATATAGTATTTTTCATTTTCTGAGATATATTGCAATTTGACTTTGCTTATATCATAAGATACGTTTATGTGTTGACTGACTTGAAACTGTCCACATTCATTATCCTAAAGAATTAATTTTAGATACCTCAAACTTGAAAATGGGCCAGTTCTCCTGACACTCCAAAGTATTTTAATAAAAATCTCCCAAAACAAGAAGTTTTCCCTTGGATAAAAATTATTTAAAGTGATCAGTATGTTCTACAGACCCTGATTTTATTTTCTTTCAATGTATTTGCACACACAGGACAGATCCCTTCAGGAGATTTGTTGATTACTGCTTGCAGAAAACGCCTCAGGAAAGGCCAACATCAGCGGAACTGTTACGGGTAATTTTTCAAATTTATATTTGAGATGGGGGATTTAAAGTCATGTGGGGAAACAGTGGAAACAGTGTCAGACTTTATTTTGGGGGGCTCCAAAATCACTACAAGGAGATCCAACCAGTCCATTCTAAAGGAGATCAGTCCTGGGTGTTCTTTGGAAGGACTGATGCTAAAGCTGAAACTCCAATACTTTGGCCACGTCATGTGAAGAGCTGACTCATTGGAAGACTCTGATGCTGGGAGGGATTGGGGGCAGGAGGAGAAGGGGACGACAGAGGATGAGATGGCTGGATGGCATCACTGACTCGATGGACGTGAGTTTGGGTGAACTCCGGGAGTTGGTGATGGACAGGGAGGCCTGACGTGCTGCAATTCATGGGGTCACAAAGAGTCGGACACGACTGAGTGACTGAACTGAACTGAACTGTAATGAAATATAGTAAATCATTCCTGTGGCAGCTCATCATGACAAAGTGGATTAGAACATATGCCTTGTCATTTAAAGTCCAGAGACAATAGCTGGGCATAGAAGTAGCAAGATTATCACAATATGTTCAAGCTAGATTTAGAAAAGGCAGAGGAACCAGAGATGAAATTGGCAACATCCATTGGATCATTGAAAAAGCAAGAGAGTTCCAGAAAAACATCTGCTCTATTGACTATGCCAAAGCCTTTGACTGTGTGGATCACAACAAACTGTGGAAAATTCTGAAAGAGATGGGAATACCAGACCCCTTGACCTGCCTCCTGAGAAACCTGTATGCAGGTCAAGAAGCAACAGTTAGAACTGGACATGAAATGACAGACTGGTTCCAAATAGGGAAAGGAGTATGTCAAGGCTGTATATTGTCACCCTGCTTATTTAACTTCTATGCAGAGTACATCATGAGAAATGCTGGACTAGATGAAGCATAAGCTGGAATCAAGAATGCCAGGAGAAATATCAATAACCTCAGATATGCAGATGACACCACACTTACAGCAGAAAGTGAAGAAGAACTAAAGAGCCTCTTGCTGAAAGTGAAAGAGGAGAGTGAAAACGTTGGCTCTAACATCATGGCTTCTGGTCCCATCACTTCATGGCAAATAGATGGGGAAACAGTGACAGACTTTTTTGAGGGGTTCTCCAAAATCACTGCAGATGGTGATTGCATCCATGAAATTAAAAGACACTTGATCCTTGGGAGAAAAGCTATGACCATCCTAGACAGCACATTAAAAAGCAGAGACATTACTTTGCCAAAAATGGTCTAGTCAAAGCTATGGTTTTTCCAGTAGTCATATATGGATGTGAGAGTTGGACTATATGGAAAGCTGAGCACCAAAGAATTGATGTTTTTGAACTGTGGTGTTGGAGAAGACTCTTGAGAGTTCCTTGCACAGCAATGAGATCCAACCTAAAGTTGGATCCTAAAGGAAATCAGTCCCGAATATTCATTGTAAGGACTGATGCTGAAGCTGAAACTCCAATACTTTGGCCACCTGATGCGAAGAGCTGACTCATTTGAAAAGACCCTGATGCTGGGAAAGATTGAAGGTGAGAGGAGAAGGGGACAACAGAGGATGAGATGCTTGGATGGCATCACCGACTCAATGGACATGAGTTTAAGTAAACTCCAGGAGTTGGTGATGGACAGAGAGGCTTGGCGTGCTACAGTGCATGGAGTCACAAAGAGTTGGACACGACTGAGCGACTGAACTGAATTGAACTGATACGCTATATATTCCTCTTGGATACTTTTCCCTCCAACTTTTCCCTTTTTCTGCCCCCCACCCCACCCACCTTTTTTGCCTTATGACAAAGAACATTTCTCCTTGCTCTGGTCATCACTGTGATGTTCCAGTGACTAATATCTGCCTGAACTTTAATTCAAAGTTTTCAGGACAGAGTCTGCCAGTGGTTCAAATACCCACTCTAGGCTTTCAGTTAGGTTGTTGCCAAATCATCAGGCAGTGAAGATATGTGATAAATATATAAGACAGATATTTACATAGTGTTACATCATACATGTTGGTGACAAAATTATTGTGTTAACTGCATTCATTTGATTTAAATATAGCATTTTTGAGCATCTGTTTTCATGTAACTTTGTATTATAGGCTCTGTGTACATAGGCAGTGTTCCATTAATATCAATGAAGTATGTGGGAGTTTTTTTTTTTACAATATAAATGTCTTTTATTGGCCACAGAATAGTCCAGGTTTCTTTAATCTTTTTCTGCGTGTGTATTTTCCAGTCTTTTTTTGTTTCTTACTTTGTTTTAAGAAAACCTCAGAATTGTATTGCCTCAATTTGTGAAGCTTAAACATGTCAGCTGCCTTTATAATTGCACCTTGGCTAAGTATCACAGATTATTGGTTTATATTTTCTTTTTCTCAGAAATCTTATTCTGTTATTTTCTGGCTTTGAGTATCCTGAAGAGGTAGGTCTGAAGCTGACTAGCTTTTCTACCCAAAATTAAGTTTTGTCTTGTGAATAACAGGTCACAGGAATATGGTGACAGAAGCAACAAGGCAATGGACTTTACCTTATTCTCTTTTGGTGTAGAATTATCACATGTTCCAAACATGAACTATAAACAATAGAATACCAGAAACACAAGACAGTGTCTTTATTACTTTGAAGTAGGCAAAGATTTATAAATACAGGACACAAACAGCAGTTTAGAGAAAGAAAAAAGAGGAAAAAAAATTATAAATTTGCTTTAGAAATTATAAAGCAAAAAAAAAATTGCCTCAAAAAAGAAGATACTACAAGCCTTCAAAGATGATATGGCAACAGACAACAAAAGGATATAAAAAACAAATGGGCAGAGGTAGAAAAAATGAAAGAGAAAAATTTAAAGATAGATCATATCATGTCAAATCATATCATAAACAACAAACTAATATAATAAACACACCCATGTAGGGTATTTCCAATGATGGGTAGCCCAAGGGAAATAAAATTAAATGAAGAAGAAAAATTTCTAAAGATGGTTATAGAAAAGATGACATGTGGAAGGCAGAGGAGATATATATTTCAACCTATTATTCCTAAGAAAGAAAGCAAAACACATGGAGTAGAAGATATTTAAAGATATACTTGAAGATATACTTTTTGAAAATAAATGTTAAGATCTTTATTTTATTTGATTTACTTAAGTGTATACACACACGCACGCACATATATATACACACACAGACACACATGTATACTTGTCCATGCCAGATCTTAGTTGTGATACACAGGCTCTAGTTCCCTGATGAGAAATCAAACCCGTGCCCCCTGCCTTGGGAGCACAGAGTCTTAGCCACTGGACCACCAGGGAAGTCCCCTGATTTACTCTTTATTTGATTTGGTGGACCAAATCAAGTAAGCCTAACATTTAGTCAGTGATGTTTACTGATTGTCTACCTGGTGCCAAGCACTGTTCTAAACATTGAAAATCATACAGTGGTACAAAGATAAAGATAGTCCCTGCCCTCCTGGAACCTATATTCTAATGCAGGAGTAAAAAATAATTTGATATAATGTCATAAAAAATAAAGCCAGGACTGGGATAAAGAGTGACAGGGGCTGCTGTTTAAGACAGGGCATTTCTAGGGAGTTGAAACTGATCTTCAGTGATCAAAATCCTACCTGTATCTAGTTTCTAAACTCAAAGGATAAAGAAAGATTCATAATCAGCTGAAAAAAATTTATCTGGGGCTAGAAAAACCAGTTGGCTTCAGATCTACCTCTTCAGAAACACCCAAAGCCAGAAAACTGTATAACAGTATTTACAAAGTTCTAAGAAAAAGAAAATGTAAACCAAGGATTTGTGACCCAGCTAAGGTGCTCTTTAATTATAAATGCAGCTGGACATTTTCAAGCCTCACAAATTTTAAGCAGTTTTCCTTTCTTAAAAGCTTTTTCTCAATTGCTTGATAAGGAAATCCAACCAGTCTCTCAATGAAACAAAAAGTAAGAGAAGAAAGAGTGAATTAGGGACTGGAGAAACCTGTGAAAGAACTGGTGGTGATCACTGAATTTAAGTTTGCTCTCCAATATTCATTTATTTATTCATTCACTACTAGTTTGTGTGTTTGTATAGCATGGTAAAGAGACTACATTCTTCATTTTGAATAGCCAATACAAATTTCAAAAGATAAAAATACAGTGGAAGAGAGAGAATAAAAAGAGAAAACCTTCCCATTCAAGGCCCTTCTCTAGAATTAGCAACCACTGCTGCAAATTTTGTACACGTCCTTCTAGAAATATTCTATGCATATGGAAGTAAATATCCTTTTAAATTTTTGAACCAATGGTAGCAAACTGTTCTACTCTGAATATTTTAAGTTTTAGTGTGTTTTGTGTATTGTTCCATGTTACTACATGCAGAACTATCTCATCATCTCTAAGGACTGCATTATATAGTCAGATGGATGGTTGTTTTTATAACCAATTCATTTATGGTGTTGACAGTCTTTTGCTGTTACAAACTGTTCTACAATAAATATCCGTACACATGTGTCAGTTTGTACCTGTATATACAGATATCCAAAGAATAAATTCCTAGAAGTGAAATTGCTAATCAAATGGAATGTGAATTTTAAATTTAAAAAGGTGTTGCCAATTTTTCTCCAAAGAGGATGCCCCAATTTATGGTCCTGTTAGCAAAGTATGAATACTAAGACTTTTTGACCTTCTAATCAGTTCAGTGGAAAACTTTTCTCACTGTCATTTTAAGTTGTATTTCTCATTATGAATTAGATTGTCTTTCTTACATTGACAAGCCATTTCTATTTCCTCTTCTGTGAACTCTCTGTTGATCTTTCTCATTTGTCTGAGGGCTTTTCCCTTGTTAATTTGTAGTAAATCTTACAGATATTATTTTCTTACTTCACTTTTGACATTCTTTTTTCTGGGATTTTGGGGGGAGATACAGAAATTTGTTATAAGGAATTCAACTTTTTTTTTTTTCTCCAGTTGGCTTTCTAATTATTCCCAAATATTTTTAAAATAATCCATCTTTTCCAAACATTTTCTTCCTGATGTTAAAATGTCACCTTCACAAAGAATTAAATAGAGAACTACAATAAAATCATTGCTGTGATTAAAAAGCAGAATGTAAATGTTATACACGTTGACAGTATATGTATTAACAATGTGAACATAATAATGTATCTAGAAAGAAGTAGGGGTAGGAAAGAAATGTAAATGTACTGATTTTCTTGTTTTTCAGGGTAGTCAATAACAGTTCTTAAACTGAAAATATTTTTTAAGTAACTCTAATCTCTTAAAGCTTTACATGATCTTTTTTTTCCCCCTTAACTTTAGAGGGCCTTTTAGGAACTGGTAACTCTTGGTGAAGAAATTTTAACTAACATTAAGCAGTCATCTTACTTCAGACTCCTCTAATTCTATGAAATTCAAATATACCTTAATTTAATAAATTATTTTTTAAATTACTATGTGTAATAAGTTTCTCATGTAAAATTATTTCTGAATATCCATCATTCTGAGAGAGTGAGAGAGAGGGAAAGTGTCTAAAATGATATTAATTTCTGGATGGCAGAATTTTTATTTTCTTTTACTATCTTTTATTGATTTCTCTGTATTATTTAAATGTTTAAAGTAAACATATTTCCAAGAACAATGGAAGCATTGTTTGAAAATGATCTGAGAACCTTTCAACTGTACGAGTTTGGAGAACAGTGAAGAGATGGGATTGCAGGCAGAGAGAACAACAGGGAAAAAGACATGCAGGTGCAAAACCCATGGCAGAGACAAGAATGATCTACAAGTACACTGCATTGGGTGGAACAGGGAATAGGAGTGACTAGAGTGGAGCCTAGAAATTCAATCAGGAACTGACTGTTCAGGCCAGACTTTACAATGGAGGCTGTGAGATGTTTTTAAGACATTGGGTGTATCAGTTTTGAAGTATTTTAAGGTTTAATTACCTCCCACAATAAGAAATCCAGGATTTAGAAAAGGAGGTGTTAGAAGCAGTCCAGACCTATAAGCAGCTCAGTAGCTCCTCCTGTCTTCCACTTTACCATTCTTTGCACTTGACTTTTGTCTTCTTGGTCACAAAATGGCTCCTGTGTTTCTGGAACTCAAACTTTATTCCAGGCAGGAGAAAGGAGGCAGGACAAAGAGTATCCTGGAAAACAAAGCCTTCCTCTGGGGTTTCTGCCTATATCTCAGAATTTGGCCAGAACTTGGTCACATTGCTAATTATACCTGCAAAGAAAGGTGGAATCCAGGTCTTATACTTTTTACTACTTTCAAGAAAGAAAGGCAAGGAAAAGTGATTGAAATGAAGGATAAATAGGTCACAGTGTCTGTCACAGTTAATACCATGATCAACTCTGTGGTAGACCACCAGAAAACAAACTCCCAAATAAAGAAACCTGGGTGGCCATTCTAGCTCTTCTATTGTTTAGCTAGGTAAATCACTTAACCCTTCTGGGCCTAAAATTCCTCACCTTGGAAATAAAAGAATTACTAAGAGCTGCTGCTGCTGCTGCTACTACTGCTAAGTCGCTTCAGCTGTGTCCCACTCTTCGCGACCCCATGGACTGCAGCCCACCAGGCTCCTGTGTCCATGGGATTCTCCAGGCAAGAGTACTGGAGTAGGGTGCCATTGCCTTCTCCATACTAAGAGCTACTTCTCTAAAATTCAGTATCCTAGGTTATAGCTTAAAGTTTACTAGAGACTGATTTATTCTTGTCTAATTATAAGCACTGAAGTAGCCAAATAATTTTGCTTTCTCCCTTGCATTCTCCTCTTCAAATATGCAAGCGACTCTTCCTTCCAGGAATGGTGTTTCATTTTCAGAAAGGACTCTTTGCAGAGAAAGAGATATTTTATTAAAATAGGAGGAAAAGCCACAATTCCCTGGACAGCAAAGTCAGAGTGAAGAACTGCAAGACATACAGAATTTTTTTTCTCACGTGGTCCTGCTCCTCTTTTATATGTTTAACTTGTAAAGAAATTAAACCCATTCCATCATCTGAGGCCTACCACATTAATACCTCATTTTCCAATATATTCTAATTATAATTTCACATAAGCGAATTTTCCACATAACTGAAACTTTAGAAAGCAAAATTTCCTCCTCCTTTTGATCATTTTGTGTGGTGATCTTATCAAAATACATGATATGCTTCTCTGCCTTCCTCAAGAAAGCATAATGAATATAATGCCACTTCTTGATTACTCAGAAATAATAGCATTTCATGAAATCTTGGGAGTATAAAAAAAGTGTATGAAGGACAGTTGCCCCTTTACAAAATAGTCCACAAACCCTAGTTCGTTTTTATTTGGTTGATTGGTTGCTTGGTATGTTAACCATGGAATTTCCTTCTCTTTTACTGTCAGGTGGTCAGATACCTTTTCAACACTCTTTTTTTGGCAACAAGTAACTCTCTAACAGTTCTCAGTCCTCTGTTCTACTTTTGTTCCCTCATTCTAAACTGCTGTTGTCTGAGAAATCAGGAAACCAGAATGTGTGTTAACGATCATTGATAATATTGAAAGTGAAGCCTGTTTACAGCAAGAAAAGCTTACGGACTTGGGGTGAATATTTTAACCCCTTGGAGACCCTTTTGCCTTATTTTTCATTGTACAGCTCTGTAAAGGGAAGCCAAAATTCTGACCTCTGAGATAAATGGAATAATTGCCACATTTTCAAGCATACGCTGTGTATGACCACAGAAATAGAAAACAAAATATTCAGAAGTCTGTCTTTAAAAGTGTAGTGTAGGGTGAGAAAGAGGATTGAGGCAGATTATAACAAGCATATTCTATACTCTGCATTGCTTTTGCTTATTACATAGTTTCAGGTTTGAAAGTCTCAAGCTCTCAGCTACTATTTAAAGTTCTAGTCATTGTTATTACTTGCATGGCAAAGTAAACCTCAAGAATTCTCAAGTAAATTCTAGGACAAATCCACGAAATGTGGCTTGAGGAAGAAGAGAAAAAACATGATTATCACTTTATGAGATTTATACAAGATAAGAGACTACATGAGATGAAAATTGTATCTTGTTATTTCTGCAAAATCCACAGAACTGTTTTACGTTGATTTATCTTTTACATCTTAATCTTGCACCTAAAAATATGTCTCCTCATTATCAGTTTCTGTTTTTTTCTCTTCCCTTAATCAGCATGACTTCGTTCGACGAGACCGTCCACTTCGTGTCCTTATTGACCTTATACAGAGGACAAAAGATGCTGTTCGTGAGCTAGATAACCTACAATACCGGAAAATGAAAAAAATCCTTTTCCAAGAGACACGAAATGGACCCTTGAATGAGTCACAGGAAGATGAAGAAGTAGGTTGATTTTCTTTTAGCAAACACTCATAGGGTACCTACTATGGGAAAAGGTTCTGGACTGGGATGCTATGAAAAACACTTTGGGGAATAACAATGTATTACAATTGATGTTCTCTGCCTTAAGAGACATGCGCAGTTGCAAAAGAGACATTGAAAAAATAATAAGATAAAATATGAACAGTGTTACAGAGGTAGAGCACACAGTAGGGGTCCATAGTGGGGACAGAATAAGTCATCTGCTGGTGGGATTAGTGAAGAGGTGGGTCACTTTTCACAGGCAGTTATGGGGCACTTTCGTGCTGTGCTTTAGGAAGATTATCCTGGCATCAAAATGTAAGATGGATTTGAATGGATAACTTTCTGGGTAATAGTCCATGCAAGAGGCAGTAAGGGCAGTATCCGTGGGAATTGGGGAGAAGGAACACTGAGAAACACTAGAGAGATGAACTTGATAATACACTGCTTCTCACTGTCAGTGACAGATGAAGGGGAGCTTATGGTGACTCTGAGCATTTGTGCTTCAGTGACTAGAGTGTGTTAGTACCAAGAACAGAGAAGAACCAAGAAGGAAGAGTTGGTTTAGGATGATTTCAGTTTGATGCCTGCTGAGTCTAAGGTCTTGGCATCATATGCTGTTGACACAGTGTACTGGTGGAGTTTTTACAGAAAGATGACTTTAGTTTAAGTCATTCAAATAGTTTAAGAAGGATTAGTTGAAGAGGCCTGAATAGAGATGTCTAGCATTTGATTGGGAAATACAAATCCAGAACATAGGAAAGAGGTCTGGGGAAAGGGTAGTTGGTTGGGGGTCAAGGACATTAAAATGATGATGAATCAGTAGTTGAATGTAGAATGAAAAGAGTCCATGCCACATAAGAAAAGGGAAACCAGGGAGATAAAGGCATCATAGATGTTACAAGTATACACAGCTTTAAGGAGGGAGCTACAAATACCATCAGATGCCACAGAGAAGTCAGGTTAAACAAGGACCAAAAACAGTGTTAACTGGGTTTTACAAGTAGGACCTTCTTGATGACCTTAGTAAAATCAGTTTTACAGGAATAGTTAGGATGAATAGTCATTTACTGTGTGTTGTAGAATAAGTGGGAAGTGAGAAAGTAAAGATAGTGAAAATTGGTCATTTTAAGATTCATAAATTGGGTCAAGAAGGAAAAATGACAAAGGGCAGTATGTAGAAAGGTACATACATATAAGGCAAGTCTCTTCCTACTTATATGCAGAAGGAAAGGAGCCGGGACAGAGGCGTTGAAGATAGAGGAAAGAGACACAGTTAAGGAATTAGAATCTCAGTAAGAGCATTAGTGCAGGGATTAGCCTTGAACAAAAGAAAGGACTCTTCTTCTAAAAATAGATTAAAAAGAGGGAAAGAATGAAGGATGAATTTTAGTTTAACTTTTTAATATAGAAGAAAATAAAATTATTTTATCAATAATTGTAAAATTCAGAAAGCTGAACTGGAATATAAAAATCTCTTGATTGCATATATACAAATGGGCTCCTTTAATTGGGAGCCCTAATTGGGAAAATAAATCTATTTAAAATATAATGTATTATCTATCATTTTAAATTACTCAAATTACCTTTGTCAGTGATTCCTTATATTGCCATGGCTAAGTAGCAATTCATTAAAGTTTTGTAGGTACAGAGTATGGTTCTTTGAAAACAGGGTTTATTTGGAGCTAAGTTGCTTTAATTATATTACTTAATCTTGTATCAAAAGATACTCACTGTGATGGATAAATTATATGTTCCGATTATTTTAGCATTTCTCAAATAGTAGTCTTTGGACTAGTAGTGATGAATACCAGTATTATTTAACAGATATATTTAATAAGATTACAGAGGTAAGCTTGATAGAATTGCTTGAGGGAGGCAGAATTTAATTACCTGTCCAGGACAGTAGAATTAATATCCCTGCTCAGATATGAAGTTTCTCAATAATGACTTGCAAAAAGTGCATATTGCTTGTCAAATCTCTGAAAACTCTTTTTATCCTCTTTGAGCTTCAAGTGCCCACTGCTGTGTTTGTAGCTTTCCTAGAGATCCCCTGTTCAGTAGCCTGCAGTCTTTCCCTAGCACCTTGAGTTCCTGAAAGTCTCTTAGAAAACTGACCTGGCTAGTTCTGCTTACCAAGTAGCAATACAGTGTGATAGTTGCATATGATGGGGGAAAGCCCTGGGGTAGCAGCATTGGAGCCTTTTGACCCATGTCCAGAATAGCCCTTGAGGAAAGCATCAAAGTGAATTGGAGATGTCTGAAAATGGTGGTGGAGTAGTGGAGCCACTACATTAAAAGTTTCTTCTTGCAGATTTGGCAGAAAAGCAACTTGGCACTGCAAAATTGAATGTACTTAATAGCTTAGTCAACGGATTGGTGCTTTATCTCCAGTCATTTTTTTTTTTAACCCAAGTGCCCCATTTTTATAGGACAGTGAACATGGAACCAGCCTGAGCAGGGAATTGGACAGCCTGGGCAGCAACCATTCCATCCCAAGCATGTCTGTGAGTACAGGCAGCCAGGGCAGCAGCGTCAACAGCATGCAAGAGGTCATGGACGATAGCAGCTCTGAACTTGTCATGATGCATGATGATGAAAGCCCAGTAAATTCCACTTCCTCTCTTGTGTACAAGAAAGTAAGTTTCATGATCCCCTTCACAGTGCTAGGCTTTGCCTATCATTATGAAGCCAACTCAGGTCACTTAGCATTCAGATATTTTAGTTCCCTCTTTACAACTGAAATTATGGAACTCAGCTGAGCACATGATAATTCTTTTCGGTAAAAAAGATAATGAAGGACTAGGCAAGCTGTATTTGTGCCTGTTTCTTCATATTCCTCTCCTGTTACTCTGATGTCCACCACCATCAAATAAACAAAAACAAATAAATCCATAAATCTCCACATCAAAGAAACCAGTTAAGTTCCTTTCTAAACCGATAACCTTAATACTATTGACCTTAAAAGCTTTCTGAGTAAAACCTGTTGGTTGTGACCTTTTAGAAGTATTTCAGATACGTGTTTCTTACTGAGTAGTCTCAAAATACTTTTCGTTTTAGAAAAAGTTTCCACTCTTTTTTGTTATTTCTTGAATTTATCACTTCTAATTCTTCTAAGACCAGCTCTATGTCAGCTTAAATAGTCTGACTTTTGAGTTAATGATTCTGTTTTTTTTTTTTTGACTTTACTTTTCCAATGGAGGATCATTCATTTCATACAAAGCCTATCATGATTTATAATTTGACGTGCTTTATTTTTAAAATGAAAAATGATTTTTAAGCTTCTTTCAAAGCAATAAGATGAGTATTTCACAGAATTATCAATGATTTTTTTGGAGGAATTTCCAAAAATGTTTTAATACCTTAGGTAAGCAGTTCATCCCTAATGGCTCCCACGGTAAAGCATCTGCCTGCAATGCGGGAGACTCGGGTTCAATTCCTGGGTCGGGAAGATCCCCTGGAGAAGGAAATGGCAATCCACTCCAGCACTCTTGCCTGGAAAATCCCATGGACAGAGGAGCCTGATAGGCTGCAGTCCATGGGGTTGCAAAGAGTCGAACACGACTGAATGACTTCACTTCACTTTCACAATATGGAACTATAGAAAAGAATCCTTTATAACTTTTTCCATATTAGGTATATGTGAGTTGTGTATGTACTGCTGCTGCTGCTAAGTCGCTTCAGTTGTGTCCGACTCTGTGGTACTGCTTAGACAGCAGCCCACCAGGCTCCGCTGTCCCTGGGATTCTCCAGGCAAGAACACTGGAGTGGGTTGCCATTGCCTTCTCTGCTGTATGTACTCATTTTAATAAATATGAGTGATTACATTCTAACTCCAGTAGGAGAGCAGGTTTGAGAATTTTTTCACTTAGATGTCTGCTGGTTGTATATTTTTATTGGGAGAAAAAGAAAATTAAACAGGTAAGGATGAAGAGCATGTGAAAATATATTGGTGCCTAGTCATGAATAGTGGAGGGATCATGTTTATTTTCTGAACTGATTAACTTACTCATTTATTCAACAAACATTGGTGGGGACCCCTGTTATCTGCAACTAACTGTAGTAGGCCCTTTGGATACAGACCAAAACAGACAAGATGCCTTCATAGCGCTTATTATCTGTGAGGGAGATTAAGCAGATAATCACACAAGTAAATTTATTGTGTAATTATAAAACTTGTTCTGGGTAAAAGGAGGACTTATTCTATTGGGGAGTAGAGGAAAATCTCCCCAGTGAAGTGACATGTAAGCTCAAACTTCAGAAACAGATAGAGATTAGCTAATTTGGGGTGAAAGATGAGGGTGAGTCAGGAAGCAATATGTGCAAAGGCCCTGAGACAAGGAATTTTGTACGTTCAAGGAAAAGGGGAAAAAATCTGAGAAATTAGAGCTTGGAGGGCTATGTGGAGAGTGAATTGGGACCAGAGTGACAGCAAGGACCCAGATTATTAGGAAGCCATAAAAGCATTTTGAGGAAACGAGTGATACCATGCAGATGAAGAAATCTGCTAAGAGTTCAGCATTGTCAGTCAGCCGTGTTTAAACATGGGCAAATGGTCATGTATTTGAAGGGTGGAAAAGTTTTGGTGGGTTCTCTTTTTAGAAGGAGTTATCATGGATGCTGAGAGATATTCACTTTTTCCTTTCTTTTAGCTCTAGGGCTTTGTGGGGATAGAGAGCAAAAAGAGGAATTCTGTTGGATCTTTTTACTCTAGGACATCTCAATGAGCACCCCAAATTAGAAGAGAGATAATTAGATTAGATTACTGGAATAATCAACAAAATTAGATTACTGGCATAATCAACAAGAAAGAAGACCTTGGTCTTGAACCATTTGGAGGTTTTAATTTTAATTTTTGCAGGCTGATATAGAGCTTTCTTGTAATAATATGGGCCTTTCAGTGCCTTTTTCTCCTTGGTATAATCTTAAGAAGATAAGATTTTAATTTATAACCCGAAATAGAAGGTAGTTGTGTTTGATATACAGAAAATATTTGTCAGGAAAATTTTTCTAAAATGTATTTCTATTTAATTATTAAATATAGTGGTAATGTGATGAAAAATATTGAAAAACATACGCAAATAAAACTATGAATCAGTTAACTTTAAAATATAAGCAAGGAAGTAAGATAGTAGAAACAATCAACTGAGTGAAAGGGAAACCCACGGAATGGGAGAAAATACCTGCAAATCATCTATCTTATAAAGGATTAATATCCAGAATATATGGAGAACTCCTAAAACGCAACAGCAACAATGAAAGAGAAAAAAAAAACTGGAATCAAAAGTAAGGACTTGAATCACCATTTCTCCAAAGAGGATATAAAAATGATCAATAAGCATATGAAAAGATGTCCAACATTATCAATCATTAGGGAAATTCTAATCAAAACTACAGTAAGATACCACCCATGTGTGTAGCCATCACACACATTAGAGTGACCACTGTTTAAAAAAACAGAATGTAACAAGTGTTGCTGAGGATATAGAAAAATTAGAACCCTGTTCATTATTGGTAGGGATTGAAAAGGGTACAACCACTGTGGAAAATGGTGGTCCCTTGAAAAATTAAAACTAGAATTACCATATAACTTAGCAATTCCACTTCTCAGTATATATCCAAAAGCATTGAAAGCAGGGTTTCAAAGAAATTTTTGTACACCCATGTTCATTGCAGCGTTATCCACAAAAACAGCAGAGAGGTAGAAGCAATGTAAATGATGAATGAATAAACAAAATGTGTTATATATGTACAGTGGCGTATTATTCAACCTTTAAAAGAAAGGAAATTCTGCCATATGCTATTAATACAATGTGGTTGAACCATGAAGACATTATGCCAAGTGGAACAAATGTACCTGTCACAAAAAGACAAATGCTGTATGATTCCACATATATGAGGCTCTTAACATAATCAAATTCATGGAAAGTACAGAAAAGAGTTATAGGGGTGATATGATGCTGATAGTTACACATTATAAGTGTATCAGCACTGAACCATATACTTGAAAATAATCAAGATGGTAACTTTTATTTTACCACAATTTAAAAAAGGAAAACATAGAAGCAGGCTAGAAGAATAGAGCATGTTATATATGTGTGCTTAGTCATTCAGTCGTGTTCAACTCTTTGCAACCCCGTGACCCGTAGCCCCCCAGACTCCTCTGTTCATGGAATTCTCCAGGCAAGAATACTGGAATGGGTTGCCATTCCCTTCTCCAAGGCATCTTCCCAACCCAGGGATAGAACCCAGGTCTCCTGCATTGAAGGCAGATTTTTGCAATCTGAGCCATCAGGGAAGCCCATTGTATATAAAAACTTAATATTGAATAGTGGTATCTCTTCATGAAACCCATTTAGCCTTATACTTGGGCTTCAAATCTTTAAACATAATAAAAATAAATTTTTCACAAGTTTCATATTTGTTTTTTTACTTGAATTCAAAGTTTTTCACTTGGGAACATAAAGTAGGATTTTAAACTCTCAACAGAAAGTTAGATAGTGGACTCTAGGAATGAGGAAACTAGTTTTAAATTCTGTCTGCCACCATTAGTTTTATTTTACTTTGGACAAGTCACAAACCTCTCCAAACCTCAGTTTTTCCATCTGTAAAATAAGGAGTTGTTCTGTATGATTTCCAACATTGTTTCCAGCTCTAAAATTTTGTGCTTCTATTCCTGTAAATTTTAAAAGAGTAAATGTCTAATGTGACTTTCAAGTTGTTTGGTAAAGAGATGCCTTGATATAGAAAAGCCTATGCATCACTGAATTATCATTTTATAAACAATGTCCTACCCATTATCTCATTATCCTATTTTGTTGTCTTTTCTATACTTGTCACTATCTAAAATTATACTGTGTACTAATTCATTATTTCATGATTTGGGTGTAAATTCCATCATAGCTAAAATTATGCTTACCTTGTTCTGTGCTGTATCTCAACACCTTAGAACAGTGCCTGGCACAGCATAGGCACTCAGTAAATATCTAAGGAATGAGTGAATTAACAAACAAAAAATACATAGTGAATAAATTGCTTACCAGATACTAAACACCGTGCTATTTTGAACATAATAGTTTAAAAAGCTTGAATAATATGAAATATTATTGTTATGGTTTGAAAGACTTAAACAAATAGATTGTCTCTGATAACAGTACTCTTGACAATAAGAACTTGCTTAATAAATATTAAAATGTAAGAATAAGGATGGGGAATTGTTTTTTTCCCCGCTCTTGACTGTTACAATTAAGATTGCAGACATATGCTGAATTAGTCAAATCATATATATGAACAGAATGCCCATTTTATATAGGAAGTAAACTTACTTTTAAGGGCCATGTATAACTGTTAAGAGGGTGATTTGCAACTAACTGTTCTGCATCCAGAATAAAGATGCCCTGATTTTAGGAAGACAGACCTATCATAGATCAAGCCCCAAAAATACAAAGTGGCACACTGAAAATTTTCCTTTAACACCAGAATTTCAACTTACTTCCCTCTCTACAATCTTTGCCTCTATACTGGTCTTTCCCTGGCCCTGAAGAAATCCTAATCCAATCTTCCTTTTGAACAAGAATGGTTTGATAAGTGTACACCCGTGGTGGATTCATGTTGATGTATGGCAAAACCAATACAATATTGTAAAGTAATTAGCCTCCAATTAAAATAAATAAATTTTTAAAAAAAGGAAGAAAGTCAGACAATCCAAAAAATAAATAAATAAAGGTATATTCTGACAAAATAAACTTTAGGCACTTACTTCTTTTCTCCGTTCTAGTGTTGCCACACTGCTTTTTCCAATAACATGAATATCACTGCATCTCTAGACTGTTTGCTTCTCCAGGACACCTCTCTTCAAACACCACCTAGCCGGGTATCTTATCACATTGTGCGTGTATGCATGCTAAGTTGCTCAGTTTTGTATGATTTTGTGCAACCCTTTGGATTGCAGCCTGCCAGGCTCCTCTGTCCATGAGATTCTCTAGGCAAGAATACTGCAGTGGGTTGCTGTGCCCTCCTCCAGGGGATCTTCCTGACACAGGGATCAAACCTGTGCCTATTAGGCTATCTCCATTGGCAAGCAGGTGCTTTACCACTAGCGCCACCTGGGAAACTCCTATCACATAGTAAGCACCCAATAAATGTTTTGTGAACTAACATGAAGATGAACTTTAATGGGACACAACTCTACACCTCAGTTCTTGATTATTTACAAGTGAGTCCAGGGCAAACTCTTAATCCAGATTGGTTTTTTTGCTGTAGCCTAGGCTGCCTCTGAGCCTCCACTCTACACCTTAACCATTGGGTGTACAGCAGTAGCAAGCACATTTTAATTTTGTTCTAAGCAACAAAATCTGTTGTTTTTAATTTGTCAATTGAAAGGTATATTTTTATTTTGTTAAAGTCTACAATCAATTATTTTTGCTTGCTGCTGCCTTCTGTTAATATAGATCATGAGACTTATGTATTAAATTCTTTGTTCACTAATCAGTTTGTTGTTTCCAGTATGCCTAATGAACTCTAGTCATCATGGCCCCTGTTTAGAGATCAGTTTTTTTTTTAATTGTTCTCTTCTAACTCCTAAAGCTTTCCTTGACCCGTCCTATTAATCACTATTAGTGAGGGTTTTCTTTTCCCCTTCTTTAAAAAAAGAACAGCTTTCCCCATTTTCATGAGAGGAAAAAAAGAAATGTCCTTGAGGGGATAGGATGTTCTAGTTTAATTTTCACTTGCTTCAGTGGCCTTTCCTATTATTTTTGCTGAAGAGTTCAGGGCAGTTTCTTTGACTCTTCAACTTGTATTTGGCCAAGTAAAAGTAAATTAATATATGAAGATAATGTTTCTTGAACAGAGCATTCGTACAAACCACCCCTCCATGGTACCTTCTTTCAGTGTTCTGCCAGTCATTTTTTCTCCCTAACAGCTATCTTTCCAGGTGAAGACACCCTTTTCCGTCTTCTCCCCTTCCTCTAGTAAAGTTTTTGATAGTTGCACCTGCTTAGGCAATCATTTAATCATTTTGAAGTGAACAAAACAAAAGAGATGGTGAGTTTGCTGATCCCTTCTCCACTGCATGAAAGGTATGGGAATCTATAAAAAGACTTCTCATCACCAGAGAAAAGAGCCATTCTTAGATCCCCTCCAATCCTCCCATGTAAAGATGTGCTTGTGTGTGTGTCACTGTTTTGCAACTGCCTTAAAGTACAGAGTGACAGGTTTTTATGAAATATGAATTAGGATTCTGTTAAATAATAAAAAAAAAGTCACTTTCTCAGAATCTTCTCAGACCTATATTCTTGAGCTTATTTATTCAGCAAACATTTTTTGAATGCCCGCAAAGTATCAAGCACCATGATAGGTGCTGCAAATACTGAGGTTTTTTGAACCACACTTGCTCTGCCTTCAGAAAGCTCACAGTCTCATGCACAGCTGAGTTTACGTATGATGAGGAGTGTGATAAAGGTATACTGAAAGCATAACAGAGTCCAGTGGAGTGGTTTCCAAGGTTAATTTCAAGTTAATCTAGAAACTCTGAGTGAGTGACCACATCATATCACTTCAGAAGCATAAATAGTCAGACATTTAGGGGAAAACTTCTACATAAAAGTAAAGCCCTTTGTCCAGGGAATAATAGTAAAGTTTTTAATCTGAAGAAATTTTATTTCCTTTTATAATGAAAGGACACTATAAATTTACTTAAAACTGGTCCCAAAACCGAATATTTCAGAGAGCTATTTTGCTCGCTTCTGGATAATAAGATTTTAAGGATAAATTATAAGCAAGTCATATATATTGTCTTGGTAAAGTAAAACATGATATTTGTTCTTAAACTTCTAAAAATCATTCTTTAGTATCAGAGAAGATGTTGGCCCTCTCATCTTCATTTGTAAATCATATGCAGTGGTGCTTAGCTGCATAAAATAGCAAATTGACCCTCTCCAGTATTGATCTTAAAATGTGTTCATGTCGGAAACTCTGGGAGGCAGGTACAGTCATTCTCAAAGGGGCTGTTGCTTGAAGGGGTGATATAACCAACAGAATACATACCCAATAAAGCTGATAGTTTAATCAGTTCTTACTTGCTTTTCAAGTCACATTGCCCTAATTTTAAAATTGCATTATTATTTAAGTTGTCTGTAGAATTTTGAACTTTAAGCAGTGGTGTTGAATATTTTAAAATTTATCCCTGTGTTCTTGAAGTAGATATCCACTGTTAGACGAAAATACTGCCTCATCTTGTGGTCTCTCATATATTTGGAGACTTTTAATGTTTGTGATCTCTGTCAAGAAGCTACTACAGGAACTAAGAATTCTTTTATAAAATTAAAAAAAAAATGGGGAAGAACACAAGGGATTATACTTTTAATATTATTTATTATACTTAAAGTAGATTAAAATTTTGGACCTATTCTCTCAGACTAAGTTCTAAAATAGCATTATTTTTAAAATATGCCATAGTTGGTTATTCAATTTGCTACATGTCAACTAAAATCACTATGATTTCAAATTTTAATTTTTCCAGTGTATTTCAGTATCCTTGAGTTTAAAAACTTAGCTAATATGATGTGACTTTTAATTTGATCAGTAGAGTCCTAACCTACAAGTGTTAATTTTTATCTGAGAGAAAATTATTAGAAAATGATGGAAAACTAATATTAGAGTTATACTTATTTGCACATGAATGTGTTCTGTTTTATTCTGTTATATGAATAGCGTGGATTCTAGTGTCACTGGTTAACTTTGTAAACCAAGTTATTAAAATTTGAAATTTAGCTGCTGCCACAGCATTGAAGAGCTCCCTCTCAGTAAGTATACTTAGCTAACTGATACCAAAACTCTGACCTGTAAAACCACAGGCCTCTGCTGAGCCTCTCTCTTCTGATTGTTGGCATTTAGAACCTTATTGCTTTTCTGGGATTATAATATTAAGTAAGGTTGATTTTGGAGTTAATGTTCAGAATAAATATTTATTAATAAATAATCTGAATGGCAGTAGATCTCAGGGCCTTCATCTTTACAGCCGTAAATCTAGGTGCACATATCCTGCACCTAATCTCTCTTTGCCCAGTGAAATAAGAGTTTAGATTTCCAAGGAAATAATAAGAAAATTTTAAGTTGACCTATCAAGTATTTTTTTTTTTTACAAATTTCAAAAATATGGGTTGAGATGCATTCTTAATCTATGGCACTATCTAATAGAATTTTTTGCAATGATAGAAATTATTTATGTCTGCAGTGTTCAGTATGGTAGCCATAGTTAGCGGCTAGCTTGAAACATAGCTGGTGTGACTTAGAAACTGAATTTTACATTTTATTTAATTAAAATATCCATGTGAGAAACTGAATTTTATGTTTTATTTTATTAAAATATTCATGTGACTAAAGCCTATCTTATTGAACAGCACAGAGGTAGAGCACCCCACAAATTTGATATATATGCCTTCAGTGGCATTAAAGGTACTTTCATTATTTGAAAGCAAAATAGGCCACAATATAGTAATTCTGAAAAAAAATCTAAATATAGATGTAACGGTAGATACCCTCGAAACATTCTGAAGCATTCTAACTTTATAAAAGGGAAAAGAAAATTAGCCCAATGATAAATGTAATCATGGCTCTTCTCTTTTACTTAGAAACCTGGGTGTAAAATTTAATTTTCCTCAAGGAGTTTATATGTTTTGACTTGTCAACATTTTACACTATAGAACAAAATTTTGTTTTTTAAACCTCTTTATAATTTTATTTCCTGAAGAAAGAAAGGGCAATTATAAAAGATTCCAAATAGCCAGAGACAGAATGCAAAACTGACTTCTCACAATGGTTTCTCCTAAAACCCCAGGGCAATAAGAGAATTTTTCCTTCCCCGTCCTGAACATGTACTATTTGAAAATTCCCCATGGTTGTACATGTTTCTGAGTTATTACTTATTATAGTATTTTTTTTCTGAAAGGTTAGTGCTACTTACTGACTGACCACTTCATCTTTTATAGAGCAAAGCATCGCCCTTTGAAAGCATTTTCCCCTTTAAAAGTCATTTCAATGGCATTTAAGAAACATCCATTATTATCCTTCCAGGGAATGTTATTTTTCACTGGGCATTACAATAAGATTAATCATCTTTGCCCATCAAGAAGCACAGACTTGATTAAATCAGTCAAGGGCATTAAATTCCAGCTATACTCACTCTTGTGACCATACCGACACAGAGTTGAGGAAGAATTTGTGAAAGTATCATTTAGTTTAAATTGTATGCCTGTCTCTTTAAATCTAAAAAAAAAGATCCTTTCAGAAGCTGTAGAGAGAAGGTGCTAGAACTGTGTACGATCATGACTGGAAAGCAGGATCCCTCAGTGACTGCCGAATCTTCCCAGCACAAGATAGAGAGGCAGTTCAGCACAAGCCTACACTGGTTCTAGGCAGAACGATGATCCTACCGAACAGATTTCAAATAAAATTAAATTGAGAAAGCAGATCTTTCAAGGGAATGAGGCGGAGGCTCGCTTTTATGTTAAAAGCCACCAGCACCTTCCTTGCTAGACATGGACATGACATTTTTAAAGGAATTATTTGGTTACAGCGTTTTAAGCAAACTGTTCTAAGGAGTCTGTACATTGCCTTGTTTTTTCTATTCTTTTTTTCTTTTGCATATATGTAATTCTGGAGGTAAAGAAAAAGCCTGCCAGGGATTCAGAAGGCATCCCACTAGCGATCAGCTGACATTCCTAACTGAAGGCTGCAATGTGTTGCTTATTCATTTTGTACCGTGGGAGCTGCGGGGACTAGCAGAGAGCTAAACTATGCATTTCAAACAGCAGTGCTTGTGCAGAAAGAGGGGTGAGAGAGAGGCAGCCGGCGAGGAAAGAGCACAGCTGGACTTTCTCCTTGTTTTTATCCATTTCTGCAGGATCATGTATTCATAAGGGATGAGGCGGGCCACGGCGATCCCAGGCCTGAGCCGCGGCCTACCCAGTCAGTTCAGAGCCAGGCCCTCCACTACCGGAACAGAGAGCGCTTTGCCACGATCAAATCAGCATCTTTGGTAAGCAAACACCCCTCTACCCACCTTCCCTTCCTTCCCCTCCTCCCCATCTGGCAGCCTCTCGCCCTCCCTGAGCTTCTCTCGGCTTCATGGATGGGAGGAAAGGAGTCAAGAATGTTTTCTCCCTCCTAATAATTTTATTCATTTTAGAAAAAATCTGTTGGCATAGCAACCTGATCTCAGATATTTTAGCATTGTCTACGGCATGGAAAAAAAACCCTTTGTGTGTGTGTGTGTGTGTATTTATATATGCTGTGTGTGCAAAATAAAAGGCCTTTGAGATGAAGTTGCTAATGTATCTTAATTTTGTAAATGCTGTTTGTCTTTTCATTGAAATAATAATGCTAAAAAATATTTTAAAGGTATTGGATGTGTGTGTATGCAGGGCACTATGCTCCTTTTTGTATAGATGCATGTGTGTCTGTAATGTGTACACACACATCAAAAGATAAAACACAATTTAAAAATATATATATATGGTTGCTGGCTAACGTATATAATTGTAGAAAATAAGATACTTGCTTCCCAGGGATGGATTGCCGGTTCGTTCTGGTTCATTCATTTATTTATTTCAACAATGGTAGTGGCTGCACTTCCCCATTTAACCCCTGAAGAATTTCCTGGCACCCGGAGAGCAAGAAGGGCTTTGTAAGAGAGGGTGGGGATGGTTGTGGGTGCAAAGATACTGTAGGATCCTTCAGCATTTTTACTATTGCAAATGTGATTGCTGGATGCCCTTGTAGTAGCAAAAGGGGTGTGTGCTGGAAGAGTTAGTTTTCATGCCTCCTCCCCTCGGCCCCCCACGCGTGCGCGTGCGCACTTAGAGTCTCACACACACACACACACACACAGACACAGACACACACACACACACATTCACATCGTTTCATCCTTGGCAGTCTAAACTCTCTTTAATCTTTTGCTTCCAAATCTCACTTCTCAGCCAAAAAAATTATTGAAATATTAGTTGTTTTGCCTGAATTGATATTAGAGGTCACATGGGCAGGAAGA
Organism: Budorcas taxicolor; assembly: GCF_023091745.1. NCBI lineage: Eukaryota > Metazoa > Chordata > Mammalia > Artiodactyla > Bovidae > Budorcas > Budorcas taxicolor. The sequence continues at coordinate 57,107,144 of NC_068926.1, forward strand.
GTTAGTGTACACTGCCCGGCTATTACATTTAGAACCTATGATGACATCATCTGAGGCCGACCCAGAAATGATAATTTTTTTCTTGTCCTATTTTTAAAATCTGATTTCCACTTTTAATTCTCAAGTGTTTTAAAAGGCTTCGTTTATCTTTGGAATTGATAATGGATTGTAATTTTGAAAAACCCAAAATATAAGGAAAATGGAAGTTAAAGCACCTACATATTGCTATGCCTGCTGCTGTCTAAAAGCAAGCAATTTAATTTAGGCTGCTTATAAATAAGCCTGCGTTTAAGTTCCTTTGTATCGAAGTTTCTTGCATTCTCTTCAGTGAACAATTTTTCATTTTAAATGCATGCCGTACTGTGTAATGGAGATCTTAAAATGTCCACTCTGTATTTGCTAATGATTGTTTAAGCCAACTATAAAACATGCTTTGAGTCTAAATAAAGTATCATGAAATTATTAAAGAATAAATACCTTCATACCATGATACCTGATACCATAAGAAATACGGTGTGTTTGGAATATGACTACTTACCACTGACTCTTGTGAGACTTGTACCTTTATCCAGACTTGTGCATGTTGAAATGAACAGCCCTTGAGATTCAGGGCTCCATAGCAGGTTTTGAATATTTGAAGCAGACATTGTACCAAGTGGGTTTTCCCTCTCTGGGACAGGTTCTCTTCTTCTGTCAACTTGCCACACCCTCATTCCCACATCATATATTCATGACCTCTCCTGCTGCCCAGGAAGATCACTACTGCCATGCCAGAATGATCTCACGCTTGCATTTGTGGACTCACCCAGGGCTACTCTATGTGTATATCAGCCATCAGTCTCCCTCTCTGTGGATGATGAAAGCTGCTTCCCTACTAGGCCATCTCAGGGCCACAGGCAGAGTCCTTAGGAACCCTTCTGAATCCTGCAGACTTCCTAGTGCCCATTCAGAGAACAGCTGGGATCAGTCTATCTGATGGACTTTTGATTTGCTAGAAGGCCCCTGCACTTGCATTAAGTTAAAAACAGAGTGGCTGATAGGCTGTTTCTGTAGTCAGAGAATAAGTTGGTTTATGGTTTATCTTCTGCAAATGTGATCATTTGGGAGTCAGAGTGGGATTGATGTAAGTTTATTCGAGTTCAGCAGTATTTGTATTGAATGGTTTTTAGGGAGAAAAAAATTAATGAAGGGAAAAGTAGTGTCGTGTTGTGTTGTTCCATGTCCTATTTTGGACAATTTAACTGTTGGTATGGATATTTTAATATGTATTATCGATTACTACAGTTCCACTATCCATTATGTTATTTTAAAGGCTGATTCCGGTAAGAATGTATAAATCAAGATACTGGAACATCAGAAGGAAGTATCTAATTTTTTAAAACTTATCTCACACCTTACTATTTTTTGTGGATCCCTACTCAAATGAGAAAGTCTAAAATTCCTTAAAATGACATAAAAGTAAGAACAAGATCATGGGAAAATGAAAGACTGGGGTTTAAATAATCAAGTCACTGTTGAAACTTAACTTCTCATGGTTAGTAGAAATACTATACTGATTTATTTATTTTGGTCTTACTCTTTCTTTATAACATTCTAGCAGAAGTGTTAGCAAGCCACAGAGTGATCTAAAAGTGAACAGCAAAAAGAAAAAGAATTTAGAAATTATTGTTTCAGTTACTAGATAAATGAGTGATGTCTGTTTTAAACAGGCTTGCAAACTGATAAAAAAAAATGATCGCAATTCCTCAAATTTCTCTTATCAGCCTACCTCTTCTACATAAACTTATAAGAGGCCTAGCTCTGCTGTTTTTCCCCTTAGCATTTCTTTCTACATTGTGCTTTTGAATGGGGCTGTTGACAAATATATTAAGCCAGGGATCTACAGGCTTTTACTACTAGATATTTTTTATTATTTTGGCACCTTAAAACTGAGATTTTTTTTTTTTACATTATCATGGACTGTTGCACAATTACATTTGCAACAAAGGACCTTGATGCCAGAGTAAACTCTAAGGAAACTTTACACGTATATATATATGTATATAATTTATATATATATATATATGTAACTTAAGAGCAGAAGTTATTGACCTTATTTTGAAAAATTAGAAGGAAGGGCATTTTGTAGAATCTCTTTTATTTTATCCTTTTTCTTTTTCTGTAAGAAAGTTCATACTGGGCTAATTTGTTGTCTGAAGAAAAGAGTTATTTTTATAGTTCTTCAGAATTACTCATCTGACTTCTTGGACTCTTGAGATGTGCTTCCCTTGAGTTTTTATTATTGGTGAATGGAGGCCCTAATATTTTAATTATATTAGTGACCCATAAGTGTGTTTTCAGCTGTTGTTACATCTGATGTCATTTCTGAAAATTTCATAGTGTCCTGGGTCCCTGGCAGTTCCCAAGTAGATGTAACTATAGAGAGCACCAAGGTCATTCTATAAGATAGTTCAGCCTCTGTCTGGCCTTGTAAAGGAATTCCAACTAGAATGCAGTGGTCTTGCTACATGTGTGGATTTATGTTAGAATGCACATTAGGGAGAGGGGTATGAAACTCTTAATTTCTAATCTCCAGGAAAGCATGTGAGAGAAAAATGATTATTGTTCTATCCATTCAAATACAGATTCTTTTACTTTGGTTTTACCAGATTCAATAGAAAAGCTCATATAAAAATGAAATCTTCAATTGATTTTTAAAAATGCAACCTAATCATTGAGCTGACTGTGAAATTGTATACCTGAAAGAGTTTGATAGACAAGCATAAAAATACTAGAACCTCAGCATAAATATACCAGAGGCTGCTTATCAAAATATTGCACATCTCCTCTTTTCCTTTTTCTTGGTTTTTTAATCTCACTAAGATCATTGCTGATAATATTTTTCACTTGTGCTACTGCCCAACTCACATGACCATAGTCTCTCAATAAAAGTGTTGAATGAATGAAGTCTCTTCCAGTCCTCTTATCACAGAAGAATTTGGATTTATAAGTGTGCGTTTCAAAGCTCCTTATGTCAGTTTTTCTGTATAAGGCAGAATTGCCTGTGATCAGTCATTACTTTAGTATGAATTTGAAACATTTTTTTTCCCTAGGTGTTATAAAGAGTGGAATGACAAATTTCTGATGCCAGTATGTGACTCATTCTATTCTTTTTAAGAACTTGCTATAAAGTTCATTTGTTCTGGGTGCTGAGGTGGCCAGTTTTATTATATATGTTATTTTGATTCTTCCACATAATTAGTCTTGTAAGTTGGCCTTGATCTCTTAAGAGGGTAACATTATCAGCCACCATACTCCTCTTTTATCTTTAGTAAGTTGTTTATTAGCCTCCTAGTGCAATATTCTGTACTTGGGATAGGCATAAAGTACACTTAGGATGAAGTGGTTTGTTTTAGGGCCAAATTTTGCTGGAATAAGTAGGGTAGAATGCAATGGCTACAGAATCCAGATATATGAAATAGCTAGTTCAGAGTCAGAAATTATATATACTTATAATCCACAACCTGGATACAGGTACGGTTTTATTGTTAAATTTGTCCTTCCTCTTGGATCCACTTCTTTTTTTAAAATTTTTATTGGAAGATAATTGCTTTACATTATTGTGCTGGTTTCTTCCATGCATCAACATGCATCATCCACAGGTATACATATTTTCCGTCCCTCGTGAACCTTCCTGCCACCCCCCAACCCTATCCCACCCCTCTGGGTTGTCAAAGAGACGGGGTTGAGCCGTCTGTGTCACACATCAAATTTGGATCCACTTCTATACTATGTCTCCATCACCAGAAATGCTGAGGGAAAAAAAAATTACTGTTAGTTTGGCAGAAGAAGGAAACCTACATATATACAACATCTCCTATGTGTCAGACACCTTGCTAGGCACAAATATTATTTCATCATCACAGTAGTTCCCCTTTACAAATGAAGATATTATTGTTAGACTTCAAAAATTTATGTAATTTGCCCAAGATCAGTTATTTAGGGAGGGATGGAATGAGATTTATCTCCCAGAAACCTATTTAGTGTAGTAAGATGATACTACCCATTTTTCGTTGATCACATTTTTGAGGCTATCATTGTAAAAACCAGTCAATTACATTTTGATAACTTTTTCAAAACTTCAGAGTTATTCAGTTTGTAGTTTAGACTTACCATTCTCTCCAGCTCTCACTCTTTTGGGTGTTTGGTTCCCTCCATTACTTCATAACAGAAAGTTTCATTTCTTCTCTGCCTTGGTGTTATGAATTTCCTTAGTCAATTCAAGAGCCTAGGACCTTAGTTCAAATCCCAGGCTTTATGAAAATTAAGGAAATAAATTACATGTGAAAGCACGTTGTGTAAACCATAAAGCATGATTAAAATTATGAGCTATTTTTCATTGTTGACCAGATAGTGTATTCATAAAACACAAAGTATAAACTTAAAACATACTGAATACGTAACTATAATAATATATTTTAATGTCTTTCATGTTAGACTTGATAAATGAAATATAATTATACTTTTATTTAAATTCATCTATCTAGCTTGAGCATGGAACTCTAAAACTCAGTAACTCTAAATGTACCTGAGAAGACAATTACTTTGAAATTTAGAAATTATGGTTGTAACAAATGAAAGGTGATATTAGGAGTTTAAGAAAGTGATTATCCAAATTATGGGATACATTCGCATTTACAAGCAAAATGTCTCCCCTAACATTCAGTGATGTACAATGATAACATGGTGAGCTTGTAATTTGTCTCTACCACATGCTTATATGATCTGGTATGTGATAGGACCACCCTCTTCACAGGGACTCACCCACCAATCAGGATAGAAAATGTGCTAGATACAACTCATTTCCATTTTATCTTGAGGCTGCCTGGTTTAGGGAAGTGGCTATCCTGAGACTAATTTATTGACCACAAGCCAGTCAAACAATGTGCTGGCAAATTTAAATGCGTCATGATGGCTGTATGTAGAGTGTGCCATGCCTCAACTTTGAGACTTTGATTAAGGAAGGGATGATCAAATAAGAAAAAAATAAATTTATGTGTGAAACATGTCTCAAACTCATTACCCCAAAACAGACACTTTACTGCCGTATTTGTCTGAAAAAGAAGTGAACGTGAAAAGAACTACATGAACTACTTTCAGTTGACTGGAATTTTTTTCCTCTATAATTGAACTTCAGAAAGACACAAGAAAGTGAAACATATATATATATATATTTCAAGCTAATTTTTCCTTTTATCATGAAATAAATACATGTTAAAAAAAATAATGATGGCAAAACATTATTTTCTTTAAAGTGTCAGGTGCCTCTTTGGTGATGCTGTCCTGTTTTTTGTTTGTTTTTTGGTCTTGAAACATCTTCCGCTCTTATTCTTTATTCTTAAAGAGTGTTGTCCTTTAGAAAAGAAAAATAAATATGAGAAACCTAGTGTTAGATTCAACTGGAAAGATTTCAGAGTTCTCCTTCTGTTTAATGGTGTACTTTGATAATGCTATCCAGTTACAGAATAGCACTCTCTTGATAGTAAGGACTCAGTCAAGAAGGCAGGAACACCTTCTAAAAAGAGCAAAGAAACTGTACAAACTGTCCTTTGTACAAAATGTACTTTGACCCATTAAATGAAAACAGTAGAGAATTAAGAGCAGCATGAAAATTTCCAATAAAACTTGTCTGCGGGTTAGGCTGGGGATAAGTGTCTTATAGTAGTAGATTGGAATGACTGAATTATATAGTGTGAAACAAAATTAAAGTTATAATTATGTAATTAAGACTTTCTACTAAACTAGGGAAGATTAGAAGGAAGTGACCAGAGACTCTTAACAAGACAATAATGAGGGGTTGTAAATTGAAGAAAGGACTGGAAAATCAGAAAATGTTTAATAGAAACAAGAGATGCTGAAATTTACACTTGTAATCTTCAGTTTGTTGGATAGTCACTTGAGAATGGGTTAAGGAAAAATTACTAAGAAAAGTAGCCATCCCAAAATTATAGGAATCTTTTCTCATCAGAGAGCAAGTGTGTGTTTGTAATTGTTAATATCTCTTTTGTGGGGAAGGGGAGGAAGGAGATAGATGATTTAAAAGGAAAGAGCTTGTTCTCACTCCCACTCAGTTCATATTAAGAAGCAGAAATAAATCTCATTAAAACTGTGTTAAAAGGATATTCAAGATCCCTATGACTGTTAGAGATGTGATCTTTAAAAAGAAGCAAATAAGCAGTATGCTGTGGTGCAGTGCCTCCCAACCAGAGAGAGATGCCCACCAGGGGACATTTGGCCATGTCTACAGGCATTTTTAATGTTGTCTTGACTTGGGATGTGCTACTGGCATCTGTTGGGTCAGCCAGGGATGCTGCTAAACATCCTACAACACACAAGGTAGCCTCTCAAAACCAAGAAGTATCTGGCTCATTTTCAGTAGTGCTAAGGTTGAAAGATCCTGGTGTAGTGGAAATAGCATGTGCTGTTTCTGAAATCAGATAGAAATGGGTCTGCATCCCAGCTCTAATCTTTTTTAGCTATATGACCATGAGGATATATATTGTGATATATCAAAAATCTGTGAATATTTTTGGCTGAATGGATACATTAATTTCTTAAGTCTCAGTTTCTTCATCTATAAAATGGTGATGGTAACAATAGAATGAACAAGTGAATGAGATGGTTTGTAGGATTAGAGATGACCCAACAGAGTGCCTGGAACATGTGAGTGTTCAGGAAATAGTAACTGAACTGATGCTGATGATGATAAATAAAATTCTACCAGAGGGTTCTTCTGCTTTGCCTGAATGTTCCTCTTCCATGAATCTGGTAACCTGAGTTCTGTTCCCCAACCCAAATCAGGTTACACGACAGATCCATGAGCATGAGCAGGAGAACGAGTTGCGGGAACAGATGTCAGGTTATAAGCGGATGCGGCGCCAGCACCAGAAGCAGCTGATCGCCCTGGAGAACAAGTTGAAGGCTGAGATGGACGAGCACCGCCTCAAGCTACAGAAAGAGGTGGAGACGCATGCCAACAACTCGTCCATCGAGCTGGAGAAGCTGGCCAAGAAGCAAGTGGCTATCATAGAAAAGGAGGTCAGTATACACTCTCATGCCCTCGTGCCACAGCTAAGCCAAGCCTGTCCCAGTCAGCCACATCCCGTGAGCAGGAGGCAGGAGTGATGTGCTTTTTCGTGATGGAGGAACAGGGTTGCTTTGGGAAGGGGGATCCAGGTTTTATGAGGCTACTTAAATTTGTCATTATAAGTTCAAACAGTAACTGAAAGTATATATTGCATCCTTGTCTATTCAGTTGTATTCTGAGCATCAGTTCCCTGATGGAGGTATGATACAAATAAAAAGAAACAAGATGCTTCTATCCTATGGAAACTTGCACCTTTCAGGTCTGTTTCTGTGCCTGCCTCACCCACAGTCCTCTTCAAAAGTGCTCTACAAGTAGTCCCTTTTAGTGGTCATTGGCCTACGAATGGGCACCTTACCAGTGGCAGCAAATAGTTGATCTGGCTACTGTTGGGTCTTCTAGGAACATCTTTCTTCCCTATCCAGGTTCTAAACTAATTTTAAAAACAGACAAGATGGGGGACTACCCTGGTGGTCCAGTGACTAAGACTCCATGTTCCCAATGCAACAGACCCAGGTTCAATCCCTGGTCAGGGAACTAGATCCCACGTGCTGCAACTAAAGGTCCTCCATGCTACAACTAAGACCTGGCACAGCCAAATAAATAAATATATATATATATATTTTAAAGGCAGGAGGGTAATGCAGATAGTCAAAATATCACTTTATTATTACCAATAAATGTTAGAGAAGTGATTTATATCTGAAGGGAAATGGGCCTAACAATCCCAAACAAAATTAAACAGACTCACCCACCCAGGCACTGGCAGTACTAAACCAGTTGCCTTTCCCACCCCGATAAGACTTATATAGTTACATAGTGTGGGAAAGCAGGGGTGAATTTGTGCTCCCTGGGGATGGAGTAACTGGGGACAGGGTGTCAGGGGTGCTTCAGTAATCAGGCTCACTAGCTCTCTCCCTCTTTCTACATGGGAGGAAACATCAGAATTGTAGGATCATTCCCCGAAACAGCCACCGATCTAGAGGCAGTGTGTCATGAAAACCTCTGCCCATGTAATATTGATTAAATAAACCAGTCAGTCTTTCTTGGGAATTAGATTTGGTAAATATGTGGAAAAAATTGTTCATATGGAAAAACTGTTAATAATAGAAGATAAAAGTGAAAGAGTCATAGAAAGAACCAAGAAGCATACTTCCCCGCCTCTATTCTCTAAGTATATCATCTTACACGTGTGCTTCACCTATGGTTCCCTTAAGCTTAAATTTGGTCACTTTCAGGAGCCAGTATTGGTTGGGTTATCTTTTGTTTGGTTTATTTTTTCCCTTCCAAGTACTAACCAGGCCCCACCCTGCTTAGCTTCCGAGATCAGATGAGATTGGACGCATTCAGGCTTATATGGCCAAAGACTAGTCTGTTTTCTATCCATCTAGGAGTCCTCAAAATGTCCTATACCCAACTATTGTGGATTATAGCAGATCCTTCAGAAAACAAAAAGTCATTACTTTTTGCCTGTTATACTAAAGATGACCTCATTCAGATATCTGATGGTTGAAATAACCAATTAGAGAGTTAAATTCTTGGGGGGAAAAAAAGAAACTGGCCAGTCATGGTTATTTATCTATTTTATAATTTAGCCCTTCGGCCACCAACAATATAATGAAGAGTTTTTATTATAATCCTTGGTCCACCTTTCATCACGTTTATTTTATATATGTGTCCAATAAAACACATTTACAGTTTACCTTCATGTTTTTCCCATAATTGGGAATATATTTTTTGATGGTAAAAGTTTAAAAAAAATTTTTGTGTAAGATACAAGAGAATCAAAACAGGTACTTCCTTTTCTGTGTTTTATGGATTATGTGTCCAAAAAAATTATACTGTTCGGTACGTTTGGACTCTTTGAATGCATTGGAGAATAGACAGCTGAATTCTGTGTTAAGAACAATTCATCCTATATTATATTTGTTATTTTATCAGGCAAAGGTAGCTGCAGCAGATGAGAAGAAGTTCCAGCAACAGATCTTGGCCCAGCAAAAGAAAGACTTGACAACTTTCTTAGAAAGTCAGAAGAAGCAGTATAAGATTTGTAAGGAAAAAATAAAAGAGGTAAGCATACCATTATTTTGCAGTCATCAAGTTGCCGTTAGAATGGCTAGACTTAAAATCAGTTCATCTTACATTGTGAATAATATCGTAACCCATTAATGCTCAAACTTTCTAATGTAATCACCTGAAGTGATTATTAAAACAGATTGCTAACCCACTACTAGATGTTCTAATTCAGTGGATCTGGGGTGAAGTTTGAAATGTTCATTCCTAACTAATTCCCACATGATGCTCATGGTGCTTGTCCAGGAGCACTTCAGGAACCCTCTAAACCATTCTTGCCTACTTCTGGTTTATTCTCCACATGTCAGCCAGTGATCTTTTCAAACCATAAGTTTCATCATATCACTTCATGATTATAATATTTATTGACTTCTCATTGCTCTTTCATTTGTATTTGCTCATTGATCAAAATACTAGAAGTCCCTATGTGGTCAGCTACCAGCCTCCCTTCTTACCTCACACCAACTTTCCCTTCACCTCTTACCCATCCCAACTCAGCACTACTCCTGCCACAGTGGTCACCTTTGGGTCCTCAAGTGTATCTAGCTCTGCCCATCTCCACAGTCTTCGCTCACACTCTTTCTTCCATCAAAGTGCTCTCCCCATCCCCATCCCCACTCCCAATCCCTTTCCAACCTCCTTGTAAGACTAAGGATTGTTTATTAGTACCATAACTTAAATTTCACTTCCCCAGGAAAACCTTCCCTTGACTGCCTTGACCAAGATAGGTACCTCTGGTGTTATAACACTAATTTTTTATTTTTATATGTATCTATATATAGATATATGATTATTTGAGCTATTTTACCCTACTAGCCAGTAAGCAGTAAGAGCAAAGACCATATGCCTTTTTCCTTTGTGTCATTACTTCCCTATGCCTGGTACATGTGAAATATTTGATCAGTGAGTGATTGATTCTTTAGTATTTGGTTGAAGACCTCTGGTGGACTTAGAGAGTTCCTCTGAGGAACTGCAGTTTGAACTGGAAGCTCAAGTGACTTCACTTCTCCTTTTACCAGGACTTATAGCTGCATTGCCTGCAGTTCCATAGACATTCCTTCTCATAAGACTTAGGGTTTCTCACTTGTGGACTACTAGTGTATTAAGGCTTAACAGAAGTCAGATGGGACTTGATTTAGTATATGAAATCAGTCACTTGGGCACATATTCCAAGTTAACAGTATGAGAGTTAGCTAGGTTCCTCTTTAATTTTGTTTTTGCTTTTTTTAAATCAGTAACTAAAAGCAAGTGCCTTGGGGTTTGCTCTGCCCAGAAGGGTCACTGGTAATTGTTGGAACTGACAGAATTTCTATCTGACCTGCACTGACAGAATGAGAATCATCCCTGACACTGTAAGGTCTGGAAAACCAGGCTATGGAAAGAAATAGCCCAACCAAGAAGGTTTACATGCTCTCCGTTTTCTCTTACTTATTTCTTGATCTGGATTATTTTATCCTAATAGATGTTACTAGATCACAGAGATAACCTTGATTTTTCAGTAACAAATTTTGGAATTTTCTCAACTGCAGATAGATTTTTACTTAGAGCTCCATGTGTTTTCTCATGCTCTGGAAGCCATACTTTATGGCTGCAGCCACCATTTTGAGCATCTGTACCAAAGGTATTTGGAGCTTTGTATGAATTCCATCTTTAGAAGATGCTCCCACAGAACAGCGTTCGAGAGTCCCCACTTAGTCCTCAGGCATAGAGCTGTTTTGGGTTTGCCATACTCAGATTTATGAGTGCTAAAGACCACAGGCCTAAGCGTACAAGTCCTTCACATTCTCATGAAGAAAAACAAACCTATACTCAATTTAAGTCAGCCTCTATAATAAGACTTTCTCTATGCAAAGCTAGTATTACTCCTTATGAAGTAAAGCTTAGTTCAGACTGTTGACTTCCCTGGTGGTCCAGTAGTTAAGACTTTGCCTTTTAGTGTATGGGGTTCTATCCCTGGTAGAGAAGCTAAGAGCCCACATACCTCTCAGTCAAAAAACCAAAACATTTTAAAAAAAAAAAGAAAAGAAGCAATATTGTAGCAGATTCAATAAAGACTCTAAAAATGGTCCACATCAAAAAAAAAAAATCTTTAGGAAAAGAAAATGTCATGTATGCTTAAATACTGATATAAAAGGTATCATCCTAAAAAAAATAAAAGGTATCATCCTTGAGATGACAGAACAATCTCCATTATCCCTACTGTTGATAGATAACTGGGGTCTGGGTAATCCAGAATGATGGATGATCCAGAAATAATTTATTCTTGATTTTGAAATGAATTTTTATGATCATATTTCAGTTTGGATGTGCAATATAGTGGCCAAACCTAGTAGTGAAGTCACAGCATCTAGAAATGAGTCCACCAGCCTTCCTGTTGTGATCCCAGCTTACTCCATGATGGAAATAGCTCTTGTTCTTATTGATTCTAATATTTCACTTGAGATTTCACTGGAACAGAAAAATTGAAAGTTGATTTACAAAGACTTCTTAGCTAAGTGCAAAAACAGTCTAAACAGTGTGTGACGTCCACATCACAAAACATAAGTAAAATAGGTATAAATAAAAGATTTCAACTGAATAGTTAACCAGATATTAAAGGTCCAGCTTGTAGATGTGAACAGTATGAACAAAGGATGCCCAATACTTTCTCTAAAAGTGATCTTACTTTCCCCGTAGACTAACATCTTCTTAACTGTTCTGATTTACTGCTTTCTTCCCTTCACCCGTATGATCTAAAACAATTATGTATTTTGTTCTTTTGGAAATGTAGATGGTTTATTATTTACCCTCTAACACCAAATGAAGAATGCTTTTTCCTAAAATTTAAACTACTGACATTTGCAGCATTACCTCCCGTCTGTGACATCTGCATACTTCTCTCCATCTTGTCACCACCTCCTTTGTCCATGCTATAATTATATCTCATCTGGACTTTGTGATAGCTTCCTAGCTGTCTCCATGGACATGCTCTTGCCTCCTTCATTCTGGTTTCCACATAGCAGCCAGAGTCATCTTTTTTGAAATGCATCTCATTATGACACCCCCACATATATATAAAATCCATTTCTCCTGTGCTAAGGCTCAGTATCCTTAACTTGACCTGTAAGGCTTCCAGTGGTCCTGCCTACCTAATCCAGCTTCATCTCATGTCACACTGTATCACCTGCCCTGACCTTCTCTCAGTTCCTTAACTGCACCATGTTTCAATTAACCTGCCCTAACAGTTTTGCACATACTGTTTCCTCTGCCCAGAGTATTCTTCCCTGTCCTTTTTCACTGGTTAACTCCTACAGATTTTTGAAATTTCAGCTTAGTTGTTACCAAGGTCAAATATTTTTTTATTAAACACTGCTCAAACCAAGTACTTAAACTACACAGTAGTTATCACAGTAATCTCCGCTTAATTTCTGTGGTTCTTTGATTTTTGATTCTAGACTGTAAAGCCCCATGATGGCAGATACTATGTTTGCTCACCATTGTATCCTTTGCCTTGCACAGCACCTGTTGCATGATAAGATCTCAGCAAGCATATATTGGTTAAATGAGGGAACCCATGATTTCTGAGCATGAGAAGACAGAGACATGAGAGCTAACATGTCTCCCTCTTGATTGATTGAAAAAAAAGGGAGAGGGACATATGGCAGGGGGGAGTGTTTTTTGCACCACCAAGCCTTTCTGACCTTACGTTCTCAATTGCTTTCAAAAATAATGTAATCTACACTGCAGTAAGCTACTATAGTTCCTTTTGCCTGATGAGCTTGGCTTTCTTTTTTTTTTTTGGTTTTTGGTTTTGTGAAGGAGATGAATGAGGACCATAGCACACCCAAGAAGGAAAAGCAGGAGCGGATATCTAAGCATAAAGAGAACTTGCAGCACACACAGGCTGAAGAGGAAGCCCACCTTCTCACTCAGCAGAGACTGTACTATGACAAAAACTGTCGTTTCTTCAAGCGGAAAATAATGATCAAGCGGCATGAAGTGGAGCAGCAGAATATTCGGGAGGTATGTATTTTGTCCATAACTATCGTCATTAACTTATGAAGACTGTAAGCTTTGTGAGTATCATGACTGTGTTTTGTCCATACCTATAGCTTTAACCTATACAGACTTCAGTGTGATGTCTGACACAAAGCAGATAGACAAAAGTGAAAGGGAATGAGTTTACCATTGATCAGAGAAAGCCTATTTACAGAACAAGGAATCAACTTTTTCCAAATAGAATTTTCTTGAACACCTATTATAAGCCAAATTCATGCAGTGGAGAATCAAAAGAAGTAGAATAGAGAATTTTTGCTTTTAGCCTGTTTGTCAAAGACTTGAGTTTTTGTGACTCTCTGTGAAACACTTAAAAGAACAGAATGGTGCTCTACAGTTAAGGTAATTCATTCAGTCATCCAGCACTTACAGAGTGCCTTCTTACTTACTGTGCTGGAGATGCCAGGGCTATTGAAACGCTATCCTCCCCACCTTCAGCTTTCTCTGAGGACGCGAGAAACAGACACGTAACACACTAATCACAGTGTAATATGTTGTCTACCATAGTAGACATAAATTCTGACAGGCGTATAGTCATGAAAGGGCTTGGAAGAGTCCGTGACTGAAGAGGAGTTGTGTGTTCTGGGTGTGTGGAGTGGAGTGTTAGATCAGGAACAGTTGGAAGCAGAATGGAGGGCCTAGATTCTTAAGGCAAGGCTTTTAGATTTCAGCCTGAAGTCAGTTGCATGGGTATGAGAGATGGTTTTTTTTTTAATTTATTTATTTTTAATTGAAGGATACTTGCTTTACAGTATTGAGTGAAGTAAGTCAAAATGAGAGAATTTTAAGCAGAGAAATGACAGTGAGAGTTTTTCTTTGTTTTGAAGAATGAATGCCTCAGCATTGAAGATAGCCTGGAGTGGTACAAGGCAAAATACAGTGAGGTCAGTAAGAATGCCTTTTCTCACCTGGAAGAAGCAGTGGGGATATAGATTAGATCTGAGTGACATTTCTAAAGCAGAACTGACAGTAATTCAAACCAAATGCTGTGAGAATTTCAGAAATAAGAGTCAAAAAATGAACGCAGAGTTTCTAATTTGGAAAATTGGACGAATATGATGTTATTCGCTGAGATGAGGAATACAGAATGTGAATTGGTTGCAGAGACAAAGTTCAGAAGGAAATCACTGTGACCTGGAATAATACAAGAAGCCCTCAAGTGAGCTAGCACATTGGTAAAATTATCAAAGTCAGATTAAAAACCCAGTGTTAGGCTGCAGGAGGGAAACCAGCCCTTCAGGCACATTTAATGAGAATGTGAATTGGTGTAAGCTTTTTGGAGAGCAGTATTCAAATGGGAAGAAAAAGAGCAAACTAAAATTTATTGAACACATAATCATGGGCCAGGCTCAGGCTGTTTATCTGTGTTATCTCATCTTATTGGAAGAGGGAGAAACTGAACATTTTTGAGCCAGGCAGTGAGTGATATGGCTAACATTCTGCTTTACAGAGATTAGCCCAGTTTGGTGGTGATGCACAGATTGATTAGAGCGTGCATGGTCAGTGGGAGCAGTATTACCCCGTGGGGAGTAAAAAGGGAGTTCTTGTGGAGGAGGAGTCTTAGATATTATAGTGACTTGTGGCCCTCTGAAGGGCTACAGTACATAAAAAAATATACAGTACATGTTTGTTATTAGCATTTCAGTGGTGAGGATAATCAGGGAAGGGTGGAGGCTAAAAAGGCCCTGATGGAAATAATGGGGGGAAAAGGTTGAGAAACATTGAATTTAGAGGGAAGAAACTAGAAGCAAAGAGATCCGGTGGTAGGAATAGGCTATAGACACAGATAGGGTGTTAGCTGGCGAAAGAGAGATGGGTTTGAAACATTTTGAAGTATAAAATAAGCTGGACTTGGTATACAAAAGGATATGAGAAAGAGATGAGGGTACAGGCAAAGTTATTTCTAGGATTTAAGAGCTGGGGAAATGTAGATTTGGGCAGAAACAGGGAAGCTTAGAGAGAGGTATTGGTAAGAAACTGGTTAATTCAATATAACATGTGTTGAGTTTGTTAGAAGGCTAAAAAATTCAAATCAAAAAGTCCAATAGCCAGTTAGAAACAAGGTATTTGGGATTCTTTCCATCTGGCAGTTATTATTTTTGTTCTAGTGTCACGTATTTGGAAGAAGTCTGAGATTAAGGGGCAGTTAGTGCCAATAAAAACTATAGAAGACAATTATTCCTCCAAATGATAGAAACTATATTCATTAGTATCAGATTCTAACCAACTGGGTGAAGAATAACTCTACAAGGGTTTAGTTCTGAAAAGTCTAGGTTTTCCTTTGTTTAGCCTTATTCTGGAGCCACCTTAGTGAAAATGTTCAGTTTTTTGTCTTCTATTTATAAAAGAACATTGAAAAATGACAAATGCAGAAAAACACTGAGTTGTGAAAGTGCTTGATAATCCCATCCCACCCATTTTCTACCCTGAGACAGTCACCATTAATTTGGCAGATATATTACCAGAGTTTTTTCAGATATGCATGTGTGTGTATATGTATATACAACTTATATATTATATATAACTTTAATCTTACAAAAATAAGATTATGTTAGTACCAGTGGGTTTATTTGATTTGCAAGCAATAGAAACAAACTGACTGACTTAGCATGGAAAGGAATTTATTGGAAGGATATGGGGTAGATGACAGAGCTGAAGACCCAAGCTGGAAAAGATGAAGAATCAAGCTGGGAAAGCAACTTTGTGACCTAAAGGACAAGAGCTAATTGACATTCCTCAAGACACTGCCATTTGGATGTACCTCCTCCAACCATGTTTCATCTTTGTATCATTAAGACTCAAATTCCTAGGAGAGATAGCACTTGATTGGGTAATGTGCTCATTCACTTACTCAGTAGTCTCTCTGATTTCCACATAGGGTGGAGTAGTTTCTGAAGCAAAAAGAGGAGCCTGTTAACAAAAAGAAGGGAAAATGGATACTGAACCTACAAAAATATCCAGTTTACTGTTTCATAACTCTTTTCCTTTTGTATTATTTTTCATTTACTATCTAAAACATATAACTCTGCTTCATTCTTTTTAATCATCAGTAGTATTTATTTTTTGGTATGGCTATAGAATAATTTATTTAATGGGGCACATTTCTGGGTATTTTGCTGGAGTTGTGCAATATCACTTTTTACATGTAAGCAAGTATTTTGTAGGATATAATATTCTCAGGAGGAGAATTTTTAGGTCAGAGTGTATATACCTGCATTTTTAATAGATATTGTCAAATTGCCCTCTAAGGATTTATAACTCCCACCAAGAAAAACTACTTGTTTTTCTCTACCTTTACCAAAACTGAAAATTAGCAATCCTCCCCTACCTGACACTTTTTTCCTTTTTGGTAGACTAAATTTTTTTTAGCCTGGCCACACAGCATGCAAGATCTTAGTTCCCCAATAAGAGATCAAACCCGTGCGCCCTGCAGTGAAAGTGTGGAGTCTTAACCACTGGACCTTCAGGGAAGTCCCCAGCATTCCTTTTTACTAATAAAAACATTTAAAAAGATCACCATAGGCTGAGTTGAGCCTCTTTTATTGTCACTACACGTCAGTGCTCATTGTTTCCTAACCAGTTATACAGCTAAGAACTGAAGCTAAGAAAACATTAAATGTCATAGGCTAACAACATCCCCACTTATATTTTGAATTCTCATTCTTACTCAGTGTCAGTGGGCATGAACACAAAATTTTTGAGTCAGATCAGATGCTTTTAAAGAAGTCAATAGTATGTCCATTGAAACTTAAATAGAATGCTTGGGTTGTGATTGGGGAAGGTTTGTTTGGGGGGTACACCCTAAATCCACATCTCAGAGAAGGTAGGTTCAAATAATGTGTACAGAAATGTGTTTTGTGGCCATGGTGTACTGTCATGGCCATATGTTGTATGTATGTTTCACCCCTAAGCTCACATCCAGCCTGTTGTGATGCTCAATGTATGTGATGTGGGCTGGGATAAAGGGAGCTGCCTGCCTCTCATCTTATACTCCCTCCAAGGTGTATATACATGGAGTGCACAGAATCACCTCTACCATGAAATTTGTTTTTGTATTTTTGCTCAACTAACCTTATTGAATTTATATAAGCTAGAATGTGGCCCTACTATATATATTTTATCATTTGTACAGATTAAGCAACCATTGCATCATGTCTAGCTAGAGCAGAGGGATTCTTCAGAATATTGTATTCCAGACTGAAACAGCATAAAACAGAAAAACGTAAGCCATTCTTTGGGACATTTTTAGT
This sequence comes from Budorcas taxicolor, assembly GCF_023091745.1. Classification (NCBI taxonomy): domain Eukaryota; kingdom Metazoa; phylum Chordata; class Mammalia; order Artiodactyla; family Bovidae; genus Budorcas; species Budorcas taxicolor. The sequence continues at coordinate 57,124,625 of NC_068926.1, forward strand.
GGAAAATGTTGAAAAGCTAAAAACCTGAGTTTTAGCTTCAATTCTACTTTATAGAAATTAGGTAACCTTATGTTAGCCTTTCCATTCCCAAAAGCCTTACTATCATATATAAAAATGGTTAAATCCTAACAGTCTTACCACTGCATAAGGATTGCAGCTAGGATTGAGGAAGATATATAAAATCACTTTTAATAATTGAGAGCACACTACACATTATTACGTAGGTAGTAGCAATGGGCTCATAATAAGCTGAATAATGGTTTATTTCCCATAGTGTAAAATGTTATAGGCAGCTTAACATCTCTGCAACTCAGACATATGAATTAAAGGTAATTTCTATTACAATTGTAATAGAAAAAACCATTTCAGTATTATTTTTCTCTCACCTTTTAAATAGTTTATAGTATCTAGATTTGTTATTGTATGCCAGATATTCACTTCTGAATATAGAAAAATAGTAATGGCATGTTTATATATATTCTGAAGCATCTTCTTATGGTCTTTCCTTCCAACTTCACAAGACTGGTAATTCACGATGCATACTATTATCCTCACTTTACACCTGAGAAAACCAAAAAGTAGATTTGAAGTCTTACCAAATGCCATACATAGTGAGTCAGCGGGAAAGCTAAAACTGACTCACACCCTGAATTATTTTTCTACTGATACTCAAACTTTAGTATATATCAGAATTACCTGGGTGGCATGTTATCAAGTCCAGGTGATTCTGATGCAGGTATTCCAAGGACAACATCCTGAAGCATTCCATTAAACAGAGAAACATTTGTTTTCTTCTGAAAGTGCTGTTTGCTTTGTATCTTTTTCCCCCTGTGAATTTCTGAGCTCTGGACAGCTCAGACTCAGTTTGAACTTCTCCATTTAGGAAAATGTGTGAAATGTATAAATGACCAATACTGGGGCTCCTGGTACTCAAAGAGTGAAGATGATAGTGTTCTAGGAACAGAATCTTTAGCCATCCAAAAAGCTTTCCTTGGCTTTAGTCTCTGAGAGGCCCTCACCATCCTTTGGTGCCACCTAGGGGCCAGTTGCCTGGAAAATCCCATGGACAGAGGAGCCTGGAAGGCTACAGTCCAGGGGGTCGTGAAGAGTCGGACATGACTGAGCGACTTCACTTTCACTTTTCACTTTCATGCACTGGAGAGGGAAATGGCAACCCACTCCGGTGATCTTGCCTGGAGAATCCCAGGGACGGGAGCCTGGTGGGCTGCCGTCTATGGGGTCGCACAGAGTCGGACACAACTGATGTGACTTAGCAGCAGCAGCAGCAGGGGCCAGTTAGTGATTTTAAAAAGACATTTGATGGTCCAGGTAAGGAAGGAAAATAAAGGAAAAGAAAAACATGGGAGAGGATGTGGGGTGATGCTCTGGAGATGATCTTTTATTGTTTGTAACAAATGTAAATGGCATTTATACTCCAGGTATTTCCCCACTAGAAAATAAGCCCATGAGGGGAAGTACTTGTTCACTGGACCCTTCTTAGTGCCTAAAACAATGTCCAACACATAGGAAATGCTCAACAAATATCTGTTGAGTAAGTAAATGAATGACTAGCAACTTTGCTCCAGTAACAGATACTGTGCTGTTTAAAGGACTTCTCTTCAAGTGGATGGAAGGCCCAAGCACACAAGATATTTCTCAACCATGCCAGGGCACAAATATTAATGATATCTCTATGAAAATGATCTTGCATTTTCTCCATAGTGGATGCCATTGGAAAAGAGAGGTACCCTATTGTTCTGATATAAAGTTCAGCTCAAGGGCTTTCTCCTTTCCTTGCTCTTCTTAACTAGTAGTGATAACATTCTTTTTGGAAATCTTCTAGCAAATAATCTTCATCTCTTTTGTATCTCTTACCACTTCCAACCTTGCACTTTTGAAAAAAAAAAATAAACATAAAATTTATGTCCCTGTATTAATCAAGCTTCTTTTGTTTGCATCTTACTGAAATTTATTTGAGCTGGTTAAAACCAAAACCAGGGTATTTTCTACAGAAAGATAGGAATGTTTCATAAAGCCCAGTAGCAATAATATAGCTGGACCTACAAGGAGAGCTTAGAACCAGTCAGGAACTTGGGTATCAGTATATTTCCTGCCCTTATTTCTTCTTTGTTTATCATTCTTTTTGCTCTGAAGCTCAGCTTTATCTAATCCTTAGCCCTTGTAGCAGTAGGTGGCTACCACATATGTAATTCTTAATATGCCCCTCAATTCTAACCACACACACACAGATTAACTGTCCCTGAATCCAAATCCCCAAGAGAGAAGATAGACTGATTCAGTGTGCTGTGAGTTGAGCATATACTTTCAGAAGTGTCTATTACATTTCCCTGTTAGGGTGTTAGCAAGTTGGCCACCAAGTCATGGCTTAGTAAATATTTTTATGTACCCAGAGAACATGTTTCACAGCTTTGATACACTACCATTCAGGAAATATTCTTGAATTGGTGAATAAAAAAGTTTCACCCAACTTCCTCCTTCCTTTTTTTTTAATTCTAGTTTCCTTTCTTTCCCCCTTCAACAAAAGAGAAAGACATGAGTAAAACTGGGAGGAGCAGAATGATTAGCTCTAGAAATAACCAAACAGACTGTAATGGAAAAGATGAATGGGGAGAGATCTCATCTGCTTTTTCCCAGTGAGCACTGATCTCTGAGATTTTGAAAAATAGATAATTGGCCTACTTTTGATACATGCAAAAGCAGGGTATTTCCCCCAAAACTAGGAACATTGCAGACATGATCAGTTTAACAGAGCGATTCTCAACTCTGACTGCATATTAAATCTACCTGTCACTTTTCAGTTTTATGCATTGGAGGAGGAAATGGCAACCCACTCCAGTATTCTTGCCTGGAGAATCCCAGGGACGAGGGAGCCTGGTGGGCTGCCGTCTATGGAGTTGCACAGAGTCGGACACAACTGAAGTGACTTAGCAGCAGCAGCAGCAGAGAACTCTTAGGGGCTTCCCTGTTGACTCAGTGGTAAAGAATCCACCTGCCAAGCAGATGTGGGTTCAGTCCCTGGGTCAGGAAGATCCCTTGGAGAAGGAAATAGCAACCCACTCCAGTATTCTTGCCTGTGAAATTCTATGTACAGAGAGAGGAGCCTGGCAGGCTACAGTTCGTGGGGTCGCAAAGTGTTGGACACAACTTAGCAACTAAACAGTAGCAGAGAACTCTTAAAACTATCAATGTCAGGGTCACACTCCACTCGGTTTTCAGAATTTCAGGTTATGAGACTCAGGCATCTTTTGGTTTAAAAGCTTCCTCACATAATATAAATGGGCAGCCAGCTAGCCTAACTAAATAAACATTTATTTAGACCTATGCATAACACATCACCTAATTAAGGCTCTCCGCAGCTCTGTGAGGTAAGAAGGGGTCAGGCAGAATTAATCCCATTTTACAGGTAGAGTAGTTGTGGTGGCTCTGAAGATGCCCAAGTTGTAAGTGGTGGAACCACATACAGAATCTCAGTCTCCAGGGATTGTTCATCTAGTCTTATTAAGTCATGCTGCCAAACACTAATGGGCAATTAAGAGACAGTTAATAGTGCTGTTCCTTGCCATCCCTTACTGAGTGGTGACTTTCCTCCAGTTCATCTCCATTCATCTCTCTCCATGTACTTTTTGTTGCTAAATGCAGGAACTAAATAAAAAGAGGACACAGAAGGAGATGGAGCATGCCATGCTGATCCGGCACGATGAGTCCACCCGAGAGCTTGAGTACAGGCAGCTGCACACGTTACAGAAACTCCGCATGGATCTGATCCGGCTACAGCACCAGACTGAACTGGAAAACCAGCTGGAGTACAATAAAAGGCGAGAGAGGGAACTGCACAGAAAGCATGTCATGGAACTTCGGCAACAGCCAAAAAACTTAAAGGTGAGAAGAAATTCCCTGGTTTGTGTTCCAAAACACAGTTAGGCTATATCAGTGGTTCCTGCACATGGATGACTGTCAGAGTCACCTGGGCAACTCCATAAAATTGCACTTTTCAGGGCCCCTCGGCTACTGAATCAGAAGCACAAGAGTCTGGGTATAACAGACTCCTAAAGGGATGTTTCTGGGCCATGTGATACCTCCATTTTTTCTTTGTATCCATTATATACAACCTCTTTGACCCCCTTCATGACATTCTCTCTTTAAAATTATAACACATAAAATAACAGCAGTCCGTGGTTCTTATCCCAGGAAATGAGAAAGTTACCTGACAAAATATAGCAGATAAATTTTATCAGTAATGCCAGTCATATTATTGGTGTTAGTTACCTTGAGTGCTACTCTATTGAGAAAGGCTCCAAGGCCATATCCACACTTAGTAATAAAGAGTATAATTTATTAGTAACATCTGTCCTGGGCATGGGAATCAGCAGTGACATACCAAGCATTTATTTTACCTACATTAGAAATATGGAGCTCCTTTAGCCCTCACTACCTCCAGAGAATTTTAGCCGACTGCTCATTAACAAGCTATGTGGACTAAGCCATTGCTATATGTCAAGGAAGTCATTGTCAGTATTTTCAAAGATACAAGGTCAGCCTCAACCACACTGGCCATGCTTCTCTCTAGCCAGATGCTAGCTTGTCTAATTAGTGATCCTTGTCTTCCAGATTCCTCCACATGTTCATAAAGTGTACATGTGACTGTCAAGCAACGTAATGGAATGCCTTTTGGACTTACAATTAAAAACCCCACCTTATCTTTGCCAAAATGCATATTTGATGTTGCTATATGCAAGTAGTGGGAATGGATTGTGGTGTGAAGTGTAATCCAGTGTTGTCCTTTATTGATTTGTCAAGGAGACACAGAGCAGTGAGAGATGACTTATATGTTGCCATCCCCTTTCTTACTTGGAAATGGGGGAAAACAATTAAAAAGAGGTGAGGCAACAAGCAATAGAAGACACTGAAATTTTTGATTAGGAAACCACTGAAATAATGAACAAGCTTTTAACAAACCAAGCTTCACAGTATTCCACAATCTTCTTCGAGTTGTGATTTTGTAAAAATTCAGTTTTTAAATCTATTTGTAAATTCAAAACAACTTTTATTCAGACAATAAAACCAAAAGTATTGGTAGAGTTAACTCCTGTCTGTGACTTATGTATTATTTTCATTATCATTGGCTAGTAGTATCGGTCACTGCACCAAAAGACAGTTGGTCCCAGAACCTATACTGTTGGATGAGAATGGAAGACTTTCTGTGTTTACTGATGTCTTTCTTTTCCTTTTGTCACTTTTTCTATACAGGCCATGGAAATGCAAATTAAAAAACAGTTTCAGGACACTTGCAAAGTACAGACCAAACAGTATAAAGCACTCAAGAATCACCAGTTGGAAGTTACTCCAAAGAATGAGCACAAAACAATCTTAAAGACACTGAAAGATGAGCAGACAAGAAAACTTGCCATTTTGGCAGAGCAGTATGAACAGAGTATAAATGAAATGATGGCCTCTCAAGCGGTAAGTGGTTTAGGTTCAGTGCCACAGCTTCAAGAGCTTTAGGAATCAAGAAAATTCAAGATCCAGCCTTTTGGTCCCAGGATGATTCTTGTGCACATTTAAGATATTGGTATTTTTCCACCCAAAGAACTGAAGGAAATGACGACGCTGAATAAAGCCAAGCCAATGCGGATACTTGCTGGAGTGTGTTTTAAGAGATGGAATTCAAGGAATAATGCACTAAATGAGACCTGTGGCACATAGGTTCTTTGAGGGCACAGTGCAATAGATACCGCATGTAATAATATCATAATTTCATTCACCAAAGATTTCACAGCTAATGTCAGGCACAAATGAATGAGACACACAGACACATTCATTTGGTAAAATCTTATTAAGCACCTATGCTCAGCACTCTGCTGGGCTCAGAGATAAGAGTGATGAGCTAGAGAGATGATAGTGGTCCCTGTCCTCACACATCTGTCAGTCAAGTAAGAGGGTCAGATAATTAAGCAATGAAAATAAAACATAAAAGTGCTTTGAACTGGGAGGTGCCAGGATCTATGGGAGGGTAAGTAGGAACAACTAATCTGGTCTAGGAAAAGTGTCTCATCAGGAGCCAAGAAGCATGAAAGAATTTATTGATGCAAAGAGGTTACATGGAAAAGGGCCTACATAGACAGAGGCTCAAAGATAGAAAGTGTGCACTTGGGGAGTGAAAGAACTTTGGTATGAGCCCAAAAGTTCAAGGAGGAGGATTGTGGGAGCCCAAAATGGAGAAATCGTAACTTAGATCTTAGTGAACCAGGAATGGGAATTTGCCCAGTTATTCAGTGAAGGTTTCACAAGGAGATGACTCTTAAAAGAGTAATAGTTGGTGAAATGAGCAGAAATGGAAAAATTACTCCTGGCAGACAATACAGTATATGTAAAGATTCCAGGGCCTGAAAGAGGATGGTGCATTTGAGAAACGATGAGTAGTTGGTGGTAGGAGGATGACAGGCAGCTGGTGGATAGCCAGGGGTCAGAGCCTCAAAAGCCAGGAGTGTGGACATTCTATCAACAATGGAGAGCTGCTAAAAGGACTTGCCCAGTGGTCCAGTGGTTAAGACTGCACTTCCACTGCAGGGGGCATGGTTAGGGGACCAAGATCCTACATGAGTGCAGTGTGGCCAAATGAGAGAGAGAGCTACTGAAATCTATCTAAAGAAGGAAAGTGACAGGATCCAGTGTGGGCTGTAGAAAGATACTGGCCGTAAATGTGGCAAATGCCGGTAATGAGACCTGTTAGAAAGCTATTGTAATAGTCCAGGGGGAAAAAATGAAGCCCTGAACTAAGAACATGATAATGGAGATACTGAGGAGGGAGAGGAGGATTTGAGAAATATTTAGGAGGTAGAATAGAAAGAACTTAGGGACCAATTTGAGAGGTAGGTTTGATAATAGCGGAACTGGTCATCATTTTACCAAGAGAGAAAATCAGAAGGAGAAATGAGTTTGGGCGCCTTGAAGATAACTTGACCTGTTAACTGAGCTCTGTGGGTATCTAGGTGGAAAGGTGCAGAGATGGGAATCTTCAGTTCTAAAGGGTGTCAGGATTAACATCAAAAAGTTAATCATTGTTGACTTCCCTGGTGGTCCAGCGGTTAAGATTCCGCATTTCAAATGCAGGGGGCTCAGGTTTGATCCCTGGTTGAGTTTGATACCTAGGCGAGGAACTAAGATGCCACATGCCATGCATCATGGCCAAAAAGATTTTTAATTTAAAGTTTTTTAAATTTAAAAGACTTCCCTGGCCATCCAGTGGATAAGACTGTGCTTCTGAGGCAGGGGGCACGGGTTCAGTTCCTGATTGGGGAACTAAAATCACTGATGCCATGAGACACAGCTTTAAAAAAAGAGTCATTATTATATGGAGGCAGTTGTAGCTGTTGGGAATACCTGAGACCTCCAAGGGATAGAAGAAGGTGTTTAAAGAGGAAGAGGACTCAGAACAGAGTAGTGGGCACCAACATTTGAGGGCAAAGTAGAAGTTAGACCAAAGAAGACGAATAACCAGAATTGTGGAAGGGGAACCAAAAGGAGTGTCACAGAAGCCAGGACAAAGGTTTCTAGTTGATGAATTCAGATGTTTCAGAGAGACCAGGTGGACCCAGCAGTGGTTTTGTCCATTGCTTGTCACAGACAGTGGAGTGCTGGAAATGGGAAAAAGGGAATATAGAATGAGATAAAAAACTGTGAGACTGCTCTTCCCAGATTCTTGTCAGTGAAGGAAAGGCAAAATAGAGCTCTAGCTAAAGGAAGAAACAGTTCAAGGGGAACTTCTATTAATTGGAAAGGCTTAAACATGTCCTTAGTTGAGGATAGAAACCAGTGTAATTCATTCATCCATTCATCTAATAAGTAGTTATTGAATGCTTCTGCTGTGCCCCTGACATCCAGAAATAATGTGGTGAAAAAAACAGGTTGATAATGTCCTCATGGAATTTATGAAAGAGTGAAGAAAACAGATGTTGGAAAAGTCTACATGTAACAGCAGAACAAGTGCAGTGTGCCCACAGAGCGAAGCTAGTCTAGAGAGTCAGGAAAGGGCTCTCAGACAAAATGATTATTTAAGCCGAGGGGTAGGGAGCACATTCTAGGCAAAAGAAACTATTATACATTTGTAAAGATGGGAAAGACAGTGTCACTTTTAAAAAACTCAAAGTCCATTGTATTTGGAATATAGAGAACTAGGAGGCAACTAACACGAGAATAAGACTAGATCATGTATAGGCTGGTAAGCTTTCTTAAGAATTTTGATCTTATCCTAAAAGCATTGGGAAGCCATTAAAGAGCATTAAGGAGGAGACATGTCAGGTTTACATTTTTAAATGATAACTTAGGTGAAATGTGGAGAATGGCTTGGGAGATAGCGAGTGCAGGTATAAGGAGAGCATGTATAAAGTTGCTGCCTTTAACTGGGTGTGAAGGAATGGTGGCCAGACTAGAGAGGGAACAGGATGAAGCAGAAAGTGACTCAGTTTGAGAGCAAGGCAGGAGGTGGAACTAGAAGCATTTAGTAACAGATTGAATGTGGAGAGTGAGATATTAAGAATGACACCCAGTCTCTGGTTTGAATAAAATGGTAGATGATGATACCATTTATCTATATGGTCAAAAAATGAATCAGAAATTGGAAAAGTGGGAAGGAAACAATGATTGAAGTGAAGTCACTCAGTCATGTCCGACTCTTTGCAACCCCGTGGACTGTAGCCTACCAGGCTCCTCAATCCATGGAATTCTCCAGGCAGGAATACTGGAGTGGATTGCCATTTCCTTCTCTAGGGGATCTTCCCGACCTAGGGATTGAACCTGGGTCTCTCACGTTACAGGCAGACGCTTTACCATTTGAGCCGAAACAATGATTAGTTAGTATCATTAGGCTGGTGCAAAGTAATTACAGTTTCAGACCCTAAATTTTAAATCATTGTAACGAGGCTCAAACATATCTTTATTAATCAAAATAGGAACCATTATAATCAACACATTTTTACCAATAAGAAATAAGTTTGTTTATTCTTGTAGCATAAAAATCTGTGCTTCAGAATTAACTTTTGGAAAGCATTTTCTGCCACCTCCTGGTTATGGAAGCATTTTCCCTACAAAAAGTTGTCTAGATGCTTGAAGAAGTAGAAGTTGGTTGGCGAGAGGTCAGGTGAATATGGCAGATGAAGCAAAACTTCGTAGCCCAGTTCATTGAACTTTTGAAGCATTGGTTGTGCAACGTGCACTTGAGCATTGTTGTGGAGAAGAATTGGACCCTTTCTGTTGACCGATGCTGGTTGCAGGAGTTGCAGTTTTTGGTGCATCTCATCAGTTTGCTGAGCATACTTCTCAGATGTAATGGTTTCACCGGGATTCAGAAAGCTGTAGTGGATCAAGTGACAGCAGACCACCAAACACTCACTTTGACCTTTTTTGGTACAAGTTTGGTTTTGAGAAGTGCTTTGGCTTCTCAGTCCATCCATTGACCTGGTCATCACTGGTTGTCATATAAAATCCACTTTTCATTGCACATCTCAATTTCAATCAAGAAATTGTCATCGCTTGCACAGAATAAGAGAAGATGTCACTTCAAAACAATGATTTTTTTAAATTTTTGGTCAGCTCACGAGGCACCCATTTACCAAGTTTTTTCACCTTTCCAATTTGCTTTAAATGCTGAACGACCATAGAACAGTCAACACTGAGTTCTTGGGCAACTTCTCATGTGCTTATAAGATCAGCTTTTATGATCCTCTCAGTTGGTCATTATCAACTTCTGATGGCTGGCCTCTGTGCTTCTTATCTTCAAGCCTCTTGTTTACTTTGCAAAACTTCTTGAGTGACCACTGCACTGTATGTTCATTAGCAGTTCCTGGGCCAAATACATTGTTGATGTTGTGAGTTGTCTCCACTGTTTTATGACCCATTTTACACTCAAATAAGAAAATCACTTGAATTTGCTTTTTGTCTAACATCATTTCCATAGTCCAAAGTACATATAAAATAAACAGTAAGTAATAATTCATTAGCAAAAACCATAAATCAAGAAATGTGAATTAAAATGTATAACATAACCACATTTATTTAAGAACGTATTTCGATATCAAATGCAATGCAAAACCACAGTTACTTTTGCACCAACGTAATAGTCATGTTGAGGGACTTCCCTGGCAGTCCAGTGGTTAAGACTCTGCACATCCACTGCAGAGGGCGAGGGTTCGATCCCTGGTCAGGGAACTAAGATCCTGCATGCTGCATAGTGCAACCAGAAAAATACACACACACATATATGTGTGTGTGTGTGTGTACGTGTATATATATATGTGTGTGTGTGTGTGTGTGTGTGTATATATATATATATATATATATATATATATATTAGTCATGTTGAGCTTGAAGGCCTGGGAACCATCCAAATGAAGATATCTCGTATAGTGTGGATAAGCTAGCCTGGATCTCAGAAACGAAGTCTGAAATAGAGGTGTGGTTATGGGAATCATTTGCAGAAAGATGGTAATTGAAACCTTTGAGATAGATGAGACTCCTTAGGAAGGGAGGTTAGAGGAAGAAGACTCACAAAGCCCTAAGGAGCACCCACATTTAATGACCCAGTGAGGGGTAGAGAATAACTGGAAGAGGAGAGGAAGGGAGGAAAAACCAAGAGAGTGCGGTGTCTCAGAAGACAGGATAGAATCCAGGAAGGAAGGGGCAGCCCACAGTATCAAATGTTGCTGGGAGGCCAGGTAAGATAAGTGCCCCTTCAGGATGGTCAGAGATGAGATGTAAGATCAGGGCAAGGAGTGCATATAGGGGTTAAAGGTAAGAAGGAGAGAATTAGCAGTGGGGACACAAAGATTGGTGGAATTCCAATAAAGATTGGGTTTTGTTCCTATTTGTAATTCTCAGCATCTGCTACAATGCCTCGCATCCAACAAGTGCTTAATGGATGTTTGCTACATAAGATGAGAGAGAACAGGGTCAGGAATATAGGTTCATGATTGCCCTTGAATAAAAGAAGAGAAATAACCCTTCCTTCTGTGGCAGGGAGGAGATAAAAGTACAGATGATAAGTACAGCTTCCTTTACTACCCACTTACCATGTGCCAGGGACTGTTGTAAGTATTTTGTGTTATCTAATTTTTGTGAATCCCCTCTAACCTTTGAAGTAGTTACTTTTTTTAAACCCTGATTTACCTGTGAAGAAACTGAGATTTATTGAAGTTGTTACTTGCTTAGGGTAAAGATTAACAAACTTTCTGTAAAGGGGCAGATGGTAAATGTTTTAGGCTTTTGTGGACCACAGAGTCTCTGTCACAACTACTCAACTCTGCCATTGTCATACAAAAGCAGTCATAGATAGTCCAGCCATGAATGAGTGTGTCTGTTCCAGGAAAACTTCATTTACAGAAATAGGCAGCAAGCCAAATTTGCCCTTTGGGCCATAGTGTACCCACTCTTGACTTAGAGGGTCATTTACTGGTAAGTAGCTAATTAGTGGTGGAACTGCGATTTGAACACGTTTGGGGGGACCCTGTAAACCTGTATGCCTGGCCACTACTACATTATGCTGCTTCTGTGACATCCCTTTCTTGAATTTAACCCAGTAGAGGGAACAGACCTGATATTTACCTATACTTTTATAAAACTTCTTAATGGATTTGGTATGTGCAACTTTAAATACTGGAATATCCTCTGATTTCTAGACTGACACATTTTTAGAGTCAGAGCTGGTTAAGAGTAACATAGTTACTGACATTAATAATGGAATGCCAGAAATAAAAGAAGACAGGTGATTCAGTGGTCTGAATTGTCCAGAGAATGAGCCTCTGGCCAGTACTCATGACAGTTAGCCAAACCAGGTAGAAAACAATAGACTTCACTCCCTTTATTGGTAAGAAGCCTCCCATATCAAGAGGGAATCAAGAACAACCTCATCGGGAGCCATAAACCCTTTTGGCTTTACCTGAGCTTGTTGCTGCTACAGAGTAACCCTTCTTTGTGTCTAGTATCTCTTCTCCCTTCACTTGTCATTGGGAAAATGAGAAGAGTGGCATCCTCTAGTGGGTTTGAGTGAAAATTGGTTAGGATTAATTATTAGAAAGTACTTTGGAAATATAACTCCATTATTTATTTTGTGTTCCTTTGATAGAGTACACTTCTCCAAAAGTACAAAAGAAGACACTATAAAAATAGCTTTATAAAACTATTCTAATAACATTTCAAAAAGCCATAACTCAGTCAAGAGATTAAGAAATGTTGTTACTTGTCATAAATTATACAGAATAGGGAAGGCCGTTTAAGGTAGAAAGTAAATATCTTGGCTAAGCAGTCTGTATGGAAACGTGCCAATATACTCAGGGTAGACAGAACTGTCTAATTCAAGGGTTCTAATCTTATAGTTCCCAGCTGAACTGAGGGCCTGCTAAATCTAGACCAAACTAAACCTGGTGGGGCAGGAGGGCCATCATCCCTAAACACAGTCCTGCTAATGGCCCTAAATTTTTGACTGTACTTATTGAAAGGCTGGCGTTTCTGCTGCTTGCCTTGGCCCATTCCCCACACAGGATCAGTATCCTGATGAATAAATAATACAAAGTATGGGTGCTGCAGGGAGCAAGGGAAACTTTATCTAGATTTCACTACTTCAAACTGGAATATGCCCCTTAAGATTATCCAGGCTACCTTCTACGGGGAAGAGATTTTTGAACGACTTGAGTTTTTGATGGCTGGCCAGCAGGATAAAGTATAGCCAGCATTATAGGGACCAACTTTACTTGCTAGAACATAATGGTACTGTGGTATACTCCTCAAATGTTATGGAGATTGGGCTCTTTTTTCTTCTTCTTATTCTTAGAGCTAAGGATATCTAAATGTATGATGGTTTGGGGCTTAAAGATATCTAAATATGGAAATGGTTAGTCAAAATAATGATAGCAGCTGATGTTTACTGATCCTTTGGTAGACATCAAGAACTATGCCTAGAATTTTATATGAATTTTTTCATTTAATCCTCATACAAATCTTAGTAAGCAAGAAATATTATTGTTACTTGCTTGCGATGGAAAAAAAAGAGAGAGAGAGACTTGGAGAAATTAAGTAACTTACTAAGGTGACACACTTCAGTGAATAGTGAGGCTGGAATTCTAGCTCAGGAGTCTGCCTCTGAAAGCCTATAGGCTTAATCTCTGGAGTGTGGTGCTTTCCTGGCTAGTGTAGTTTTAAGAAAGCCAGATTTCCTTAAGAAAAGAATGTTTTTGCTTTCTTAAGAATGTTTTTTTTTTTTAAAGGAAGTGTTTTTAGAACTTGTAGCCCATCAGGCCAAATGTGCTATCTTTGATTTGTAACTCTGAATGTAGCCAGGGCATCTGTTTTCCTGAGGGGGCCAATTCAGTCCAGACAAGGAAGCATCCTCCTGTAGTCACCATGCACTGTAAGCTAGGAGCCAATCACAGTATGTGTCTTCTGTGCCCACAGTTACGGCTAGATGAGGCTCAAGAAGCAGAATGCCAGGCCTTGAGGCTACAGCTCCAGCAGGAAATGGAGCTACTCAATGCCTACCAGAGCAAAATCAAGATGCAAACAGAGGCACAACATGAACGTGAGCTCCAGAAGCTAGAGCAGAGGGTGTCTCTGCGCAGAGCACATCTTGAACAGAAGGTATGAGCTTGTTGCCAAGGGGTCCTGTACCACTGGATGGAGGTTGGGCGTGACCCTTGTTTGTGTAACCGGGGGTTAACAAGGTGCTGCTCCCTATGCACCTGCTTTGACCCTCATAGTGCCTGAGAGGTAGGCACAGTCCCCATTCCACAGGCAGGACGCTGAGGCTCAAAAGGCTTAGATTACATGTGTAAATCTGATCCCACAGCCTGAATTCTGTCTATTACTCTGCTCAGAAACCCTCCACCACAGTCTGAGGGCTGACACAGGTAACTAGGTAGCTGATTTGACACATATGAAAGGTACTATAAGTTGATAGCATGGCCACTGAATGGCCCAAAGAAGCCAAATGCAGATCTGGTTTTTGTTCTCAGCTGTTTCTAAACCAAAAGAAAGCACCAGCAGAGCTGTTAAAAAAAATCAAAATGAAGAGAGACTGATATTGCTATACTTAATGTTATCAGATTTTTAAATATTTATTGCTTTTAGATGTTACAAGGAATATGAAGTAGAAAAGATGCCATAAAGCATCTCAAAGCCATTAAGTGTGTATTTGCTTAACTAGTTATTTGGGGTTTCTTCTGGTAGTTCCCAGAGGTCAACGAGAAAGACTATTTTCCCAGCTCCTGATCTAGAACTAAATTGCTAATGACCCAGGGGGCTTTTGACTCTCTCTGGACAAGCTACATAATCTAATTGTGCTTGAGTGTCTTTTAGCTTCTCCGGAACCATCTCCTGCTGAGACAGGACACTGACCTAAATCAGCCCAGCTGCTTGACTTGCTAGCAGGGCAGTGCCAGCCCCAGGTGGCCCCAGACATTTTTATTCTTGTGAGCAACTTTTAAATATGATGGATGAGACACACAGCATCAATCACAGGACTCTCCCAGCCTGCCCCAGACTAGTTTAACACTTGGTTCCCATGTGTTTGTGTGTCATCTGTGTGCATCTCTGTGTATATGTATGCTGTTAGGGGCTCCTTTCCATTAAGAACTGCTCATTGTACTTATTTCAGATTGAAGAAGAGCTGGCTGCCCTTCAGAAGGAACGCAGCGAGAGAATAAAGTACCTATTGGAAAGGCAAGAGCGAGAGATTGAAACTTTTGACATGGAGAGCCTCAGAATGGGATTTGGGAATTTGGTTACATTAGATTTTCCTAAGGAGGACTATAGATGAGATTAAATTTTTTTGCCATTTACAAAAAAAAAAAAAAGAAAACAAAAAAATTCAGACCCTACAAAACCACATTCCCCATTTTAACGGGCGTTGCTCTCACTCTCTCTCTCTCTTACTCTTACTGACATCGTGTCGGACTAGTGCCTGTTTATTCTTACTCCATCAGGGGCCCCCTTCCTCCCCCCGTGTCAACTTTCAGTGCTGGCCAGAACTTGGCCATCTCTTCTATTCATAGTACATGTCACAGTATTGATGTGATTCAGAATGTTTCAGTGAAAACTTTGGAGACAGTTTTAACAAAACCAATAAACCAACAACAACAACAAAAAAGTGGATGTATATTGCTTTAAGCAATCACTCATTACCACCAATCTGTGAAAGTAAAGCAAAAAATAATAATAATAATAATAATAAATGCCAAGGGGGAGAGAGACACAATATCCGCAGCCTTACACCTTAACTAGCTGCTGCATTATTTTATTTTATTTTATTTTTTGGTATTTATTCATCAGGAATTAAAAAAAAAAAACAAAGTTTTATTAAAGATTGAAAATTTGATACATTTTACAGAAACTAATTGTGATGTACATATCAGTGGTGACATATTATTACTTTTTTGGGGAATGGGGTGGGTGGGTGGGGTGAAGAGATCTTGTGATTTTTAAGAACCTGCTGGCAAGAGTTTAACTTGTCTTCAGCATATTCTGATTGTATCATAATCATTTTCTGCTGTTGCAGAGGATGTGAATACACTTAAGGAGCTCACAGAATCCCAGTAGCACAAATTGGGCTTTGGCAAATCGTGTATTTTGTGTATAGAAGGAATTTAAGGAGAGGTATTACTTATTTTCATATTGTATTTTAACTGTTTCTCTGATCAAATTTTTTTACTTCCTCCTCTAGTCCTCCCCACCTCCCTCCTTTTCCAATTCAGTATTTGGAGTTCAACACTGTCTCTCAATCAGATCATCTTGATCTTTTTTCTTTATTTCCCTACCCCTCCCTAAATCCCATATCTTGGTCATAAATATTGCATTATTCACACTTTCAAACTGTGTATTTTCTTACAATAAAAAATGATGGAAAAAAAAAAGGCTTTACTTCTTTTGCATGCACTTTAAAAAAAAAAAAAAACATTTTTCAGGTTCCAAGGAAGAGCATGATAACTGTCAGAGCTTTTAATTATATTTGTAAATAAAAGTGTTCATCACATTGCCTTGCTGTGTTCTTGTAGCAGGAAGTTTCCTTTCTAGATTCGTCAGTTCCTAACGCAGGAGAGCGGCCCTCCAGAAACCATTCTCCATGGCCCCTCAGGAAGAGCCATTCAAGATTTTCAGGTAAAGCTGTGTCTTCAAGTTCTTCTACAGAGCTGAAGATGGTGTCACACTGTCTGATGTTGTCAGTTCACCTTTTTACTCTTAAGAATAGAAGGTGGCACATCACACACACACACACACACACACACACACACACACACACACACTGTGTGCTGAGAGAAGTTCAGTTCAGCATGCCAGGCTTCCCTGTCCATCACCAACTCCTGTAGCTTGCTCAAACTCATATCCATTGAGTCAGTGATGCCATCCAACCATCTCATTCTCTGTCATTCCCTTCTTCTCCCACTTTCAGTCTGTCCCAGCATCAGGGTCTTTTCAAATGAGTCAGTTCTTCGTATCAGGTGGCCAAAGTATTGGAGTTTCCGCTTCAGCATCAGTCCTTCCAGTGAATATTCAGGACTCATTTCTTTTAGGATGGACTGGTTGGATCTCCTTGCAGTCCAAGGGACTCTCAAGAGTCTTCTCCAACACCACAGTTCAAAAGCATCAATTCTTCAGTGCTCAGCCTTCTTCACAGTCCAACTCTCACATCCATACATGACTACTGGAAAAACCTTAGTCTTGACTACACGGACCTTTGTTGCCAAAGTAATCTCTCTGCTTTTAAATATGCTGTCTAGGTTGGTCATAGCTTTTCTTCCAAGGAGTGTCTTAATTTCACAGCTGCGATCACCATCTGCAGTGATTTTGGAGCCCCAAAAATAAAGTCATCCACTGTTTCCCCATCTATTTGTCATGAAGTGGTGGGACCAGATGCCATGATCTTAGTTTTATATAAGCCGGTTGACAATATACAGCTTTGATGTACTCTTTTCCCTATTTGGAACCAGTCTGTTGTTCCATGTCCAGTTTCAACTGTTGCTTCCTGACCTGCATATAGGTTTCTCAAGAGGCAAGTCAGGTGGTCTGGTATTCCCATCTCTTTCAGAATTTCCCATAGTTTGTTGTGATCCACACAGTCAAAGGCTTTGGCATAGTCAATAAAGCAGAAATAGATGTTTTCCTGGAACTCTCTTGCTTTTTCGATGATCCAGCAGATGTTGGTAATTTGATCTCTGGTTCCTCTGCCTTTTCTAAATCCAGCTTGAACATCTGGAAGTTCACGGTTCATGTATTGTTGAAGCCTGGCTTGGAGAATTTTGAGCATTACTTTACTAGCATGTGAGATGAGTGCAACTGTGCGGTAGTTTGAGCATTCGTTGACATTGCTTTTCTTTGGTATTAGAATGAAAACACCTTTTCCAGTCCTGTGGGCACTGTTGAGTTTTCCAAATTTGCTGCCATATTGAGTACAGCACTTTCACAGCAGCATCTATCAGGATTTGAAATAGCTCAGCTGGAATTCCATCACCTCCACTAGCTTTGTTCATAGTGATGCTTCCTAAGGCCTACTTGACTTCACATTCCAGGATATCTGGCTCTAGGTGAGTGATCACACCATCGTGATTATCTGGGTTGTGAAGATATTTTTGTACAGTTCTGTGTATTCTTGCCACCTCTTAATATCTTCTGCTTCTGTTAGGTCCATACCATTTTGTCCTTTATCAAGCCCATCTTTGCATGAAATGTTCCCTTGATATCTCTGATTTTCTTGAAGAGATCTCTAGTCTTTCCCATTCTATTGTTTTTCTCTATTTCTTTGCAGTGATCACTGAGGAAGGTTTTCTTATCTCTCCTTGCTATTCTTTGGAACTCTGCATTCAAATGGGTATATCTTTCCTTTTCTCCTTTGCTTTTCACTTCTTTTCACAGCTATTTGTAAGGCCTCCTCAGACAGCCATTTTGCTTTTTTGCATTTCTTTTTCTTGGGGATGGTCTTGATCCCTGTCTCTCAGAGAAGTGAGGCACCTTAAAAGCAGGCTATGAAGAAGACGTTATAAGCAAATTTTGAAATGATCCCACTGTAATAGTAGGTACCTCCTCCCCTCATAGTCAGCTTTTATTAGAATAATTTTATGCAGATGACAATGAGGGAGTAAAATATTAATATATAACTTCTAGGGTATGGTATTTTGGGGTCAAGACAGTCTCAGTAAGATTTCATATTCTTAGGGTTCTGAGCCCTGGTCATTGAGAAGTGATCTCTAGCATGAAGACTTAATCAATTTATTTATTTTTGGCTGTGCTGGGTCTTTGTTGCTGCACGTGAGCTTTCTCTAGTTTCAGCAAGCAAGGGCTACTCTTGATTGCGGTATGCAGGCTTCTTGCTGGGGTGGCTTTTGTTGTGGAACATGGGCTCTAAGATGCGTGGACTCAGTAGTTGTGACTCAGGGGCTTAGTTGCTCACCTGGAATTGAACCCATATCCGTTGCATTGTCAGGCAGATTGTTAACCAATGGGCCACCAGGGAAGTCCATCCTTTAATAATTAACATCCAGTGTCCTAAGCAGCTTAGGTCTTTAAAATTCCTATATTAGGTACATCAGAAAGTAATATTGGAAAAGGCTGTACTGCATTATGCTTACCATGTGATAGAACTCTATAAACATTTTGTAGATGAGAAAGTAAGCTCAGACCAGGGTAAATGGAGGCAATAGAGTCTGAATTGAGACCTGTCTGATTTCTGAACCCATACTCCTAAGTATAGTCACACTGCCATGCAAAGAGACATTAAACTTCCTGTAGTTTATTTCATCCATTTCTGTCTGTAGTGAAAACCAGCTAGCTAGCTTATGTAAAGGCCTTATGTCTGTGAGATTATAGATGCTGAGCTTTATAAAAATTCCCTCCCGAGTTTTATCAATGATATGTCCCAAGGTAGAGTTATCAGAAGGAATGTGGGTTTGTGATCCTAACACCTGGTACAGACTGTCTTCCAACTCCTTCTAGTGCCTTCAGTTCAGTTCAGTCGCTCAGTCGTGTCCAACTCTTTGCAACCCGATGAATCACAGCACGCCAGGCCTCCCTGTCTATCACCAACTCCCGGAGTTCACTCAGATTCACGTCCGTCGAGTCAGTGATGCCATCCAGCCATGTCATCCTCTGTCATCCCCTTCTCCTCCTGCCCCCAATCCCTCCCAGCATCAGAGTCTTTTCCAATGAGTCAACTCTTCGCATGAGGTGGCCAAAGTACTGGAGTTTCAGCTTTAGCATCATTCCTTCCAAAGAAATACCAGGGCTGATCTCCTTCAGAATGGACTGGTTGGATCTCCTTGCAGTCCGAGGGACTCTCAAGAGTCTTCTCCAACACCACAGTTCAAAAGCGTCAATTCTAGTACCTTAAGCAGTAAGAATAGACAGGGACCAGAATAGTAGCTAGAAAAGGTATAAAAGTACTGGAGACGGGAGCAGAGAGCCAGTGTCTGGTATTATTCCAGCATATACTAAACTCCCCTGAGTTAATTATTATAGGTTTGTCATAAATATTATAAGGGCTGCTTCCCTTTGGTTTGAAACTATTCACTGAATATTTACTGAGTACCTTGTATGTCAGGTAAAATGCCAGATGCTTATGCTCTGTCAATGTATCTTAACCTTAAAGATCCTCACCCAAATGGAGCTTACATTAGAGGTAGGAGGAAAATGTTGACACATAAGAATTACAATTTTAAATGATCTTAAATAGAAATAAGTGCTATAGATAAAGGAAAAACTAAGGGGGAGGTCAGAAGTGCCAGGATCAGCACACATTCAGCTCATGCATTCAAGAAATATTTACTGAGCATCTACTGTGTGCCTGGGGATGTAGCAATAAGTAAGATGGATGGGGTCTGCTCATGGTTTAAATCTCCACTGAAAAGTAAATAAGCATGGAGTAATATAAATCAATAGTGGACAAGGACAGGTGCAACCAGGAGTTTAAAGGAAAAATTACAGTCATAGGGAATATCAGAGAATACTTACCATTGATGTCTAATTAACTGAGTAAAAATTTATTTATTGAACTTACCACCAACTGTAATTAGTTGATTAAAAAAAAGTATTCCTGGGTAGCTGAAAACATGCACATGTAAGAATTACATATACCTCTGATTTTAATTTAGTAATATATTTGCCATAGAAATGATGAAACAAAACATTTTTCTGTTCTAGTTTGGCATAGCTGTGTGCTTTTCCTTCAGCTAAAAAACAGACGAAAATGCAAAAACAACTATCTGAGGATACAGAGGAATAAAAGCAGGTGGATTGTGGAGAAGCAACCTAGACAGAGGAAAGAAAGCAAACTAAAACCAATACCAGACTCAGTCTACAATAAACACTAAAGGAAGTTCCTCATACTGAAGGGAAATGATAACATGAAGGAAAATTGGATCTCTAGGAAGAAAGGAAGAGCAAGAAATGGTAAATATCTAGATAAATATAGAAAAGGTTTTTTTCCCTGTAAGTCTTTAAAATATACAGATATATACATATACTTACAAACAATAAATATAACACTGTCTGAGGAGGGTTTCACTGTATATAAATGCAATCCATATGAGAACCATAAATTAAAGGTTGGGGTTATTTGACCCATATGGTTGCCATGCTTCTAGATTTTACATGAAGTGGTACAATTCTTATTTTAAGCAGACTATGAAAAATTAGTTATGTATAAGACTTCTTGGCAGTCCAATGAATGTTTAAGACTCTGAGCTTCCACTGCAGGGGACATGGGTTTGATCCTTGGTTGGGGAACTAAGATCCCACATGCTGAATGGCACGACCAAAAAGTTTTAAAAAAAAAAAAGTATATTTTAACTCCTGGAGTAACTTAACCAAAAACAAACCCAAAAAAGTATTAGCCAAAAATCCAAGGGATGAATTAAGATATTCACATAATATTAAAAATCTAAAAATTCAAATAATCCAAAAGAAGGCAGTAAGGGGAGAACAGAGATATAAAGAAAAAGAAGGACAAACAGAAAACGTAAAATGGAAGACCTAAATCCCACCATATCAATAATTGTTGTTCTTCAGTCGCTAATTCATGTCTGACTCTGCAACCCCCTGGACTGCAGCATGCCGGGCTTACCTATCCTTCACAATCTCACAGAGTTTGCTCAGACTCAAGTGCATTGAGTCAGTGATGCTATCCAACCATCTCATCCTCTGCACATGGGTAGGAAGACTCAATAGTATTAAGATACATATTCTCCCTAAATCCATCTGTAGTTTCAATGAAATCCCAATAAAAATTCCAGCAAAGTTTCTTATAGGTATTCACAAACAGATCCTAAAATGTATGTGTATAACCAGAGCAAATTTTTAAAAGAGGAAAATTGGATGACTTACTCTACTGATTTCAAGAATTGCTGTAAAGCTACAGTACTCAAGACACTTTATTTTTTTAATTTAAATTTATTTATTTTAATTGGAGGGTGATTACAATATTGTATTGGTTTTGCCATACATCAACATGAATCCGCCACGGGTGTACACGTGTTCCCCATCCTGAACCACCCTCCCACCTCCCTCCCCGTACCATCCCTCTGGGTCATCCCAGTGCACCAGCCCCAAGCATCCTGTATCCTGCATCTAACCTGGACTGGCGATTCATTTCTTATATGATATTATACATGTTTCAATGCCATTCTCCCAAATCATCCCACCCTCTCCCTCTCCCACAGAGTCCAAAAGACTGTTCTATACATCTGTGTCTCTTTTGCTGTCTTGCATACAGGATTATTGTTACCATCTTTCTAAATTCCATATATATGTGTTAGTATACTGTATTGGTGTTTTTCTTTCTGGCTTACTTCACTCTGTATAATAGGCTCCAGTTTCATCCACCTCATTAGAACTGATTCAAATGTATTCTTTTTAATGGCTGAGTAATACTCCATTGTGTATATGTACCACAGCTTTCGTATCTATTCGTCTGTTGATGGACACCTAGGTGGCTTCCATGTCCTGGCTATTATAAACAGTGCTGCGATGAACATTGGGGTACACGTGTCTCTTTCAGTTCTGGTTTCCTCGGTGTGTATGCCCAGCAGTGGGATTGCTGGGTCATAAGGCAGTTCTATTTCCAGGTTTTTAAGGAATCTCCACACTGTTCTCCATAGTGGCTGTACTAGTTTGCATTCCCACCAACAGTGTAAGAGGGTTCCCTTTTCTCCACACCCTCTCCAGCATTTATTGCTTGTAGACTTTTGGCTCACAGCCATTCTGACTGGTGTGAAATAGTACCTCATTGTGGTTTTGATTTGCATTTCTCTGATAATGAGTGATGTTGAGCATCTTTTCATGTGTTTGTTAGCCATCTGTATGTCTTCTTTGGAGAAATGTCTGTTTAGTTCTTTGGCCCATTTTTTGATTGGGTCATTTATTTTTCTGGAATTGAGCTGCAGGAGTTGCTTGTATATTTTTGAGATTAGTTGTTTTCAAGACACTTTACTATGGGCAAAAAGATAGACACAGAACAATGGGACCATGCAGACAATTCAGAAATAGATTAATACATATGGTCAATTTATATATATTTGTATAAAGGTACAACTTAATGAAGAGAAGAAAATCTTTTCAGCAGATAGTATTGGATCAACTGGACATCCACATGGGAAACACTGAACACCAATCCTTATTTCACTATCCACAAAAATTAATTCAAAATGGATGATAGATTTAAGTAAAGAATCAAACTATAAAATTTCTAGAAGAAAACAAGAAAATTTTTGTGAGCTTGGACTAGATATGGTCTTAGAGTCTGTGTTCACCAGGGATTGAGGGCCTCCAGAGTAATTGCCATGTTTTCTATAATTAAGTCAGCATGATGAGCAGCTCCCAAGGGTTCAGATTTATTAGAAATACTGGGCTCTGCAGGGCTGCTAAAGCTGCACCATGTTACAGAACAGACTCCTGTGTCTTTCTGTTCTAAAACCTATAGACACACTTTTGTGTAGCCTTTAGGAAAGTGAGCCATTTGTAGACATGATCCCTGTATGTCAGTCAGGTCAAGTTTATTAATCTGTATTAATCCATTTAATCTCAACAGATCATTTTTTGGTTCTCCAAAACCCTTTGAGATAAATAAGGCAGATTAATGATTCCCTCCCACCCATTTTTTCACGAGGATGCTAAACCTCAAAAGGAATTTGTGCGCAAGTGGGTGAAGTGGTGATGAGCTGGCTCTGAGGCCAGAGCTGCATTCAGAACCAGAATCCCCTACTTCCTAGCTGGGTGCCTGAGGGCAAATTCACTTCTTCCAATTTAACAGGTGAAACAGGGTATCCCCTTGCTTCTAAGGTTATTAATATATGCTTTCATATGTATTCTTTTTTGTGTGAACTTCTTGTGCATACACTTGATACTTTTGGTTGGGCTGCTTACCTTTTTCTGAATCATTTATGAGTCCATACCTGTTTTAACAAGGAAACTAATACATTACTATAATTCCTCATTACTCTTTAGATTCTGTATCTAGAATCAAAAAAAATACTGTGAGTTAGCAGATTTTTAAAAACTTTCAAAGAAAACAGGAGTTTAGAGAAAAAGAATAAATGATTTAAAACATACATAAATATCAAACTGTTCAAACAGGTAAAGTTTGAGAAAATTGGTAAGCAGATGGAAAAACAGGTGCTTTCATGTACCACTGACATGAATATAATCAGAGTGATCTTTTTGGAGGATGGCTTATCAGTATCAGAACTGAAAATGGTAAGGATTTACCCCACTAAATTACTCACAAAAGCATTTTATACATATAGAAAAGTTTGCTGAAGCACTCTTTAAAACAGCAAATAACCGGAAATAATCTAACCACAGAAGGCACTAGACTGGTTAATTATGGAACATCTATAAAGTAGATAATTTATTCAAAATAATGATACGAATTGTAGTGACCTGTTACCTTAAGACATATGACATGAAGGTACATTAGCTAGGGGGAACAGTACAGAACAATGTATACCAGTGTATAGAAGACTAATCTTTAAACAATATATATGCAGATATATGCTGATATGAATATTTACATTTGCTTCTGAAAGAAAACAAGTAACTGCTAACTGCCATGGAGGAGGCTAGGCATTTTCTTTACCATGTCTTAACAAGTGCATGTCTTGCTTCTCACATTAAAAAATATATATTTATGTATGTATGTATTTGGTCGGGTCTTAGTTGTAGCATATGGATCTTTCAGTTGTGGCGTGAGCGACCTAGTTTCTCGACTATGGATTGAACCTAGGCCCCCTGCATTGGAAGCCCAGTCTTGGCGACTGGACCACCAGGGAAGTCCCTTACATTTATTTTTAAGGGCAATAGGGTAGCCATTCCCTTTATAGCTCTTGTTTTACAAAATATTGTTTAAAAACTGAATTTTAAAACCCTGACGTTAAAAAAAATTACTTTCTCCCTTACTCATCCCCAGAGATTACATGAGGCAACATTTCCCAACAGTTTTTTCAAAGGAGGAGGTACTGCAGCCAAAGGTGGGGAAAGGCCCAGCCCTGCTGACTGACACTGCCAGGTCTGGCCTGGATGCCTCTCCATTACAGACCAGGTCAGTGAAACAGACCTCCACCTCCCCTTCCCCACCTTTTTTGGTACTGATCTATACGGATCACGGTCGGAACAATGAGAAGCGTGGACTAACTTCTTAGCATTGTTGTGGGTTCTATACTGAACTACACCAAAAGGGAATGTTTTCAACTAGCTTCACGCTCAGGTTGGAAAGGACCACTTAGAAAATACAAAGGTGCTTTACAGGCAAGATTTGGCCTAAAGTTTTGTGACTTTTTCTTAAGACCTCCAGTTTTACTAGTTGCTCTTGCTGTTGTGTAATGGCACGTATATAAGTATGAACCCCCTGTATAGTTCCTAAATCAAGTCCCAACCGTCACTGCTGATCAGGGAAAGGGGCTTCTCACTTAACAGATGGTCAGGGGTATTTTTCTTCTTGGTCTGCAGCACATGACTTGCAGATCTTCCGCCTATCAGGGATCAAACCCAGGCTCCCTGCAGTGGAAGCATAGAATCTTAACCACTGGACTGCCAGGGAATTCCCTAGAGATTGTCTCTTGATGTCTCATTATTTATGAAACCCCACACCAAAAAAGGCAAAGTATCTGAAGGCTGCGTTCATCTACACAGTGTTTTTATTTTTATTCAACTATAAGCAAACAGCAAAATTAACACAACATTCACCAACTCCAGACCGGCTTTCTTTTTTATTTTTATTTTTTTTTTTCGGCTTTCTTTTTTAAACCAAAGAGTGATCAATTTAACAAGCACAGACTTTCAGATTCTGATAACCTCTTATCCAGCCGTGCTGCTCACCTAGATGGCCAGGCTTTAACAGCAAAGCAACTTCTTCTATGGAGCTTTTTCCAGTATTGCTCTTTAAAGGAGCCATAGCAGGACACTGACACGCAGTAACTAGCCTGAGATGTTGGGGGTTAGTGGACATGCAGGCCCCTGGTTGTCTTGGTGAGACAGAGCCATGAAAATACATGCCAGTAGGTGCCTTCACACACAGTTCTGTGCTCAGGCTCACAAAGGCAGAGGCAATCAATCTCTCTGTTGTTTTCAACCTCCCTTAAAGATTCTTTGAAGTTCTGTTTTAATACTGCAGACCTGGTCTTTTACCAGAATTTTTTTTCTTCTTTAACGTCTGGGTTGTTGTTCTTGTATTAACATTTTGATAAACTGCATCATAGTACCAAAGAATCCCCCACCAAAACGGAGTTCAAATTTGATCAAAACATAACCCCCCTAAAATTATACAATACAGGCAGAAGGAAAGAAAAGTCACCCTAAATCTAAATCTGACCGCTCAGGGCTTAGGCAGAGAGATGGAGGAAAATCTACATGCATTACTAAACTGAAACACTGTTTGGGAACTCTGGGACAGTGTCCATCTCCTCTACTTCCCAGACAGCTGCTCGTAGAGCTTGGGCACATAATCATCCCATTCGGCCTGGTAACACGTGCCGGCCACTGGGGTCCCAAGCTCATACTTTTTACGGAAAGAGGCCACCTTGAATTTGCCACGGTGGTCTCCAGATCGGTTGCTGAGAATGGGCTCGTCACACTTCAGTGGTCCTTCCTGCTCGTAAACCAGCCAGACGTAGCGGTGCAGGCCTGGAGGGAGAGGCAGGAGGGAAGACATACACAGAGCTAAGCATCTGAGAGGGAGATGTCACCCATTTTCTGAGAATGCACCAACTCGGAGGGACCCAGACCACTCCGTTTATGAGAGGGGGCTAAGTTCACTGCAACTTTATTCACAACAGCCTGGAGGTGAAAGCCCTCCAAATGTCCACTGACAAATGAAAAGATAAACAAAACATAGTATATATATACAGTGGAATATTATTCAGCCTTAAAAAAAAAAGGGCAGGAAATCCTGTCCCATGCTACCACATGGATGAATCTTGGAATGGTTCTATCAATACATATGGCATGGATCTTATATGGAGCTACTGAAACTTTCTTTCAGTACACTGCTGAAATACTGCTGATTAGAGTATAGACGTTTTTCAACCATTTTGGACTTCTATGACTCAACAATTCTACTCCTAAGTATTTACCCAAGGAAAATGGAAACATGCCCATAAAAGGACAAGAATGGCAACAGCAAATTTATTCATAATATCCAAACACTAGAAATACAAGCCAAATGTCCAGGGAATGGCTACACAAACTGAGGTATATTTGTGGTATATCTGCACAAGGGAATACTACTTGGCAATGAAAAGGAAGGAGCTACTAATCTCATAATAACATGGATGAGTCTCATAGACACTACCTTAAGTCCAGAAGACCAGTCACAAATGCATACTGCATGACACCATTTATAAGAATACAAGAACAGCAAGAGTAATCCATAGAGAGAAGAGCCAGAAAATGATTAGCTCTGGGGAAATTTAACTTAAAAAGTCCCTTAAGAACCTTCTGGGGTGACAGAAACATCCTACATCTTATTTCCCATGGTGCTAACATGGATGTATGCAGTGGTCAATATTTATTGATTAAACCCTTCTGATCTGTGTGTTTTATTATATGTAAATTATACCTTACTAAACAAATGTGAAAAGGAAAAAGAAGTGAGTCACTGAAGCTTTTTTTGTTAATGAGAACACAGCTGCTACTTGAGAGAACTGCTTTATTCTCATAGGTATACTTTCCATAATTAAACTGCCTGATTTTATAACTGGCTCTAGAGAACTTAAAGAGATGCTTGGGAGAGAGGTCCCTCTTATGAATGCATGAGAGGGCTTTGAGCTTCTGGGCCTACAGATAAACCAGGTCCCTTGTCAGGGACCTTCTTGTACCTCTTCAGAGTAACTTATGGCTGAACAGTGTGTACAAGATCAAGTGTTCTGCCTCATTCCAGTTCCTTGTTCCAGGAAATGGAAACACCTGTCAGGCACAACATGATAACAGCACATCTCCCACCATTAGCCTAGGCAGCACTGATCCAACTTGGCAAGGTCCAATACACTATTCTCTAAAAAAACGTCCATCTAACCAAGTACCCAGGGCTCTGGCCACCTGACACTATAATGGGTCTGAATGTCCCTGTCAGGCAGCTGCTTTAGAAGGGAACTGAGTTGCCTAAAATCTTCACTAGGGTAAGGGCTCTCATAAATTAAAAACTCTAAAAGCTAAACTAAGAGTTTGTAGCACTTTATACCAATCCTAATATACACCCAGGTTCCCCTCCCATCTCCTTCCAAATGCAACCTTTACTGACCTGTGCCCTTGGGAGGCCCAGAGCCCACATAATCGGAGAGAACCGTGCCACTGCTGATGTTGTTGCCCTTCATGTTGACCACCAGGAAATGGTGCCATTCCCTACATGGAGGAAGAGAGGACCATCAGCATCACAGGAAGTCAGGACAAAATCACAGGCAAAGTCAGCCAACAGAACTTTAATTAGGGATACCAAAGTCTGAATTTCATGTAATGTCCACATGTCACAAAGTATTATTGCTCTTTTAAAAATGTTAAAGTCATTCTCAGCTCATGGAGCTGTACAAAAACAGGCCTGAGCAGATCCAGCTCTCGGCTATTCTAGAATCTTGCTCTAGGGAGCAAAAAGCACACTCGGGTTTAAGCATGGAAGTGAACACCCCAAATTGAGTCTATTTCTTCCCACATAGCATGTCCAGCAAGGGACTTACACAGTGCAAGAAGCACTGGGTCACACTGGATGACCCACTATTCCCCATCTTTCTCCAACTTGCCTGTATTTGGGGTCCTTCCTGCTGGGAGCATCCGGATCTGTCAAGACCAAGGTGTACAATTTACCTGGATCAAGGCCATCCCATGTAATGCTGGTGGGCCGGTTCTTAACCTGTAGAAAGGAACAGATTTGGAGCTTAAAAGTCAGAAATGCTGAAGAAACCAGCACTCTTTCTTTGACCTTGGATTCCTCAAAGGTTGAGCACAGAAATTATTAATAAAAGCTCAACTGTATTGATTCTACTAAGAACCCAGAACTGATGTTTAATATACGTTATTTATTTTAGTCCCAACAACACTATGGGGCTAGTATCCTAGCATGTTATTAACAGAAAGAGGTAGGTCAGGATTTCAAGGGTTGCTGACTACAACCTTACATTATTTGCAATGACACAATCTCTAGACTGGAGACCACATTATCTGGGGCCTGCTAAAGTGAAATCTGAATTAAGTGTACATTTAAAAGGGCAGAGAAAACCAAGATGGACAGACGTGGACAGTGAGTTTGGCAAAAAAAGGCTGCCATACGGGCACTTTACACACCCAAAACAATAAACTCTGTAAACATCTAAATTAATAAACCATCTGAGCACTGTTTATCGCACTGCTGCCCCGAAGCTTCAGGACCAACTACTGGCCACAGTGTCCGAGCACCTAGTTCCCCCACTTGCAGCAGCCAGAACCTGGTTAGGCCTTAGCCAAGTGGGGAGGGGGTCGGGGGTCAAAAGCCAAACGGTAAAACACGGCCGGCCGTTACCCTCGAGCCTTCCAGCTGCAGAACGCACCTACCTTTGGGTAGCTTCCAGCTCCAGACCGTTAAAAACAAAGGAGGAATCACAGGGCCCTGCTGCTCACTAGTTACGTAATGCGTCAAATGCCCTCGGGTGGGGCTTTTACTCCCCATACTGCGGCCTAATATTCCCGGCCGGGAGGGGACACTCTGGGGGCGTGAGCAGCCACTGCCCACTTCCTCCGGGGGAAGGCCTCCTCCCCTGCCTGCTCCTAGAAGTCCCAGAAGAGTGTATCAATTTCTTCCACAGGGCAAGCCCCGCCCGCCACGTGCCAGGTTCCGGGCTCTGGTTAGGGGGAGGGAGCGATCGGCAGGCCTGCGGCTTGGGCACCGCGACGGCCTTCCCTAGGTGGATCTGGCGCACTAGAGGCCGGAACGTCCTCCCCACTTCTACTGGGTCGCCGACCTGAGAGCCTCCGAGCCGCCAGCAGCTGCACCCCTTCCGCCCTCGGTACCTGGGTGGGTGTCAGCACTTTGCCCAGTTCGTCGACCTCCGCCCCGCCGTATTTGACCTGCAGCGGGTGCTGCGGCCGCTCATCCACTTCCTGCAGGCTCAGAGGCCCGGACCACTTGCTGAGGTCCACCGGCATCGCGGAGCCGAGCGAGTCAGACAGCAGAGAAAGCGGCTTGCGGACTCACAGCAGTCTGCACACTGTACCAAGGTAGCTCAAGTCACACGGCCGAGGAGTGCATGCGCCTGAGCCACCGCCCCGCCTCATCCCCGCTCCTCCAGTCACCGACGGGGAGGCCCACTCTGCTCTCTGATTGGCCGAGCTCTGTAGCGCGGGCCGTCCGGCGCTCCCGGGTCAATGCACCAGGCTTGGCCTTTCTTTTTGCAGAGGGAGATCTAGCTACTCGCTGCTGGAGGAGTTCCCAAGAGTTATGACTGAGCTTGCAAGACTGTTGTTTCAAGAATTGCAATTGAGCTGCTTTCGATTTTTTTTAAGCTTTTTGCCTTTTTCTTTGTTCAACCTTATAAATGCAGAAATGGTAAGGCCTTGCTTTTCTCTCGCACTTGTTAAAGCAACCCACATTGCCCCGCCTCTTTGTACTTTTGCGCATGCTCACTGGCTTCCGTAACGGCCTGGAGAAGGTCTTGGGGGGAACTTGGCGCTGTTTTCAACCGGCATGAATATTTGCACATACCGTTTGATTCTCCTATCCCCTCTTGCGTCTGCCTGCAATGCGGGAGACCCGAGTTTGATCCCTGGGTCGGGAAGATACCCTGGAGAGGGAAATGGCAACCCACTCCAGTACTCTTGCCTGGAAAATTCCATGGGCTGAGGAGCCTGGTAGGCTACAGTCCATGGGGTCGCAAAGAATTGGACACGACTGAGTGACTTCACTTTCTTTCTGTCTGCGCTTTTCTCAACTGGCAAGAATATTTGCACATAGCGTTTGATTCTCCTAACCGCACTTGGTCTTGCCAAGATTTGGGGGAAATTTTTTTTTTTTTTTAGAAATGATTTTTTAACTTGTGAAACAAGGAATGTTGCTCACCATCTAGTGTGGTTTTTTTTTTATTAATTTTTATTGGAGTATAGTTGCTACCATCCAGTTTTAAAAGAATGAAGTCAGCCACTGCAGTCCCCGGCCTACAATATAGGGTACCCTGAAAGGTATTCAGGACAGAACGAGGCACTTTGTGCTTTGGGGAAGAAAAGGCAAAACTATTAGATAATTAGATACATTCTAAGAGAATTTGTTTTAATTAATCCAGATTCTTGCATCTTTCCATACTTTTTTTAAAACGCGTTAAAATCATGAACTATTTGCTCCTAGAAGCAACCTTATACTAAGACTTAAGCTTGATCACACATACCCCTTAGCCAAAATTACATATGTACTGGCTTATCCCCCTTCCTCTTCCAAGCAGTTCCTCAGAACTATGCTGTGCATTTTTGTTTTAGTCAACAAACCATAGTTACTATTCCTCCTTTGTTGACAAGTGACTCTGCCTCAAAACTGCTTTCGTTGTGGCCACCAGATGCTTTATTTTTGCTAAATATGATCGGCACTATTTACTACTGCTAAGTCACTTCAGTCGTGTCTGACTCTGTGCAACCCCATAGACGGCAGTCCACCAGGCTCCGCCGTCCCTGGGATTCTCCAGGCAAGAACACTGGAGTGGGTTGCCATTTCCTTCTCCAGTGCATGAAAGCGAAAGGTGAAAGTGAAGTCGCTCAGTCATGTCTGACTTAGTGACCCCATGGACTGCAGCCTACCAGGCTCCTCCATCCATGGAATTTTCCAGGCAAGAGTACTGGAGTGGGGTGTTTCCCTGGTGACTCAGACATTAAAGAATCCATTTGTAATTCAGGAAACCTGGATTCAATCCCTTGAGGAAGGCATGGCAATTCACTCCAGTATTATTGCCTGGAGAATCCCATGGATAGAGGAACCTGGCAGGCTACCGTCTGTGGGTTGCTAAGTGTGGGACACGACTGAAGCGACTTAGCAGTATGACCATAGGACAATTTTTGACACTGATCACTACCCACCCCTCAAGTTGTTTGTTGCTTTTTAGTTACTACTAGGAAATAATACAAGTGCTTTGTAGAAAATTAAGATTTAAAAAATCCAAAGAAATAATTAAGAATTGCTTCTATTCCACTATTTAGACATAAACATCGGTAACAATTTGGGACATATCTTTCCAATTTTAAAATTATGAATAGAAATAATTTTGTTCTGTTTGTTCACCAAAACAATTACATTTACTTTACCATTGTAGAATATTTGTATTAAAAATAGATCTTCATGAGACTTCCTTGACAGTACAGTGGTTAAGGCTTCTCCCCAAATGCAAGGGGTGTGCCTTTAGTCCCTGATGATTGGGGAAATAAAATCCCACATGCCTAGCAGCCAAACAACCAAAACATAAAACAGAAACAATATTGTGACAAATTCAGTAAAGACTTTAAAAATGATCCACATCCCGAAAAAAAATTTTTTTTTAAACTTCATTATTTTAATGGCTTTGTCCACTCTAGATGCACCACAATTTATTTACTTCTTTATGTTGGACATTTATGCTTTTTTGTTGTTTTTCCATTTTACAAATGTCACTGAAATGAATGTGTGTGTGAAAGAGAGAACTAGAACCACTTCCATTAAAACAATGGTTAAAAGTGAAAGTCACTCAGTTATGTCCGACTCTCTGTTATCCCATGCACTATACATTCCTTCAATTCTCCAGGCCAGAATACTGGAGTGGGTAGCCTTTCCCTTTTCCAGGGGATCTTCCCAACCCAGAAATTGAACCCAGGTCTCCTGCATTGTGGGCAGATTCTTTACCAGCTGAGCTACAAGGGAAGCCCAACAATTCTGCAGTGTGTAGCCTATCCCTTCTCCAGAGGCTATTCTATACCCAGGAATCAAACCAGGGTCTCCTGCATTGCAGGCAGATTTTTACCAACTGAGCTATCAGGGAAGTTGGAACCAGCCAAACTGTATTTACTACTATCCACTGTGTGCAGATCAGCCTGCTCCCATAAGGACTGCTGCCATTACCAAGTGCATGCTCCCTATAGGTCAGTTCATTCCAAGAATGACTAACATTTACCAAGCTCCACTGCATGTATACCCCAATAACAACAATTATCATTACTAAGCACTGCGTGCAAGTCAGTGTGCTCCAGTGAGAACAACTTCCATTACCTGGTGGTTATCACTTCCCCATGCGAGGCCTTGCCCGAAGACCTTGATGCTCAGAGTTTCATTTCCGCCTCACACCAATCCAATGTGCGAGGCACTGCTCTTCACCCATTTCATAAATAAATAAACTGTGACTTGGAGAAGTAGAAGTGACAAAGCAGGTTAAAAGCCCACCTGGCCCCCAATGTCAGATGGACACAAAGTCCTTAAGCATACTTTAGCTGGAAGTGCTGGCAGTAGATGAGGCAAGCATGGTCTTTGACTCCAGAAAACTTTCTACTGGTGAAGGTTTATACAGTAAATCACCATTATGACCCTGCCCAGCTGCCATGAGAATGCAACTCTCACACCCCTGACTGCAAGGAGAGAAGTTGGTCAGGGCCCCAACTGCTGGTCTCTGCTTTGAGGCCAAGACTATGCTTTGGCAGACTGCCCCCAGCCCATGACCAAACTTGGCAGGGTCAAGCTGCCACAGCTGGGAGGCTCAGGGCATCTCTGTGGTCAGGACCAACTTGCCTGTTTCCTTGAACTGCACCTCAGGCTAGGTTACTACCTTCCCTGGCTCAGGTTCTCTCCCCATTTTTTCTCAGTCATATCTCCTAATAAATTCCTTGCACATTGAATCCCATCTTGTCATCAGCTTCTCAGATGACCAAGAGTGACACTCCCAAGTTTAACAGACAGTATGAGGACCACCTGCAGTGGAAGCAAGCTTGGGGTGTGCTTGAGGGTGCTGGGCTTGGACCAGTGAGCAGACTGGTTTTGCTAGAATGGGAGATTTAGGTAGGGGCACATGGATGGCATAACAAAAAAAGCTGAAAGGACAGCGAAAGGAAAGTCCTTTTATTTTTTTTTAACATATAATTTTAACCATCTGTAATATACAAGTGGGCTTCTCTGAAGGCTCAGTGGTAAAGAATCTGCCTACAATGCAGAAGACTCAGGTTCGATCCCTAGGTTGGGAAGATCACCTGGAGAAGGAAATGGCAACCCACACGAGTATTCTTGCCTAGAAAATCCCTTGGAAAGAGGAGCCTGGTGGGCTACAGTCCATGGGATTGCCGGAGTCAGACACGACTTAGTGGCTAAACCACCACCACTGATACCAATTAATCAGCCAAATAACATAATCTAAGGGCACAGGAATGGAGATCAGAATGCATTCACAGTTCTAATTCATCACCTAGTACCTGTGAAACCTTGGGCAAGGGGAACAGGCAGAAGAATGGCTTCTCAAAGATGGCCACATCCTAATTCCCAGAGTCTGTGAATATATTCCATTTATATGACTAGGGGGGATTATGATACCAGATGAAAATAAGGTTGTTAGAGTCAGCTGACCTTAAAATCAGGAGATTGCCCTCAATTATCTGGGTGGGCCCAATGTAATCACAAAGGGTCCTTAAATGGGGAAGAAGGCAGGCTTGTTAGAAGGAGAGGGATTCCACGTGAGAAAGACTTGACCAGCCATTGCTGGTTTTGCAGGTGGAGGAAGGGGCCAGAAGCCAAGGAGTGCAGGGAGCCTATAGAAGCTGAAAAAGGCAAGGAACCAAATTCTTCTCTAGAGGCTCCAGAGTGAATGTAGCCCTGCTGACACCTTGATTTTAGCCCAATGAGACCCATTTCAGACTTCTGACGTCCAGAACCGTAAGATAATACATTCATGTTGCCGTAAGCCACTAAGTTTCTGGTAATTTGTTGTAGCAACAATAAGAAAGTTATACAGAATATGACCTTTCCTCACTAAGCCTCAGTTTTCCTGTCTCTAAAATGGGTTTATCAACACCCCTGAAATGATCATAGTGAGAATTAAATGAAACACAGGTGGTGTGCTTCATACACAACCTAGCACCTCCTAATGGGAGGCTATTACTATTTTTACATTATATGAAACTCATAAATACAAACATAAAATTAACTGATTGATTAACAATCCAACCAACCAAAAGCAATGAGCATCTTGTGATTTTCCTTCCAGACTTCACTGTATATAAATGTGAATATGCATATATGATAATTTGGATTCAATATGAACTGGGTCAAATTATACATACATGCTACTGTGTAATTTGCTGTTCTTTACTTCCTCCTGTCATGTCCATGAATAAACTTCTACAGCAACATTCTTAATGGCTGCACAGGATTCTATTGTGTCTATCAATCGCTTGTTTAAAACACAATATTTCCCATTTGGGAATACTTAAGGTGATCTCACTACTAGGCTCTAGAAACATCTCACAATGTATGTTCTTTTACATTACATATTCTTTACATGTACACTTATTTGGTTGGTTGTTTTCTCCTAAGGACAAAAATCATAGAAGTGAGCCAAACATTTGCGTTTTAAGTTTGGGGTACCATATTCCATACTGTGTGAAGTCTCTGTGACTGACTGATTTTTAAGCCAAAAGGAAACCTTGCGGTCAACAGATTTATTCTGTTGTAAGTTTGTCTTTTTTTTTTTTTTAATTTGGCTGTGTTGAGTCTGAGTTGCAGCCCACAGGATGGGCCTGTTCAGTAGTTGTGGTGCTCAGGCTTAGTTGCCCTGTGGCATGGGGGATCCCAGTTCCCTGACCGGGGGTTCAACCCACGTCTCCTGCATTACAAGGCAGATTTTTTTTTGACCTTTTTATTTTATTTTGGGGTATAGCTGATTAATGGGCTTCTATGTTAGCTCAGCTGGTGAAGAGTCTACCTGCAATGCAGGAGATCCCGGTTCAATTTCTGGGTCAGAAAGATCCCCTGGAGGAGGACATGGCAACCCACTCCAGTATTCTTGCCTGGAGAATCCCCATGGACAGAGCAGCCTGGCGGGTTACATTCCATGGGGTCGCAAAGAGCGGACCGGACTGAGTGACTAAGCACAGCCCAGCACAGCATAGCCAATTCACAGTGTTGTGGTAGTTTCAGGTGAACAGTGAAGGGACTCAGACAAGGCAAATGCATAACCACTGGACCACCAGGGATGTCCTTCTCTCATGGTTTTTCTTTGCTTGTTTTTGTTTTACCTTCTCACTTGTTTTTCAGTGTTCCTTTCTATCCCCGTGATGTTTTATATTTATATTTTAACAATATATGTAGAATATATCCAATCCATATAAGAACACAAACTTCTGTATTATCTCTTATTTAATATTCTATGTTGAACATTTTCTGTCACTAAATACATTTCAAAAAATTATTGACAACTGTCAATTATGATGTCATGAATAATTTGATCATGCATTTGTTGTTAGATATTGAGACTGGTTCTCATTTACCCTCCCATAGTTTAGGAAACTGATATTCAGAAAGCCTCAGGGACTTGCCAAAGGCTGAAATCCAACTGAAAGGAGAACCTGTCTTGTCTGTGGGGAGAGGACTTCTGCCAGCCAGAGCAGTGGAGCCAGGCACATCTACAGATGCCTCCGGAAAGCCTTGTTTTTGTCTAGATACCAACAAGTGCTTTAAAAATCCAGGTAAAAGCTCAGCCCTGGGGGCCTTTTGGAGCTCCTGACATTTACTGCTTACTCAGGTCACGGTAGAGGTCTTAAAGGAGGTGGAGAAAGCAATTTTTAAAAAGAAAAACAATGTTAGTATTTATGGACACACATCTACTCTGTAAACTTGCTTTTCTGGGTTGTAAATTGTCTGTGAGTCTCGGCAAGGAGCTTTTGTAGGGCTGCTGTGGGTAGACTAGAATGAATGAGCCTGTAAAACCACAGGCTGTTTTTGTTTGTTGAGTAAGGGCAGGAAATTCACTGATGTGGTTATTCAGCGGAATGGCTTCATTCCAGTTTTACTCTTGTGCTTCTGCTAGAGAAAGTGTTTCATAAGGGAGGCCTGGACAAAGATAAATCTGCCACCTATGGCCAAAACTTGAGTTCATAAACTGTCATCAAGGCCATTTCAGTGACCTTGGAACTGTGACTCCAGGGGTCCAGGCTCTGGCTCTTGGCCAAGGAGATGGACTGAGACATTGTTCTAGAAATTGACCTTCAACTTGTTTCCATCATTCCACTTGTTAGTTTTTTTTTTGAGATTTTTGCTTTTCCTCTCCGAGAATTTCAAAACACTTTAAAACACACTCATTCCCATTGGCACCTTCTGCATGAAATATTTTAGGAAAGAGGCAGAAAATTAATTTTAAAAACAAGGAAATTCTAGTTCTTCAGAAAATTAAAAATGAAATTACCATATGATTCAACAACCCCACTTCCAAGTGTAGATCCAAAGGAACTGGAAGCAGAGTCTCAGAGAGATCTTCGTAAATCGTGTCTACAACAGCCTCATTCACAATAGCCAAGAAGCAGAAGCAGCCACTGTCCATCGACAGATGAATAAATAGACAAAATGTGGTGTATACATACAATGAAATACTCTTCAGCTTTATAAAGAAAATGCTGATGTAAGCTACAACATGAATGAAACTTGAGGACATTATGCTAAATGAAATAAGCCAGAAACAAAAGGACAAATACATGAGATATCTAAAGTTGTCAATTCACAGACACGGAAAATAGAATAGTGTTGCCAAGAACCAGGTGGGGAGGAGGGGATAGGGAGTTGTTTAATGAGAATAGTGTTGCAGTTTTGCAAGATGAAAAAGTCCCAGAGGTTGGTTACAGCATGGTCTAATACAATAACACAGTAGAATATTGTAGGCTGAAGTCCATGGGGTCGCTAGGAGTGGGACACAACTGAGTGACTTCACTTTCACTTTTCACTTTCATGCACTGGAGAAGGAAATGGCAACCCACTCCATTGTTCTTGTCTGGAGAATCCCAGGGACGGGGGAGCCTGGTGGGCTGCCATCTATGGGGTCACACAGAGTCGGACACGACTGAAGCGACTTAGTAGCAACAGGAGCAGCAGCACCCCCCGCCAAAAGGAATGAAGTGCTGATACATGCTACCATGTAAACGAACCTTGAAAACCTTGGTATAAGTGAAAGAAGCCAGACATAAAAATCAAATATTTTATGGCTCTATTTATGTGAAATATCCAGAATAGGTAAATCCACAGACACAGAAGGCAGATTGATGGTCACCATTCCTAGGAGTAGGAAATGGGAAATTACTACAGTTTTATTTTGAGGTGATAAAAGTGTTCAGAAACCTGATAGAGGTGGTGGTTGCACAGCACTGTGAATGTATTAAATGCCACTGCACGATTCACTTTTTAATTTTTATTTATTTTTTTGCCCACGTCACGCAGCATGTAGGATCTTAGTTCACCCACCAGGAATCAAGTCTGAACCCCATGCAGCACAAGCTCAGGGTCTTAACCACTGGACCACAAGGAAAGCCCCTCCACACTTTAAGAATGGTTAATTTTTGTTACATGAATCATCAGTTCAGTTCAATTCAAGTTGCTCAGTCGTGTCTGATTCTTTGCGACCCCATGGACTGCAGGACACCACACCTCTCTGTCCATCACCAACTCCTGGAGTTTACTCAAACTCATGTCCGTGGAGTCAGTGATGCCATCCAACCATCTCATCTGTTGTTCCATTGTCCTCCCACCTTCAATCTTCCCCAGCAACAGGGTCTTTTCAAATGAGTCACTTCTTCACATCAGGTGGCCAAATTATTGGAGTTTCAGCTTCAGCATCAGTCCTTCCAATGAATATTCAGGAATGATTTCCTTTAGGATCCAACTTTAGGTTGGATCTCCTTGCAGTCCAAGGGACTCTCAAGAGTCTTCTCCAACACCACAGTTCAAAAGCATCAATTCTTCAGCACTCAGCTTTCTTCACAGTCCAACTCTCACATCTATAGATGACTACTGGAAAAACCATAGCTTTGACTTGATGGACCTTGTTGGCAAAGTAATGTCTCTGCTTTTAAATATGCTGTCTAGGTTGGTCATAACTTTTTTTCCAAGGAGTAAGTGTCTTAATTTCACAGCTGCAGTCACCATCTACAGTGATTTTGGAGTCCAAAAAAATAAAGTCTGACACTGTTTTCACTGTTTCCCCATCTATTTCCCATGAAGTGATGGGACCAGATGCCATGATCTTCATTTTCTGAATGTTGAGCTTTAAGCCAACTTTTTCACTCTCCTCTTTCACTTTCATCAAGAGGCTCTTTAGTTCTCCTTCGCTTTCTGCCATAAGGGTGGTGTCATCTGCATATCTGAGGTTATTGATATTTCTCCTGGCAATCTTGATTCCGGCTTGTGCTTCCTCCAGCCCAGCGTTTCTCATGATGTACTCTGCGTATAAGTTAAATAAGCAGGGTGACAATATACAGCCTTGACATACTCCTTTTCCTATTTGGAACCAGTCTGTTCCATGTCCAGTTCTAACTGTTGCTTCCTGGCCTGCATATAGGTTTCTCAAGAGGCAGGTCAGGTGGTCTGGTATTCCCATCTCTTTCAGAATTTTCCACAGTTTGTTGTGATCCACACAGTCAAAGGCTTTGGCATAGTCAATAAAGCAGAAATAGATGTTTTTCTGGAACTCTTTTGCTTTTTTGGTGATCCAGTGGTTGTTGGCAATTTGATCTCTGGTTCCTCTGCCTTTTCTAAAACCAGCTTGAACACCTGGAAGTTCACAGTTCATGTATTGTTGAAGCCTGGCTTGGAGAATTTTGAGCATTACTTTACTAGCATGTAAGAGGAGTGCAATTGTGTGGTAGTTTGAGCATTCTTTAGCATAGCCTTTCTTTGGGATTGGAAGGACAACTGACCTTTTCCAGTCCTGTGGCCATTGTTGAGTTTTCCAAATTTCCTGTCATATTGAGTACAGCACTTTCACAGCATTGTCTTTTAGGATCTGAAATAGCTCAACTGGAATTCCATCACCTCCACTATCTTTGTTCGTAGTGATGAAGGCCCACTTGACTTCACATTCCAGGATGTCTGGCTCTAGGCGAGTGATCACACCATCGTGATTATCTGGACCATGAAGATCTTTTTTGTACAGTTTTTCTGTGTATTCTCACCACCTCTTCTTAATATCTTCTGCTGCTGTTAGGTCCATACCATTTCTGTCCTTTATTGTGCTCATCTTTGCATGAAATGCTCCCTTGGTATCTCTGATTTTCTTGAAGAGATCTCTAGTCTTTCCCATTCTATTGTTTTCCTCTATTTCTTTGCACTGATCACTGAGGAAGGCTTTCTTATCTCTCCTTGCTATTCTTTGGAACTGCGCACTCAAATGGGAATATCTTTCCTTTTCTCCTTTGCTTTTCACTTCTTTTCTTTTCACAGCTATTTTTAAGGCCTCCTCAGACAGCCATTTTGCTGTCTTACATGAATCTTACTTCAATTTTAAAAAATAAGCAAATTCTAGAAGTCACCTGCAAATGTTTTTAGGCTCAGAGTTTGCTTACATTGTTACTCTGCAATTGGCATGTGCTTTCAGAGACTGGGAAACAACAATAGATTAAGGAATACAGACACTGGTGTTGCTATTGCCAACACCCATTTCTCTTTCAATTAATATCTCCCCACTCTTCCTTTGGAATCATCCTTCTGTCCCTCTCAGTTCCTGTGGTTTAGGTGGGGCTGCAGGGATAATCACGTGACCCAACTCTAGCCAATCAAAGCATTGGATCCCTCTTGTCTAGCCATTGGTTCAGGGATGCACAGGTGTTCAGTTCAGTTCAGTCGCTCAGTCGTGTCCAACTCTTTGCGACCCCATGAATCACAGCATGCCAGGCCTCCCTGTCCATCACCAACTCCCGGAGTTCACTCAGACTCACGTCCATCGAGTCAGTGATGCCATCCAGCCATCTCATCCTCTGTTGTCCCCTTCTCCTCCCACCCCCAATCCCTCCCAGCATCAAAGTCTTTTCCAATGAGTCAACTCTTCGCATGAGGCATCCAAAGTACTGGAGTTTCAGCTTTAGCATCATTCCTTCCAAAGAAATCCCAGGGCTGATCTCCTTCAGAATGGATTGGTTGGATCTCCTTGCAGTCCAAGGGACTCTCAAGAGTCTTCTCCAACACCACAGTTCAAAAGCATCAATTCTTCGGCGCTCAGCCCTCTTCACAGTCCAACTCTCACATCCATACATGACCACAGGAAAAACCATAACCTTGACTAGACGGACCCTAGTTGGCAAAGTAATGTCTCTGCTTTTGAATATGCTATCTAGGTTGGTCATAACTTTTCTTCCAAGGAGTAAGCGTCTTTTAATTTCATGGCTGCAATCACCATCTGCAGTGATTTTGGAGCCCAAGAAAATAAAGTCTGACACTGTTTCCCCATCTATTTCCCATGAAGTGATGGGACCGGATGCCATGATCTTCATTTTCTGAAAGTTGAGCTTTAAGCCAACTTATTCACTCTCCACTTTCACTTTCATCAAGAGGCTTTTTAGTTCCTCTTCACTTTCTGCCATAAGGATGGTGTCATCTGCACATGTGAGTGAAGCCAAACCAGTGAGACTCAGTTCCAGGACACTGGGAAGAGTGAATCTCTCTTCCAGCAGTGCTGCTGAGGAGAGAATATGTCAGCCTAGAGATGCTGGTGGTCATCTTACCACCAGAACCAAAGAGGCTGCCTGGGAAAGGAGCCAATACAGAGGAAAGTATCTCTGAGACGGTCATCATGACATGATGACATTGACACTGTTTGACCCCTAGATGGAGCCAAGCATAAAACAAGATCTACCCTTGGACTTTTCAGATACCGGAGCCAGCAAATTCCATTTTGGATGTGTGCCTATTTAAGTTGAAGGTTTTTCATTTGCAACAGAATGAGTCCTTGATCACTGCAGATGATCTGCTCATCAAAAAGTAGCTAGAAATAGAAACAAGTTCTCCCAAGTCATGCTAAAACTCAGTGAAGCCTCATTCATTCAGACCTTAAGCTATCAAGACAGTGATTATTCAGACTGGAATCTTTACTATCTTCATGAAAAATGGCTTGCCTTATGTCTTTTTTAAAAATCCAAATCTCTGTATCCAGGAATCTGTATTATTATTATTACTTTAAGATTTGTTTGTTTATTTTTGGCTGTACTGGATCTTTGTTGCTGTGTGCTGGGCTTTCTCCAGTTGCAGCTAGAGGGGGCTACTCTTTGTTGCGTTATTTGGGCTTCTCATGGCAGTGGCTTCTTTTGTTCCGGAACACAAGCCCTAGGCATGCAGGCTTCAGTAGTCCCAGTGCATGGGTTCAGTAGTTGTGGCACATGGGCTTAGTTGCTCTGCCGTATTTGGGATCTTCCCTGCCCAGGGACTGAACACATGTCCCCTGCTTTTGGCAGGTAGATTCCACTAGACCACCAGGGAAGTCCCTTGCCTTATGCCTTAAACAAGAGAAGCCATAGAATGCCCAGCCTGCCCACAGCCCCTGGGAAGTCCTCATGAGTCCATTCCTGCCCCATCTGATAGGCAGGGCACAGGCCTGTCAAAACACCTGAGAACTAGTCTGGCTCTAAAAAGATGACCTACACCAATCAGATTCGACCTCTTGAATCTGCACTAGTATATGAGAAGGAACAGGCAGGTATAAGTAACTGGTAGGAGCTAGCGCAGAAAGGAGAAGATGTACAGATGGTGCAAAGGGGCTGTTAAAGGAGTCTTGTGCAGGCTGGAAATCGGAGGCAACAGGGAGTGTGGGTAAAAGGGTAAATAGCATGGAGGAGAAATGGCCCATAGATAGTGGGGAAACAGCAGATTCACAGAGAAAAATGAGCACCGGAGAGATAGCTTCCCTTCTCCAGAGCTGACCCACTCCACGAAAAGGCTCCAGGTGGGTTCCAGACCACCAGCACCCTTTCAGCAAACATTTCGTTTGTTTTAATTTATTTTATCTAAGTATAGTTGATTTACAATGTTGTGTTAATTTCTT
Organism: Budorcas taxicolor; assembly: GCF_023091745.1. Lineage (NCBI taxonomy): Eukaryota > Metazoa > Chordata > Mammalia > Artiodactyla > Bovidae > Budorcas > Budorcas taxicolor. The sequence goes on from NC_068926.1 coordinate 57,167,125, forward strand.
CTATATTGCAAAGTGATTCAGTATATATATATTATATATATAATATGTATATATACATTCTTTTCATATTCTTTTCCATTATGGCTTATCACAAGATATTGAATATAGTTCCCTGTGCTATATACTAGGACCTTGTTGTTTATCCATTCTCTGTATAATAGTTTGCACCTACTAATCCCAAACTCCCCATCCATCCCTCCCACCCCAATCCCCTTGGCAACAAGAATTCTGTTCTCTATGTGACTCTGTTTCTGTTTCGTAGATAAGTTTGTGTCATATTTTAGATTCCACATGTAGGTGATAGATATGGTATTTGTCTTTTTCTTACTTAATATTCTCTAAATCCATCCATGTTGCTGCAAATGGCATTATTTCATTCTTCTTTATGGCCGAGTGGTATTCCACTGTATGTATGTACCACGTCTTTACCCATTCATCAGTCCAAGGACATTTAGGTTGTTTCTATGTATCGGCTACTGTGAATAGTGCTACTATGAACACTGAGGTGCAGGCATCTTTTTAAATTATGGTTTTGTCCAGATATATGCCCAGGAGTGGATTGCTGGATCATGTGGTAACTCTATTTTTATTTTTTTGAGGAACCTCCGCATTGTTCTCCACAGTTACTTTCTCAATTTACGTTCCTACCTACCACCAAAAGAAACACCTTATTCTTAAGGTGACCCCAGCACTTCTCTGTCCCAAGAAACCCAGAGAACCTGCCCACATTATTTTTATGTTAATCAGTACTCTTTCAGTTGCAAGTGACTAAAATGCAGTGCAAAAGGAATCCTTAAAGAAGAAAAGGTATTAGTTCTGGTACTGGGATGCCAATGGATAGGTGACTTCAGAAGTATCTGGATCCACAGGCTTAAATGGTACCCTAAGTATCCCTTCTATTTCTCAACTTTGTTGGCCTCTGGGCTGGTGTCAATCCCAAGTAGACTCTCCCTTAATGTTACCAGACAGCCATTGCGGTCAGCTGCTTCTAAGACAGCTCAGGGATCCCTACCTCCTGGTATTCACAGCCTTGTGTAATCCCTTTCCCTTGTATGTTAATGGGATGTCACTTCTGTGATTAGGTTATATAAGCCTCAGACTTAGCTCTTACTGGCACAGACTCTATTGCCATCTCCTCTGGTTAAATTTTATAAAATCGCCTGCGAAGTAGAAAGACTCATGTGATAAGGAACTGAGGGTGGCCCTTGGCCAACAGCCAGTGAAGACTTGAAACCCTCAGTCCAATGTCCCACCAGGAACTGAATCCTGCCAACAACCACCGGGTGAGGTTGGAAGCAGATTGTTCCCCAGTCAAGGCTCCAGATGAACGAACTCTGGCTTCCAGTGAAAAACCTATGTGTAATTTCTCAGGTCATAGGCAATTCAAAGGCTTTACCTGGCAGGCCTCCGGGAGGAAAGCTGCCCTTCCCACACCAGACCTGGTGCATGGGCAGCTGTCTCTAAGGGAGTTGCATTCAAGGACTCAGCCCCTCTGACCTGTCAAACTCTCATGTATATTGTGCTCCTTGCTTCCTGGGTCCTGTTATCTGAGGTCCTAGGCAGAGGTCCTCTCCAGGCACCTCTGCCAAGGCCTCATTTGGCGGGGGGGTGGGCATGACCTTGCAGTCACTTGCTCACTCTGACCTCATACCCAGTATTTTTCTACTCCTATTCCTCCTCTCTCTCCATCCCCACCCTGAAAGTGTTAGGGGCTATAAAATCCCTTCAACAGTGAGATGTATATAGGGGAAAATTCAACGGAAAGAGTAGGTACTTCCTACTTTCAGTCTCTTCTCTAAACCATCTAAGCAAATGATCAAAAGCTTAACTTATTCATTTTCAGCTTGTAGCTTTAATTGGCTACTTGCACACCTGACACTTTAGCACTCTGTCCCAGCTAGACTGGGATCCTGACAAGGAGACCCCTGCTTATGCCAAATTTTCACCGGGGTTTGAACTCATGCTTGCTATATTGGGAACATAGCGTCTTAACCACTGGACCACCAGGGAAGTCTGACACATTGATTGCAGTCTTTTGAAAGACCCTGAGGCAGAGCTCCTGGTGCACAGAAATTGTGAGATGATATACAATATATTAATATTACTTTAAACTGCAAAGTTTGTGGTGATTTCTTATGCAGCAATAGCTGACCAATGACAGCCAACAGCTGCTACAGGCCTGAATTTGTTCAGGTTAGCAACTCCAGCAGGAGGAGGGGTTGCCCCATACCTCCAGCAGAATACAGGGACTGCCTTTCACTAATCCAGACCAGCTGTGGGCCCCGCCTTAACCCACTCATTATCACTCTGACCAGGCTGGGTCCTCATCCCCTCCATTGCTCCATTCCAACTGGGTTTGCTTAGAATTGGGGCGGGGCAGCTTTCCAAAGGAAAATAATTGTGCCAATACCAGAAAGAAGAGAAATGGGCAGAAAAGCAAAAGCAAGACATATATTCTACAGGTAGCAAGGGAGTAGAAGTATACACCTTTGCAGAGATCTTATTAACCAGCTCAAAAGAGCAACTTGCAAGCACTGTGTTAGTAAGCTCTTTGCATGAGTTCACAGCTAATACTAATACTAATTACTTATGATACTGGCCACTTTTTTACACTCCATCGTTACTTATTAAAATTTTATGAGCTTACTAGAACTTTCTGCATACTCCAGAAATTAAGCAACTGCAGCTGACCCTTGAACAACATGGATTTGAACTGTGCAGGTCCACTTATACATGGATTTTTTTCAGTATATATATTGAAAAATCTTTTGGATATTTGTGACAATTTGAAAAAACTGGCAGATGAACCATATAACCTAGAAATATAGAAAAAAGTAAGAAAAAGGTAAGACATGAGTGCATAAAATGTATGTAAATAAATAACATGCAGAATTTTAACAATAAAAATATCACATACAAAATATACATTGACTGTTATGGTATGAGTAAGGCTTGTGGTCAGCATTAGGCTTGACCATGAAGGAACTGGTATCCCCTAACCAGTATGTTGTTCAAGGGTCAACTGTACATTTATTAAAACACATTAACCTACCATTTGCTTTGACTTCCCAAACTTGTTCGAATTAGGAAGGTTTTGCTGTTAATCACAGTGGCACCCCACTCCACTACTCTTGCCTGGGGAATCCCATGGATGGAGGAGCCTTGTAGGCTTCAGTTCATGGGGTCGCTAAGAGTCAGACACAACTGAGCGACTCCACTTTCACTTTTCACTTTGCATTGGAGAAGGAACTGGCAACCCACTCCAGTGTTCTTGCTTGGAGAATCCCAGGGATGGGGAAGCCTGGTGGGCTGATGTCTATGGGGTTGCACAGAGTCGGACACGACTGAAGTGACTTAGCAGCAGTAGCAGCAACATTTGTCCAGAAGTTCAAGGCAAGTGAACAGAGATTAGATAACCAAGGGGTGCCCAGCTATTTCCTTTAGTCAAAGTTCTAGAAGGGCAAATGTCACAAATACAGAAATATATATGTATATTAAGTAATAAATGTATTATCTACATATATAACTTTTGTGAGTTCCACTTAGGAAAGAGAGTTTAAGTTTACTTAAAATGAAATTTACTTTTTAAAAACATTATTTATTTTATTTTTTGGCTGTGGTGAGTCTTCATTGCTGCACGTGGGCTTTCTCTAGTTGCGGTGAGTGGAAGCTACTCTCTAGCAGCAGTGTGCGGGCTTCTTACTATGATGGCTTCTCTAGTTGAGGAGCACAAGCTCTAGGTGTGAGGGCTTCAGTAGTTACGGTGTGTGGGCTCAATAATTGTGGCACAGGAGCTTAGTTACTCCATGGCATGTGGGATCCTCCTGGACCAGGGATCAAACCAGTATCCCTTGTATTGCAAGGCAAATTCTTAACCACTGGACCACCAGGGAAGCCCCCTGCTGGGAAAAAAAAGTTTACTTTTAAAATTCAAATTGATGATAATATAAGTCGTTTAGGGGGCTATATGTTTGGCCTTACACACTGACATTGGACTCCTCCATAAGATATGGTATTTTGTTCTTCTCAGTTTCCTGTGAGAACCCTTGGCTATGATTTTACATCTCAATTGCTGTCATGGGAAATAAGATACTGTATTTCACTGAAGTATCTTTCATCTGTCTAACTCAACCCCTCCTCCACCCACAAAAAGTCTAGATAACCGACCCCCTTACACAGAAATATATGTACATATATATATATATATATATATATATATATATACACACACACACATGCTATCTTCCAATAACCTTTTAGACTAAGATAGAGTGGTTCCCACACATATTTGTGCTGAAAAAACTACCCCTAAAATAGTTCTTTGGGGAAGATATATATGTGCCTGAAGGAAAGAGATGCAAGAACTAATGGAGATGGGGGTAACAGGGAGGGATAAACTGGGAGATTGGGATTGACATATACACTACTATATATATAAAATAGATAACTAATAAGGACCTACTGTATAGCAGAGGGAATTCTACTCAATACTTTGTAATGACCTATATGGGAAAAGAATCTGAAAAAGAGTGGATATATGCATATATATAACTGATTCACTTTGCTATACACCTGAAACTAATGCAGCATTGTGAACAAACTGCACTTCAATAAAAGTTAAACTAACGGGACTTTCCTGGTCGCCCAGTTGTTAAGACTCTGCACTCCCAATTCAGGAGCGCAGGTTCAGTTCCTAGCTAGGGAATTAAGATCCCTCATACCATGTGGTGCAGCCAAAAAATAAAATAAGTTTTAAAAAATTAAACAAAGAAACAAAAAAGAAGTCTTGAGAACAAAGAAACTGGTAAATATATGAATAAATATCAATGTGCATTGATTATAAAAGGCAATAACAGGATATTCAAAAGGAGGATAGAGATCATGGTTAACTCTAGAGCAGCAGCATCCAATGAAATAAAAGTTGAGCCACATATGCAATTTAAAATTTTTCATGTAGTCACTTTTTAAAAATGTGTTTTTTTAAAAAAAAAAGCTGGTAAAATTAATTTTAATAGTATAGTCCATTAAACTCAATGTACCCCAAAATATCACTGCTTCTACCACAAAATCTGGTGTGATTGCAAGTGGGCTTTGAAGTAACTTCTCTTTTAAATCTACAATATACAGCATTTGGACTGTGCACTTCCAATGCATAGGACACGGGTTCGATCCCTGGTTAGAGAAAACCCCACATGTTGTGTGGCATAACCAAAAAAAGTAAAGGAAAGAATATATATATCATTAGTAAGGGTGGGGGGCAATGGTCAGCTAATGTACTGTTGGCAGGAGTAGAGAGTAGTATACCTTTTTTGATGGGCAGTTTGGGAGGATCAATCAAAATTTCAACTATTCATGCTTTTTTATCCAATAATAATACCTCTCTTATAAGACTTTTTCCTGCAGGAAATCTCATGAGGTTCATAAAGCCTGAACATTGCTGTGAAGCCAGGGGTGTTCGTTGCTTTGTAGTTTGTAATAATGAAAAAGAGGAAGCAATTTAAATGACCATTGAGTGGAGGATTAACCGAATTACTGTGAAGCCACAGTATGGAATCATCATAACTATAGAATATTGGGCAATCTTTATTTTTTTATTTTTTTTTTTTTCTGATTTTAAAAAGAACTGTTTATTTACTGAATGTGGGGCAGATCAGATATACAACCAATTTTAAATTTACATCTTTTAACTCAATTTTGAAGTGTTTGCACACACACACGCACACAAATTGGCATGCAACAGTTGTCCTAAGGTAAAACTCAGTCACCTTAAACTGTTGCAAGTATTTTCACCCAAGGCTGAAAAATTGTTTACCCTGAACATGAAAACCTGTAACAAATTTGATTATACAAAACTCCTGACTTGTAGTTTTCCCCTTGCAAAGATCCAAAAAAAAAATGTACAAGTAACCAATATATATCAGTCACAACATAATCCTGGATCATCCCCACAATAAAACCAGATGCTCCTTGATTTTTAAACCCATCATCAGAGACCAAAAGAAAGTTGTTTCGTTCTATACAAAACAAAATTCACATGTGCCAAAAAAGAAAGACCCAAGAAAAACAAAAACCCTAGTACTGACAGTGATGTTCAGTACCCTAATTAAATAGTGGCCAAAATGCCACTGATCAAAAATAAAATAGTGGCTGTATATCACTGCAAAGAAATCCAAGAGGCTTTAACCCTTTGGCATCGGAAATCCAGATTTTTCCAATTACATGAATGCATGCCTCCTACATGCCAAGAGTAGAGAAGGTGGATGCGCCAGCCTAGAAAGAAAAAGAGCTACTGTCTGCTGAAACACCCAGAGAACTGGCATTAACAGACTTCTTACAAGGTTAGGCAGAAACCAAAAAATGGTTATGAGCTGCTTGTGTCAACAATTCTAAGTGGAGGTGATTGAGTTCTAAGGTTCAAAGTGAAACTTTGGAGGGGTGGGTAAAGGTTGTTGGTTTAAGTCTTATCTTTAAAGCAAAAACAAGATAGACAAAGTTTAAAAGTACCAACCTGGTCACATACTCTAGTCATAGAGCTCTACCACCAAGCTGGATAGAAAATGTCAAGATTCAGATTGTTGTTTCTCAACAAAATGAATCTTTCTAATGACATGAACTGCAGGATAAGGGATCCCAAGAATAGAGTCATTTTAGTAAAGTACTATCCTGAACAAACTGTATTTTATAATGAAAATAAAAAGAAAGAAAACTAAGGACTCTACACCTATATTCGGCTTACAGTGTTTGAGTTTTGGGAGGGCCTGTATAATGGAGGCAGAATTCAAATATGAATTTATGCCAATCAAATGTCGAATTTTCACTATAGCTTTCCTAAAAAAAGTGTTTTCCCCCAATATCTACTAATCACAAAGAAACATAAGCTCTGAAGATACAGTTCAGAAAATAAAAACATAGAAACTAATGACATTATTATGACCAAGATGTTTGGTAAACAGTGAATTATGAATTTGGGATTATGGGGAAAAGGCTTTTAAACAACCCTCCGGACTTCGAAGAATCTCTTCAGGTAGTAGATCTGTCCCAATGTCATGGCAACTAGAACAAGAGCTTCAAAGAAGGACCAAAGGACCACTCTGCTGTTTGTGTTGTCATTGATTGCTCTGTGTATTCTCTCTCGAACTTCCATGTATTCCTGTTCATGCTTCACAGCTGTCATCGCCACTGCAAGCTCATTAATCATTTCTTCTAGCTTGTTCTGGTGAGCTTCTGTTTCCATGTCTTGTCCTTTGGGGGCTTCCCCGATATCAATGGTGAACATCACTATCTTTGGAGTCATGGTAGACATCCTATTGCTAAAACAAAACTTATATGTTCCATCCATGTGAGCAGCAAATGTGTATTTCCCGCTGGACTCCCGGTCTCCTTTATAAATTCCTTTATTATCAGGTCCTGTAATCTCCACGTCGATGTCCAGGAAGCCGCCCTCCGCCACCTCGAAGATGAGGCCCATCTTGGTGCCCGAGGTGACCCGCTCGAAGAAGCACTCCTCTGCATGCGCGTCAATGCTGACGAAGTAGCCCGAGGCCGTGGCCAGGAGGGCGGCCAGGAGCACCAGCAGCTCAGCGAGCGTCACCATGGTGGGGCTGGGGGCGAAGCCAGGACCGGGACTGCGGCCTCCGGAGCCGCCGTCGTCGCTGCCGCCACCGCTGCCTTTTCAGCCGCCGCCCTGGGCAATCTTTAAAAGGTATTAGCTGAACTTAAATATAGTGACAGGAAGTCAGACACAAAAGGCCATATATTATATGATTCCACTTATATGAAATATTCACAGTAGACAAATCCATAGAGACAAAAATTAGAGTAATGGTTGCCAGGACCTGGGGTTGGGAGGGGAGGAAATGGGAAGTGACTACCAGTGGATACGAGGTTTCTTTCTGAGGCGATGAGGATGAGCTGGAATTAGTGGTAGTGATGTACAACCTTGAGAATTTATGAATACCCACTGAATTGTACACTTCATTTAAAAGGGTAAAAAACAAAAAAAGCAAGTTGCTTAAAATTATATAGTGTGTGATCTCATCTATGCTTTAAAAAAAATCTATTTGTTTACATGTATATAATGTGTGTGTACATAAACACAACTGGAAGCATGCTGCTGCTGCTGCTGCTGCTAAGTCGCTTCAGTCATGTCTGACTCTGTGCAACCCCATAGATGGTAGCCCACTAGGCTCTTCTGTCCCTGGGATTCTCCAGGCAAGAATACTGGAGTGGGTTGCCATTTCCTTCTCCAGTGCATGAAAGTGAAGCCACTCAGTCATGCCCAACTCTTAGCAACCCATGGACTGCAGCCTACCAGGCTCCTCCGTCCATGGGATTTTCCAGGCAAGAACACTGGAGTGGGTTGCCATTGTCTTCTCCGAACTGGAAGCATAAATAACACTTAACTGTGGTTTTCTTCAGCGAGAAATCTAAAATTTAAGAAGATTTGTTACAGGGACTTTTATTTCCCACAAATGGACTAAATTATTTTAAACTAAAGATTTACAAAATTTCCCTTTAAGACAACATATCTTTTCTTAGTTGACAAGCAAAAAGCATTTTAAAAGATAGGAGACTAAAGTAATCCAGATGATTAGTATGGTCATGTTGATTATTTAATATATAAAATGTAGAGAAAATTATAATTTTTATAATTGTAATTGAAAGTATTATAAATTGTAATGTATTATAAACTTACATAATTATAATGTGATATTTACTATCCTATTTTATGAATATTATTGCTGAGGCAATCTAAGCACGGGTTGGAAAAGAATTTCCAGACAGAGTACATTTCAGAAGGGAGTGAGTTTTTTAAGAACAAAGAGCAGGATAATTGAGCACTGTGAGCGCAGGGGGCTGACCTCCTGACAGAGCAGGGAAAGCCAACTATGTGTGGGTTAGTAGCCACTTTTTATAGCCTCGAGACAAAATTCCTCCTGGAAGGCTGGCATTAGGTGACTGGTTAGGGTGCTATAGGATATATAAGGTGTTTACTGGAGTGGGCATCTTTGCCTAATTTGGCGTCAGGAAGCTTGTTGCTAATAATCAGGGGCTTTTGACAACAGTTACAGAGGAACTCAATTAGCTTCGGAGGTGTCCTTGGTTCTGGGCTCCGTTTCTGTGGCCTTGGGGGAGGACTCAACAATTATATTTTATATAATTATAATATTATCAGTATAATAAATTATAAAATAAAATAATATTATACATATTGTGCATGTCCCAAGTGACATAACCCTGGAGAAGGAAATGGCAACCCACTCCAGTATTCTTGCCTAGAGAATCCCATGAACGGAGAGGCTTGGTGGGCTACAGTCCATGGGTTGCAAACAGTCAGACACGACTGAGTGACTTCACTTTCACTTTCAAGTGACATAATGATATTTATTCCACTTTCTTCTTTGCCAGGTTCCATGCTAAGCATCTTATAATGATTTTCTCTTATATAATCCTCTCAACATATCCTAAGGTAAGGGCTATAATTATCATTCCCATTTATAGCAGAGGAAACTGAGGCTCAGAGAGATCTCTTAGGGAAGCTTAGAAGTAGTGGGATAGATATATAAATCCAAGTGTGTTTGATACCAGAACTCAGGGTCTTATCCTGCATCCAGTTAGAAAAGATTGGAATGCAGACCAAGGAATAGAGAGCATAAGAAAATTGAAATGCCAGGGAGTGTTTCTCAGGCTGGGGAATAGGGGCTAATCCACTGAAGCCTTGGTAATCCAGACCAGATGACATCTGGTGACCCTGGGCCTAGATCGAAGGTGCTGGCCCCACTCTTTGTGCCTCATTGCCATGTCTTGCAAAATGGAGGAAATCAAGGACTTTCTGTTTACAACCAGGCAAAAGGACCTCAAGCCTGTCAAGATCAAGAAAAATAAGGATAATGTGAAGCTTAAAATTTGATGCAGCAGATATGTTTACACCTTAATTATCACAAAGAGAAGGTAGACAAACTGAAGCAGTCCCTTCCTCCAGATTGGACAGTGAAGAAGCTGAAATGAACCATGTGTGCTGGTTTGAACTGTATTAAAATTTTAAAAATTAAAAAAAAATGAAGTCACTAAGGAGGTAAATGTTCAAGCTGGTTTTAGAAAAGGCAGAGGAACCAGAGATCAAATTGCCAACATCCCCTGGATCATGGAAAAAGCAAGAGAGTTCCAGAAAAACATCTATTTCTGCTTTATTGACTACACCAAAGCCTTTGACTGTATGGATCACAATAAACTGTGGAAAATTCTGAAAGAGATGGGAATACCAGACCACCTGACCTGCCTCTTGAGAAATCTGTATGCAGGTCAGGAAGCAACAGTTAGAACTGGACATGGAACAACAGACTGGTTCCAAATAGGAAAAGGAGTACGTCAAGGCTGTATATTGTCACCCTGCTTATTTAACTTCTATGCAGAGTACATCATGAGAAATGCTGGACTGGAAGAAGCACAAGCTGGAATCAAGATTGCCAGGAGAAGTATCAATAACCTCAGATATGCAGATGACACCACCCTTATGGCAGAAAGTGAAGAGGAGCTAAAAAGCCTCTTGATGAAAGTGAAAGTGGAGAGTGAAAAATTTGGCTTAAAGCTCAACATTCAGAAAACGAAGATCATGGCGTCGGGTCCCATCACTTCATGGGAAATAGATGGGGAAACAGTGGAAACAGCGTCAGACATTATTTTTTTGGACTCCAAAATCACTGCAGATGGTGATTGCAGCCATGAAATTAAAAGAGGCTTACTCCTTGGAAGAAAAGTTACGACCAACCTAGATAGTATATTCAAAAGCAGAGACATTACTTTGTCAAAAAGGTCCGTCTAGTCAAGGCTATGGTTTTTCCTGTGGTCATGTATGGATGTGAGAGTTGGACTGTGAAGAAGGCTGAGCACCAAAGAATTGATGCTTTTGAACTGTGGTGTTGGAGAAGACTCTTGAGAGTCCCTTGGACTGCAAGGAGATCCAACCAGTCCATTCTGAAGGAGATCAGCCCTGGGATTTCTTTGGAAGGAATGATGCTAAAGCTGAAACTCCAGTATGGCCACCTCATGCGAAGAGTTGACTCACTGGAAAAGACTCTGATGCTGGGAGGGATTGTGGACAGGAGGAGAAGGGGGCAACGGAGGATGAGATGGCTGGATGGCATCACTGACTCGATGGACGTGAGTCTGAGTGAACTCAGGGAGTCGGTGATGGACAGGGAGGCCTGGTGTGCTATGATTCATGGAGTCGCAAAGAGTTGGACACGACTGAGCAACTGAACTGAACTGAAGGAGGCAAATGTTGAGGACAAGAGCAGTGAAACTTACCTGTGACTTTATATAAACTGAAATGAAAATGCCCCATTAAAGATGATCAAAAGACAAGCTGAGCCTGAAGCAGGGAAGATAAGCAACTCCTGGGGAGGCCAGATGTCCCCTGGAAAGGGACAAACTGAACTGATCGTCAAGAAGATAGTTTTGGGCAAACAAGAAACATCATCAAGATTCCAGATCTTTGTGAGCATGAGTTGCCAAAATAAATCCTCTCCTGAGTGCTATATTTAGTTTTGCCATTTGCTTCCGTTGGGACCAACACTCTATTTGTTCACATACTATTTACTGAGGGCTTCCCAGGTGGCGCTAGTGGTAAAGAACCCACCTGCCAATGCAGGAGACTTAAGAGATGTGGGTTCAATCCCTGTGTGCGGAAGATCCACTGAAGGAAATGGCAACCCACTCCAGTATTCTTGCCTGTAGAATCCCATGGACAGAAGAGCCTGGTGGGCTATAGTGCATGGAGTCGCGAAGAGTCAGACATGACTGAAGCAATTTGGCATACCATATACTGAACATCTACCAAGCCCTGTGCTAGACTCTGAAGACAGAGACATTAATGAAACATTGTCCATGCCTTTAAGGAGATTCCAGACTGGAGCAGGAAGACAGACATGGAAAGTGATTCTCACAATTCAGAGTGGCAAGGATTCTGATATGAATTTCCACAGAGTGCTACGTGAAGGCAGAAGAAGTATATTTGTCTCTGTTGTGTACATCAAGGAAGACTTTCTGGAAGAGGTGACCACTTGAGCCCAAAGAATTGCTGGAAATTAGCTAGGTGAAGAACAAGTAACAAGTAGTAAAGAGCAAGAACATGCGTGAGGGATAAGGACGTGCAAAGAGTATACAACATTCATTGTCAGACATGGCTGGAGCTATGGGAATGAGTGTGGGCTCCACAAGGGGAAAGGCCACTCTGTGTTTTGTTCTGCTTTGTTACTGTAGTATCCAGCACAGTGGCTGGCACACGCTGCCTTCTATTTCCACAAGTGCTCTATATCCTGTGAAGGTACCCACCTGGAACCCCTGACTCTCCAGAACCCAGTCAAGAATAGAACTGCTAAGTTACCATACAAGGGCATAGAGTCCATAATGGAACAAGTATTTTTCTTATTTGGTGTCCCTGTATTCTTACTGATATTGTGTGTGTGTGTGTGTGTGTGTGTGTGTGTGTGTGTGTGTGTATACTTGCTCATGTATATATATATAAAAGGTCAGAACTCCAGTGAGGAGTGTGGGAACAGAGGGAAGAGAGTTATTCTGTGTGAATAACTGAAGGGTGTACATCTCTAAAAGAACTTTGGCAATGAACATATCTACTGAAAAGTGAAATTTCACATTTCTTAGAGCTTTGCCTTTTGGAGATCTCCTATTTGTAAAAATACAATTTCATTGCTATTTGACATTGGAATTGTACAACAAAGAATGTTGCTCACCATCCGTTTCTACAAGGATTAAGTCATTAGCCACTCCAGTGATTGACCAACAGTGTGCATCCTGATAGGAATTCAGGATGAAAAACAGGATGGGGCTCTCTATGCTTTGGAAAACAGGCCCCTTAGTTAGGGTGTATTTTTCAGGATTAATTTTAATGAACCCAGATTCTTAGATCTTCCCATACGTAGTAAAGCGCTAAAATCATGAACTAAGATACCTATTCCTTATGACTAGCAATCATCCTTTTACTGAGATATATGCTTGACTGCACATAGTCCCTCTCCAAAATCATACATATACTGGCCTCTCCTACATCTTTGGAGCAGTTTCTCAGAGTTACAGAGAGATACTTTCTCAGACTGTATTCTTCAGTAAGATCCCTGAATAAAACTGAAACTCACAAGTCTTTACATTTTCTTCTTTCTGTCCACAGAATGGTCAGAAATACATATTGAAAAGAAAGAAGAGGTCTAGGGAAGTTAAACTTAAAAGTAACTTGTTTGTCAAGAAGTTTAATCTTCCATCTCCCTTCTATGTCCACAAATGCTCTATATCCTTTGAAGAAGGTTCCACCTGGAAACCCTGCCTCTCCAGAACCCAGCCAAGAATCCGAACTGCCAAGTTACAAAACAAAGATCATAGAGTCCATAATGGAGCAGGTAATTTTCTTATTTAGTGTCTCTGTATTCTTACTGATGTTTTGTGTGTGTGCTTAGTCGTGTCCCACTCTTTCTGACCCTATGGATTGTAGCCCGCCAGGTTCCTCTGTCCATGGAATTTTCCAGGCAAGAATACTGGAATGGGTTGCCATTTCCCACTCCAGGGGATATTCTCAACCCAGGGATTGTGTCTCCTGCATTAGCAAGCAGATTCCTTAGCCCTGGACTACTTGGCAAGTTCCAGATATTTTACCCAGGTCTAGTAAGTTTAGTTGTCTGGGTTCTAAGGTAGAGAATATATAAAGCAGTAAATTAACTGGAGCAAGAACAATTATATCAGTAGTTATCAATTACTGAACATCTATTGTCTACAGGGTACTTTACTGGCACATGCCTCATCAAATCCACTCAATAACCCCCGGAAACAGAGGCTCTAAGAGGGGGAAATAACTTTCCTAAAGACACAATGAAATGTAAGCAAATCTGACAGATAGGAAGACCCAAACCCAGTGCCTAATCTGCAGGAGGAATTAACAATGAAACAGCAGTCTGGGGCCATTCTGTGTGTGGGATAAGCTCTTCTACTTCCCACAGTTAGCATGGTAGCCAATGTTCACACGCGAAAAAGCTCATTCCTGGAATCGTTATGAGAAAAGATTGCATTGTGTCCACTGTGCTCTGTTCAGAGTAAGGGAACTATGTGTTACATTTCAGAAATAACAGAATTTGGATAAGTGGGTGAGTTTTGGCTTTGTCTATGAGCTTTGACCTTGAGCAAGCTGCCTAACAACTCTGGGCCTCGTTTCCTCCCCTGGATGGTGAAGGTTATTGTTTGAATCAACAATCTCTGAAATTCTTTGAGTTCCAGGCAACTTGGGCCAACTCCTATCTCTTGGAAGACCTTGGCTGTCGAACCCGAAGTCCATTCAGGGCTGAGAGCGCCACCTGGTGATTCAAACTTGTAAGTGAGATTTTTCACTTCCTGTGCCCAGCTAACCCAGTTGACAGTTCCAGTTTAGACCTGCAGGATGGTTTTTTCCCCTAACTTCTTGAAATTGCTTTTTAAAATGTTGTGAATATGTCCATTTTCCTGGGAAGAGGGTATATAGTTTTCATCCAACGTTTCTTAGTCCTCCCTTTCTTCAATTGAAGTTTTTACTACTGTCATTGAAGGTGAGGCCCAGAGCAGAAGTGATTCATTTGATAAGCATGGGCTCGAGGCTATGACTTTGTTTGGAAAGTTATTTTATTTCTCTGAGCCTCAGCTTCCTCATTTATAATATGTAGATAAGATTAGTGCCTCCTTCTGAAGTTTGCTCAAAAGATGGAGAAAATCCATGGAACGTGTGCCTGGCAAGAGCAATTAGTATATATTATGAGAAAATTTTCTCAAAACTCTTACAAGAGGGACTTCCCCAGTGGTCTAGTGGTTAAATTTTGCCTTCCAGTGCAGGGGGCATGGGTTCTGTGCCTGTTGGGGGAATTAAGATCCCACATGCCATGTTGAGCAGAGACAGGGAATTCTCCCAGAGAGAGAATGCAAAAATCTTACAGTGGAATCAGTCGTAATACACTTGTATTTGAGAAACGTGATAGAACTTACACAGCACGCAGGAGAAAGAACCAAATCAAACAAAGATCAGATGCTGGGACCCTAAGAGGTTGGGAATTTCTGGCTACACAGCCAAAGGAGTTTGACTTTGGAAAAAGGAAAGATAATGGTATAAAATGCTACTTGACCACATTCCAGGCAGGTGCCTTGACACACAGAGAGCCCAGTCTAAGTAAAGAGAGGCAGGCTTTTGTAAAATGCCAGCATCTCCTCAGCCTCACAGAAAGTGAGAACAATCTCTTTCCAGAAGATGTGAGTGGAATTACGGTTGAGGCAGAGAGGAAATTAGAAAAGAGGTGCCCCAAGTTCTTTGAGTCCCTTAGTAGCTTCAATGTCTGTTGAATGGCCATCAGGTGATGAATAGGTTAACACTATGTGGTTCTCTCCATACACTGGAATATAATTCCACCATAAAAAGAAAAGAAGTGCTGATACCCGCTACAACATGTTTTGCTAACTGAAAACATTATGCTAAGTGAAAGCAGCCTATTGCAACACATTTTTTTATTCTATTTATATGAAATGTCCAGAATAGGCAAATCTGTAGAGAAAGAAGGTAGGTTAGTGGTTGCCAGGGCTTGCCTGTTGCAAGTGGAAGGAACTGAGAGTCATAGCTAAAGGGTAGGGGGTTTCTTTTGGGGGCGAAAAAAGTCTGATTGTGGTGATAGTTGGATAACTCTGTGACTATACTAAAAAGTTATAGGTTTTAAATGGCAGATTGAAAGTATGGCATATGAAACGTACCTCAATAATTATGCTGAAAAAAACTTTTATTGAAAGTCACACATCTGGGTAATTATAATAGACGGATCTTCTATCATTACCTGGGCTTCCATGGTGGCTCAGCTGGTAAAGAATCTGCCTGCAGTGCAGGAGACCCAGGTCAGATTCCCTGAAAAAGGAAATGGCTACTCACTCCAGTATTCTTGCTGGAGAATCCCATGGACAGAGGAACCTCGCAGGCTACACAGCCCCAGGGGGCTGTAAAGAGTTGGACATGACCGAGGGACTTTCACTTCACTATCATTACTTCATATCATAAACTTTGAAAACAAGTGTTACTGGATATATAATATTCCAATGGGTGCATATTAGGTAACCAGCAAAGACTAGTCTCTGGAAGTTGCTGGGTCTGGTTGTCTCTGGGGAAGAGGATAGAAGCCTGGGGGAGGGGGGCAGATGGCTTACTTTCAAGATATAACTGCATTACAAAAGTGCTTGGATTGTTTGATTTTTTAAAATTAAAAATCTTATTTTTATTTTAATTTAAAAATTAAAATCTTATTTTAGGCTGTTCTGGGTCTTCATTGCAGTGCGCAGGCTTCTTACTGCAGTGGTGTCTCCTGTTTGGAGCACGGGCTCTAGGTGCATGGGCTCAGTAGTTGTGGTACACAGGGTTAGCTGCCCCGCTGCACGTGGGATCTTCCTACCCTGGAGACTGGACCTGTGTCCCCTGCGTTGGCAAGCAGATTCTTAACCGCTGGACCACCAGGGAAGTCCTGATTTGATTTTTTTGTCACCCCTATTGAAGTATCTCTGTTCTCTGTCCTGTCTATGTATCACTTCTCCCTTCATTGTTTTGTCACTTTCCCATTTTTTTCTGCATTAAAAAAATTTGTGGTAAAATACGCGTAACATGGGACCTCTCTCGTGGTCCATGGCTAAGAGTCAGCATTCCCAATGCAGGGGCATGGGTTCCATCCCTAATCAGAGAACTAGATCCCGCATGCCACAACTAAGAGTTTGCATGCTACAACTGAGACCCAGCACAGCCAAATAATAAATAAATAATATATTTTTTAAAGTATGCTAAGTTGCTTCAGTCGTGTCCGACTCTGTGTGACCCCACAGATGGCAGCCCACCAGGCCCCCCCATCCCTGGGATTCTCCAGGCAAGAACACTGGAGTAGGTTGCCATTTCCTTCTCCAATGCATGAAAGTGAAAAGTAAAAGTGAAGTCGCTCAGTCGTCTCTGACTCTTAGCGACCCCATGGACTGCAGCCCACCAGGCTCCTCTGTCCATGGGATTCTCCAGGCAAGAGTACTGGAGTGGGGTGCATAACATAAAATTTACTGTTTTGAGAATTCCCTGGTTGCCTAATGGTTAGTGTTCTGGGCTTTCACTGCCGTGGCCTAGGTTCAATCCCTGGTTGGGGAACTGAGATCCTGCAAGCTGCACGGTGTGGCCAAAATGAAAAACTAAAATTAAATTTACTGTCTTAATCTTTTAAAGTGTATGGTTCAGTGGCATGAAGTACATTCGCAAGGATGTGCCACCATCACCACCAACTATCTCCATCCAGAATTCATCTTGTAAAATGGAAATGAGAGACAAATTAAATATCTCCTCATTTTCCTATTTACCCCCTCACCCCATTTACTTTCTGTGTCTAGGAATTTGACTTCACTGGGTACCTCTGAAATAACTGGTATCATACCGTATTTGTCCTTTTGTGACTGCTTTATTTCACTTAGCACAGTGTCTGCAAGGTTCATCTGGACTTTTTTTTTTAAGCCACTAGCATTTTATTCATTTTCCAGTTTAAAAAAAATAGCCATCAAAAACACACAAAGTCTACTTTTAATATAGAATTAAGGGGAAAAAGGAGGAATGAAAACGCCCTGTAAAATGTCATCACAACTTTGCATTTAAAAAATCATATTGGAACTCAGCAGAACAGACAAGAAGTTTCTAGTGATGATGGTGATTACTTCTAGATGACTATGGTTACATTTTATTGTCTCTTTTTTCCCCCATTAGTCTAGAATGAGCATAACATGCCTATGTTGATAATCAGGAATACAGCAAAAGCTGTTTAAAAAACAGACAACTTCGGGGAAATGCTTCATCAAGCTTTCTCAGGGTACCTTGAGTTTGCTAGTTTTTTCTGTCCCCATGGATTCAGTACATTTGTGATTGTCAATCCATATGTCCTGATTTGGAGTTAGGAAGATAACAGTTATGTTGGCCAACAGATGCACTCCATAGATGAGGGTAAAGGAATTTCCTGGTGGTCCAGTGGCTAAGATTCCATAGTTCCAATGAAGGGGGTTTGGGTTTAATTCTTGGTCAAGGAACTAGAGCCCACATGCCGTAACTAGGAGTTCGCATGCCGCACAGAAGATCACAGATTCTGAGTGCTACAACTAAGACCAGGTGCAGCCAAATAAGTTAATTAATTAAAAAAAAAAAGTGAATGTGAGAGCAGAGAATAGGACTTCTTTGTTTGTTTTCCTTTGGTCACACACATGCAGGATCATATAGTTCCCCAGCCAGGGATTGAACCCATGCCCTCAGCAATGACGGTGGCGGTCCTAACCACTGGACCACCAGGGAACTCCTGACAACAGGAGTTTGATGGGAGAATGTATTCACCTGAGTCATCTGATACAGCTGGCTCCCAGTTCTCCTCCTGGATAATCCTGACAAGTTTCCCACCTTGGAGTCGTCTCATAGGGACAAAGTTCCAGTGGTACAGGCTTGGGAGAGCTGAGTGTGCTTATGGTTCAGTAACTTCACAGGGATAACTTGTAATTGGCTGTTGTGGAAATATTTACACTATGGAAACTGACAGACACTATACTGTCTTCTCACTGCCAAGAGTGATTCCATATTCACCAGCACATGACTGGGCTCCTTTCATCCCTTAGGATGAGTGAGTCTTCCATCTCTTGTCAGTCCCTGGTTAACCCTTTCTCAGGGGACTGGTAAGATACTGTCATCTGGCTTTTAGTACTCCTTGAAGCAAGGGGTTCAGAGCCAGATCCCAGGGCCAGGCTGCTACTCAAGCTGTTCCTGACTGGCCCATCCTTTCTGAGCCCCCAAGAGGTTAAACAGAAAAGCAGGTTGTTGCTAAGAAATCTTTCAGCGTTACCTCTAGGGAGGGGACTTGGCAAGAGGAGTAGTGGGGCAGAAATAATAGGTGGCTGGATGGCTTCAAAGACCTAGGATGCTTCAAAGACTGTTGGCTGTGGAGTCAGGCAGGAGCCCCAGCACAGTCCTCCCACCAAGACTGATCAGGGTGACACTGCCTCAGATATGTGTTCAAATCCAGATTCCCCCTTTAACTGGAGATGTAAATTGGTTTCTCTGAGCCATCTGTCAACTGAAAATTTTAATGTCAATGAACGGACACAAAGCACCTAGCACAGAGTGTTTTCAATTCTTTGGAGGTGAAAATGAAAGAAAACAAAAGTAGCCATGCATAGCAGCCTGAGCTAAGAGGTGTTTGAGCCTCATGTTTAATATCCAATTGTGGGATTTAAAAGTCCTGACAGGTTCTGACAGGGTGCATCTCAAACAGAAAACCTAAAACGATGCTTTAAAAACTGAATCCCTAACTTTATTTCTGTGACAATCTCATGATGTAAACATTGACCATGGGGCTTCCCTGGTGGTTCAGTGGCAAAGAATGTGCCTGCATTGCAGGAGATGAAGGTTTGATCCCTGGGTCAGGAATATCCCCAGAGGAGGAAATGGCAACCCACTCCAGTATTCTTGCCTAGAGAATCCCATGGACAGAGGAGCCTGGGGAGCTACAGTTCATAGGGTTACAAAGAGTCAGACACAACTGAGCACATATGCAAATACAATAAACATTGACCATAAGGTACAGATAGTGAAACTAGGGCTTTGAAAGACTCCTATTTTGCTAGAGACCCCATAGTGAACCCCCAACTCACCCCCAACATCACTGTTCTAGGTAGGGCATTTTCTACTGTCCAGAGTGGCCCGGAACACAACCGGATGTTAGGGCAGGGTGTTTCCTAACAGGTCCTCTCTCAGAGTCAGTCACAGCCTTGCTCAAACCAGAGAGAGTGGGTGTTAACTGCACCAGCTCTGTCCCAGCTCTGAGTCGTCTGGAGGCTTCCTTTGAGCATTGCTTAGGGGAATGCCCATGTCTGTTGGCCTGGTGACACCCAAAACATCCAGAGTGTAAAGACACAATTATTGCCTGCCATTCCAGTTCTACAAGGATCAAGCCATTAGCCACTACAGTGGCCCGTGACAGTGCACCCTCCAGGAAATTCAGGATGGGAAAAAAAGCAGGAAACATTCTGTGCTTTGGATATACAGCCTCTTGAATAGTTAAGATGCCTATCTAGGGACTTCCCTGGTGGTCCAGTGGTTAAGAATCTGCCTTGCAATGCAGGGGATGTGGGTTCGATCCCTAATCAGGGAACTAAGATCCCACATGCTGTGGAACAACTAAGCCCTCGGGCCACAATTACTGAGCCTAGATGCTTGAGTCCTTGTGCCACAACTAGAGAGTCTGTGTGTACCCTAAGGAAAGACTCCGCATGACACAACTAAGACCCAAAGCAGCCAAAAAAAAAATTTTTAAGATGCACATATAAAGCAAATTTTCAAATGACCCCAAATTCTTGCATCTTTTCTTACACAGAAAAACATTAAAATCGTTAATTTGATATGTCTGTTCTTCATCATTGGCAGTAATCTTTTGAAGCTTGACTACTTGTTTTTCCCGGTGAGAAAGTTCATATATAACCTGGCTCATCCCTTACCTCTTCAAGCGGTTTCTCAGTGCTATTTGAGAGACTGTCTCTATGGTTGTGATCCTTGGTAAGGTTTTGGCATACAACTTAACTCACAACTTTCACATTGTGCATTTTTCTTTCAAGTCAACAAGGCTCTGTATAAGTAACAAGATTGGAACTTGCTTTGGCAGGAATTGGAGTCAGACAGACACGGGTTCCAGTCTTGGCTTTACCGCCAACTGGCTTCAGGCCCTGGAGCTTAACCTCCTAGCTGTACTTTCTCAGTGAAAATGGGACTGAATGATTTTTAGGTCCAAGGGTTGGAGGGAGGGACCAGTGAGATTAAGTTTCTAAAGCTCTTTAGAAAAAAGCCCCAGCTATGCAAATGTGAGGTGCTATAATCACTGTTGTAAAACATTGTGTAGGAGGTTGATCCTTCCAGGAGTGGAGAACTGGGTGTAGGAGCAGTGTGTTTGATTCAGCAAATATACCAGGAGGACGTGCTCTGAGCAAGTTCCCTGTGAGGCACCAGTAGGGTCACAGAAAATTCCAGACCCTCAGCTGAAAAACTTGCCCCTTATTGATTTTATTTGTATCTTGTTAACTTCAGGTGAGGATGTGAGATGTCTGTCAGAAAAGTTTGAGGAGATGTAATATCAAAACCAATGAACTCTCATTTGTTTATTTAACAAATATACATTGGGTGGTACCTGAGGTACCAGGCACTAGGAATACAGGACGTGCGCGTCCAGGTCCTGTATTATTTACTTTCTGTCACCAGGTGAAAGATGAAAAACAAAAAAGGAGGAGAGGAACAAGGAAAACTTTCAGGAGCTGGCTGAAGACATAAAATCATTGAACAAAAGCCGGGGGTGGGGGGAAGGGACTGTGCAACTTTATGTCTCATTCATGGGCAAAACACATTTTTATTGGTTTCAAGAGGATTTCCTGATGGAAGAAGTATTTCAATAAGGGGTCTTCCGGCAACAGAATGAATGATTTTCTTAATAGCATTGTTTTCTTTTTTGTTTTTCCCCCCAAATTTTACAATGAGGTGATGGGGAAATTTTCAAAGATAGAAAAGTTGAAAGAATGGGAACTCTCATATATTCACCTTCTAGTTTATTCACAGTTAATATTTCACTATGTTAGCTGCAGTTTTTTGTTTGTTTTTTAAGAGTAAGTTTCTGTTAGGGCTGTTTCAAGGATCATCTCTTCCTCAGGATGTCATAACCGCATTTTCCCTAGGACAGAGGATGGGTTAGGGGTGTGGCAGGAAGAAGGGGATTTTAGCTTGGAAATGTAGTTCTCTGGGAACCAGACTGGATGGGGCGGGGGCGGGGGGGTAACTAGAAAAATAAAAAGAGCTCCCAGCACCCAGTTCCGCTGCCCTCGCGCTTACTGTGTGGTCTCTACCAGATAACCCGAAGACCAGAGTCTCGTGGCAGCTCTTGGCTGGAAGGTCTAAAGGATCATCTTTCTCCTGCTCCAGACCTGCCTTCCTTCTGCAAAGGGTAGAGAAAGGCAGCGATGGCGGCCCAGGAGTCCACCCGGAGGCACAGGAAAACAACTGGGAATCCCTAGAACAGCTAAACCGAGGGAACCGTGAATTCTGCAGATTGGCACCTGCCCCTCCGAGTCGAGACGGTCCTTCGAGTGCCGCAGCCTGGGCGCCCGGGAGGGAGCAGCCGGCGGGTCGAGGGGCGATGCCGTCCTGCGGCAGCTGCAGGGCTCTGCGCCGCCCACTTTCCCCGCGACTCAGGGCCGCTGTCCCGGGCGAGTGGGCTCGGGGAGGGACCAGCCTCGGCGCTCCGCCCCCGGCCTGCCCCGACCCGACTCGGCGCGCCCGGGCGCGCGCCCTTTGCATAAAGCCCTCCTCCTCGGCCAAGGTAGAGGAAGTTGGGCTGCCGCCTGGATGGGAGGCGGGAGGGAACCCAGCTCCGGTTGTTTTCCGTCAGCGGGAGTGAGTGGCGGGCGCAGGGGGCGGGGTGCGCCCTCCCACCAGGGGCCGGGCGCTCCGGAGAGAGTGGTGCTTGGAGCCCGGCGCAGCTCCTAGCCCCTGACATCGGGCTCACCCCAAGCATCCTTCCTGGGGGCTGCGGAAAGTGGAGCTACTCTGTCGTTCCGAGGACTTGGGAGAAGTACTGGGTACCCCTGGGGGGCGCACATCCAGTCAAGCCGGAGCTTGCGTTTCCCGAAGGGCCCCTGCCCGCATCTGGGGCGAGATGGCCGCGGGCGTCCGGGCGTTCGAGTCCTGGGTTCTCGTCTGCTTCGGAGCGCTACTGGCCCGCTGGGTCGCCGCAGGTAAGGGGCGACGATCTGGAGGCAAAAAGTTGATGCGAGGCAACGGTGGGGAGGGGAGAGCCGGGGGCGGAATCCCTCCGACTCGCTGGATCCAGTCGTGGCCGAGGCCTCGAAGTCGCCCTGGGAGGGTCTTGACTTTCCTGCTCGCAGCTCAGCTTTTTGCAGGAAAGAATTTTACCGAGCGCTTGATAAAGGGCAAGACATCCCTACCCTCTTAGAGTGGGCAGCAGGCGAGGCTGCAAAGGGCCTGCGGAGGTGAAAATTGGGGAAACTGAAGATGGAAACGTTGAAGAGGTGTAAAATGTTTATTGTTATTCTGTTTTTTTAAATGGCCTATGTAAATTCGCGGTTTGGTTTTACGTGCTGCGCTGGTTCTCAAACTCGAGGCTCCTTCAGTTTCCTCTCCTCCCTCTGCCCAAGGTTGAACTCGCCTTGCACCTGTAACCTGTGATTTCCCTACACACTCCCGCAAGCCGACCGGTGTGGACTATGGCAAAATTGTGCTTTTCTCCTTTACTTAAACGAAAAAACTTTTATTTTGAAATAATTTCAAATTTACGGGAAACTTCCCCTACACTTGACATTGCCTCTTACTCTTGATAGGATTGGCGAAGTCTAAACTTGCTCCATCTGTGATCTGCCTTGGAACAATAAAGAACAGAGGGTTGCTTACCAAAACATTTTGTTGTTGCTGTTGTCTTGTCGCTAAATCCTGTCTGACTCTTTTGTGACCCCATAGACTGTAACTTGCCATGCTCTTCTATCCATGGGGTTTCCCAGGCGAGAATACTGGATTGGGTTGCCATTTCCTTCTCCAGGGGATCTCCCTGACGGAGGGCTCAAACCCATGCCTCCTGTATTGGCTAGCAGGTTCTTTACTGCTTAGCCACCAGGGAAGCCCTTACAAAAACATACAGAATTTTTAAAAGATTGAAAAAATATTTTTGAACTTAATTCACCAGCAAATGCATGTCTTTTGCATTCAGGGTAGTGTGACAAGCAGTGAGAGGACCTGAGGTGAGGGAAAGGAGATGGAGTTTGCCAGAATACTTAGAGTCCTATTTTCAGGAATCACCCAGTCCAGTGTGGTCTGCTGATCTCTTGTAGGTGCCTAGAGGACTTGCCCCCTGTGAGCTTGCTAGCAGCAAGTGCCAAAAGTTCCTAATTGGGAGGCTCTCACAAGTTTTTATTTTGCTTTCTTTTTGGCAATTATTTAAAAACAATAAAATTCCTCATAAGCTAGATTTCTAGTTTAGGTGGGAAAATCTGAGGATCTTGCCGCGCAGGGCCTGCTTTCCCAAGTGGAACTGAGTTGTGGTCACCTGTTTTCATCTAGGATAGGTGACTTCAAATTTGTTCCCCGCTCCTGGCTGTAGTATTAATACTAATGCTTCACCCTGGCCCAGTGAAGTCATAGACATGACTGGGTTGGCACCTCCAATCATATGGAGGGGTGGTCACTGTGCTTTGGGGAGGAGAAGTGGATATACCGTCTCCAGTCGGCTGACCCTCAAAGGTGATTGTGTATTCCCTACTTCCCAACTGTCTGCAGTGTTTACTGTACTGGGAATATCAAGGGCCTGGGGACATCAGAACCCTGGGTTGAAATCATAATTGTGGAATGAACTGGCTGTAGCTCTCCACACAAAGATGTTTCCTCCATTGCCATGCCCAGTTATTTTGACACCCAGGTCAAGTTCACCTTTGTGTACAGTGCCAGAGGGCTTTCCTTGCTTGATGTATTTTTGTTCTTTGTTTTTCAAGCTGGGAGTTGTTTTGGGAGAGAAAACCATCTTTCTCCTGTCACTTAACTCCAGACAGTGTTCAAGGCCCAACCTCAGGTTGTAAACCTAGGGTCATTCTTGAGAAAAGAATAGGAAAAAAAAATAACTGTTTGATATAGTCCCAACTCTGTAAATGTTAATATGATGGCAGCTTTGGAAAAGGGTTATTTATATTGTTTCTTCCTTTGGTCCGTATTCTTCTTTTTTTGATTGTGTATAACTGTTAGTTTCTACAGTACAACATTGTGAATCAGCTATGTATACACACACACACACACACACACACACACACACACACATATATCCCTTCCTCTTGAGCCTCCCTACCACCCTTACCATCCCACCCCTCCAGTCCATATTCCAAATTTAAGCTTGGGGGACTTTCAAGGGCCCTCCGGATACCTTATGGACCACTTCTAGTAACACAGAATGTCTCACTCTTCTGGTTGGGAGACCGAGTAAATTCCTGTGACCTGGCATCTTGAAGACCTGAATGACAGTCCCAGCTCTTCCAATGGCTTTTGTGGGAGCTTAAGTAAATCACTTAAGCTTTATGGACTTAAGTTTTCTCAGCTGTAACATGAGGAGGTTTAGGATGATTAAGCATGGAACCAGTGCACCCTCAAGGACCACCCATTCCTTCTCCCTATCAGACATCACTAGTTGATGACTGTGTTCTTCCCTACGGAACCCTGACTCAGCCTGTCCTGAACTCAGCCCTCAGGACTGAGAGATCTCTAAGGTCACCTTCAGTGTCAGTATTTAAAAAGAACAGAGTGAGCTAAGCCAGAAGTGAAATGCCTTAAAATGGTGTAGTTTGTGGTTATGTCATTCTAGTCCTTGGAGGAAAAGACAGTGTTAGCTCAAGTTCCAAGACTAAAGTTTCACTGGGGCTTTTCCGAGGCTTTTTTTTATTCCTTTGCCAAGGAGCCTGGGAAGGGCAGGTCTTCAGGTCTCACAAACACATTGTTGCATCTGTAATTCTGGTTTTTTTCTCCTCAGTGGGGATTGCCACTGAGAACTTGGGTTCCCAGGCCTAACTATTTAAAAATAATTCTCACCTACTTTTTAAAGTGATTGTTTAGAAGTGTTTCTTGCTATTTTGGAATCTCCAGCATTAGGTCACATTTTCTGCCTTCCAACAAGTGATTAGAATTTATTTATTTTTTTTTTTCATTTTACCCTGGCTTCAGGGAATGATATAGCCACAATGGGAGAGTGTGGGAACATGCTGTAGCTTCAGCTGTCTTGTGATTTTTCAGAGGTAGCCCCTTCCAACCAGATAAAAGCCCAAATACAGATAACGGTTACTCTTCGTTTTATAAAAGAGAATGAGTTCCAAAGGCAGGTAACAATTTTTTTTACAACAACCTAATTGAGATATAATTTACTTACATACTATATACTTTACCCTTTTAACTGTACAATTCAGTGGTGTTTAGTATATTCACAAGATTGTGCAGCCATCACCATTAGTTCCAGCACATTTTCATCACAAAAAGATGCCGTCTACTTAAGTATTAAGTCTCTCCTGGGCTTCCTTGGTGGCTTAGTGGTAAAGAATCTGCCAAGAAGTTCAGGAGACACGGGTTTGATCCATGATCTGAGAAGATCATACATACCATGGAGCAACTAAGCCTGTGTACCACAACTATTGACCCTGTGCAGTAGAGCCCAGGAACCACAGCTACTGAAGCACGTGCACCTAGAGCCCATGCTCTGCAACAAGAGAAGCCACCGCAATGAGAAGATCAGTCACTGCAGCGAGAGAGCAGCCTCTGCTCACGCAGCTAGTTCAGTTCAGTTCAGTCGCTCAGTCGTGTCCGACTCTTTGCGACCCCATGAATTGCAGCACACCAGGCCTCCCTGTCCATCACCAACTCCCGGAGTTCACTCAGACTCACGTCCATCGAGTCAGTGATGCCATCCAGCCATCTCATCCTCCGTCGCCCCTTCTCCTCCTGTCCACAATCCCTCCCAGCATGAGTCTTTTCCAATGAGTCAACTCTTCGCATGAGGCATCCAAAGTACTGGAGTTTCAGCTTCAGCATCATTCCCTCCAAAGAAATCCAAGGGCTGATCTCCTTCAGAATGGACTGGTTGGATCTCCTTGCAGTCCAAGGGACTCTCAAGAGTCTTCTCCAATACCACAGTTCAAAAGCATCAATTCTTCAGTGCTGAGCTTTCTTCACAGTGCAGTCCTCACATCCATACATACATGACCACTGAAAAAACCATAGCCTTGACTAGACGTACCTTTGTTGGCAAAGTAATGTCTCTGCTTTTCAATATCCTATATAGGTTGGTCATAACTTTTCTTCCAAGGAGTAAGAGTCTTTTCATTTCATGGCTGCAGTCACCATCTGCAGTGACTTTGGAGCCCCCCAAAATAAAGTCTGACACTGTTTCCACTGTTTCCCCATCTATTTCCTATGAAGTGATGGGACCAGATGCCATGACCTTAGTTTTCTGAATGTTGAGCTTTAAGCCAACTTTTTCACTCTCCTCTTTCACTTTCATCAAGAGGCTTTTTTTTTTTATGAAACGTTTAGTGTTTTATTCATTTTCATAATTTTACAGTATTAGTAAAAAAAAATGGCCATTGCAAATAAGTATAAAATGGAAGTTGATGAAAAAATAACCCCAAGTCTTCCTTGACTCCTACCTTCCCACCAAAAAACTAGCTAGTATATGGCACATATCCTTTTCACACATTATCTTTAGGCATATATTCACTTTGTAGTGGTGGATGGTTTAGTCGCTAAGTTGTGTCTGACTCTTGTGACCCCATGGACTGTAGCCTGCCAGGCTCCTCTGTACATGGTGTTTTCCAGGCAAGATTACTGGAGTGGGTTGCCATTTCCTTCTCCCATCAAGAGGCTCTTTAGCTCCTCTTCATTTTCTGCCATAAGGGTGGTGTCATCTGCATATCTGAGGTTATTGATATTCCTCCTGGCAATCTTGATTCCAGCTTGTGCTTCTTCCAGCCCAGCGTTTCTCCTGATATACTCTGCATAGAAGTTAAATAAGCAGGGTGACAATATACAGCCTTGACATTCTCCTTTTCCTATTTGGGACCAGTCTGTTGTTCCATGTCCAGTTCTAACTGTTGCTTCCTGACCTGCATAGAGGTTTCTCAAGAGGCAGGTCAGGTGCTCTGGTATTCCCATCTCTTTCAGAATTTTCCACAGTTTATTGTAATCCACACAGTCCAAGGCTTTGGCATAGTCAATAAAGCAGAAATAGATGTTTTTCTGGAACTCTCTTTCTTTTTCGATGATCCAGCGGATGTTGTTGATATCTGGTTCCTCTGTCTTTTCTAAAACCAGCTTGAACATCTGGAAGTGCATGGTTCACATATTGCTGAAGCCTGGCTTGGAGAATTTTGAGCTTGGAGAACTTTACTAGCATGTGAGATGAGTGCAGTTGTGCAGTAGTTTAAGCATTCTTTGGCATCGTCACAACTAAAGAAGGCCCAAATGCAACAATGAAGACCCAGCCAAAAATAAATAAAATTTTTAAAAGGTCACGCCCCACTATGTGCCTCTGCCCCCAGACAAGCCACTTCTCCAGCCCTAGACAACAGCTAATCCACTTTCTATCTCCGTAGATTTACTTATTTGGACATCTCTGTAGGTCTACTTATTTGGACATCTCATATAATTGGAATCACAAAATATGTTGTCTTTTATGACTGCCTTCTTTCACTTAACACAGTGTTTTCAAGATTCATCCATGCTATAGCTTTGGCCTTTTTTATGGCCGAGTAATATTCCCATTGTATGGATATACCACATTTTATTCATTCATCAGTTGATGGGCATTCAGGCTGTTACCACCTTTTGGCTATTATGAATAATGTGAGCATGCATGTACAAGTTTTTGTGTGGACAAGTTTTCATTTCTCTTGGTTATACCCCTAGGGCTAGACTTGCTAAGGTAGAGTCATATGGTAGCTTTACCTTGCGAGGAAATAGCAAACTGTTTTCCAACGTAGCAGCACCATTTAAAAATCCTGCTAACGATGTATAAGGGTTCCAGTTTCTCTACATCTTTGCCAACACTTGTTATTGTTTTTCATTTTAGCCATCCTAGCAAGTGTGACGGAGAAGGCAATGGCAACCCACTCCAGCACTCTTGCCTGGAAAATCCCATGGGTGGAGGAGCCTGGTAGGCTGCACTCCATGGGGTCACTAAGAGTCGGGCACGACTGAGCAACTTCACTTTCACTTTTCAATTTCATGCATTGGAGAAGGAAATGGCAACCCACTCCAGTGTTCTTACCTGGAGAATCCCAGGGACGGGCGAGCCTGGTGGGCTGCCATCTATGGGGTCGCACAGAGTCAGACACGACTGAAACGACTTAGCAGCAGCAGCAAGTGTGAAGGAGCCTGGTGGGCTGCAGTCCATGGGGTCGCTAAGAGTCGGGCACAACTGAGCAACTTCACTTTCACTTTTCACTTTCAAGCACTGGAGAAGGAAATGGCAACCCATTCCAGTGTTCTTGCCTGGAGAATCCCAGGGGGAGCCTGGTGGGCTGCCGTCTATGTGGTCGCACAGAGTCGGACACGACTGAAGTGACTTAGCAGCAGCAGCAGCAAGTGTGAAGTGTTAGGTATCTTATAGTTTTGATTTGCATTTTCCCTAGTGGCGAATGTTGAGCTTTTCAGGTGCTTATTGGCCTTTTATCTATCTTTTGGAGAAATGTCAATTTAAATCTTTTGCTCATTTTACACTGTCTTATTGTTGAGCTTTGAGAGTTTTGTATATATATATTCCACATACAGATCTCTTCTCAGATGTGATTTGTAAATATTTTCTCTCAACTTGTGGGTCTTCTTTTCACTTTATTTTTTGGTATCCAAAATGTGTTTATTGGGATGGTTTCCCATTCATCTTGTTTCAGGGTGCTTTTTAAAAAATATTTATTTACTTATTTATTGGCTGTGCTGGTGTGGGCTTTCTCTAGTTGCAGTGCACAGGCTTCTTATTGTAGTGTCTTCTCTTACTGTGACGCACAGGCTCTTGGGTGCCTGCAGGCTTAACCCAAAGTCACAAAGATACATTCTTTTTTTTTTTTTTTTCCCTAAGTAATTTATAGTTTTCTATGGTCTATTTTGAGTTCCTTATTTTTTTGACATCTCTGCCTGGCTTGCAGAATCTTAGTTCCCCAACCAGGGATTGAACCCAGGCCACATCAGTAAAAGTGCTGTATCCTAACCACTGGACTGCCAGGGAACTCCTGATTTTGAGTTAATTTTTATGTGTGATGTGAGGTGAGGGGTCCAACTTCATTCTTTTGTGTGTGGACAGCCAATTGTCCCAATACCACTGTTGAGGGCAGTTTATTTTGTAATGAAATACCATCTTTCACAAAACCCCAGAATATTCACATACTTTGAAAACTTCCAATGTGGTGGAAAAAGCACTGAATGGAGCAAGAAATCTAGACCCTGGTCGCATACTGCTACCTTCTCATTGTAGGACTTCAGGCCAGCCCGCTTCCCTTCTTTGCATCACAGTTTTCTCATCTATTGAATGTGACAACATGAGTAAGACTGGTTCTGCCCGTTATTCCTGCGCCTGTGACCTCTTTGTATATGGGTGCTGATTGTGGAGGGGGCTGAAATATTAGGACATTTCTCAGCAAAATGGGCTGCATTCGCTTCCTGTTACCTGGTGGCAGTCTTAATGCCAAGTCAGTTACCTGAACATTTGTCAGTCTTGAATGAGCATCAGGGTCACCTGGAGGGCTTGTGAAAATGTAGAGTGCTACCTCCCACCCCACCCCTGGGTTCTGATTTAGATGTTCTGGGTGGGACCTGATAATCTGAATTTCTGACAGTGCTGCTGCTGATCTGCACTTTTCATTCTGCCTGGGAACACCAGCTTCATCCCTACTAGCTAGTGCTTTCCTGACTATCAGATCTCAGTGTGGCTTCCAAGAGGAATCCTTCCCTGTCAAAAACCACAGCTAGACTTAAGAGCCCCTTCTCCAAGCTCCTATCATGCTATTTATCACACTGCATCCTAATTGCCAGTTTATTGTCTGGTTGTTTTTGTTGTGTTTTTTTTTTTTTTTTGCCATGCTGCATGGCATATGGGATCCTAGTTGCCTGACCAGGGATTGAACCCATTCCCCCTGCAGTGGAAGCATGGAGTTTTAACTGCTGGACTGCCAGGGGAGTCCCTATTGCCTATTTTCTCCACTAGACTGTGAGATCTTGCAGGTTTCTATTTTGCCTGTCATTGGCTCCCCAGTGCCTAGCTCAGAGCATGCCCCAAAGTCCCCACTCTGAGCCCATTCCTGCATGGAGCTGCTGAGTGGTGTTGCATTGTACCTGAGGTGGAGAGAGACAGAGAGCAGCAGGAAAGAGGAAACAAAGCCAGAGCCCTCTTCCTTCTACCGTTCTGGATTTCTAGGCAAGTAAAGCCACTCAGATTCTGTATCAGTTATTTATTGCCACAATAATCTGTGTAACAAAGCATCACAAAATGGCAATGAGTGCTTATTTCTGAAGGGCCTGGGAGTATTGGACAGTTGGCCCTGCTGATCTTGCCTGGGCTCACTCATGTGTCTGGGCATCAGGTGAGTGGCCATAGCTGAGGATTGAGGCAGCTGGGGTCCCCACCATATATTTTTCACCCTCCCCTGCTACCTAGCCCAGGCACATCCTTCTCAAGGTGGTAGCAGAAGGTGAGAGTGAGCAAGCCCAATCACACCAGTGCTTTTTAAGCCTCTGCTTGCAACACATTTGTTAACACCCCAATGATCAGAGTAAGTCGCATGGTGCTACCAGAGTTAAGAGTGGGAGGGCATTGTGGAGTGACATTGTGAAGGGCATAGACAGTGGAGAAGGGGTTTATTAGGACTGTTTGCAGTTGTGATCCACCACAAATTCATTACTGTCAATTACTGGCCAATAATCCCAACAGGGTTGGTCTCAGTGTATTATTGCATCTCAAAAATACATGCCTGTTTTGTTTTTTTTTTTAAATCTTAATGCAGGGAAACGGCAAGAAAAGGAGATTGTCTAGGATCAAGAAAGATAGTAACAGCCTGACCTTTCCTTGCACAGGATTGGAGGCTGTCATCATTGGAGAAATTCACGAAAACATCACCCTGCACTGTGGCAACATCTCGGGACCGAGGGGCCTTGTGACCTGGTGCCGCAATGACTCGGAGTCAGTCTGCCTCTTGTCCTCCAATTCCAGCCTCCCACCAGCCCAGTCGCGCTTCTCTCTGGTGAATGCCAGCTCCCTGCACATTGAGGCGCTGAACCTGCAGGATGAGGGCAACTACACCTGCTCTGAGGTCCTGAACAAGACTGAGACACGGAGGTTCCAAGTGTGGCTGCAGGTGGCCAGTAAGTGGTGGGTAGGGATTGCAGCTGGTGGGGAGGGGCTCAGAGCCTTGGACCTGCGGAGGCCTTTGGAGTCAGTAGCCTGGGTTTCATTCTGGGCACTCCCACGTGCAAGCTGAGTGATCTCTCACCTCTGTCATTTCCTCATCTGTATAATGAGGATAATAGGAATTCTTGCCTCATAGAATTGCTGTGAGGAATAAATGCCAGTATATCTACGTATATACTCCAATACTTGGGCCACCTGATGCGAAGAACTGACTCATTTGAAAAGACCCTGATGCTGGGAAAGATTGAAGGAGGGAGGAGAAGAGGACGACAGAGGATGAGATGGTTGGATGGCATCACCGACACAATGGACATGAGTTTGAGTAAACTCCAGGAGTTGGTGATGGACCGGGAGGCCTGGTGTGCTGCAGTCCATGGGGTTGCAAAGAGTCAGTCACGACTGAGCCACTGAACTGAACTTAACTGATATCTATGTAAATTGCTGTAAATGGATCCTGGCATATTATTTATTAATAGTTAGCTATTACTTTTAGTTTATTAATATCATCCTTGCTATTAATCTCATTTTATTATGTAACAAAGTCAAAGTATAACATAAGCAAGTCAGACTGCCTGAGTTCCAACCCTAAGGATAGGTCATCTTGAGCAGGTAACTTAATATCGCTGAGATTCAGTTTTTCTTATTTGTTAACTGGGGAAAATGCATTGCATGCCTTACCAGATACATGCTCTTATGCTCTAGTGCTAAACAGGGCTTAGTATGAACAACTATTACTACTGTCTTTCCTAAATCAGTATATCATGTTTGTCAATATATATGCATGGATTTAGTTAGCAAATTATAACCTGTGGGCCATTTTTAGACTGTTGTATATTTTTGTATGATCTGCAAGCAGCAAATTTTTTTACATTTTTAATGGTTGAAAAAATCAAAAGAAGAATGATACTTGTGACATGTGAAAATTATATGAAATTCAACTTTCGGTTCAAATAAGGTCTTATTTGAACATAGCAATGCTTATCCAGTCACATATTATCTCTGATTGTCTTTAGTGCTATAATCTCAGAGCTGAGTGACTGTGAAACTGATTGTATGTCCCACAGAACCTAAAATATTTACTCTCTGGCCCCTACAGAAAAGTTTGTTGATCACTGTCTTAGAGGGACATCCACATTCTAGTTGAATGGAAATACTCATGTGGTCATTTTATTGCTCCCTGATTTTCTCATCTATAAATTAAAGAATTTACTCATTCCTTTAGTCAATATATATTTATTGAGAGCCCGATGCCAGACACTGTTCTAGGTACTGGGCCACAGGAATGGATTAGACAGAAACTGTCCCTACCCTCACGGAACTGACATCCTACTGGGGGAAGACAGACAGTCAGCAGGTAAAAAAATGCATCAGGCAGTATCAGAGTGACAGGTATTGTGCAGAGAATTGAGATGGCGTGATGTGATTCTCTGAAACACTTTACATGGGTGGGTCAGAGAGGAGCTTTTGGAAGGAGTGACATTGACAGTGAATGATATGTAGGAGCCAGTCACGCACAAGAGAGAGAGAGATCCAGGCAGAAACTGAACTGGTGCAAGACGGGTTGAACATGGTGAATGTGTAGGTGAGAAGGCAGCTGGTATGATGGGAACCCAGGAGGTGAGAAGGCAGGACCTGTGAGATATGAGAGGTAGGGCCAGACCACGTGGGGCTGGGTAGGACTAGTGTTGTGGGTTGAATTGTATCCCCAGAGAGATATGTTGATTTCCTAATCTCAGTACCTGTGAATATGACTTTATTTGGAAATAGGCTCTTCGCAATTACAATCAACCTAAGATGAGGTCATTGTGTGCTCAGTCACTTAGTGGTGTCCAACTCTTCTGTGACCCCGTGGACTATAGTTCGCCAAGCTTCTCTGTCCATGGGGTTTCCCAGGCAAGAATACTAGAGTGGGTTGTCGTGCCCTCCTCCAGGGGATCTTCCCGACTCAGGGATTGAACCTGCATCTCTTGCATTAGCAGGCAGATTCTTTACCACTGCACCACCTGAGAAGCCCAGAAGATAATGTCATTAGAGTGGGCCCTAATTAAAATTGACTGTTATCCTTATAGGAGGAAAATGCATGCAAAGACAGAGACACAGGGAGAACTCACACAGTGGCAGGCAGAGATTGGAGTAGTGCAGCTGCAAGCAAAGGAATGCCAAAGACAGATGGCCCCAAGCAGCAGCCACGAGGACAGAGGCAAGGAAGGGTTCTCTCCTAGAGCCTTGAGAGGAATATGGCCCTCCTGACATCTGATTTCATACTTCAGGATGGTGGGAGAGTCAATTCTATTCTTTTTTTAAAATAATATTTATTTATGTATTTGGCTTCACTGAGTCTTAGTTGCGGCATACAAACTCTTTAGTTGTGGTATGTGGGGTCTAGTTCCCTAACGAGGGATCAAAGCCAGTACCCTGCGTAGGCAGCATGGAGAATAGCCACTGGACCACCAAGGAGGTCCCAATTTCTGTTCTTTTAATCTGTCTAATTTGAGGTACTTTGTTAAGGCAGCCCAAGGATACTAATACAACTGGTAAAGACAATTGGGACTCTTATTCTAGGTGTAGGCAGCACCCCTGCGACTGTAAGCTAGCAGGGGTCTTGTATCATTTAAATTACACATAGAGAATGGACGTGTCTCATCACAAAGAAAACTGGTAACATAAAAAACAAGGAAGCCAGTCAGAGGTACAAGATGTTAGTGGTCAGAGTCAGGGTGAAAATGTACAGTTCAGAGAATATTTCGGAGGGAGACTGCCAAGATTTGCTGCTGGGTTGGAAATGGAGGATGAAGGAAAGAGAGGCTTCAAGGACATGTCTAGATTTTTGGATGGTTTCTAAGGTTCCCACAAACTCTCAAGGCTTATGGAATTTGCAAACGCAATGTTTCTGGGTCTGGATAAATTGCTGAATGACCCGGAATGAATGTGGGTGTATCAAAAAATGTCATCCAATTTGGCCCAGTTTTTATTGGTTCCTGGCGGGTGCCAACAGACCTCCCTCACTCCAGCTGCCAAACAGTATCAATTCCTTTGGGACTACCCTGGCGGTCCAGTGGTTAATACTGTGCTCTCACTGCACAGGGCACACGTTCGATCCCTGGTTGAGGAACGAAGATTCTGCATGCTGCATGATGTGACTAAAAATAATAATAATTCCTTCATATCAGTCTGTCAGTAAATGTCTTTTTTATTTTTTTAATTTTTGGCTGCACCATGAGGCATGCAAGATCTTATTAGTTCCTTGACCAGGGCTTAAACACACACCCCCTGCAGTATAAGTGTGGCGTCTAAACCACTGGACCACCAAAGAAGTCCCTAAATGTCTTTGCTTTTGACCTCAGAGGAGTAAGGTGGCATTACAACTTTGGGTTTTTATTTTATCATCACTCTCTCTGATATATGATGATTTTATCTGACACTAACTTATTAATCATTGGCTAAGTTTATTGGAGGATGGATTAGTTTCATTATTGCCCAGAGGGAGATAAATGCAAGGTCTTCTTGTGATGAAAATATTCTTTTAAAGTCACTAAACTCAAATGGTGCTTTGAGCTCTCTGAGTTACTGTGGTGTGATTTGTGTTATGGAAACTTGATTTGAAAACATATGGTGTCCCTGACTGGTGTAGGGCTTGTTCATGAAAACAGGACATAGGCTGTCTTAGTCAGTTTGGGCTGGTATAACAATAGCATAGACTGAGTAGTTTAAAGAACAAATGTTTCTTCCTCACAGTTCTGGAGGTTGGAAAGTCCAAGATCAAGGTGCTGGCAGATGCAGTGTCTAGTGAGGGCCTGCTCTCTGATTGGTAAATGAGTATCTTCTCTCCTTGGTAGAGAACAAGGAGGGAAGAAGCAAGCTCTGGGGGCCTCCTATGAGGACACCCATCCCTTTCATGAGAGCTCTGCTCTCAGGACCTAACCCCTCCCAAAGGCCCTACCTCCAAATGCCATCACACTGGACACAGGCTTCAGCATATGAATGTGGGGGGAAACAAGCGTTCATTCCACAACACAGATATCCTCTGGTTTCACATATACCAAAACGAACCCTCTGGAATGTCAGGCTGTGTTCCCATTTCAGAGAGACCCCAAGCTACACCATACCCCTCCAGGCACCAGGGAGCCCTTTCCTGCTCCTCAGACAGTGGCTGAAGGCGAGGCCTTGGCATCTCAGATTGGAACTCAGCCCTTATTTCTGCATGGGAGTTTCAGAAAATGGATTAGGCTTGACCCCACCATTACTTCTGTGGTGGTGTTGCTGAATGGCTGAGAGCATACTCTCTGAAGCCTAGTTACCCAGGTTCAAATGCAGGACCTGCTGGCTGTTGTCTTTATGACCTTGGGGAAGTCACTTTAAATCCTCCACCCTTAGTTATCATTTGTGAATTCAGGAGTAATGGTACAAGCTAGGCAGAGATTCCCTGCACACATTCATGAGATAAACATGTGCAGCCTTCAGCATAGAATTGGCACCAGTGTATATGCACTTGGTTCATGTTATCTCTTTCAGCTGGTTAAGCAGGTGACAGGATTCCTGTGGGGGAAAAATGCGTCTTAAATTCCCAACAATCAGTACACCTGAGCTTTTCCAACAAGATTTGCTGAGTGTCAGGGACTCTGTGGGCCTGAATTTTGCTTTTCCCATCTTACTATTGATGTGGTTGATAACTTAGTCTCTTAAGGAGAAGAGTTTGGGAACATTCTAAGATGGCCTTGGAAACTAGGGGGAGAATTCTGAGATGTGACAAATTGTTATCTGTAAGTGACTTTGGTTTTGTTTTGTTATTTAAAAAATTTTTTTCTTCCAGCTTTATTGAGGTATAATTGACATTGTGCTATCCAGCACAATGATTTTACTTATACACATCATGAAATGATGACCACAATAAGTTTAGTGAACATCTTTCATCTCATATAGATACAAAATTAAATAGAAAAAAAATCTTCCCTATGATGAGAAGTCTTAAGATTTACTCTCTTAACTTTCATATATAACACACAGCAGTGTTAATTATATTTATCGTCTTACACATTACAGCCCTAATACTAATTTATCTTATAACTGGAAGTTTGTACCTTTGTCCAGTTTCCCTTCCTCCCATCAGCCTACCTGTGGTAACCAGAGATCTGATCTCTTTTTCTATGAATTTGTTTGTTTTTGAACTATTGGGTTGGCCAAACTTACAGATAAATCCGAACAGACTTTTTGGCCAACCCAATATAATTGACCTACAACACTATGTTAGTTCTTGTTACACAGCACAGTGGTTTGATATGTCCATACTTTTCAAAATGATTACTGCAATAACTCTAGTTATGATCTGGCACTAGACAGAGGTATTATATAATTATTGACTGAATTCCCCACACTGTATATTTCATACCCACGACTCATTTGTTTTGTAACTGAAAGTCTGAATCTCCTTCATTTATATCTTTCCTCTCCTCACTTCCCTCCCCTCTGGCAACCACCTGTTCTCTGTATCTGTGGCTCTGTTTCTGATTTTTATATTTGTTCATTTGTTCTGTTTTTTAGATTCCACATATCTAAATCATGCAGTATTTGTCTTTCTCAATCTGACTTATTTCACTTGACATAGTACTCTCTAGGTTTATTCATATTGTCACAAATGCAAGATTTCATTCTTTTTTATGGCTGGATAGTATTCCATTAGGCAATGGCATCCCACTCCAGTACTCTTGTCTGGAAAATCCCATGGATGGAGGAGCCTGGTAGGCTGCAGTCCATGGGGTCGCTGAGAGTTGGACACAACTCAGTAACTTCACTTTCACTTTTCACTTTCATGCATTGGAGAAGGAAATGGCAACCCACTCCAGTGTTCTTGCTTGGAGAATCCCAGGGACGGCGGAGCCTGGTGGGCTGCCGTCTATGGGGTCGCACAGAGTTGGACACGACTGAAGCAACTTAGCAGTATTCCATTGTATTATGTATATATATATATATATATCTGTATATATATATGTACATACATGGTATGTACATGGTATATATACCATTTTGCTACTGCAAAATTAGTTGTACATTTTTGAGTGCTGCTCTATCACTAAAAGATTCAAGTTAGGAGACTGAAAAAAACATGTTTTTTATCTGTGTATTTTAAAAGAATCTGATGATGAACAAGGAGCCAGGCATCGGTTTCTTATGGGAGGAACACTGTCATGGAGGTACTGTAAGGCCATGTCGGTCCACTACATTTCTTGTTATTTAACAGATTCTGTGGTGCTGCTCCTGTCCTATTCAGGTTCAGGAAGCTCATTCAGTGGCCTTGCAACATCAATCAAATCCAAGATCCTTCTATCACTCTGTACCTCACTGTCCATTCTGTTACAACTCTGATCTTGTCAGACACACAGTTGTGACTGTCCCAGTGCTTGGAATGCTGTCTTCTTTTTATTTTTGGATATGTCTTCTCAGGCAGGGGGAACAAAAGCAAAAATCAACAAATGAGACTACATAAGGCTGAAAAGTTTTGCACAATGAAAGAAACTATCAACAAAACGGAAAGGCCAAATACTGAATGGGAGAAGACAGTTGCAAATGATAAGGGATCAATATCCAAAACATACAAAGAACTGAAAATTACCTTGAATGTGTGAATGGACAGAAATGCTGCAGAAACACGAAGCTGGCTGTATGAGGGCTGGTAACTTTCACCCTCCTTACCACCTGGATCTCTGTTTATCTATCAGTGGGCATCTGGTGCCTCTATCTTCTAGGGAGGAAGGTTTTCTATAGGCTAGGGGTGATTCAACCTGCCTGGAATGGGTGCTGTGATGTGATTTTGTTATTTGTTTCAGGAGCAAGGGCTCTGCACTGTTCCTTATTAATTTAATGATGTGGTTGAAGAATCTAGCCATCAGGATTGGGGCTGCTGCTTCTGAGGGTACAGAAATCCCTTAGTCCAGAGCAGTTCAGAATTTCCATGGCTGTTTTTTTCCGTTGCCTTACCCATCCCCTTTTGCCTCCAGACTGGGTGGGCATGATGTTAGAACTGCCATGTGTTTACCTGCAGAAAGTCTGGGGGGCTAGCTCTTGTTGTTCGGTCACTAAGTTGTATCCGACTCTTTGCAACCCCATGGACTGTAGCATGCCAGGCTCGTCTGTCTTTCATTATCTCCCAGAGTTGGCTCAAATTCCTGTCCATTAAGTCGGTGATGCTATCAAACCATCTCATCTTCTGCCATGTCCCTCTCCTTTTGCCTTCAATCTTTCTCAGCATCCCAGTCTTTTCCAGTGAGTCAGCTCTTCACATCAGGTGGCCGAAGTATTGGATTTTCAGCTTCAACATCAGTCCTTCCGATGAGTATTCAGGATTGATTTCCTTTAGGAGTGATTGGTTTGATCTCCTTGCAGTCCAAGGGACTTTCAAAAGTTTTCTCCAGCACCACAATTCAAAAGTATAGCACTCAGCCTTCTTTATGGTCCAACCCTTACATCCATACATGGCTACTGGAACAACCACAGCTTTGATTATAGGTACCTTTGTTGGCAAAATGATGTCTCTGGTTTTTAATACACTGTCTAGATTTGTCATGGGCTTCCCAGGTGGTTTCCCAGGGGGTAAAGAGTCTACCTGCCAATGCAGGAGATGCGGGTTTGATCCCTGGATTGGGAAGATCCCCTTGTGAAGAAAATGGCAACCCACTTCAGTATTCTTGCTTGGGAAATCCCATGGCCAGAGGAGTCTGTTGGACTACCGTCCATGGGGTCGAAAAGGAGTTGGACATGACTTAGCGACTAAACGACAACAACAAACAACCGGGTTCGTCATGGCTTTTCTTCCACGGAGCAAGCATATTTTAATTTCATGGCTTTAAAATCATCTGTAGTGATTTTGGAGCTCAAGAAAATAAAATCTGTCACTGCTTCCACTTTTTCCCCTTCTATTTTTCATGAAGTGATGGGACCAGGTGCCACTATCTTAGTTTTTTAAACGCTGAGTTTCAAGCAAACTTTTTCACTCTCCTCTTTCACCCTCTTCAGGAGGCTCTTTAGTTCCTCTCCACTTTCTGCCTTTAGAATGGGTAGCATGGACCTTAACACATTGCAGTAGACTTTGTGCTTCTTTCAAGAGATCATTTCTCAGCCACTGGGGAGTTGAGTGGTACACTATGCCAGCCTCTCGCTGTGTCTGTTTTTCCCAGGCCAGGCAAGTGTTGAGGGAGCATTGGAGCTGGTGGGCACATGAGCAATGAGGAAGCTGGTTTTTATCAACCTTCAGGAGCCCCTTTGGATGATTCAGTTGGGGGTTGGAGGATAGGAGTGCTTCTGTCTAGCCAGGGATGTGACTGCCATGCCAGACTTGCAGGAAAGGGAGTCTTGAGAAAGCCCCATGTCCTCTGACTAATTGGGCCCATCTGATTTGTACACGTTCTGTGATGGTGGCAGTGACACTGTGCCCTGTCACAACATAAGGTCCTAGAGAAAGGGGGTGCTGGGTGTACCGAAGAATGATTGCTGGCCTCATCAGAAGATGGAATGGCCCTTGCCCAAGATTGATTAACTCAAGTCTTGCCAAGCTCATCTGAAGCAGAGACATATGCTTATAACAGCCTCTGGGTTTTGGCCTTTTGAACAGGAACAGTGGCCAGTCAGGAGATAGGGAGTCAATGGGGTTGTAATATTTGCCTCTATATTTCATCTCTCTCTTTTTTTAATTTGGCTGCTCCACATGGTTTGTAGGATCTTAGTTCCCCAATCAGGGGTTGAACCCACACCCTCAGCAGCAAAAGCATAGTTCTAACCAATGGACTGCCAGAGAATTGAGTACTCTTTGGTAGTACAGGCCTATTAATTAGAAGAATGGAATTCTTTGTCGGGGAGATAACATTTCACTTAGTTGAGGTTCAAAGTTAGTGTTTTCTCTCAAATCGATTTTGAAAGTTCATCTGTAAATACTGTCTTAGTTTGTGGGGTGTACAAAAAGAGACAGTGGACTATCATTTGCTGATGCCTGTTCTAGAATCAGTCTACAGGTGTACTATTGATAACAATGTTAGCTAACATGTATAGAATATTAGTGAAGTGAAAGTCGCTCAGTCGTGTCCAACTCTTTGCAACCCCATGGACTATACAGTCCATGGAATTCTCCAGGCCAGAATGCTGGAGTGAGTAGCCTTTCCCTTCTCCAGGGGATCTTCCCAACCCAGGGATCGAACCCATGTCTCCTGCATTGCAGACAGATTCTTTACCAGCTGAGCCACAGGAAAAGCCCATAGAATGTTAACCACATGTCAAAATACCAGGGTAAGAATTCTTCTTTCATCTCATTGGAGCCTTTGGTAACCTGGTGGCAGAAGCTACTCCTTTTCTCTTCATTTCACAGGAAGGACAGGAGACTAAGAGAAGGGAAGGACACTTGTTCGAGGTTGTCTGTCTAGAAGTGGCTGTAAGATTTACACCAAGGTGTGTCTGGGTCCAGAGTCCACGCCCATAACAATTAGGCTAAGGTGTTCATCCACAAGTCAGAACTTGACATGACCACGGCCTCTGTAAGATGCTAAACCTTTGTAACCACTCTGTATTTTATTTGTTTGTTTGCTGTTTTATTTTTGTTTCCTCCCCATCTGTCTCTTGGAGTGATTGCCACCATCATCCTGCAAGCAGAACTGGCTGGTGGTTTCTGTTTAGGAATAGCAGCAGGGTGGAGAGAAAGGTAGGAGGGATGGAAATGGGTGCTGCCTTCTTCACAGTCAGAGTAGGGGAAGAACCCCAAGGGTTTAAGAAGATGGCATCAGCTTTTTTTGGTGGAGCAGTTAGAACACACACATTTATTAAGTTCATCTTATATGGGTGGCATCAGCTTTAATTAAGAAAGCAGACTCAGGGCTTCCCTTGAGGCCCAGTGATTAAGGCTCCATGCTTCCAATGCAGAGGGCACAGGTTTGATCTCTGGTCAAGGAACTAAGATCCCACAAACCAAGTGGTGTGGCCAAAAAATAAATAAGCAAATAAAACTGAGGATAAATTGACTCCTAAGCCCTAGGTTGGGAATGAGGAGTCCTACATTCTAGAACTATTAAAAAAAATTAAAAAAAAAAAAGCAGACCCAACCCAAGGGTTTATAGATGAACTGTAACTTTTGAACACTCAATTCAGAAAACCCTTCCGTTTCCCTCATTTAATTTTTTTAACCCTTTCATCTGCTTCATTCTCATCCATTCCTTGTATCCAACACTATTTTTTTTTCTTCTGAGGATTGTGTGGGTCAAAAGCCCTTCCCAGTCAGTTTCTGGGGGTCTGCACTGTTCATGACAGGCTTTTGTGACCCTCCAGACCACAGTTTGGTAGACCGAGGCTGCCCAGTCTACCACAATACTTCTGCTGGTCCAGATGTGGCTACTAATACCACAGAGATACCCTGTGCTGCACCAGGTGCACACCAACTGTGGGCACTCCCTAGGACCTGCCAGTCCACATACTTACCCAGCTAGTTGCCAACATTCAGTGGGAGATTTGAGCACCTCCCAAACCACAGTATAACTTTTCCTCTGTGGGAAGTGACATGATTCCAGCAAATCATTGCAACTATTAGAAGCCAGCTCCAACTGGAAATGGATATTGTCAAGAACAGTTTTCTCAGAAACAATTCTATAGTTACACAGTGGCCCCCAAATAGGTGAAGTAGCTTCTGTACTTTAAGGGGCTCTGGGAAGGCTGTTTCCTCCCTCTAATAATGTATCCGCCTGGCATTAAAAAAATAATTAATTTTTTTGGCTGTGCTGGGTCTTCATTGCTGCGCTCAGGCTTTCTCTAGTTGCGGTGAGCGGGGATTACTCTTCACTGTGCTTGAGCCTCTCATTGTGGTGGCTTCTCTTGTTGTGGAGCACAGGCCCTAGGCATGCAGGCTTCAGCAGGTGCAGCTTGAGGGCTCAGTAGTTGTGGCACATGGGCTTACTTGCTTTACAACATGTGGAATCTTCCTGGACCAGGGATCGAACATGTGTCGCCTGCATTAGAAGGCAGATTCTTAGTCACTGGACCAACAGGGAAGTCCTTTCTGGAATATTTTTGTTCAAAATTCTACAGTCATAGATTTATTCATTTGGCCAAGCATTGCCCTTTCTGAACTCTGCTTAAGAGGAAGTCTCTGGCAGTGGTAACACTCTACAGGACTTTAGCATAAATAGGTGATGGATCTCTTCATCAAAGAGGATGTGGCATTTTAGGTGCATTGGGTAAAAGTGGTGAGAGGACATTTCTGGCACTGTTTTGAATACTGTATAATGGTAATTCATTTAGTTGTCATGACAACCACATAGGATGGGTTCTAGCATCCCCCCATTTTACAGATGAGAAAACAGAGGCTTAAGAGAGGTTTAATACTTTGCCAAAAGTCACACAGCTAATAAGTGGAGTTCAAGATTGGGGCTGGAACCAGTGTTCCTTCTCTTTCAGTGTGACATTGTGTGGGGGTCCCCAAGACCACTCCCAGGCTCACTGATTCTCTAGGAGAATTCGCAGAACAGCCAGGAGCACACTTCCAAGAGTCCTTTCCTATGCAGTCACATGGGTCATGCTTAATTCCTCCAGCAACAAGTTGTGACCACACGTCTGAAATATTGTCTCCCAGGGACACTCATCAGGGACACAGTGCCCTAGGTTTTTACTGAGGCTGGTCATGTAGGCATCCTCTGCCCAGCACATACCAAAACTCCAGACTCTCAGAAGGAAAGCAGGTGCTTAGCATAAACCCAGTGAACCCCACTCTTACCAGTTCTGGGAATGGTGGGAACCCCCCTGAAATCCAAGGTCTTAGTCGCCAGCCAAGGCCAACCCTACAGACAGGCTTTTCTAAGGAAAGCATACCCAGGTCTGTTACCTTAACTCTCCTTTTGTTTGTT
This sequence comes from Budorcas taxicolor, assembly GCF_023091745.1. Taxonomy (NCBI): domain Eukaryota; kingdom Metazoa; phylum Chordata; class Mammalia; order Artiodactyla; family Bovidae; genus Budorcas; species Budorcas taxicolor. The sequence continues at coordinate 57,211,016 of NC_068926.1, forward strand.
TTGAGGTTCCCTGACCAGGCAGTAAGAGCAGAGTCCTAACCACTGGACTGCCAGGGAAGTCCTGCTATGTTAACTCTTTAATGCACAGATACCCTTTCCACTCATCAGTGTTTTTGAAAAGGATCAGTTTGCATTTTCCCTATTGTATAAGGATTGATCCCTTCAGTAAAGCTCATGTCATTGCTCAGGAGTAAATGAGAGCATGCACTTGGCACAGCATTTGTCATATAATAAGTGATATCATGGGCTTCCCAGGTGGCTCACTGATAAATAATCCACCTGCAATAAGGGAGACGCACGTTCAGTCCCTGCTTCAGAAAGATCCCCTGGAGAAGGAAATGGCAACCTGCTTCAGTATTCTTGCCTGGGAAATCCCATGGCCAGAGGAGCCTGGCGGGCTACAGTCCGTGGAGTTGCAAAGAGCTGGACATGACTTAACGACTTAACAATAGCAACAAATGAGAGCACGCCTAAGGGCACTCAGCACAGCCTTTGTCACATAGTAAGTAGTATTGTCATCTTCACTGGCTGCTGCTTGATCATTTCTATGTCCCTTAATGCTGGTGAAGGGCTCCAGTTAACTCTTCTGCCTTCCCCACTGCCCTGTTGTCTGCAGACGGCCCCTCTCAGGTTGAGGTCAACATCTCCAGCACTGGCAGGCTCCCCAACGGCACCCTCTATGCAGCCAAGGGCTCCCAGGTGGACTTCAGCTGCAGCAGCAGATCCCAGCCTCCGCCCATGGTTGAGTGGTGGTTCCAGGCCCCAGATTCCACCACTGAACTCTTCGGGAACAACCTGACAGCCAGCTGCTTCACGCTGTTACTGATGTCACAGAACTTGCAAGGGAACTACACCTGTTTGGCCAAAAACGTGCTCAGCGGGAGACATCGAAAGGTGACCACCGAGCTCCTGGTCTACTGTGCGTAAGAAATGCTCCCCTCCTCCTCTCCTCCACCTTGACCCTTTGTGACCTGTGTGTTTGTGCCTCCCTTTGTGTGCAAAGAATTCCCTGATACACGGGTCCTAACCTGCTTCTGTGGTTCCCTCGACACACACGGACACACCCGAACTGCATGTCAGAGAGAATGTTGCCTTTTCTGAAAGCTCGCTGCTAACTAGGGGTACAGGAGAGTCCCTGTGAGCCACAGAAGGGAATTTATGCCAGGTTTAAAGTTTTTTTTTTTTAGGTGAAACTATATAATGTAACATTAACCATTTTAAGATGTACAATTCAGTGGCATTGAGTCTATTCAGAGTGTTGTGCAACCATCATGTTTATTTCCAAAACATTTTCACCACCCCAAATTGGAAACCCTGTACCCATTAAACAGTCACTCCCATACCCTCTTTCCCCAGACCTTGGCAACCACTAACCTACATTCTATATCTATGAACTTGCCTATTTGGGACGTTTCATATAAATGGAATCATACACTATGTGACCTTTGGGGACTGGCTTCTTGTTGGTTTTTTTTTTTAATGGAGGTTATTATTTTTAGGGGGGGGCTGCAATGCATGGCATATGGGATCATTAATTCCCCAAACAAGGATGGAACCTTCACCCCCTGCACTGGGAGCACAGAGTCTTAAACACTGGGCTACCAGGGAAATCCCTGGGACTGACTTCTTTCACTTAGCATCATGTTTTCACGGTTCATCCCTGCTGCAGCTTGTGTCAGTACTTGTTTTCACCTATGGCTGAAGAGTATCTATTTTATGGATCTACTACAATTTGTTTATCCATTCATCTGTCCTTACTCATGTTGTCCATGAACTCAGGCCCTCTAGCGCTGTTAAGAACACGTAGTTCATGAAGCTTTATTTTGCAGGTGAAGAAACAACCAAATATACTCATGCACACATTCAGTGGAGGAAAACCACTGTAGAAATGCAGGGTGCACTCATAATCCATGCTAATGAAAGGGAGCATGAGAACAACAAATTAGTAGACAGCGTAATAACACACTTACTTTATACATTATTCAGAGCCTTTGTAAGTCTCAATGCTCGCTATCATAAATGACATTTATTGTGTATAAAGTTATATAAAGTCATTTCCTTGTTGCAGGAAACACAGATGAGTAGAAAGAAAAAAATAATCACTTGTACTCTCACCACCGTGTTGATGTATTTCCAATAATTTTTCTTGTAGATGCCACATATCTACCCATATGAGATCCAGATTTCTACTTATGTATATTATATAAAATCTATAAAGTAGTTAAAATATTTGCATATTATAGAAAATACTTTTATATAAAATATATATTATATAAATATATGATATATACATAATACATAACTATTTTATGTATAATTATGACTACATGGGTTACATTACAAGTTTGTAATTTGTTAAATTTTTATAGATATATATTTTTAAATTGTATTTGCACATAGCAAAAAAAAGTGTGTGTTGAGGATTGGGGATGAATAAGTCTCTCTCTTCCTGTTATGCCCTCCAGGGATCAGCAGTGTCCAGTAGAACTTTCTGTGATGATGGAGATGTTCTCTTGTGTGTGGTCTACTTCAGTGGCCACCTCCTATGTGTGATTACTAGGAAATGTGGGTAGTATGATGGAGGAGCTAAATTTGTAATTAATTTAAATCAAATAGCCACATGTGGCTAGTGAGAAATGCAAATCTCTTCAGAGACTTAACACCCAGCAAGGGAAACCCGACTTTTGCCAGGCACTGATTTGTGCTAGGATTTACTTCAAGGTACACTAACTGGAGTTGCTGTTTCTTTGATACCCTGGTTCTATAATCCTTAGAGTCAGCCCAGTGGCTCATTTTAGCTTGTGATTAAGGCCATGTTCTCTGGTATTTTGCAGCTCCCCCTCCATCAGCCCCCCAGTGCTGGGCAGAGGTGTCGCCAGGATTGTTCTCACTGCAGCTCAGCTGTCGCTGGGCTGGGGGATACCCAGACCCAGACTTCTTGTGGACAGAAGAGCCAGGAGGTGTGGTCGTGGGAACATCAAAGCTGGGGGTGGAAATGCTGAGCCAGTCCCAGCTGTCAGATGGCAAGAAGTTCAAGTGTGTCGGGAGCCACATAGTGGGGCCGGAGTTGGGAGCCAGCTGTGTGGTACAGATCAGTGAGTCTGCCTTGCCTTGTCCTGGGGTTGGGGTCCACTCACCTTCCTGTCTTCTGGGACAACCCTTTGAAAGAAGTTCTGGGAAAGAGATCCCAGGGTGTTGGAGTGAACTGAATTCCTTTCATATCTTCCTCCCATTTTCTTTTTTTAAAAAATCAAAGTATTGTTAATTATTATTTATTAACAAAATCAATCATTATTTTAAATTAATTTATTGATTAAAATTAATTTTTTAAAAATTGAAGTATAGTTGACTTATAATATTGTGTTATTTTTGCCGGGTAGCAGAGTGATTCAGTTATACACACACATACATATATACATATACATATATACATATTCTTTTTAATATTCTTTTCCAATGTAGTTTATCACAGAATATTTATTTGACTGTGCCAGGTCTTAGCTGTGGCACACAGAATCGTTAATCTTCAGTGTGGGCATGTGGGATCTAGTTCTTGACCAGAGATCGACCCTAGGTCCCCTGCATTGGGAATGTGGAGTCTTAGCCACTGGACCACCAGGGAAGTCCCTATCACAGGATCTTGAATATAGTTCCCTGTGCCATACAGTAGGACCTTGTTGTTTATCCATTCTATATATACTGGTTTGCATCTGCTAACTCCAAACTCTCAGTCCATTCCTTCCCTATGCCCTTCCTTATGCTTTGCTTCCTTCCTTTCAAACTTTAAATATGCATAATGAAACTTTTTGGTTCTAGTCCAAGCTGGTTTTCTCTTGAAAATACTAATTGAGCACATACTACATGCCAGGCACAAGTTTCTAAGTCCTGGAGATGGAGTCGTGAACAAAACAGACAAGGTTCATTTATCTGTTGACAAATGACAAAGGTTCAATTTGTTCATGGAACAAATTATCCCTAAACTTAATGGCTTCAAACAACAATCATTATCTCATGATTTCTGTAGGCCAGAAATTCATACAGGGCAAGGAGCTGACACCTTGATTTAGGACTTCAGACTTTCTGAACTGTGAGAAAAAATTTCTGTTGTTTTAAGCCGCCCAGTTTGTGGTCCTTTGTTACAGCGGCCTCAGGAGACAAATACAGTGAGTCAGCCAGGGCCAAAGTATGTTGGACTGTGTTGGCCCTGGTGAGGTTGTCCTCACAGTTTATGATAATAATCCTCAGAGGTGCAGTGTGGACAGTGGACATGCTGAGAAGTGAGCCCTGGTGTACCAGCAAGTGCTTGTTCTCCTAGGTGAGCGGCATTTGAATGGTTGACCCTTCACTAATTGAGCACACTGTCCCCGGGTGTCCCCTCTGTGTCAGGCACTGCACCTGGCCTTGGGCAACATAAGGGACCAGGACTCACTTTCTGCCCAAGGACAGGGGTTGGCAATCTGTGCCCCATGGACCAAATCTGACTGAACTGTTTGGGGGAATTTTTAAGAAATGAGATATAATTCACATAATGTAAATTTCACTAGTTTTTTTGGGTGGGGGGAGGTCTGCACCATGCAGCTTGTGGGATCTTAGTTCCCCAATCAGGATGAACCTGCACCCTCAGCAGTGAAAGGATGGAGTCCTAACTACTGGACCACTGGGGAATTCCCTAAAATTCACTATTTTCAAGTGTATAATTCAGTGGGTTTTTTTTTTTAGTACATTCACAGTGTTGTACTACCATCACCATTCTAATCCAGAACATTTCCATCACCCCAAAAGAAACCCTGTACCTACTGGCAGTCACTCTCTAGAAAGACCATGCGAGGATATTTCCCAGTATCTCCACCAACGTTGAGTCTTATTAATTTTTTAAAACTTATCCTGTTTGCTGGTTGGGACATGGCTAATTGTTTTAATCTGGGTTTCTTTGATCACTGGTGGGGCTGATAATTTTTATTCACTTATTGGCTTCCTATATATTATCTGTGAGTTATCTGTTCATATCTTGTCCATTCTTTTTATTGGCTTCTTCATCGTTTCTTATTATGTCACAAGAGTCACTTAATTTCATAGAACTGTCATGCACATTATAGATATTATTCTGGCATATCTTGTTCCTAAACCATATTTGTGACATTTCTGCTAGTGATGAGCAATTTCTGATTTTGAAAGGGTTGCCTCTGTCAGTCCTGTTTTAGGTTTCTGTGCTCAAAAGGTCTTTGTCTCTTACTTGTTAACTTATTATCTGTAAGCCTCATAGTAGTCTGCAAATTAGGATGATTCGTAACTTGTAAATGATAACATGTGTAGACTAACTTACCCAGGATCAGCCACCTCTTAAGTGATGGAGCAGCACTTAGCCAGGCTGGTCTGACGCCAGGGCCCTTGCTTTTATCCAGGTGGCCTCTTTCCAGACTTGATCTGGCAAATCTTTTCTTCGTGTGGGATTTAGGTACTCAGCATGGTGCCAAGTGGGCTTCCCAGGTGGCTAGTGATAAAGAACCAGCCTGCCAGTGCAGGAGACATAAGAGATGCAGGTTCGATCCTTGGTTCAGGAAGATCCCCTGGAAGAGGGCATGGCAACCCACTCCAGTATTATTGCATGGAGAATCCTATGGACAAAGGAGCCTGACAGGCTACATAGTGTTGCAAAGAGTCAGACAAGACTGAAGGCAGACACGATGCATGTATGGTGCCAGGTGCTGTGGAAGAATACAGAGTCCTTCCCTTTAAAATGCTTAAACTTGGAGAGAGAAGTCTGGCAAACTTAAACCAGAAAATGGTAATATCGTAATACAGCCGATCTTGAACAGCACAGGCGGGTTTGAACTGCGAGGTTCCACTTACATGTGGATTTTTTCCCCAATAAATATAGTACCTATATCTTCATTTTATAGATCTTCAACTCAGTGTGGGGAAAATTTGTGTCTGATTAGAAAGCATAAGATGTGGAATCAAAAGAACTAGGGTTTGAGTCCTGATGCTATCCAAAACTGTTTCAGCTTCCTGTCCTTGGGTGAGTCATTTTCTTTGTGTTTGAGGCAGAGATAGCAGGACATAGATTTTAGATTCCACACAGAGTGGCACCCCCCCCCCCAACCCCCGTGTTGTTCTAGGGTCAACTGCAATAGAGACAGTAATGTTTTATTGAGTGCAGACCCTGTGCAGGTGCCGAGTGTTTTGCACACAGCATCTTGTTCAGTCCTCAATCAGCTGGTGAGCTGAGCCCTTGCAGTATTATCCCCCAGAATCAGTTTCCCGGAGTTGCGGTACCACAAACTTGGTGGTGGCTTAAAACAACAGATGTTTATCCTCTCTCAGTTTTGGAAGCCAGAAGTTTGAAATCAAGGTGTTGGCAGGGCCATGCTCCCATCAAAGCCTTTGTGGCAGAATCCTTCATGGCCTCTTCCACTTCCTGATGGCTCTATGTGTTCCTGCGGCTCCATCACTCTGGTGCCCGCGTCTGTCTTCATGTGGCCTTCCTCTCTGTGGGTATGTCTCCCTGTGCCTTCCTCTCTTCATTTTTCTTTTTTGCTACGTAGCACGTGTGGTCTTAGTTGCCTTACCAGGGATCTAACCTGCACCCCCTGCAGTGAAAGCATGGAGTCTTTAACAACTGGAGCACCAGGGAAGTCCCTCTCCTCTTCTTATAAGATACCAGTCCTTGGATTTTGGGTTACCCTCAATCTGGGATGATTTCATCTTGAGATCCTTAACTAGTTACCTCTGCAAAGACTCCATTTCTGAGTAAGACCACATTCTGGGCTTGTAGATGAACACAAATTTTGGGAGGACGCTCCATTTTACGGAAGGTGAAACACTTGCTCAGACTCATGCAGCTAGAAAGCAGTAGACACACTCAGGGTGGTACATAACGGGGAGATGCCCAAAGTGTGTTGTGGACTGTCCCAGGAAGTGAATAAATGATGGACTGATGCTGAGAGAGGTTGAAATTGGCAGAGGCAGCTGGCAAGTTTTGTTATTTTGCCTTCACCCTCTCATTTTATTTGCAGATCTTGCCTAAGTCATTATTCCTGTGGCCCTGAGACTTGACCTGTAATCTGAATCTAAATATGTGCTCAGGGCTAAGAAATGTGTCTGGAAAAGGGAGCTGACCGGAAGTTTTCCCAATTCCAGGAGCACGGGAAATAGGTATAAAGCCAGGACCCTTCTCAACTCTGATGCCATCCAGTTCAACCCACCTCCCTCATGGGCACTCGACCCTGGATGTGCATGCTGGTCACCTGAGGGGCTGGTTAAAATGCAGATTCTGACTCTCTGGGTCTGGGTGGATCCAAGACTGCATTTCTAATTGGCTCCCAGGAAGTGCTGATCCTGCTGGTTTGAGGACCACACCTTGAGTAGCAATGCCTTCGGGGTTGAGGGGCTCTGGATTATTCCACACAGAAGGACTAGTGCATCACTGAAGGGCAATACTAACATCCACCCAGGGATGCAGGGCAGCATAGCCCCCAAGCTGATGAAGAGCAATGCTTTCAGGGATTCCTGCTGCCCAGATCTCTCTTTATTTTTCTCTTCCTTTTCTTTTTTTTTTTTTTTGTGGCTGTGCTGCATGGCTTGCAGTATCTTGGTTCTCCAACTAGGGACTGAACCTGGGCCACAGCAGTGAAAGCACTGACTCCTAAGCGCTAAACTACCAGAGAACTCCCCAGATCCTTCTTTATATGGCATGTTCTGTTCAGTTCAGTCACTCAGTCATGTCAGACTCTTTGAGACCCCATTGACTGCAGCACTCTAGGCTTCCCTGTCCTTTACCATATTATATGGCATGTAGGCCCCCTAAAACTGAAGAAACCAACTCAACTCATGACAAGCTGCAGTGTTATGCAGCCCCGTGTGTGAGGACCCTAGCATGCTATCCATCTCCTGCAGATCTGTGAGGCTCTGCAGCACCAACCCCACCTTGCCCCACCCTTGCACGCAGCATCGTCTTAAGCAAAACTCTGAATTTATGAGTGCCACCCGAGCTGGCTGGTGACATAGCTTTTTGAGGGGTGAATGCTGCGTTTGGCTAAAGTACATACATTTGGGTTGCAGGGGAGGTGCACTGGGGGACTGTTTGTTTTGCCTTTAGTAAAAGAAGGGGCCATTTCTCAAACTTTGGTTTGGGACCCTGAAATACAAACGTACTGATGAGGCTTGTCACTGCTGCTGGCTTTGTGACCCCAAAGGAAATTCTGGTTAACCACAAGCAGGGAAGGAGTAATTTAGCAGCAACATGGGGGGAATCTGATAGTTGATTCAAGAAGGGGTGTTCGCAGGTGATTTTTCTCAGCAAAACCAGGTTTGGGCGATTCTCCTCTGTTGACCCGAACTAGAGAGAGGTTGTTCCACCCCCAGCCCCCTCCCACTTCCCCCTTCCTTCTTCTCTGGATGCCAGCAGTGAAACCCTAGATTTCTCTCTTGGAACAACTGCCAAGGGGAAGCGTGTAGTTTCACTCTCCTGGGCAGGAACCCAGCATGCTGCTCTGTATCCCCTCAGCTGCTGAAAATATGGATTTAATAAATCTTCCCAAGATGAATTCACTACCCTTCCCAAGAGGATATGCATTAGGGGGAAAGGCTTCCCATGTGAAGGATACAGACTGATCCTCATAGTAGATCATAGTAGACGGGGAGATGGCTCCCCGTCTCCCCCTTAAATCAGACCCCAAGGCCACAGGGATGCACAGTCTGAGTTTTCTAGGACAGACCTATGGTAGAAGAATGGCCTCCCAAGGATATCCACATCCTAATCCCCAGAGCCTGTGAATTTGTTTCCTTACATGGTAAAGGGACTTTGCATCCATGATCAAGGATATTGAGAAGGGGAGATTGTCCAGGATTCTCTGGTTGGGCCCAGTGTGATCCCAAGGGTCCTCATAAGAGGGAGGCAGGAGGGTCAGTGCGGTAGTGATTTGTTATGACAGATGCAAGCAGAAGGAGTAATTCAAGGAAGGGGCCATGAGCCGAACAATGCAGGTAGCTTCTTTCTAGAAGCTGAGAAAAAAGGAAATGGATTCTCTCCTTGAGCCTCCGGAAGGAACCAGCTTTGCCAACACCTTGACTTTAGTTCTGTGAGATTAGTTCAGATGCCTGGCCTCCAGAACTATAAAACTATAAAAGGATTAATTTGTATTGTTTTAAGCTGTTAAGTTTGTGCAATTTGTTACAGCAACAACAGGAAACTAGTTCAGGTGCCCTTCTGTCCCCTGGAACACCCTTGTCAGGGTGTGTGCCCGTATTTTATCTGATCAGTGTGGTTTTTACACACAGAAGCCTAGAACATAGGAAGTAAGGAGATGTAGACCACAAAAGCCTGACTTCTTGGGTTCCATTCTTACACAGACCAGTTCATCCTGGTTTGCCTAGGATTTCACAAGCATTGAAAGCCCCCAGGTGTTGGGAATCCCCTCAATCTTGGGCAACCCAAGACAGCTGGTACCCCTAAATTCTAGTTGCTCACTTCCTTAGTTGTGTGACTTTAAGTTACTTGACTTTCTTTGTTCCTCAGTTTCCCCGTCTGCAAAATGGGAATAACAAGATTATTGTTGAGAACTAGCTGGGTTAATATATAGGGTGCCTAGCCCATAGTAAATCCTCAACAAATATTATCTTTTATTATTATACGAGACCAGGTGTGGTACAGATATTCCTGGAGTTGCTTTGTTCCAAAAAAAGTAACATTCTTGAAATTCTCAGGTCACTGCTTGAATCTCCTTAAATGTTTATCTTTCTTTACTTTCTTCTGGCCAGGGAGCCCCTCCCTTCTCTCTGAGCCCATGAAGACTTGCTTCGTGGGGGGCAATGTGACGCTTACCTGCCAGGTGTCTGGAGCCTACCCCCCTGCCAAGATCATGTGGCTGAGGAACCTCACCCAGCCCAAGGTGGTCATCCAGCCCAGCGGCCACCACCTCATCACCCAGAGTGGCCAGAGCTCCACCCTCACTATCCGCAACTGCTCCCAGGACCTGGACGAGGGCTACTACGTCTGCCGGGCTGAGAATGCTGTAGGGGTGAGGGAGGTGGACATCTGGCTGAGCGTGAAAGGTGAGTGATGGAAGTGACCCTGGAGGAGTAGAGCTTCAGAGGACCAGCATGGGGACAGCTTGTTGCTTCCCTCTACATGTGTCACTGCCATCAGGGAGGAGGCATATCTGCTTACCTGCGGCTTGACAAGAGGGATGGGAAAATTACTGTCCAGTCCTAAATCTCTAACTATTGTATCAAGATAAAAAATTTATTTTTTCCCAACCCAGGGGTTGAACCCGGGTCTTCTGCATTGCAGGTAGATTCTTTACCACCTGAGCCACCAGGCAAGATACAAAAGTTATTTAATATCAGTTACATCCTAAAGAAAAAAAAAATATATATATATATATAGAAAACATATAAATATATATTAAAATACATGTCTAAAATAAAAGATATAATGATATATATATATAATGTAAGCTGTGAAACATAACAGCAAAATGAACACCCAAGAAACTACCATCCCACTTAAGATATAGAACAGTAACCAACACTGCTGAAGTTACCTGTAAGTAGTGTGGCAGATTTAGAAAACAATAGCAGCAAAGCTAAAAAAAATGCTGCTCACTTAAATTTGCACTTTAGAAAAACAAAGAATTTTTTTTTTAGTGTTATGTCCCAAATATTGCATCGGACATAACTTATTTTTTTTAATTTTTAAAATTTTTATTTTTTATTTGGCTGCACTGGGTCTTAGTTGTAGCATGTGAGATACAGTTTCCTGACCAGGGATTGAACCCAGGCCCCCTGTATCGGGAGCATGGAGGCTTAGCCACTGTCCCACCAGGGAAATCCTGGGACATACTTATTCTAAAAAAATTATTCATTGTTTATCTGAAATCCAAACTTAAGTGGGCATACTGTATTCTATCTGGCAACCCTACCTGTAGGCCTGTTTTCAGTCTCATCCTGGGCCTTCTGAAAAAGGTAACTCCTGAGTTTCATGTTTTATTTAAGAAAAATTTTGCTGCATATGTACATATTTCTTGAAAATACATTGTTTAGGTTTTGTTTTAGAGTTCTGAAAAAATTTTGTTATTATACAAATGTAGTCTTTTTGTGACTTGCTGTTTTTACCCCACCTTTTGTTTTCCAGGATCTATTCATGCTGACATGTGTAATTATATTTCATGCCTCTTCATGGCTGCTTAATTTTCCACCGTAGCACTATTCCACAACTAAATTGTTGATTTTCTTGCTGATGGACATTTGTATTGTTCTGATTTTTTGTTGTTGTGATGAACAGTCTTGCTGTGAAAATCTTTTACCCAGCCCCCTGTGCACATATACCCAGGTCCCCAGGCAAATATGTCTCTAGCATATCTGTACCAAGAAGTAGAAATGAAGGGTTATAGGTTATGTACATTTTTATCTTTAATAAATTATAATAAATAATACCAAATTATTTTCCAAAGTGGTTATACCAATTTCCATTTGCAATGGCAGTTGTCCCAACCACAGATTTTGTGATTTTTGTTCAAGTAAGTGCAAAATGAAATCTCAGTGTGGTTCTAATTTGAATTTCTTTGATTACTAAGAAGGCTGAGCATTATTTCATATGTTTATTTGCTATTTAGGTTTCTTCTATGAAATATATAATTGTGCTTTTTAAAAAAGTTTTAGTTTATTTAAAAATTAAAAGAAATTTTTTTTGGGTCACATCATGTGGCTTTCTAGATCTTCCCCAACCAGGGACTGAACAAAGGTCTGGAATCCTAACCACTGGGCTACCAAGGAACTCCCCATAATTGTCTCTTTTGATGTTTTCCTTTCTTATAGATATATAGGAGTTCTTAAGAAATTCCACACACTAGTTCCTTGTTTTACATGTTACAAATATCTTTCCGTTAGTCCTTCTTGCTTTCTTTATGGTATCCTTTGATTTGCAGAGGTTGTTTAATGTGGTTGATTTTATGAATATTTTCTTGTATCAGCAGCATTTCTGTGTCTTAAGAAATCCTTATCTATCCTATGGTCATGAAGGCATTCTTCTATATTGTCTTCTTAATGTTTTATTGCTTCCTTTTCACAGTTAACTCTGTAGTCCATCTACAGTTGACTTTGGTGAATGGAGGAAGTAGACATCAAGTTTCCTCCACCCCCAGTTTGGATAACTACTTGGTCTAGCATGACTTCCTGAAGAGTTCCTTTTTTACTCACTAGTCTGTCCTATATTAAGTTTCCTTTTGTTCACAGACCTGTTCTTATCGAACGTATGCCCTGTAGAGTAGAAGCCCAGTGTCTAACCACTAAGACCATCAGAGAAGTCCCTTCCTATTCTGTTCTGTTGATCACGTCATTGCAGCACTAGTAATTCGCATTCCTAATTACTGTAGCCTTAACAGTCTTGATGTATGAAGACACAGATTTTAACTTTCCAATGTTCTTTCGCATCACATGCTTCCTTTGATTCCCACAAACTGTATGAAGTAGGAAAATGAGATATTTGTCTTGCTCTACAGAGGGGTCATGAGGCTTCCCTGTGGCTCAAACGGTAATGAATCTGCCTGTGAAGCAGGAGACCAGGGTTCGATCCCTGGGTTGGGAAGTTCCTCTGGAGAAGGCAGTGGCAATCCACTCCAGGATTCTTGCCTGGAAGCCTGGTGGGCTACAGTCCATGGGGTTGCAAAGAGTTGGACATGACTGAGTGACTAATACAATCCACAAAGAGGTCATATGCCTCACCCAAGGTCACAAAACCAAGATAAGAGCAGGATCCAGGCAGGGGAGGCGAGGTGTTGCGCTCCTAGCTGAGTGTGTGTCACCTGGATAAGTGAAGGCTGTGGTGTGTCTTTGCAGAACCTCTAAACATCGGGGGAATAGTGGCCACCGTCGTGAGCCTGCTTCTGCTGGGACTGGCCATTATCGCCGGGCTCCTGTTGTATTACAGCCCTGTGTTCTGCTGGAAAGGTAAGAGCTTCCCGGAATGATAAGGACTTCCTGGGCCCCTTTGTTTCTCTTGCAGGCTTCCTGAGAGGGTGTGGGTGGGGGAAGATGGTCCCTGTTATGCTCCCACCTGAAGCTCCATTCTGTAGGCTTGCAAACTGGGTCCAGACTTGCAATAATGAAGCACCCAAGTACCATTCCTGAGCACCCTGTCATCTCTCGTATTGGGTCACTTTTCTCATTGCCCGTCCTTTTGTAACTGTTAGCTGGCTTAGAAACTTCTGTGAGGCCAAAGTAGATCTTATTGGATATTAATGTTTTTTCCTTTCTCCTTTCAGTAGGAAGCACTTTCAGGTGAGTATCCCCTAGACTCAAATCAGAAACCAATTTCCATAATCTGTTTCCACTGATGTTTTGTTTATAACGTTTCATAAGAGCAGTAGTAACCACTACCACTGGGGACCCATTAGGGGCCAGACCCAGGGCTAGGGCTTCATCAGGCATTATTAGAGACCACATCATACACTCCTCAGGGTGCTCCTGGCATCGCCATTTTCCAGATAAGGTGAGGGAGGCTCACTGAAGCAGTTTCTGCAAGCTTGTGAAGCAGTTTCTGCAAGCTCATCTAGGAAGTGATAGCCATACCTGCAGTCAGACCCAGTTCTGATTGATTGTAAAGTCTGTGCTCCTTTTTCAATGCCAGACCTCAGGGCGAGGTACGTTGCTGGTTTGTCGTTGAGGCATAAAGATAGCATGTATGTGTTGAGCTCAGTCATTCATGTATTTATCTAATTTTCTGAAAAGAGCTAAAAGGAAGAATAAGTCATCATCTTACAGCGTGCTTTGGAAAACTAGTCTGCGTATGCCCAGAAGCCCCTCCCAAAAGGAGGGAACCTTAGTAGGGGAGAAACAACTAAGTGGAACTTGACTTCCTGGGAGAGCCTGCGCGGGAGCGAGGAACTCTTCGCTTCGCTTCTCTTATCTGCTTATAATTTGGGGTATTACTGTTCTGGGACAAATAATGAGATTTCATTGTTCTGGCACCATCTTTCATGGGAGTGTTACCTGTACTGCCCCATTTTTGAGGGTCATTTTTGGCATGAGTTTGTCCTTCCCCAGGCTTATTTCTCACAAGAGGGAGCAGCTTGGCATAATGGGAAAAGGCTTTGGAATAAGTGGACCTGGGTTCACATGGCTGCTCTGCCCTTCAAGCCTGAGGCTCCTGGAAAAGCCCTGACCCTCTCTGAGCCTTTGTTTCCTCAACTGTTTCTCAGAGGCAGGACGTGAGGATTAAATGAGAATGTCATGCTCACAGGATTGTGGCTGGCCTATGAAATGTACAGTCTGGCTGGGGAGGCAGAACTAGCAATCATCTAGAGGACAGTTCAGTGCCAAACAGCTGGCTGTGGACGCCAAACTCAGTCACAGCTCAAGGCTGCAGGGGGAGGGAGAGGACTTTCCTAGGGCTTTGAATAATGAAAAGGAGGAGAAATTTCAGTGAGTAGAGGAGAAATAAGGGCATTTCAGGAAAGGACCAAAGCATCTCTGTGCGTGCTGCAAGGGGAACTGAAATGGTGGGTGCTTGGGACCCTGGGGTCCCCTGCAGGATGAACAGCGGGGAGAGGGGAGGGGGGATGATAAAATTCACCCAGCACACGGTGTGATTATCTAGACAGTCTGTGGCAGCACCTCTTTGAAAGGTCATCATCTCCATCTCACAACTCAACCACGTTGAGTTCATGAAGAATTGTCCATGTTACCAAAGGGGATGCAGAGAACCAAGTGTTCCCTATTCAATGAGGGCTGAAGTTGGAGAAAACAGGGTATCTTCTTGATCATTTCTTCCTTTTTGGAAATTAGGAGGCAAGACATGGGTGATGTCATGGTTTTGGTGGATTCAGAAGAGGAAGAGATGGAGGAGGAGGAGGAAGATGCTGCAGAAGAGGAAGAGGAGGAAGCTAGTGAGAGGGAGGAGTCACCAATAGAAATAACCAAGTATGGCCACATTCACAGAGTGACTGCGCTGGTGAACGGGAATGTGGACCAGATGGGCAACGGACTGCAGGCTCTGCAGGGTAAGCTCTTTGCCCTTTAAAGCACTCTGCAAGGTTGTGGTGGGCTTCCCAGGAAGAAGTCTCCAAGGGTCTGCTTTTTAAGGGCTGGGAAAGACAGTTAAAGTTTAATCTAGAATCTAAGAATCTCCCATCAACTACCAACACAGCAATTAAACTGACAAATGCTTACTGAGGGCCAGCTCTCAGAAAATCAAGACCAATGGTGATGGGCTTTACGAAAGCAGTTAGGACGAACAGACTAAAATATGAAGGGAAAATGAAAATAGAAGGAAGATTTAACCAACGCTTTGCAAGGGTAGTAGAGTTGTGGCACAAAGGAATGATTACTTGCCTGATGAATGATACTTTTACAAATTACAGGGCCTCAGGAGAAAGATGAGAGCCCAGAGGGATGCATTGGTTGGGAGACATTTTCTGAAAGATGTGGGCTATGAGGCATGTCTTTCAGAACAGTTGAGTTTGAGCAAGCAGAAAGCAGAGGGTGGTCCGGGTGAGGGGAATGTCAGGAGCCAAGAAATGTGGACAGTGTCAAGCATGTCAGTGGATTCTGAGTAGAAAGAATGGGTAAAAGGCAGGGAAACCCACCCTGCTCCAACTACTCATTCATGAAACTCACCAGTAAAGGACTGGAAATCAAGGTCATTGAAAACTGATGGGAGGGACTTCCCTGGTGGTCCAGTGGTTAAGACTTCCATTGAAAGGGGCACAGGTTCAATCCCTGGTCAGGGAACTAAGACCCTACAAGCTGAGCAGCCCCCACCTTCCTGAAAAAGAAAACTGAAGGGGGAAACAGAGTCATCTCTACTAAGAGCACCACTCAAGAGTTGGGTCTACTTTTCCCTCCCGTACAGATGACAGCAGTGAGCAGCAGAGTGACATCATTCAAGAAGACAGGCCAGTGTGAAGAAGACAACTGTCCTTTGATATCCTGTCTCAAAAGCTTGGAAAGCTATGTTCAAGATGAGTTTCATATTCTGCTTTACTTGACTTGCACCCCTGCCTGAGGGCTGCAATGGGTTTGGAGGTTCTCAGCGAAATAGGAAAACACACATACATCTTTCCTACCCCGCCTTTTTGTTTTCTAAATTGGTTTGATTTACTGTAACTTTTCTCAACGATGGTGAAAAGCTTTGGGAATGGGTAGTGTGTGGGGGGAAAGCTGGATTTGGGCTTTCTCCAGGTTGACTGATGCTGAGATGGGGGAGCAGGAGTAGGGGGAGGCAGTAAGCCTCACTGTCCTTTGTCACTATTAAAGGTCTGTAACTAGCCCATCCCAGTACACAAGGGAACAGTGTGGGGTGATAAGGACATTTCCTTTCTCACTGCCTAGGTGAGCTGAGGAACCAGGTCAACATCAGCTCTCTGGAAAGGTGAAGAGGTGCCAGTTACTGCTGTTAATCAGAGGGAGGCAGTTTGCTTTGGGTTTTGAGTTGGAAATACCCAGGCTTCACTCTGGACCTGGCTCCTTGCCTGTTTCATGGGCTTGGGCAGGTAGCTTTACCTTTTCCCTGAGCCTCAGTTTCCTCATCTGTGAAATGGGTGAAATCACACTTTACAGGGTTATGGTGGGGACTGAGGTCCTTCAGGATGTGCAAGTGCCTAGCAGATGCTCCGCAGATGTTAGTTACCTTCTCCTTTGCCTTCTCTCATGGAAGGGAAAAAGATGTCTGCTGTTCAGTTACAAACTGCTGCCTGGGCCTTTCATTCTGTGTAGAATGGTTCCAGACCAGGGCATCATCAGAGCTCTCCTGAGGATTTTTGCTGTCCTGGAGATGAAATTCTTTTCAAAAGAGATAGGGGCCGATAAGAGGAAGTACCTTTCACCAGAACCTCACAAATGTCAGAGCTTCATATTTATAGAAAAGCCTCTTAGGTGATGCACTATTAATTTTGACATTCCCGCCCTTCCTTTCTCCTGTGGCTTTGAAAAAGGCAGGAGGAATGTTTTGTAACATAGTAGACATGTGGCCTCAGTTTCTTGATCTCAGAAATGGGATTGGGAAAACGTATTTCCTTCCTAAGGATGTTAGGAGGATACACTGCTCAATAATGCTAAGTTCTGAATGAAAATAACATGTGATGAGTCGAAGCTGCTATTGTTTCCAGTAGATCCCTGTGTAGAGTTTTTTTTCCTTTTCTTTCTGATTTCATCCTAATCTCTTAAACATCAGGGACCTTCTAAGGGTGTAAAATATGTGTGCTAAACTTGAAAATCTCACTTGAATGTGCACTCTTTAATACTGCATATTCTGCTCTAACAGGCAAGACTTAAAGGAGAACTTCCCTCTCAGGCCCTTCCCTCCCAGGGCCTGGGACTTCTAAGATGAGAAGCTGCTTATCTGCAGGGTTACCCTGCAGGTGTGGCTGGGGCAGGTCAGTTTTCTTGGATGAAGGAACTAAACTGAGGAAGTCACCAGAAGTGAGAGCCCTGTCCTCAGCTCAGAACACTGGGGAAGTCAGAGGCTGGTTGCAGTGTCCACCCCTCAGGAATACCTGTGGCCTTGTTCTCTTGATGGGCTGGATCTTTTGCTGCATGGAACCTCATGTACTTAACCACTCTCACCAGTCTAAGTTAGCATCATTTCAGAATGGGATACTTAAGACAGGCTGTGTTTAAAGTCATTGAACACTGAGCTAGTCTTTGATGAATCCATTTCTGGATCTGACAGTCCACTGTGCAGAGGCAACCATATTTTAAAAAGGAAAATGCAGAGAAACTGTAGGTTGGGGGGGGTGGGGTGTGCGGGGGGAGAATTCCCTACCTGGAAGGCACACAATGATTTGCAAGATGACGGAAATGCTCCTTGTGACTTCCTCTTCTCTTGCATGCACACCTGATGATAGGAAATCTTGAAGAAAGGATTTTCCCCTTGCAAATGGGATTTTCAAGGTCTTGGTGCCAAACATGATAAACCCTTGTCCAGCTGAGCTGTGACTGCTGTCACGTATATCTGAGCCCTGTGTGCACCGATAATATTGTTGGGTCAGTTAAGAGCTGAAGTACTGGTGGGGGTCAGGGGTGGGGGTGTGTGTCTTCAAGCTTTAAGGATTTTTAAAGAATTAGGGCTTTTTTTTCTGTTCTTTAAGATGACCCATCCCCAACTCCACTAGCACTTCACTGACAGTGGGTTATAGACTTTCTGTGGCAAAGTCCAACTCGTTACATTGTGCTTTAAAAAAAAAATCTTACCTGAATGAATTGTGAACTGGAGACCAGGAGATACACTTATCAGAACCTAGAAGATAAATACTTCCGGACCATTGCAACTGACGTTCCTTTTCCGCAAAACCTGGTGGACCTTGGGGAGCGGGTCCCATAATCCTGTGGCTTTGATATCAGTTCCCATTCTCACAAGCACAGACCTATTACTGTTACTGCAGCAAGAAAGCCCATGATGGAAAATCTCCCTAACCTAGGCACTTTGGGTAAAATTTATTATGATGCAACATGTGCCAACTGGTATTTCTCACCATGGTTCTGGCCAGGAACTGATGCAAAAAGAAAGAAACAGCTCTCTCTGCACTACTTACATTTTAATATTTGGTATGGAGGTGGGGGGTTGGGAGAAATTCATCCTGATGTTAGAAAATGGATTTGTTTAAGATAATAGAATAAAGTTATTTTTAAATAAATGCTTTAGTGATCTTCATTTAGTAAACTAAAAGATTTGGGGAAATGGGATTGCCATCCACATTTTTTTTAACTAGCTTTCCCAATACTGGTAACAATATTGTTCTTGCTGCCATTTTATTCTTTTCTGTGACTTGTAGATGCTACCTGCTCTCTCATCTCTCCATTGTATTTGCATATCCTCAAATACATATCTCTTTTTGGTCAGATCGCCTGTTTTCTAACGTTAAAGGGTTAGGGTAGGAATCATCATAGAGCAGTAGACTGATGGACTGTCTGAAAAGACAGTTTCTGCAAGCTGTTGGGTCACTGCAGTGGTTGGTAGTTTTGGAGTTTCTCACTGGGCTCAGCTAATAGTAGTCCCCATACTTCTGCTTCACTGACTACGCTAAAGCCTTTGACTGAATGATAACAGACTGTGGAAAATTCTGAAAGAGATGGAAATACCAGACCACCTTACCTGCCTCCTGAGAAACCTGTATGCAGGTCAAGAAGCAACAGAACTGAAGATGGACCAATGGATTGGCTCAAAATTGGGAAAGGAGTATATCAAGGCTGTATATTGTCACCCTGCTCATTTTAACTTATAGGCAGAGTACATCATGTGAAATGCCAGGCTGGATGAAACTCAAGCTGGAATCAAGATTGGGAGACATAGCAATAACCTCAGATATGCAGATGACACCACGCTAATGACAGAAAGTGAAGAGGAACTGAAGAGCCTCTTGATGAAGATGAAACAGGAAAATGAAAAAGCTGGCTTAAAACAGCATTCAAAAAGCTAAGTTCATGGCATCAACCCATCGCTTCACGGCAAATAGATGGGGAGAAAAATGGAAACTGTGACAGATTTTATTTTCTTGGGCTCCAAAATCACTAAAGATGGTGACTGCAGCTATGAAATTAAGACACTTGCTCCTTGGAAGGAAAGCTATGACAAACCTAGACAGCGTATTAAAAGGCAGAGACATCACTTTGCCAACAAAGGTCTGCATAGTCAAGGCTATGGTTTTTCCAGTAGTCATGTATGGATGTGAGAGTTGGACCATAAAGAAGGCTGAACGCTAAAGAACTGGTGCTTTCAAACGGTGCTGCTGGACAAGACTCTCGAGAGTCCCTTGGACAGCAAGGAGATCAGACCAGTCAATCCTAAAGGAAATCAGTCCTGAATATTCATTGGAAGAACTGATTTTGAAGCTGAAGTGCCAATTCTTTGGCTACCTGATGCAAAGAGCCAACTCACTGGAAAAGACCCTGATCCTGGGAAAGATTGAGGGCAGGAGAAGGGGGCAACAGAGAATGAGATGGTTGGATGGCATCACCGATTCAATGGACATGAGTTTGAGCAAAGTGTGAGAGACAGTGAAGGACAGGGAAGCCTGGCATGCTGCAGTCCATGGGGTGGCAAAGAGTCAGACAAGACTGAATGACTGAACAGAAACAGTAACAAAGTCTCACCTCAACTCCCACTTGAGGAGGCCCAACTCCACTCCCTATCCCTGTTAGAGGCTTTTTTCTTGGGTCATTGTCTCTCCTGTGTTTCTCTACTTCACTCAGCTTCCTAAACTCTAATCAAAGCTGTCCCATTTTCAAGTTCCTTATCTTCTAACCAAACCCATGATTCCTACTGTCACCTGTTTCCCAGGTTCTTTTAAATCCAGTCTCTCCATGTGCTGGGGCTTCCCTTGTGGCTCAGCTGGTAAAGAATCTGTCCGCAATGCGGGAGACCAGGGTTCTATCCCTGGGTTGGGAAGATGCCCTGGAGACAGGAAAGGCTACCCACTCCAGTATTCTGGCCTGGAGGATTCCATGGACTGTGCCCATGGGGTCCCAAAAATCTGGACGTGACTGAGCAATTTTCACTCCATGTTGTGTGTGTGTGTGTGTTACCAGCTTCTGTATTACCAGCATTCTGTGTGTGTGTATTACCAGCGCCAACACCTCTTTTTCTCTGGCTGTTTGCCCCTTGCCCTCTACCCCTTATAACCACAGCATTTCTGTTTTCATCCTCCATTTTCCAATGGGCTTTCTTTTTCTGGTTCCCATTTTTTATAAAACGACCCCTTCCTCTGACCCTGCACTCAGCCCGTTTATTCCTCTACCGCGGCTCCCATTTAACCTCTGAGCTCCCTGCCGCCTCAGGTCCCCAGTTATATTCCTCTCATTTCTTCCCTCTCTCCGGGGTTCCCAGACCCTCGCCCTCCCACCCCAATTCTTTCCTCAGTCTTCACTTTTTGTTTTCCCAATACTGATTCCTTGGGTCTTCAGGTTCACCTTCCAAACTGATTCCCGCCCCGCCCCCTCCGATTTTCACCCTGCCTCGTTTCCCCCCATCTCCTCAGCTCCCCGATGCCTTTCCGTACCCTAGCCTTCCTTTTTCCCTCAGCTCCACCGCATCCTTTTTAACCCACACCTCCTCCCTCCATCTCCGGTCCTTCTCTGGCCCTTATAGTCCTCCCCACTCCGTTTGACCCATCTCTCCCCCAGCCCCCCCCCCCGCCCCTTTCCACCCGAGCCCCCCTCCTCCCAGCTTTGCCACAGGCGTTCCCTCTGCCCCTGGGTTCTCCCTCCACCGTGCCCTCGTCGGCCCCGGTTTCCCTTCAGCCCAGCTCTCCACCGCCCCCTTTTTATCCTGCGAGCCTCACCTGCCCGCCTCCCACGCCGGTTTTTTCCTCGGTACCACCCTCGCCCAAGATTACTTCCTGTCCGCACCGACCCCCATTTTCCTCCGAGCCCCACCCCCAGCCCTGGGTTTTACGCCGCCCCGCCCCCACTTTCCCCTGGTCCAGGCTCCTCCAAACCCCAGGGTCTTCTGCCCACCACCCTCCCGATCTCCTTATCAGCCCCGCTGCCCCTCCATCCGCGCTCGATCCTGCCCGAGGCCACCTGCCCCACATCCGCGACTCCCCCTCAGCCTCGCGTCCCCCCGGCCCCCAGGGTCCACCTGCCCGCCCCGCGTCGCCCACAGCCGGCTCCCGGCTTCTCGCCTGCGCGCCCCGGCCCCGCCCCCCGCGCGTCCCCGCCCGCGCCCGCCGCCATGTGACGGGAAGCAGCTGATGGCCTCTCCGGGTGGCGGCGGGCGCGGCGGCGGCGGCGGCGGGGCCGGGGCGGGGGCGGGCTGCGTGGGGGCGGCATGAGGGCCGGCGGCCCGGGGGGCTGAGGCGCCCGCCGCCTGCCGCGAGGCCGCGCGCGTCCTCCATGGAGGCCGGAGGTGAGTGGGGCCGCGGCGCGCGTTCCCCGCCGGCGGGGCAGGGCCCGTTCCCCTGGGGGCGGGGGGTGCAGGCTCGCCCGGGAACGGTCCGCGGGGGTGGGGTGGCATGGGCCACCGGGCCTGGGACGTCCGCGTCGGCGGCCGGCGAGGTGCACGCCCGGCGCCGAGCTTTGTTTCACTTTCGCTGTCAACGGCCCCCACCCCGTCTCCAACGTCTCCCGGCCGGACCCGGGGACTACGGGCCTCTGTGCAGCGGGGATCCCCACTCCCGGGACAGTGGGGGGCGCCTGGGGCCGGACGCCACCGCCCGGTTGGGACGCCAGGCCCTCGGAGGTGTGGGTGTTTTGATTCCCGAGAGGGGGTGGGTGCCCAGGTGTCAGGTGACGCACTCGAGGTCTGGGTGGGAGTCCGCTCTGCCCCATAGAAGCTGTGTGATCGTGAACTAGCCATTTAACACAAGTCTCTTTTGTATCTGCAAAATGGGCTAATAATAGTATCTGCCTTAGCTGGCGGTTGGGGGCTTTTCAGACTTGCCTGCGCATGAAAATCGGGTCTGGAATTCCATTTGAAAACCCATATTGCGAGCCTGGTGACATAGATGGGGGGACAAGTTAGGATACACCGATGAGTGAGGTACTTGCCTTTATCCGTGTTAACAGCTGTATCAGAAAACGGTGTAGAAGTCAGAGAATATTGGAAGCACTTGGAGGGTCAGCCCAAATGAACATGAGCCTCAGTGGGAATGGTGTGCTTGTGCTAAGGCCAAACCTCAAGGCGCGTGCTTCAGAATCTTTCCAACCACTTTGCCTCTAAACCCCGCTAATATAGAAACTTGGGGTGGGCTTGTGGTTTATTCTGGGAGTCCCAACTCTTGAATATACTCCCTTGCTTAAAGGCAGTTTCCTTAGGGGAAATTTCTCTGAAGAGGTCAAGGCCTGGGCTCAGAATTTCTTCCAGAACCTCTTTGTATTCTTCCAGTGAAGTGCAAGCTTCATTCTGGTCTGGAAGATTATGATTGTGGGTGTTTTTATGTTTCCCTGACTCCTTGGATGGAATAGGGATTACTGGTGGGTGGGTGGGTTGAAATCAGGGGATTCCCCCAGGGTGGGGTAACTTTAATTTGGGAAATGACATTTCTTTGTTTGCTGGAGTCAGGCTATTCAATACCAGGTGTAGAGGTAGCTGTCTCTACGTTCCCATCTAGATAAGGGCTTTCTTTTCAGTGAGTGTGTTACCCATAGAACTCTTATTAAATGGCCTCTATTGTTTGCCTGAAATCTTACGTGAATCTTTTTCTAGCTTCCGCTGTCATTTCCATTGACTCCTTTTAGTTTATATCTGACAGTGATCTGGAGCTAGTCTCCCTTTTTAGCAGGAATCTGTTTCCAGTTCTGGATTTTTCCTAATGATTGACGACTGTGTTTGGGGGGTGTGGGCTGAGCTACTGAGAGCTGCCAAGCTACTGTTTTAAAAAAAGGTCAGTTTTATGTTCTTTTGAAACTGAATAAAGGCCTTTGTGATGGGATTACAATGGGCAACAGTAGATATCTTCAGAGCAGTGGTTAGAATGCATTTATACGTTGAAATATTCATTGAGTATCTACTGTATGTCAGGCACTCTAGGCCGGCGCTGGCTGAGAGAACTGTAACGTCAAGCCACATATGCAATTTGAAATATTTTAGTAGCAGTGTTAAAAAAAAAAGTGAAACAGGTGGATTTAACCTTAAAATTAAATGTTTGTCAATCCAGCTCAACATATAATCGTGATAAATTATTGAACATTTTTAGATTTTTGTTTTTGTACTGAGTCTTCAAAATAAAGCATGTATAGTGTAGCTAACAACCCATCTTAATTGGGACTTGCCATATTTCAGAAGGTTAGTAACCACATAGGACAGTACAGCCTGATAGCAATGAACAGTTTGAGGTGAGGGTGGGGAAGAGAGAAACTACAGTCTACCTAAAAACAAGCAATCAAGAGAAGATGGGTGAGTGATGCTTAAAAGGAAAATTCAGTGCAGTGAACGCAAGTCACTGGGCCACTTTGGGTAGTGAGGCCAGGAAGGTCCCTCGGACCTTGACACCAGCACTGAGGCCTAATCTGGACAAGGATCTGGGGCCAGCCAGGCAGAGTTTTCTAGGATGATGGAATGGCTAATGTAAAGATTCTAAGGCAGGATAAATCATAAAGCTTCCTGCCAGCTAGAGTCCTTCATAGCTTCCGTCTCTGTGTACAGGCAAATCTCCTCCCACAGAAGAGGCCTATGGTACGTATCTTTCCACTCCGCCTGATTATCCAAACACATCCCAGTGTTTAATTAAAAAACTCGGATCCATAGGCCTTTTCACCAAGAAGGTCCAGGGCAGGTACAATCCCAGATGAAGCTGGATCCTCTTGCCTCTGGGTTTTTTGTTTTGTTGTTGTTTTTTTTTAAGTTCTGCACTAATTATGGCTTTCTCTTCCAGCTGCCAAGTTTAGTTTGGGCCCAGACTTCCTTTCAGAATCTTCATAGTTCCTTCATTTTTTTTTTCCTCCTTATTTTAGTGTTTGAATTCTCGAGCCTGAGATAGCAAGAGATTAAATCCCCAAATGACGAAAATAGAGTGTGAAGTCTGGATATGGCTTATGTTTAAGAAGCATTTCATGTTAAATTTTTGGCAAAGGCATCATAACAGTCTAAGGGACTTCATTTCATGTATATTATAGAGAGATACCATGTATATTTATTCCACAAATATTTACTGATGGCCTGCTCTCTGCCAGGAACTCTGCTAGGCACTGGAGATAAACATACAAGGTCCCGACTCTGTGGCATTGATGTCCTAGTTGGAAGGTGACAGATAACGATCACAATGGTGTTTGGGCTGTAAATAAAATAAAGTGAGAAGTTATGAAGAACCTTGACTTGAGATCAGAGAAGGGCTCTCTAAGGAGCCTCTCTTAGGGCTCGCTCTTGTCACATATTCTAAGGTGAAGAGAATAGCTGGTGCAAAGGCCCTGAGGTTGGAACTAATTGAGCACCACCAAGGGGTGAGAAAAGGCCTGTGTGCAGGACTTCTAGGGCAGGGTGAGGTTTTTATTATGAGGTGGATCGAAACTGATCACTGAGAGGTGAGGAGAATGGGTGGTGGGGGCCAGAGAGGAGGCTAGGAGAGCAGTTGGAAGCTGCTTAGAGATAATGTTGGATAGATGAGCTAATGCTGATGAGATGGTGTTACATAGTTGAGAATAAACAGCCGTGAGGTGGAGGGAAGTTAGGTTTGCCAAGTCTTTTGGGAGCAGGCTCGATAGAACTTGTTCATGGGTCTGGATTGGGAGGTCAAGAAAAGAGAGAAGTCGGGGATGACCCCTTTTCGTATTGTGTGGAGCCTGCATGGCGTTGCAAGAATGGATGACATGCATATCCTGGAGGAAGCGAACCAAGTGTGGCTCTTACCAAGATGGAATAAAGTCAGGTGGTAAAAATGTACCTCCAGGTCAATGTCGTTTAATATTTGACTACTCCCGGTTTCTCAGCCTCAACACCATTCCATTGACGTTTTAAGCAAAATAATTTTTTTCTTGTGGGAGTCGAGGGTGGTTGTCCTGTGTGCTGTAAGATGTTTAGCAGAGTCCCTGGCCTCCACCCATTAGATACTAGGAGCACCACCTCCCAGAGGAGGCAGTGGCAACCCACTCCGGTCAGTACTCTTGCCTGGAAAATCCCATCGACAGAGGAGCCTGGTAGGCTGCAGTCCATGGTGTCGCTAAGAGTCGGACAAGAAAATTTTCTTGACTGAGCAACTTCATTTTCACTTTTCACTTTCATGCGTTTGAGAAGGAAATGGCAACCACTCCAGTGTTCTTGCCTGGAGAATCCCAGGGACGGGGGAGCCTGGTGGGCTGCCGTCTATGGGGTCACACAGGGTCAGACACAACTGAAGCAAGTTAGCAGCAGCAGCACCATCACCACCCCCAGTCGGGACAACCAAAATATTTCCAGATATTGCCACATGTCCCCAAGGGACAGAAGTGCCCCCAATTGAGAACTGGATTACATGAAGGAGGCGTTGACAGGGTAGGGCCTTGTTACCTTAAGATACCTAGAAATAATAAAGAAAACACTACAGGATTGCTGCTTAACATTGAGTCTTGTTTTCAATTTGAAATACAATGTCCTACCATGCAAATATTCACATCCAGAGGAGTATGCTTGATTACACAAGTAATTGTATAAGTTAAAGGGTCACATATACAAAAATACAAATTTCTAGGAGGAATTACCTAGGCCTGTACAAATGCCAATTTAGACAGACCTAATATTTCAAAACCTAGATTTCCACATAGAACCTCAGGGAATGAATATTCTCTTTACAAAGGAAACTTAAAAATTTTTCTTTAAATAGCAAAGCCACAAAGTCTTGATATAATTTATTAAAATTCTATTTAAAGAGAATTTTCAGCAAAATATATCCATGTAAACAAGATGTACCCCTGTATTTTCTTATAATGCATACATCAGGAAATATTATATATATGCACACATGAAAATATTATATACATATTTGCATGTTTACCATCTGATTCATTGAATCTAAGAGATCATGGATTATATTGCCGTTATGTATCACTGAAAAAATACTGCCTGTTAAACTATGAGAAGTCATCACTTGACGCATCCTGATTTTAACAAGGTCAAACTATGAGAAGACATATAGAGATATGTCCTAAAATACACAAAATAGGAGCTGTTAAATTAGTATATATCTGGTAACAGCTATAAAAGGGTCTGTCTCAAAACTGCTAAGTGGAACATACTCATCAGACAGTGACCTCATTCAGGATGGAAGCCAGTTTTTATATTCATATGTATCGCAATCAAAGGATCAGTTCTCAAGGCCTTGAACTTACGGACTTTGTCAGCCATTGAGAATCTTCTGTCAGAGGATAGAGTTGAATTAGGGACTGCCCTTTAAGTCGTTGAAGAAGCACCAGTCCAGCCCCCACCCTTCACCCTAAGAAATAAGGATTGAATTGGCTTGGTGTTTGAAGGAGGCAGTATAAATTCCAAGCTGGAGATGCGGTTGGGGCAGAGGGAATTGATAACTACAGAAGAGCAGTGAAATAAACAGGGTAGGACTTACTTCCGCTTTGATAGTGTGAGATCTGGGTACGCTTCTCAGTTGCTAATCTTGGTGGGATTCTCATAAGCAGAATATGAGTCCAGGTGTGAACTCGAATGAGCTGCTTGGGGCATGACAGGGAGACGTGTGTGGCCGGCATGTGGCATGGACTGGAAAGGGGAGGCTGGGGCCAGTGGGGTGGGGAGGAAGGTTGCCTTTAGTGGTAGGCAAGTGGGTGCCTTGGAATGTATTTGAAAGAAATGTTGTGATGTAATGTGTGTTTCAGCTTTAGCAGGGTCCCTAGGGGCAGGAAAAAAAATGAATCTTGTAAAAAATCTGGGCAAGATGGGATGAAGATTTCAGCCAGAACAGAGAGGAGATGGAAGGAGGAGGGTAGATCAAGAGGTGGTGAGCAGGGCCGGTGTTAGCCTTGGTGATGGGAGGGATGCTGGCAAGTGAGGGGAAGTCTGTGAGTTTCAAATACTTCTTTCGGGAGAGAACTTAAGTACATCTGAAAGCCTCCTGATCAGTACCTTCTAGCTCGATCCTTGCCTGGCATGCCTTGTTTCTTCCTCTTTGGGCTTTCATGGGAAAACGAGGCCCCCCCCTTCATGGGTTCACCCTGACAGAGGTTACTCTGAGTCACGGTTAACCAGCAGTGCCAGAACTGAGTAACCCCACTGGAATTTGGCCTGTGGCTACTGTTATTGCCCCGGGTCATTTAAATGACAACTCCCTCTTGGAATCCAGACTGTCACTTTTTGCCAGGGGACGACCTCTGCTTTCCTGTGTCTGAGTCAGCAAGGTGCTGGGGGGCTGGGCTCTGCCCTTTCCGGTGAGGCGAGGGTGCCTTCTTGAAGTATGCTGTCTCCTGCCCCAGAGGAGCCGCTGCTGCTGGCCGAACTCAAGCCCGGGCGCCCCCACCAGTTTGATTGGAAGTCGAGCTGTGAAACGTGGAGCGTTGCCTTCTCCCCGGATGGTTCCTGGTTCGCCTGGTCTCAAGGACACTGCATTGTGAAGCTGATCCCCTGGCCTCTGGAGGAGCAGTTGTAAGTTCTTTCACACCCAAAGGAATGAAGATGTCCTGGGAACTTTCCCAAATGACTTCCTGCCCAAGAGCAGGAGAGGGAAGGTGGCCAAACAGTTCAGAAATTGATCATCGGGGTTTCCAGGGTCCTTCATCCTGTACCTGTGAAACCTCATTCTGTTGATAGCCCCAAGTGTCTTTTTTTAACAGCTTTATTGAGGTATAATTTACATACTATACAATTTTCCCATTTAAAGTGTACAGTTAAGTGACTTGAGTATATTTACAGAGTTGTGCATCCACCATCATGACCAGTCTTAGAACGTTTTTGTCACCCCCAAAAGAAACCCATCATTCTTTAATACCTTTCTCCTCTCCAGCCTTGACCAGCTTCTAATCTGCTTTCTGTCTTTAAAGATTTGCCTATTCTAGGCATTTCATATGAATCGAATCATACATTATGTCATCTTCTGACTGGCTTCTTTCACTTAGGTACTATTTTCATGGTTATCTGTGTTTTAGCATGGTCCATGACTTAATTTCCCAAATGATACTCCGTTTTATGGAGACATAACATTTTGTTTTATAAGTTTATCAGCTGGTGAGCATTTAGGTTGTTTTCACTTTCTGTCTATAAAAAAGAACGCTGCTGCGAACACTTCCGCACTGGTTCTTGTGTGGATATGTTTTCGTATCTTGTGTGGATGTATGTTTTCATATACGTTTAACCATTTGAGGGCGTGTCAGGCTGTTTTCCAGAGTGGTTGCACCAGCAGCAGTGTTGGAGATTCCCAGACTTTCCACAACCTCACCAACACTTGCAGGATAGCCATCGGAGTGGGTGTGAAGTGGCATCTCATTGTGGCTTTGATTTGCATTTCCCTATTGACTGCTGATGTTGTGCCTCCCGGCCCCCCGCCCCCTCTCCCCACGCCATGTGCTTACTGGCCCTTTGCCTATCTTTTTGGGAGAAATGTCTATTCAGATCCTTGGGCCATTTTAAAATTGGCTAGTTGCGTTATTTTGTTATCAACCAAGTTGTTTCTGATATGAACTAGCTTTTCTTTCTCTGTGCTGGACAAGTCTCAGTGTTTGAAGGCTGTGAGCTCCCAGTCAGATGGGAGCATCTGCATTTTTTTCATTTGTCCCAGGGCAACTCTATGTCTGTATTTATTGATTCAGCCAGCATTTTTTGCACGTCTCCCTTGCCTGACTGGGAGCCAAGGGCTGAGAATTCTGAAATATATTAAACATGGCCCCTGCCCTTGAAGGTCTCATTTGTTTTGCTTTAAGCATTTTATAAGTCGCTTATTAAAGTTTTTCATAAGTCCGGTCTGAAGCTTGTTGCCTTGATAATAGGTAATGATGATGCAAGTTTGCTGAGATGAGTACTTTGCATGCTGCAGGGGTTGAGGAGTGTACATGTCTGCATTTTCTGGAAGGAAGGCCATTTCGATGATCTGAAGCCTGCTCTTCCTGCAATCAAAAAATCTCAGACATGAGGTCATCTATTTATTTGTTTCTTAAAAAATTTTTATTGGCATATAGTTATCGACAATGTTGTATTATTTTCTGCTGTTCAGCAAAGTGAATCAGATATACATGCACATCTATCCTCTCTTTTAGATTTATTTCCCATATAGGTTATTATGGAATATTGAATAGAGTTCTCTGTGCTGTATAGTTGGTCCTTATTCGTTATCTATTTTATATATAGTAATGTGTATTTGTCAATCCCAGTCTCCCAATTTATCCCTCCCCTTTTTTCCCATAACCATAACATTATTTTCTACATGTGCAACTCTGTTTCTGTTTTGTAAAATAAGTACATTTGTAGCTTTTTTTTTAGATTCTACATATAAGTGCTATACTGTGTTATTTGTTTTTCTCTAACTTACTTCACTCAGTAGGACAGCCTCTGGGTTCCCCCATGTTGCTGTAAATGGGAGATCATGTATTACATACACTGCTTTTCAACATGAAATTAATCATATGATAGTTAAAAATCAGAAATAGCTTAAAAACTGGTAACAAGAACGGTTAAGGAGAAATTATGGCATTGCCATCTGATATTTTTGCAGCCATCAAAGATTGCAGTGTAGGCTTTTTTTTTTAATGTTTATTTATTTACAGTTGCGTTTGGTCTTAATTGCTGTGCAAACTTTTCGCAGGCTGTGGCGAGCGGGGGCTCCGCTGTAGCTGTGGTTCGAGGGCTCCTCGTTACTGTGGTTTCTCCTGTTGCAGAGCACAGGCTCTCGGTTGCTTTGGCTTCAGTAGTTGCCACACGGTGGGCTCAGTAGTCGCAGTGCCTGGGCTCTAGAGCACAGGCTCAATAGTTGCTCCACAGCATGTGGGATCTTACTGGATCAGGAATCATACCCGTGTCTCCTGCATTGGCAGGGGGACTTTTTACCACTGAGCCACCAGGGAAGCCCTGGGGTTTTTTTTGTTTTTTTTTAAATCACATTTTTCAGTTCCTTCTATACTCGTTTAATGAAAATGTTAAGATCATTCATTATTTATTAATCCCCCAGTCTAAATGCAAGGGATTCAGCTTCGTATCCAGACTTGGGTATGACGTAGATTTAGTCTGAAAAATAATTTTTTAAAAAAGCATAAAGTGGAAAATCTGTTATTTCCTTGAAAATCACTTCTGTATTCAAATATATATATATTCAGTTCAGTTCAGTCGCTCAGTCGTGTCCAACTCTTTGTGACCCCATGAATCGCAGCACGCCAGGCCTCCCTGTCCATCACTATCTCCCGGAGTTCACTCAGACTCAACGTCCATCAAGTCCGTGATGCCATCCAGCCATCTCATCCTTGGTCGTCCCCTTCTCCTCCTGCCCCCAATCCCTCCAAGCATCAGAGTCTTTTCCAATGAGTCAGATCTTTGCATGAGGTGGCCAAAGTACTGGAGCCTCAGCTTTAGCATCATTCCTTCCAAAGAAATCCCAGGGTTGATCTCCTAGACATAATATGTCTTTCCCATATTAATTAAGGAAAATAGAAATTTGAGCATTAGCCCTTTTTTGTGCATCTTTTGTTTAATATAATGAAGGGAATATGTTTAGCGTGTTAAATGGCATATTACTTATTTTAGGGAAAAACCATATATTTTGAAGAGTAATAACTTGAGGAAATATTTACAGTACAAGGTTTACTCAGAAAAGCTATGAAACTCTGTGCAGTACGATCCCAAATTTGTTTTTGAAAAACATGTATATACATAAATAAAAATTCATGGTACAGTGTTTACTGTGGTTAGAGTGGTGTTCAGTTCAGTCGCTCAGTCATGTCTGACTCTTTGCGACCCCATGGACTGGAGCACACCAGGCTTCCCTGTCCTTCACCATCTCCCGGAGTTTGCTCAAACTCGTGTCCATCAGGTCAGTGATGCCATCCAACTATCTCATCCTCTGTTGTCCTCTTCTTCTCCCACCTTCAATCCTTCCCAGCATCAAGGTCTTTTCCAGTGAGTCAGTTCTTTGTATCAGGTGGCCAAGGTGTTGGAGTTTTAGCTTCAGCATCAGTCCTTCCAGTGAATATTCAGGGCCGATTTCCTTTAGGATGGACTGGTTGGATCTCCTTGCAGTCCAAGGGACTCTCAAGAGTCTTCTCCAACACCACAGTTCAAAAGCATCAATTCTCAATGCTCAGCTTTCTTTATAATCCAACTCTCACATTCATACATGACTACTAGAAAAACCATAGCTTTGACTAGATGGATCTTTGTCATTAGGATCTGGGTAATTTTTATAATTTTCTCATCTCCAAAATTTCCCCATTTTCCACTATTATTTTTATAGTTTGAAATAATTGTTATTTTAAAAGTTCTTTAAAAGAGAAAATCTGAGTCCTTTATATTCTTGTTAGGATTGTTACACACAAGAAATCATACAGTGCTTTCAAGATTGAGCAAATAACTGATATTAATGAAATAATATACTACTTTTAGAAATAACATTTTCAGACACTTTAATTTTGATGAATTTAAGTTCAAATAACTCTACCCTGGCCCCGAGCTACCCCCTACCTTCCATGTGGCTCACCCTTTGAATTCATTGCAGACTCTGAAGTCCAAGGCATTTGCTGGACACTAGGCTAGGACACCCAAGACTTGGCTCTGATTCTGCCTCTGATTTTGTGGCCCTGGGAAAGTTATCTCTATCCCATGTATGGATATTTTAAAATCTTGTTCCAGAAAAAAAATCTATGATGTTAAAATGAATTGAAATATAAATGTGCCTTTATTCCTTTGGACTAAAGTAACTACAGATGTATCTCTTAATTCAAATACAGAAATTAGGATTTTATAAAAGAAATAAAAGGTAACTTTGGAGGTTCCAAGCTGTCCTGCAGAGCTGTCGCATGGCCAGCTTGGGCTCCCAAGTCAGAGCAGGTCTTTGACGTGCATGTGTAGGCCTGTCTGGGGCTACGTGTGCACCGGGCAGCCTTCACTGAAAAGATGTTCACTGTCGTATTCAGGTGTTCTGTCAGAATGACAAATTTTCAGAGCACATTTGGCCATTTAGACCAGGAGTCAGCAAACTTTTTCTTTAAAGGCCCAGATAGTAAATATTTTGGCTTTGGGGCATATGTCTCCATCAGGACAAGTCAGCTCTGCTGCTAGAGGGTCTAAGCGACCCTTGATGAGATGCAGGCAAACAAGCAGACTTCGTGTGCAAAACAGACTGCCCACCTGGGCACTCCCTGCCAGCCTCTGCTATGGAATAATAGAGTTTCCAGAGCTGAAAGAACCTACACTGGCCTCAGTCTCTTGCTGCCAGTTTTGTAGGTGAACTTGGTTAAAATTCTTTAATATATTTCAACCACGTGATTGACAAAAGCGTGATTTACCTAATTTTGGGGGAACAAATGTAATACAAAAAGAGGTTCAGCTGCATGTACGTCAACTATAGGATTTTTCATGGAAATGAGTTGCAGCTTTATCATCACCGTTCCTTCGGCTTGATAAACCCGAGAGTGTGATCAGAGTCGGGTAGAAAAGCAGGACTGAGTACTTGCACTGACAAAGTGTACCACAGGCCAGAAACTGTGTTTGCAGGCTGAACTGCAGGGCAGTTTAATTGCTTGTTCCTTTGAGAGGTATGTGCGGCAGAGTGTGGGCAGGGCTCTGTTTCTTAGGGACAGAGTCTTATTTAGCTTGTCTAGGCCTGTGTTTCAGCATAAGTAGAAGGTAAAAGGCAAGGCTTGCGCTACAAGATCTTTGAGGTCAGCGTACCTCTGAACAGCTCTGAGGTGTTTCCTTGATGCCCTGCTGGTTGGTTCCTGGGCTGGAAGAGTCATCAGAAAAGAAATGAAAGAGCCTCACTCATGGATCAGAGCAAAGTGAGGGAAGGTGGAAATCATGTGTACTAAGCAAACTGTTGGCCAGAAAGGGGTTTACTTTCTGCTGTTAGGGTGCTTTCTAAGCCAGAGATAAAGAGGAGTATTATGAGGCAGAAGAGTAGCAAATGTGTAATCAGGCTCTAAGTTCTGTCCTAGTTCCAGACCTACAGCATG
Organism: Budorcas taxicolor; assembly: GCF_023091745.1. Lineage (NCBI taxonomy): Eukaryota > Metazoa > Chordata > Mammalia > Artiodactyla > Bovidae > Budorcas > Budorcas taxicolor. The sequence continues at coordinate 57,244,514 of NC_068926.1, forward strand.
CTTTCTTTCTCATGAGGAACACTGAATGTCTCTCTCCTTCCATGCACCAAAACCTGGGAGAACTTTCCAAAGAAGAGAATGACTCCCTGGAGCATCTGTGATCTAGTTCTCTCCCACAAGGCAGGTCACGCCACTGCAGGGCTGTCAGAAGTGGAATGAGCCACGGCCAATGAAGTCCCTGTTACAAGCATTCTAAAAAGAAACAGGAAGAAAAGTCATGCTGCTGCTGCTGCTAAGTCACTTCAGTCGTGTCCAACTCTGTGTGACCCCATAGATGGCAGCCCACCAGGCTCCCCCATCCCTGGGATTCTCCAGGCAAGAACACTGGAGTGGGTTGCTATTTCCTTCTCCAATGCATGAAAGTGAAAAGTTAAAGTGAAGTCACTCAGTTGTGTCTGACTCTTCGCGACCCCGTGGACTGCAGCCTACCAGGCTCCTCCGCCCATGGGATTTTCCAGGCAAGAGTACTGGAGTGCGTTGCCATTGGCCTTCTCCGAAAGTCATGCTAGAATTCACCAAAGTTGTTTCTAGGACTTCAAAGGCTTAGATGGCCCAGAGTGAAAGGTTGGTTGACTTGGTGGCAGTTTCAGATTCATTAAGAACTCTTCTGCTTTCCCTAGCATCCCTAAAGGGTTTGAAGCCAAAAGTCGAAGCAGCAAAAATGAGACAAAAGGGCGAGGCAGCCCAAAGGAGAAGACACTGGACTGTGGGCAGATTGTCTGGGGCTTGGCCTTCAGCCCATGGCCTTCTCCACCCAGCAAGAAACTCTGGGCTCGCCACCATCCGCAGGTGCCAGACGTCTCTTGCCTGATCCTTGCTACTGGGCTCAACGATGGGCAGATCAAGATTTGGGAGGTACAGACAGGTAGGTCATTTCTGGCTGGGATCAAGGCCCCTAGGGCTCACTTGCACATTCTGATCAGGGACGGCCTGTTGACTGAGGGGTGTGGCCGTGACCCGAGGACCAGGGCTTCGTCTCCCCCTGACTTAGTGCCCCGCTCTCTCACTCTAGGGCTCCTGCTTTTGAATCTTTCCGGCCATCAGGATGTCGTGAGAGATCTCAGCTTCACACCCAGTGGCAGTTTGATTTTGGTTTCTGCATCTCGGGATAAGACTCTTCGCATCTGGGACCTGAATAAACATGGTATGGAGGTGAAGGGATGACTTGGAAGCCACCATATACTCTTTATTTGCCCCTCTCTCTGCTTGACCAGTGTCATTTTATCCAGAACAGTGTTTCTTAACCTTTTTTCCATTAGTGCCTCCTAAGGAGACTTTTTAGACATACTTTTCCTAGTCACCACCCCCACCCCCCGACTACCTGGGAGATTTTCATACCAGAGATACAGAGATACACTGTGTCTCTTCACGTGCTGAATGCTTATCTATGCTTTGTACATAAAAAAGGTAAGATTTTTCTGACCATCAAGAACCAGTTTTCATCCCTGATGAAAATACATGGTATAGCATAGCTTTTCTCAGCTCTGGCACTCTTGCACTTTGGGCTAGATAATTCTTTCTTATGGGCCAACCTGTGGGTTTTTGATTGTGGAGCAGTATACTTCTCGTACCCATGAGATGCCAGTAGCACCTTCTCCAGTGGTAACAACCAAAAATGTCTCCAGACATTGCCTGGTTTCCACATGGAGGGCCACAGTCTCCCTGGGTTGAGAACCAGTGATTGAGAAGAAATCATCCATGTTGGGTACTTCCTGTTAGAGATACAGTTAGAATCTAGGTTAGAAGAATTCTCTCAGGCTAGGGGTGGGGCAGAGCGGGGTGTTCATTTTTCCTTTAAGCAGAACAGTATCCAGGAGTGGCCTGATGAAGAATTCCATTCATCTCTGGTGTTGATGCTTAGCTGGAATGGTGACACAGGGAAGAGGAATTTGTTTCCAGGATATTTCTCCCTCATGTGGGCAGGGACATGGGTGTGGAGGGAGGTGGCAGAAAGAGGAAGTGGCGTTGTGACTGTTCCAGCTCCAGCTTACCTGTCCCTTTCCTCTCAGAAACAAGCCTGCTAGCTTGTCAGACAACTAAGGAGGTGCTTGTGGTGGCCTTACCTGGAGGCATCTCATCACCCAGAGAGCCCTGGAGCCTTTTCTGCCTGTTGCTGTGGAGCTTGTAGTTGCGTGGCCCGAGGTGGGCCTGCAGACTGGGAGGACTGCTCAGAGGCAACACCATTTGTAATGTGTGTCTGCAGGCAGCTTGCCACCAGCAAGGAGGGGAAGGGACCGAGAGGGGACCGAGAATGGACAGAATGGCCTTGGCCAACTACTAGGGCCTTTCAAGGAGAGAAGGGCTAGAGTTGTGTCCCTAGGTACCCGGCCCTGCCTTGCTACCCTGCCTTGATATAGTCACTCACACCTACCCGGGGGCAGGTGCACTTCTTACAGCTAAAGAAACCATGACCGACTTAAAAAAATTTATTTCCAATATATACTCACACATACACATAACTCATAAATGCATATATATGACCATAGACATTCCCCGCCTTTGTTGGGGTTTCTCCCCCTAAGCAGTCTCGCCCTCCCCTCAACTGTATTCCTCCATAGTTCCCCCTGTAATGCTGTCACCCATGCTAAGAGCCTTCCATGCTTCCTTCCATGCTTTTCTCTATACTTACATAATCTATTCAGACACTCATGTTTCCATTTATGGATTTGGGGGTCATTGTCTCACAAAAATGGAATCTCGTTTTTTACATTTTTTTTGCTTCTTGCTTTTTTTTTTTAAATTAAACACTCCATAGAAAATCTAGTTCCTTAATTTCATGTGACTTAACAGGTGAAATACTACCCTTTATCCATCGATTCCTCTGTTGATGGGCATTTGATTTTTTCCCAAAATGGAGACCTGGAGAGATGAAATGAGTGTCCCAGCATAATGCACTGAGTAGGCAGTGGAGCCAGGGTTCAAGCCCAGGTTTGCCTGCCTCAGAGCACGTGGCCCTATGCACCACTGCCCATCCATTCATCCTGGCGAGGTGTGGAGAGTGGGGTCCTGTGACTGGGGGATACCATTACAGAGCGTGAGTGACAGAATTGAAGGTCTCACATTTGAGAGGATGCTTCAGAGTAATCCAGGTGGTTGGAGGACCTGAAAAGAATAGTCTGCTATAAAAGGAACGTATCCAATCTAATCTGTGGCCAGCCCTTATCCCATTGACCTTGTGGATTTTGGTGAAGCAGTTGGTAATGATTTCCCTTGGGCACTGTAATGTCACGTTAATCGGTTTCAGGCATTTAAATGACAAGTCTTGTCATATGTCTCTGCATTAAAAAAGGAGCCCAAATCTAGAAAGATGGTACTGATAAAACCTATTTGCAGGGCAGCAGTGGATATGTAGACAGAGAACAGACTTGTGAACACAGTGGGGGAGGAGAAGATGGGATGAATGGACAGAGTAACATGGAAACAGATACACTACCATATGTAGAAGAGATAGCCAGTGGAAATTTTCTGTATGACTCAGGGAGCTCAAACCTATGCTCTGTGACAATCCAGAGTGGGTGGGATGGGGTGGGAGGGAGGTTCAAGAGGGAGGGGATGTATATATACCTATGGCAGATTTATGTTGATGTATGGCAGAAACCAACACAATATTATAAAGCAACTGTCTTCCAAATAAAAATAAAAACGGGAGAGTGTGGGCTCAGCTGCTGGAGAACCGCTGGATATAGCAGGTAGGGGGCCCACCACCGCTGGTTTTTGGGCTTCCTGCTTTGTGGTTCTGGGAGTTGGCTAACTGTGTGCTCCCCCTTCTCTCCCAGGTAAACAGATCCAGGTGTTATCGGGCCACCTGCAGTGGGTTTACTGCTGCTCCATCTCACCAGACTGCAGCATGCTATGTTCCGCGGCCGGAGAAAAATCGGTGAGTCTCAAACTAGGGGTGCCCTTTGCTGTGTTGCTTCAGTTCCATGAGACGTGGAGGCCTGTGTGTGAGAGGGTAAGCGAGCCAGTGTCCTTGAAACTCGCCTGCAGATCCACCCCAGCAGGAGCCACGCTGCCCGCTGAGGCCCCTCCTGCACGCCTGCCTTCTGATTTGCACTGTGACACAGACCCGCTCCATCACTGGAGGGCCGTTTGCCTTCACAAGATGGGAAAGTGGTGCTTTTAAAATGTCTTTCCCCCTCAGAGTCTAAGATTTTAAAAGTTGCAACCCACACTTGGATCCATATTTCCTTCGAACCATCTAATCTGAATCCATCTGATTAGGATTTCCATTTCAAATCATAAAACATAGAGAACCTTCTTGAACTTTGTCCTGAAATCCTATCTATTATAGGAAAAGTACTGGAAACCCAGGAACAGTTTGGAAACCGTTTGAGTTTTGTATCTGCATTGGGCTGTTGGTTGCTATGACTGACTTGGGAAAGTTAGAGAGTCCACTATTTGGTATGGCCCAAGAGGTTAATCATTGATTTGAGGTTTGGAACTAGGTGAAAACGAGAGTTTTCTTAAAGGAAAGAAAAAAATTATTCTTTTAATGATTCTGAGAAGTTTTAAGTTAATGAGCTAGGTCAAACCTACAGCTCTGGGGCAGATTTCTGTGGTCCTGTAAACCAAAGGGGAGGGGGTTGTCAGATGGCTCTGTTGGGTACCCTGGAATTCACCTCTGACCCCGGTTTTTGGTTTTAAGTGAAAGGGCAAGAGAGCCACTGGCTTAGGTCTTCAGCATGCATTGCCCTCCTTGCTAAGAGAGCTCAGAAGCAGAACCCAGATCCCTCCCCTGAGCCATGTTGGCGGCCATCTTCCTGAGGTCAGTCAGTTGATCTCCCTTAAAGTAAGCGTCTTGAGCATGTCCCTTGCTTAGGCGCCTCAAGAATTCAGACCCGTCACTTTATTTAAGCTCAAATGACACGCTCTGGAAGAAACGTAGAAGAGTGGGTAGAGAGCTTGGCTTCCGCTGGCTGTAGAGCTGGGAGAGGCAGGGCTATACCTTCCCCTCACTCGTCGTGTCCTGAGTGCTGTCTCCACCCTGACCAGGCACCTGCTCTTCCCATAGGTCTTTCTGTGGAGCATGCGTTCCTACACGTTAATCCGGAAGCTAGAGGGCCACCAGAGCAGCGTGGTGTCTTGTGACTTCTCCCCTGACTCTGCCTTGCTCGTCACGGCTTCTTATGATACCAATGTGATCATGTGGGACCCCTACACTGGCGAGCGGCTGCGATCACTCCAGTAAGGACCGCTCCCCTGCTTCAGCTTCCTGGTGGGGTGAGCGATGAGAAACCTGTCTTGGTGCCAGATGCAGTGTGGTCCTGCCTGTTCTCAGGCACTGGTGTGCAGCAGTGTTTGTCAGGTTTGTCAGTGGCATTCTCAAATGAGCCCCCAGTGCCTTCAAGTCTCCTGTGATCAGAGGCTCACTGTATTGCTTGGATTCAGCATTATGAAACCTCACAGTGACTCTCTCTTTCCATTTACTAATAACTGTAGTAACAGGTTCAGAATGATCCTCTTATCGAAACTGTTATTTCCAAAGTGAGTTTTCTTGTTCTCACTAACTTAGTCTCCTTTCCCCCTTTGTCTCTGTTGTTTTCTGAAGCAAATAATAGGTAGTCCTATAATTATCATGTATCTTAGCCTAAAAAAGACTTTCAGTTTGTACTGGGGCATTAAAGTGAGGGCTGACCTACTTTGCATAAGGAAATTAGCACAGGGAGTGTTGGTAACTCTTCAGCCCTCTCCATGAGACACTGGAGCTATGAAATGCACTTGTTTCCAGGTGTCTTTTACCCAGTCTGCAAATCCCCAGGTTTTCCACATAGGGTCTAAGACATGTCTGGAACCTCTTCGTGGCTGAGGCAGTTTGGCCTCCTGCCTGGGGACGAACACTGAAGGGTGCAGGGTGGCCGAAACTCCAGGCCCACCTACTGTCCTGTGTCCTCCTCAGCCACACCCAGCTCAACCCCCCCATGGATGACAGCGACGTCCACATCAGCTCCCTGAGATCTGTGTGCTTCTCCCCCGAAGGCTTGTACCTCGCCACAGTGGCAGATGACAGGTAATGAAGAGAAACCTCTTTATGCAGCCTCAGAGCCAAGTGCTTGAAAGGACTTGTACCATCACCTTCAGGGTCTGACCTCAGGCCTACTGACGTGTCCCATTCTCCTCCAGGCTCCTCAGGATCTGGGCCCTGGAACTGAAGACTCCGATTGCGTTTGCTCCTATGACCAATGGTCTTTGCTGCACATTTTTTCCACATGGTGGAGTTATTGCCACAGGGTATGTATCTGTTAGTTGAACAGATGGGTGGTGATTTCTGCTGAGTATTCCATGCAGCTTTTTAAGGAAAGAAAGCATCTAGAATTTTCTTGCTTATGAGGACAGCTTTAAGGAAATCTGAGACTACATAAAATTCTAATATTCACTTCTGCCAGTGTAGTTTATCATTCACTTTTAATATTTAACCTAAATGTAATGAAAGATCTACAATTCATGCTACCAAACAGGCCAAGTCTGCAAGGAAACAGAATTAAGATGATGCAGAATTTATATGGAAACCATTTTGGGCAGAGACCACCTTACAGGGAACATCTATAATTCAGTAAGTGGTACTCTGCCCCATTACATTTGAAGCCATAGTATGATTTATAAAGGCCTGCACTCCCAGAGATAGCACTTTGGACTCAAAGGTGTCTAGAGTTCTCATAATGCTTTCAGCAGCCTTAATTATTCAGCACCACAGCCTTTACATGTATTTCCAAGGTCCAGGTTGCATTTCACTCTCTGCAGTCTCCTGCAAGTCAGTAGAAATGTTAATAACTATCACAGTGAAAAGACATTTCCTAGGTCTGTCTTTTGTTTCATTTCAGGACAAGGGATGGCCACGTCCAGTTCTGGACGGCTCCTCGGGTCCTGTCATCACTGAAGCACTTATGCCGGAAAGCCCTTCGAAGTTTCCTCACGACATACCAAGTGCTAGCACTGCCAATCCCCAAGAAAATGAAAGAATTCCTCACGTACAGGACTTTCTAACCCAGTCTCCATAGTCTTACTTGTTTTCTTTGTAGCAGGATAAATCTTCCTGACAAAGGAGTAGGTGGAATAATGGGCCAAACATCTGGCCTTGGGTTGAAATACAATTTCTGTTTGGGAAGCTATGAACAGAATGTAGCAAAGCCAGATTCCAGTGGACCCGCCGGGGTCTCTTCCCCAGGACACACGAGTGTCAGTCTTAGAAGAGGAACAGAATGATGGAGCCTGAGCTTTACCTTCAGTCCACTTATGCACAGCAGTGCTGGGCCCTCTGGTCATTTTGATTCCAAGTGCAGTTAAGTTGTTTTACTGAGAGGAGCGCCTGGGCCTCACACCTCTAGTGGCAGCAGGATAAAGTTCCCACTCCCTTGATTGGAGTGTGGCTTCTGCTAAGTGTCTTGTCACTGATCCAGATGCAGAAGAGGCCTTGGTGAAGTTCTTTCCTGCTGGTCAGAGCAGCTCTGATGTGAGCGAGCAAGGGCTTTCCTTCCCCCTGTTTCCCTCTGGCCGGCAGGACAGGTGTCATAGAGATGTCTGGTGGGAGGCATTATCAGCTCAAGTCCAGGTGACTCAAGAGGCCGTGCTCCTGACAGACAGTAGATTTGGCTTTTTAAAAAAAAATAATGGTGTGCATGTGCTGGAGGTGACAGATTTGTGTGTCAGGTTACACAGAACGTATTCAACTGCATGACTGTTCCAGTGGCTACTGAGTTATCTGTCAGTTGTTTGCCAGTTAGCATATTTATATTTCCTCAACAGATGTTAAGGTACAGCTGTGTTTTTCTCAATGGTATCTAAAAACCATAGTACTCAATTCCAACAGTTGTGAAGATGTCTCTTCTTAATTGTGTGAAGAATTGGTGTCATTTCAGCTGATTTTCTTCTGTACGAGACCTGACTTGACTGCTTCAACTCATTGGACTCATCAGCCAGTCTCAACTCTGCCCCTAAACACAACTAGCTCCTTAAAAGTACTGTTCTCCTTCAGTGGTGTATAGTTATCTAATCAAGCCACCTCATTCAAACAAAATCTGCCTTTGGAAAATTTAATATATTTTAAATTATTTTAAAAGAAATGCAACATCTTATCCTTTGGCTTTCTTACTAGGTACTTTGTGGAGGCCTGTGTATTATGAAAAAAACATGTTGGAAAGGTAGAGGAGCCTCTCCTCTGTTGCCCTTGTTGCTGAAAGAAAAACATTTGTTTTCAAGATGAGAGGCTTTCATTGAAGGAAAAAAGGTAGAATGCTTTTGGCTCGCCGTTTCATTTTTTTCCATTAAGGAAAACACAAAAAAAATCACCTTTTAAAACAAGTACAAGGCAGCTGGGAATAGATTGGGCAACATTTAGATTTCATGTTCATCTTGAAATATCTTACGGTGTAGTCTGAGAGGCCCTGGGCAGCTTCCTTGAGACAATCTCCCACCCCCACCCCTAGGCCATTAGCTTCAGACGAGGCCCACCTGAGTGATGGGTATAAGCAACTTCTCCCTTTTGACGGTATAAGCATTAGACACCTTTATAAAGAACAGCCTCCAAAGAAAGTTAATTCTGTGATAATCAGGGTTGGAGGTGGCTTTTTCATATAAATGCAAGTCAAACAAGGCAGCCTCTGTATAGCTGGCTAAGGAAAGAGAAGTCACTTAAACAGTAAGTAAGCTGCTTTATTTTTACTGTGCACAACCCTGTCACAGATGTAGCACAAATGCTTGGAGATAAACTGTCTTCTATTTAAATACAAAGAGTTCCAATCCTTTCAGCACTTGCAGGCTTAGTCAGGCTTCATCTCATGTGCCCTGGGTTAAACAAATCAGTGTTGGATGATCTCTGGCCCCAGTGGCATCATTTCAAATGAACGTTTTCTCTCCTGTCCACACTACAGTTAGGAACCAGCAAGCAATTATTCTACTTCAAGAGCAAAAATAAAAAGGCCAGGTTTTAAAGGAAGAAAATTGAGTTCATTTTATAAAAGCATAATGGCTTGGGCCAGAAACCCATTAACACCTATTTAAAGTATACCACAGATTAGATTTATAAATGTGACTTTGGTGATGTTCTTTTTACCTTGTGTTGTAAGATACTTGGGCCGTATTAGATTTGAAAGCCTGATGTTCCAAGTGGGGTACGCCAATTTCCTATCATCCAAGCAACTGAAGAGTAAAAGCCTTAAGGCTAAAAATGGGTTTTGCTTTGTTCCCTTGTAAGACACATATGCATAGTGCAGGAAGAGAGCTGGACATTAAAACTGCTTTGTACAGCCCTGCTCCAAACAGCCACACACACAGTACTTTTTAAATGTCTGCCCATCCATGCCTGGAACAATTTTACACAGTTGGCGGTGACTGTGTAAACACCCAGCCCACGCAGCTGTTCATTTGTGACACAGTCCCCTGCTCTCCTGTCACTGCTGGGCCTGAGAGTGAGTTGGCAGCATGTGGTCCCCAGCATCTAGGCCTCAGTGACAATCAGGTCTCTGGTGACTTGAAAAGCGGCAATGAGGGAACTCAGCTGAATCTTCTCACTGGTGCCAACAGAAAGTCTGTACCTAAAAGAAAGCAAACCGAAGTTAAGAATAGCACTGCCTTTTGACCAAAGAACAATAGCAATCAGACCTAAAGTCGGCTGCAGGACTGAAGGAGGGAATGGAAATTCATCCCAGGCAGCAGTCTTTTGTGTTCCCAGACAGTTTCTTTGCTGCCTCAAATACTCATTCATAAATCTGATTCAGACTACAAAGGAAAAATTTTTTTAAAAATTGTTACCAGTAGTGGTGATCTGAACTGAACTTTGTTCAAGCTCTTTGTGAATATGCAAAATGCATGTGACTAGGGATTATTTCTTCACCTACAAAATGCATTGAGAGGGATTTTAATTAAGTTTCCTTCCTCCTAATTCACTGGGAAGTTTGGTTTGCCGTATCTGTGGCTCTGTGGTCTAGTCAATAAAGCAAGACACTGGTATTTATCTTGCAACCTTTTCAAGTGCCCAGCTATTGAAAGTAAAACCATGCAATTCACAGTGTAGCAGTAAGAAGTGACCTAATTGGTACGTGTGAATGCCAGTGATGGTGAATTGGAGTTGGCTGATGTGGGTGTCTATTTTGAACCCAGTGCTTTTTGTCTACTCAGATGAGAGCTGCCAGCTTCACTGGGGGCTAATAACTGTGTTTACTGAAGCAGCCAAAGTGGAAAATTGAGTTTATGTTTACTTTCCCTGCAATATGCTTTCGTATGCCAAAATGCCTTAATAACAGCTGGATAGCTGGCTGTCCCCAAACAACCTAGATGTTTGAACTATAAAGCAGGCGTCCCAAATAACAAGAGCACATGGAGAACAAGGGTGGACCCGGCCTCTGAGGCTGAAGGAGAGGCCTTTATCTCAAATATGTAACTGAGCTGTACCTATCCCTGTTTAACCCCTGTGCTTTAAAAAAGCAGCTCCACGCCCTTCCCCCCGCTTTGTTCAATAATCCCACCCGAAACTAAACTCTACTATGTATGAATGATTTAGACCAAACCACTGATTCTAAACAAGTAGAAACAAAAAACTCAGAACAAAGGGAAAGCAGGAAAACAAAACCGGAAAATAAATACTCACTCAATGTCTGCCATTTTGGTCAATAAATGTATTCGAACTGAAGATGGAAAGTCAACTGGGAGGAAAAAAATCAAATGAGTGGGGTCTGTCATTATTTACTGTTGAAAACATCACAGAGGACAAGTATGAGTTTCCACATCAGATAAGACTAATCTCTTGAAGCTACAGATCCTTGAGACACCATGCCTCTAGAAGTACAAAGTGTGTAAGTTTTCAAAGTTTTTGTTCTTTTTGAGTCTTTGTAGGGTAGCTAAAAAAATGAGCAGGTTCCAGAGTGATCATAAGAAGGTGGAAGACCCATCCACAATGCTGTTTCAGCCACTGGGTCACTCTTAAGTTACTGTCAAAGCCGAGTGCTCACTTGCTATCCCAATTTTGAAAACGATTGATTTTTAAAGGTCAGTTCATTCTCAGTGTCCACTAAGTGCAGAGCTGGGCCTGAGCCAACCACGTTCTTGGGCAGAATTTCACACACCAGCCAGTGGCTTAGAAAGGAACTGGCAGAACCAGTGTTCATGGACCAGACTGTCCGCAGGTGACTGTGGGTCAGGGAGGAGCTTCTCCATGAGGCTCAACAGACCACTCAGAGCTCAAAGACACAAGTGTCCGGTCCTCCCTCAAAGGGCTAACTGGATTGGCCTGGGGTGGGTAGTATGTGGGCCAGGGTCGAGCAGCAGTTTTCTGTAGAGAACACACGACCAAGTGGGGAACTTAAGGTGGTTTAGGTGAGACCACTCTGGCTGACCTGAAGCTAGATCTTCCTTCTCCCTCTCTTTTTGGGGAAAATACCCTTTTAGAAATACGAATTACAATATCCTACTTATTGCTTTAAAATATGAACCCTTGGAGGAAATAAGTTAGCCTTTCAGGAATTTCTTCTTTCCCCCTAGCATTCTAGAGGTCAAAAGAGTATTTTTAGAACAAGGTTTTAAATAGCAAGATAAAACAAAAAATGAGGGACCAGGTTTACACCTCTTCATTCCTGTTTCTTTGTTTCCAAAGTGGACAGTGGAGCTTCAGGTTTCCTCTCCAACCACCCCCAACCCCAAAGCATGCTGCCTTATACACAGCTTCTGAACTGGGGAGGAACATGAGTTACCTCTGTGCACGAACAGGTGTATCTCCGTCAGGATGTCGTGTAACGCCAACCCCTTCAGCGTTTTTAACTCCATGATATCTAGAGAGGAGCAGTTAAGGCAAAGGGACCAAGTTCCAGGACAAACACTGTAGAGAGTGACTTGAAAGCAGGGCTTTTCACCCCAACACAGCTGTTGCTTTCCATCTGAAGTGGCATATGTTGGACTCAAATTCTTATTTTTCTGTGTTTTCATCTCCATCCAATAAGGGTTTTCTGAAAAATAACAGTTGTATCTGTCTAGTAGAGAATAGAACCAAATGCGTTCCCTAAAAGGCTTTACATCACTACACCTAGCTCTTAATTTTACAGGAAAACAAGAGTAACACTGACATCTTGAAAATGACTGCATCTTCCATCCAATGTCTAAGTGCTTCCCTCCCATCTGTGAGTGGAGTGGCTGCAAGCCACAACCAGGTCAGGGCCCTTCAGGAAGAACTCTGTGGCATTAAAGACAAGCACTCATTCCGCCCACAGATCGTGCTCCATCATGAGCTGAAAGGAGTTCCATGTTCAGACCCTGGACACGTAAGCACCGACTGTAGGGCATGAGAAAGGATATTCCTGTAGGCCGTGGTGAAGTCTTGATTCAACATCCAGTCCAGAATGTTGGCAATGTCTGACTTGAGTGGGTGTCCTGTGCAGGTGTAGACGGTCTCCTCTGTGACCTTCCCAAAGGCCATGTTGGTGCTCTGTGCAGACAGAGGGGGAGAATCACCATAGCTGCTGCAGGCGGATCAGGAGGCAATTTCAGTGGCAGCAATGTGGGGGTGGGGAGGCACCCGGCAGGCTGAACCCTGTACTTCTTACACTGCTAAGATCTGGCCATGTCCGGAGGATGCCGCTGCTTATCAGCTATGTTACTGCTGCAGAGTCCTTCCCTATCTCTCCCTTGTTTGCAACAAATTATTCTTTCAATTAATTGAAACACAAGGGTGGGGGTACATCTTTAATATATAACAAGATCAAGTTTTTACCAGTTCTCTTGTATTGTTGCTTATGTCTTTCTTGGAAAACTATTCCAAAGCAACTAGAGATCTGCTTGGAGTAGTGCCATACCTGTAAGATGTTCAGAGCCCTTCGCATGTCTCCACTGGAAAGAGTTATGAGTGCTTTCATCCCGTCTTCACTTATATCAACTCTGAAAAGAAATAGGCAGAAGGGATTCAGAGGTCCTGAGAGCACAAGTGCTTATGGAGGGAACAAGATGGCCTGGGATGATCGAGGAATTTAAACAAAGAAAAGGGAAGGATAGAGTTAACAATACTCTCCTGATCTACAGACTCCAGAATTCACTGGCTTTTGGGGACACTGGCCTCATGTTGAGTCACAGTCCAGTCCAAGTCTAGAAGGACTCTTATTGGGATCAAGTGTTGCTTAATCAACTGTTGCGCAGGTAGCTTTGAAATCTGTTCTCTGGGAGGATAGGGTCCTGATGAGATCTGCAATTGCAGAGCCAAGGCACCTGTTAACAACAGCAGCGGCTTGGGCTGGTTACTTGCTTGGCATCTGATTACACAGAATGTGATGGCTCAGGACTCTCCCTTCTAGTCAAGAAAGGCTAGAGGCATCTTAGCAGAGGGGACTTGGCAATGTGCAGTTCCCAACAACAAAAGAAGAGCAGGAAGAAGGTGGGACAGCTTCCCGGGGAGAAGGATAGAATCCAGTGAAGAACCAAATGACTTTCATGAAGAATGTCTGTGAGATGCCAGGGCAGCTGACAGACAGGGAGGCTTAACCTGTGCCAGGTTTCCTGAATTATCTACAAACGGTATCACCTTAAAACATACCAGCCAGTAGCCTTACCCAACAATCAGTCTCCCAAAGCCCACCCCTCTTCCCTGCTTTTCAACATACTTACTTCTCTTCTTCTACGACGTGTTCCAGGCGGGGAACCATGAGTTCGGGAGTCAGTGGTCCGAATCGGAATCTTGTACACCGGGACTGCAAGGCGGGAATGATCTTTGACAGATAGTTACAGATGAGGCAAAACCTGGTATTTTCAGTAAACTTCTCAATCACTGGCAAGGGAAAAGAAAACCACCTCACTTCCATTCTGATTCTTCAAGGGACCCAGAAACCCTGCACTTTTCTAGGGTCATGTGAAAGGCACAGAAAACAAGAATGCAGACAAGTGGAGATGCTATGGTAGTGAGAGAGGATGTCCCTGGAGACCAGCCATCCTTTCCCGAGCTGATGAACAGGACTGTACAGAACACTTCCTCTTCCACGATTGGCCATGATTCTGGCACTGTTGCCATTCTACTCCATTAAGATGTGAAATCCAGTATTCCTTCCCTTTTGCATAAAATTCTACTTAGCAGATGGATGCTGCCCCAACTTTTACTGGGCAGGGGAAGAGGATGGCTTTTTGAAGACTTTCCAATGGACTTTGTCTCAAACTCTTAGAGCATTCGCAAAGCATTAACATGAATTCAGAGATGCCGAAGACATCAGTTTCATTCTGTACCAACATTCTCACGTTGGGATCTGCCCAGACTGACTCAACAGAACAAGATGCTGCAGAAAGACTGCCAACGCCTTTAGGACCAGAAGATATTCTGTTCTCCTCCTCCTTAAACATGGGCTGGAATCTACTCCTCCCTAAGATTCTTAAAGATTCTCTTCTCTCTTAGCTGTTCACTGCAGAATCTTAATGAGAGAGATTAAGAATGTCCTTGCAAAGAAACTAACTGCACCAGGCCCCTGAAGACTGACAAATTACAGCGTACTCTCCCTTCCCAGCCAAATCATTTTCCTGGCAAGAAGTGAAATCATGTCAGCTTTCTGACATGACTGATGCAACTAAATTTCTAGTATTACTTTCCTGGCTCCTTTGTATCTAAGGGTACCAACAGCAGAAAGGCCTATCTAGCAGTTTAGGAATGAACAACTTCCTAACCGCTCCCATCCATCAGTACAAATTCCCAACCCTGAAACTGAACCCAGGGGGAAAGGAGGATAAAACACCAGTGTCTGGTCATTACCTAAGAGTCCCCAAAAGGTTTATGTCTTTAAGTTACTAAAAGAGGTAATATCCCAGTGCAGAGATTTTTGTCTAGATCATCAGATGGGATATGAAGTGAAAGGCATACAGAGATTTGAATGAAAACTGAAAAGAAGCCATGTCCTATCTCACGTCCAAAGATGCTAATTCTCTGGAGCTGTCCTCACCAACACACTGTACATGGCCATACTCCTTACCTCTCCGCAGGGCGTTCTGGGCGTCCTGAGTCATGGCATCGGCCTCATCTAGGATCACTAGTTTAAAGCCTTTCCTAGGAAAACAAGTGGTACTTTCTAAAAGCTTCTTCAATCTCACTGTGACTTCCAGGCCCAAACCTACACCTTCACATTTGTGCCATTGGGCCCTGGCTCATAAAGTTCATTTTTCCTAGAACTCTGACCAAAGCAGACATTTGTGGTCACACAGAGCCAATACTCCACTGCTCCTTCAACTCTTGAAGGGAACAGAGGTCTAACTTCTGTGTCATTCTGTCCTCTGGCACCTTCCTCGTTCTTCCACCCAGAATCCTATTATCCTAGTGCTGCCTTTTCCCCATCACCTTTACTGTCTTTTCCTCTCTTTTTTCACCACCATCCTAGTTCTCCACCCTGATCTCAATTCATTTTTGTTTAAATTCAGACTAGCTCACCCAGTCTCATGATGTAATCAGTTCTCTGTTAACCAATAAAATGAAACTAATGCTGCCCCAGAGTACCTGCAAATAGATTTAGATAGTATTTTCATTTTAGTATTTCTTACCACCATTCCTGTACTTTATGTCTTTCTCATGGCTGCTTTTGACAAATCCTCCCCCCTCTTTTTTGTACACTTTTATAAACTGGCAAAGGAGAGGATTTAAAAAACAACTCACTGATCAAAATCTTTAAGCAGAGAAATTATGCAAAGAATTCTTACTTAAATATTGTCCTTGTGCTAGCAAAGCTCAGGATTGGTCCCCGAACAATATCTATTCCTCGGTCATCTGATGCATTCAGCTAAATGTGAAAGAAGCCAGAATAAACAGAAAACATATTAGTGTGCTATGAATTAATGTATCTTTTTATCAGTCCTGCTCAGCAAGCTAGGTCTCTAGGTCTAAGGACAGATAAAGAGATGATCATTAAAAGATAGCAGTTATATTTAAAACTCACAGTTCACTAGATCATTCCACTATATTCTGAAAGGCCAATGACTATCTTTCTTCTCCCTTTTGAGGACAATCACTGACATGCTTTGGAGGAATAATTAATTGGTCTGGTCACAGTGAATAGCACCCCAGGCAGGAGCAGAATGATACTAATTTTAGCTACCACAACCCAGAGCAACCCAGAAGTTAGCAAGTCTTTAATAAACTGAAGTAAGAACAATTAAGAATCTTGGTAGCAGAAAGATTCTAAGATCTATAACAAAAAAAGTAAGTTAAACCATTTCTTTTCTTAACAATAGACAATATTTAGAATTTCATAATCTAAGTGGATCAGTCGTGTCCCAGCAGTAAACAGCACACTCAAATTCGGTAATTTGAAGAGAATTAAATGAAGAGATATTTTAAAAGGTGCTCGTGAGGTGTGGGAGAAACCACAAGAGCTATGCAATACCTTATGGGCTACTGGGGCCCATTACCACTCCCAAGTCTTAAGGGGTTGTTGGGGGAGTGGTGCTGGCTCCTGGGGAATGCTGGGTGCTGTGCCCTGTGGGTGGGGACACTGTCCGTCTGTGGTGACCCAGGGCTGGACCAGGCATTATTTTTCCCCCAACTCCTGGCCAAACCCAATAGGAGCCAGAGGGCAAGGGAGCTTGTCAGCAACACCGCCCAGTCTTCTGGGACAAGAATAGTGTGGAGCAACATGGAGAAGGGCACATGGGATACAGCTAGCAACCAAGTGACCCCTGAGTGTTTGAGTAAAAGCTGGCAAAAGCAAACAAAAACACCTGGCCCTACCACTGCCCTCTAGTTACACCCAAAATCTCCCGGCAAAAATGTCAATTATAGGAAAAGTGAATTGAAATATTGTATATCTGCTTCTTTCCCAACCACCAGCAGGGCAACTAACTTGGAAAACAAAACTAGCAGAACTAAAAATAAGAAACCAGAGTCCGTTGAAAGTTAAGGGTAATCCTTTCATTTACCTCCAAGACCATGGAGCCAAATTCCTTATCTTTGTACAGCTGTTTAGCACAGGCCAGGATGGTGGATGTCTTTCCTGTCCCTGGAGGACCATACAGAAGGAGGTGCGGCAGGCGGTCCTCACTGATAAACTTCTGAACTGAAGATGGGGGGAGAAAGAGAGATGCTATCAGTCTCAGTCGCCTCATTCACCGTGGGCCAGAGTTGGGCTGAGTCTACTTCACATCTGTGTTCAAATCCAGGGCACGGGCAGGAATGAAACGTCTGAAGGATGCAGCTGTCAGAGCCACATCCCAAAAGCTTAGTCAGATTCTTTAAGGTTATCACAGCAGAGACCACATCCCTAAGCAATGTATCCAGGTTCTTCAGCTAGGATACCAGCCACTGACACAGGGATACTTACTAGTACTCAAGATGTCCTGATGAGAAATGAGATCATCCAGTGTCTGGGGCCGGTATTTTTCAACCCTAAAATACAATGTAGCATGCATTACAACATATATGAAGGCCAGAATATTTTGTTAGGTGCAGAAGAGTCCTTTCATACATATCCCAACTAAAAGAAGAGAGATACAAAAACCTGTAACCCAGTGGTTCTCAATCGGGGCAATTTTGTCCTCCAGTGAACTCTTGATAATATCTACAGACTTTTCCCCTGTCAAAACTGGGTGGAAGGTGCTACTGGCATCTAGTGGATAGTCATCAGGGAAGTTATTAAACATTATGAAATGCACAGGCTAACCCCTGTGGCCACGCCCTCCCCCCCCCCCCAATATCTGGTAAAAAATGTCAACAATGCTGAAAAACTGCTCTCATTTCACCTTTCCAGCTATCTGCCTATAATCTCAACCTGGATGGGCACCTAACGTTAATTCAAAATTGAACCTGTATCCCAATATAAATTAACAGATGAATGGATCAATAAATGGTGGTATAGCCATACAGTGGAATATTACTGGCAATAAAAGGACATGAACTGCTGATCTAAGAAGCCAGTCATGAAAGGCTACATATTGTATGATTCAAGTTACATGAAATATCCAGAATAGGCAAATTCATAGAGACAGAAAGTAGATGAGTGGTTGCCAGGAGCTGAGGGAGAGGGGAATGGGGAGTGACTGCCAATAGGTATATTGTTTCCATTTGCGGTATATGAAAAACTGCAACTAGACAGTGGATGATCACACAACATTCTGAATGCACTACAAAATCGCTACAACTGTAAATTGTATGTTATGTATTTTTACTATAGTAACAACAAACCGAACTCATTATCTTGAAAACTTTTGAAAAGAAACAAGAGTTTTTAAAAATCAAGCCAAATCCTCTCAGTCTTTAAAACAACAGTAAGACACAGTTGTGGAAGCAGACTGGCTAAGAGTGCAAGCTCTGAATCTGGACCACCTGGGTTCAAATCCAAACCTATTTTCCAACTCTAGACCTTAAGCAAGTCATTTAACCTTTTGGTAAAGCTGGAATAACAGTATCTTCTTCCCAGGGTCTTTGCAAAATTCCAACATCTAATAGGGTGCGTGTTACAAAGTCACTGAAATATGTTAACTAGGAAGTGCTGTCATCATCATCATCATCATTCTAGCTTAAAATGTGACCAGTAATCGCACCGAGAGAAGAGGCTATTTTGGCAAGAGAGAATATTCTGCCACAGAGGCCAAGGCAATGTCAGAAGACATGGGATCGAACCCATGTTGTCACCCAAGTGGGGAAGCCGTTTTCCTCTTCCGCAACAGGAAAGGGGGCCCAGGGTTACGGGTAAAGGGAGACCTAGCCAGTTATAAATAGAATAGAGCAGGACTGGGGAGTTGAGGGCAGGTGAACTTCTGTGGCTCCACCCCGGCCTCAAGTCCGGGGACTGCGGGGCGAGGTCGGGCTGGAGACTGGCCACTTGTTCACTCGGGCCACCGCCTCCGCGCGCGGCCGATCCCCTTCCCCGCAGCAGCCAGGCCCCCTCCTACCAGGGCAGGTTTCTGATCTTGGCCGCCTCAGGCTGCTGCTGCTTGTGCGCTGAGGTCTCCATAATGATGATGGTGATGATGGTGGCCGGTAGGCTTGTCGCGTTTCCCAGAGGCCCGAACCTCGCCAACAGCCGCAACCACACCCAGGGACCCTCGCACTTCGAGTTAGCGCGCAAACGCAACTCTCGCGAGATTTAGCGGCCATCGGACTTCCTCCCTAGGTCCCGCCCCCTCCCCGTTGCTAAGGCCTTGTTGCCTGGTTGCCGGCAGGCCCGGGCGGACGCCTCGCCCCAGCTCCGCCCTTCTCTAGCTGGATCTCCCCTCTCCAGTGTGGACCAGAGTCCTGAACCCAGAGGGAGCGCGCGCCGGAGAGGCACGGCCACCCCCTACAGCCACCTAATCGTCATTACAAATTAAAGTCTCACGGCCAAAGGCAATTCCAGTCGTCACCAGAGTTATAGCTGTTACCGTTCAAAGGAACAGAAAGCGGCCAGCGCTAAAAAATTCTGAGGTAAAACAACCCCACATGACATGACCAGTTCTTGAATACAGATACCATAAAAAACAAGGCTTGAAATACTTTTTGCCCCCAAAGCTAGGAGGTGAGCACTTCAAACTGAAAAACAACTCCAAGCACAACTCCAACTTTAGTCTGTCTCTCAAATCTATGCCCCTCACCTAACAAAATTTACAGAACAACCTCCAGAAACAACTCCAGAGAGGAAAAAATAAATAATAAGTAATGTCCCTCCAGGTTAATATGTGTAACTGGAAAGGGCTACTTAGTAAGCGAAGAGGACAGGGTCCCTCTGACGTGAAGCTGCTGAGGACAATTGGTATCAAAATGTTAGTATTTTTTTTCTGAGGTAAGGGGATTATGAACCACTTATGTTTTCTATTTTGCTGGTCTGTAGTTCCCAGCAATAAGTGTGTATTATATCCGTAATAAAGTTTGGCTGTTGTTTTGGCTGCGCTGGGTTTTAGTTGTGGCACGCAGTATCACGAGAGATTTTCATTGCCGCCTGTTGGATCATTGTTACAGCATACGGTCTCTTCACTGTGGCATGTGGAATTTAGTTCCCTGACCAGGAATGGAAGCCAGGCCCCTGCTTTGAAGGCTCGGATTCTTAGCTACTGGATCACCAGAGAAGTCCCTGTTTTTTGTTTGTTGGTTGTTGTTTTTTTTTTTGCCATGCTGAGAAAGACAACAATCCTGAGAGGAGATGAGACTGACCCAGGATTACAAGCGTTCTCATTTAGAAGTAGCTGCTCCTTGCCTCTTACTACCACACTGTCACCCATTTTAGGAGTAGAATAGAGGGACAGAGGGCAAATATAAAATGACAGTTATGGCTTCACCCTGGTCCCTTCCTGGGGAGTCAGAAGGGGGTCAGATGGGGCTGTGATATGACAATGTCCATCTGTCTGACTTACTTCATTTAGTATAATGACCTTATTCTTTATCATATGGATATCCAGTTTTTCCAACATTATTTTTTGTAGAAACTATCCAGTGAGTATTGTATTCTTGGTTCTTTGACAAGTATTCAGTTCAGTTCAGTTCAGTCGCTCAGTCGTGTCCAACTCTTTGCAACCCCATGGATTGCAGCATGCCAAGCCTCCCTGTCCATCACCAACTCCCAGAGTTCACCCAAACTCATGTCCATCGAGTCGGTGATGCCATCCAGCCATCCCATCCTCTGTCATCCCCTTCTCCTCCTGCCCTCAATCCCTCTCAGCATCAGAGTCTTTTCCAGTGAGTCAACTCTTCGCATGAGGTGGCCAAAGTTCTGGAGTTTCAGCTTTAGCATCAGTCCTTCCAATGAACACCCAGGACTGATCTCCTTTAGAATGGACTGGTTGGATCTCTTTGCAGTCCAAGGGACTCTCAAGAGTCTTCTCCAATACCACAGTTCAAAAGCATCAATTCTTCAGTGCTCAGCTTTCTTCACAGTCCAACTCTCACATCCATACATGACCACTGGAAAAACCGTAGCCTTGACTAGATGGACCTTTGTTGGCAAAGTAATGTCTCTGCTTTTGAATGTGCTATCTAGGTTGATCATAACTTTCCTTCCAAGGAGTAAGAGTCTTTTAATTTCATGGCTGCAGTCACCATCTGCAGTGATTTTGGAGCCCGAAAAAATAAAGTCTGACGCTGTTTCCACTGTTTCCCCATCTATTTGCCATGAAGTGATGGGACCAGATGCCATGATCTTCGTTTTCTGAATATTGAGCTTTAAGCCAACTTTTTCACTCTCCTCTTTCACTTTCATCAAGAGGCTCTTTAGCTCCTCTTCACTTTCTGCCATAAGAGTGGTGTCATCTACATATCTGAGGTTAGTGATATTTCTCCTGGCAATCTTGATTCCAGCTTGTGCTTCTTCCAGCCCAGCATTTCTCATGATGTACTCTGCACAGAAGTTAAATAAGCAGGGTGACAATATACAGCCTTGACGTACTCCTTTTCCTGTTTGGAACCAGTCTGTTGTTCCATGTCCAGTTCTAACTGTTGCTTCCTGACCTGCATATAGGTTTCTCAAGAGGCAGGTCAGGTGGTCTGGTATTCCCATCTCTTTCAGAATTTTCCACAGTTTATTGTGATCCACACAGTCAAAGGCTTTGGCATAGTCAATAAAACAGATATAGATGTTTTTCTGGAACTCTCTTGCTTTTCCCATGATCCAGCGAATGTTGGCATTTTGATCTCTGGTTCCTCTGCCTTTTCTAAAGCCAGCTTGAACATCTGGAAGTTCATGGTGACAGGTATTATTTGATCATATATGTATGTGTTTTTTTCTGGGCTGCCAATTCTGTTCCATTGGTATGTGTGTCTTTTTTTTTTTTTATGCCAGTACTATAGTGTTTTGATAATTAAAGCTTTGTAATAAAGTTTGAAATCAGGAATTGTGATGCTGTCAATTTGGTTTTTCTCTTAGAGTCCTTTGTGGTTCCATACAAATTTTAGGACTTTTTTTTTTTTAACTTCTGTGGAAAATATTATTGGA
Organism: Budorcas taxicolor; assembly: GCF_023091745.1. Classification (NCBI taxonomy): domain Eukaryota; kingdom Metazoa; phylum Chordata; class Mammalia; order Artiodactyla; family Bovidae; genus Budorcas; species Budorcas taxicolor. The sequence goes on from NC_068926.1 coordinate 57,266,344, forward strand.
ATTTTGCTAGGGCTTATGTTGAATCTATAGATGGCCTTGTTTGTATGTACTTTCTAAGAATATTAATTCTTCTAGTTTGTGAGGTCAGAATATCTTTCCATTTATATGTGTCTTCTTCAGTTTCTTTTCTCTATGTGTTGTGTTCACTGTATTGATCTTTCATCTCCTTGTAAATGCATTTCTATTATTTTTTTATGCAGTTGGAAATGGGATTATATTCTCTGTTTCTCTTTTTGACAGTTCATTGTTAGTATATAAAATGTTGATTTTATATCCTGCAGCTTCATTGAACCGGCTGATTAATTCTAATAGCTTTTGATGGAGTTCCTCACCCAGTAAACATAGAGTTAAGTAAGAATAGTTAATTGCCAAATATCTATCTTATCCTTATGCCTGCAGCATTATTTGGGAGAAATCCTTGGGGCGTAAGTGACAACCTTGGATCTATTCAGGGGGAGGAGGCAAGTTATCTCTTTCATCTACCCTGGTCTCTCATGATTCATCTTAGAGCTATTGTTTCCCTTGTTTCTGAGGATGGGAGAAGTGAGAGAGAGCACTTGATATCAAAGATCTTGATCTTGATGGACTTGGAATTTGTTAAAAATGTTAGAAGGTGCTCAGAGTCAGGATTTTGTGCATGTTTTGCTTTCTTTTCACAATTCCTTTGGCTCTTTAATTCATGTAGTACATTTTAGTGATTTAAAGTAGAGTATTTTTAAATCTACATATAAATATACTATATAGTATAAGTATAAATATAAATCATATTTTTTTAAACTTTTTTTTTGGCACGTTACTTGGCTTGTGGGACGTTAGTTCTCCAACCAGGGATCAAGCCCATACCCTGTGCAGTGGAAGCTCAGAGTCCTAACCACTGGACTGACAGGGAATTCCCAAATTATATTTGAACATGCTTTAAACATAAGTGTAAATTTAAATTTTACACACACACATACACACTATTGGTTCTGTTTCTCTGGAGAACCTGACTGGAAAAGCCATAACCTGAGCTTTATTCAGCTGCCATGGTAAAAGCCATGCTGCTAAGAAGTTTTTGCATTAGAAAGAAACAATGCCACTGCCTCCTTGAGCTGGAAAATGTGAAAAAGGTTGGACCAAGTTTTCATAAAGCTCTGTGTACAGCTGATATTGTTTGCTTGGAATGCAAAATTCCTCTGTGTTATACTGTATATTTACAAGGTCATCTATCATGCTCCTCCTCAGTGCATTGTAAGCTCATTGAAAGGCAAGGCTTTGCTTTCCTCACCACTGTGTTCCTGGTGCCTGAAACAGTGCATGTCTCAAAGGAAAAACTCAATTTATAATTGTTTGATGAAGGAAGAAATGAATGGTAATAGCTAATGTTCATTAGGCAGTTGCTGTGGGCCAGACACTGTTCTAATTGCTTTACATTCTAAGTTCATATTTAGTTATTGTCATAAGGCCAGCCTTCTGTTATTATTGACCCCATTTCATTGGTATGTTAAGTAACTTGCCCATGTTCTGACTTGGTGTAAGGTACAGAACTGGATCTTGGTGTGATTCTATAGCCAAAAGTCTTAGCCACTCTGCCAGTGGCTAGTGTAGTCCCCAGACCAGCAGCAGCAGCCCCTGGGAACTTGTTAGAAAAGCTAATTATCCACCCCCTCTCCCCAACCAAAACCACTGAATTTTATACTCTGGGGGTGGGCTCAGCCCTCCCTGTAGTCACAAGCCCTCCAGAGGAGTCTGATGTGCTCAAATTTGATAAACAGTGCCTTACACTCTACTGCTTCTCAGTCCTTGAGCTCCCCAGGAGTTCACTTTCTAAGAAAAGGAATGGGTACTCACATGCATATTTTGGAAAAACAATTAGTAAATGTCATTTCTGTGTGTGTGTGTGTGTGGTCTTGCTTGTATCTGTTTTTGCTATTGATTGAAGATACAGTCCTTTAGGCAACTTAGTATCTCTTTGGGTCTCAGTATTGGCTTTTGTGAAATGGATGGGGTTAGGGGGACTGAACTAGAAAGAGGGTTGATATTAGAAGCACCACAGGATTTTTTTTTTTTAATTTCAATACCAGAAGTCCAATCAGATCAATTAAGTTTGGCCTAAGGTGCACCACCAGGCATTGGCATCTTAAAAAACTGCTCAGTTGTTCTAATATTCAGCCAAAGTTGGACTACTTCCTTAGGCTAAGCCAATCACAGTGACCCTAGTTCCCTGATTGGCTTAAGGCATAACATGTGACCCAGTTCCGTCCAGTGAGATGTAAGGGGAAATGGCGGTGGGTGGGGAAGGCGCCTCTGGGAAACTTTGCTCCTTACTTTGCTCATCGTTGCGCCAGATGATCCTTAGCTTTTCTCCCAGTGACAAAATTCTATAACTTCAAAGAGAAACAGAGAGAGAAGACGTAAGTTCCAAGCTCACATATCTTATTAGCAGCCTGAAGTTAATATATAAAGGAAGAAGTTTGAGTGGACCCTATGCCCTGCCTCAAAGGGAGCAGAGTTTGTAGATGAAAGATATAAGCAGAAAAGGATTGCAGCAATGAAATATTGGATAGCTCACAGTCAGTAAGACTCTTGGAGAACCCTGCTTGGAAAATGGAACAAAGACAGGCCATGTAACTGGAACCATGGTCAAAATTACTCCATAGAGCCAAGCCAGTAAGGAAACTCTTTCTGCTGCTTACCGTTGGACCCTACTGCCCCTACTCACTGGATGTTGCTTTCACCATGTCTAATATCAGAAAGAATTCACCAATTCTCTCCTGTACTGGAGTCTTCCTAAAGCCAGTGACACATGGCTGAGCCCCTTTGCTGTTCACCTGAAATTATCACAACAACGTTAATAGGCTGTACTCCAGTACAGACTAAAATGTTTTAAAACAACAGCAACAACAAAACTTTGGGGAGACATGCCTAATTAGCCAGGCCTGGGTCATGTGCCAGTGAGTACCAGGTATATAGCTTGAGTAGTGGAAAGTGACATCTGCCTCCCACCAAGACTTGTGAACTGGTAACATCCCTAAATAATAGGAAAGGGGTTCAGATGCTGGCAGCCAAAAGGTTCACAAATGTCCACTATACCAGTACTGAGCCATGAGGGACAGCAGGCAAATGTTGCCAGCTCTTCTGAATTTCTAGAGAAACCAGAAACCTGGATTTGTATGTGAAAATTTGGTATGTTAAACCTTGAAAACTAATTAAAGAAAATAAAACTGCTGGCCAAATAAAAACACTGTAGGAGCACTTGTGACTTCTGATTTCACAAGAACAGATGATCAAAATATCCTTCTTATCCTCTACCTTGATTTTAGACCTTCTGGAGGAATATGGCAAATTGGCTGGTATCTCCATGTGAATTGTGACATTGATGAACACAGGCACAAACTTTTCTTGTACAATCAGAACCAGACTTGGAAATGCTTTAATATAACATCAGGTCCTGGAGATGGTGGGATCAGAGGTTGCAAACAAGATTAACAACAAAAGACATTTGCTCTTAAAGTTGAATTAGGGAAAGGGAACCCTGAATTTTATTATTCTCAGCTTTGGAACAAACTTGGCTTTGGACACACAGCACTTACTGCCTTAGTTTATTTTTAAGATTTGTTCTTATGAGAGAATGGGATTCAAGGACTATCTTTGGAAGAGGCTGGCAGAAGAAAATCACACTGGGTCTTTCTCTTCAACATGTTTATACTGGTGAAATTTATCATGTTTAAATGAAGAGCAAGGTCTTGAAGGAGGGAAAAAATCTCAAAGGACAATTCAAAGAGTTTATATAGGGGGAAGGGCCATCTTATTTGGTGACCATGGCAAATTTACTGACTGATGAAATTAAGTCCTCAGATCTTTGGGGGTAATTGTCCCCTACACTTTCTCTTGTCAGAAGTCCACATCAGAACTTAGGGAAATTCATTCAGCATCCCATAAACTGGAAAAGGTCAGTTTTCATTCCAATCCCAAAGAAAGGCAATGCCAAAGAATGCTCAAACTACCGCACAATTGCACTCATCTCACACACTAGTAAAGAAATGCTCAAAATTCTCCAAGCCAGGCTTCAGCAATACATGAACCATGAACTTCCAGATGTTCAAGCTGGCTTTAGAAAAGGCAGAGGAACCGGAGATGAAATTGCCTACATCCGCTGGATCATGGAAAAAGCAAGAGAGTCCCAGAAAAACATCTATATCTGTTTTATTGACTATGCCAAAACCTTTGACTGTGTGGATCACAATAAACTGTGGAAAATTCTGAAAGAGATGGGAATACCAGACCACCTGACCTGCCTCTTAAGAAACCTATATGCAGGTCAGGAAGCAACAATTAGAACTGGACATGGAACAACAGACTGGTTCCAAACAGGAAAAGGAGTACGTCAAGGCTGTATATTGTCACCCTGCTTATTTAACTTCTATGCAGAGTACATCATGAGAAATGCTGGGCTGGAAGAAGCACAAGCTGGAATCAAGATTGCCGGGAAAAATATCACTAACCTCAGATATGTAGATGACACCACTCTTATGGCAGAAAGTGAAGAGGAGCTAAAGAGCCTCTTGATGAAAGTGAAAGAGGAGAGTGAAAGTTGGCTTAAAGCTCAATATTCAGAAAACGAAGATCATGGCATCTGGTCCCATCACTTCATGGCAAATAGATGGGGAAACAGTGGAAACAGCGTCAGACTTTATTTTGGGGGGCTGCAAAAATCACTGCAGATGGTAACTGCAGCCATGAAATTAAAAGATGCTTACTCCTTGAAAGGAAAGTTATGACCAACCTAGATAGCACATTCAAAAGCAGAGACATTACTTTGCCAACAAAGGTCCATCTAGTCAAGGCTACGGTTTTTCCAGTGGTCATGTATGGATGTGAGAGTTGGACTGTGAAGAAAGCTGAGCGCTGAAGAATTGATGCTTTTGAACTGTGGTGTTGGAGAAGACTCTTGAGAGTCCCTTGGACTGCAAAGAGATCCAACCAGTCCATTCTAAAGGAGATCAGTCCTGGGTGTTCATTGGAAGGACTGATGCTAAAGCTGAAACTCCAGAACTTTGGCCACCTCATGCGAAGAGTTGACTCACTGGAAAAGACTCTGATGCTGAGAGGGATTGGGGGCAGGAGGAGAAGGGGATGACAGAGGATGGGATGGCTGGATGGCATCACCGACTCGATGGACATGAGTTTGGTGAAGGACAGGGGGCCTCGCGTATTGCAATTCATGGGGTTGCAGAGTCGGACACGACTGAGCTACTGAACTGAACTGAATTGAAACATGTTTTGATTGAATAACTAATGAAATGGCTATTTATAGATTCCTGAATTTGATTCTTTTTAAGTTTGAGATTGAAAGGGTACCTCATTTGAATTTGCTCCATGACACTAGTGCTCAAAAAGTTCAGTTTTTCTACATTAAATACATCTGGCTCAAGGTCCTCTACTGCTCCTTCCACAGGGGAAGGTAGTTTGGAAACTTAGTCTACTGAGGGGTTGGGAGTTGGTTTCCTTCCCTTCTCTAGGGTCATTCAAGATGTCTAAGAGGTTGTGGGGAAACAGGCCAGAAAATTTGAGGAAGGACTCTTAGTTTTCAGTTCTTTACATAATCTGTTGGAGTAGATACTCTTTGTACAGATGGGAATGATCCTTTTGAAGATGGACAGTTCTGTTGGTAATAGTATCCTTTCCCTCAACAAACAACTCAGCCACCCAAAACTTTTGTCATCCCTCCCAATGCTACAGAGTATGAAGTTTAGACTTCCCTGTGTCCCTCCTTCAAAGTCCTTCCACCACCTCCTCCTACTCTTTCAAGTGAGGCCCCAGGACCCATAGTACGGGCACTACCAAGGAGCTTGTTAGAAATGCAGAGTCTCTAGACCCACTCCAGACCACCCAGATCAGAGTTCCATTTTAACAAGTTCTCCAGCCAGTTTGCATGCACCTTTCAGATGACACCTGGATTGCAGAATGTATCTTTCTCCCCGCATCCTGCTCCCCACCTCTGTTCTGCATCCCTAGTGTGGATCTTCAGGGAGCTGGGCCACTCCTGTCTCACAAACAGCACTCCCACCTCTTCTCCTCTAAGGGCCCTTCATTTTGATAATTCATCTCCCTAAGTTCCTAGGCATCCTAGCTCCCTTGAGCAAGGAGAGCCCAGCTCCCCAAGACTCTAAGACTTAATTGCTTGGAGAAAAAAAAATCCCCCTTAGTCATTTGTGATGAGTCTAGAGTAGAAAATAAGTCCAGTTAATTCTCAATCATATTATTCTGTCACACTAATAATAGGCCCTCCAGGCTAGTAAAATTTTAAAGATATTTCTTCATCTGGAACCTTTCCTGATTCTCCCTACTTGGAGGCCAGCTTAATTGCCTCGGGCTAGAATATCTGGGGTCATCCTGATTTAAAAATAGAAAGGAGTGTTAATAAGGAGGTGATGGAAGTGTGGCTACATTGGTATGACTCTGTTTGGCATTGGTCCAATCATGGACCATACTGTCTTTATGTTTGTGAGACTGGAAACGCAGAGGCAAAAAATAAAAAAGAAAGCAACTGAGTGTGTACCTGTTGTAAGAGCTGTGTGCTAAAAAGGGGACTGTTGACCACTTGCTCCCATCATAGTAGAGACCCTGGAGACATAAGGAAGTGAGAAATAAACCTTAATATTGGCAAAAGACCACAGATTCAATTCGAGGACAAATAGTAATAAGAAAATGCAAATTACTATCATTATTTATGTTGTATGACAGAATTACACAATGCTTTGTTATACAGTGCATGCTACACAGATAACTGCTATTTATAGACATTTCATCTTGTTCCTCCAATCCCCCTAAACTCACTCTTTCAAAGCATTTGGCCCAAGTTCAATGGCAATGTGATAAAAAAAAAGAAATGTGTATTTAAAATCAATTGCAATGCTGAAAAGTACAGCAAGAGAGTAGTACTGAAAGTTGAAGAGCCAAGACTGCTGCAAGTCAGCTTGGAGGAGAATTTTTAAACTTGAAAGTATTTTAAGTGTTTCAATGATATAGATGGTCAAAATATAATTTTTAAAATTCTTTTTACTTAAGAGAAATTGTGTTTTTTAAATGGGGAGTCACCTTAGAATTGAATATTTTCTAAACTGAAGATACTTGGCAGATGTGCAGGAAATTAAAATATCTGGCTTGTTCATTAATATGAGGATTGGGCAATTGTATCTTGAAGAAGTTTTGAAATTTGAAGGTCATTTAAGGTACAGATTTTTAAAAAACTCAACAGAAGCAAATTTCTTTCTCAAAGGGGGTATCTAATTAAAGTTCCATCTCATAGGAGAAAGTTATTTTATACTCTCTGCTTTAATTTTTTCACAATTTAAGGGGTATTGAATAAAGAGAACATATTCAATATGTCATATTTTGGCAAATGTCAACCCGAACTGATTTGTTAAATATGGTTATCTTCAATTTGTGCCAATTAATTAATTAAAAATGTTTTCTTAATGCTAAATTCAGATAAGTTCTTGATTTTAATACAACTTCTGATTTTCTTCTGTTGCTCAGGTGATTTGAAATTATAATTGAGAATAAAATTTTGCAAAATTAACACATAAAAAGGCATCACTGGAAATGTTTTCCATTGCATAATTCCAAATGCTGTGGAAGTAGTTGGCGTATTTGGATAGTCATGAAACTTAATTCCATACATACATATTTCAAAATTATCCATCTGCTTAACACCAGGAGGGGTTTCAATGATAAGATCTTGGTGTACCCAATTGTGGAGAACTTGGTGTGATAAAATTTGCAAAATCAAAATTGTGTTATTTCTTTAAAAAACAATTAGTGGGATTAAAAAGTTATTCCAAGCCGACAATATGGTATTATCAGAACAAGAAAACAACATAATTTGCTCATATCTTCCCATACTCCTAAGTGACTGCCAGGGAGAAGACACACACAGAGGTAAATGAACTGAAGGTAATCTCCCACAGGAACTCCCCGGTGATCTCATGGTTAGCAGTCTGAGCTTCCTTTACAGAAGGAACAGGTTTGATCCCTGGCTGGAGAACTAAGATCCCACATGCCCCACAGCGTGGCCCCAAAAATAAAAAATATAAAGGACTTCTAAAATTATTCTGAGATGTGAAAATGTAATAAGTCAAGCCATATGAAATTGCTGCTTAAAAATAAATATATTAATAAAGGTAATCCCCCAGATCCTCATGATGAGTTGAATTTGGCTTAAGTTTTAATGTTAATCAAGTGAAATTGTATCTCCTCACTCGAAGCTCTAAGTGCTGAATAATGGCAGTGACATTCAAACTCAGCCCTAAGTGTATTTATATTATTTAATAGGAAAATACTTTGACATCTTTAGTCTAAGTATTACAAAGTATTCTAATACTAGTTATTAAGCTTTTCTAAACTGTAGTTAAAACACCTCCCCTTTGATTTGTAGCACGTTATAAACAGAATGGGTGCTATGTATTTATTTGGGTAAAGCAACTGTGGTAGACTGCCGAAAAATGGCCACCAACAATTCCTCCCATCCCTATGGGTGCGTGCCTCTTCCCCTCTCAGGAGGTGGAGTCTTTATTTTCTTACTCTTTGGAGGCTGGCCTTTGACTTGCTTTGAGCAATAGAATGTGGTGGAAGTTGGTGGAAATGCTATTCTGGGACTTCCAAACTGAGGCCTGGAAGTTTCCACTGTAATCATATTAGGCAAGAAGTCCAAGTTAGGGACTTCCCTGGTGATCCTGTGATTACAACTCCCTGCTTCCACTGCAGGTTCGATCCCTGATCTGGGAACTAAGATCCTGGATGCCATGAGACACGATCCACCCACCCCCACCCCTGCCACTACCTCCACCCCAAAAAGAGAAGGCCAGACTATCCTGCTAGAGAAAGAGGCCAAGGGAGGGCACTCCAGCGACTCAACTGACAGCTAAGTGGCCCCAGACACTTGAAGTCCCCAGACACATGAACCCCACAAGGAAAGAGGCCCAGCCATATAGTCCCAGCCACTCAAGCCAATCTGGCTGAAGTGCCAGCCCTGTGAGTGAGGATGTCCTGGGTTCTCCAGACCCTCGTGAAGCCACTCCAGCTGACACCACGTGGAACACAGATGAACTGCCCCTCTGAGCCCTGCTGGAGTTCCTGACCTACAGATTCAGGAACAAATTAAATGACTTATTTTTAGCTATTGCATTAGGTTTGGTCTGTCATGCAGTAATAGATAACCACCACAGTGACAGTTCTCCAAACTCCTTCAAACTGGAATTTACCAACTCTTAAAACTTTCTTGGAGGCTACGAAGAAAATCTAGGTAGAATATTCACTAACCAAAGCTGACATAGCTAAGAGAATTTCTTAAAAGTCCTTTTGAAAAAGTTTTGTACTGTGCTTATAAACTTTCAGTTGCTGATGTTTCTGTCATGCTGCTGCTGTTGCCAAGTTGCTTCAGTTGTGTCCGACTCTGTGTGACCCCATAGACAGCAGCCCACCAGGCTCCGCCGTCCTTGGGATTCTCCAGGCAAGAACACTGGAGTGGGTTGCCATTTTCTTCTCCAATGCGTGAAAGTGAAAAGTGAAAGTGAAGTCATTCAGTCGTGTCGGACTTTTCGCGACCCCACGGACTGCAGCCTACCAGGCTCCTCCATCCGTGGGATTTTCCAAGCAAGAGTACTGGAGTGGGTTGCCATTGCCTTCTCCAGTTTCTGTCATAGTGAGTGATTTATAATAGTCAAGGCTATGGTTTTTCCATCGTCATGTATGGATGTGAGAGTTGGACTGTGAAGAAAGCTGAGCACTGAAGAATTGATGCTTTTGAACTGTGGTGTTGGAGAAGACTCTTGAGAGTCCCTTGGAATGTAAGGAGATCCAACCAGTCCATCCTAAAGGACATCAGTCTTGGGTGTTCACTGGAAGGACTGATGCTAAAGCTGAAACTCCAATACTATGGCCATCTCATGCAGAGTTGACTTATTGGAAAAGACCCTGATGCTGGGAGGGATTGGGGGCAGGAGGAGAAGGGGACGACAGAAGATGACATGGCTAGATGGCATCACCAACTCGATGGACATGAGTTTGAGTGAACTCCGGGAGTTGGTGATGGACAGGGAGGCCTGGCGTGCTGTGATTCATGGGGTTGCAAAGAGTCAGACACGACTGAGCGACTGAACTGAACTGAACTGAATGTGTAACCATGACTATAGCAATGACAAGAGTAGTCACTTTAATACTTATCTACTTCTTACTTGAAATTAGGAAAATGAGATGTTCCAAGAAAGCTCTGAGTGAGAATGAACAGTGTTACAAACTGGACCCTCTTCTATAGCATCCCTAGGCTGGAAATATTAATATTTTTTATATGAAGTACACAGTATCAATAGAATGTTTATATGCATATATTCCTAGGTCTAAGACCAAAAGTAATTTATCTAGACCTAAAATAAGTTTGAAGCAAGTTAGACTATTTGTTCAAAGTATAGGTATGACTTGCATTCAGTTCAGTTCAGTTGCTCAGTCGTGTCCGACTCTTTGAGACCCCATAGACCGCAGCATGCCAGGCCTCCCTGTCCATTACCAACTCCCAGAGCTTACACAAACTCATGTCCATTGAGTCAGTGATGCCATTCAACCATCTCATCCTCTGTCGTCCCTTTCTCCTCCTGCCTTCAATCTTTCCCAGCATCAGGGTCTTTCAAATGAGTCAGCTCTTCACATCAGTTAGCCAAAGTATTGGAGTTTCAGCTTCAACATTAGTCCTTCCAATGAACACTCAGGACTGATTTCCTTTAGGATGGACTGGTTGGATCTCTTTGCAGTCCAAGGGACTCTCAAGGGTCTTCTCCAACACCACAGTTCAAAAGCATCAATTCTTCGGTGCTCAGCTTTCTTCACAGTCCAACTCTCACATCCATACATGACCAGTGAAAAAACCATAGCCTTGTCTAGATGGACCTTTGTTGGCAAAGTAATGTCTTTGCTTTTGAATGTGCTATCTAGGTTGGTCATAACTTTGCTTCCAAGGAGTAAGCGTCTTTTAATTTCATGGCTGCAGTCACTATCTGCAGTGATTTTGGAGCCCGAAAAAATAAAGTCTGACTCTGTTTCCACTGTTTCCCCATTTATTTGCCATGAAGTGATGGGACCAGATGCCATGATTTTTGTTTTCTGAATGTTGAGCTTTAAGCCAACTTTTTCACTCTCCTCTTTCACTTACATCAAGAGGCTCTTTAGTTCTTCTTCACTTTCTGCCATAAGAGTGGTGTCATCTGCATATCTGAAGTTAGTGATATTTCTCCCAGCAATCTTGATTCCAGCTTGTGCTTCTTCCAGCCCAGCATTTCTCATGATATACTCTGCATAGAAGTTAAATAAGCAGGGTGACAATATACAGCCTTGACGTAACCGTTTCCTATTTAGAACCAGTCTGTCGTTCCATGTCCAGTTCTAACTGTTGCTTCCTGACCTGCATATAGGTTTCTTAAGAGGCAGGTCAGGTGGTCTGGTATTCCCATCTCTTTCAGAATTTTCCAGTTTATTGTGATCCACACAGTCAAAGGCTTTGGCATAGTCAATAAAGCAGAAATAGATGTTTTTCTGGAACTCTCTTGCTTTTTCCATGATCCAGCAGATGTAGGCAATTTGATCTCTCGTTCCTCTGCCTTTTCTAAAACCAGCTTGAACATCTGGAAGTTCATGGTTCATGTATTGCTGAAGCCTGGCTTGGAGAATTTTGAGCATTTCTTTACTAGTGTGTGAGATGAGTGCAATTGTGCGGTAGTTTGAGCATTCTTTGGCATTGCCTTTCTTTGGGATTGGAATGAAAACTGACCTTTTCCAGTCCTGTGGCTACTGCTGAGTTTTCCAAATTTGCTGGCATATTGAGTGAAGCACTTCCACAGCATCATCTTTTAGGATTTGAAATAGCTCAACTGGAATTCCATCACCTCCACTAGCTTTGTTCATAGTGATGCTTCCTAAGGCCCACTTGACTTCACATTCCTGGATATCTGGCTCTAGGTGAGTGATCACACCATGGTGATTATCTGAGTCATGAAGATCTTTTTTGCACAGTTCTTCTGTGTATTACCAATACTGAAATTTAAAAAAACTTAGCTATTTAGTTTTACCAAGTTTGCCAGCCTTTTGACAATAGTGTGTATGGAAACATTGCTAGCAATTTTGTCCACCTCAAAATTGTTTTATCTGCAAGAATGGGGTAGATTTTTTTAAAATTATGACCTGTCTTCTGGGGAGAAAGCAGGTGCATTTTAAAAAATATTTAGTTTTAGTTATTTATTTGGGTATGTCAGCTCTTAGTTGTGGCACGTGGGATCTAGTTCCCAGACCACGGATTGAACTCAGGCCTCCTGCATTGGGAGAACAGAGTCTTAGCCACTGGACCGCCAGGAAAGTCCCCAGATTGGTGGATTGATTGATAGATTTTTTAAGAGAAGAGCAGGACTTCCCTGGTGGTGCAGTAGATAAGAATCCACTTGTCAAAGCAGGGGACACAGGTTCAGTCTCTGGTCCAGGAAGATTCCACATGCTGAGAAGCAACTAAGCCCCTGTGCCACAACTACTGAAACCACACTCTAGACCCGAGAGCTGAAACTGCTGAGCCTGTGTGCCTCAGCTACTGAAGCCCACGAGCCCAGAGCCCGCATCCTGGAACTACCGAGCCCCAGTGCTGCAGTTACTGGAGCCTGCGTGCCTAGAGCCTGACTCCACAGCAAGAGAAGCTGCCGCGATGAGACGCCCTCACAATGGACGAGGAGCCCCTGCGTGCCGAAACTAGAGAAAGTCTGTGCAAAGCAATAAAGACCCAGTGTAGCCAAAAATAAATAATTAGTTTTTAAAAAAGAGAGAAGAGCATTTAAATGAGCAGGTGACATATAGAGCAAATACTATGTATATTTGGTGCCTGTTCACTAGGAAATTACAAAATAAAGATAGAAAAGGGACTGGAAAAGAGCCAATAATACGAGCCAAATACTAAGGGAAAGAAGAATAGTTTATACATGAGAAATTATTAGCATAAGGCATTCTGTTCTGTAATGTAACTTTTAAATGTAAGAGACTAGGAGAGAAGTGGTAAATCTATAGAAAATAAGAGAACAAAGTGACTTAAAAAAATAAGACTCATGCATGCAGAATTAGGGAAAGATCTGAAAACTAGTCCACTGGGTTTCCATTTTTGGCAATATTCTGGACTAGACAATCTAAAAACTTTTCCACATTTGATAGAAATCGAGGTAAAAATATAACAAACACCCTTTTAAAGGCAGAACATAGGGATAATCCTCTGGAGTCAGAAGATAGTGGAGGAAGGATTTTGAGTTTTAAAGGTCCCAAAGGACAGAGAGGACATAGTTTGGGGGGACTTGACACTGTGGCCTCCACACCAACAAGGACCCTCAAAGAGCTCCACCTTTATGCAAAGGGGTGGACGGTCTAGAAAACTCTGCCTAGCCAGCATAGAGCGATAACTAGGATGTTTATCAGTCTTATTCTGGGCCCCGGGTAGGCAAGAAATGTCCCCTCTGAATCTATCACAACAAGGCCCTATTCACAAAGATTTGGGGTTCTGATTTACACTATGGAGAATGCCCAAACCAAGAAAGTAGCTAAACACAAGCTCTGGAAGGACAAACCTTCAGACTCGATGTCCAGGATTCCCATAAAGATCTATTCATTTAAAATGACTAACCACACAAGGAAACAGTTCACCATGAGCAAGGGACAATAGAAACAATAAACAACAAAATAAACTCCCAACTGCCTCAGATAATTGTATTTTTAAAGACTCCATTAAAATACGTTGGATCATAGTGATTAAAGCCACAAACAAATGAATAAAAACCACGAGAAAAGAACAACTCTTAAAATAGATAAGGTACTTTTGAAAAAGAAAGTAGGATGCCTGTATTTTGGTAAGCTATCTTTCTCTTTTGTCACTGTCAGTGGAAGCAAATATTCAACATGAGACTGTACCTACATGTTTGTGTATTAACTAGAAGCAGTAAAATTTCCCCATGAGTCATTCGTCATCACCCATTCAGCAAACATTTATTGACACCTGCAGTGGGCTATCAACTGTGCTATGTCCTGGGGATACAGCAGGTAAAGAAGAAGGACTCTACAGTAGATGAGAGAGAAGAGCAGACAACACAGATACTGAGGAAGTTAACCACTAGTGTGAAGCACCTGCCCAGGGTGAAAGAAAGGAAAGGGAGACCCAGGCTGGGAGGGGCCAAAGAGGATCCTGAGGAAATGATGTGTCAGCAGACTGAAGAATGAATAAACTTTAACTGGATTCCAGACAGGCTGGTGCAGTGAAGAGTCTGCAAGAAGACCACTAAGACAGAATGAAGAAAGCCCATAGGGGTGTGGAATGTGTGTGTAGACTGTTACCACTGATCTAGTCTAGGGGCCAGATTCTGAAAAATTTTCATGTTAGGCCAGGCAGATGGGATGTAGATTTATCCTGCAGGGCCTTGGGAAGTTTGGGAGAGAAGAGATCATTAAACTTATGCTTTGGAAAGACCATTCTGGGGATGAGGTGCCAAATGGTTTAGTAAAAGGTTATATTACCTATCGTTCCTCAAGGTTGTTGTAACCAGGACTGAGCTGCAAAAGGAAGTTCCTATCCTGCAAGTTTAAGGGTGGAGGGGGACAACTGAAAACAGTTTTGATGAACATCAATAGGGGAATGAAATAGTTAAGAGGAAGTAAGCTTGACAATAAATCTATTGTGCTTTCCTAAATGGAAAAACAAGCATAAGAATAATACATAGAACATGTTTCCATTGGAAAAAAAAAAAGAGAGAAACAAAACCTAAACTGCTCCTGTACCTGTGTGCATAGTAAAAATATGTATTAATATGAAAAATAGTTTGAAAGAGCTTCCAACCTCCTCTTCTGGTTCTTCTGGTTTCTGTCCTGGATAGTTGAGGAGAGGGACAATAACCATGATAGTTCCTCTTTTCAAATAATCTGCTCTTTGTCTAAACAGGAAAAAAATTACTCCAAGGTCACAATCATGACACCCTGATTGGAAGTTGGGCTCCCTTGGACGTAAACCAAGTATTCTATTCATGATTGAATTTCTCCCGTGGGCAGCACATAAATGCCCAATAAAGGCATATTGAGGGACTTCCCTGATGGTTCAATGGTTAGGACTCTGCTTTTACTGCAGGGGGCACAGGTTTAATCCTCAGTTATGGGACTAAGATCCTATGTACCATGTAGTATGGCCAAAAAACAAAAACAAAAGTGTACTCGATTTGAGAAGGATAATATGGGATTTGGGAATGCCCTAAAAGTTATGAGGAACCTGGTAAAGATGACTTTTTTGGGAGTTAAATTCAACAAATATTTATTGAGCCCTTGCTGTGTGCCACTCTGAGCTGGCACATACGGTAAGGAGTTGTGTTTAGCAGTCTAAAGACCTAAATTAGCAACAAGCAAAGGAGGATTAGAGAGACACGGTCAAGGGCACCATGACTTTGGAGTCAGGCAGACCTGGGTTTGAATGAGGAGTCTTCCACTTACCAGTTGTTTGACCAAAGGCAAATAGCTTAACCTTTTCGGGCCTCTCACACCTCATCTGCAAAATAAGGACTGTAAAAATAGTGCCTACCTCAGAGAACTGTTGAGAGAAATAATTGAGATATTCATGTCCGGCACTTGGCACAGTACTTGGGACAGAGAAAGCTCTCTATCCATGTGAGGCGTTATTGTAGACAAATGTAGGGATCAAGTTCACTGTGTTTGGTGCTAATCTTACCAGCTACTGTGAAATATCCATCTCTGTGGTGACTTGGATAGGCAGGATAATGGCCCACAAGGATGTTCACTTTTCCATCCCCAGAACCTATGACTATGTTACCTCACATGGCTAGAGGGACTTCACAGATGTGATTAAGTTAGGGATCCTGTGATGCAGAGATTATCCTAGATTATCCCAGTGGGCCCAGTGTAATCACAAGAGTCCTTATAAGTGAATGAGGAGGCAGAGGAGTCAGAGGAGTCAGAGAAAGATGTGACAATTGGAAGCAGAGGGATGTGATGGCTGGCTGGGGGCCAGGAGCCAAGAATTGTGGGCAGTTTTTGCAGGCAGAAAAGGCAAAGAAACATTCTTCTCTAGAGCCAGAAGGAACAAAGCCCTGCCGACACCTTGACTAGCTCAGCAAGATATTTTTGGACTTCCAATCTTCTGAATTGTAAGATAATAAATGTGGGTTGTTTTTAGCCACTATGTTCGTGCTAATTTGTTATAGCAGCTGTAACAGACTCATACGGTAATGATGGGCCTGGAGATGGTCCAGATTCTATTCAAGGAAGGACATACTGTCCAGCTGCTGGGAGCATAATCTGGAGACATATTCTGCTGTCAACTTCTTTGGGGTCAGCCTCAGCTGCAGAGAGCTATCTCCTCCAAGTTCGTGTCCTTTCTGGGGGAACTCACCGCTAGTAACTGAGGTAGGCTGGGATAAGGGAAGCTATCCTTGAGTAAGGTCTTAGAGCAAAGATATTTTCAGGCATGCAGAGATTAAAAAAAAATTACTTCCCATTTACCCTCTTCTAGTAAGCTTTTGGAAATGTGTTCCCCAAAAAAATGACAGAGTAAAGTGAGAAAGCTAAAGACAAGACTCCAGGGAAGAGGAGATTTTAAATTGGCGAAAGGTAAAGCGAATTCTGAGGACAGTGACAATAAGATGATTTGAAATGACAATGGTGTAGCAGGCCCCAGAGAGCAACTTGTCCAGACTGGAACAAGAAAACAGATTCTGGGAAGAGGTCTCCAGGAAAAAGATGAAACAGCTTCTTTGAACATAGAGAATATTTTGTTGATCAGCCTATGGCAGAGATGTCAGAGCACTTGGAGAATTACTTAGAAAAAATAGTTAGAAAACCAGAGACACACACACACAAAAACCAAGGTAGTTATCAACTCTAGGAAAAGCAGAGAGTTGTCTAAGAAAGGAGGCATAGTCATAGTGCATCTACTTGGTTTGGTAATAAACAGTATTTATGTGGTTGTAATAAAAACATAATGTAAACATTTGCCACTCCTGAAGTGCTATGTAATGATGTTGGATAGGAGGTGGATAAGTAGGGAATGTTGTTAGTGTGGGGATAAATGAACCAATAAATAGTCTAAAATGGATAAATCAAGAAATTTTGATTTATGTTTCTTATTTAGAAAGACATTAATAAGTACCGGGATAAAAAATATGAAGGTTGTGGGTAGTTGCCTAAGAGAAATAGGACCTGAAAGGTGAGATGGGGAAAACTAGAACAGAGGGGTCCTTTAAATTAAATAAATATAGTTGTTTTTCAACTATACTATTTTGTTTTGTTGTTGTTTTGGCTTCAAGGTTTGTGGGATCTTAGTTCCCCCAACCTGGGATAGAATCCATGCCCCCTCAAACAGTAGAGTTCCCTGTGCTGTATAGTAGGTCCCTATTAGTTATCTAGTTTACGTATAGTAGTGTATAAATGTCAATCCCAATCTCGTAATTTATGCCTCCCCAGTTTCCCCTGGCAACCATAAGTTTGTTTTCTACATCTGCAGTACATAGATTTTGGAGTCTGACAGTCACTTTTTTATCCTCAACTCTGCCATTTGTAACCTTGGACAAATCACTGAACTTATCTGAGCCTTGGTTTTTCTTGCCTATAGAATGGGGATAATACCTGTCATAGGAATGATTTGAGAATTAAATGAGATAAAAATAAGAACAATAATAACTAAGGAACTGTGCTAGCCCCTTTATGTGTATTATTTCATTGAGTCTTTAGGACTTGCAAAATTTATGAAGGGCATCGTATCACAACAATTATTTGTATAATTATTCATTGTTTAATGTGAATGGTTTTCTGTTATTAGGTTGGTGCAAAAGTTTGTTTCTGTTATTAATAGTATTTCAATGGGAATGACGTAACTAGGAGATACAGAATGTAAACAAGATAAACTCAGTAGCATTCTGCTTATTTTGAGACCAAATTTCCAATATCCTCTATCCTCCTATTACCCATAGTATTGAACGTGAAATAAAAAGAACAATGTCCCCTGGGCATCAGCTCAAAAGTGACACCTTTTTGGCTTAGCATTGCATTCTTTTTTAAAATTGTGGTAGAATAAGCTTAACATAAAATTTACCGTTTTAACCGTAAGTACACAGTTAAGTGGCGTAAGTACATACGCACTGTTGTGCAGCCACCATCCATCTCCAGAACTTTTCATCTTCCCCAGATGAAGCTCTGTACCCATTAAACAGTAACTTCCCATTGTCCCCTCTTGCCACCCCTGTAACCATTATTTCACTTCCTCTCTTTATGCATTTGACTATTCTAGTTAATCAGCATAAGTGGAATCATACAAAGTTGTCCTTTCATGTCTGACCTATTTCACTGAGTATAATGTCTCCAAACTTCATTGATGTTGTGGTATGTATCAGAATTGCATTCTTTTTTTTTAAGGTTGAAAAATTTTCTATTGCATGAATAGACCACATTTTGTTTATCCTTTCATACACTGATGAACATTTGGGTTATTTCTACCTTTTGGTCACAGTGTATGATGCTGCTATGAACATTCATTTGCAAATATCTGTTTGAGTCTCTACTTTCAATTCTTTTGGGTATATGCCCCAGTGAAATTCCTGGATTATATGGTAATTCTATGTTTGATTTTATCCTGCTGTTTTTCATGGTGGTTGTATCATTTTACGTTCTCACTAACAATGCACCAGGGCTCCAACTTCTCCACATCCTCATCAATACTTGTTTTTCATATACATTCTTGTGCTGTATGGAAAAGACTCTGTTGTATAGATTCTTAGAAATGGAATTGCTAGGTCAAATGTATATGCCCTCCAAAAGGTTGTACCAATTTATACTTCCACCATCAGTGTATGGAAGTTCTTACTTGCCATTTCCTCACCCACCTTAAATAATATTGTACTTAATATTTGCTATGCACATGGACAAAAAATAACTCAATGCTTAAATTTTTGTGATTGCTTTGGGAATATCTTTTTGCACTGTCGTTGGCTACCCATGTAATTTAGCTATGGTGTAATCAGTTTTCTATTGGTGGTCACTTAGCTTGGTTACCAGCCCACTGCATATGTGAAACGCCCAAAGAGGAGGGTGAATTTGGGAAGCTATTAGAAAATGTGTCCCAATACAATAAAATGACTACAGAGATGTTCAAAATGATAGCCCTGAGTCATCAAGTAGTTGCATGGGATTTAGGAAGTAGAATTGTGTTTTTACAAAGAGTTCTATCAAAAATGATTTAAAATATGAAGGCTTGGTAATTTTAAAAAGCTACCGTTTACTGAACATCAACCATGTGTCACTCTCTGTGTTAGGGGCTTTTCATACATCGTTTTACATCATCTTGGCTGGAACAGACATCTCATTTTACAGTTGTGGAGATGGATTCTGGAGATGTGCTCTCAAGGTCACTAAGCATAGTAGGTGGGTGGGTAGTGGATCCCAACCCAAATCTGTCTGACATCCTTGAGAGTGACATCTGAAGTGGGTCCTGGAGCTTTGTGGAGACAAGTATGGACTACCTGGACCATAACTCCCAATGTCTCGAATATTCTGGGGCTTTTTGTTTTTGTTTTGTTCTTTTGTAAGTGTGTGTGCAAATCCAGAGTCAGTAAACTGTGAGACAAAGACTTGATTGCACTTCCGCACAGAGTGTGCGCCATGACTCACTAGGAAGTGACTTTAGGGGCTGCTCAAATACAATATTAAATGGCACTGAATCACCCAGCAAGGAAGTTACTCCCCTCTCGATCCCTTGCAATCATTTCAACAAGGAGAACGTCCCTATGTGGTGTTAGAAAGACTGTAACATCTTTTTAACCCTGGCCAGTTTTCTTTAAAAAGCAAAGATGCACCTGCAAACTCAGAGCTTCGGTAAGTAACAGTGTCTAGGAAGAATTTAATAACATTATTTTTTAAAATTATATTTACTTCTACAGTTATCATCCAATTATGGCAAGATATCTATTTTTCATTTACTTGAATGAAATAAATTTCCCTTTTACAATAAATTTGCTTTTGTAGAAATAGCAAGTCACTTCATAGAAAATTATATGCTGTGTCAGATTGTAAAATAATTGGGCAAAAATTACGCATAAAGATAATACTCAAATGAAGTTTTGGAGACACTTTAGTGGATCTGTAACAGCAGTATCTGGGCTTCAGAGGTACTGCTATTTGTTAACTCTGTTCATACTTTTCTAGCTTTAGAAAAGCCCCATCATGGCCCCATGGGATGCTTGTTAAAAATGCAGGTTCCCAGGACTTTAACCCCAGAGAGCCGAAGTAAGTCCTAGGTGGGATCTGGGATTTTGAAATTTTTTTGGCTGTGCCACATGCCTTGGAGGATGTTAGTTCCCCAACTAGGGGTTGAACATGGGCTATGGCAGTGAAAGCCCGGAATCCCAACCACTAGGCTATAAGGGAACTCCCTGGGATTTTGTAGTTTTGAGGTAACTGGTTAGCATGGGGTACTTACAGAAATTCTGAACTAGATCTTCCAATTTTAACCCAATACAGGTTTTTTCTTTCTTTTTTTAATGGGTTTGTAACAGGGCTACCTGTGTGCAAACCTGCCAAGCCACAGAAGTGCTTTTGCCTTTGTGCTACTATTGTGCTTCCAGGGATAGAAGCAGTTACAACTAACATTCGGGCTATGTTCTAAGCACTTTACGCTTGTTGAGTCATTGACTCCTCATTATCACCCCAGGAGGCAGACAGTTACTACTCCTATTTTACAGGTGAGGAAACCTAGATCCAGAGAGCTGAGATCCCTTGAATAAGGTCACAGGGCCAGGAGGTTGGCAGAGCTGGGACTAGAACCTGGTTATGTGGCTCCAAGCCAGCATTTTTCCCTCTAGTAGTCCATTACCTTTCCTGGACCCCAGCTCTACTTGTGATGATGAAGAATCCATGGTATCAGGAAATCACACTATTTATAATCAGAAATATATTGATATTTGGACTGAATAAATAAATGAATCAAAGACTAGGTGAATGTTTCAGCATTGAGAACAATTTGCCTTCTCTTGAAACTGGGGCAGGTCTGTCTTTTAAAAACTAAAAGTCAAAAGTTTTACTTCTTTTGATGAGGGAAAAAAAAAAAAAGAGGCATTCTCAATTTACCAAGAAAACTAAACTGTTACTGACATACGTGATCCTGTACACAAAAAGCACAAGAAGGGGGAAAACCTGTGATCTGTCCTGCTAAACATTTCTAATTTTCTCCTCCATTTCTTCAAAGAAAAGAATCCAAAAATCACAGATGAGACTTGTAAAGGACCTTCAGTTTTATTTTTCCAATTCAGGTGCAAAATGGGGCTCAGTGAACTCCGGGTCTGTACCTTTCAGAAGAAGGCAGTCAAATTTTGGATGACTTGAAGCTCACCCAGGACGACCTGGGCAATTTTGTTTACTCACCACACGCATTTTTTCTTCCCTCCCCGCCCTCCCCCCACCCCCACCCCCAGCCAAAGTCACAGATTGGTGCTGGACTTGAAGCCAACACTGGCCCACCAGCCGAGCTGCAGACAGCTGTGTTGGGGTGTTAAGAGGAGGCACATTCTGCTTTTACCGACCAAACAGCCCAGACAGTGTGAGCTAGAGGCAGTGGTGGGCTGCATCTCTGACCCAGGCACAGGTGACCTCCACAAAGGTCTGGTATCAAGGTAGGAAGCATGCCTTGAATATGCACAGACTATGGAACAGGTTTTGTTTTTCCTGTCAGCAGATGCTTTTTTGCACTGCTGAGTTGCTCTGGTGGAAGAGCGCTTACAAGCAGGAGCACATGGAAAATGCATGGCCAGGATGTCAGCAATTGCGTCACAGTTGCTCTTTGCAAAGGGGTGATCACTTTGAACAATGCACACGCATTCACATGACAAACCATTAAGACTCTGGTCCCAGGGAAACAGCATGTGTTCTTTATCAGATGGCTTCCTCAGACCGCAGCACACTGTGGACTGGAGCCCTTCACACCCATTAAACAAATATGGGGCTAACGTTTATATTTTATGAGACGCTTCAGATGTCCTTTGGATAATGAAGCAGTGAACGCTCCTCTAAAAACAAACAAACAAACAAACAAACAGATGATTTACTCATGTGTTTCTTGTATCTGTCAAGATGACTGTTGGGCAGCTGAAGGTAGCCTGTGTCTGTTGGAGTAGATATTGAGAACTGCAAAAGACATGTCAGTAAAAACCAAAGGAAGATTTTCAACTCATGTGCAGTTTGATCAGTAAGGTCCAAGGCCAAAAAAGGGTGATTCTCTAAAAGACAGCTGTCAAGTAATTCTCTCAACTCCAGTTGCATGTTTGAATTACCTAGAGAGCTTTTAAAAATTCCAATCCTTAGGTTGCACCCCAGACCAAAGAAATCAGAATTTCCAGAGGTAGGACCCAGGCCTCAACACTTTCAAAAAAAGTTTCCTTGGTGATTCCCATGCGCAGATAAATCTTATTGAATCACTGCTTTAAGGGGATATTTCTGGGATATTTCCTTACTTTTTTGAAAGTCATATAGCATTTTGGGGAAAATAGTGATCCACTGATATCTCATTTACAAAGGAGTGAAAATGGAAGTCACCATGTAGTGTGGCTGATTTCTGGACTTTATCATCTGCCTCTCTTCTAATTGCTTTGTGCAACTATTGGAAGGCCTGTGCTTAGTGCCTCTGGGGGCCAGGCAAGTACCAAAGAGGAGGTGAAGGCTGAGGGAAGGGGGACTGGAGGGAACTGGAACACCCACTTTGCTCCACCCCGCCTCCCATCCTTTCCAGGTACTGATGCAGCCTAAGTAGGGCCAGGGTTTCAAATTCTTCTGAATAAATTGCTCATAAGAATTATTTTTATGTGAAATATCCCCCTGCTAGAACTGTTTGCCAAAATTTAAAACTCCCTGGAGCCAAATGAAACTCACCTACAGTCCAAATTTGACTTTGTGGACTGCCTTTGCTTTATACACCTTTTGGGGATTCTTTTTATTGCAGTAAAATACACTTAACATTAAATTATCATTTTAATCCTTTTTAAAGTATACAATTCAGTGGCATTAAGTTCATTCATGGTGTTGAACAACCATCACCTTTATCTAGTTCTAGAACTCTCTCATCACCCCAAATAGAAATCCGATAGCTGTTAAGCACTCACTGTCCATTCTCCCCTCCCCCAGCCCCCAGCAACCACCAGTCTGCTTTCTGTCTCACAAATTTGCCTATTATGGGTATTCCATAGCAGAATCATACAGATGTGACCTTTTGTGTCTGACTTCTTTACCTCAGTGCAGCATTTTCAAGTCCATCCATGTTGTAGCTGGAGAAGGAATTGGCAACCACTCCAGTATTCTTGCCTGGAGAATCCCAAGGATGGAGGAGCCTGGTGGGCTGCTGTCTATGGGGTTGCATGCATGCATTGGAGGAGGAAATGGCAACCCACTCCAGTATTCTTCCTGGAGAATCCCAGGGACAGCGGAGCCTGGTGGGTTGCCGTCTATGGGGTCGCACACGACTTAGCCGCAGCAGGAGCATGTTGTAGTATGCGTCAGTGCTTCACTCCTTTTTATGACAAAGTAAGATTCCATTGTGGGTTTCCCTGGTGGCTCATTGGTAAAGAATTTGCCAGTGATGTAGGAGACTTGGGTTCAGTCCCTGGGTTGGAAAGACACCCTGGAGAAGGGAATGGCAACTCACTCCAGTATTCTTGTCTGGGAAATCCCAAGGACAGAGGAGCCTGTCCATGGGGTTGAAAAAGAGTTGGACACAACTTAGCAACTAAATCACCACCACCACCACTAAAATTCCATTGTATGGAAAGACCATGTTTCGTTTATCTGCTCATTAGATGGTGGATAGGTGACTTGTTTCCACCTTTTGGCTCTTGTGAATAGTGATGCTCTGAACAACTGTGTGCAAGTTTTGTTTCAACACAGGGTTCATTCTTCCATAACAACATATGCTTCCGGAACGTTGATCCCAACTCCAAGCATACTCGAAGTAGGTGCTTATGACTTGGGAACTTAACTCTAGGATGACCGAGTCATCCCAGATTGCTTTATACTGTCACAGTTTTAGCACTGAAGGTTCCACATCCCAGGAAGCCCCTCTGGGTGGTTATACCCCTCTAGAGGCCGCTGAAGCTAATAGGTAGAGGAAGGGCTGACAGGACCTCTCTCATTCACCAGCATGAGCCTTCTCAAGGCCAGGCCACATAGTTTAAGTATTTCAAGTGTGACTTTAAAAATCATCATGACAAGTATATGTTCCTTGTTATTGTTTGTAATCGCCAGTGATTTCAGGCCTCTGTGCTTTAGCACAAAACAGTGCTTCTGTGTGTACCTGGAGGATTCCCTTTTATTTATTCCTTCTTTTATTTATTAAAATTTTTTTTAAAATTGAAGTATAGATGATTTACAATGGTGTGTTAGTTTCTGGCGTACAGCAAAGTGGTTCAGAAATGTGCATATATACACATACATAATACATAGATATATCCTTTTCTACATTCTTTTCCATTATTGTTTATCATAGGATGTTGAATATCGTTCCCTGTGCTATACAGGAGGACCTTGTTGGTTAACCATTCTTTATATAATAGTCTGCATCTGTTAATCCTGAAACTCCCAATTCATCCTTCCCCTCGCCTGACTCCAGCAACCACAAGTCTGTTCTCCATGTCTGTGAGTCTGTCTCTGTTTCACAGATAAGTTCATTTGTATCATACTTTACATTCTACCTATAAGTGATATCATAAAATATCTTGTCTTTCTCTGTCTGACTTTCTTAGTGTGATAATCTGTAGGCCCATCTATGTTGCAACAAACGGCCCCTTCCTGCTTTAGTCTTGGCTTCAGAATCTCCTCCTCAACAGAGCTTTCCCAAAGTCCCATTCCTGTCTTTGCACAGGTCTAAAGGACTCTTTTCTCTTTTCCCAGAGCATGTTCTAATTACAGGATTTGTTTGCACTGGTCCCCCAACTGGACTGTGACTTTCTCGAGGAGGGCGGATGGTTGCTGATGTTTTTGTCTGACCAAATACACGCTCTCTACTTCTGGTAATAGCATTTCTCTTTCTCTTTGGGGCACCAGTCCTCCCCTAATCTCGTACCACATGGTTTGTGTAGCCTTGATGCCACTTCCTGCTACCCAGGCCTGGCCCATCCTCACGTCCCACCCCCTTGGCCAATGTGACTGGCTTGGGAATTGGTGGCCTGCACATTCAGTCCTGCAACTTATGTTGAAACTAGCTAGAACTATGCTGGAGTGAGCTAGAACTTCATTGGAACTAAGGAGAAAGGGACTACATTTCTCACAGAATTACTAAGCTCTCTGTGCTTGTCTTTGTCACTCCCTGGGAGAAAGCCACCTAAAAACAAAATCAAAACAGAAGACAGCAGAGTTGAGTGATAGAGAGAGAAAAGGATGGTGCCGGGCCAGAGCAAGATTCCTCCCCTTCATTTCCTGGTGATGTCAGTCACTTTTTTTTTTTTTTAACCTAAACTGGTTTGTGTTGGGTTTTTGTCCTTTGCAACTAAAAGAAAACTGAAGAACACACTGTCCCTAATCTTTAAATTCCATGCATGCGGCATTTCCCTAGCACATTATAGGTACCCAAGAAATGAATGTATTGATACTTTCCTAAGGACGCCATTATGATGGGTTATTTTTTTTTCAGTAATGGAATAATATCAGTGCAAGAAGAGTCAGGAGGGGAGGATATAGAAAAGTTGGAGCCCTCACATACTGCTGGTGGAAATGTAAAATGGTGCATTTCCTATGGAAAACAGTGACAGTTTCTCAAAAAGTTAAACAGAATTACCATATATGATAATTCTGCTCCTAGATATATACTGAAAGAATCAAAAACAGGTATCTAAACAAAACCTTCTACAAAGATGTTCACAGCAGCACTATTCACAAGAGGTAAAAGGTAGGAAAAAATCAGCTGTTCACCAACAGATAAACAGATAAACAAATTGCAGTATGGCCACACAAGGCAATGTTATGCAGCCATAAAAAGGAATGAAGTACTGACATGTGCTTATGAAGTACTGACACTTATGAAGTAAGTGAATCTTGAAAACATGATGCAAAGGGAAAGAAGTCAGACACAATATTGTATGATTCCACTTATATTGACTATCCAGAATAGGTAGATCCATAGAAACAGAAAGCAGATCAGTGGTTGCTTGGGGCTAGGAGAAGGGGGCAAATGTGGAGTGACTGCTAAATGTGTACAGGATTTCCTTTTTGGATGAGGAAAATGTTCTGAAACTAGACAGTGGTGATGGTCACCCAAAACTGTGAGTGTACCAAATGTCACTACTGGTGAATTTTATGTTGTGTATATTTTACAACAATAAAAATAAAGGAATCAGGAGCTTCCTTCGGGCTGCTGCAGATAGATGCTATGCAGGTTGCAGGTGCCCAGATTGAGGCAAGTCTGTAATCCAGGCTGTGCCCTGCCATACAAGCTGTGACCCTTGGTCCCCTTGTAGGGCAGATGCCTTGTTCTGATTCACATAGTCTCCATTTGGGCTAAAGCAGAACTTGATAGACAAGATGGCATGAGAAGTAAGCAAACTTGGTTGATGGCATCACTTTATTAAAATTTTTAATACTCCTCAGCTGTGTACCTCTCAGCATCCACAGAGAGCCACAGTCAGCATCCTTTTCTATTCTGAGGGTGCTGTGTCTGAAAATTTACAGTGCATTTGGGTTCTTAATTTGTAAAACCAGCATAAATCACTGGACTAAACTGCCCATTACCATGAGCTCAAACTATCTCGCCATCAAGAGTGTGAGCTGGTAGTTTTGCTCATGTTGGAAAATTAAGAGGCAAAAGGCCAAAAGGAGAAGAACTCTGAAACAAGTCAGTTTTCTTATGTTGGGAAAACTTTTAAGGTTAAAGGCAGGAACTTTCTGCCTGTACTCATCAAAGGTATTTTTTTTTTTCAAAGTCATTTATGTTTTGGGGATCAGTGAGTTAGAACAGAACAATAGTAATCCTTTCGAAGCTATGAAAGATTTGGTCATGTCCTGGAGACTAGTTTTCTGAACTTTTCCCCCTCCTCAAAGAAATCAATAGGAAAAAAGAAAAAAAGGAATTGCCCTGGGCAATTGCTTTAAGGACAAGTCAGTGGTAGTTGTTGTTTTTTTGTTCATTTTTCAGTTTCAGGGTCATCAACCACCCCTCTGCCTTTGAGTCTGCCATTTTCCAATTTGCGTCTGCATTCATAATGCAACTTAGAAAATATTGGAAGCATTTATCACTAGTGGGCTCAGATAGTAAAGAATCCACCTGCAATGCAGGAGACCTGGATTTGATCCCTGAGTTGGGAAGATCCTCCGGAGAAGGGAATAGCAACCCACACCAGTAATTTTGCCTGGAGAATCCCATGGACAGAGGAACCTGGTAGACTACAGTTCATGGTGTTACAGAAGTCAGACACACACACACACACACACACACACACACACACACACACATACCGCTAATACAACAGGATGTGGAATGAGACTTTTCCTGTCAACCCAGAACTATAAAACTTTGAAGGTGAGGGCAGTGGGTAACAGTACTTCCTCCTTCTGTTATGAGGTGGCCAGACTGGTATTTTGACCATCAGTAACCATCAGCCTCCAGCTAATATAAGACATGGTCAAGATTTTATCCAGAGGAGGTTTCTCCAACAGGTCTTCGTAGGGGGTGTTTTCTTCTTCCCTTTCAACCCCCAAGCCAAGAGAGGAGAGTTCAAAGAAGGATCACTCATGAGACTGGGCACACAGAGGGGGAGTGGCTGGCATTTCACTGCCCACTTAAGGCTGCCCATGGTGAGGAGAAAGGGCAGCAGGGCAAAGGTACATCCTGCTTCTCATGGGCAAAAGCACGTATCCTTAGACTTGAGTCATCCTGAAAAACTCACCGGAGAGGGTAGCCTGCCAGGCAAGGGGCCCTCAGAAAGAGAATGTAGGGTACTTCCTGGGGTATGAGTGGAAAGGGGATGTGTGAGAGATCATAGCACGTGCTTTGAGTCTCCACATGGTCCCCACGGAGGCCTCCAAAGATCCACCCCCACTGTGCACCCCCATGTGAAAGAACCAGCATGTAAGGACTCACCAGGACATGGTTGGGGGTGGGGGGGTGGGATCTGACACTCAAATGTCAGATATATCTGTTCTCACTTGTTTCATCTGAAGGTCCCTTGCACTCATTCCTCTGCTCCTGAACACCAGCAAGAGAAGCTGGAGAGAAGGCAGGAAAGGACATGCCCACCCTAGTCTCCATTGCATGTTCCTGAGCCATCTACGGTCATACCAGAGGGGGTGGGGAAGAGGCATTAAACTGATGTGAGAATGAAACATTGGTTGGACTACAATGGACTTCTAATATGCAAAATTGAGATCATTCTTAATGGTTGAAACTAAAAGCTATGGGATCTTATGAGGGTTTGCCAAGTTCAGCTCATTCAGTAGCCCAGTAACAATAATTTATTTCCACTATTGATGAAGCTACTCTGAGATTTTCATCATTCAGAGCTCGAACGCAGTTTCTGGTGTGAAATATGATTCTCATCAGTTAGTTTCCAGGCAGGGAGCTGCTTCTTGGGGACAGAGAAGCCACAAAACTTTTGGCAGCCTTCTAAGGTTGGAAAGACAAAACTGGGAACTTGAAAGGCTGCTAAGTCACTTCAGTCGTGTCCGACTCTGTGCGACCCCATAGACCGCAGCCCACCAGGCTCCCCCATCCCTGGGATTCTCCAGGCAAGAACACTGGAGTGGGTTGCCATTTCCTTCTCCAATGCATGAAAGTGAAAAGTGAAAGTGAAGTCACTCAGTCGTGTCTGACTCTTAGCGACCCCATGGACTACAGCCTACCAGGCTCCTCCGTCCATGGGATTTTCCAGGCAAGAGTACTGGAGTGAGGGGCCATTGCCTTCTCCTCGTGAAAGGCTAATACTGTGTAAAGAGGGAGTGGGGGACAGAAAAGTGAGCTTGATAGATGGCAATTTCCCACTTAAGGCATTTGGCAAATTCTGAAACAGTGCAGGCCAAGAGGCTAAGGAGCCAAGCAAAATGTTTCTGAGAAACAGCAGAGTTTTCAACAGTCTTGCCATATTATGGAGACAAGGATTAGAACCTAGGACCAGGGGGAGGGGCTTTGGTGAACACCTAAACTTCTCAGTTAGAAATACTGAAAGGCAAGGATTTAGAAGTGAGAGCCAGAGTTAAATGGTGTCTTATCAAAACTGCTATGCAGCCTCCATCCAGCTCAGCCTCTGATTGGATTAGGATGGTTAGTCTTCATGCCATCTGTTTTGCAGAGAAAGGATGAGCCCTCTCCAGAGTTAGACAACATCAATCGGAGACTCTAGATTTTTTTTTCATACACAGATACTGTATTGCATTCAAGAAACATTACAAGGCCTGCCAAGAGACAGGACCAAATCACTGAAAACAAAGAGAAAAATAGTCAATAGAAATAGACCCCCCTCCCCCCAGCTGACTGAGGCATTGGAGTTAGACAGGGGCTTTAAGATAACCATAATTAATATTTTCAAGAAAAACAAAAGTTGGAAAAAATGAAGAGAGAATTTTCCCAGAGAACTGAAATTTGTAAATTTCATAATCCAAAAGATTGAGAACGTAGAGAACACACTTGAGCTCCTCATGGATGGGGGGAAATTTTGAAAATGCTGATTCAGCTCTGTTTGAGCCATTAAACCCCATGGGCCCACAGTCTAAGAAAAAGTTTGATATCTCCAGTTATCATTCTACATCTTAAGCAACTTCCTTTAAGGAATACATATTACCATGAGTTCTGAATCTACTCTGCTCTAAAAGCCCAATCCCTGGAATGGAGCTCTGTTCACCTGAAGAAAGAGGTGCCTTTTGCCAATTATCCTAAATATATCCTTCGGGCAATGCGTCTTGGGAGTACTATCAGTCAAGATGGTCAGGGAAATGAAGCCTTTCTGAGATGACATTTGAGTTGACACAAAGTGACAGGAGTCAATCAGAAAAGTATTGGGGGAAATGTGACCTGGGGAGAGGAGACATAGGGTACAAAGATCTCTAAGACAAGAGCATGTTTGGCAAAAGTATGTTTAACCTGGGGATAGCAAACTTTTTGGTAAAGGGCTAGATAGTAAATATTTTAGGTGTTCCAGGTCATACAGTATCTGCTGCAACTAAATTCTGCTGTTATAATGCAAAGGTAAAGACACAAAATAAATAAATGTGTGGCAGTATTTCAATAAAACTTTATTTATGAACACTTAAATTAGAATTCCTTGTTAATTTTCACGACAAAATATTCCTTTGATTTTTTCTGAACCATTAAAAAATGTAAAATCCATTCTTTAAAGAATTTTTTTTATTGGAGTATCATTGACTTACAATGTTGTGTTTGTTTCTGCTGCACAGCAAAGTGAATCAGTCATACATATACATGTATCCACTCTTTAAAAGATTCTTTTCCCATGTAGGTCATTACAGAGTATTGAGTGGAGTTCCCTGACCATACAGTAAAGGTCTTTATTAGCTGTCTATTTTGTATATGATAGTGTGTACATGTCAATCTCAACTCCCAATTTATCCTCCCCCTCCTTTATTTCCTGGTAACCATAAGATGGTTTTCTATATCTGTAACTCTATTTCTGTTTTGTAAATGAGTTCATTTGTACCGTTTTTTAGATTCCACATATAAACAATATTATGATATTCATCTTTCTCTGTCTGACTTACTTCACTCAGTATGACAATCTCTAGGTTTCTTCATGTTGCTGCAAATGGCCTTATTTCATTTCTTTGTTATGGCTGAGTAATAAGCAACAGTTAGAACTGGACGTGGGACAATGGACTGGTTCCAAATTGGGAAAGGAGTAGGTCAAAGCTGTATATTGTTACCCTGCTTATTTAACTTATATGCAGAGTACATCATGCAAAATGCTGGGCTGGACGAAGCTCAAACTGGAATCAAGATTGCTGGGAGAAACATCAATAACTTCAGATATGCAGTTGACACCACCCTTATGGCAGAAAGCAAAGAGGAACTAAAGAGCCTCTTGATGAAAGTGAAAGAGGAGAATGAAAAAGCTGGCTTAAAACTCAACATTCAAAAAGCGAAGGTCACGGCATCCAGTTCCATCACTTCATGGCAAATAGATGGGGAAACAATGGACACAGTGATAGACTTTATTTTCTTGGGCTCCAAAATCACTGCAGATGGTGACTGCAGCCATGAAATTAAAAGATGCTTGCTCCTTGGAAGAAAAGCTATGATCAATCTAGACAGCATATTAAAAAGCAGAGACATTACTTTACCAAAGCTATGGTTTTTCCAGTAGTCGTGTATGGATGTGAGAGTTGGACCATAAAGAAAGCTGAGCACCGAAGAATTGATACTTTTGAACTGTGGTGTTGGAGAAGACTCTTGAGAGTCTCTTGGACTGCAAGGAGATCATACCAGTCAATCCTAAAGGAAATCAGTCCTGAATATTCATTGGAAAGACTGATGCTGAAGCTGAAGCTCCAATAATTGGGCCACCTGATGTGAAGAACGGACTCATTGGAAAAGACCCTGATGCTGGGAAAGACTGAAGGCAGGAGAAGGGGATGACAGAGGATGAGATGGTTGGATGGAATCACTGACTCGATGGACATGAGTTTGAGCAAGCTTTGTGAGTTGTTGATGGACAGGGAGCCTAGTGTGCTGCAGTCCATGGGGTTGCAAAGAGTCTGGCATGACTGAGCAACTGAACTGAACTGAATATTCCATTGTGTGCATGTACCGCACCACATCTTCTTTATCCATTCCTCTGTCAGGGGACATTTAGGCTGCTTCCATGTACTGGCTATTGTAAATAGTGCTGCACTGAACATTGGGGTGCACGTATCTTTTCAAATTATGGTTTTCTCCAGATGTATGCCCAGGAGTGGTGTTGCTGGATCATATGGTAGCTTTAAGTTTTTTAAGAACCTCCCCTACTGTTCTCCATAGTGGCTGCATCAACTTACATTTCCACAATGTAGGAGGATTCCCTTCTCTTCAAACCCTCTCCAGCATATATTGTTAGTAGCATAAAATCCATTTGTAATTCTGGGACCATAGTTTGCTGATAGAAGGTCAGTTAGGTATTCTGGGATCAGATCATGCAGGACATGTAGGACACGGTTAACAATCAGATTAAGGCAAAGCCCCTTTCACTCTCCAAATGGAAAGTCACCCATTAGGGCGATTGAAGGCCTGGGTGTCAATTCTGGGAGGCAGTTTCCTACAGCCCAAGGGAGAGCATCAGGTTTGTCCCCCTCCCCCCTGCCCCCACACACCATCAAGGGAGGACAAGCAAACACACACACACCCCACGCCCCACCACACACCTACACCCACCCACCCACCCCCACACACCCTTCTAGCCAGAAAGCCAGAGCGGACGTGCCCAGGTTCACGCTGACGTTTTTCCAGCACGCACTATGGGGTTTAAAGTTGGACACACACCTGCTCCCAGCCAGAGCGCACCTGCTGAGCCGCGCGCCGGCCTCCTCTCGCGAGAGCGGTGCAGTAGTAGTGTCCCCCACCCTCGCCCGGCCACCAAATCCCTCTCCCCGCCCCCTCGCCCAGTCTCCGCGCTCTGGCACACTCCCTGCCTTCTCCACCGCCCCCAGGAGCAGCCTCAGCCGCCGCGCGCGCTTCCCCCGCGCCCCCGCCTGCCGATCGCTCGCTCGCACGCACGCCCGGTAGTAATTTCACTTTGCCACGCGAGCTCCGCATCCCCTAGAAATCCCGCCCCCCGCTCCCCCTACCCGCGCCGGGAGCCGTCCCTTTCCCCGGCCAGGTGCGCGAGCCTGCGCGCTCCACCTCCGCCTCCTCCAGCGGGTCCCTGGCGCGCAGGAGCCGGGGCCCGGCGGGGGCGGATGCGCGCACGGCGCCTCTCCACCAACCCGCTCCCCTGCAGGTCTCTCGCTCGCTCTCCATCCCTCGCCGGCGCTCCCTCGCTCCCCCCTCCCCGTGATTGACAGGCAAGATGTCGGTGTGGAGCGAGGCAGGAGCGAATGCAGCAGCCGTCACCCCCGGAGCCCGGCGGCGGCAGCAGCAGCAGCGCGAGGACGAGACAGCAGCCAGCCGCAGTCGCCGCCGCAGCCGCGGGAGCAATGCAGACAGCATCTTGAGAACGCGCTAAAGCACCCCAAACGGTGGACAATGCCGTGTCACTGCAGCTGGGAGGGGGGCAAACCAGATTTTTTTTGACATAAAAGCCAGCCAGCCAAAAATATATAATTTTGTCCTTCACGGAGCCGGTGTGTAAAGAGTGAGCGCTATTTTCCTTCTCCTCCTCCTCTCCCTCCCCCCCTCCTCCTTCTCCCCCGCCCCCCCTAAGTGTACAGACAGCATCACATCACCTGGTTTGCTTCTGAGAAACAGCATCTCTTCTTCTCAGGGACCAGAGACTCAGAGAGGGGAGACGTTCTAATGGAGTCTGCTTGACACCCCAAAATAAAATAATAAATTTTGGCTCTTGTCCCCTCCTCCCACCCCCACCCCCTCAACCCTGTGTGAGATGTTGGGTTTCTTCTTCATGAGACACTGTTGAGAAGTCGCAGTGGTTGGAGAGGCGTAGGGGATAGACTACCTCTACTCCCCCCCACACACCCCCCTTTTTTCTCTCTGGGAGGAGGAGGAGGGGAAGGGGGCTTGCAGAGCAAGCGATGGATGAGGAAAACATGACGAAAAGCGAGGAGCAGCAGCCTCTGAGTTTGCAAAAAGCCTTACAGCAGTGCGAGTTGGTCCAAAACATGATAGACCTGAGCATCTCCAACCTGGAAGGGCTTAGGACCAAATGTGCTACCTCCAACGACCTCACACAAAAAGAAATCCGGACCTTGGAGGTAGGTGTTGCCTATGGAAAAAAAAAAAAAAGCAATCCTTCCTCCCCTCCCCTTTCTCCCCCACCATCCCCTTTTTCCTTGATTCTGTTTGTTGGGGGTGGGGTGGAGGGGGTGGGAGGATTGCAAGGTGGGCACGGTTCGGTCTTCGATCTTCTGTGATTTATCTTGCAAACCCTGCGCTTGGATGTCCCTTCACTGTACCGCTGTCGGCTGCCGCTTGGCTGGGTGGTGGGAGAAGTAGTAGTAATTGTTATTCTTTATTATTGTTCTGGCGGCTGTGGTTATCGTTCGCTTCCTCTCTGAGGAGTGAGTTCTCTCTTTTTTCCGCTTGTGGATTTGTTGATATGCCGCGGGGGGCTTGTGTGCAGGGTAAAGACATTAAGGCGCTGCAGAGAACCCACGTGACCTTGCGCATTCTGCAGGTGGTCAAAAGGTGGTTTTTGCTTGCGGAATGGGGCTGCCTATAAATGTAGACCTCGTCTTTCTCGGTCTCCTTCCCAGCCCTCCCACCGCCCCCCACCCTTGGCTCCTTGGATTTGGTTTGTTTGTTTTCAGGGGTACACATGTCAGGAGGCAAGATGCCTGAAAAAGAATTCCCCGTTGAGCTCCCCATTTCCAGTCGAATCATTTTGATGCAGGGAGCTGTTGCAGGCCTGAAGCATGCTTTTTTTTTTTTTTTTTTAAGAAAAAGCCTGGATCGGCACACACAGGTGGTGTGAGAAAATACTCTGGAATCTTGGTGGGACGGTGAAAAAAAGGAGGGTGGTCGGGAGGAGGAGTTATCTTTGGCGTGTTATAACATTCTCTCTAACAGAACTTGAGGGGGAGTTTGAAGCAATTTTGTCCGGGGGGGAGGGGGGTGGGGTGGGGTGGGAGGTAGGATGGATGCAAAGTTACTCAGAAAGAAGATGGCAGAAATTATTCCTTTCCAAGGCCATCTGGTCAAAGGAAGGAGGTTTCAAGAGGTTTAGAAAATGCCTGGCATCCACGTTGTTCCAAACACCTGAAGGGTTTAACTCACCTCCCTCCCTCAAACCGGCCGGTGGTACACATGGCTTGAGGCTTGATGAAATGTGGGAACTCCCATTACTTGGCATTTGCTGAGGGTGGTGGCCATGGGCTGGGAGCAGAGGAAAGTGGTTCTCCTGTGGTGGAGCTGGCGTGTGCAGAGCTGGGAGGGCCCTTCGTTCCAGCCCGAGTGTTTCCAAGGCCTGCACTCTTCAATCCTGGACTGAATCTTTTAGCCTTTGTGCTCCTGTCCCAGCATGGATGAGCACCTCTCTCTGATTCACTTTCAAGTCTTTCTCCTCCATGGTTTTAAATTTGGCCAGATGTCAGCAGGCAGGAAGGTCATCAGTTTGAAAGTGGAAGTTAGTGTGTGTGTGTGTCTATGTATATTGAATATGCTATTTGCTCCCCTAGAATGTGTCTCTGTATGCACCTGTCACCTGGGAAAATAACTGTCAGAAATGAAATAAGTGTCAAGGGGTAGCAGAGGCGTGGGAATTCTGTTGGGAGGCACAGGTATTTTCTTTCTCAGAGCTTTGGAGAGCCATGCAGGGTGGGACTCTGCCGATGGAAGAAAAAGTGTGGGATGCCCTGGCCCAGCCTTCCGTCTCTGTTTGAGCAGTGCCTCAGAGAAGATTCTGTTCAGAATTGCATGCTGTAAATAAAGAAATAACCCAAAAGGGCCACCGGAGGTCTCTTCTGATCCTCTGAGTCAGAAGTCCCAAATGCTAGCTTGTGTATTAGTATGTAACTTTCTCTAGTTTTCTTTTCTTTTCAACATGCTTCATCCTCTGAGAGCTCTGTGGCTCATGGTGATTGTTGCAGTGGGCCACTGATTCCATTGCTTCTTTTCTGCATAGAGGTTTTCTTTTTAAACTGGGAGAGGTAGGCATTGGTATGGTAGGAGGTGGCAATTACTGGGAGTGCGTCTGTTTGTTTCCTAATCCCAGTATGCCACAGAGCCTGCCAACTACTTTATCTATATTGCCCAAGAAGGGGTCTTGAGCAATTATGCCAATTTAGGCTTTCTAGATCTCCAGGGCTAAGGTGGGGCCCCTGAGGAGGGCTGGTGCCTTAGGGTCCAGCCAGGTGCTGCCAAACCTCACATAGGTTTTGGATCCACAGTTGTTGTTGTTTTTGAATCCCAGAAGTTGTCAAATTGTTTGTATCAAAACCACCTGGGGGAGCTTATTGCAAATGCCCATTCTCAGCCTTTAACCCCAGAGATTCTAATTCAGTTGGGATGGGAGGGGGCCCAGTAAACTGTGTTTAATAAACAGTCAGGTGTTTCTGATGCACGCTTTCTGATTGACACCATGGAAAGACTAAATAGGAGATAGAGGCCATATTTCAGCTATTCGACGATGACCTCTCTCTGCGCACAAGCACTAAAGAAAGCAGTAAATTGAACAGACCATTCCTGAAATTCTTGCCTGTACCCCTGTGGAAACAAAAATGTACGACATGGACTTAGCCTCCAAGAAGCATACTTTATGATGAGAGAGACGAGTAATAACGTACGTGTGAGATAATGATTAAGTTCAACAGTAAGTGATATGGGAGACTGCATCTGCATCCATTAGAAATGTGTTCAGCTGCGTAAAACAGGAAACCCAACCGGCCTGGTAGAGCAAATAATGGTTTCTTTCTCTTAAGTAACAAGAAATCTGGAGGTATATAGCTGCTTGAGTTGGGTCAGTGACTTAATAACATCAGGACTGATATCTTTGTGAATTCTCATGGCCTCTATCTTACAGTTTCAAGATGGCTGCTGAAGCTTTCACCATTACACCCAGGTTCAAGGCAGGGAAGAGAGGGACCAGGTGAGTGGGAGGGAATAAAGGCATCATATCTTTGTTTGGCTTCTATAAAACACCTCTCCTCCCTACCCCACAAATGTTTTAATATGTCTTCTTGGCCAGCACTAGGTCAAATCACTCATCCAAGCTGCGAAGCAATGGGACCACTGCCATGACTGGTTTAGGTGGCTGCAATCCATTGCCTGGTTTGACCTGTTGCTACTGTGTATAAAACCAGGGTTCCGCTAGCAGAAGAGAGCTAGAAGGGATATTGGGTGGACAGCCAGCCATGCTGGCCACAGTACATTATCAGGAGGCACTCTGGCAGAGAAGAAAGGTCATGAGCTTTGGAGTTAGACCTATGCAGTCTCGTGTTCTTGCTTTTCCACTTACTTTATCTTGGCCTAGTGATTTAAGTTTTCTGACCCATGGTTTCATTTTTGGCAAAATAGCAGTGGAAGAATAACATTACCTACCTCAGAGGTGGTTGTAAGGATGAAAAGAGATGACATTTTCAAGGGTCTAACACTGTCTGTAGGCAATGCTTGCTCCTTTGATGGTGATGATGATCATCACGTGGTGTGGAGTAGATGACGTTGGAGGGAACAGCTCAGATAAGAGGGACAGCAGAAGGAGCTCAAGCAGCATTTCCAAAGTATGTTTTGTGGAACGCTAGTTCTGTGGGATGTCAACATTAGTCATTTTTTCAACAAGTGCTGAATTCCAGCCACTGTACTAGATGTTGGTGGTCAACAAGTATTCTGTAGACAAAATAAATCCCATAGTTTACTCATTGGGGAAAGGCTGAGTTCAGCAAAAGAGATAGAAAGGTATCTTTCTATCTGCAGGACTTCTCAGAGCCTTTAATATACCATATTTGTACACTGTGACTCCAAGGAAGGTGAACATCTGCAGACGTCTTTTTCCAAAGATGTCTTTTGGGCTTGATGTTCCACAGAATTCACCCAGGGAAACATGGGGCAGAGTGGTTAGGGGAGCATTCTTGGCTAAAGAGCTGCGACTCTGAGTGGAGAGAAGGATGGAGAGGGTTTAAATTGCAGCGGGCCACGGGAGCGTTCTGGGCTAGAACAACAAACGATAGAGGCACTGTCCTGCCTTCAAGGGGCAGCTTACAAACGGTTTGGCCCAGAATGATGAGTACCTGGGAGTGTCGTAGGAAACGAATTCAGGTCACAACCTCCTGGGGTCTGCCTTAGGACCGGGAAGTCAGACCAATAAAGTTTTTATCTCTTTGAGGGAGGAGGTAGAAATCTGTAAAGGTTTTGGAATGAATACAGTTAAAAAGTTGCTTAAAGTTTAGTCCAGTGGCAGGCGGGACTAACAGGAGGGACCAGCCGGCTTTTCCTGTGAAGGGATAGTAAGTTGTTAATGCTTTGTGAGCCATGAGGTTTTCATTGCAACCACTCAGCTCTGCTGCTGTAGCTTGCAGTAGCCATGGACAATCCAGAAATAAACGTGTTCTTATAAAAAATCACCTAGGGACCCTGAACCTTGAATTTGATATAATTTTCACATATCATGAAATATTATTTTCCTTCTCATTTTTTTTTGACATTAAAAATGTTTTCTTAGGGTTCAGGTCAAGCCTTACAAAAATGGGTGGTGGTCAGATTTGGCCCATGGGCTGTAGTTTGCTGATCCTTGATCTTTAGGGTAGATGAGGTGAGAAAGAACCTGGGGGCACAGAGACCATCTGAAAGATGACTGAGTGGCCCTAGGACTGGTGGGCAATGGCCAGGTGTGGGTGGTCCTGCTGCTGCTGCTGCTGCTAAGTCACTTCAGTCATGTCTGACTGTGAGATCCCATAGACAGCAGCCCACCAGGCTCTCCCATCCCTGGGATTCTCCAGGCAAGAACACTGGAGTGGGTTGCCATTTCCTTCTCCAATGGTCCTGAGTTGGGTTCTATTTTGGTTAAATTATAAGAGGAGGGAGGTATCAAGGATTGGGTTGGGGGATAAGTAAGTAACAGAATCTCCTTATACAGCAAGAGCATTCTAGCCATCACTTATCAATTACTTGTTTTTAATCTGTTCTATCTCAATTATTAATAATGGTTAGAGAGACCATGCTGCTGCTGCTGCTAAGTTGCTGCAGTCATGTCCGACTCTGTGTGACCCCATAGACGGCAGCCCACCAGGCTCCCCCGTCCCTGGGATTCTCCAGACAAGAACACTGGAGTGGGTTGCCATTTCCTTCTCCAATGCATGAAAGTAAAAAGTGAAAGTGAAGTCGCTCAGTTGTGTCTGACTGTTAGCGACCCCATGGACTGCAGTCCACCAGGCTCCTCCATCCATGGGACTTTCCAGGCAAGAGTACTGGAGTGGGGTAGGTACCTAGACTTAATTATGTTTGGGAAACTGGACCTCAGACAATATCCCATTATTTTCAGTGATTCTGTGGGTTGGGATCAGCTGGGCAGTTCTGCTGGTCTGGCCTGGACTTACCGTGTGGCCACATTCAGCTGGCAGATGCACTGGCTGCTGAGAGAGCTGAGCCTTTCCTTCCATGTGGACTCTCCAGTGGGATCACCTGGGTTTCTACATGGTCCCAGTATTCCAAGAGGGTCACAGGGAAAGTTGCAAGGGTCTTGAGATTCAGAAGTGACACAATGTCACTTTCATTGCCTTTTATGTGTTGGCACAAGTCACATGCCAGCCTGAATTTAGATGTTGGGGAAAGAGACTCTGCCACTAAGTGGGAGGAGCTGCAAAGCCCCTCTGGCCATATTTAATTTCTGACAGGTGTAGATACTTAGTGAACACTCACCGTGTGCCCAGAGTTGTTTTATGCACTAGAAACACAGTGGTAAATAAGGCAGGTGAGGCCCCTGCTCTCACGGTGCTTACATTTATGGGTGAATGTCAAGGTGGGGTTGGGGCAGACAGACAATAAGCAAGTGGACAGAGAATCTCAGTTGTGTATTAGTTAGGAGAAGCTATATAGATCCCCAAATGTGTAATGGCTCCAGTAGAGTAGAAGTCTTACTCTTGCTCTCTTGGTTGGGCGGTGTTTCTCTCATGGTCCAGGCCCCTTCCATTCTGCAACATTGTCATTTGTTTGCATCCAGAAAGGGACAAAAGTGTGGAGAAAACAAAGCCTCTTAAAAGCCTCACCCCTGAACGTGCCCTCATCAGTTCTGTTTGCATTCTTTTGGCTAGAATTTAGTCACAACATTGCCAACAGGATGGTGAAGTGGGCCCAAACTGACTGAAGAGCTGGTAGTTCTCTGCCACAGCTAATGAGAAGCTAGTGTAATAGTAATCTACTGCTCTAAAACTAGCCAACCCAGGACTTAGTTATTTATCTGCTTACAAGTCTGCAGTTGGGACTGGACTCAGCCGGCCAGTTCTGCTGATCTTGCCTGGGCCACTTGTGTAGTTGTGGTTATCGGGTGGGTCCATTGAGACTGAATGGTCCAGTGTGGACTCCCGTGGCTGATGGTTGGCTAGTGGTTGGCTGAGGCACCTCACTTCTCTTCCACATGGCCTTTCCAGCAGGACACCCCAGATTCCTTCTTTCCTTCCTTCTATTCTGTCTCCTTAAAATTGAGGTATAGTTGATTTATAGTGTCATCCAGGTTTCTTACATGGTGGCAGCAGCAAGTGTTCCAAGAAGGCCGGCTCTAATTCATAGCCCACTTTCAGCCTCTGCTTCTGTAACCTTTGCTAATGTCCCATTGGCCAAAGCAAATTGTGTAGTTGAGCCCGTGGTCTGTGTGGGAGTTAGTATTCAAGGGTATGGATTTGGCAGGTGTGGTTCTTTGGGGACTAGTGAACAATCTGATGTAACTGAACCACATGGAAAAATTCCCAAATAAACCCAAAAGAGCATAGGAAAGAGAGAGAGGGGTATGGGATGATCAGCAAAGGCCCTCCCCCTTGGGGAGATCTCACAGATGTGAGGGAGCAAAACATGAAATATGTGGGGAGTGTACCAGGCAGAGGGAATAGCAGGGACAGAGTTCTTGGGTGGGAATACATTCCACATATTCTGAGAACAGCATGGGGGCCACTGTATTTGGAGCAGAGTGAGTGGGGAAGGGATGAGGCGCACAGTAGGAGGAAGACACGGGGCCCTGGTCATGGAGGGCTTGGCTAAGATACTTGGATTTTGTTCTAACTGTGAAAAGGGTGGGGGACTGACTTATTTAAAAGATCCTTTTGATTGCTGCAGGGAAAATAGTTGATAGGGGCATAAGACTGGGAGCAGGGAAACAAACTGACAGGCTAGTGTGGGAGTCAAAGCCAGGAATGATGGTCCTTTTGATTCAAGTGATGATGAGGAGATGGAGCAAGTAGCTGGACTCAGAAGTTCACGGGCATGAGAGGTGCTCATGAATCCATGTGAGGAGCGAAGGAAAATAAAGAACTGAGTTTATTCTTAGGTGTTTGGCCTAAGAACTAAGTGAATGGCGGTGCCATTATTTGAAGTGTGAAGACTGGGGGTGCATCAGATTGGGCTTGACGATTCAGTCCTGTTTAGACATTTAATGTTTGTGAAGTAGACAGTTGGGTTTGTGAGCCTGGAGATTTGAGGAAGACTGGATATATAAAGTTCACTTAATATGTCAAGAATATCTTTTCATCTTATTAAACAATATTTTTAATGGTTGTATAGTGTTATATGAATATACCAAAATTTATTTAACTTATTTAATGTAATTCTGTCAGTTGTATATATTTACCATTTTCTACTATTATAAATAATACTGTGGTAGACATCCTCATGGCCTGTAGTAATGCTTGTCTTTGATTTCTCGAAGTAGAATTGCTGGATCTGGCAATATGCAAAGTTTCTGGACATTTAATAGGTCTTGCCACATTACCTTTTATTTACAGTTTGGGAAAGGACCTGCTTTTCCATATCCTTAGTCTGGATTTATGTTTTGTTTTGGTTCTTGGTTGCCTGTATTTTGATGACCAAGAGCTTGGGTTTAAGGAGGCAGTTGTCTTAGGCCAGGATTTCATCTTTCCAGTTTCTGGTTGAGAAGGACCTGGGAACCTGCGTAGACAAGAGGAGCACGTGGTTTTTCCACAGACAGTGGCCAGCCTGCAGTGACCCAGCTCTGCCTTTTTCTCATAGAGACATGGGTGGAGTGTGGTCCCAAAGTCTGAGTCAGTGACAAGAGGTATTTCTGAAGGGTTCTCTGTGGATGCTCTGGGGTTTGGGAGTGGGTTCTACTAGGGAGCTCTAATCCTTCCTCCAGTGGGTAGAAACTGAGGAGTCTTCCTCCTCTCCCTGAGGATGGCTGGTTTTCTGGGCTCTCTTCCAGCCATCCGCACCAGGCTCTATCTGCGGGACTGGGGCTTCCTCCTTGCTGCTCTGGAGCTGGGCAATGGAAGGTACTCAAAAGCCAAGGAAACCAAGGGGGACATGGCAGCCAGGAAGGAGGAAGGAGAAGATGAGGGGTGGGGAGGGAAAAGGGGCAAACATGGGAGAGGAGAAAAAAGCCTGATTTTCTTTGGCAGGGTTTCTGTGACCCTTGGAAGGTCTCTCCAGTGGGGAGTGACCATAACTATAGTTGTTCCTGTTTTACAAGCCAGTTGCCTGAGGTTTGGAGTCACTGATCTGACCCCAATCCTGCAAATTCAGGGAGCCTTGGGTCTGGGAAGAGCTTGACAGCTTCTTCCTGGAGTCCCAAAGAGGGCCTGACCTGGAAGCAAAGAAAGCAAAGCTGAGGGCAAGTGCAGGTGAAGGAGGAAGGACAGACAATCAGAGCAGTGTGATCTGAGATGGGAGCTGGGGGATTCATGAGAAAGGTGAGGATGGAATACTCCACCACTCACACGCTCCCATCAGTGACCATTCCAGATGACGACGGAAGAGAAATGCAGAATTGATGGAGACAAAGTAGGGCATTCACAGAGAAAAGGAAAGATGAGAAGAGGATTGTAGATCTGAAAGGTCCAGCCATTGGCCACTTTGGCTATTGATCAGTTGAAATGTGGCGAGTTCTAATTGAAATGTGCTATAGTTGTAAAATACATGTGCTATGTGCATGCCAAGTCGCTCCAGTCGTGTCTGACTCTTTGCGACCCTATGGACTGTAGCCCGCCAGGTTCCTCTATCAATGGTATTCCCAGGCAAGAAGACTGGAGCAGGTTGCCATGCCGTGCTCCAGGGCATCTTCCCGACCCAGGGATCCAACTTGCATCTCCTACGGCTCCTGTATTGCGGCAGATTCTTTACCACTGAGCCACCGAGGAAAGTGAAAGTGAAGTAGCTCAGTCATGTCTGACTCTGCAACCCCGTGGACTGTAGCCTACCAGGCTCCTCCCTCCATGGGATTCTCCAGGCAAGAATACTGGAGTGGGTTGCCACTTCCTTCTCCGGGGGATCTTCCCAACCCAGGGATAGAACGCTGGTCTCCCGCACTGCAGGCAGACGCTTTAACCTCTGAGCCACCAGGGAAGCCCGAGCCACCGGGGAAGCCCCTGTGAAATACGCACCAGATCCCAAACTCTTAGAATGAAGAATAGAATGTGAAATAGCTCATTGATTTTTTTTTTATATTGACAACATGTTGAAATTATACTATTTTAGACATATTGGGTTAAATAAACTATGTTAAAATTAATTTCATCTGCATCTTATTTTTTTCCTGAGGCTATTAGAACATTTTAAATGATACAGGCAGCTCAAAGTGTATCTCAGTTGCTCAGTGCTGCTCTTGAGCGTTGAGGTGATTTCAGGCTTCCCTGGTGGCTCAGATGGTAAAGAATCTGACTACAATGCAGGAGACCCCGGTTTGGTCCCTGGGTCAGGAAAATCCCCTAGAGAAGGGCATGGTAACCCACTCTAGTTTTCTTGCTTGGAGAATCCCATGCACAAAGGAGTCCACAAGGTTGCAAAGAATAGACATGACTGAGCGACTAACACTTTCACTTTCTTTCTTTCTGTGTTTTGTCATAATGGAAAGCTTGTTCTTGATAAAGACTGAAAGCATGGGCCCCCTCGAGTTACTAGGCAGCCATTGATTAAAGCCATGGATGCATTCCAAAGATGGATGCCTTCGATTTCCCTGGACTAGGAGAGAAAAATGAGATGAAGTCTCAAAAATTATAGCATAATTAGTCCTTGGAAATTTGGGTCAGTGCTCGAAGCAGTAGAGCTAAGTAGTTGGGAAGGCTTGGGCTCTGCAGTAAGACTGCTTGGATCCCAGTCTGAGTTCAGGATTTACTAGCTCAGTAACCTGAGGGTCAATGAGCTCTCCTTGCTGAGCCTCAGTTTTCTTGCTCATAAAATCGGGACAGTTTGACATGGGGTTGTTATGGTGATTCAGTGGACTCATGTATTACAAAGCTGTGTTAAGTGCCTGGCACACGGCAAATGCTTACTAGCTTCAGAGGTTTTGATGATCATACCCTCTGTAGATGGTCACGGGGAGGTGAGATGCTTCAGCCCTGGGTAGTTGATGGGGAGTTTCATTTAGTCAGTCATTGATCACTGAGGCCGCGGTGTGTGAGAGGCAGGGACTAACACAGCAAGACGTGAAAAGGAGAAGCCCATGGAAGCCTTCTATGGGATAATGGCATACCTGCTGGGCTGCAGGTGACATAAGCAATCAAGATTCTTATACCAGGACTGCATCTTTGAATTTGCTCACAGATGACTCACTTCACATCAGTGCCTGGCAGGCTTTAGTCTTTAAACCACGTGCTCATCATAACTCCGAGTTGGATAACAAAATACCAGTTATGGGGCTGGGCCTTACTACTCTTGAACTTGTCTCAAGCTTGTGAGGCAAAGATAAGAGTCAGAAACTGCGATCTCCAAGGGCTTGAAAAGTGTGTTCTCTCAAGGTTAGAGGACCCTAGAGGTTGTGTGGGCCCACATCCTGCCCATGTCCAGCTTTGGCTAGGTGATTTGGGGCAAGCACTACTTCACAAAGCTGCCTTTTAAAATTTTTTCGTTTTTTAAAAATTGTGGTTATATATATATATATATATATATATATATATATCACCTGAAATTTACCATTTTAACTGTTTTTAAATGTACAGTT
The DNA here is from genome assembly GCF_023091745.1 of Budorcas taxicolor. Classification (NCBI taxonomy): domain Eukaryota; kingdom Metazoa; phylum Chordata; class Mammalia; order Artiodactyla; family Bovidae; genus Budorcas; species Budorcas taxicolor. The sequence continues at coordinate 57,311,094 of NC_068926.1, forward strand.
CAGTGGCATTAAGGACATTCACAGTGTTATGCAACCATCATCACCATCCATCTGCATAACTTTTTCATCACTCCAAATAAAAATTCTGTATCCTTTCTGTACCTGCCCCCAGCCACATGATCACCTCTATTCTATTTTCTCTCTCTAGGAATTTGACTAGTTATCTCATGTAAATTGAATTGTACACTGTGTGTCCTTCGTGTCCCGCTTTCTTCATATAGCATAATATTTCTAAGGTTCATTCATGTTATAGTATATATACCAGTGTTTCATTCCTTTTTATGGCTGAATAATATTGCATTGTATGGATAGTCTATGTTTTCTTTATCTGTCCTGTGTTGATAGACCTTGAGTTATTTTCATCTTTTGACTATTGTGAATAATGCTGCCGTGAACACTATTTTACGAGTATCTGTTTGGGTCCCTGCTTTGAATTCTTTGGGGTCATATATCTAGAGTGGAATTGCTGGGTCATATGCTATTTCTGTGTGAAATATTTTGAGAAACCATCATACTGTTTTCCACAGTGACTGTACCATTTTCTGTTTCCACCAGCAATGCCCCAGGGTTCCAATTTCTCTACCTCCTTGGCAAAACCTACGATTTTCTGATTTTTTGAATGTGGTTTTGATTTGCATTTCCCTACTGACTATTTGCATTTCCTAGGTGGCGATAGTGGTAAAGAACCTGCCTGCCAATGTGGATGAGAGACATGGGTTCTGTCCCTGGGTTGGGAAGATCCCCTGGAGGAGGGAATCTGCATTGGAGAAGGAAATGGCCCACTCCAGTGTTCTTGCCTGGAGAATCCCATGGACACTGGAGCCAGGCAGGCTATAGTTCATAGGGTCTCAAAGAGTCAGACACAACCGAAGTGGCTTAGCACAGCACACACAGTGACTAATGAATTAGGCATCTTTTCATGTGCTGATTGACCATTTGTATATCCTCTTGGGAGAAATGTCTATTCAAGCCCTTTTATAAGTCAGCCTTTTGATATGGGTGAGTTATAAAGGTTAGAATTATCCTCTTTATGTATACCTGTATCTGCTCTCTGATGACTTCTGTCCTTGGTTCTACTCTCTGAGGAAAAGTCAGTCCTTCCTTTGGCTGAAGAAGTCTCAAGAAGTGTTTGCATTTAGATCTGGAACCCGCCAGGTAGAGACAAGAGATAGCTGCGTCCACAGATTTCTGACAAGTCTCCAACCCAAATTTTGCAGCCACTGCCTCCCTGCTTTGTCCTGTGTGGGTTCTATTCTTACAGAATTCTGGATTCTGGGGTCACTATTGATGGCGACATTTCCTTTGCCTGTGCACCAATTCTACCCAGAGTATCGCACCAATCAGAAATTGTCACGAATATATCTCTTTGTGCCCATCCACAAAGGCACTGGCATGGTGCCTTGGGCAGTGTTGGGCAGCCTGGACTTGAGCAATGAGACTAATAGGTATAATAAAGAACTCATCAGGTATAAAAAAGAACCCATCCAGGGGCTTTGTTTCTATTGTTGTCGTTTAGTCATTCAGTTGTATTATCTGACTTTTTGTGACCCCACAGACTGCAGCATGCCCAGTTTCCCTGTCCTTCACTGTCTCCTGGAGTTTGTTCAAACTCGTGTCTATTGAGTTGATGAAGCCATCCAATCTTCCTGTCCTCTGTCATCCTCTTCTCCTGCCTTCAATCTTTCCCAGCATCAGGGTCTTTTCCAGTGAGTCAGCTCTTTGTATCAGGTGGCCAAAGTATTGGAGCTTCAGCTTCAGCATCAGTCCTTCCAATAAATATTTAGGGTTGATTTCCTTTAAGACTGACTGGTTGGATCTTGCTGTCTAAGGGACTCTCAAGAGTCTTCTCCAACTCTACAGTTTGAAAAACATAAATTCTTTTGCTCTCAAGCCTTCTTTATGGTCCAACTCTCACATTGTAGAAGTGTTAGTATTAGTCGCTCAGTCGTGTCTGACTCTTTGCTATCCCATGGACTGTGGCCAACCAGGCTCCTCTGTCCTTGGAATTCTCCAGGTAAGAGTACTGGAGTGGGTTGCCATTTCTTTCTCCAGGGGATCTTCCCAACCCAGGGATTAAACCCGGGTTTCCTGCATTGCAGGCAGATTCTTTACCTTCTAACTACTGGAAAAACCATAGCTTTGACTATATGGACATTTGTTATTATTATTATTAGGTAGGAGGTAGAGCAAAGTTCGGAGAAGGCAATGGCACCCCACTCCAGTACTCTTGCCTGGAAAGTCCCATGGATGGAGGAGCCTGGCGGGCTGCAGTCCATGGGGTCGCTAAGGGTCGGACACGACTGAGCAACTTCACTTTCACTTTTCACTTTCACGCATTGGAGAAGGAAATGGCAACCCACTCCAGTGTTCTTGCCTGGAGAATCCCAGGGACGGCGGAGCCTGGTGGGCTGCCGTCTATGGGGTCACACAGAGTCGGACACGACTGAAGCGACTTAGCAGCAGCAGAGCAAAGTTAGTTGCCACTTTTTATATTGTTATGCTTATCTGACTGGGATAAACAGTACATTGTGATAAACCCCCAAAGCCATATTATCCTTTTAATATGTTGCTATACTATTATTTTAATATGTTGCTGGATTTGATTCCTTAGTATTTTATTGAGGGTTTTCTGTGTCTTTCTTCATAAGGGATATTGTCTGTGGTTTCCTTTTTTGTACCATCTTTATTTAATTATCAGGGTAATACTGACCTCATAACATGAGTTGGGAATTGTTTCCTCTACTTCTCTTTTCTGGAAGAGATTGTGGAGAATTGGTGTTATTTCATCTTTGGATTGGAGAAGGCAATGCCAACCCACTCCAGTACTCCTGCCTGAAAAATCTCATGGATGGAGGAGCCTGGTAGGCTGCAGTCCATGGGGTTGCGACTTTTCACTTTCATGCTTTGGAGAAGGAAATGGCAACCCACCCCAGTGTTCTTGCCTGGAGAATCCCAGGGACGGCAGAGCCTGGTGGGCTGCCGTCTATGGGGTCGCACAGAGTCGGATACGACTGAAGCAACTTAGCAGCAGCAGCAGCAGCATCTTTAGATGCTGGTAGAATTCACCAGTGAAACTATGTGGAGTAGAGACTTAATTTCAGTTTTTTGTAGAAGATTTTTAACTACAACTTCAGTTTCTTTAATTTATTCTTGGGTGAATTTTAGTAGTTTGTGGATCTGAAGGAACTGGTACAATTTTTCTAAATTGCTGAATTTACATCCAGAGAGTTGCTCGTAGTATTTCCCTATTATTCTTTTAGTGAGGTCTTACATTCCTAACGTTGGTAATGTATGTTCTTTCTCTTCTATTCTGTGTTAGTCTGGCTAGAGATTTATTAATTTTAGTTTTATTTTCAGAGAACCAATTTTTAGCTTCATTTATTTTCTCTATTGTTTTTCTGTTTTTAATTTTATTCATTTTTTGTTCTTATTATTATTATTATTTCCTTTCTCCTGCTTGCTTTGGGTTTATTTTGTGCCTCTTTATTCTGTTTCTTGAGGTGGACACTTTGTTGAGTTGAGACCTTTTTCCTTTACTAATGTAAGCGTTACTTTAACTACATCCCACAAGTTTTGGTATGTCATATTTTCATTTCCCTTTAGTGCACCTATTTTATAGTTTGTTTTGAAGCTTTCTCTTTGATGCCTATGTTCTTTAGGAGTGTGTCATTTAATTTCCAAGTACCGTGGATGTTTCCCGTTATTTTTCTGTTACTGACTTCTTTTAATAGTTCAGTTATGATGAGTGAACACATATTATATTGATTCTTTTAAAGTGTTTAAGGTTTATTTTGTCACTTAGAATATATTCTCTCTTGGTGAAGCTAATGGGTGCACTTGAAAAGAATGTGAATTCTGGTGTCGATAGGTGCAGTATTATATAAATATCAGTTAGGTCCAGTTGGTTGATGGTACTAAGTCCTCTATATCCTTGCAGGTTTTCTCTTAAGTTTTATTGATTACACAGAGGTAATCTGTGTTGGTATCTCCTACTCTAAATGTGGATTTCTCCATTTCTCCTTGTAGTTCCATCAGTTTTGGTTTTTATGTATTTTGAGCTGTTTTTAAGTTTATACAAATGTGGGACAGTTGTTTTCTTGGTGACTTCACCCTTCAGCATTATGTAAAGTTACTTTTTATCCTGATAATTTTCCATGCTCTGAAAACTATTTCTCTGATATTGATGTAGCCACCCCAGCTTTTCTTTTTCTAGGTTTTTAAAAATTGAGGTAAAATATGCATAACAAAAAGTCACCATTTAAATGCTCCTAAAGTATACAATTGAATGACTTTTCGTATGTGTGCAGTGTTGTGCAACCATTGACCCCATCTAACTTTAGAACATCTCTATCACCACACATGCAAAAAAACAAAAACAAAAAACTCAACAACCAAGAAAACTAAAACTAAACCTTGTACTTGTTAGCAGTCCATCCCAATTTTCCTATCCTCCTTCCCCTGGCAACCTTTCATCTATTTTTGGTATGTTTTTTTCCTCTTCTGGGTATTTCATATAAATGAAATCATACAGTACTCAGCCTCTTATGCATGGCTTCTTTCACGTAACACAACATCCTCAAGGTCGATCCATGGGGTGACATGTGCCAGTACTTCATTCCTTTTTATGGCTGAATAGTATTCCATTGTATGGATCTGCCCATTTTGTTTATCCATCCATCAGTCAGCATTTGAGTTGTCTCTACCTTATGACTATTTGTGACTAGTGCTGCTGTGAATGTTTGTTTGCCTAAGAGGACGGGGCTGTTTGGGGGAGAAAACTGTTTTGCTTCTGCTACAAATGAAAGAAAGATGCCCCCAGGTTCAAGCTGGCACAGAGTTAGGAACTCTGGAGCTGGAAGTCCCTTCCATACCCTCTGTGATTGTACACGATGGTCTCTGGGACATTTCCCTGGAGCTCTTGCAGGTGCTTCTGTGGCTCTTCAGGTTACGTATGCCAGGTTATGAGTCGTTCACACTGACTTCAGAAATGGAACTCATTAAATAAAATAGTGATTTAAAAGACATTTATAGCCATTAAAGCAAAGTATATTCACCCAAGGAAAAAAAGAGAATGTGCATTTAATAAAAAAGAAAAATGAGCACACTTATAATCCCACCATCCACAGATCAGCACTGCTAATATCTTGTTATAGAGCCTTACAGATTTTCCTGCATGCATATGTGTACTTTCATATGACTTTTATGAACAACTATATTTTATTTATTTCATAATGTTCTCCTATTTATTTCTTTTTCCTCTTAAAATTTGACTTAAGACATGAATGTCTTTCCCTGCCAAATCCATTTTTTTCTAATAGCAATTCAAATGGCTGGTAACACTCCAGCATAAAGATGTAGCATAATTGAGTTAAACAACCCCCTTTAGTGAGTTAGATTTATTTCTGGTTTCTTGCTCTCATAAACACAGCCTTAGTGACTACTTTTGAAATGAAATCTTTATAAGCATCTTAAGAAATATGCCTAGAAGTAGAATTACTGTGTGCTTATAAGGCTTCTTCTCATGTATGACCATGGTCCTTTAGAAAGACTGTCCATTTATAAAGCTCTCAAAGTTTATGAGAGTAGAGTTTAAATTGTTTCACATCTCCAGGAATGACAACTGTGAGAGGCAAATGTTACTAGCAAATCTGTAACTTAATAGAATATATATGTAAAGTCACTTTACTGCCTCTGTGAATCCGCTTGTGATGAGCTAAGAAACTTGAGGCAGGCTTGGTTTTTAAAAATACATACTTTCAGTTGAAATAAATGCAGTTATAATCATGTTAATAGCTAGGACACCTAATTTAAGATGAAATTTTTCTGAAATGATTTCAGAAAGGGACATGAGTTTTACAGATGAGGTCATCTGATTTCAGGGGATCACACAGTCAGTTGTTTTCTGGAACCAGACAGGGAACCCACAGAAGGAAAACAGGCCAGGGGCTGGATACTTGGGAGGAGACATAAGGGCCATGATGAACTGGAGAGCGTATGTCATGTTTACAGATGTCAGAGTTGTCAGTGTATTGGATGTAAGCCTCATTTTATCATGGAATTTCCATTTTCCAGCAGAACTCAGAAATCAAAACTGTAAGTAAAAAGCAGACACTGACTAATGATTATCTGATCAAGAACCTCACCAGAGACTTCCCTGGTGATCCAGTAAGACTGCATAATCAGGGGGCACGGGTTTGATCCCTAGTTGGGGAACTAAGATCCCGCATGCCTTATGGCATGGCCAAAGTAAATAAAATAATAAGAATAATAAATTAATTTTAAAAATAAATACTTTTTTAAAAGAACCTCACCATCCTCTCTCTTAGTATACTTAATGTTGGGTAAGGAAAAGGAAGGTACAAATAATCAGTGCTGTCTTGCCCCAGCTCTGCTGGCATAACTTAAGACCTTCTTGAAAACTGTCTTCAGAGTCACGTTACAAGAAAACAAGTCTCTATTTTCTCTTGACCTTAAATAATAGCCTTCAAAATGGAAAGCTACCATCTTAACTTGGCTTGATTGATTCTCGATGATCTTTGTCTATTTAAAACAAACAAACAGAAAAAATAGGCAAGTCCACCCTCAGACAGGCCATTTTGCCATTGCAGATGATCCTGACAGTGCTCTGGGCAGTGTGTCAAAGAGGAAACTTGAGGAGTAGAGTCGTAGGTTTGATGTTGGGATAAGTGTTCAGCCATTTCCAATGTCTGTTCTGAAAGGTGACCTGGTTGATTAGTTTCAACATTCACTCACTCACTTATTCATTCATTCATTCCATTTTGTGTCAAATGCATTAGACATACAAAGGAGACTGGCAAGACTTACAAAGTCTTGCCCATATGGGGCTTAGGATGTATGTATTTATATACAGCACATAAGGCAATGTTCTAAGTACTGGGACCTGGAATATATTGCCTCATGGATCTAGTGATGTGATGCTACAGCTAAGACATGAAGGGCCATGGAGTTAACTTGAGTTGAGGAAAAGCTCTTCCAGGGAGAGGGAAAGTGTGTGCAAAAAACCTAGAGGTAGGAGCCAGTCTGGGGCTTCTGAGGGACCCGATGGAGCCCAGCATGGCTGGCACGCCAAGTGCTTCAGGCCCATTGGAAGGCAAAGGGATGGGACAGCTTGCTTTCCTTTCTCTAAACTGAGTTCCTTCACATCTTCTTCCGACTTCATCTCCTCATTATAGAAAAGTGAGGCATCTCATTTGCCAAATTGAATCAAGCTCTCTAATGTATGATCATCACTTCTCAAGTATGACTTGAAAGCTTCACATGAGTTTATTGGTACCTGACCTGCCTCTTGAGAAATCTGTATGCAGGTCAGGAAGCAACAGTTAGAACTGGACATGGAACAACAGACTGGTTCCAAATAGGAAAAGGAGTATGTCAAGGCTGTATATTGTCACCCTGCTTATTTAACTTATATGCAGAATACATCATGAGAAATGCTGGGCTGGAAGAAGCACAAGCTGGAATCAAGATTGCCGGGAGAAATATCAATAACCTCAGATATGCAGATGACACCACCCTTATGGCAGAAAGTGAAGAAGAACTAAAAAGCCTCTTGATGAAAGTGAAAGAAGAGAGTGAAAAAGTTGGCTCAAAGCTCAACATTCAGAAAATGAAGATCATGGCATCTGGTCCCATCACTTCATGGGAAATAGATGGGGAAACAGTAGAAACAGTGTCAGACTTTATTTTTGGGGGCTCCAAAATCACTGCAGATGGTGACTGCAGCCATGAAATTAAAAGATGCTTACTCCTTGGAAGGAAAGTTATGACCAACCTAGACAGCATATTCAAAAGCAGAGACATTACTTTGTCAAAAAGGTCCGTCTAGTCAAGGCTATGGTTTTTCCAGTGGTCATGTATGGATGTGAGAGTTGGACTGTGAAGAAAGCTGAGCACCGAAGAATTGATGCTTTTGAACTGTGGTGTTGAAGAAGACTCTTGAGAGTCCCTTGGACTGTAAGGAGATCCAACCAGTCCATCCTAAAGGAGATCAGCCCTGGGTGTTCTTTGGAAGGAATGATGCTAAAGCTGAAACTCCAGAACTTTGGCCACCTCATGCGAAGAGTTGACTCATTGGAAAAGACTCTGATGCTGGGAGGAATTGGGGGCAGGAGGAGAAGGGGATGACAGAGGATGAAATGGTTGGATGGCATCACGGACTCGATGGACGTGAGTCTGAGTGAACTCCGGGAGTTGGTGATGGACAGGGAGGGCTGGCATGCTGTGGTTCATGGGGTCGCAAAGAGTCGGACATGACTGAGTGACTGAACTGAAGGTGGGGACAAGTTCTTTAACACCATGACAAATACAAGGCATTCCATAATAATAATTGATGGGCAAGACCTTGAGAAGGGTGACCTGGAGGGAGGGAAAATAAAGCCAGGAGAGAGAGAGTTGGCAAAATGGAAATACATTTTCAATCCCATGCTTTGTGGTTTATTATTAACAGCAAAGCAGAAAACATCTCTACAGAGTTATGAAAAATTCATTAGCAGCATGCTACAGGTCTGAGAAGCTGGTCATTGTTTGATCAGATTAATGATAATAAGAGCAGTCTTATATTAACTCAGATTAAGAGGAGGACTCTTCCCCCTACTATTCAGTCATTCACATATAATCACATTTCCTCACAGCCAGTTGCCCTTAGTTGTCTGCTAAGATGGGAACTAGGGTCTCTGCAAAGACAGACCAGGATGGCAGAGGGTGGGTTGAGCCCAGATGCCACTTTGAACCTGGGGTCCAATAGAGGAAGAGTCTCTAGACCTTCCCCTGTGCTCCAGCTTTTATCTAGTCTCCCTGACGCTGCCCTTCTATTTTTCAGATCTACCTTCCTCCTAAACCTGTGTCATCCCAACTCATGATTTCTCAGTGTGGAGTCCCTGCAGTGTTCTGTGTGGTATTCTAGGTGCTAGGGATACATGCAAGTGTAAAACGGGCACAGAGCCCTGCTGTAGTGCAGCTCACATTCCAACTGGTGGAGACAGACAATAAATACATGCAAAAAAAAAAAAAATATCACCTTTTCCAGCTTCATGGAAAAGGTGACATTTGAGCAAAGACTTAAACGAAGTGAGGGAGCCATCCATGAAGCTGTTAACATTTAGAGCAAGGCAACATCTTGTACAAAGGCCCTGAGGCCATGGAGAAAGCTTGTATGACTGGTGTGGAGTGTTGAGGATTAGGTCAGAGCAACAGAGTGAGACCAAATCAGTAGGGTATTTTGTTATTGTTTAGTTGCTGATTCGTGTCTAACTCTTTTGTGACCCCATGGACTATAGCCCACAGGCTCCTTTGTCTTTGGGATTTTCCAGGAAAGAATACTGGAGTGGATTGTTGTTTCCTTCTCCAGGGGATCTTCCTGACCCAGGGATTGAACCCACTTATCCTGCATTACAGGCAGATCCTTTACCACTGAGCCACCTGGGAAGCCCAAGTTTCTTTTAGGCCAGTGTAAAATTTTTACAAAGTGCGACGAGGTGCACTGGAGGGTTTTGAGCAGAGGAGAAACATGACCTGTCTTGAGTTTTATTTATTTATTTTTAATTTATTGTTATTTTAAAAGGTGTTTATTTACTTATTTAGTTTTGGTTGTGCTGGATCTTTGTTGCTGCGCATGGGCTTTCTCTGGTTGTGGGGATCAGGGGCTGCTCTCTTATGCAGTGTGCAGGCTTCTCATTGCAATGGCTTTTCTTTCTGTGGAGCAAGGACTCAAGGGCACCTGGTGTTCAGTAGTTGTGACACACAGGCTTAGTTGCTCTGAGGCATGTGGAATACTATTTCTGGATCAGGGATTGAACCCGTGTCCCCTGCATTGGCAGGTGGGCTCTCAACCACTAGGCCACCAGGGAAGTCCCTTTCTTGAGTTTTAATAGCATCTTTCTAAGTAACAGACCATAGAAGGCAAGAGTAGAAGAAGGCAGACGAGTTGGAAGATTATCATCGATGGGAGACAATGGTGGGTCACACCAGGCCGGTGAGCTGTGGTTGGATTTTGGATATGTTTAGAACTCACGGCAAATAGGATTTCCATATATTTTTTACCTTGCCTATTGATTGATGTAAAAAATGGTTATGCTTACTGGTTGCATTAATCTGAACTCTTTTGGTCACAAGTGACAGAAACATAACTCAAATTGTTTGTATAGAAAGTGGGAATTCTTTGGCTTATGTAACTGAGAAGTCAGTGCGGGGAGCTGACTGGTGTCTCAGAACCATGGCTGAGGCTGACGGGCTGCAGCAGCGCCAGCCCCTGCGGCCACAGGTGGTCACGGACGACAACCGGACACCGGAGGCCAAGGGCGGCAAGTAGGCCTGGCCTGGAGCGGGGCTGTGCCCCGAAGGTGGCGACAGCAGCTGGCACCTCATTTAGTCCTCGGCAGCCTCACTTCGGGAGAAGGCAGTGGCACCCAACTCCAGTACTCTTGCCTGGAAAATCCCATGGGCTTAGGAGCCTGGTAGGCTGCAGTCCATGAGGTCACTAAGAGTCGGACATGACTGAGTGACTTCACTTTCACTTTTCACTTTCATGCATTGGAGAAGGAAATGGCAACCCACTCCAGTATTCTTGCCTGGAGAATCCCAGGGACGGGGGAGCCTGGTGGGCTGCCGTCTATGTGGTCACACAGAGTCAGACACGACTGAAGCGACTTAGCAGCAGCAGCTTCAGTGTGGGTGAATCTAGATACTTATAGAGGGCAGACAGTACCTCTCTCTCCATCTCTCAGCTCTGCTTTTGTCCTCTCTTGTCTTCATCCAGTCTTTCTGTCACCTTAGCTACTATGGAGGAAGAGCACTGTTGTTTCCTAGGAGCTCCAGTGAATGTCTGGGATAGCCTTTCCGCTGATCAGGTTTGGTTCATTCCTGTACTCCTCCTCTCTACAGGAGGGCAGAGCATTCTTATAGGTCAGTTTTGGAACCAGGGTGAAAGATCGGCACTTCCAGGCCTCATGGACTGAGTAGGGATGTTCTAACCAGAAGATGATAAGTTCGGCTGGAGGGAACACTAGATTCTTATTCAGCAAATGTCAGGAATTTCAGCAAATGTCAGGAAGTCTAAGGAGGATATAAGGAGCAAAGGGTAGAGCATACCCTGAGAATGTTGAGGTGCCTTGGAGTGGGATATTTCAGAGATCTTTTAACTCAGTGTTCACACAATCAGCAGATTTATCTAATCGTCTTACTCTGGTAGTCGGCTCTGGGCCTAAGGAAACTTTGCTTCCAATGCGTTCTCATGACTGACCTCCCTTTTGAGATGGGCTGTGTATCTCTCTTGGGACAGTGATTAGATGGAGAGTTAGTATACAACATATGGGTCCCAGTTCTGCCACCCTCTTGCCACACAGATTTAGGCAAATTACATAACTTTAATGAACCATAGAGGATATTGGCAGGATCAAAGGAAAGACACTTTTTATTTTTAACTTTACTTTTTGGCCCCGCCGCAAGGCATGCGAGATTTTCGCTGTCTGACCAGGGATTGAATTTGAGCTCCATGGACTGGGAGTATGGAGTCTTAACCACTGGACCACCAGGGAAGTCCTGAAAGATACTTTTTAAAGTGCTTGGGAAAATGGACCCACGTGTCAGGGCCTTGGCTGGATTGCTCCTAGTTAAAGACTGCGTTGTATTTTCTGATATGGGGCTGCCAGGTAAAATACAGGATATTCGTTAAACTTGAATTTTGGATAGATAATGAATATTTTTCCAGTGTAAGTATGCCCAAATATTATACAGGACATGCTTATATCAAAAATCATTTTTGTATATCAGACATTCAGATTTAGCTAACTATTCTTTTATTTGCTAAACCTGACAGCCCTGGGTGATCATGACAAGGGAAATAAATGCGTTATTATTACTGATTGCCCATGACTGTCTACTGACAATTCATACAAGGAGACATGACTAGTGTTCTCAGATTGGACATAAATGGATTTTTTGTTCTCTTTTTGGACTGTGGGTTTATGGGTAAGTTTGAATTCTTAAATTTGACTGTGTTAGAGTCATATATGTCAATCCTGCTGCTGCTGCTAAGTTGCTTCAGTCGTGACCGACTCTGTGCGACCCCATAGATGGCAACCCACCAGGCTCCCCCGTCCCTGGGATTCTCCAGGCAAGAACACTGGAGTGGGTTGCCATTTCCTTCTCCAATGCGTGAAAGTGAAAAGTGAAAGTGAAGTCACTCAGTCGTGTCCGACTCTTCGCGACCCCATGGACTGCAGCCCACCAGGCTCCTCTGTCCATGGGATTTTCTAGGCAAGAGTCAATTCTATACTAACATATTTTGAAATTCTCATTGTAAAAAAGATTTAAATCTTGGATAATAGTGTTGCTTCTTCCAGTTATGAGTCATAACCTTGGGCTTAACCTTCTCCGTGTCTCAGTTTTCCCATCTGTACAAACAGGAAGATGACAGTACTTACCTCATAGTGTTGTTATGAGGATTGGATAATATACGCAAAGTGCTTAGCTCAGTGTCTGGCATGTGACAAGAGCTCAATAACCATTAGCTGCTGCAGTTATGGCAAAGCTCTAGAAATTAATCTGGTTCAGAAAAATATGTGTTTCGTTTTCCAAATTAACTTCTCAGCTCTATTTGGAAAATTTGGGGTTGAATTGTCCTATGGTTTGGGCTTTATGCTTACTAGATTGAACTCTTGAAGCAGCGTAACAAGATAGAGACTTGAACTTGACATATATGAACAGTTTTGACCTCCAAACTGCGAGATGAGAGAAAAATGAGGAGTGAGAACTAACAGTGATTGGGATTGTTGTTCCCAGGCTTGATTTTGGGCATGATTTTGGCAGTCTTAGCTCAAGATTTTGCCCCACATCCAAGGAGGCATGCCCTGTTTAGCAGGAGGATGGATGTAGGAACACGACTTGGATTCCAGGGCTAAGGAGCTGTTCTTTTTGAATCATTTTCTGCAGCTCCTATTTCTGATTCTATCTATTCCTCACTCCATGGCAAATGCCAGGATTGAGTACAGATGAACTCTTGGTCTCCAGAAGTGTTTGAGGGCTGCCCGAGAACCAAGTCTGGACAGGGCCTGCCCAGGGTTCAACCTGTGTATCATGCATGCTTCTTTTTCCTTGGCATCATTTAACATGGAAATGTTTTCAACCTGGGTGTTTTTATTCATATGCTGTTGTAAGAGGAAAGTTTTTAGACAACTGTGGGAGACCCAGTGGCTGAAGTCTCTGCAAGATTCTTGTAACTTCTGTAAAAAGAGTGTGCTTGGGGGTTATGAAAATTTCAAAGGCAAATCAAAACGTGCTGGTGTATACTGAATCCTAAGCACTCACCTGAGCTTCAGGTACATGGTTCCCCACAGTGTGGCCCATGGACAAGTGGTGTCAGTGCCACTTGGGGGCTGGTTAGAAATACAGAGGCTCAGACTCATCCACTTAGTTCATTTGTTTGTTTATTTTTGGTTGCATTGAGTCTTGGTTGCTTTGCGTCAAGTTACGGCACGCAGGGGCTGCTCTTCGTTGTGGTACACAGGCTTCATTACGGTGCTTCTCTTGCGGTGGAACATGGGTTCTAGGCCCATGGACTTCAGCAGATGCAGCACATGGGCTCAGTAGTTGTGGCCTGTGGGCTTAGTTGTTCCATGGCATGTGGAATCTTCCTGGACCAGGGATCAAACCCATGTCCCCTGCACTGGCAGATGGATTCTTATCTACTGTACCACCAGGGAAGTCCTGAATTGCATTTTAATACAATCAGATTATCTGCGTGTACATTAAATTTTGTGAAGCACCAGTTTAATCCTTAGAGCAACCCCAATATTATTAGTTCCATTAAAAATGCTTTTCTTGTGGTAAAATGTGCATGATATTTACCATTTTAACCATTGGTAAGTATACAGTTCAGTGATGTTATATATTTACAATGTGGTATAATAATCACCACTGTCTATACCCCAAACTTTTTCATGACCCCCAGGAAAAACTCTGTAACCATTGAACAATCACTCCCCCCTCCCACCTCTTCCATCCCTTGGTAACACCTATTCTCCTTTCTGTCTCTCTGAATTTGCACATTCTAAATATCTCATATAAGTGGAATCATACAGTATCTGTTTGTTTGTGTCTGACTTATTTCACTTAGTATAGTGTCTTCCAGGGTCATCTATGTTGCCATGTGTATCATCACCTCATTCCTTTTTACATCTGAATAATATTCCATGTCAAAGTGAAAGTTGTTCAGTTGTGTCTGACTCTTTGAAACCCCATGGACTGTAGCTTGCCAGGCTCCTCTGTCCATGGAATTCTCCAGGCAAGAATACTGGAGTGGGTAGCCTCCAGGGAAGCCCAAAAATACTGGAATGGATAGCCTATCCCTTCTCCAGGGGATATGCCTGACCTAGGGATTGAACTGGGGTCTCCTGCATTGCAGGTAGATTCTTTACCAGCTGAGCCACCATCTGAGCTACCATATAATATCCCGTTATATGGAGAGGTCGCATCTTCTTTATCCATTCATCTGTTGATGGACACTGAAGAGTCATTCCTACCTCTTGACTATGGTGAATAATGCTGCTATGAATATTCATGTATAAATATCTGTTTGTAATTTTCCTGCTTTCAGTCCTTTTGGATGTATTCCTAGGAGCATTAACTCCATTTACACATGAAGAAATTGAGAGCAGAGACGTGAAGGAACTCGTCTCAAGTCACCCAGCTGCTGGGTGATAGCGCTAGGTTTCTGGATTTTTAAAAAGTGTTTTAGCTGCTGCACCTTGTGGCATGTGGAATCTTAGTGCCCTGACTAGGGACTGAACCTGTGCCCCCCTGCATTGGAAGGCAGAGTCATTACCGCTGGACTGCCAGGGAAGTCCCTGGGTTTCTGCATTTATTCGGTCGCTTCTCTTGTTCCCAGGGGCCACATGCATAATTAAAGAGGAAGACAAGTATTGTTCTTCCTTTCTAAGGGTGACCGTGTGGCCTGGTGGTAAATATTGGGCTTAGGGGCCTTCCAGCTCTGAGCTGAAATCCCAGCACCTGCCCTTGCTAAGTTCAGTGTCCTGCACGTCTTGCGCTTATTACCTGTCTAGTCTTTTTCCATCTGTAAAGTCAAGATACCCACCTATGGGAATTGCTGTGAGAGTTAAATGGGAAAAAGTAATGCAAATTCCTGGTTTGTAAATATTTAAGAAGCATTATTTGCCATTAAAAATAAGGAGGCACCTTAAAAAATTAAACATACGAATATTATATGATCTAGCAATTCCACTTCTGGATATATATCCATCAGGACTGACAGCAGGGACTCAAATAGGCATTTCTACATGAATATTCACAGAGGGATTGTTCACAATACCCAAGAGGGTGGAAACAACCCAATCGTCCATCAACTAATGAATGAATAAACAAAATGTGGTCCATCCATACAATTGAACATTATTTAGCCACGAAAAGGAATAAAGTACTGACACATGCTAAACATGGATGATCCTTGAAAACATTATGCTAAGTGAAATAAACTAAACACAAAAGAATCAGCACTGTCTTTTTCTATTTTCATGTGATACCCGGCATGGTGAAATTCATACAAGCAGAAAGTAGAATTGTGGTTGTCTGGGGCTGGGAGAGAGGGAAATGGGGATTTATTGTTTAATGGGCGTGGAGTTTCAGCTTAGGAAGATGAAGAGATTAATGAGATGGATGATGGTTGCACAAAAATATGGATATGCTAAAATGGTATATTTTGTTATATATATTTTACTACAGTATAAACATAAGGAGGAAAAGAAAGGGAAGAATGATTTTTCTAGGTACTAATTTTTTGCTGGTATGTCCCGACTACCTTGTTTTCAGCGTACCAGTGTTTGACTGGTGTCCAGGAAAGGCTGAGTCCTTTATAATGATTATAAAATCATTACCCATAAGTGATCAGTGTTGTTATTGGATGCTGACAGTGCTGGGCAAACCCCTTTCCATATATTATTCTGTTTTCATCCACACAGCAACCCTGGGAGGTGGGTGCCCTCATATTCGACACATGCAAAAACTGAGGGATTAGATAACTTTCTGAAGGACGCACAGCTAGTTGTTGATGGAGGCAGGATTTGAGAGCTTCAGGACCTGCTGTCCTACAAACCAAGCCATGCTGCCTCCCAGGATGTGCACCCAAAGGTGACCTGCACAGGGCACCCTCAGACCATAATTATGCCTCTCTATTGCAGGAAGAGGGTAGGTGGAGAAGGTCACTGGGCTATCTGTGGCTTTCCCTACCAGTAGCTACTGAGTGAATTTTCTCCTCTGGGTAGGAATGAATGCATGACAGGAGAAGGGGTGTTCAGGGGACCTCCCTTGGTGCCAGAAAGAGCTCTTGGAAATAGTACCAGTGGATTCCCTCCCAGGAGAGATCAACTAGTTTCCTCTGTTTAAAGCAGCCCTGACATATGCAAATCAAATTTATAATTCACCTCAAAAGCAGCAGCTTCCAGATTCCTAACTGAGAGATGCTAATTAGGAATTATGGAGTGTTTGTCATCCTTGGGGTGCTTCGCACATGATGTTCGGTGCTCATAGCATCCTTGTCAACAAGTTATCAGGACTTTGTTTTTGTAGCAGAAAACAAGATGAGCTAGTGAAGCTTTGCCTGGTTTCCTAAGAAGGAAACCAAGGCGAGGATGGGGAGAGAGCTGACTTTTCTTCTCTTTTCTCTGTCGTTTACTTCCAGATCTACACAAGAAAGATAGACAGGCAGCCATTACTTCGTTTCTTAGAATGCCTTGAGCAGCATTCCATGTCAGATAAGCACACAGTTTAGAATCGGCCCTGGGTTCAAATCTTGAATTTGCCGTTTATTAGCTGTGTGTCTTTGAACAACTCTATCAGTTTTATCATCTGTAAAATACAGATGACAAAATACAGGTAACAAAACCTACCTCTCAGGGTTAGCTGTGTGTCTTTGAACAACTCTATCAGTTTTATCATCTGTAAAATACAGATGACAAAATACAGGTAACAAAACCTACCTCTCAGGGTTAGAATTTAATGAGATAATGCATGTAAAATGCCTTATATTAGACATGCAGGAAGTAATAATATTAATACCCACAGCTATTGTCATTATTGTTGTTCAGTCACTGAGTCATGTCCAATTCTTTGTAACCCCTTGGACTGCAGCACACCAGGCTTCCTTGTCCTTCACTATCTTGCAGAGGTTGCTCAAACTTACATCCATTGAGTCGATGATGTCATACAACCATCTTGTCCTGTTGCCTCCTTCTCCTCCTGCCCTCAGTCTTTTCCCAGCATCAGAGTCTTTTCCAGTGAGTCGGCTCTTCGCATCAAGTGGCCGAAGTGTTGGTGCTTCAGCTTCAGCTTCAGCATCAGTCCTTCCAATGAATATTCAGGGTTGATTTCCTTTAGGATTGACTGGTTTGATCTCCTTGCTGTCCAAGGGACTCTCAAAAGTCTTGTCCAGCACCACAATTCGAAAGCATCAATTCTTCAGTGCTCAGCCTTCTTTATAGTTAAACTCTCATTTATCTACTCTCACTATATCTACTTTATAGTTAAACTCTCACTATATCTACTTTTTCCCCATTTATTTGCCATAGAGTGATGGGACTAGATGCCATGATCTTAGTTTTTTGAATGTTGAGTTTTAAGCCAGCTTTTTCACTCTCCTCTTTCACCCTCATCAAGAAGCTCTTTAATTCCTCTTCACTTTTTCCCATTAGACTGGTATCATCTGCATATCTGAGGTTATTGATATTTCTCCTGGCAATCTGGATTCCAGCTTGTGATTCTTCCAGCCTGGCATTTTGCATGACATACTCGGCATATAAGTTAAATAAGCAGGGTGACAATATACAGCCTTCATGTACTCCTTTCCCAGTTTTGAACCAGTCCATTGTTCCATGTCTGGTTCTAACGGTTGCTTCTCTAACCTGCATGCAGATATCTCAGGAGGCAGGTAAGGTGGTCTGGTATTCCCATCTCTTTAAGAATTTTCCACAGTGGGTTATGATCCGCACAGTCAAAGGCTTTAGCATAGTCAGTGAAGCAGAAGTAGATGTTTTTCTGGAATTCCCTTGCTTTCTCTATGATCCAGTGGATGTTGACAGTCTGCCTTTTCTAAATCAAGCTTGTACATCTAGAAGTTCTTGGTTCACATGCTGCTGAAGCCTCGCTTGAAGGATTCTGAACATTACCTTACTAGCATGTGAAGTGAGTGTAATTGTACAGTAGTTTGAACATTCTTTGGCATTGCCCTTCTTTTGATTGCAATGAAAACTGACCTTTTCCAATCCTATGGCCACTGCTGAGTTTTCCAAATTTGCTGGTATGTTCACCTCCACTAGGTTTGTTCACAATAATGCTTTCTAAGGCTCACTTGACTTCACACTCCAGGATGTCTGGCTCTAATCAGTGACCACACCATTGTGGTTATCTGGTCATTAAGACCTTTTTTTGTACAGTTCTTCTGTGTATTCTTGCCACCTCTTCTCAATCTCTTCTGTTTTTGTTAAGTCCTTGCTGTTTCTGTCCTTAATTGTGCCCATTCTTTCGTGAAATGTTCCCTTGGTACCTCCAGTTTTCTTAAAGAGAACTCTAGCCTTTCCCATTCTGTTGTCTTCCTCTATTTCTTTGCATTGTTCACTCAAGAAGGCGTTCTTGTATCTTCTTGCTGTTCTCTGGAACCCTGCATTCATTTGGGTATATCTTTCCCTTTCTTCTTTGCCTTCCACGTTCTCTCCTTTTCTCATCTATTTGAAAGGGCTTCTCAGACAACCACTTTGCCCTCTTGCATTCTTTTTTGTCCTTTGGGAAGATTTTGGTCACTGCTTCCTGCACAATGTTATGGACCTCTGTCCATGGGTCTTCAGGCACTCGGTCTACCAGATCTAATCCCTTGAATCTATTCATCACCTCCACTGTATAATCATAAGGGATTTGATTTAGGTCATACCTGAATGGTCTAGTGGTTTTCCCTACTTTCTCTATTTAA
This sequence comes from Budorcas taxicolor, assembly GCF_023091745.1. Lineage (NCBI taxonomy): Eukaryota > Metazoa > Chordata > Mammalia > Artiodactyla > Bovidae > Budorcas > Budorcas taxicolor. The sequence goes on from NC_068926.1 coordinate 57,330,082, forward strand.
GCCTGAGTTTTGCAATAAGAAAAGTTGTCATTATTATACAGTTACTATCATGTAAAATATCATCACGTGTTAAAAATTGTCAGCATTAACTATCTTTTCCTGTAAAGAGTAAGGTAAACAGGAGACTATTTAAAGTCTTTTTTAATGGAAAAAATTAACAGATTGAGCCATAATCAGCATTTTGCTAGTCTTGTTTCTTTTGTCTGTGTGTGTATGTTCGCAGTGTTTTGAAGCAAATCTTAAATGTTGTAAGGTTTTATCTGTACTTCAGCATGTGTCTCAATCAGGTTAATAAACCTTTTAAAATAATACAACCACAAAGCTGTTAACCACAGATTCCAGTATAAAAACTAATTTCTTAATGTAATTTAGTATACAGTTCATGTTCAGAGTTCTCCATGTGTTTTTAAAATGTCTTTTTGCAGTTGATTTGTTTAAATCAAGATCCATATGAGGATCTTATATTGCATTTGGTTGATGTGTCTCTTAAGTTCTTAATCTTGATAGTTCCTGGTCCTTTTGCCCCATGTTACTTATTTGTTGATAAAACAGATTCATTTGTCCTGTAAAGTTTGTATGCTTCCTTGGAGTGTGGTTTAACTTGTCCCTCTATCCACATGTTTCCTATCAAAGTGAAAGTGAAAGTCGGTCAGTCGTGTTGTGTCTGACTCTTTGCAACCCCATGGACTGTACAGTCCATGGAATTCTCCAGGCCAGAATAGTGGAGTGGGTAGCCTTTCCCTTCTCCAGGGGACTTTCCCAACCCAGGGATCGAAGCCAGGTCTCCCACATTACAGGCAGATTCTTTACCAAGGGCACTATTAGGGAAGCCCATGTTTCCTGTCAAATGATAGCTAAATCTAGAGATGTTTGATTAAGTTTAGGTTTACTTTTTCTTTTGCAAGAATACGTCATAGGTGATGCTGAGCATTTTGTAATGATCACACCAGAAAACACATAACATCTGAATACCACCTTTTCAGTGATGTGAACATTGATCACACAGGATCGTGTACTGCCAACCTGATGTACCCATTATGTGTTCCAACAGTCTTTCACCTAATGACTGGCATCCACTGATAACCACAGCTAGGTCCTTGATTCCCTTGGGGGGTTGCAGTATCATGCTTTTCCAATTTGGTCATTCCTTCTGCATTTTAAGCTAGAAATATTTTATAAATAACCTTTCAGTTCAGTTCAGTTCAGTCGCTCAGTCATGTCCGACTCTTTGTGACCCCATGAATCGCAGCACGCCAGGCCTCCCTGTCCATCACCAACTCCCGGAGTTCACCCAAACTCACGTTCATCAAGTCAGTGATGCCATCCAGCCATCTCATCCTCTGTTGTCCCCTTTTCCTCCTGCCCCCAATCCCTCTCAGCATCAGAGTCTTTTCCAATGAGTCAACTCTTCGCATCAGGTGGCCAAAGTACTGGAGTTTCAGCTTTAGCATCTTTCCTTCCAAAGAACACCCAGGGCTGACCTCCTTCAGAATGGACTGGTTGGATCTCCTTACAGTCCAAGGGACTCTCAAGAGTCTTCTCCAACATCACAGTTCAAAAGCATCAATTCTTCAGTGCTCAGCTTTCTTCACAGTCCAACTCTCACATCCATATATGACCACTGGAAAAACCATAGCTTCGACTAGATGGACCTTTGTTGGCAAAGTAATGTCTCTGCTTTTGAATATGCTATCTAGGTTGGTCATAACTTTCCTTCCAAGGAGTAAGCATCTTTTAATTTCGTGGCTGCAATCACCATCTGCAGTGATTTTGGAGCCCCCAAAAATAAAGTCTGACACTGTTTCTACTCTTTGCCCATCTATTTCCCATGAAGTGATGGGACCAGATGCCATGATCTTCATTTTCTGAATGTTGAGCTTTAAGCCAACTTTTTCACTCACCTCTTTCACTTTCATCAAGAGGCTTTTTAATTCCTCTTCACTTTCTGCCATAAGGGTGGTGTCATCTGCATATCTGAGGTTATTGATATTTCTCCTGGCAATCTTGATTCCAGCTTGTGCTTCTTCCAGCCCAGTGTGCCTCATGATGTACTCTGCATAGAAGTTAAATAAGCAGGGTGGCAGTACACAGCCGTGATGTACTCCTTTTCCTATTTGGAACCAATAACCTTTACTTATCTCCTATATGGTTACTTTGAAATCAACTGATAACCTCATCAGTTGATTTAAATATTTAAAAGTTTAAATGGAAAGGCAGGAGAAATGTTGATCATTTCCCTTTACTTAACCAGTTTTTCAAATGTAGAGAGGAAAAAATGGCCAGTGATTTTAAAAGAATATGTATTCTTTGGCTGTGCTTTGCAGCAAGCAGGATCTTAGTTCCCTGATCAGGCATCAAACCCACACCTCCTGCTTTGGGAGTATGGAATCTTAACCACTGGAACACCAAGGAAGTCCCTTAATATTATTCTGAAGTCATGAGTTTCAAAAATGTACTTGATGTGTTACAATCCACAACAGCCATGACTCTCTTTTGAAGCTCAAAATGCTCCATCTTTGACCAGTCAAAGCCCCTTTAAGCTGCCTCCCAAGTTCTTCAGACATGGTCTTGGTTGCCTTGAATGGCTTCCATGCCTTCTGGCACAAGTCTTGCCCAAATTATCATTTTGTTCCATTCTTTTTTTTTTTTTTTTTCATTTTGTTCCATTCTTAAAGAAGTCCTGCTTCCTTTGAGAGAAATTGGAATTTAAAAACCAAGTTGGGCACTGGGGGTGCTCATTGCTACTTTTGTAGATAGACTTAGAAGATATAAATTTTTCAAAGAGAGGAAAATGAATTTATAATTTAAATCTAAGATTATATAATTTTACTTAACTTTTGATTTTATATTTGTACCTCATTTCTCTTAAGCTAAGAATCTTGATTTCTATGTTGATCTTAATACTAATTATACGCAATTCAAAATAATGATATTTATACTGCTACTATTAAATAAGAATACTGAATATAATTAATACATTTTGAGTTTCTTTTTTATTATTATGATGTCTTACTCAACAAAAACAGTTGAAACATTGTGTTTTAAAATCGCATGGATTTTTCCTCTGTATAATTATGTCACTAACTTGATACACAGATTCATTTGTTCTAAGTTTTATTTCTTTTAAGCTCCATTATTAAAGCAAATATTTATTATATATAGGCAAATATATACATATATGACAAATATATTAATTAATATTACCCCCGTTCTACATAAAAGGTAGAATACTATCTACACTATATACCCTAATAGTCTGAATAAAGTTCCCCTGTTTAGTTCTATTTCAGTTAAGTTGTTGGCTTTGTTGTGCTTATAGATTTGATTGAGTTGATTCTTGTTATTCATGGCAGTTATGTTCTATAAAGTCATCGCTGAGTTCACAAATACTGAACCATTGCCCCAGGGAAGGTTAGGTTCCCGCAAGCCTCTGGTCATAGTTTTGCCAACTGATCAGAACATAACCTTGCTTTATGTGTGTTACCATTGAAAGATATCTTATTTAGTATCATGACCAACTCTACTATAGCTCACACCTGAATGAACCTTATCTAACACAGGTGTTTTCTCCATAAGTCACATTCCCAGTTTTCTTAGGAACTCTAAACAGCTTTTCAGCACTATGCTTGAGTGTCATTTGAAAAAGTGCAGTCTTTAAAAAAGAAGAAGGCACAAAAAGTGGCTCTAAATAACCCTGAAAAGGACACTTGTTTATAGAACCAGAGCTGAAACAAGAAGCCAGAGTGTCACTCCATTCAGCCTCATCTGACAACATACAGTGGGCAGCGGAATAGTTTCACTGCTTTGCGTATGTCCCCAAATGACTGTGAAAATGCTGTGAGTAAAGGTTTGGGGGTTACAAATGCATTTTAGCAAGTAGGCAAATTTGCAACAGGAAATCTGTGAATAATGAGGATGGATTGCGTTTTATTTGCCTATCTTTATCTTCTTTCTCCTTCATTCTCCACTGCTGTAAGCTCCAGGAGGGGAGAGCTGGTATGTGTATGTGTCTTGGATGTGGTAGAAGCTTAATAATGATGGATGAATGAATTCCCAAATGAGAATGGGTATTTTCTACTTTGGGTCATATAGCTCTAACTATTGGTGTTTAATTTGGTTTAGACGTGTTTCCATTCTTCTGAAATAGTAGTTTTTTGTCAGTAAGGCACTGGCCTAGCATATTTATCATCGAATCTATCAACTCTGTTGGTTCCAGGTCTTCAGAAATATCTTACATGAAGTCAGATTCATGTAAAATTTCTCAAGTGCTTTATTTGTGACTGTTGGTCACCCTACCATATGATTTACCCAGGTTTTCTTTAAATAGGGGACCCTACTAATATGTGAAAAATGTGCTTTCCTTTACCCCAAGTTGATTGATACGTACTGGTAGGTGATCTTCAGCCATGAATTTTTTTTAAACTTGTTAGGCAGAATTTCTCACAGAATTTCTCTGAGAAGAGGTTAAAAACATTTGCATTAGATTGGTTGATGAGATTTTGTTGGATGTTTCTAATTTGAGACTCGCTGGGTTTGCCCTGTCTTCAGATAGGTGGGAACATTTCTGGGTGTGATTAGAAGCCTAAATATACCATGTCATCCTGCCTGCAAAGCAGTTAGGCTTCCAGAGAGCTTGGGAAAGAGTCCTGGCATCTGTCTGGGGATGGCTTCTATTACAGCCTTCATCATATTTTGTTTACGTATAGTGCATCAAATTCTAGGCAAATAAAAGCATGCAGCCTCCATAAATAGCTGTCACACAAACATATATTTGCTAACCTCTTTAGGGATTTGCATGTGAATTTGTTAGGAAGAGCAACTACTATTTACTGATCCCTTCCTGTTATTTTGAAAGGTTCAAACCACTTTACTAGCTACACATCCTCCTTGCTTGCCCTTATAACATTATTTGTGATGGAAAGGGAGTAGGATTAAGTGCACCCAATGCGGTGACTTAGTTGCTGATAGTGGTTACTGTTATTTTAATATTTATTATGTTCTAGACATTGTGCTAAGAGCTATATATTGATTGCGTTGAATTCCCCCAGCAGTTCTGAGGGAAGAGTCTCAATATCCATCTTACAGATGAGGAAGTTGAAGCTCAGAGAGGTGAAGCAATCTACCCAAAGTTACACAGCCTGTTAGTAGCAAAGTCTAAGTCAGCCTGATTCCAAAGCCTGTGTGTTGACCACCTCAGTTAGAAAAGTCTCTAAAAGCCTCTTTGTGATAAGGTTTCACAATGTGGCCTCAGAGACAGTCTTATTCAACTTGCTTAATATGTATTGAACAGGTATCATATGCTAGACACCCCAGTAGGCTTTTATGGAATTAATAATAGTAGCAGCTATTACTTAATGTAGTATTTAATGTGCTCCACGCTATTCTGAGGATTTTACATATATTGGCTCTTATAATCATTATAACAACCATTTGAGGTAAGTTTCATTATTGCTATCATTAGACAGATGAGGAAACTGAGGCTAAGAGTGGTTAAATAAGAAGTCAGAGTCACAAAGTGAGTGAATAGCAGCCAGGCCTCCCCCCAGCTGGACCACTGCACTCTGACTGCTTCTCAGACGTAAATCAAGAACCAGTATGGGGGTAAGAACGGTACCTCAAAAGCCATAATTTAGCACGAGGAGGGTTTTGTGCTTTTATCCACAGTGGGTCCACAGTTTTCCCCTAGATTTATATTTTTCCACTTGGGAGTTTGCCATCTGTGGACTGCAAACCCATTTTGAAGCCAGGTGGTCTCTGGGTTCAGAAACCCTGCTGCTTTGTGCTTGAATTCTTCCTCCCCTCTACCTTGTGCTACAGTGTGGGCCGTCACTCTGCCATCTCCACGTGAGCCCTGTGTTTCCTTATAGATGGTAGGAGACTGCATTTCAGGATGTAATCTTAGGAAGGGCTTCTCTGGTAGCTTGGATAGTAAAGAGTCTGCCTGCAGTGCAGGAGACCCAGGTTCAATCCCTGGGTCAGGAAGATCGCCTGAAGAAGAGAATGGCAACCCTCTTCAGTATTCTTGCCTGGAAAATCCCATGGACAGAGGCGCCTGATGGGCTATAGTCCATAGGGTCGCTAAGATTTGGCCATTTACCTTCTCAACTCATTGTGTCTCTATTTAAACCTGAGAGACCATAATTGCACCTCTCCCATGGGACTCTCGTGAGGTGTTAAGTTAATGCATACAAAGTAGCTGGTTTAGTGCCTGGCATATAGAAAGTGCTCAATAAATGGCATCAATGTGTTACTATTATTCATCTGTCTTATTTTAATCCAGGCAATTGTTTCTTAACTTTCCTTTATTCCAGGTCAAATCCACTATCATCAGACCTATTTTACTTTTCTTTCATTTATATTGGTAAAACATTATTCATATAATGTATGACTCATTATCTTGGTAAAAAATTAGAGTATCACGGATAGCATTAAAATGCCCTTAAACACCCCTCCAATTCTATGGTTTGTTTCCTGCTCCCCAGAGCTAACTAGTATGATTGGCTTGCTATGTAGACGGTTTTCTGTGTGTTTACGTATACGTATGTGCACTTGTAGGAAATACGTATCATTGTTTTGTTTGTATATAAATATATGTTTATACCTTTATACATTATTCTGTATTTTTTTTCACTTAATGTGAATCAGTTCCTACTTTTTCCAGCCTTCTCCATTTTTGCTGATTTTGTCTATGTCTATCATTTGTTGAGAGTGGAGTATTGAAGTCTCCAACTATTAGTATTAGATTGTTTTTTTCTCCATTCAGTTCTGTGAGTTTTCAGTTCTTGTATTTTGGAGCTTTGTTGTTAGATGTGTATTTTGTATGGTTTAGCCTCATCTTTTAGAGCGCTGCATTGCATTCTATAGATTATGTGCCAGTCAGCATGGGTTAAGAAATGCTGCAGTGACAAATAATCCTCACATTTCAGTAGTTTAACACAACAACAGTTTATCCTTATTTCATGCTATGTGCTCAGCACAGGCCGGCAGGGATCTTTGATAATCAGAGCCGCTCATGGGTGTAGGCTGATGGAGGCTTCAACTTCCCAATCACAGAGGCAGATAAGGCAGATAAAGGGGATGTAGAGATGACCACACTGGCCCTTGAAGGCTTCCATTTGGATATGACACATGTCACTTCTGCTTGTGTTTCATTGGTCAGAGCAGGTCACATGGCCATGCCTTACTCTAAAGGATGTGGGGAGGTGTAGTCTTCTGTGAGGCTTCCCACATGGTGCTAGGGGTAAAGAACCCGCCTGACAATGCAGGAGATGAAAGTGACGCAGGTTCGATCCCTGGGTCAGGAAGATCCTCTGGAGAATGGAATGGCTACCCACTCCAGTATTCTTGCCTGGAGAATCCCATAGACAGAGGAGCCTGGCCTGCTGCTATCCATGTGTCACAAAGAGTTGGACACGACTGAAACAACTTAGCACTAGTCCTTTGTGACAAATGAATGTGGAATTAGTGAGTAGCACTAAGGAAAGCCATAAAATGGATGTTTGGTGGTTTGACATTTTACTAGTAAAAGTCATCTAGGATACTTTTGACTTTTTTTTATTACAACCATTATTGCAACAAATAGCCTAGTACATGCCTACTGGGGGATTTACCTTCTGCCACACTGTGTTTAAAGCTGAGGATGCTCCTACTTATTCCTTGGGGCTCTGGGACTTGTTCACCAACAAACTATATGTACAACACAGGAGTTATTGAAAGCAGGGTCAAGATCTTGCCTGGTCTGATGGACCAGATAAGGTTTATCAGATACAGTATATGAAATGGGTATTGAAGGTGGCTAGGAGACAATAGTGGGTAAGTGATAGGGTAATTAAGTAGCTGACAGGGCTTTCCTGGTGGTTGAGCAGTCAAGAATCAGCCTGCCAACACACGTCTGATCCCTGGGTTGGGAAGATCCACTTTAGAAGGAAATGGCAACCCACTCCAATATTCTTGCCTGGGAAAAGCCATGGACAGGGGAGCCTGGTCGGGCTCCAGGGGTTGCAAAGAATTGGACACAACTCAGTGACTAAACAACAGCAAGTAGGGGACGGGGCAAGGACGTTTGGAGTTTGTAGTGGAGCACGTGGAAGTTGACCATTGAGACTGGGGCCATATCATCAAGAGCTTTGAATACTTAGTTTGGTGGGCAGTGGGAGACAGTAAAATTTCATGAGCAGGAAAGTGGCATGATCAGAGTCGTGTTTTAGGATGCTGTGCAAGGCATTATGTAGGGCTTAGGTTTGCAAACTCCAGTGCTTAGAGATGCCAAAGAGGCCATGATAATGAATGGGGTAGTGTCCCCTGAAATAAACATATGGTCGAAGCTGCTTGCTAGCTCAGGGCATTTCAGGTCAGCCTCCTCTTTGAATCAGAAAGCCATCCCTGGTGGAGCTGCTGCTGACTGGATGAAAGATAATAAGCAGAGGAGGGCAGGGAGGAGACAGAGCAGGCTGGAAAGTGGAGACACCGGTACTGTGTTCCAGCTGGGGTTTCCAGGCACAAATGTGGGCTTAGAATTGCTGGACCTTCTGTTTGTTTTTCAGGAGAAGTCAGACATTTAGATTTTTCATGATTTCCCCTAACTTTCAAAGTTTGGCAACTAATGCACAATTAAAAGGACACTTTTATGGGCTGGATCTGACCTGTGAGTTGTCCATTTTTATCCTCTGGTGCTGGGCAGAGAACAGAACACAAAGAGGCCAGATACAGTAAGAATTCAGAGTATTGATTACATTTCAATATATCTACAGATATATCCATCCATTGGTATGATACTCTGTCAGTTGGAGTTTCTCAAACTCACAGAATATTCCTTTTATAAAGGAAAAAAGACTTTCAGAAATGTTATATAGATTTAATAATTTTAAGTAAATAATTGTTTAATTAAATCTCTACTGACATAAGCTAAGTTCTTAACTTGGGCTGGTTTTGTCCCCTCCCAGAGGTCCTTTGGAGAAATCTGGTGACAGTTTTGGTTGTCATGATTTTGGGGAGGATGACGTACCACTAGCCTCCTGTATGGAGAGGACACTGATCAACATCCTGCAATGCACAAGATGGCCCCAACAACAAAGGATTATCTGGCTCCAAATATCAGTAGTGCCCATATGGAGATTCCCCCCAACTCTCCCATCCCCCACCCTACCGCTGCACTGCCCTTGCACAAACTTAGATGTAAATGACTTATGCTGATAGATGTTAAACAGTGATTAAAACAACACACATTTGCAAAATTTAAACACAGACTGTTTCACAAACCCAGTATATTCCAGTGGAGCCCATCAGTGGGGCAAGCGCTGCTTTACTTGAAGCCAGCTGTTTCCTGGAAGCCTGATGGGGCTCCACTTACTCCTGTATGGCTGCTTTGTCTTAGGTGAGGCTCAGGTGTGTGCCTAGGTGACCAAGTGCTCCTGTCCCGTGAGGAAGGAAGAACGGTAGGATTTGGCCTTCACGGGGAGCCTGTTATCTCTGTATTAAGTCTGCTTCAGTCCGATGCTCATTAACCTGTGATAATTAAAGCAGAACAGCTTGGCACCAAAAGGCTCATAAATTACAAGCACTGAAATTGCCAGGCAGGACTGGTTTCCAAGGTGGGCATCCAGCAGGTATATGTGTGTGTGTGTGTATATATATATATGTGTATATATATATATATGTATACATATATATGTACATACATACATAGATATATGCATACATACATTCATATATATATATATCTTGTGCCATTAAAAAAATTAGCTTTGAAGTGAAAACTCAAAATTAAATACTCATGTGAAATTTACAGACCCGCTTCCCCCATCCCCCACCGGCCTGAAAGAATTCATCTGAGGAGCCTCAAGCTTTTAGGTATCCTAGTTTGAGGATCCAGAGAAGGCGATGGCACCCCACTCCAGTACTCTTGCCTGGAGAATCCCAGGAATTGGGGAGCCTGGTGGGCTGCCGTCTATGGGGTCTTACAGAGTTGGACACAACTGAAGCGACTTAGCAGCAGCAGCAGCAGTTTGAGGATCACCAGTGTGGACAATGTCAGAGTTGTTGAATTGGGGGAAAAAGGGAGAAACAGAAATGGAATTATTTTGTTAATCTTGCAGTTGGCAAAAATGATAAATTGGCCATTTCCTCCAAGTCTGCTTAATGGTAAGGTTTTGGTACTCTGTGTGTGGGGGAGAGGGTGGGAGGGTGTTCTGGGTGTGCAGGCCGAGAGCGTGCAGTTCCTCAAGGCTTAAAGAGGCTCTGAGGTGGAGGAGCTATTTGAATGAGGTCTTTTTAGCGTATATCTCAAGCCAAAGCTTCTAAACTTGTCAGGGTCCACAGAGAATACACAGACAGGACAGTTTTCCCTGGAATTGCCAGGACAGGTTTAGTCTGGAATCAGCCTGATGGCAGAGGCCATATCTGTGTTCCTCTCCATTGCGTGCCTGCTGTCTGGTATGTACGAGTATGCACTGAGTATCTATTAAAAGGTTGAGTGCGTGGTCAGCTCAGCTGAGAGTTCTCTGCCCCAGCATTCTCCTAAATGTACTGGGGGCTCGTTGGATCTCGAATCTAGATTTTGGGGTAGACAATAGGAGGCACAGACTGATGCTGGTACGGTAATGGCTCTGGGTGACCTTGTACCTCCCACTGACACTTGCTGTGGTGGACCTTCACCCTGTGACTGTAATCCTGGGTACCTGAGTGTCCTTTATTGACCTCATCCCTCTGAGATGCTCTGCTGACTCACAGTCCCCCCACCCCCTTCAGATCCCTACATTCACACTGTATTTAGCTATTGCATGTGAAAATTTATCACTCATCATTTTCTTTTTTTGAAAAAAATTTATTTATTTATAGCTGCACTGGGTCTTCGTTGCTGTGCACAGGCTTTCTCGAGTTGCAGCGAGTGGGCTTTTCATTGTGGTGGCTTCTCCTGTTGCGGAGCACGGACTCTAGGCTCACAGGCCTCAGTAGTTGTGGCTTGCAGGCTCTAGAGCACAGGCTCAGTAGTTGTGGGCATGGGCTTAGTTGCCCCTCGGCATGTGGAATCTGCCTGGGCCAAGGATTGGACCCATGTCCCTTGCATTGGCAGGCAGATTCTTAATCACTGGACCATCAAGGAAGTCCTCACTTGTCATTGTCATTAAAGTGCTGTCCAGCACTTATTATTACCAGACACTGAGACAGAGGCAGGGTTGTGTGTGTGTGTGTGTATGTGTGTGTGAGTTAGCCGTTCAGTCATGTCTGACTCTTTGTGACCCAATGGACTGTAGCACGCCAGATTCCTCTGTCCATGGGATTTCCCAGTCAGGAATACTGGAGTGGGTAGCTATTCCCTACTCCAGAGGATCTTCCTAACCCAGGGATTGAACCCAAGTCTCCCGCATTGCAGGCAGATTCTTTAGTTTGAGCCACCAGGGAAGCCCCAGAGGCAGGCATAGATGGGATAAATCAGGGATCTTATAAAGGCTCAATGCCCAATAGTAAAAATTCAACTCTCTGAGCTTTGCTTTTTCATCTATGTAACCGGGATAATAACTTATACTTTGCAAAGTTACTGTTAGGCTCAAACAACTCACAAAGTGGAAGCAGTTTGCAAACTGTAAAGGGATACCATTTTTGGAATTTATTATCTAGCAACTGCTAATTTTCCTGCCCAGTTTCAGAAACCTTAGAATCATTCATTATTCTCTCAGCTCCACTTTTATCCAAGGCTGTGCAGATCAGCTTAGGAAAAACTGTCAATGAAAGGGGCATAAATAGTTGAGTAAAAGCATCACCAGATAGGAGAGATAAAATCAGTTGGATATTTCTTAAGTGTTAGTTGCTGTGCTAAATGCTTTGCATAGATGACTTCTTTGATCATCCTAGTAACAGAATACACCTAACACATTATTCTTCCAGTTTTCAGATGAGAAATCTGATGCTCCAGGAATTTAATGTAATATATATCCAGTGTCACACAGCCAGTAAGTGGCAGGACCCCCTTAGAACCATTTGGGGGCCACTTGCCCCCTTTGGAATGAAGAGAGCAACAGAGAAGTCACAGGGAGAGGGTGATGTGTCAGAGCTGGGTTCATGGGGCCAGGGTGGAGAACTTGGGGCGGTAGGTGTCTTCATTACATGGGGCTGCTGTAACAAAATGCCACAAATTTACTATAGAAATGTATTCCCTCAAAGTTCCATAGATCAGAAGTCCCCATGAAGGCATCAGCAGGGCCATGCTCCTTCCGAAGGCTCCAGGGCAGGGCCCTTCCTGGCCGCTTCCAGCTTCTGGTGGCTCCAGGTGTCCCTTGGCTTGCGGCTGCATCATCCAATCTCTTCCTCTGTCTTCACGTGGCCTTCTTTCCTGTGTCTCTCTGTGTGTCCTATTTCTGTTTCTAATAAGGACACGCTCATTGGATTCAGGGCCCACCCTAATTTAGTGTGATCTCCTCTCAATTTTTACCTTAATTACATCTTCAAGGACTCTGTTTCCAAATAAGGTCACATCCTAAGATTCCAGGGGAACATGAATTTTGGAGGGGACGCAACTCAGCACTACAGTAGCATGGACAGGTTTAAAGAAAGAGAGGCCTGGATCGGGAGGGAGTGTGGGCAGAAAGGCTGGCAGTCGTTACTGCCCCACGGCTCAGGGTGGTGGTGACTGCTTCCCTGGGGGCGACTTTCAGAGCTCCTGCAGCTCAGTGGCACGTGAGCATCTCACAGCCAAAAGAAACCAGGTCCCTGCGTCCTGTTCTAGAAACTCATTGTTCAAATCCCAGGATGTTTCTCCTTTTGGGCCACGTGCGGATGGGGTACTCTGCTTCTCAGACAATCTCGGGGTGGGGAGAAGATATGCCATTCATTTCCCGGTCTGAAGACTTCCTTGCTCACTGTTCCTGGCTCCCCTGCTTGGGATAAGGCCTCTCACCTCTGGGCCTGCTGGAGATTCTCATCAAAAGGTTAATTTGGAACAAACTGTTTTCAGAACTGCTGGAAACAGTGTCTGCCCTGAGGGGACTGACTGCCAATGAATTTTTTTTTCTTTTAACTAAGTAAGCCTCCCTAGCTGGCATTTCACTGTCTTTAGAGGTCCCTGCTTGCATCTTCCTGAAATACAGCATTCAAGGGGCCAAGATCAGAGAAAACTCTATATCCTCTGGAGTGTTAAGCGCAAATCACTCCGCCTTTTAATCTGTTCCCTGTATTTTGTATTTTAAAATCTGGCTTCCTGTTGAACATTTGGATAGTATGTAAAAGTGTTAAAGAGTACAAAGCAGTCCAATAATCGTACCACCCAAAAGCACCCAAAAGTGAAAGAGAAGTCGCTCAGTCCTGTCCGACTCCTAGCGACCCCATTAGAATGGTGATTTATTAGCTGTATAGCACATAACTTCACCTTCTTAACAGGTTGTTTTCTCTTTTTTGCTGTTTTTATTTTATCTTACTTTTAAATTTGTTTGGCCACACCACAAGGAATGTGGGATCTTAGTTCCCCCACCAGGGATTAAACCAGTGCATCCCCTGCATTGGAAGCATGAAGTCTTAACCACTGGACTGCTAGGGAAGTCCCAACAACTTCACATTCTTGTAAGAGTCACAGCACATTGAAGCTTCTTCAACCTCAGAGTGGCTGTTATAACAGCTAGCATCTCTTTGACCTTTGACCTCTGTGGATTTAGATCCCAAAGACAGGATTATCTTTGTGATTTTTGTGTGTCCTAGAGATATATTTAAAGAGCAGACATCCTTCAGATAGTAGAAAGGGCAGCTTTCGGGAATTGTGCTTCTGTTTACCATTCTATTCCTAATGCTGGTTGCTTAGGAATATTTTGCCTTGACGAAGTCCCTTAAAGGTGAAGGTAGGTGTTCATTTCCACATTTGTTCATATTTCAGAAGACTTGTTTCTCCTCTCAAGGCAGCCTCACTCAGTAAACATGCCAGGAGATTCTAAAATATAATCCAGAAGAAAGCCAAACTCAGTAAAGAATTAGTCTTGCAAGAAAGCATAAACAGGGCCACAGTGAATGAGTTTTCCAGTAATTTTTTTTCCGGATGTTTATTTGGAAATGTGTATAAATGGATATATGACAGGTTCTATTTAAATATAGTCTGTGTTTTGCTTTTCCATATATGGATTGTTTTCATTTCAACACAAGATACAAATAGAAGATATTGATGCCACTTTGTAAATTGATTACTGTTAACCACTCTATCCTGCAAATACTCACGCAAATATTTCTTTTTCTCATTACATTCTTCTTTGTAACTAATTGACACTTTACTTTTAACCAACTTGAATCTTCCAATATCTTCCAGCCCTCACTAGAAACTTTCACTTAATTCTTTTCTCTCTAAAAGACAAGCAGTGTGATTATATTGAATACTTTTTCTGTAAGTTGGCAGATCCCAGGAGGTGCTTATCAACTCAAAGAGCATGAGTTTGAGCAAACTCTGGGAGATAGTGAAGAACAAAGAAGCCTGGTGTGCTGCAGTCCATAGGGGTCACAAAGAGTCAGATACAACTGAGCAACTTGAACAACAACAGCAACGAAGAGGGGCAGTGAGAGGATTATTAGGAAGCCAGTATCATATAGCTTTAGAGAAAGGAAAAGGGAAAAAATAAAGATGTGGCTACAAGTCCCCCCTCCAGGTATTTTTGGAACCTTGCACATGAATTTCTCTTCATTTGCATTTTATGATTCAACAGTGTGAGGTTAGCTTCCTTTGACCTTGTACTCTTACAGGTGGTTGGTTTGCTTGCAGATTTTTCCATTCACTTTTTCTGATATTCTTCCTCTCTCCCTCTGCCTCTCTTTCTTTCTCTCTCTGTCTCCCCCTCCCCCTCCCCTTCTCTGTTCTGTGCTCTCTTAATCTCTAAACAGGTCAGGGCAGGAGAGCAGTTTCCACTGTGGCTGACGTCAATCCAGCCCTGCAGCTTAGTTATCCCAGGGTGTTGCGAGAGGGGTGCAGCTGTTGTGCCTTCACCTGGAGACCAGGTCTCACCTGAGATGCCTGGCGAGTGTCATCTTGAGCTCCCAGACCAGGAACGTCCAGGCTTACAGGCTGGAGGATCGTTTCTTTGAGTTTTATGCATTCTGGCAGAAAGAAAGTGCACCTGTTCAACCTTTGCTGAATCAGCACGGCAGGACCACCCTCCTGCCCCTCAAAAAAAGACAGCTTATTGCAGTGGCAAATCTCAGAGATCCTGTAGTCAGAAAGAACCAGGTGTGAATCTCGGTACTGTCCCTTACTGTGTTACTTTGAGCAAGTCATTTAATCTCTCTGAGCTTCAGTTGTTCCAGCTGTCCAACAAAGAAAATACAAGTACCTTTCTTATAGACTTGCTGAAAGGCAGTGGTTGCTAAAGAGGGGCCCCCAACCAGCAGCGTGAATTAACGTCACCTTGATACATATTGTGCTGTGCTTAGTTGCTCATTCATGTCCAACTCTGTGACCCCATGGGCTGTAGCCCACCAGGCTCCTCTGTCCATGGGATTCTCCAGGCAAGAATACTGGAGCAGGTTGCCATGCCCTCCTCCAGTGATCTTCCCAACCCAGGGATCAGATCCCATTCCAGGACCCATTGAATCAGCAACTTTGAGAGTGGGACCCAGGCATCTGTGTATTAGCAAGTCCTCCAGGGAATTTGATGCACCCTAAACTTTGAGAACCACTGCCATAAGGAATCAAGGAAAGGCTTGTTGGCACATCAGAAGCTTCTACCTCTGTAGAGGAGAAGTTTGGTGAAGACTAGTGATTTTATAATATATTTCACCCATATCCCAGCACCAGGCCTTGCATATAATAGATACTCAACAAATATTTGTAGAATGAATGAATGAATGAATATTAACTATGATCCTAATCACCCAATTATCCTATCTTCCTACTTTTTAAGTCATGGAATCAGATGAGAAAAAGGGGAAGGTTGTATAATTTAATCCAAATCTCTTCAGAAGGATAAGGATATACAATTCCCATTTTGTGGTTATGACTCTCGCGACCCCATGTGTTGCAGCCCGCCAGGCTCCTCTGTCCATAGAATTTTTCAGGCAAGAATACTGGAGTGAGTTGCCATTTCCTCCTCCAGGGGATCGTTCCAACCCAGTGATTGAAACCCCATCTGCTGTGTGTCCTGCTCATTGCAGGTGAATTCTTTATCAGCTGAGCCGTCAGGAAAGCCCATTTTATTTATTATGTTCCTTTTATTATGGCTCAGTGTCTAGTCCCCAGGCATAAGGCAGAACTGTGATTTCAACCCTTGTCGCCCACCTCCCAGGGTAATGCTTTTCTGCTGCAGAAAATATGTTCTTAGTGATGCAGAATTTTTCATAGCTGCAGTGCATAGCCTACCCATTATCTTAGCTTTTTCTCTTTCCTCCTTTGGGTGCCTGCCTCTTTTTATCGTTTTTGCTGCTTCCAGAGTTTCAAGCATCCCAGACTGGCAAATTGACCAGCAATGGTACATGTGCATAGTGATTTAGGCCCAGGGTGTGGCACCTGGGCAAAACACTTTGCATTTTAAACAGTTACATGTTTAGTTTTATTTGTATTAAAAACACAGTACTAGCATATTAAAATTATGGCCTCCCAGACATTATGATGTAGGAGAAGGCCAGAATGAGTAGTGATATTACTACTGAAGAAGTAGTAGTATTTTTCCACTAACTTGAAGACAAATTTTAAAGAAATAACAATTGTCAATTTTAAAGACATGGCAGTGCCCATGGCAAAGGTCAGTAGAGTGGTATATAGGTGACAAGTTTTGGAAACTGGCCCAGGGACTAAAAGCGTCATATTTGAGGTTAAACACAGCTGGGTGTGAGTTCAGGATCTGCCATTTACCAGCTCTGTGTGTACATGCATGCTAAGTCACTTTAGTTCTGTTGGACTCTCTGTGACCCTATGGACTGTAGCCTGCCTGGCTCCTCTGTCCATGAGATTCTCCAGGCAAGAATACTGGAGTTGGTTGCCATTCCCGCTTCCAGGGGATCTTTCCCATCCAGGGGTCAAATCCGTGTTTCTTGCATTGACTGGTGGATTATTTACCACTCAGCCATCTGAGAAGCCCCTACCAGCTCTGTGCTGCTGCTGCTGCTAAGTCGCTTCAGTCGTTTCCGACTCTGTGCGACCCCATAGACGGCAGCCCACCAGGCTCCCCTCTCCCTGGGATTCTCCAGGCAAGAGTACTGGAGTGGGTTGCCATGCCCTCTTCCAGGGGATCTTTCCCATCCAGGGATCAAATCCATGTTTCTTGCATTGACAGGTGGATTATTTACCACTCAGCCATCTGAGAAGCCCCTACCAGCTCTGTAACCTCGGCCAAATCATTAAACATCCTTAAGCAATTATTTTGTTTATTTGGCTGCATTGGGTTTCAGTTGTGACACATGGGATCTTCACTCCTAGTTGTGCCATGTGGCACCTAGTTCCCTGACCAGAGATCAAACCTGGGCCCCCTGCATTGGGAGTGTAGAGTCACTGGACCACCAGGGAAGTCCCAGGCAACTGTTTCCTCATCCATAAAGTGGGAATATTTTTTTCTTTCACAGGTAGTAGGGAGGATTAAATGAGAAATGTATCCGAAATGCTTAGCAGAGTGCTGGTGCTTAGTATGTGCCCAATATGTGTGTGTGTGTGTTAATCGCTCAGTTGTGTCTGACTCTTTGCTATCCCATGGACTGTAGCCCGCCAGGCCCCTCTGTCCATGGGATTCTCCAGGCAAGAATACTGGAGTGGGTTGCCATGCCCTTTGAATCCAGGTCTCCCACATTGCAGGCAGATCTTTTACAGGCTGAGTCACCAGGGAAGCCCTGAATGCCCAATATACAGAAACCCAATATGTTTAGGAGAGGAAGGGGGTTATAATGCCATTGAAATCTGTTTTCTAGATTCTTAAAGATGGTCTGAATTTAAACAGTGTTGATGTGGAAATGTTAATATGAATGGTATGATAGTCCTCCATTTTTCAGCTCAGAGAGGTGAAGGGAACTTGCTCAAGGTCACACAGCTTGTAGGCTGTTCAGTGCAGTTCAGTCGCTCAGTCGTGTCCGACTCTCTGTGACCCCATGAGCCACAGCACGCCAGGCCTCACTGTCCATCACCAACTGCCAGAGTCTACACAAACCCACATCCATTGAGTCAGTGATGCCATCCAACCATCTCATCCTCTGTCGTCCCCTTCTCCTCCCGCCCTCAGTCTTTCCCAGCATCAGGGAAAGATTTCAAATGAGTCAGCTCTTCACATCAGGTGGCCATAGTATTGGAGTTTCAGCTTCAACATCAGTCCCTCCAATGAACACTCAGGACTGATCTCCTTTAGGATAGACTGGTTGATCTCCTTGCAGTCCAAAGGACTCTCAAGAGCCTTCTCCAACACCACAGTTCAAAAGCATCAATTCTTCAGCACTCAGCTTTATGGTCCAACTCTCACGTCGTAGGCGGTAGAGTCAGGATTTGAATCCAAGCAGTTTGGCTCCAGAGACTGTTGTTGATCTCTCTGCATTGTTCAGTATATGTTTAAGATGAATCCATAAATGAAACCTTTGGAACCTTTGGAGAAATTTTTCCATCAGATCTGGTTTAGCAGAGACTCCTTAAAATAGAAGTCTATTGACGTTTGTTCCAAAGACTTCCTTTTCCGTTCCTGGTAATTCACCTTTAGCAGGAATAGACAAATTTTGCTGTATCCAGAATTTTCAAATTTTCAAACAGTTCGAAATTGTGTTCATTGTGTTTGGCCATTCAGTATATAAAGATGAAAGGATTTGACTGCTGACTGCTGTCCAGGAAAGGTGGTTTGGATAGTGCGGAGCAGAATCACATTGAGGCATGATGGGATAAGAAAAATGTGCTCCTCTCTATGTCTCTCTCAAGATATCTGCTCAGGGAGTTCTCTGGCGGTTCAGTGGTTAGGACTCTGTGCTCTCATCGTCAAGGGTGAGGGTTCATTCCCTGGTCAGGGAACTGAGATCCTGCAAGCCACATGTCATAGCTCCCCGCCAAAAAAAAGATCTTCTTATATTCTGAGCTAAGTGGGAAAGTTAGTAAAAGCTCTACAATAAAAAGCATGACTACATGTAAAGCCTGCATTGTCCTGTCTCTGAATGTCATTGTCGACCCCCCGAACCTGCTCAGCGGGGGATGTGACGGCCTGACAGGTCTAGGGCTGATTGGAAAGGAAGACGCCTATTGCATACTAGTTCAGGTTCTTCAAATGAACCATCAACAATGGCCTGTCTTTTAGAAATACTTGAATATTTTGTTCATGAATCATTTTTTCCATTTTTGGGGAAAGGTGTATTTTATTTATATTTTTATACATTTATTTACATTTTATTATTTACTCGTCATTTCCTGGGTGTTGGGTGTTTTGGCACTCCTTAACTTTTTTTGGTGGCAAACAATTTTTTGAAACTTTATTTTATTGAAGTATAGTTGATTTACAATGTTGTGTCAATTTCTGCTGTATAGCAAAGTGATTCAGTTACACATATACATATGTACTTTTTTTCATATTCTTTTCCATCATGGTTTATCACAGCATATTGAATGTAGTTCCCAGTGCTATACAGTAGAACCTTGCTGTTTATCCATTCTATATATAATAGCTTGCCTCTGCTAACCCCAAATTCCCAGTTCCATCCCTCTCCCTCCCGTCACCCTTGATGACCATAAGACTGTCCTCTGTGTCTGTGGAACTCCTTACATTTTGTATCCAAGGTGAATGCCTCGGCTGCATCACCCTAGCCCTGGTCCCTCCACTTCAGTGACCCTGCTCTGTGCTGTTTCATTCTTGAGCATTTGTCACAATGTACTCTCTTCACAGATATTAAGCTGACTTTTTGGTAAAAGTCTGTGATGCTTTTGAATTTACTTTCCCAACAGATTCTCTGCTAAGAAAGGTGAATATGTCTTTTGGTTTTAATGATTCAATGTCTTGCCATGCTGTTCTAAGCATTTTGAAGAGAAAGCATGCCTTTGCCAAAATACAGATTGGTTGGGAGGCATGGGAATTTATTGTGTCTAATCAAGCATCCATATAGTCCAGAACTTGTCCCCCTTACATGTTGACCCATCACATTTGGTCATCACAATAGACAGTATGGTCTAATGTCAGTTTATTCAAAATCTTGTCAATGCTGAGTGCATTCTTAAACACAAGTTTTGGCTATGATGCTGATGTTCTTATGATAGGAAAAAAAAACAGTGGGTTACAAGTTGTAGGTTGGGTTATATCTCTGGTGAAGATGAAACATATAAAGTCCCGGTCATGGTGCCTGGAACACACTAGATTTTCAATAAGTGATTGTCTTTATTACTTTGAATTTTATGTCTATCTTTCTGTTTTTCTCTCCTTTCTCTTACTGCATCCACGAAATGTTCTTTGATTACACACTGTGTGGTAAAGACTGACTGTAGCACCTTTCGTATAGGGTCTGTTCCTGATGGCAATATCTTCCTGGTGTTATGTTTCTTTCCAGCTGTGTTATAGAAAAATATACACCTGAAATATGTATGGGATTAGAGTTAATAAACCTCTGTGCTGGATATTGGATGAGAGCCTGTGTGAAGTGTGAAGTCGCTCAGTCGTGTCCGACTCTTTGCAACCCCATGGACTGTAGCCTACCAGGCTCCTCTCTCCATGAGATTCTCCTTCAGCTCTTAATAGGTATTTAAGGATCTTTGTATTAGTTTTAGGTGCTGCATATAGATTATCACAATTTTAGCACCTTGAAACATACACATTTATTATCTTAGTTTCCATGGGCTGTCTGTCCAGACATGGCTTAGCTGGGTGCTGTGCTCAGAGTCACACAGGGCTGCAGTCAAGGTGTTGACTGGGCTGCATTCTCATCTAAGGCTTGACTGGAGAATAATCTGCTTCCAAGTGCATTCATGTTGTTGGCAGAATTTATCTCCTGGCAGGTCTATGCCTGAGGACCCCAGCTTCTTACTGACCGTTTGCCCGGAGTCCACCCTTACGTCCCAGAAGTGAGCCATGGTTCCCTGACCATATGGCCATCTCTGTAGTGGTTCACAACATAGCTCTTTGTTTCTTCAAGGCCAGCAGAGAAGTCTTGTTCCCCAGTCCACTGGGATGGGAGTTTTATAGAATGAGTCCTAATTATAGGAATGATATTCCATCACCTTCACCATATTCTATTGGTTAGAAGCAAGCCACATATTCTGCCCACACTCAAAAAGTAAGGGTTGTACAAGGACATAACAGGTCATGTTGTTGTTCAGCCACTAAGTCATGTCCAACTCTTTGTGACCTAATGGATTGCAGCCAGGCTCCTCCGTCCTCCACTGTCTCTGGAGTTTGCTCAAATTCATGTCCATTAAGTTGATGATGTTATCTAATCACCTCATCCTCTGTCACGCCCTTCTCCTTTTGCCTTCAGTCTTTCCCACGATCAGGGTCTTTTCCAATGTGTCAGCTCTCTGCATCAGATGGCCAAAGTATTGGTGCTTCAGCTTCAACCACACCTTCCAGTGAATATTCAGGGTTGATTCCCTTTAGGATTGATTGATTTGATCTCCTTGCAGCCCAAGGGACTCTCAAGTCTTCTCCAGCACTACAATTCAAAAGCATCAAATCTCCAGCATTCAACCTTCTGTATGGTCTTACTTTTACACCCGTCCATGACTACTGGAAAAAAACCATAGCTTTGAGTATATGGACCTTTATCAGCAAAGTGATGTCTCTGCTTTTTAATACACCAAGTTTGTCATAGCTTTCCTTCCAAGGAGCAAGCGTCTTTTAATTTTATGGGCCCTCTTAGAATTCTGGCTACTATAGCCTTCTTGGAGAAAACATGTCGATTTTAGTGCATGGGCCTCATTAACACTAACTTCTCGTAGGACCTCATCTACAGTTTACTTTATGGTTGTGGCCCAAAGTGGGGAAGTTGCTGGAAGTGTGGCCTGGGAATAAGTAGTGACTTCTGTGTTTTTATCATGTTAAGTATCCATGAAAGACCAATCAAATTTATGTAGCTATTGAGATTATCTGTGTTTATGTTGGGATCCATCATATCAAGGTTTTATGAAAGGGGGGACTTTCAACAACAGTTTGCACGGAAGGAAGAATCTGAGGTCATCTGATCTTGCTTCCTGCCTCTAAGGAGGAATTTAGCTAGTTCTTACCCCTCCCAAACAAAAACAACCCAGGAGACAAAACAGCCCCGCAAATACCCCCTACTGTTTTCTTAAAAGAAAGTGGAAAAAAGAAAAGCTTCACTAACCTCTCCTTCAGCTGGAGGACTTTTGAAGTATGATTGCATTTGGCTCTGTACTAAGAAGACAGTTGTTGAGAGAGGGGTGATTGACCATCAGTGTCTGTGTTCACAGTCCCAACACCCTTTTGAAGTGCCTTTGAGTGTCTTAACCCTTGGAGATGGGGAACTAGTTTGCAGGAGGTTGATGTGCAAATGATGGCTTTCAGGAAGCCACCTGGGAGGGGTGCTAAGTTGCTGAGCTGAGGGTAATATATGACTGTATGCATGCACTCCCTTGTGCTTGTGCACATACGCACATGCACACACACGCACGCACACACACATGCTCATACACTCTGGCGAGGTGCACAATAAATTGCCAACCCTTTCGTGTGGGTGGACATATTCTCAAGCCAAGTGAAACTTATGCGGGGGTGTTTTCATAGAAGACTTCAAAATAAAACAATATTCCCGACAATTTGGGGACGTGAGACCATTATATTTGTGGGGCATCTGCTTGGTGGTTTCTGCTGCTTTAATGATCTGGCATCACCAGGTTTCTTTGCCCTGCAGACAGCTAGCACCCAAGTCACCCAGCTCACACTGAAAAAAAAAAAAAAAAGAAATAGGAAAATAACCAACCCAGTGCTTATTTTTGTACCAAAGGGGATTTCCACAGGGGGAGAATTTTCCTCCCTTCTGAAGGCTGTTGCTACCTCAAAGGCATGTCTGCTGAGCCAGGTAATGGGGACAAGCATGCAGACAGAAAGAAGCCAGGACTTGGCCCCTTGCATGGGAATCACAGGAGACGCTGCTAAGCTTTGATTGTATTTTTGGACACGGCAAAGCTTATGTGGTTTCCTAGTCAACCTTTCATGCTTCCTGATAATGGAGGCTGCTGGGAAGACTGGAGTGCTTGCTTTTTTTTTCTCTTAAAAGAAGCCGAGATCTCAGACTGCTGGGTCAGGGAGAGCAACCTTCTCACCTTTCTGCACAGCGTACTGAGCGCCAAAGCTATTCTTAGTTCGCGTGTATTTCCTTGGCACCCATGCCATCGTTTTTTTTTTTTTCCCCCTCTCTCCAGATCATTTCTGCTGTGGATAATGTGGCTTGAAACTGGCATCTGCCACAGCTTGGGAGACAGATCCTAATGAGGCGATAACTCCTGATAAGGGTAGATGCTACCCACTTCCTCCCCCACCCCCCACCTGGAGCTGAGGACCAGTCCCTGTTGATTTGGGCAAGGAGGAACAGGGCAAAGGGGAAGAAACTGTTCCTCTCTAACACCTTCTGGTTAGTGGAGGAAGTGGCACAGCCCTGCCCTGTCAAGCTCCCCGAATCTGATTGCTATCGGAGCCCTGACCTTGCTGAGATGGGCAACTACCAGCACACCCATTTTATGAAGATGGAGACTTGACTGCATGTTAGTGTCATGTGGAGGCCTTTTTTTTTCTAATTGAGATATAATTCACATAATATAAAATCTCCTCCTTTTGTGTGTACAGTTCAATTGCTTTTTGCATAAGGAGCAAGGTTGTGCAACCATCACCACTATCCAATTCCAGAATATTTTCATCACTCCAGGAAAATATTTGCATCACCCCAGGGGCATGCTCTGTAGACTAGAGTCTGTTCTCACCCACCTCTGGCAACCACCAACCTACTTTCTGTCTCTGTAGATTTACCTGTTCTAGACATTTCATATAAATGTAATCATACAATACATGGCCTTTTGTGTCTGGCTTCTTGCACTCAGCATAATATTTTCAAGGTTCATACCTTGAACCTTGAAAATGTTGTAGCCTATGTCTGTACCTCATTCATTTTTATGGTCAAGTAATATTCCATCATATGGCTAGACCACATTTTGTTTATCTCTTCTTCAGTGGATAGACATTTGGATTGTATCCACACTTGGGCTACTGTGAATAGTACTGCTGTCTACTTTTGTGTGTAAGTTTTTGTATGAACATAACGTTTTTCAGTTTTCTTGGTCTATACCTAGTAGCGGGCTTCCCCCAGTGGCTCAAGCAGTAAAGAATCCTCTTGCTATGCAGGAGACCCAGGAGATGCAGGTTTGATCCCTGGGTCAGGAAGATCCCCTGGAGGAGGAAATGGCAATCTGCCCCAGTATTCTTGCCTGGAAAATTCCATGGACAGAGAAGCCTGGCAGGCTACAGTCCATGGGGTCATAAGGAGTCAGACACGACTGAGTGGCTGAGCACGCACAGTACTTACTAGCAGAATCTCTGAATCATGTGGTAACTCTGTTTAGATTATGAGGAATCACCAAACTGTGTTCCACAGCAGCTGCACCATTTGACATTCCCGCCAGCAATGTATGTGAGTTCCAGTTTCACCACAACCTCACCAACGCTTGCCTGTCTTTTTGATGATAGACATCCTAGCAAGTGTGAAGTGGCTGTTGTTGTTCAGTCGTTCAGTCATGTCCGACTCTTTGCAGCCCCATGGACTGCAGCATGCCAGGCTTCCCTGCCCTTCACCATCTCCTGAAATTGACTCAAACTCATGTACACTGAGTCGTGATGCCATCTAATCATCTCATCCTTTGTCATCCCCTTCTCCTCCTGCCTTCAGTCTTTCCCAACATCAGGGTCTTTCCCAATGAGTTGGCTCTTTGCATCAGGTGGCCAAAGTATTGGAGCTTCAGCTTCAGCAGGGGAAGTGGTTAGGATATCTTTTTAAAAAATACCAAATGTCCATACCACCTGCATCTCTCTTCATTCCAATGAATTGGTCTGGGGGCTGGGCATGGGCATCAATTTTATCATTGTGTGCTAGATTGCTAGTCATGTCCAACTCTTTGCAACCCTATGGACTGTAGCCCTTCAGGCTCTTCTGTCCATGGGGTTCTCCAGGCAAGAATACTTGAGTTGGTTGCCATGCCCTGCTTCAGGGGATCTTCCCAACTCAGGGATCAAACCCATGTCTCTTATGTCTCCTGCATTGGCAGGTGAGTTCTTTAATACTAGCGCCACCTGGGAACACACGATTTTATTATTACCATATTTTAAATTCCCCTGATTGATTTTCTTGTACAGCCAGGTTTTACAAGCATGGGCCTGGGAGCACTTTCTAGCACATTAGTAGATATTTTGCAGGGCTCTACCCAGGGCTGGGGGTAGGTGAGGTATGCAAGGCACTCCACTTGGGCACAAAATTTAAGGGCCAGATGTGAAAAAAAAGTCAGTGATCAAGATATCTAATATTTTAATGCAATATTTAAAAATCAAAATTAATGCAAAAAGTTCTTGATAAACAAAATACCACATTTTATATAAAGACAGCCTATGACCCCAAACTGGCATGACTTACCTCATTCCCCTCACCCTAATCCTGGTACTATTAGATCCTATTTTTATTTAAGATTGTGAGCCTGATGCTAGGAAAGATTGAAGGCAGGAGGAGAAGGGGACAACAGAGGATGAGATGGTTGGATGGCATCACTGACTGACGTGATGGACATGAGTTTGAGTAACCTCTGGGAGTTGGTGATGGACAGGGAAGCCTGGCGTGCTGCAGTCCATGGGGTCGTGAAGAGTCAGACATGACTGAGCAACTGAACTGACTGTGAGCTTTTGTTCTTTGTAGATTTTTTTTTGGTATTAATTTTGATTTTTTTTAAAAAAATATTGCATTAAAGTAGAATCCAACTTGAATTTTGATGCCTCCTTGAATTTTGCACCCAAGGTGAATGCATCACTCTCCTCAACTCTCTCCCATCCCTGCCTTTACCTGCTTCTAGATATGGTGAAAATTAAGCACTTACTATGTTCTAGTTACTTTTAGTTGCTCTACCTCACTTCATTTTATCACACCTAATTCTCTCAGCAATCCGCTTAAAGTAGGTGATAGAACTCTCAGTTCATGGATGAAGATACAGGGTTCAGAGATATAGTGAAAAGCGAAAGCGTTAGTCTCTCAGTTGTGTCTGACTCTTTGTGACCCCATGGACTGTAGCCCACCAGGCTACCTTGTCCATGGAATTCTCTAGGCAAGAACGCTGGAGTGGGTTGCCATTTCCTTTTCCAGAGGATCTTCCCAACCCAGTGACTGAACATGTGTCTCCCACGACTCCTGCATTGCAAGCAAATTCTTTACTGCCAAGCCACTGGAGAGATAGTGACTGTGACCCAAATCCCGCAGGTAGCACAGGTGGTAAGGCTGGGTCTGGACTCAGATCTTTGTGCCCCCAAATGATGCTTTTTGTATAGCACTGTGCTGCTGCCTGCTGGGGTGTCTGACATGTTCACATTCACAAGCCTCAACTAACTCTGTAGAGTAGCAAGGATGGAAAATGTGAGTCCCCATGTGCAGATGAGAAAGCTGAGCCTTAGTCACTAATTCATTGGAGACTTGGTCACTTTTTATGAAAAGGCTTTTTTAGTTTACATAGAATCTCATTCTGTTTTTCCCTTAAATTTAATTAGTAATTTATTTATTTGGCTCAGCAAATAATTACTGAATCTAGCTATGTGCACTCTTTCATATTGGTTGTGGAGTCAGCAACAAGATGGCCAAAGTCCTATGTGTGGATTAGTGATGCAGTACTATTCATAAAAATGTATTTTACAAGCAATTCTCATGAAATTGATTTTTATTTTTGTATGTGGAGCAGGGGTTAGCAAACTTTTCAATAAGGAGCCAGATGGCAAATATTTTGAGCTTTCCAGGTTCTGCAGTCTCTGCAGCAACTATTCAACTCTGCAATTATAGCACGAAAGCAGTCACAGACAATATGTAAATAAACGGGTGAGTCTGTGTTTCAATAAAACTTTATTTACAAAAACGAAATAAGGGCCAGATTTGACCTGTGGGCAATAATTTGCTAACCCCGGGTGTAAAGGAAGGTGTATCTTTCACCAGAAGCCAGTATGTGGGGGAAAAAATGCTTGGGAATCTCTGAAATTGGCCTGTGGAACATAAAATCTTGAAAGGCTGGAAACAAAATGAATTCTAAATGGAAGAGGTGGAAATACTGTGTTGTGAGAATCCTTAGCCTTTCAGGCATTAGGGGAATGAGAAACAAAAAAGATGTGCCAGTTTTTGAGGGGATGTGAGGACTTAGTTTTTAATTTAATCTTGAATTTTAAATAGGGAGGGGAAATGAGAATGTAAGTTAGAACAAAGATGTTGAAAAGGATATATAACCTGCTTTTTTTTTTTTTTGCTTGACTCTCAATTGTCTTTTAACAAATTATTAAAAATTTTTATTGTGATAAGAACATTTAACATGAGACACACCCTTTTAATAGTTTTAAGTGTATAATAGACTACTGTGAGATTTCTATGGTCACAATGTTGTATATCAGATCTCTAGAACTCTTATCATCTTGCATAAGTGGAATTTTATACTTCTTGGTTAGCAACTCCCCATTTCCCCCTCCTCCCAACCAATTTTGAATGTCACTTTAGATATAATAAGACATTAAAATTTTTTTTATTTTCCCCTCTTTTGGCTGTGCAGCCCAGCATGTAGAACCTTCCTTTCCTGACCAGGGATCATACCTGTGCCCTCTGCAGTGGAAGGGTATAGTCTTAACCAACTGGACTGCCAGGGAAGTCCCCAGACATTTCTAATAAAAGAAATGAGCGCTAGTGATTGGAACTAGAGGCCTAAGAATTGAGGAACCTCACTTACTTTCTCCCCCCTGACATAAACACTTCTCCTGTGAACTTTGAATGATTTAAAGGGATGACAGTGCTTAACCACATAGCAAGGTGACCCAGTGGTAATTCCTTGTCCACAAGGAACAGTAGCCCTTGGAGGGAGCAAATGGGCTGTTGCAATATTCCACTTTGAGACTTCCTTTTCCCATCTGCTGGAACCCAAGTCTCCTGGCTCCTAGTCCAGTGCTATTTCCATTACACCATTCGAGTGTGATGCAAGATTTGGCAGAAAAATGTCCCATGGTGGATCCAAGTGGGAAGAAAAAAACCCTATGGTTTATGGATATATAAACAACTTTAAATGCAGTAAAATGGATCTGAATGAAGCTTGGGGAAGGGGTCCCCACCTAAAGTCAATCAGGCATGAAATCATGGGTGAAATATTTCTTCTATATAAAATTTCTACAACCCACAAAAGGCTTTAACACAGAAAGGACTGTTAAATAGTGATCTTATTTAAAAATATTAGATTTGTAAGCAGTGTTTCCAGGAGAACACGATTATGGAATTCTAAGCTTGGTCCCCTTATTCTAAAACTTAGAAGCTTCACTGATAGAGGATTGTGGTTGCAGAAGGCACTTGCAAATGGTACTATCCTGGCTTCCAGGCCACAGTGGCTGCACGCTAAAGCCTTTGGGTCCACATGGAGGCTGGAGAGTATATACATCAGAGCTTGAATACTAGTTCTGTCATTTAATAGCTTGAGTGATTCTGGGCAACCCTTGTCCCCTTTAGAGCTTTTGTTCTCATATTCATAAGGTAGGAAGAACAGTGTTAATGCCTCAAGACTGTTAGGAGGATGACTCAAGTCAGTGCATCTCCCACTGTCGTCCCTGGACCAGCAGCATCAGCATCACCTGGTTGGATATGAAGTTGGGCCTCTCCCCAGACCTACTGAATCGCAGCTCTGAGGGTGCAGTCCAGCAATCTCCATTTTTAACAGGCCTTCCACGGGATTCTGATGCAGCTCAAGTTTGAGAACCATTGGCCTAGGAGAGGGTTTCTCGGAGTCTGCACTACTGAAATTTGGGGCTGGAGAATTGTTTGTGTGGGGGGCGATGGGAGAAAATGGGGGATTATCCTGCACACTATAGGATACTGAGCAGGAGGGAGCCCTGGCTTCTACCCAACTGATGAGCGTAGCAACCAGCCCTCCGCCCCACCACAAGTTGTGATAATCAAAAATGTCTCCAGACTTTGCCAAACATCCCCTGGGAGCCAAAATCACCCCTAGTTGGCAACCACTACTTTAGTATAAAGCAAGTTCCTAGAACTATAGTAGACTGTTAATTAAGCATTAACTTGCTTAACTTTCTTCCATGGTTTAGCCATTTGAATTGTAATAAGAAAAAAAGGAAAAAAAAGTGAGATGAAAGTTTTTTTTTCTTTTCTTTTAACTTCTGTTGGGTGTGCTGACATTGTGGCCTGATGTTTCTTTTAAAAATAGTCACACCCTTTAAACTTTCTGACAAAATTTTCCTTTAGGTTGAAGCTAAACATGGAAAATCTCAGCCTTGGGGACCCGAGTTAATTCTCCCCCAAGAACTGCACATGGGGATTTTGGTGGAAAGTTTTAGGCCGTGGTGAGTGCAGGGCTTGCTGCCTAGATGTGCGCACACGCTGGCCCTGCACTTCATCTTGGGCTTCTCTCCTGTGAGAGCCACACAGCTGGTGCCCTCTACACCTGGCTTCTTGGCCCGGCTAATAATAACCAGAGGAGATCTGTTTCCCTTTGCTGGTGAACTGTCACTGGTGCTGGATTTTCCTTTGACATGTGCCCTGAGTGTGAAGAGGCATCTGAGGCTGGGGAAGGGGGGCGTCATCCCCGTGGGATGCCTCGGAATTGGGTGACCCTGGTTCTAACTCTGCCTCTGCCGCTGACTTGCATGGGAGATGCCAGGCAAGTCATTCGGTTTCTGCATCTGTAAAATGGACACTACAGTACCTGGGGCTTCTGTGGGAGCATGATTTTTCTTTTATTTGTAAGATACACACATAACATGTTGTTGTTCAGTCGCTAGGTCCTGTCTGACTCTATGCGATCCCATGAACTGCAGCACCCCAGTCTGCCCTGTCCTTCACTATCTCCTGGAGTTTGCTCAAATTCATGTCCATTGAGTTCATTGACGCCATCCAACCATCTCATCCTATATCACCCCCTCCTCCTCTTGCCCTCAATCTTTCCCAGCATCAGTATTTTCCAATGAGTCGGCTCTTCAAATCAGTTGGCCAAAGTATAAAACTTACTGTTTGAACTGTACAATTTAGTATTAAGTTTATTGGTATGTTGTGTAACCATCACCATGATCCATTGCCCAGAACTTTTTCATCCATCCCAAACTCAAACTCTGTATCCCTTAACTCCCTGTCAGCCAGGGTTGCCATAACAAAATATCACAGAGTGGGTGGCTTTAACAACATGCATTTATTTTCTCACAGTTCTGAAGACTGGAAGTCTAAGATCATGGTGCCAGCATGGTCAGGTTCTGGTGGGGGCTCCCTTTCTGACTTGCAGACAGCTGCCCTCCTGCTGTATCCTCACGTGGTGGAGAGAGTGCTTGGGTTCCTTCCTTCTCTTATAAGACCACTCATCCCTTCACTGGGGCCTCACTCTCCTGACCTCATCTAAATCTTGCTTAGTCACTTCAGTCATGTCTGACTCTTTGAGACCCTATGGACTGTAGCCCACCAGGCTCCTCTGTCCATGAGATTTTTCTGGCAAGAATATTGGAGTGGATGGCCATGCCCTCCTCCAGGGGATCTTCCCAACCCAGGGATCAGACCTGCATCTCCTGTCTTGTAAGCAGATTCATTACCACTGAGCCACCAGGGAAGCCCCATTTAAACCTTATTGCCTCCTAAAGTTCCCAGCTCCAAATGCCATCACATTGGGGATCAGGGTTTCAGCATACGAATTTTGGGGAGACTCATTCAGCCCATAATGCTTCCTATCCCTCCCCCGCAGACCTCTACTCTACTTTCTGTCTCTGTGAATTTGACTATTCTAGACACCTCACATAAGTGGAATCGTCCGATATTCGTCCTTTCCGAGGATGTACTTTTGATACGGTGGAAGCTCTTATTTGTAGTGTTGGCTCTCTTTGAGTTTTCCCAGAAGCCTCATTCGGGGCTGAATTGAAACTCTGGTGGAAAGTTTGGAAGTGCCCTGGGGAAAAACCAAAGGTCAAACATCTGCATAAAAACTAAAAAAAAAAAAAAAAAAAAAAAAAATGCTGGTGGTTTTAGGGTTATCCTCAATAGGGGTTTAAACCACAAGTTATCTGGGGCTGAAGTGAGATAAACACTGGGTATGGCAGACACTCTTGTTTGCCTGTCCAAAGTCATCTATCTTCCTCCCTGCTTCCTGAATTCTAATATGATTTTGTTTGTGTTCATTTGAGTACCACTGCCCTTCAATGTGGAGAAGCCAGTGGCACCCCACTCCAGTACTCTTGCCTGGAAAATCCCATGGACGGAGGAGCCTGGTAGGCTGCAGTCCATGGCGTCGCTAAGAGTGGGACACGACTGAGCGACTTCACTTTCACTTTTCACTTTGATGCATTGGAGAAGGAAATGGCAACCCACTCCAGTGTTCTTGCCTGGAGAATCCCAAGGACGGCAGAGCCTGGTGGGCTGCTGTCTATGGGGTCGCACAGAGTCGGACACGACTGAAGTGACTTAGCAGCAGCAGCCCTTCAATGGGAGAAGGCAATGGCACCCCACTCCAGTACTCTTGCCTGGAAAATCCCATGGACGGAGGAGCCTGGTAGGCTGCAGTCAATGGGGTCGCTAACAGTGGGACACGACTGAGCAACTTCACTTTCACTTTTCACTTTGATGCATTGGAGAAGGAAATGGCAACCCACTCCAGTGTTCTTGCTTGGAGAATCCCAGGGCCGGCGGAGCCTGGTGGGCTGCCGTCTATGGGGTAGGACAGAATCGGACACGACTGAAGTGATTTAGCAGCAGCAGCCCTGCAAT
The DNA here is from genome assembly GCF_023091745.1 of Budorcas taxicolor. Lineage (NCBI taxonomy): Eukaryota > Metazoa > Chordata > Mammalia > Artiodactyla > Bovidae > Budorcas > Budorcas taxicolor. The sequence goes on from NC_068926.1 coordinate 57,361,942, forward strand.
GGGTCACTCCCGACTGGTCCAAGTCAATGACATTCTCTTTGCAATGATTGGCTAGTTCTTACCACATGACCGCCCCATTCTGGCCAATGGGATGCAGGGACGGTCTAGAAGGAGGCGGGCTCCTGGAAAACGTATGTATCACTCCATAGAAAGAGACCCTTGGCGAAAATGTTGCCCCTTCATTGTCACCTATGGGGAACTGCTGCAGCCACTTGGTGCCCACTAGGAAAGAAATCATTCATGGGTCCTTGCTGGTGGCAAAAAGCCAAAGGATGAACCAACCCCAGGAGCTACCAGCCTCTGAATTTCTTGCTCTGTGACTGAAAGAGTCCTCTGTTGAAGCCAGTTTTAAGTTTTTAGCTCCCTAAAACAGCATCCTATGGATAGGCTTGATTCTCAGGAATTGATCCTGGACCTGTGTGGTTTCATTGAGACCTGTGTATACTGGATTTTGACCGAGGTGGAACTGCATGTAAATATCACAGGCACCTCCTTCCTTCGCTTTCAACATCTCTTCTTAGTACCTTTATACAAAATAAGACAAGATATTTTTTTTTCTCTTCCCCAGGGGGATGACCCAGTGTTTTTTAATAACCCAGGTAATAGTTGCATAAATATGCATTAAAATGCATAAAATGCATAGCAAAACCCCCCAAAAAGATACACTTAACAATTAGATATATACATCTGTATGTGTGTATGTAATGGTGTTACACATTTGTGTATACACACATATGATTTCATGTATATTATAAAGATAGGGTACATACGGCACACATGCACACACACACACTTTTGCCCCAGAGATAACCCTGGCAGGGTAACATAGTGGTTGGGTGTCTGGGCTCCAAGCAAGACCTCCTGCATTCATTTTCAGGCTCCATCTTCTCTGGTTGTGGAATCTTGGGCAAGGTGACTAACCTCTCTGTGTGTCAGTCTCCTTATCTGTAAAAAGTGATTAATAATAATAATTAAGTTTATTGGCATGTTGTGTAACCATCACCGTGATCCTGCTTCATAGTTTTGTGGTGCAGATCAAATGAGATATGCATGCAAAGTGCTTAGCACAATGCCGAGTGTATAGTGAGCTCTCAATAATTAGGGACAGTAATGACTCCTGTGACATTCACTGGCAAGACTTGGATTCCAGGTCCAGCTATGCCGCCTCATAGCTGTGTAACCCTGAAGGAACCCTTTTGTCTCTCTCAGCCTGGGCTTGGCCATCTGCACCCAACAGGGCTGTTGTGATCATGCCCGTTACAGTGGGATCCAAGACCCAGGTAGATGAAGTGACGTGTCCAAGGACACCCAAGTCAGCTCTGTCTTCCCTCCTCCGGGCTGTGGCATCCTTTGGCATTACCTATTGAACATCAGGAGGGAAGACAGAAATGCATTAGTTACGTGCAGTTTTTCTACATGGCAGGTGCTATTTTTGCTTCTACTCCCATTTGTGAGACTTAAAGAGAAGGACCTGAGTGGACGGTAGAGAGGCTGGACACAGACAGGGCTGGAGAATTCTAGTGCCTCATTCCCTGAGCTGGGTTTTGCGGAGGTCTATTCAGTGCCATATTTTGTTTCTGCCTCTCTCCTTTCCACTCACTCACTATGCAACAGCTGCAGAGGTCAGAAATTTTCATTTTATTTTTTAATAACTCCTGCCAGATTGCTTTTCATAAATATATGACTTCTTGCACATCCACCAGAAATATAAGATGGTGTGTTTCCCTCAGTCTCAAGGCAGTATTTTTTTGGCAGCACTCTTCTGAGTATCATCTTTTGGTGGAAGCTGAATATATGAGGCTGGCCGGCCATCAGGATTCTGGGAAGCCTTTTTTTTTTTTTTTTCCCACCACTACAAGTAATAGGTTTTCAGAAATTTCCCTTTGAGAAGACCATTTTAGTTCTGGCAATAGCTGGCGTCATTGAGGATTTTGGCTGTGTGATATGGAGACAAAAATGTCCATCTGAGCTCCAGGACATGCTCATTAATGTTTGCTGTGCTGAGGCCTCACTGGAGACAGGATTCCCCCTCATCCCCGGTTTCATGTCTTCTTTTCTCTCTTTTTGCTTCTATCATTTGCTCTGGGATTGGGGATTATGCCGGGGTGTATTTTGTAGAAGAGCCTTTACTGTTAGAAGGCAGGAGGAGGCTGAAATGGCCAGCTGGAATGGGTTACAGAGTTACAGATCCAGAACAGATGGAGAAGCCCCTTAATCACCTGGTGCCTTTGTTTACCCATTTGTAAAATGGGCATAGTGACATTGGCCAGACCCATGTCTCATAAGGTTGCAGATGAGATTGTTTACTCGTTTTATCAGGTAATAGCACCTCTTGCTTAAAAAACTTCTGCAACATGGATAGACCTAGAAAGTATCATACTGAGTAAAGAATTGGCCTGCCAATGTAAGAGACTCGAATTTGATCCCTGGGTCAGGAAGATCCCCTGGAGGAGGGTATGACAACCCACTCTAGTATTCTTGCCTGGAGAACCCCATAGACAGAGGAGCCTGGTGCTACAGTCCATGGGGTCACAAAGAGTTAGACACAACTGAAGTGACATAGCACTTATCACAAGCCACAGAAATACAGATATTATATGACATCACTTATAGGTAGAATCTACAAATAATACAAATGAACTTATTTACAAAACAGAAACAGACTCATAGACATAGAAAACTTATGGTTCTCAAAGGGGAAAGGGAGGGGGTAGGAATACACTAGGAGTTCAGGATTTGCAGATACAAACTACTATATATAAAATAGATAAACAAAAAGGAATTACTGTATAGCACAGGGAACTAGATTCAGTATTTTTAAATAACATATAATGGAAAATAATCTGAAAAAAATATAGATATATAAATGAATCATTTTACTGTACATTTGAAGTTAACACAATATTGTAAATTAACTATAGTTCAAGAAAAACAAAACCAAAACAAAGTAAAACCAAAAATCATCTACTGCTCCCTACGGCATAGAGATAAAACCTTACTCCTGGCGATGACTATAATAGACCCATGTGACCTAGCCCCTGCCTGCATCTTTGACCTCATCTCCTCCTTCTCTTCCCTTTGCCTATGATAATCCAGCTCTCAGATCCTGAAACATGCCAAGTGCTTTCTCACCTCAGGGCCCTTGCACACACTGTGCTTGGCTGCATAGTCCCTGATGCAGGGAGATTTCCTCTGGCTGGTCCAGGCACCCATCTTTCCCTGTTGCATTCTCTAAGCTCTTTTTTACAACCATAGTAGTTATCACAATCTGTGATTAACATTTCTTACTTGTTGTTTCTCTCTCCCAAGATAGAAGTTCCATGAGGGCAGGGACCAAGCCTACCTCATTCATCATTTTATCACAGTGCTTAGCACAGTGGTTGACACTTGCAGGAAGTCAACCATTTACTGATTGTCTACTATGTGCCAGGCACAATGAGAAGCACTTTTAAAACAATATCTTATTCTACTGTGTGGTGGTTTGTAAACTAACTTTATTGTCAAGACTAGCAGAAATGTATATCACTTAGGTATAACAACTACCCAAAGCCTGAAGTGCCCAGTGTGATGTCAGTGGCTTTCAAGATGGGAACCCATCCTGGCTTCCCTGTGTTTTCATTATATGGTGCTAGGCAGGTACCATCAACGACATGCTTATGTGATGAATGGATGATTGCATGGAGGAGTGGATGGAAGAAGGAGTAAGTGGGTGAGTGGGTGAATGGGTAGATGTTTGATGGGTAGATGGATGGGAAAGAAGAATGGCTAGGTTCCAGATCTCTGCAATCATAGGATACCAGGGTGGAAAGGAACCTCCAGATTCATCCAGTTCAATCCCCATCCACACGTGACTCCCCTCAGCTCAAATGAAAGCTGGTATGGATGTGTTTTTGTGTGTAGGAGACAGGTGAATGGTGAGTGGGAACACAGGAAATCATGAATGTCTGACAAGGCTGGCCTTGGATGCTGCTTCCTCTGGGGAATTTTCTCAGATTGTCCCTCTCAGAAGTCATCTCTCTGTCCTTGGAACACTTGGAGCTGTTTCCCCTGTCATTGGTTGAAGGAGTTGTGTGTGTGCCTGGCCACTTCACTACCCTCCCAGCTCCTTGAGAGTGGGACCTGTTTGGGAGCTGCAAGGCGCTTTCCTCTTGAGGTTGTCTGCCCTTTTATACCTGCTGACATGGATATCACCAGATGGTCAACACCAAAATCAGATTGATTATATTCTCTGCAGCCAAAGATGGAGAAGCTCTATACAGTCAACAAAAACAAGACCAGGAGCTGACTGTGGCTCAGATCATGAACTCCTTATTACCAAATTCAGACTCAAATTGAAGAAAGTAGGGAAAACCGCTAGACTATTCAGGTATGACCTAAATCAAATCCCTTATGATTATACAGTGGAAGTGAGAAATAGATTTAAGGGCCTAGATCTGATAGATAGAGTGCCTGATGAACTATGGAATGAGGTTCATGACATTGTACAGGAGACAGGGATCAAGACCATCCCCATGGAAAAGAAATGCAAAAAAGCAAAATGGCTGTCTGGGGAGGCCTTACAAATAGCTGTGAAAAGAAGAGAGGCAAAAAGCAAAGGAGAAAAGGAAAGATATAAGCATCTGAATGCAGAGTTCCAAAGAATAACGAGATAAGAAAGCCTTCTTCAGCGATCAATGCAAAGAAACAGAGGAAAACAACAGAATGAAAAAGACTAGAGATCTCTTCAAGAAAATTGGAGATACCAAGGGAACATTTCATGCAAAGATGGGCTCGATAAAGGACAGAAATGGTCTGGACCTAACAGAAGCAGAAGATATTAAGAAGAGGTGGCAAGAATACACAGAAAAACTGTACAAAAAGATCTTCATGACCCAGATAATCATGATGATGTGATCACTCATCTAGAGCCAGACATCTTGGAATGTGAAGTCAAGTGGGCCTTAGAAAGCATCACTACAAACAAAGCTAGTGGAGGTGATGGAATTCCAGTGGAGCTGTTTCAAATCCTGAAAGATGATGCTGTGAAAGTGCTGCACTCAATATGCCAGCAAATTTGGAAAACTCAGCAGTGGCCACAGGACTGGAAAATGTCAGTTTTCATTCCAATTCCAAAGAAAGGCAATGCAAAAGAATGCTCAAACTACCGCACAATTGCACTCATCTCACACGCTAGTAAAGTAATGCTCAAAATTCTCCAAGCCAGGCTTCAGCAATATGTGAACCATGAACTCCCTGATGTTCAAGCTGGTTTTAGAAAAGGCAGAGGAACCAGAGATCAAATTGCCAACATCTGCTGGATCATGGAAAAAGCAAGAGAGTTCCAGAAAAACATCTATTTCTGCTTTATTGACTATGCCAAAGCCTTTGACTGTGTGGATCACAATAAACTGTGGAAAATTCTGAAAGAGATGGGAATACCAGACCACCTAACCTGCCTCTTGAGAAATCTGTATGCAGGTCAGGAAGCAACAGTTAGAACTGGACATGGAACAAGAGACTGGTTCCAAATAGGAAAAGGAGTATGTCAAGGCTGTATATTGTCACCCTGCTTATTTAACTTCTATGCAGAGTACATCATGAGAAACGCTGGACTGGAAGAAACACAAGCTGGAATCAAGATTGCCGGGAGAAATATCAATAACCTCAGATATGCAGATGACACCACCCTTATGGCAGAAAGTGAAGAGAAGCTAAAAAGCCTTTTGATGAAAGTAAAAGTGGAGAGTGAAAAAGTTGGCTTAAAGCTCAATATTCAGAAAATGAAGATCATGGCATCGGGTCCCATCACTTCATGGGAAATAGATGGGGAAACAGTAGAAACAGTGTCAGACTTTATTTTTTTGGGCTCCAAAATCACTGCAGATGGTGACTGCAGCCATGAAATTAAAAGATGCTTACTCCTTGGAAGAAAAGTTATAACCAACCTAGATAGTATATTCAAAAGCAGAGACATTACTTTGCCAACAAAGGTCCATCTAGTCAAGGCTATGGTTTTTCCAGTGGTCATGTATGGATGTGAGAGTTGGACTGTGAAGAAGGCTGAGCACTGAAGAATTGATGCTTTTGAACTGTGGTGTTGGAGAAGACTCTTGAGAGTCCCTTGGACTGCAAAGAGATCCAACCAGTCCATCCTAAAGGAGATCAGTCCTGGGATTTCTTTGGAAGGAATGATGCTAAAGCTGAAACTCCAGAACTTTGGCCACCTCATGCGAAGAGTTGACTCATTGGAAAAGACTCTGATGCTGGGAGGGATTGGGGGCAGGAGGAGAAGGGGATGACAGAGGATGAGATGGCTGGATGGCATCACGGACTCGATGGACGTGAGTCTGAGTGAACTCCGGGAGATGGTGATAGACAGGGAGGCCTGGCGTGCTGTGATTCATGGGGTCACAAAGAGTTGGACACGACTGAGCGACTGAACTGAGGTATGTATTTTATACCTGCTGAGGTGTTTCCCTGCTGAGGCCTATAACTGCCTGCAGGTTTTCAGGGAAATGTATGTCTTCTGTAAATGTGCCCAGGACATCTCATCATCCCCTTTGAGGGGCTCTGGATAGGACTGTGGTCCTGGGGTGAGGCCCTAAGCTATTCAGTGTCCTGTCCTCTCTCTGTTCTCATGATCTTGAGGGATGAATTGGGCTAAGATGCATAGAGTCACTAACCCTGCTAGACTTGACCACAACTTTGGCCTCTGATTCCACCTCTTACCAACTCAACTGGCCATGATGGCTGTGGAAGCCCTTCGGCTTTGAAGCAGACAGTCCGGGGGTCAGCTCTGCCACTGGCCAGCTAGCGTTGCCCCAGACAAGTCCACCGACCCCCTGCTTTTCTCATTTGCAAAATGGAAAAAGTGAAGCCAATCACGTAGGTTTGCAGTAAGGATTGGAGAGAATATACATAAAGAGCCTGAAAAACGGAGTCTGCTGTTGCCATTTATTAGCTGCTGAGATGACTAGGAGAAATGACACCGCAGGGACTGTAGGATGGTCACTGTGCTAAAGAGGGTCAAGTGATCAAAAGAGTCTCTCTTTTGGAAAAGAATAGCTTTCCGCTTCTCTCTGTTGCCAACGACCTCATCTCTTGGTGAGTGGCAGATGGTTGGAGTTATCAGTCTGTTGTGTTTGCATACCAAACCCCCTCCACACCCCAAAACACACCCAAACAAATGAAATAAAATGGTAATCCAGAGTTGAGGGTGGGAATCTGAAGCTAGGACCTGTGGGGCAGCTGTGGGTTTTGGGAATGGAGGCCTTTCCTTTGGTCATTTTTGTTCATCTCTCATTCATTCATGAATCCATTCTGCTGTTTTAATTATTTCCTATGGGGACATCACTCTGTCCATCGATGGGAGAATGCAAAGGTAGTAAAGACAAGGCCCCTTGCCCGTAAGATACTTAAAATCTCGTGGGAGAATTAGGACATGAATAGACCCCCCTTTAAAACAAGGGAATACATTTTAGCTGTCAGGGATAAACATTGTGGTCTTCGAGTTGTAGATGGTGGATTGTACTTTTGGGTGGTTAGAGAAAAAAGAAGGCTTCCAGGGAGAGTGAGCATTGGAGCTAGAACTTGAAGGATGAACAGGAGGTTGAAGGGTAGGGAGGTTATTTCAGATGCCCAGAAGGGCCTAGAGCAAGAGCTCCCACACTTGAACGTGCATCAGAATCACTTTATGAAAAACACATTGCTGGGTCAACCCCCAGAGTTTCATTCAGTGGTTCTGGGGTGGGGCCTGAGAATTTGCATCACTAACAAGTTCCCAGCTGATGTTGATGGCCCTAGTCTGGGGACCCCACTTTGAGATCCCCTGGTGAAGGCAAAGGGGCAGAGGAAGAAAGTCCAAGAGATCTTTCATTCACCCACTTTCCCATCAAACAGGTATTACACACTATGCATCAGGCCCTGTGCTAGGTGTTGAGGATACGGAGGAGGATAAGAGAGACTGCTGTCAGGGCAGGGAGAGAAAGATGTTAAGCAGAGACATCAGGGGATTATGATCGGAAGCTGTGGTAAGTGCTATGAAGGAAAAGAACGTGGCGATACAGGGGATAATAACAGAGTAGGGGGTCTCATCTGTTTTGCTGGAATGGACATGGCATATGCGGAGGCTCTGCAGGATAAGAAGGATCTGACAAGACGTTGGTAGGGAAGGTTCCTTGTGAAGGGCCAGCATATGCAAAGGCCTTGGGGGTAGTAGCGAGCTTGGCTTGTTTGAGGAGTGGAAGAATCTTCTCATGGACTTGGAATAAAGAGTTGTGGGGTTCATGGTGGAGTAGAAGTGGGCAGAGCCCTGCAGCCAGAGTAAGGCATTTGGATGGTACTCTGAGTGCACTGGATATCTATCAAACGCACATCTTGGGGGAGAAGTGGAGAGAGTTTAGGCCACAGGACGGGAAGATCTTAGATAGAATCTCAGGACTCTGGACCTTTACCCATGACCACAGAAAGATCTGAACGGGGACTGCCCTGAGCTAGGCTGCACAGTGCCACCTCATACCTTCGAAGGGACCTGCTCTTAGCAAACCCTCAATCCTCCACAGTAGTTCCTTTGTTCAACCCCTAAACATGCCTGGAAGGTAGGGAGCAGCAGGCGTGGGTTCTTACTGAGGGGGAGGAAAATGGGGAGAAGAAACACCATGGAGAAGGGTTACATCAGTGCTGTCCAAGATGCTAGCCACTGGCTGCAGGTGGCTATTGAAAACTAATCAATGTGAAATACAACTTTGAATTCAGCTCCTCGGTCACATGGAGAAGCGACACTTCAGGTAGTCCGTTGCCACAGGTGACTGTGGCTCCCATCTTGGATGCTGCACGTACCAGACATTGGATAAGTGCTGCTATAAGCAAGATTCTATCAGCTTGTCAGATGGGACAGTCAGATGGGACCCCAGTCTCCTGAACAGCTCCCAGCATGGAACTCTTTTTGTTCCACGATTTCCGGTCCATGGCAGCCACCTGTGCCATCACATGTATGGACATCTCCCTGCTCTCAGCTTTGCTTGCTCGCACGCAAGCCCAGGAGGCTGGTGCCTCAACCCCGAGCCCTGTCTGCCTGGCCAGGATTCTCTTCTGAAAACTGACCCTGTTCACAAGACCCTAAGTGCAATACAAGGAGATACAAAAATGGTTTTTCCCTGCCCAGCGAGGTCAAGACAAGTGTGTAAAACTTGGTAGGAAGGTTTTGCTTTTCCTTCATCAGTGTCACTTCTAAGAATAATCCTGAAATCTCTGAACTTGGGGTCACTCTGGAGAGTATTTCTAAATCTTTCACTGAATGGATAAACGAGCCTGTGAGGGCTCATGGGGCTTGCCTGGCACCTCATGGTTTCTTAGTTACTAAGCAGAGAGTTGAATGCAGCCCCCTGACTTTTTGTCTTTTTCCACCCTGGCATTCAAAGAGCACAGTGATGTCCTATGGTTCATCTTTAGCTGTACCTTTTTCTGGCTCATTTGCAAATTTCCAAGTTTATTTTTGGGTCAGAATCCTTTAGGTTGCCTGTGAAATGTAGCAAATGGGGGGAAGAAAACCAAGCTCGATTAAACCACTCCCTGATTCCGGGTTCAGAGCCGCTCAGTACTGAGTGGGGATCAGAGTGAGAGCAATATCGAGAATTTGGCAAAACTCCATCATCAAATAAAATGGGCAGGGGTAGAGGTTTATCGCTTGTATGCTTCCTCCTGCAGATTTTTATGGATTGTCTTCATTCTGGAGTAAATTTCACAGCCAGCATTCCCTGTACTGTTCTCCGTCTCTCCCATCCCAAGTCCCCTCTGGAGCTTGCCTCTTGTCTTCAGGAGCCTGCATTTCCCAAGCATTTTCCAGTCCTGAACATCTTGGAAAGAGTCAAGTTGTCCCCACTGTGGGGAAAGGCTTTGGGGTGTTTGTTTCCTAAGAGATCTGCTAAAAGCTGGAGATGTGTGTAGGGGAACACCCTGAGTGAGGGACATAGTCTACTTCTGTGTTGCTCAGCACCACAGCTGCTGGCCACACGTGGCTGCCGACGACCTGAAATGTGGGTAGTGCAACTGAAGAAAGGAATTTTTACTTTTATGTAATTATTTTTTGGTTTTAGAAGTTAATAGTTTATTAAGGCAAAATTTTTTTCAATACCCTTATTCTCCTTATGCTTTAAATTCAGCTGACAGGCAGTATTATTCTAGTCATATACGTTCAGGACATTTTAGCAATCACATATAGGAATTTTGCATAATGTTTGCGTCCATTGACAACCTTAGTGAATTAAACACCTTCAAACAATTTTAACTATATTTATAAATTTGAGATACAGAATTTTTGAGTACTCAGTTGACAGACAAGCCTCCCCAACTACTTACAGAGCACATGGAAATCTAAAAAAATAAACTTGTAAAATATACTGGGCCTTAAGCCACTTTCTAATATAGTACATGAATGGAGTACAATTTCAACTTAAAATGTAAACCAGTTATTCAGTTACACATTTGAAATTAGAATTAAGAAGGTGAAGTCTTCCCCTAATTGACCCTATGTAAAACATTAAGAGAATGTAAAAGAAATACTCCAAAGGCACAGACTCTTTAATATAAATATTACTATTACAGGTTTAATTATCTTCAATATGTCTAATAATTCATCATAGATTTTCCCAGAGCCTAAAGATGCTAACCTGTTCAGGAAACTAGTTTACCTCACACAATTATAAGCTTCCATTTTAGTGATGTTTTTGGGAGGTGAATTCTCTGATTGTCTGAGGTCACTTAATGGCCAATCTGGATTTTTGCTAGATGTTGCTTTCTGGATTTTTGTTAGCAGTACGCATAAGCTGCCTCAACCTTGTTTAGTCAGTATGTTGATTATTTATGTAATTTTAGTTAATTTAAAGGTACCTATACCGAGCCATGTGTGCTGAGTGGCTGGTGTATTGGAAAGCACAGCTCTAGATGGAATAGGTTTCCAGCATTAAGCTGGAGTAGTTGCCTGGAAAGTTCCATGGACGGAGGAGCTTGGTGGGCTGCCATCCATGGGGTCGCGAAGAGTCGGACACGACTGAGCAACTTCACTTTCACTTTTCACTTTCACGCATTGGAGAAGGAAATGGCAACCCACTCCAGTGTTCTTGCCTGGAGAACCCCAGGGATGGGGGAGCCTGGTGGGCTGCCGTCTACGGGGTCGCACAGAGTCGGACACGACTGAAGCGACTTAGCAGCAGCAGCAGTTGCCCAAATGAGACGTGCTTTCAGTGTTCGCAGGTTTTGTGTTTTTCCTTGCATCATCTGGTCTTGCTTTATGCCTGTTAGTTCTACTTTCCCTCTTATTTGGACAGTGAAGAGTAAGGCAGCGCATGGCCCAGGCCAGACCTTCCACAGATGTTCCTGGCTGCTCCTCTTCTGAGTCTGGCTTTCTTCCCCCAGTAGCACAGGGACCACAGAAAAGGGCCCCCCAAAACTTCCAGCCATGCCTCCTCTTATGCCATGCCCACCCACTGGTCTTTTTTTTTTTTTTCTTTTTTAAATAACTTCATCTATCTTTGTCACTTGCCAGGAAGTCTCATGCTTCGCAGTGTAGGTACAAAGCGTGGGTCCCCACCCTGCAAGCTTATATTTCTCTGTACAGCTTGGTCCTGGTGGACGATTAAGGGAGGAGGGCCAGGGGATGGGCAGCGGGAGGTCATTTTGACTGTCTGGCTTTGCCCTCCTCAAGCCGGTCCTGGTCAAAAGTGTGTGCTATTACTTACTACTCTTCACACAGGCTGTCCTTGTTCCAGAAAGGTTGGGAGAGGTTACAGCGGGGACACAAGCTAAGGTTGCCTGAGGGGACCCTGCAATCTTATTTTTCCCCTGCTTCTCCTCATTTTCAGGACGATTGGTCACTATGCCCTCTCCGGAATTCAAGCCCCTCCAGACTCCCTCGTTTAATCAGATCACCTAATTGGCGCTGCAGTGGCAGTAGCTAATAAAGAACCCTTCGGCAGTGGTTCTGCACCTCTCTGCCTCTGTCAGAACTCTCTGGGGACCTTGTTTAAAGGAAACAAGAAAAGCCCCCCCCCCCCCCCCCCCCCCCCGTCCTCAGGAGTATTTGATTCTGCACGTGTGGTTTGGGGGGAGCAGGGGCTCAGCCTGTGTGCTCTTAACAAGCTCCCCTAAGGGAGCTAAAGGTCAACATATTTAAAGTGTGGAATGGAAATAAGGAACGGACCAGTCTTTCAGCCCCTTCTTGTTATCTCTCTGACCTTAGGCAAATTATACCATCACTCTGTACCTCCATTTTCTCATCTTAAAAATGAGAATAGGGAATTCCCTGGCAGTCCAGTGGTGAGGGCCCAATGCTTCTATTGCAGAGGGGCATGAGTTTGATCCTCAGTTGGGGAACCAAGATCCTACAAGCAGCGCAGCCAAAAAAAAAATTTAAAAATAAAAATGGGGAGTGATAAAGTTCTTGGCTCTTAGGGTGCATATGACAATCAAATAACATGAATGAAGCATTTAGCGCAGTGTCTGATACATGGTAGGTAACTCAGTTAAACTTAGCTATGATTATGAATATATTATTGCATAATAGATCATTGATAAGAGCATCATTCTTAACACAACTAAAGCAGTAGGCATAGGGCTGGCATATAAAAAGTATCAACAAATGTCAGTTTTATTATTATAGATATATATGCTGTATACTAGAGATATTGCTATGTTTAAAATTATCTTATGTATTATAGATTTAGAATTAGATGGTAAAGAATCTGCCTGCAATGCAGGAGACCCTGGTTCGATCCCTGGGTCAGGAAGATCCCCTGCAGAAGGGAATGGCAACTTACTCCAGTATTCCTCCCAGAGAAATCCCACCGACAGAGCAGCCTGGTGGGCCACAGTCCATAGGGTTGCAAAGAGTCGGACATGACTGAGTGACAAACACTTTATCACTATCTATGATATATATAAGAATATGAATATGTATTAGGCAAATAAATTATATATAATGTACAATCCACAATAACATAATACATGTATTTACATATAAACTGTGTATGTTATGTAGTATAGCAAAATATATTGTCATGGCAAAAATATTAAAATTGTAATTTACCATTACGTGAGGCAGTTACCAGTGGGGCGGGCATCTAAGTAAGTGCTCATTAAATGTATGAAGCCTTTTTTTCCCTAGAGTTTGTAATATTCATTAGCAGTAAGACTATAGAGAAAAGGAAAAGCCACCAGGAACATTGAGGACTTTAACCCAAGGCAGCGGGCAGTTGTGGGCAGAGGGAGCCGGAGCTGGACCGGTGCCTGAGGTTGGCCTCGGCCGGAGGAATCCTGTTCTAATTGGGATCCGGTTTGGAGAAGGCAATGGCACCCCACTCCGGTACTCTTGCCTGGAAAATCCCATGGACGGAGGAGCCTGGTGGGCTGCTGTCTATGGGGTCGCACAGAGTCGGACACGACTGAGCGACTTCACTTTCACTTTGGCAGAGGAGGAAGGGCGCGTCTCCCAGGCCTCCAGCCCTCAGTAGCGGATTTGCCTGCGGATGCAAATGGCCGGTTACTTGAGACGTTTAGCGAGTCAAATAATTCTCTTCTGTTGTCAGCTGGTCCCCCCAGCGCCGGGGATGTTATGACAATGGTCGCCCTGGCAACCGCGGGAAGGCGTCGGGCCGCCGGGGCTTTTGCTTTACCCTCGGAGAGCCTGGGTGGCAAAGCCAGGGCCTGGTTGGCCTGGCTCTGAACGTGCAGCGCCCGCTGGCAAAAGCAGTTGAGATTTCTGGACAGAGGCCTCGGCACTTACCCCCACCCCACTCCTCGCCGATGATGCTAGTTCACAGAACGACCGAGAAAAATGTCTTGTGTTGCCAGGCACTGATCTGAAAGCTGGGAGGAAAGACAGGCAAAAGCCAGTGCTCTTTTGAGCTGATACTCCGATGGGTGTGTGAGATGATGAGGTGGGGGGGGGGGGGGGTAACCATGGAAACCAATAAACAGGATAATTTGTGGGATAGCCTGAGTGCTCCTGAGGAAAAAAACAGGATGCTGTGATGGTGACATCGGGGGATGGTTGGGAAGGGATGACACCCAGAGGACAGGAAAATGCCATTTATGTCTAACGCCAAAGGAAAAGAAGTCTGGGCGGTGGGAAGACATGAACCGTTCGGATTTAGTGCTTTGAGCTTCTCACAGCTAGCCGGTTACTGTTAAAGAGAAGGCAGGAATGCGGGTGGCTGCTGACAGGCAGCCCCGAGGGGTACAGTGGGCTCTGGAGCCTGCCTGTTCATTCGTGTGATGTTAAGGCCGGTTATAGGTCTCCTCAGCCTCAGTTTCCTCATGTGTAAAATGGGCATGTGAACCATGAGGTTCACACGAGATGCTCTGTGAAAGCCCACGTAGATCCTCGTTCTGTATTGCACTCCTTTCCAGTGCCCCCAGACTCTGCTTTAGTTTTTGTTGTTGTTGTTGTTGTTGTTTGTTTTGATTGTGCTTTTTAAAACCATCTGAGTGGTGAAGGTTTTGAACTCCAGCAAACCAAACCCCAGGGGCTTGCTCATGGGTCTCTGGGTTTATCTTGGTTTAGATTATGAGTGAAAAGTACCCATTTTCACATTAGAGATTTCAGACATGATTATTTATAGCTCTGTCACATGTCTTGACTTTAAACTTTTTTTTGTTGTTTATGCTGCTAAATTTATCATCATGCTAATACCGAGTACTGTAATAAGGCATGGAGGATGCTGAAATCCAGGAAGGTCTGAGAAATTATTCCATCTATTGTGGACAGTGCCAGGCTGCCCCCTGGTGGGAAGCTGGGGAAACACACATCTCCGTTCCTACTCTTCCCAAGTCCTGTGATCCTTCTGACCTCAGGCCCACCGAGACTTTATTTTATACCCGACAGTACAGGGGCCAAAGGTGGTGGGCTCAGTTTGGATGTGCTGTTTCCAGAAACCCAATGCTTCTCACTTAAAGATGGGATTTCTTTGGACGTTTTGCAGTTCGGCTCTGCATGGACTTAAATTGAGGGTGACCTGAAAAGAAATCAGGACACCTGGCAGGGTGAGGACAGACCAAGGCCCTTTTCTAATCGTATTTCACAACCTCGATGTCAGGTGATTTGAACCTTCTGCTTTGGTGGAGAGTTATGGTGAAGAGGGAGCCGAACTGGAAATTAGCTCCCGAGTTCAAATCCTGACCCTCCTGCTTCTTTAGTGATGGGCTTTGACATAGTTCCCAAGCTTCAGAGCATCAGTTTCACCGTTTGTAGAATTTTGTTAATAACAGCCCAACACCTGCTTCAGGACTGTCATGAGCTCTTATAAGGCAGTATCTTTAGAATCATTTTGGAAAATAGTTTAGTTAGTGGTGTAGGGAGATTGAGATCAATCCATGAAAATTCCCCAAGGGGAGGTCAGTGCCTCTCACACCTTGTGTGGGGGAAGAATCAGCTTTGTTCTTTCCTGGTACTTTGGAGCCAATACTCTTATAAAAATATGATAAAAATTGTATACTTACTAGAAAAATGAAATGGGCCCCAAACCCCAAACAAAATGGAAGCTTCACTTTGAAACTATCACGTTCAACAAAACAAAAAACTACCCTGTCAAATAGCCATTAACATGTCTTGTCGTTTAGTTCCTCGGTCGTGTCCTACTCAGCATGCCAGGCTTCCCTGTCCTTCGCTATCTCCCGGAGTTTGCTCAAAATCCTGTCCATTGAGTTGATGATGCCATCTAACCATCTCATCCTCTGTTAAAATGTCTAAATGCTCTCAGTTTCTGTCCTTAACTGAAGGGGGCTGGCCTTTAGGGCCTTCCCACATTTGAGTGGCCCTTCCTGGGGGCAGGGAGGGTGTAACAGAGCTTGGATCCCACCCCTCTCCCAAGCTCTTTGTATTTAGAGAGTACCTGAAAAATCTTAAATGAATGAATGAGAAGGTTTACTTCTCTTAGGATAAACGTGGAATGCCCACTTGTACCGCCCTGGGATCTTGGAACACTGTTTTGTGAGAGGCTGTTTTCGTGATTTTTTCATCCTTGGTGCCTGTGCTGAACCCTGGCTGCCCTTCTGCTCCTGTTCTCTGCCCCGTGACTGTGGTGATTGTGTTTGCCCGGCTGTCTCGTCTGCCCCACTGGGAGCCCCTTTAGGCCTGGACCTGTGCGGCCTGCTCTTTGGATTCCCGTGGATTCCTCCCTCGAGCTCCTGCTAAAGGCCTGCTGTGCAGCTGCACTCACAGCCCTTAAAGGGCACTGCTGGCAGGGGTGCTGCACCCTGGCTTCTAGAAATGTTTTTTGGCCCTGATTTTGTTGCCCAAGAAAGAACCTGGATGCTTAAGCTTGTCTGAGAAGCAACTAGCTTTCATTACGTAATTCAGATAGGAGATGGATGTTTCTCAAGCCTGCCTAACGCTCAGAATCCTGGGGGTGCTTGCATTTCTGTAGATTCCTGGCCCTTCTCTAGATTCCTTGTATCAGAATGTCTGGATCAGGGCATGCGTCTGGAAGTTTGATTTTTAACACCTCCAGGTGCTTTTTTATGGTTAGGAAATTAGGGAAAGAGGGAACTAACTTGTAAAATTACCTAGTGCCTTAGGAGGGCCACTTAAGCTCTATGGCTCTCATTTTCCTCATCTGTAAAATGGGGATATGTCTGTGTGTTTATACATAAATAGAAATTTTATGTTTATTTATATATTATGTATGTATTTAAAATTTTATTTAATTTGAAATGGCTAACATTGTGAATGACCCACATCTTTATTTTTGGCAACTATCTGATTTTCATGACATTTGTAGCTATTATTTAGATAACTTAGGCTGACAGAAAAATTACAAGATACACACGCACAGAAATGAGCAAATAAGTCTCACCTTTAATAACCCAGAGATGCAGGTGCTAACATTTTGGAGTATTACCTTCTTGTCTTCTGTGTGTGTCTGTACATGCATTTTATATTCAGAAAATGAGATTATACTGTTCCTGTTGTGTTATTGCTGTTGGTAAGTAGATCATAACACTCTTTGTGTGTCATCAAGAAATAAGAGTTTGTTAGACTTGGGTTCAAATCTTGATTCATTCACTTAGTAGCTGAGTAACCTTGGGCCAGTTATTTAACCTTTCTGGGCCGTGATTTTCTCAGTTATGGAGCTGGGCAGTGATTGAACCTGTGCTGTGATGTCGTCATGAGGATTAAATCAGTAATTCGTAAAAAAGCACTTCTTATGGCATCTGGCTCAGAGGGAGCCCCTTTTAGCTGACAGCCTTGGTTGTCCTGTACCCACCCGCCCCGGGCCCTGGTGGAAAGAGCTGCTGAGCCCCAGGGCCCCCATGTGGGAGGTGCTGCGTCTTCTCTGCCCAGTCTGAGCTCACACTGGGGGCAGTTCCCTGGGTTCTTCCCTGCTTAGACCAGCCATGGTCTTCCCTGAAAGGTGATCTGTGCTCCTCTTTAACTCCGGGGGAAGCCCTGGACTTGTCTTCCAACCCGACTCTTCCCCTTCATCTGCTTCCTACACTGTCTCTCTCCCCAATTCTACTGAATCATAGTGGGGATGTTCCTTGCTTCTGGCTTCTGGGCAGGTATAGGTCCAGTTTCTGGGTGACCCTGGAAACACCTCTCCAGAATCCAAAGTAGTCAGGACACAGTGTGTGTGTGTGTGATGGGGGGCTCAGCCTGTCTTCTGTACAGACATCTCCTGTGATGCCTCAGTAGGCATGTGAACAAAGGTGATATATACCCATTTCACAGATGAGAAAGTAGAGGCCCAGGGAACTGATATGACTTATCCAAGCCTCAGAACTGGAATTCAGAAATGTACTTCTCCCAAAACAGCCAGTGGGTTTCCCAAGATGAGTGAGACCATTTCCCTGCCCTTGCGGGGTCAGTGCCCAACTTTTGAACTTCCTGTTTGATGGGAAGGACCCATGAACAACTCATAGTTTAGTATCCTGGCAAAGAGGGTGCTTTGGGATCATACCCTGGTTCCCTGCTTAAGTATTATGACTTAAGTAACTTTGTGGATCCGGGCAAGTGATTTAACATTTTTACATTTCTGATGCTCAGTTTTCTCATTCACAGAACGGGCTCAGAACATCTGTCTCATAGTTAGCATTTTTGTGTGCATTAAAAATGAACAAACATATTCAAAGCACTTATCTCACAGCACCAGACACACTGCGCATATTCAGTGAATAGTGGTTACGTTCAAGGCCATTCCCTGGTGGCTCAGATGGTAAAGCGTCTGTCTACACTGCGGGAGACCTGGGTTTGGGAAGATCCACTGGAGAAGGAAATGGCAATCCACTCCAGTACTGTTGCCTGTAAAATTCCATGGACAGAGGAGCTTGGTAGGCTACAGTCCATGGGGTCACAAAGAGTTGGACACGACTGAGTGACTTCACTTTCACTTTCAAGGCCATTAGTCCCGAAAATGCTTTATGGGAGCTGACAAAGACACTCTCAGCAGACATCCCAGAACTGCTTGCATCATGGGCTTTTGACCCTGGTATCAAAAAAATCTCTCATGCCAAAGATTAAAAAGAAAGAGGTAGATCAGTATGAGCTAGCAGGGAGAGATCCTGGAGGCTTACTACCAAGTGAAAAAAGATGATATAATTGATGTGGAAAAAAACAGCAACAACAATCCTGCCCATCAAACCACACTGCAGAGTTTCTACATGTATGTACATTTATGGAAAGTAGGGCTTCCCAGGTGGCTCAACAGTAAAGAATCTGCCTGCACGCAGAAGACATGGGTTCGATCCCTGGGTTGGGAAGATCCCCTGGAGAAGGGCATGGCAACCCACTGCAGTATTCTTGCTGGGAGAATCCCATGGACAGAGGAGCCTCGTGGGCTACAGTCCATGGGGCTGCAGAGTCGGACCCACCTGAAGCAACTGAGAACTAGCACATATGTGAATGTACATGGGAAGGGTCTGGAATGATGGACACCAGACGAATCTCAATAGTTTCCCCCATTTTCTCCATGGAGAAGGAGGCCAGCATGAGAAAGGGTGGTCACAGGGAGCTTTGTCTGAAATGTTCTAGCTCCTCCTTTATGAGGAAAATATATAGATGTGTTTATTAAATAATTAAAATAAGATGATCCTTTCTGCAGCACTGGGTCTTTGGAATCAGACTGGGTTTGAATCCCTGCCCTCTACTTAAGTTGTATGACAGGGAGCAGACAACTTAATCTCTCTGGGCCTCGTTTCTTCATCTTTGAAGTGTAGCACCTGCCTCCAGGGGATGTGGGGAAACACTGACAGGATGCACGAACAAGCACATGCAAGCACTCAATAATGCTACTTTTATTTTTATCAGTGATGCCATTTTTATCAAATAGCAATGATGCTTATGGGCTTATAGGCCTCCCTTGTAGCTCAGTCGGTAAAGAATCTGTCTGCAGTGCAGGAAACCCAGGTTTGATCCTGGTTTGGGAAGATCCCCTGGAGAAAGAAATGGCAGCCCACTCCAGTAACCTTGCCTGGAAAATCTCATGGGCAGAGGAGCCTAGTGGGCTGCAGTCCATGGGGTCGCAGAGTCGGGCACAACTGAGCGACTAACACTTATTTACTTCAGTTCAGTTCAGTCGCTCAGTCGTGCCCGACTCTGCGACCCCATGAACCGCACGCAGCACGCCAGGCCTCCCTGTCCATCACCAAATCCCGGAGTCCACCCAAACCCATGTCCATCGAGTTGGTGATGCCATCCAGCCATCTCATCCTCTGTCGTCCCCTTCTCCCCCTGATGCTTATTTCACTTATTCTTCCAAATCTGCAAAGGATTCCTTAATCCTTTAATGAAGGAATGAAGATTCCTGTGTCTTCATCACTCACCACTTATGATGTGAGGAAAACAGTAATAAAGTTTATAATACTGTATGTACAAATAAAATGCCAGGAAGGAATTGATAAAGACTTGCTGGAGAAGCTGACATCAGAGATCGGCTTTGGGGACAAAGTCAGATTTTCATGAGTTGATGCGGTGGTGTATCAGTTAGCTATGGGTCCCACTAATGCTCTCCAAACATTTTTTTCTATTGATAAGCAGGCAATACATACACATTGTATTTTCTAATATTGCTACAGAGGAGCAAACAGGAAAAAAAAAATAGGTCACTTGTAATCTTACTGCTGCTAATATTTTGTTATATATTTTCCCAAGGTTAGAAACAAAACTTTCTTTAATGTTTTTATTTATTTTTGGCTGTGCTGCTGCTTTGCTTGGGCTTTTCTGTAGCTGATGCCAGTGGGGGCTACTCTCTAGCTGCGGCGCATGGGCTTCTCATTGCAGAGGTATGGCTTCATGCAGAGCACAAGCTCTAGAGCGTGCAAGCTGCAGCATCTGCAGCACATGGGCTCAGCAGTTGCAGCTCCCAGGCTCTAGTGCACTGGCTCAGCAGTTGCGGCACACAGGCTTAGGGGCCCCGCGGCATGTGGGATCGTCCCAGATCAGGGATCGAACTTGTGTTCCCTGCTTTGGCAGGTGGATCCTCTACCTCTGAGCCACCAGGGAAGCCCTCCCAAGGCTTTTTTGTATGCATCTATACCCATAAAGTTTTATAAATCTTTTAATATATTATTTATACATTACAAATGTTACACATACATATTTAATACATTATCTTAATGGTATGGCATTGTATGAATATGTTGTAATTTATTTACATAGACTTCTGTCATTGAAGAGTTGGAAGGCTTCCAATCTTTCATGTCTATTATCCACTTGGAGCAAGACCTCATGAATAGCCTTAATTATTTCTTTAGGATGAAACCCTAGTGCAGCATTGTCCATTAGAACTCTAATGAGAGTGACAGATGTGAGCCAAATGTATAATTTAAAATTTTCTAGTACCCACATTAATAAACAGATGAACCTCATTTTAATAATACATTTTATCTAACCCAGTGTATCCAAAATATCACTGAAATGTGATCCATGTAGAAATATTAATGAAATATTTTATGTTATTTTTTTCCTATCAAGTCTTCGATAGCATGTATTTTACACTTATAGTATACCTCAATTCAGACACTAAAATTTCAAGGTTAAAGTAAAATGCGGCTCTATCATAACAATAAAATTATGTTTAACAGGAAAATATTGTACATGACTTCCATTTTCAAATTTAAATTAAATTTAAAGTTCCATTCCTTAGTCACACTAGCCATACCCTAAATGTCCAGTTAGCTACATGTGGCCAGTTAAAGAACCATTTTGGCCATATTGAGACTGAGATTAAGTCAACCTCACTAACATCCACTTCTCAATGTGTGAAACCAAAGCACAGCTGGGGATGGTCTCAATGTGTGAAACCAAAGCACAGTTGGGGATGGGGCCTGAATTGGGATTTGAGAGTCCGCTGGCAAATGTCAAGACCTGAAACAACAACAGCAACGTGTCACAAGCAGCAGCAAGGCAGGCCACATAGTCTTGCAGTCCCACTCCTGGGCGTGTATCCGGACGAACCGATGATTCGAAAAGATACACACACCCCTCCGTTCATAGCTGCACTATGTACAGTGGCCAGAACACGGCAGCAACCGACACGTCTGCTGACAGACGCGCGGGTAAAGCAGATGTGGTGCATGCACACAGTGGGATAGCACTGGCTACAAAAGAGAAGGAGTAATGTCACGTGCAACCACATGGACGGGCCTAGAGATTGTCATACCAAGCGAAGTAAGTGAGAAAGAAAGAGGAAGACAAGTGCCTTGTGATATCGCTTTTATACGGAATCTAAAATATGGCGCAAATGAACTTATCTGCAAAACAGAAGCAGACATAGAGAGCAGACTTGTGGTTTTGCCAAAGAGGGTGGGGTGGGGCAGGGAGGGGTGAGCTGGGAGCTTGGCACTGGCAGACACAACTGTTATACATAGAAACAGATAAACAACAGTGTCCTCTAGTGGGACACAGGGACATACCAAAATATTCAGTATCCTGTAATAAACTATAATGGAAAAGAATGTAAAAAAGAATATATACATATGTGTGCGTGTGTATATATGTAGCATGGGTACATGCTTGCTCAGTTGTTAGGTCATGACTCTCTGCAACCCTATGGACTGGAGCCCACCAGGCTCCTCTGTCCATGGGATTCTCCAGGCAAGAATACTGGAGTGGGTTGCCATTTCCTCCTCCAGGGGATCCTCCCTGACCCAGGGATCGAGCCCATGTCTTCTGCACTGGCAGGCAGATTCTTTAGCTCTGAGTCATCAGGGAAGCTCCATGAATATACGTCTAAGTGAATTACTTTGCTGTACAGGAGAAATGAGCACAACATGGAAAATCAAGTATACTTCAGTTTAAAAAGCAGCGGCACCAACAATGCGGGCAGCAGAACCAGGGTGAGAAGGCAGCCCCGCAGGGGTCAGGGTTTCCTAGGGCAGCACCCACGCAGGGCAGTAGCCTGGTGGAGTTGGGGAATTAACTAAATTCAGCAGATGGAGCCAATAAATTTATCGGGGATTGTTTTTCCTCACTGTCTGAGAAGAGTGATACAAATGTGGGGAGGTCAAATGCTAGAGAAAGCCCTGTGGTGTTGACTAGGATTAGGGGTGTCAGTCAGCTATACATAGAGATAACAAAATCAGTGTAAGTGCAGCTTTATGATATTTATGTGTCTACATATTCATACATGTATTGCACATACCTATGGTGCCCAGGCTGTCTACAGAGGGGACTGGAAATGTCAATGATCTCACCAAGTACCCAAATCTTGGTTTCTGAATACCATGAGGAACCAAGCAAGACTCCTTGGAGAAATGACTGATCCAGGGTTGGGGCAGGAAAAGGAGATGATGAACCTGGAAAACTTTGTTGTGCCAGAAAGTAAGGAAGTACTCCAGGAACGATGGGGATGCGTCAGAGTGTAGTTTTTCTTTTTTTCTTCTGTGTGGTTTTCCGTACCCGTGTAAAGATAACTGTTAAACCACTCATAGAATAAAACAACAGACAGACAGGAGAGTTCTATAGATGTCTCAGCTGAGAGCCTGGCTCTGAGTTCTCAGTAGGTCAGACCCTATTCATTCAGAAATAAGTTAGAGAAGAAAGACATTCCTTTGGACATTTTTCTATTTTAACACTCGAAACAGATTCCAAATGACAGGTATTCTAGGTACATTCGCTTATTAATGTGATTATGGTGCCTGTTATTGCAATGGAATGTGGGCTTGTCAAGAATGGCAACTTTCTCTTTGTTAGTAAGGTGAATAAAATTAATGTTAGCTTAAAAACCACTTTTCTGATTTCTTCCAATGCACTTCAGTGTCAGGCAGCAGGAATGCCCTGGCAGCTCCTGGCGTCTCTGGCACCCTCCTGACAGTTCTAGAGAGGAGTGAGGGCTGTCTTCTGAGTGCTTGCGAAGGGAGGCTGGGGAGGCTTTTCTGTGGCCCAGCCCGGCTCACTTGTTATCCCTGATCCCAGTGCTCTGGCCAGGCGTGGGTCACCAGCCCGCCCTGCAGCCCAGGTGTGGTGGGTGGGTGAGGCCAGCCTCGTCTCAACCGTGTGAACTGGGAGCCAAAGAAGTGTCACGCGAATGTATGTTCCTCGGTTCTCGGTCTCGTCACAACAGAGGTTTGGAGTGACAGACATTAACGCCCCTCGGCGAGCCACAGCTCTCAGGTCTTGGATAGACCGTGTTATCGCTCTCAGGTCTGAAATGGACCGTGTTGTAGCTCTTAGACAAATCAGTGTTACAGCTCAGTGTTACAGCTCTATTTTATTTGGAAGATAGCAGGAAAATCCATCTTTGAGGCGTGAGGGCACGTCGATCTAAGGACACGAGGCGAAGAGCGCCCCAGCGCGCGGGAGAGGGGGCGAGAGAGCTGGCTCTGGCTCCTCTGTTTATATGCTTCTCTCTCCCTGGGCCTGTCCTATGTACACTGCGCCAGCCAGGAGTGTTGTTTGTTTTACCGGAGGTCCTCACTCCGGTCCTCGGACCTTCTTTTGTTTCATGTTCGCGGGCTTTTCCCTTCCTTGTCTGTGGCCGCCATTTTGGACTCCTTTTCCCTGTTCTACCCACCTAACAGAAGGAAGCTTCCCCCCAAAAGAGACTCAAACGGTCTTTACCAAAAGAAGGGCAGTGCTCACCAGCTGAACAGAAACACACGCCTGCTCCTGTCATTCCTTGCTCCAAATTATGTGATCCTAGAATTCCAGAGGGCTTCTCTGGTGGCTCAGTGGTAAAGAATCCACCTGCCAACATAGGAGATGTGGGTTCGATCTCTGGGTCTAGAAGATCCCCTGGAGAAGGAAATGGCAACCTACTCTAGTATTCTTGCCTGGAGAATTCCATGGACAGCGGAGTCTGGCGGGCTACAGTCCATCGGATCACAAAGAGTCGGACAAGACTTAGTGACTAACCAACAACAGAATTCCAGGACTGTCTTCTTGATAAATATTGATTGACAGGTGCTTTGAAATGTCAAAGGCATTTATATACCTAAAGATTTTTATTTTTGTTTCATTGAGTTATCTTTATTAAATAGATTTTATATCACAAAGATGATAATATACTTTGGGTAACTATTGAAACAAGGCAAAAATATATAGAGAAATGCAAAGCCATTTTTTGTCACCCCATCTATAGGGCCTCCCCATCCCAACTTAGCAGGCTGGGGGGTGTGTCTTGCACACTTTATCCTCTGCTCATACATGCCTATTGCCTTTCTTTTGTTAATGTTGTTAGCTTTTACAGAATAGGCAGTAAAAAAAAAGCTTGCCTTTTTCACGCCATGGCATCCCTCTAGAAGCATGAGTGCAGGTCCATCTCATTTTATTTTTAAAATTTATTTGTTTGGCTGCTCCGAGGGGCATGCAGGGTCTTAGTTCCCCAAGCAGGGATGGAACCCGGGTCCCTCTGCAGTGGAATCACGGAGTCTTAACCACTGAACCACCAGGGAAGTGCCGGGGTCCATCTCATTTTAAAAGTATTTATTAATTTGTGAATATCTGCATGCGTCTTAAGATTGAAATGATACACAAGTTAAACAAAGGTTCCTCTCGCGTCTGCTACCCACCCTCCCTCTTCCCTTCCCTAGATTAGAGATCCTTCCAGAGAGTGTCTGCATTTACAAAGATCTACAAATGTAAAATTTCCCACATGAGTGAGAGTATTTTTTTTTTTTATCAGCGCATCTTGTCTAAGTACAATAGCATGCTTCCTCGCTTTATTCTACAGCTGCATAGAGCTCCTTGTGGGCCTGTATCCTCATTTATGAAGAGTCTCCTACATATGACCCCTTGGGGTGTTTGCAGTCTTTCACCATTGCAGACAGATGTGTAGGAAGTATCCTTTTCTGGTCATTTGCCATAGGATGAGGGGTCTGAGAGAGAAGTTCCCAGAAGTGCAACTGTGAAGGTCAAAGGAGACCTTTGTGCAGCGGAGACGTGGATGGATACAGGCCAAGTCCCACAGCCCCACTACGCGGGAACTTTACACGCCTCGCTCCCCGGCAAAATATTGGAACCTGCCTGTGTGTCCATCTTCACCAACACAGTTGGGTCCTGAGTGGAAACTGGGTCTCACTGCAGCTGAATGGGTCTTTAAAATAGAGCTGGATGGAGTTGGGGTGGGAGGGAACGCTGGCGAGATACCCGCCTGTCCTCCTGTGGTAATGCCTCTGAGACGCGTCCTCTGTTCTCTGTGTCTCTCTGCAGAGCAAGCTGGTGAAGTACTTCAGCCGGCAACTGTCCTGCAAAAAGAAGGTCGCCCTGCAGGAACGCAACGCTGAGCTGGACGGCTTCCCCCAGCTCCGGCACTGGTTCCGGATCGTCGACGTGCGGAAGGAAGTCCTTGAGGTGATCGGAGGCGACCCCTGCCCCATGCCCCTTATCGGCTGGTAGCCAGCCCCCTCAGGCAGTGGGGTTTTGGCTGTGTCTGGCACATAGTAGGACTTGAATATATGTGGGATGAAAATACAGAGCATCTCTGATGCTCTGAATGAATGAAGTCAGTGAGAAGGTGTTCCTAGGGACTTCCCTGGTGGTTCAGCGGTTAGGGATCCATGCTTCCACAGCAGAAGGCACAGGTTCCATCCCTGGTCAGGAAACTAAGCGCCCACACAGTGTAGCCAAAGAAAGAAAGAGTGTGGTTCTAGAGTCAGGTAGACCTTCTTTCAACTCTGCCACTTAAGGACTCGCTTGGTGACTTGGGTCAGATCATTTTACCCCTTAGATGGGTGCTGTCCAGCAGAATGTTCCACTATGATGGAAATATTTCATATCTATGCTGCCTGATGCAGTGGCCACCAGCCGGATGTAAGCTACTGAGCACTGGAACCGTGGTCAGTGCATGTGACTGAGGAACTGAATTTTTAATTGTATTTAATGTTCATTAGTGAGGCCAGTGGCCACTGTACCAGGCAGCACGGTCTTAAGACATTAGTTTTCTCTCCTCTTCTTAAGTAGCTGGTGTGATAAAATGAGATAATCTGTGTAAAATGTTCAGACCATAGTCTGAGACCTGATTGTACCCAGGAAATGTCAGCTTACTATTATTATTGTCATTGCTATTGTTGAAAACTTAGGAAGTAATGGGTTTTCCAGTGACAAAACCAAAACACCTGTTGTCTTGTGTCCACCCTCCAGGCTGGACCACATCCTTAAGGTTTCAAGGGTGGTGAGATTTCCTTACCCTCTGGGATCTTGGGTCCCCACCGTTATTAGTGACTGCGTGGAACCTTTCCACATTCATTGAATCTTCAGGGCCAGGCATAGTATTGAGGGCTTTACATGCAGGCTCTCAGCTCTGGAGAGTGTTCAGACCCTCACGATGACCTTTGAGGTTGGTCTGACTGTTACCCCATTGTACCAAGCAAGGAACTGAGGCTGGGAGATGGAGGGACTTGCCCTGCTAGTGAGTGGGAGGGGCTAGCAGGAAAAGCCAGCTCAGATAGACTCCAGAGGATGAGGTGGGAAGCACGGTGCTTTCTCCTTGTTTTCCTGATGTGGGGGCCTTTCTGAGCTGGGGAGAGGGGGTGCTGGGTGTGCCCCTTGCCTGCAGGGCCAAGTGCCGTTTCTCAAGGCACTCCCTGCTTCCTTCTCGGAGAGGTCTGAAAGATCCTCTTCTGCCTTTTGTCTTTTTTTAGACCTCGTCCTCAGTGTAATCTTGCCTGAACCCACCACATCTAACAGTCCTGAACTGGGGACGCAGGACCTCCCACGTTTCCCTATCCTCTCCATCCTCCCCACCCCATCTTGCGCCGGCGCACCAGATGGCGTATGCGTCTGTGTTTCTTAGTGTCATTCCCAGGATGGTGGTTTCTTGTGAACATCCTTCAAATGACAGGTCTCATAAGAGTTCAAGCAGTACATTTTATTTGCTTGACCCTGTATACACTTTTCAGAGGCTTTTGGAACCATTTATTTATCAAATGAGGCGAATAAGACGGAGACTAATCTTCAGGGGTTGAAAACTAGTGGCCCTCTGTCTTATCTTGTATCTGATGCACAGATTATTTTTTGTCTGAAAAATTATTTTTGAGCCCATATGTAAAAGTTGAAAGAGTGTGCATTAAAAACCCAGGTCTTTGACTTCTCTTGAAAAATCGGAATTGCTGACGCACAGAACTGAATTTGTCTGGTGTCAGTCTGCCCCTTAGGAAACCGCAGGCAAGTTTGCAGCTTTGTTCATTTACATTTACCTGGGCTGCAGGTGCTTGAGCTCAGGCTCTCACTTTAGTTTGTTGGAATAAACGAAGTCCAAGGCCATCCACCAGGCGGTGTGGAAGTAGCAGGGTTTCCAGCTCTCTCTCTGCAACTCCCGCATATGTCCACAAGAGGGCCACCTTCTGCGGAGGAACAGGCACTTAAGAGAACGCTCCCAAGAGAGACTGCCTGGGTTCAAACTTACTCACTGTGTGACCCTGGGTAGTGGGCTAACTTTTCTGAATTCTAGTTTCCTATGTACAGACTGGTGATGATGGTAAAAGTACCTGCTTTATGTGGTCTTTGTGACCTTGAAAGAAAAGCACTTAGTTACATCTATTTCGTTTATTATTGTTATATCCAACAGAAATGCTTCTCCTCTTTTGGCTCAAGCGTGTTAAAGCCTTCTGCATTTTTTTCTGTCATTTTTCCTTTTGTGATGTGTGGAAGTGAGCTATAAACTGTAGTGTAAATTGAGTACTTTTGGAGGATACATAATAGGATTAAAACACGCAAGTGACTCTTGCAGCAAAGTGGAGAATTCTTTGATGTTGTCAATCATCCCTTCTAAATGTATCTCGTTTTATATCAATACTTCCAGATCTTGGTCCATCACCTTTCTTAAAGTGGCGCTACCCCTGTAACAGTCCCTATTTGAGAAAGCGTCTATGTGACTCATTACTGTTCTCTCCACCCCTGACCTAGTGAGTTGGAAAGGCACTGACTGGGTTTCAGCTTTTGCCTGGCAGCTTTTTTTTTTTAATAGAATTTTTTGTGCCGATGCGGTTTTCATCTTTCTGTTGTAATACATAGATATGGCCACAAGAGGGCAGAACTACTCCACAGTAGTGCCTCAGAATCGCCATTCTTTAATATCTCAAACTCTTTCTTTCAAAATAAAAATAATACGTAAAAACACTGGTTATCATTAAGTGCTGTAATGTGAAGTCTAGTTTCTGTGAATACATAAACGTAGAAATTGACAAATTTCGAGGTGTGTCCGTTCTGTAGTGTACAGAGACACACGGTTTGGGGGAGGGGAGTGGTTGCTGACAGTGGTGAAGGGACATCTGACCCACACATTTATACTCGGGAATCTTCCTTTTCTTTTCCCAGCCCTTGTCTTCAGAGGTGTCCTTTTCCCCCACTTTGTCTTAGGTTGCAAAATCATGCCTCTAGTCGGGCTCAGACACAAACACTGTTTCACTGACAGCATTGAACCACCCACAGGGTTCCAGCCCCCATTTCCCCTTAGGGCTCCTGAACCCCCAATCTGAACCCTATAATGTGTGTGGCTTGGAAAAAAAGAAGCAGGGAATGGAGACCAGCCATCAGGAGACTGGGGCTGTCTGGTTTGCTCTGCTCTGAGGTTACCTGGGATTTGCAGCAAGTCAGTGCAGTCCAAGCCAGGCAGGAGGCATGCAGAACCCTCCAAGATGAGTAAACTGGAGCCTTACCCATAAGGAGTTCAGGAGCTGGATAGGCAGACAGACCAGTAATTAACGGCTACCATTTACAGAGCTCTCTAACGGTGTGGATACATAGCATATGAGCATATGTGTTACTTTACAAAGCTCATGAGCTTAAGATTCCCATTTTACAGGTGAGAAAAGTGAGGCTCAGAGAGGTTAAGTTGTTTGCCCAGGGTCATTTAGGTACCGAGTGGCAAGGCTGAGATTCAGATCCAGGCCTGTCTGACTCCAAGACAGTAGTCCCAAGCAGACGTCCACCCAGAGTCTGGCGTTCCGCTAGGTACCACTAGAGGACAGCATGGAGGCCTCCTCTCAGGGCGCTTTGGGTCTGGTTACCCTCCTCTCTCTTCCCTCCTCTAGGAGATCACCCCGGGCCAGCTGAGTCTGGAGGACCTCTTGGAGATGACAGATGAGCAGGTGTGTGAGACCGTGGAGAAATACGGGGCCAACCGGGAGGAGTGTGCCCGCCTCAATGCCTCCCTCTCCTGCCTCCGGAACGTCCATATGTCAGGTGAGCAGACCCATGGGGATGGACGCTCGTCCCCAGTGTGCGCCGGCGTTCCCGCGGGTTCCTGTTCCCACGGGTTCCTGTTCCCGCACCTGCAGGCCAGGTTGAGGCGGAGTTGGTTCTGGATGGTGTGTGCCGCTCATGACCAGAGGAAAGGGGCCTGGGGTTCGGAGCCAGAGGTGGTCAGGGCAGCTGCTCTTGCCCACCCTTCTGAGGTCGTTCGGCATTTGGTTCTGGATAATTAAGGTCCAGATATGGAAATATTAGACGTGTGTGAAAGTTGAGGGGTCTTGTTACTTTAGACATTGTGACATGCCTTTGTATTTAGGCTCAGCATCTAACTTATTTTCTTACATAAATAATATAAATTCTTTGTAAAATAAGTTGAAAAAATAGATAAAATAGCAGCCCCAAGTCCCCACCCTCTACTGTTATCGTTTTGGTATAGTTTTTGGTGTAATTCTTCCTGACAAATGGGTATGTATGTAGTGTCTTTAAATGGTTAATGATAAAACCATGAAATTAGGGCTAGCCATACATATGATTTTGAAACCTACTTTTTTCACCCAGCAAAATAAGCTCTCACTTGTTTTATCAGTTTGAGGTCCAAATATATTGTCATCTTCCGTTGCTATTTCTCATTAATTGCTCAAATCACTGTTTGCCCTGATTAACAAGACATCAAAAATCGTCCTGACTGAGGCTTCCTGCTTTCCTCTAGTCTCATGATTTTCCCACAATTTGCGGGGCCTTTTCAGTCCTAAGAGATCAGCTCTGCAAACATCAACCAAAGCAAAGCATTATTGGTCCACCTGCGCTGTTGTTCCAGTTCCTGCCACAAGGAGTCACTGCTGAGCACCAGTCTGGCACAGTCAGGTGGATGTTCATAGGTGCCCTCGATGGATTCAACATGCAACATTCGACGAGCATTTATCGACTGACTGTATGTGCCAGCAGGGCTCGGTATATGGAAGTGGACAGAGTAGAACATACTTGAAGCAGGTCATTGGGCCAGGCTTTTTGTGTTCTTTCTTGCTAGCGGATTCTAACGATGGCTACAGTCACCATCAGGCATCCCTGAGTTGGGGGCTGTCTTGCCTTGAAGGATATTTGGTGGCTTTCCTGGCCTCTGTCCACTAGACACCAGTAACACCCCCTGTCACGACAAACAGAACCATCTCTAGATGTTTCTGAATGTTCCAGGGAGGGTGCACAATTATCCCCGGTTGACTAACTATAAAGGTCATGTTATTCTTCACTCTGGTACAATGCTATTGACTCACCTAATATTTGCATAGTTAAGAAAGGCACTCAGCGCAGACAAAACCTGCTTCAAGGTGACTTCTCTCCCCCTGCTGTGAGAAGCAGGTGGCAGTTTTCTCAGCCTTAAGAAACTGCACTGAATTGCAGTATCATATCACAAACCTCTTCCTCTGTCAACAAATGCATTTGCTGCTCATTTTTAATGCCTGAATTCTGCCTCCATTTATTTCACCCACCTCCTAGTTCTAGAAAGATGCGTTGTGTCTGTTTTTTCTCCTATGATAAGCACTGCTGCAGTGAACAGTTCTGAGTGTTAACTTTAGGTACATCCTTGGTGATCCCTGTAGTGTGAATTCATACGAGTGGGGTTCCAGCAAAGTATGTCCATATTTTAAAACTTCTGGTGAACCTTGCCACATGACCTCCCCAAAATTTGTGCCAATTTTTGCCTCTCTCCAACCCCTAACCCCCCTACAATGTATGAGAGTGAGCATTTGAGGTTAGGTTCTTAATTGCTTTTCAGAGTTAATATCTTCTCTTCAGAACTGTGCTGCTGAGTTTGAAAAAGTCCTTATAAATGAGCTGGACCCCAGTTCCTCCTGAGAAAGGGGTTAATGTCACTTCGCCATGGGCTGGGCCATCATCCTCTGTAACATCCTGGGCTGGCTGAGATTGAGAAGAACTCTAGTCTGGAGTTTTCCAAAACTTTTTGATCACGATGCACAGGAACAAATATGACTTATGTTGCAGCCCTTTCAGCTCAGTTCAGTTCAGTCGCTCAGTCGTGTCCGACTCTTTGCCACCCCGTGAATCGCAGCACGCCAGGCCTCCCTGTCCATCACCAACTCCCTGAGTTCACCCAAACTCATGTCCATCGAGTCCGTGATGCCATCCAGCCATCTCATCCTCTGTTGTCCCCTTCTCCTCCTGCCCCCAATCCCTCCCAGCATCAGAGTCTTTTCCAGTGAGTCAACTCTTCGCATGAGGTGGCCAAAGCATTGGATTTTCAGCTTTAGCATCATTCCTTCCAAAGAAATCCCAGGGCTGATCTCCTGTATGATGGACTGGTTGGATCTCCTTGCAGTCCAAGGGACTCTCAAGAGTCTTCTCCAACACCACAGTTCAAAAGCATCAATTCTTTGGTGCCCAGCTTTCTTCACTGTCCAACTCTCACATCCATACATGACCACTGGAAAAACCATAGCCTTGACTAGATGGACCTTTGTTGGCAAAGTAATGTCTCTGCTTTTGAATATGCTATCTAGGTTGGTCATAACTTTCCTTCCAAGGAGTAAGCATCTTTTAATTTCATGGCTGAAGTCACCATCTGCAGTGATTTTGGAGCCCAAAAAAATAAAGTCTGACACTGTTTCTACTGTTTCCCCATCTATTTCCCATGAAGTGATGGGACCAGATGCCATGATCTTCGTTTTCTGAATGTTGAGCTCTAAGCCAACTTTTTCACTCTCCTCTTTCACTTTCATCAAGAGGCTTTTTAGTTCCTCTTCACTTTCTGCCATGAGGGTGGTGTCATCTGTATATCTGAGGTTATTGATATTTCTCCCGGCAATCTTGATTCCAGCTTGTGCTTCTTCCAGCCCAGCATTTCTCATGATGTACTCTGCATAGAAGTTAAATAAGCAGGGTGACAATATACAGCCTTGACGTACTCCTTTTCCTATTTGGAACCAGTCTGTTGTTCCATGTCCAGTTCTTTTTATTTATTTATTTATTTATTTTAATTTTAAAATCTTTAATTCTTACATGCGTTCCCAAACATGAACCCCCTTCCCACCTCCCTCCCCATAACATCTCTCTGGGTCATCCCCATGCACCAGCCCCAAGCATGCTGTATCCTGCGTCAGTCCATGTCCAGTTCTAACTGTTGCTTCCTGACCTGCATATAGGTTCCTCAAGAGGCAGGTCAGGTGGTCTGGTGTTCCCATCTCTTTCAGAATCGTCCACAGTTTATTGTGATCCACACAGTCAAAGGCTTTGGCATAGTCAATAAAGCAGAAATAGATGTTTTTCTGGAACTCTCTTCCTTTTTCCACGATCCAGCAGATGTTGGCAATTTGATCTCTGGTTCCTCTGCCCTTTCTAAAACCAGCTTGAACATCTGGAAGTTCACGGTTCACGTATTGCTTACACACATGCAAATACACAAACACACGTGTACACATTCACATACACAAGGAAGCAGTCTCCATTCCTACTGTGCATGGCATTTTGCGCACTCTTTTCTGGTGTATTCCATGTCATTTACTGAATGCTGGTGATGACCCGCCACTTTGACCTCACACCCCGCTTTGGACTTTGAGCCACAGTTTGAAAAGATATTGATCTTATTGATCCTCCTGCCACCACCAACCCTTCCCAGGCAGCTTAGATTCCTTCAACGATGCCCTACCTCTGATGCCACCCTTTGAGCCACTGGATCCTCTAAGGGCTGTGCCCATGCCCAGATTCTTCCAGCACCAAGGTCAGCTTGGAGAGAACCTCAGTGCAGTAAAGCACTGTCCACTCAGCTCTGAGTCTCTCTTTCTCTCTTTTTTGCTGCACCTTGTGACACGTGGGATCTTAGTTACGCCACCAAGGATGGAACCCAGGCCTGCTGCATTGGAAGGCAGAGTCTTAAGCCCCGGAGCATTGAGGAAGTCCCCGAGTCTCCTTAATATCAGTATTGTACTTTACTTCTGCTCTTTGTTGATGTTATGGTGCCACCTTTCAGATTTTAATTTAAACTTTTTTAAAGAGTGTTTTTTTTCCTAAATGGATGCCTCTCTTCCTTAGTAGACTTAAAGCTGTGAGAGAACAGGGATTGTATCTGTTTTTGTTCACCATTTTATTCCTAGCTATATAGCTAACCTGTAGGAGGGACTCAGTAAATATCTCAATACACCTTCTGCCCTCACGTAGCACAGGAAAACTCCCCAGTACCTGCACGTACAGGCTCTCTTATGGATGCCAACCTCCTCAGATTTCAGCTCCCTTCTGGAAGCCCACTGTTCACATTTCCCCCAACAAGTCCTAAATACCCAATTAATCTATTAGTTACTGAGGGTTTCCTAGATCAGGCATGGATTTCCCATCTCGACACCCACCTCTCTGGCTAGAATTCCATTCCCCTTTGTCCTCCTGATGAATCCCTGCTTATCCTCACAGCCAGCTCCTGCCTCTAAACTTCCACACCTTATTGAGTGAATGGATGAATGAGTGATTCTACCACCAACTGACCATGTCTAACAGTGACTTCCAGCGTCCTTGACTCACGCCCTCATCTGACCGTTACATCTCTGAAGCAGACGCGGTTGGCCACATGCCCTTCACCCCTCTGTTGCTGGCAGCGGGCCCAGGTTACCTGCCTGTGGTGAAGGAAGTTTGGGAAGACCACCTGAAGTGCTTGCTACTCATCTCCACCGGGGGGAAGCAGTGAGCCACCCTTCAACAATCCTTGCTTTACGTACGTTCTCTTCTCTCGGAAATTACCATCGGTTCCTTGAGGCTTCAAACTCTCTGGGGAGCTGGATGGTTCCTGCCATTTCCCCCACCCTTCACCTTAACCAAAAATGTATCCCAAACTAGAGGAAAACACACACACACACACACACACACACACACACAAAAGCACAAGTGAGTCTTTCCCACCAGATTTTTGTTTCTTGAGGGTCATACCATATTCATCTTTGGTATCCCGATGTCTCAGCCAGAAAGCTGGCGCTCCCAACAGTCAGTGAAATCAGATATTTAAAATTCTGGTGTGTAGTGGGGACTCAATGTGTGTTTGTTGAGTGACTGAAGGAATAAAAGTTATGTTGAGAAACCCATCTGGAAACCAAGCTTGTGGAGACAAGGGAGCTTTCTGTTTGGCCAGGAATGAGTGTAATCTCTGCCTCTGTCTCAGAGCATAGGGGCAGGTTGATTTTAGGGTTGTTAACTCTAATCTTAGTTTTTCTCCTTGGGGCTCTCCTTATTTCCAGGTTCCCAAGGAACCCCAAAGATAGGAAAGCTTAACCCTTTCATCTCTTCTCACAGTTTGTTAGATCAGCTTTTGCCTGACACCAAAGAATACTCAATCCTCCCTTCAAGCTCCAAGAACCCCGAAGCCAGGTTGTCTTAACCTTTCCTTATCATATTAGCTGTGACCTGAAACCAGAAAGCATTCATTCGCTCATTTAACAGAATTTATCAGTGCTTCAATTATGCCAGGCACTCTCTGAAAGCACGTGCTTAGATATATGTCTTCGTGGAGTTTACATTCTAGCGGGGGGAGACAGGCAATAAATTATATCATAATAAGCATGTACATTATAAAGTGTGTTAGACTAAGAGCTGTGGAGAAAATGGAAAGTTGAGCTGGTGAAGGCAGATCAGTAGTGTCCTCTGGGAACAGGGGACAGCTGTCATATTAAAAAGAGTGATCAGGCAGGCCTCACTCCCGGTCACTGTTTTCCTTTCCAGGGTCTCCTTAGTCCTCAGTTGTCTGCTCGGAGTATGGAACCTGGCATCAGACAAACCTGTCAGCTGGGTGACTTTGAGTTTGGTACCTCCTGATTCTGAGCTTAGTTTCGTGAGTAGAGTGGAGATGATGATCATTTCCACCCCACTGACTTTTGGGTGGGTTACAGGAGATGATGCAGGCAGTGAGAGACGCGAGTTTGATCCCTTGGTTGGGAAAATCCCACCAGAGCAGGGCACAGCAGCCTGCTGCAGGATTCTTGCCTGGAAAATCCCATAGACAGAGGAGCCTGCGGACTACAGTCCATGCGGCCTCAAAAGAGCCAGACACGACTTAGTGGCTAACACAAGGGTGGAGGTGATGGTTGTTTCCACCCCACTGATTGGGTGGATTGCAGGCACTGATCAGGCAGGGCACTGTTCCTGGTCTGGGTTAAGTACACTGTTGTTTTTACTCTCATTATTGCAGTAATTATCACCGTCCCACACCCACCATCAGCACCATTCCTGCTTCAGTTCGCATGATCACCGTCGTCGCCATCACCATCATCACCAGCACCATGACCACCATTACTGTCATTGGAGCCTCTAGCCTTTCTCTGCCTCCAGCTCACTTTCCTCCACCTTCTTTCCATTCTCTCTCTCTCTTTTTTCCTTCCAAAGGGACCCTGGGCTTCCGTTTTCTAACTCCACTCTCTAATTCTTTGTTTATCTTCCCTCTGAGCCACTGTCTTCCTCAACCTTGATGATTCTTTAGAACCTATTTCCCACTTTTCGCTGGCTTGATTGTTCTCTCGTGGTGGCCCACCTTTCCTTGGCTAAAAAAATAAAAATAAAAATCCAAGCTACACCCCACTGCTGTGGTCACTATAGACCTGAGGTCCTAGGGTGAAACTGATTTCACTGCTAGAAGAGTATGTTCTCGCCATTCTTCCCACCCTCCGCCCCCCAGCTCCCTCCAGCCCAAGGCTTGAGACCTTGGATACAAAGACCACGGGCTCCCTTCCTGAAATTTCCTTTCCTGAGTCGTAGCTGCCTTACCAGAGGAAAGCCTGGTGGGGGCATGGCTCCGATGTCAGAGTGCTGTTGCCATGGCTTTCTTTCTCTTTTCCGAGGCTTCCTCTTTCTCTCTATGCTGTTTCTTGGGTTTTTGATTATTTTCAGCCTAATAATACATGGTCACTTGTGTCTTCACTTTCCTAAGGGAAAAACCAGGTTCAAGATAAAGGAAGACCTTGCTTTTCTCCCTTTTCCTCACCCCTCCCTCATGTACATGTGTCAAGCGCTCACTACACATCTGATACTGTGCTGGGTTCCAGGGCTTGAGGACTCTCTTTGAACTTCAGCCTGGAGCTGAGACCGAGAGGAGGAGGAGGTCTCCTGATGACTCCGGGATGGTGGGATCATGTGGAAGTGTGTTGCTTCCACAAGGCAGCATGGAGCATCCCAAGCATGGAGAGACCAGTGTAGGGCTGGCTCACTGGGAATGCTGGTGAGAGAAATTGGAGCTGGGGTCAGACAGAGGGCAAGCCAGCCCTCACGGAGGACCAGGGCATGGAGCTTGCATGGCAGGGTTTTGAGTTGAAGATGCCTGGATCCCTTGTCTAGTTTTCAAACAAATACTGTCTGCGGATTGGGTGGGTGGCTCGGAGTGAGATGCCAGAAAGTGTCAGAGGAGCCCAGGGGTGCCACTGGCAGACAGGTGTCCTGGGGGCTTGCTTTCTTGAGCACCCACCCCAGCTCCTCCTCCCCTAAAGGTTAGGGCTTGGTGGAGGGTCAGAGAACCGGCAGCCAGGAGACAAACAGGAGGCAAAGTGGTCCCAAACTAGGACAGCCTCAGATGCTCTCCGGTTTCTGCGCAGTTTGGGGACTGAATGAAGCCCACCAGGACCCCGCCTTCCACTAGAGCCTTCCCTCCACTGGAACAAAGAGTAGGCACCGTCTTGACTGCCCTATGGTTTCAGTTGCTTCTGACTTTGGGAGGGCTGGGCAGGGTGGCGCAGGATGAGCCGCCCCTCCCATAGCCCCCAGGTTTGCTGTGCTCCAGTCCCTGTTCGTCCTCCAGAGCCTTGTTTCGTGGGTTTTTAGGAATCCCTGGAAACAGCATGGCCCCGTGTTAGGACTCGATGCAGGTGACCAAAACCTAACGTGATCACCTTCATGCAGACACAGCTCATTCATTCACCCCCGAAATTACGATTGAATGTCACAGCGGGGGACTAGAGACACAGTAGTGGGCATGGCGAGCCAGCTCCCACGGCCCTTGTTGTGTTCTAGACCTGAGCCATCCATTACAGCAGCCACTAGGCTCATGTGGCAAATTAAAGTTATATTCATTGAAGTGAAATAAAATTAAAATGTCCCTTTCTCCATGGCACTAGTCACTCTTCAGGTGACCCATCGCCACCTGTGTCTAGTGGCTCCCCTATTGGAACAGCCCCGGCTTCTAGGCCATTTCCATCATCACAGAAAGTTCTGTTGGGACGCTCTGCTCTCGAATATACAGAGAGAAACAATAAGCAAGAGAAGTGACAAACGGTGATCAGTTTTGTGCAGAGAATTACAGGAGAGTGCGATGATGGTGACTCGGTGGCTGGTTCTGGTGGGGAGGCCACAGAGGGAGTGTCAGTCAGGGCTCCACCAGAGAAGCAGAGCCCCAGGGCAGCACCCCGTCTGGGGCCTCACCTGCCCTTCCCGATCCAGCCTCCTCTCCTGCTTTCTTGAAGGCTGCCTTTTGGCCCCTCTGTATAGCCCACTTGTTGCTTCCCCTGCAGTGACCAGCTCTGGCTTTTGTGGACCTCCCCACCATCCCTCTGAGATGAGAACAAAGAAAGCCTGGCCCCCTGCTGTCACCTCTGATCAGCACCGAGGTTGTGCCCAGCAGGTGCTGAGCAGAACTGGGCACAAAACTGACCCTGAACTTGTACTGTATGGTCTGCGGGGGCTGAGCTGTTTGAGGATTGCGGTTCCACGTGCACCGCACTGGATGAGCCAGGTCAGACCCAGACAGACCATCACATCCGTAATCAGATCACAGCTCCTCCGCCCAGGCTCTCCATGTCTTCACCAGCCCACCACGCCTGGCTCCCCCGACTTTGCTTTTCCTTGGAAGGCCTGCCTCAGGGTCTTTTTTCTGCCTGGAATGCACTACCCTAGTCTGCCTGTGGCTAATTCCTTGTCACTTGGGTCTCAGCTCAAACGCAGCCTTCTCCTGGTCCCACCTCCCTCTCAATCACTCATTTCTTCACGGCCCATATCATAAATACAATGATTTTTTTGCTTAAATGTTTGTTTCTCTACCTCTTCTCACTAGAACAATGGTTCTCAGACCTGAATATGCATCAGAATCCCCCAGAAGGCTCTACCCCCAGAGTTCGTGGTTCAGCCAATTTGGGGCAGCACCCAGGAATCTGCATTTTTTAGCAGTTTCCCAGGGGATGCTGCTGCTCCTGGTTTGGGGCCTGCCCTGTGAGAACCACTGTGCTGGAATTGTCCCAGGGCCTGACTCAGAACCAGAGTGTCAGGAGGAGTTACTGAGCGACTAAATGAGTGACAGTCCAACGTAATGGTCACAGCAAACACTGCATTCTTGCCGGGCCAAGAGCTGTTCTGGGTAACTGACAGGCAGCCTTAGCGTACTTAATTGTTTCCACAATCTCGTGAAGTCTACGTGATTCTATTTTCTGGTAAGAACACTGAGGCTCAGAGTCACACAGCAACTGAGTATCAGAAACAGGGTTTGTGGAGAAGGAAATGGCAACCCACTCCAGTATTCATGCCTGGGAAATCCCAGGGACAGAGGAGCCTGGCGGACTCTAGTTGATGGGGTCGCAAAGAGTCGGACATGACTGAGCGACTAAGCGTGCTCCAGTGTCATATCCTGGCATGGAATACAGTCATGGCTTTGGGTTTCCCAGAGACAAAATCAAATCAGCTTAGTGGAAGAGCTTACCCCAGAGAAAGTACGGCATATCAATTCATAGACTATAAGAGGGAAGAGATAGCTAGTCCTGATGCCCTGAAAACACTGATATTTCAGACTTCATGGTTAGTTCTTTGAGTGGCTGAATTGCTTTAATATCTAGATTTTATCTGAGGAGTCAGAAATCCCAAACCACATTTATTTTATATAAACATTAAATCCAGACCAGCCAAACAAGGAAAACACACAACACAGAGTTTGAACCTGGGTCCATCTGACTCCTAAGCTGTGGCTCCCTCCTAGAAGAGAGGTGAGGGCAGCTTTCCCCTTACCTCTGAGAGCTCCATGTGTCTCCCTCCATTTGCTCTGCTGAAGTGACTGCCCTTGGTGGGGGAAAGCGGTTGCAGGGATGTAACAGCTTAAGCCAGAACAGAGATAAAAAGAAAGAACATAAAGCCTGAATAATATGTAGCCACCAAACTGCCTGTTTGCAGAGCACCTTCAGTTGTAGTAAGAACCCACACACAGATAGCTCCTTTCGATTCTCACAACCAGTTGAGTGGTAGGTAGGCAGACCAGGATGAGTACCCATTCCACAGATGGGAGCACTGAGGAAAAGAGAAGGTTACTCTGAGCCACCCAGGATCTCACAGAGCTGGGACTGGAACAGCAACGTCCCTTTCCTGCTTCTCAGTGCAGAACCTCTTCTCTTGTCTGGTGTCAGGAGTTGGGTGGGGATGATGGCAGTGGCCGTGTTTCCCCTCCAGGTAGGATCCTGAAGCTGGGGAGAATGGGGTGCTGCCCCAAGCTGGGCATGGCTGGGAAAGCTCAGGAGTCCCTGGATCTGCTTCAGAGTCTGGGGAGACTCCCCCCTTTTCCTGGCAGGGTTAAGTCTGACTTGGTGACTATTTCTGCCCTTTTCAGCCGTGGAGGCATCCTCAGGTATATGAATGTGTTTGAAAAGTTCAGTAAATGTGCAGGAGGAAGGTAGAAAGGGCAGGGATGATGGAGAAAGATGTTATGATGTCATGATATTATTTGGAACCGAGCTATTTTCCCCTCCCCCTAAAATGTCCCAATATTGTGACAACACATTGCTGGAAACTATGAGAGGGTTCTAGTTCGTAATAGTCACGCTTTTTCCTCAGGTAGTTTCTTCCCCCCATTGTTTAATAGTAAATAAACTATTTACTATTTAAATAATTTTCCTATTTACTGACTTATAATCTTATATGAGAAGTATCCAAGCTATTGTTTGGGGAAGGGAAAAACAAGGCTTTGTTTTAACCATAATTTGCATGTTAGTTAGTATTTTAAAAATGGATTCATAGGAGGAATAATGTCTGGAAGGAAACACTTGGATATTTAGCACAGTTTTTGGATTAGGGTAATTGCGATTTCTCTTCTGCTTGTCTGCTTTTTCTATCTTTCTGGGTAAGGAACAAGCAGTTGTGTAATTTAAACAAAAAAGGAAAAAATTCCTCCTTGAACCCAGTTTGTTTAGCTCTTTCTGTACCCACCCCTTCGGTTATTTCAACAGTTTCTTTGTTGATTAACCCCTTTCTTTGCACCTGTTCAAAAGGGAAAACTTCCTGCTGCAATTTCCTGAAGTAAAATTCCCTGTAGCTTAGACAATTCTTGATGATGCCCCCAAAGCAATTTATATGCCACCACTGCTGGGAAGGCTTCCTAGATTGCCCCTTCTTCACTTTGCATTAATGATCCCACAGTTCTCATGTAATTTTTTTTAAAGATTTTTTTTATGTGGACCATTTTTAAAGTTCTTATTGAATTTATTACATTGCTTTTGTTTTATATTTTGTTTTTTTTCAGGCTGTGAGGTATAGGATATCTTAGCTCCTTAACTAGGGCTCGAACCTGAACCCCCTGCATTGAAAGGGGAAGTCTTAGTCACTGGACTGCCAGAGACATCCATCTTGTAGTTGCTTTGATATAAAAGTCTTTCAGATTAGAAATTCCTCATTAGCAGGAGCCATCACAAATAGCGATGAGTTATTAAAAGCATGCTCTGTATCAGGTATCGTTCTAAGCTGATTTCAAGGATAACTTCACTTAATCTTGAGAACTTGACCATGAGATAGGGAATGTTGTAGTCCCCAGTTTTCAGATAAGAAGACTAAGGAGCAGGGAGGTGAACCTGCTGACCTAAGGTTACATGAAGTGACTTGCAGGGCACCAGGATTTGAGCTTTGGCTGACCACAGGCTCTTTTTTCTTTCTCTCTTTTTTTTTTTTTGGCTTCTTTTGTTTCCTATAAATTACTTAACACAGTAGCAAAAATACCATTGAAGCAGTTAACAAATACATGGAAGTAAAAGTCTCTCAGTTGTGTCTGACTCTGCGACCTCATGGACTATACAGTCCATGGAATTCTCTAGGCCAGAATGCTGGAGCTGGTAGCCTTTCCCTTCTCCAGGAGATCTTCCCAACCTGGGGATAGAACCCAGGTCTCCCTCATTGCAGGTAGATTCTTTACCGGTTGAGCCACAAGGGAAGCCCAAGAATATTGGAGTGGGTAGCCTATCCCTTCTCCAGTGGATCTTCCCGACCCAGGAATCGAACCGGCAACTCCTGCATTGCATTGCAGGCAGATTGTTTACCGACTGAGCCATCAGCAAAGCCCTGAACAAATACATGAGCAGTCATAGTTTAATCATGGATATGATGCTCTTGGAGGGAGAGGTTGGTGCATTTCTAGATTTGCTCCAGGAGAGAGAAGTGAGAAACAGATATTTTCTGCCTATATCACTGAGGGCTTGTGTGGTGGAGATAACAAACAGATAATGAAAGAGAATTCACTCTGAATCAGGGGTCACTGGCCAAATTCAGCCATCTGCCTGCTTTCGAAAATAAAGTTTTATTGGAACATTGCCACACCCATTTATTTACATTGTAAAATAAAATTCACATTTTATGTCAAGACAAGAAAAATTTGAAGATAAAAATGTTTTCTCTGCCCTGTGACCTCCCCTCTCAGCTCTACTGTGCTTTGCTTCTCTGCGTTATGCGGTGACCAACCTTCTCCATCGGCAGAAATACCTGTTCAGCCATAAAAAGCAACATTCTCCTAGCATCAACAGGACAACGCAAAGAGAACATTCCTTCTTGGTCTTAAGAGGCCACGATGATGCTTAGATCTGGATTGTGTAAGCTGTCAATAATGTGCCATTTAATGTATAGCCCTCTGTCTCAAAAAACTTACATGACTGTGCCTTGACTTCTAGAACAGTTCTTGGAACTTTCTGAGATGCCATTCTTGGGTTACAATCCTCAATTTAACTCAAATAAAATTTTCCATCTCTTTCTTAGATCAATGGGTTAAATGTTCACCGACAACATATTATGTTGTCTATAGCTATTCTCACATAGCAATGGCAGAATCGAGACCATCTGGCCCAGAAAGTCTAAAGGATTTACCTTCTGGCTTTTACAGAGGAAGTTTGCTAATAACCCTTACTGTAAAAGACCAAGCAAGAGATACTGAGTGTTCTTTAAAACAAATAGACACATGCTGTGTATCTGATGGGACACTGATGGTGGAGAACTCTGCCACGAGGGTGCATTACTGTTTGTGCAGTACAGCATTACCTGGAGCTGTCCTTTATTGAGCACTTACCATTCTAAATGCTCAGAGGAGGGAAGAAACGGCAGGAAGGATGGACAGGCCCAGAGAGGTTGAATAGCTTGCTCAGGGTCACACAGCTGCTACAGGATAGAGCCTGCACTCAGGCCTATGCCAGACTCAGTCAAAACACTTGCTTTTAGGGAACTTCCCTGGCAGTCCAGTGGTTAAGACTCCATGCTTCCACTGCAGGGGCCATGGGTTTGACCCCTGGTTGGGGAACTAAGATCCCACGTGCCAATTTTGCTGCTGCTGCATCGCTTCAGTCATGTCTGACTCTGTGTGACCCCATAGACGGCAGCCCACCAGGCTCCCCCGTCCCTGGGATTCTCCAGGCAAGAACACTGGAGTGGGTTGCCACTTCCTTCTCCACACATGCCATGCGTTGTGGCCAAAAACACAAAACAAAATGAAACAAGCCCACACACTTTTATTGCAGTGTCTTGCACGCCGACTTTTCCTGCTAGATGTGAGGTTTGGGGGGCTGGGGATCACACTGTATCTCTTGAGTGCCGCCTCGGTTGTGCCCCTGGAGGGTCACTGTCATTTAGGGGGGTCTGCGGGTCTCTTTGGGCAAACATGTCACACCATCCCCGTAGGATTCTGAAGGCGGGGGCGCCTAGCACTCCAGGTCTCCCAGCTGCCTCCTTCTCAATTTGGAAAAGGAAACCCGAAATGCCTCCCTTCCCCCAGTAACACAGGCCTGTTGATGTGTCCACCCTCCACGTCAGCTCTGTCCTTGGGAACAGAGCTCAGTTTAGCTCCATCATCTGATCATCTTCTTTCTTTAGCACTTTTGTTTTTCCCTTCTCCGTCTGGTACTTTGTGGAGGAGAAATGAGGCGGACAAGCTCTGTAATCAGATACCAGGACACCCTCGGTGACAGCGACAGTTTGTTTTTCTAGCTCTAACTTCTAAAGACCTTCTGCCTTCATTGTCACGGAAGGCGGGGGTACTAAGTGGCAGGCTGTCTGTTTTGCTTTAAACCTTAGGCTCCTTGCTTGAAAAAGTTAGGGTCAAATCGCTGGCTGGCTGGACACACTTGGATGATTTTTCCTCCCTGTGTTTATTACCTTGGACACCATCCAACCGGGGCTAGTACATGATGACTCCTGATGGCCACCAGGGGGCGCTGCCTGACAACCATCCTTTAGCTGAGCAGGGAGTGGGGGAGGGGTGAGATCTACATTTAAGGTGCAAACTGGAAGAAGGAAGTTCAGTCTAATCATCTGAACTTTCAAATAGGGAAAAAAATAGAGTCCCGGAGAGGAGAAAGCCCTGACCCATGTACAGGATGGAAGAATGTGGGCTTAATTCTGTGTTATAGACAGAGCATCCGGGCAGGCTGAGAACCAGGGGAACTTTAGTCCCTTGTCCCACCTGGCCTTGTGTGAGCTACACAGCAGCAGAGCAGCTCCTGGTTCCTGCCTGCCTCCAGTCGGCTCAGAGGAGGTCTTGCAGTCACTAACCTTCCTACAGCCCTCTTGTCACCGAAGCTCTCGCCCCCCAACTCCTTGCCACACTGCAAGACCAATTAAGAGAAGAAAGTGATCTGTAAAGGAGGAATGCTGAAATGTAGTCTCCAAATAACAACGATTGGACATGCAGCAGGAGCTCGGTAGTCAGTGGCTTCATTCCCTTGGGAGACATCTGGCAAGAGCAGGGGGCCAGACGTGGGGTAACTCTGGCCGTAAAGGAGCCTCCTGGAGGCC
This sequence comes from Budorcas taxicolor, assembly GCF_023091745.1. NCBI lineage: Eukaryota > Metazoa > Chordata > Mammalia > Artiodactyla > Bovidae > Budorcas > Budorcas taxicolor. Next base: position 57,406,526 of record NC_068926.1, read on the forward strand.
AGGAATAGGGTGGCCACGAAGAGAAGTAGCAGGACTTGCTTTGATCAAAATAATCATTTTAGCCCTTGCCACGTGCCCGGCATGGAGATTTAGAGATTAAAAAAACACGCGGGCTACAGTCGGCAAGGGGCTGGGCTCCTGGTTTCCTCTTCTAGCCAGCCTGGCCAGGTTTTGGCACAGTCGGGAGCATGTGTGGGTTCTGAGCCTGGGGTGTGAGTTCTGAGCCTGGGATGTGAGTCCTGGCAGGGCCACTGGGCTGTACTAAAGCCAGTTCAGCCCCTTCCCCATCAGAGTCTCTGTCTTTGAAGAAACGGGCATGAAAACACCTGCCTATTCAGTGTTGTCGGGAGGAACGGGTGTGATGATGCGTGTTCCTCCCCCGTCAGGGGTTGCTCCCCTGCCTGAGCAGAACCGCACTTTAATCCTTTTGGCTGCAGTGAATCAGAAATCATATGAGCCAACTGAACGGGATGAGCCAAAGGTTTCTCTCTCTTCCCCAAAGGCAGGCTCCTCAGGAGCTGAAAGGTCCTGGGGCCTCAGAGCTGGTGAAGCCCACTTGCCGATGTGCGTGGGCAGCCAGGGGGCATGCCATGACTTCAGACAAGCCCCCGAATTAGCCAGAGCTAATGCCCCATGGATGGAGGGTGGGCAGTGCAGCCCTTTTTATTATTTTGGAGCAGAAAAAATATAACCCATCACAGCCTTCTTTTCATACACTTGAGAGGTTGGAAAAGTTCTCTCATCGTCTTTTACAGAACCATAAGACTCTTCTTTATTCCTCCAAAGTGACCAAGCTGCTAGACTAAAGAAAGGGCTTTTAAGGCAGGGGATCTGTTGATTTCTACAGGGTTTTCCCCCACACTGCTGACTGTCTCCGGGCATGGGGTGGGAGATATTGTGCTTAAGAACAAATATCATTGTCTGTTAATTCCATCAATGTCATGGTCACCAGATCTCAGGCCCCAGGCAGGAGGTTTTCTTGGGCTCCTCAATGACAGCAGACAAAGGGCAGCTCAAGGTTCTCAAGCGGCACTGTTGACACGTCTGGCTCGATGATTCTTGGTGGTGGAGGCTGTCCCGTGCATTGTAGACTGTTTAGCAGCATCCCTCCATGCCCTGAGCTTTGATGCCAGAAGCATCCATCCTCCAAACCCCTCCTCCTTCGTGAAATCCAAAATGCCTCCCAGCGTCCTCAGATGTGCCAGGTGGAGAACCGCTGTCTTGATTTCTCCGAGGTGCTCCAGGCTTCGCCCAGCTGATGATGCCCCTGCTCAGATGATGGTGGTGATGATAAGGATGTCAAGGATGATGACAAGTGAAATATTCTGAGGCCAGATGAAAGCCAGGAAATTTTGTGAAGACTGAGGGTCTATAAAAGCACAGAAAACTGTAATTGAGTTGGACTTGGGCTTATCATGCCCAGAGCATCATTTTCCCAGGGGTCTTTAGTCAAATTTCCAGAAACCAGATGAAAGCCAGGAACCTTGATGTACCACCCTCCTTCCAGTGAGCACGTGCGCACACAGACACAGACACAGACACAGACACACACACGCTCACATTTACATGCATAATCCTTCCCTCTCTCTCCCCAGGGACCTAGTTAAAACTTCCATCACTTCTGCAGGTAGACAGCTCTCGATGCCCTGACTTCACCGGCCGGGACCGCCTGGACCCGCCATGTGGCCTCTCTGTGCCTGTGTCTGTAAAATGCCCGGGACAGGAAGGATGGGCATGAACCCTTCCCCCAAGATTCTGTGTCTTAGGTTTGACCTTCATGCCCGGCCAGTGAGCTGACAGCAGTGAGCACGTCCCCACTCTCACCCACAGCTGTGCGGTTCAGATGGCAGCTTCCAGTTGTGATGGTTGTCGTTGCATGGATGCCTGAATCAGCTCAATGACACCTTGTGGGGATCCTTTGAGCATAAGAAGCTCATTCCCACCCTTGCCCTCGTCTCTTCTGCCCTCTTCTGACACCCTTCCTGGGGGCTGGCTCCTTCCCACTATGTGCTGCCAGCTCTGGTGTGCTCTCACTGCGTGGAGTTCTTCTGATTACTTTCTCCATCATTACTCGGGGAGCACGGGGGCTGGGAGAACCTGGGGGGAGGGGCTGGGAGAACCTGAGGGGAGGGGCCGAGTGCAGCCCCAGAGAGTTCCAGGGAGCTTTCTAGAGGAAGGAACCAGCTACACGGAGTTCCGAGGATGGCAGGCTGTGTTTGGGCTTCTTTGCCTACTTCCCGAGTTGATTATTTTGTTTTATTGCCCACCAGTGCCAACTCTCAGATCCGCTCAGGGTGTCATTGCTTTTTTTTTTCTTTCAAATCATCCTAGCTCAAAAAATTTTTTTTTCATATTTACAATATCTTTTGGGGATGTTTTGGGGGCAGTATCTTCCTGAACCATTTTGTGTTGTAAAAGCTGCCTGCAGACTTTCAGTGCCAAAGTCAGTCATGCGCACGTTCTTTTTTTGGAAAGAAGGATGTATATACAGAAAATGGCAGGATCTGACCCAGCTTTATCCACTTTCCTTTGATCCCATGACCAGAAGGTGAAAGACGAATTTAAGTTAAGTTCTTCCTAAGCTTTGACTATGGAGAAGGCACTGGCACCCCACTCCAGTACTCTTGCCTGTAAAATCCCTTGGATGGAGGAGCCTGGTGGGCTATAGTCCATGGGGTCACTAAGAGTCAGACACGACTGAGAGACTTCACTTTCACTTTTCACTTTCACGCATTGGAGAAGGAAATGGCAACCCACTCCAGTGTTCTTGCCTGGAGAATCCCAGGGATGGGGGAGCCTGGTGGGCTGTCGTCTATGGGGTCGCATAGAATTGGACACGACTGAAGCGACTTAGCAGCAGCAGCAGCTAGCTCTGACCATGGGCTTTATTTGGCAAGGTCTTTCATGTTCCTGGGCAATGCCAGTTCTATGAGGAGACACTGGCAAAGGCAAATTATGGCAACAGCGCTGGGCCAGAAAAGGCTGGGCCAGAGTTTAGGTTAGAGGTTTAGTTATGCAGGAAGGGCTTGGTGTCCAGTAGATTTTTTCCAAACATTCATGATGCCAATGAATGTGGAAAGGGAGGATTTAAAATGCCCCTCTTGCCCCTGCCTCGATGTCTCTCTCTGCAGAAATGATTGCTGTTCCCCACTGTGTCCAAGGCATTGCTCCATGCTTACAATGTGCTCAACACACAGCATATAAGGAATTTCTGTGATGACCACCTGTTGTCTTTATAACAACTTTGTCAAGTTGGGGCTGCCCCGTGAAAAGGGAGGAGATGGGGGCAGAGAGGTGGATGAATTTAGCTGAGACTGCATAGCATAGGCAAGTCAGGAAGGCAGCCTTGCACTTGGGAGTTTGGAGTGAAACCACTGCTTTAATACCACGCCCCGAGGCCTTGAGGAGAGACAGGAAGGGAGTGGCATCGATTGAGAACCCAAGTGCGCTACAGAAGTTGCCCGGCCAAGGTCACCTGGACTGGCAGGTCTGCTTAGGCGTGAGTTTTGAGAATCATGAACTCATTGGGTGGCAGTGACCTATGGGCCCAGGTAACGCCAGTGGATGATTTGAAGCCCTGGGAGTAGATTGGAACGGAGCCGCTGACCGAGTTGCACCCGGGCTGGGCCTGGAACAGTGGTACGTGAAGGGGAGGGAGAGGTGAAGTGACACAGGAGGGGGCGGGTGGGGACGAGGCCCAGGGCCTGAAGGGGAGTCCTGCTGTGTGGTGTCAGCCAGCTGCTGGCCCAAGTTCTTTGGATCTCTTTAGTGGGAGAAGAGTAGTAAGGAAAGCGTTAGTCCCTCAGTCCTGTCCGACTCTTTGCGACCCCTTGGACTGTAGCCCACCAGTCTCCTCTGTCCATGGGATTCTCCAGGCAAGGATACTGGAATGGTTTGCCATTTCCTTCTCCAGGAGGAGTACCTGTATCTCCCCCCAAAGGAAGGACGCAGTGAGGCGATGTGTCTCAAGGCTGTGGCCCAGCCCTGGTGCACAGTGTGTGCTCAGTAAATGCATGGCAGACGCTGCTTACACTGTTACTGCTAGTGATCAGGTTCAAACAGAAACAGCTCAGGGGCAGGTAGGCATGGCTGCTGCCTGCAAAAGTTTCTTTAAGTGAAACGTCAGGCGAAGGGGAGACCTGGGATTTGGTGCAGTGAGAGGGGAATCACAGCTGCTTGCTTCCTGGTGTGCTGAGCTCACATTTCTGCTGACAAGGACCAGTTCTGTGGTCCGAAGGGCGCTGTTCCTCAGTGCTAGCAGCCCGGGGAGATCCCAGGAATATGCCGGGGATCTGGGTGGGCTCTGCTCAGGGGGAGGGGAAAAGGAAGGAAATGGGAGACACTCTTCCACAAATCAGCTGAAATCTCATTAAACGTTGGCCTTGCTGTCACATGGTCCAAATGTCACATGGTTTCAAATGCTGGGCTCCTGCAGCTTTCCTGCTCGTGACTTTGGGAAGTTGGTCCACTTCTCCGGGCATCAGCGTCCCCTTCTGCACAGAGGGGAAGAGGCTGTGGAGTTGGAAGGGCCACAGGAGCCGAGAGCAGTCGATGGTTAGCAAGCTGGAGAGGGCCCAGAGGAGCAGGCAGGGACTGGGGCAAGGGGACCAGCTGGAGTACCAGAGATCCAGGTGAGCAGGGACAAAGGTCAGCGTCGATACTGCTGGGCGTCTGCCCTGCATTTTGCACCTGTGTTGCTGGGGTGATGCCTCTCAGGTCAAAGAACGTCCCTGGATCCTACAGCCATCAGCCGTTTCTCTCTTCCTGACCCACCAGACTCTTCGCAGATGTGAGCAGGGAGCAAAGTCTCCCCACACACCCCTCACCTGCCCTGCCCAGCAGAAAAACAACTCAGAGCACAGCACCCCAGGCTGGGACCTGAGACTTTCCTGGAATCCTCCTGGTTTACTTCCTGGGTCACATCACTCAAGCCTCACTTCCTCTCTTTAAAGAAGAGAATCAGAATTCTCACTCTCCTCACCTGCCCGGGTGTCAGTGAGGGTCAAACCAGGTGACATCCAGGAAGGGCTTTGCCAGCCATCTAGTTCCTACAGTGGGGAGGGGTAGTTACTTTTACTGAGGACCGCTGGGTCTGAAGCACCAGCTTTATCTGGGGCCTTGAGCAAAGAAAAGGTGGAATCTCTCTTGAAGCAAGTTCCCCAGAGCTCTGGTTTGCTTCCCCCAAACAGATGTAGGCAGACAAAATACAAATGTTACAGCAAGGCACACAGAAATCTTCGATGGCCCATCCTGGGAAAGCAGAGCCTGGTTAGGAGGTTGTGACAGTAGGGGGGTGATGATGGTTTAGTATATAGTTCACTCCTGTATTCAGCTTGAACCGGTGTTAATCAGTTACCTCTCTGTGCCCCGGGGGACATTGAGTGAGTCATTTCATCTGTGAGCCATCATTTCCTGGCCTGAAAATTCAGGTGATCATTGTCCCTCCTTCTTGGCTTCTTGTGAGGATTAAACGAGATGAAATATGCAGTGACAGTGCCTGGCATGGTGTTCCCATGGAGCCTGATAACTGGTCCTTTGCTGTTACTCTCATTGACCAATAACTGTCGTTACTCTTCGGATTCTTCGGTTCTGTTCACAGCTCCTGGGAGTCCTGCAAGAGTTATTTTCTTCCTCTTCTCATTGGCACTCCCCTTTTCCTGTCCTGTTTTCTGTGTGGATTAAGTGCCTGAGGCTCATGGTCCCAGTTTATGGATGAAGAAAGAGGTGCCGCTGTCTATGCCAACTGGTCCAGGTCTCAAAGAGGCAGAGAAGAGGGGTCTTGGGTTTGCCCCTCCTGTGCCTCTGTTAAGATGGGCCAAATTTGGGATGGTTTCTGCCAGTGCAATGCTTGCATAAAACTTCTCACCTAAGGAAAGAAATGGCTGATGCTGGGTGGAGACAGAGTATCAGCCAAAACATAGGACGAAAGAAGAAAAAGTTGACCAAACTTTCTTTTCAAATGCATTTTAGGGGGAAGGGGAAAGAGCAAAATGAAAAAGTTCTGCCTGAACAGACATGATTTCATGTGGCCAGGGATTATTGATAATATCAGGAAGTTTCTTGCTCTGGGTGAAGTATTTGGATTTTTCATGCTCCGCCGGTCCCTCAGGAGACAGGGACCTGGGAGGAAGCTGGACTTTGGGAACATTTCTTATCTCTTTTCTTTTACAGTCAAGAGAATCTATTTATTTAATTAAATTTCCTTTGAGTTTGGTTTTTCCCTTGAGCTAATTTTCTCTTCTGTTTTCTTTCTTTCCTAAGACGTCAGTTAGGGCAGAATTTATCAATAGAAATGACAGTATTAGTAACAATAACAATAAAGATTGTAATAAAATCCAAACAGCACCACATCCTCTGTTATCTTAAGTATGTGGCTGAAGTCACATTTCTCTCTTTAGAGGAATCTGTCATTAACTTGCAGCTTATAGACATTTTGTTCTTCCCATGTCCACCTCAAGGGTTTGAAGCTTGGGGTCTGAGTTTCGAGAAAATCTTTTTAATCATCCAGAAAACTTTCAGGAAATGGCATATCCACCCCCTGCCTCCTTTCTTCCTTTCCCCCTCCCTCCATCCTTCATCCCTCCATCCTTCCATCCTTTCCTTCTCTACTGTAGCCTGGCCAGCTATCTTTGGGGGAAAATAGAGGAAGACTTGCTAAGAATGAGCCTATCTTCTTTATGCCATTTTGAGATATATCAGATAATCTAATCCAGGGGCCAGCAAACTATGGCCAGTAGGTCAAATCTGACCAGCTGTCTGCTTTTTAAAATAAAATTTTATTAGACCACAGCTAGGTCTATTCATTTGTGGCTGCTTTTGCATCATAATAGCAGAGTTGAGTAGTTGCAGTAGAGGTCATATGGCTCACAAGTTGAGGTACTTTTACTATCTTGTCCTTTACAGAAAACATTTGCCAATCTCTGGTCTAGTCCTTGACTGTACATGAAAATGATTTTTCACTTTTCTTCTGCTGTGTGTGATGTGAACAAGTAAGCTCATTTATTTATTCATTCATCAGGCATTTAGGAAGCACTTTTTTGGCACCAAGGCCCCTGTTAGGCACAAGGGGTGTTTTTTGTCTTTAAGAAAGTGTTGAAATATAGTAAGATACAAACAGAGGGCTATGTATGTAGTGGTGTCAGTAAGGAGGAAATAGGCAGTGTTTTGGAGGCTGAGTATAGGAGAAAGCTAGGGAAACCTTCATAGAGGAGGAGATATTTGAGATGGGTATAAAAATGGGAAGTTACCAAACGGTTGGAGGACCATGACCTCCCAGGTGTGGGAACAGCCTGTAGTGAACCACTGGTTGTGATAAAGCATGACCAGCTCAGAGAGTAGGAAGTCAATTTGTAGGACAGTTTGGGTGATAAGAGGAAAAGTTGAAACTAGTAAGAATAGGAGAAGCTATGTGGGAGCACTTTAAGGACAGGAATGGTGACTTCTGTGTCTTTATTCTATTGTGATTGTCTCCAAGCCACAGCTTTGGAGTGGTGTGTGGTTGACGGGGTCCATAAACCTAAGGTGTATCTCAAGGTCACCACGTCTTCAGGTGGCTTTGAAGCTGGCTGATCTGGATGCAGGTTGACTTTCCATTTTTATACCCATCTCAAATATCTCCTTTGAAAATACCTCTGCTTTTGAGGTCAGTGAGAATGTTAGCAGTAGAATTCTCCAAGGCACAGTTCCTATTTCACAGTACAGATGGCAGTTAGGAGGCTGACCAGAGGAGAAGGCCCTGAAATCTGGTGTATTCCATAAAGTGTCTGAGCATGTCCCAGAGGGACAGCCATGTGGTCTGGATATTGTATTCCCACTGAGGGCCCGAGATCAGGGCTGATAAGTTCCAGGCTTCCCAGATGGTGCTAGTGGTAAAGAACCTGCCTGCCAATGCAGGAGATGTGAGAGACATGGGTTTGATCCCTGGGTCAGGAAGATTCCCTGGAGGAGGGCATGGCAACCCACTCCAGTATTCTTGCCTGGAGAATCCCATGGACAGAGGAACTTGGTCCATAGAGTCACAAAGAATCAGACATGACTGAAGTGACTTTGCATGCACACGTGACCTTGAACACTGGCTGCCCCTGTAATTTGGGACAGCCTGGCCACAAAGGCAGGTCCAGGGTTGTACATTTGCTTTATAAAGGGGCTTAGAGACCTGTGCTTCCTTATCTGTGAAATGGGATAAATATAATTCTCACTTCTTAGGATTGTTGTGATAATTTAGTGAGTTATGCTAGAAAGAAATTGTCTTGGACAGTAAGTACTTGACAAAATGATTCAGCAATGAAATTGTTATCCAGGATAGCATTTTCTAAAGAATGTTGAAGCGTTTTACTTAAAAAAGTCAAACGTGTTTGTTTCCTGTAAGGCTTCTTGGTGTAGGTAGTAAGCTGCTATGTACTGTGATTTTACTTATAACATCAGGATTCGACCCAAACTTGGCCATGGCTCTCTGTTTTCACTGAGTGTATGTTGAGACAGTATTGCACAAAGCAGGCTTTGGGGAATTCTGTTTAAGGTAAGGGTGGCGCCTAGCGAGGGCTTCTTCTGCATCTGGCACTGTGCTCGGCTCTGGGGACAGAAGAATGAGTAAGAAATCCTGGCCTCACAGACTCTGATGGTAGTTCCTAGAGTTCACATGAGAGTCCTGAGCTGCTCTGTGCCTCAGTGTTACACTCTGTAAAATGGGAACAGTGTGAATCTCTGCTGCCTCTTATCTTGCCAGGAGGTTGGAAGGGTGATGAGAAATACTGACTTGGCAGGAGTTAGTAAAACTGAATTGGGGAAGAGTCATGCTTAAGCCTAATGTAGGAGCTAATAGCACAGACCTTGCAATCTGTCAGCTGAGGTTGGAGAACCAGCTCTGCCTAACTGTGGTCTCTGACTGTGTGATCTTGTGCAAGGTACTAAACCTCTCTAAACCTGTTGCCTCTTCTACAAAATGAGGAGAATACTCCTACCTCACAGGATTAATATGAGAATTTAATGAGTTATAAGGCACTGACATGTATAAAGTGCTTTATAAGTATTTAATAAAAGAATATCAATAGCAATGATAATAATAACAGCCAACACTGGTGGATTGTTTGCTCTGTTCTAGGCACTTTGCATGGATTTGTTTAATTTATTCCTCACAACAACCTTACCTGGCAATGACTGTTATTATCTTCATTTAACAGATGAGAAAACTGAGGCTTACAGTTTAGCCCCTATCAAGAGGACACAATTTGTTAGTGTCAGAGCTGGGCTGACAAATTCCAGTGCCTGAGGTTGTAACCACTGCCCCATCACTCTGTCGCTGAGATTATTGCGGAGCAGACCATGTTACCAGGCAGGGGTCCAGCTTGTGGATGCATGTGGAGAGCAGAGTCCAGCAGAGCTAGGGGGCAGACTGCATTCGGTTCAGCATTTTCAAAGATCAATCAAGCCTTATCTTTCTTCCCTAGACTTTCAGGAACCTGTACACCTTCTCCTTTTTTTTCTCTTTCAAAAGGCAGACTTGATTCTCTTCCCTCCTCCTCTCTCTAGCCTTTCGAAGTCAGAGGTATAGCTCACAGCTCCTAAGAACAGATCTGTAAAAGAGGGAACTACTTTCTACAGTGTTTAAACAAAAAGTGTAAGGACATGGGAGCCCTAATACTTGAATCAGTTCTGTGTGTATGTGTGTGTGTTCTGTATGTGTTCTTGCCAAATGCTAATACCTGCCTCTACTGATGTCAGGCAGGGCTTCCCAGAGGTCACCCTTCAGACTTCGTTTGTCTCCTGCTTGTCATCCTTTGAGTATTTTGAGAGTGGGGGGCTTGACCCCCTCTGTAACAAGCAGTGTATTTTAAGAGTGTTTTTTTGTTGTTTGTTTGCCTATCCCAGTGTTTTTTTTCTCCTTGTCTTTAAAAATCTTCCTTTTTCCTCCTTCCCTGTGCCCCATAGTCTGACCCTGCCTTGCTTATCTAAGACAATAAAACAGGAACAAGCTAGCGTTAACCCTGGGGACAGGCTGAGGCTGCAGAGCAGAATTGCCATGGCCTTTATGAAGAGAGAATTTAAGTCCCTTAGCAGCTGGGAGGGTTGAGTGTCTTCTCTGCGACTACTCTGGGCTTTGTCAGCTGGTGACTGAGTGGAGGCTGAGTGAGACTTCTTTAAGCAGGGTGAAGTTGTCCTGAGTGTGGGTCAGAAGGGAGTGGGTGCATTCATTCCCTCTCATTCATTCCTCCAGTTTTTCTTCCTTCCTTCTCTTTTACCCTCTTCTCTTTCTGTCCTTCTATCCTTTGTTCCATCAATTGACCCATCCATATATCCACCCACCCATCCATATACCATTTATCCATCTATCTCTCTGCTCATTCACTCACTCCCTTACCTACATGCCAGCTCATACATCCACCTGGCCACCCAGCCATCCATCCACTCACTCATCTGTTCATCCACCTATCCATCTTCCATCCACCCACTCATCTGTCCATCTACCCACCTATCATATTTACTCACTCATCTATCTATTCATCCATCCATCCATCCATCCATCTATTTGATAGGTACCAAGTCCCTTCTATGCACCAGATACTCTGCTGAGTGCTGCAGATTTAGGAATGATGAGCAAGGCCCCTCCCCTTGTGGAGGACAGAACCAGCTAATGAGGGAGACAGACAATAGACCATTAAACAAGGAAATGAGTTAATCTGAGAATCTGATAAACACTGTGAAGAAAGTTAAGTGAGAGAACCATGTTAGAAGAGTCAGTGAAGGTTTCTCTGAGGAACATTTGAGCAGAAGCCTGAAGAATGTGAAGGGGAGAAAAAGTGGCAGAAAGAGTTCCCTAGACACAGGGAATGGTTGTACAAGAAGGAAAGTACTTCCAGCTTAAGGAAGTAACCAGAGTCCCCTGTGGCTGGAGCCTCTGCATCCATGCCCCCATGAAGGTACCCGTCCATCCATGCCCCTGTCCACTCACCCAGCACATCCATGCACATCCATGCATCCCTGGATACATCCATGTATCCATCTGGGTATATCTGTCTTTACCCACTCATCATCCCAGTTCACATCTGTCCTGCACTCAAGCGCACATTCATGCACCCATACGTCCATCCCAGAGAATGTACCCATTCGCTCTTCTGTGCAGCCATTCATCTGTGCCCTTATCCACTAACTCATTCATCCATCTGTCCATCCATCCATTATCCATGTGCACATCCATCCACACACCCACTCATCCATGTACCCATCCATCCATCTAGCCATACATCTAGCAAACTTTAGCAGACAACTTATATCAGACACATCTCTTTTTTTTTTATTGAAGGATAGTTGCTTTACAGAATTTTGTTGTTTTCTGTCAGACCTCAACATGAATCCGCCATCAGTTCAGTTCAGTCGCTCAGTCGTGTCCGACTCTTTGCAACCCCATGAATCACAGGACCCCAGGCCTCCCTGTCTATCACCAACTCCTGGAGTTCACTCAGACTCACATCCATCGAGTCAGTGATGCCATCCAGCCATCTCCTCCTCTGTCATCCCCTTCTCCTCCTGCCCCCAATCCCTCCCAGCATCAGAGTCTTTTCCAATGAGTCAACTCTTCGCATGAGGTAGCCAAAGTACTGGAGTTTCAGCTTCAGCATCATTCCTTCCAAAGAAATCCCAGGGCTGATCTCCTTCAGAATGGACTGGTTGGATCTCCTTGCAGTCCAAGGGACTCTCAAGAGTCTTATAGGTATACATATATCCCCTCCCTTTTGAACCTCCCTCCCATTTCCCACCCCATCCCACCCCTCTAGATTGATATAGAGCCCCTGATTGAGTTTCCCGAGCCATGCAGCAAATTCCCCATTGGCTATCTGTTTTACATATGGTAATGTAAGTTTCCATGTTATTCTTTCCATACATCCCACCCTCTCCTCCCCTCTCCCCGTGTCCATAAGCCTATTCTCTATGTCTGTTTCTCCATTGCTACCCTGTGCATAAATTCTTCAGTACCATTTTTCTAGATTTCATCTATATGTGTTAGAATATGATATTTATCTTTCTCTTTCTGACTCACTTCACTCTGTATAGTAGGTTCTAGGTTCATCCACCTCATCAGAACTGACTCAAACGCATTCTTTTTTATGGCTGAGTAATAGTCCATTGTGTATATGTACCACAACTTCTTTATCCACTCATCTGTTGATGGACATCTAGGTTGCTTCCATGTTCTAGCTGTTGCAAATATGCTGCAATGAACAATGGGATGCATGTTGCAGACACATCTCTCTTATCTGACTTAATCTCTCAGGAGCAGACACAGCCATTGGCCACATCTTCCTTTTGGAAACATTCTCTTCTCTTGGCTTCCAAGAAGGCACACTCTCCCAATTTACTCCTACTTTTCTGGCTCCTACATGCCTAAAACAGAATTTGCTTATCTTTCTCTCAAATTGCCCTTCCAGTAATTTTTTTCTTCTTAGTTAAGTGGCAGCACCAACTTGCTAGTTAAGCTGGGAACTTGGGAACCATCTGCATTTCAGCCCTACCCTCCCTCCTCACATGCTGTACCTCCCCAGGTTATGTTAATTCTGTCTCCAACATGTATCTCAAGTATGCCCGCTTCTCACCACTACAGCTTTAATCTTCTGCCTGGGTGACTGCAGCAGCCTCCTACCTGGTTTCCAGGCTTTTGTACTTGTTCCTCTCCGCTGCCTTCTCTATTTAGAGTCAGATTAATCTCTTATAATCCCAAGTCAAATCATGTGGTTCCCCTGATTAAAGTTATATGCCCACATGAAAAATACATTAGGAAGGGAAGTTCGATAAAAGTAATTCAGACAGTAACTGTATTTACCATGGATTAATTACTCTGTGCCAGGCAGTGTGCTAAATGCTTTATATGCATTATCTCACTTAGTTCTCCCAACAGCATGGTGAGGTAAGTTCTATTAGTGTCCCCATTTTATAGATGGAGAGACTGAGACAGAGAAAGGTGGAGTCACTTGTCTAAGCACTTACAGATCAGAGGCAGAGATGGAATTGGGACCTAGAGCTATGAGAGTCTCAAGTTCTTGCCTCAACCTCAACCCTGCAGGGCTTTGACATAGCGAAAGCTCCATAATCTATCTACAGACTTGGAGAAGGGTGACGTCAGCTCTTCTGGTGGTCTTGGCTAAGCACGTGAATGTTCTTTTGCTTTGAGGAGAGAGGTAGACCAGATGAACCCCATTTGGGACTGTAGAACTAGTGCTCCTTGGTAGGCCCTAAGTGACAGGGGCAACTAGATGTTTTTTCTTTACACTCTGCTGCCAAGTTCTGTTGCAAATGTGAGGCCAGTCTGCCGCCGCTGAACGTCTGGGCTCAGGGCAGAGGTGCTGGTGTTTCCCTTTGGTGTCAGGTGGTCCTGGGTAAGAATGTGACCTTGCCGATGCCCCGAGTCTTTCCACTTCTTCCTATTCCTCCTTCCCCTTGGGATCTGGAGCCAGAGTCTGGTTTTCAAATTGCAAGATAACGATCTGATTTAGTGATTTATCCAATTAGGCTTAAATGTATTTATTACATGCTTAAACATATTCCAGCGAGCTCTGAAAACGAACTGCAGGACTGTCCTGGGATGAATTTCCGGGACCCATTGGAGTGAGTTCAAGAAAAGCATAATCTACTTAGAGGAAGACAGAACCAGGCCCTAATCCAATCGGCATCTGCGTTAGGGAGCACATCCCCCACCCCCTGCCCGCAACCTCAGAGCCCCCAGACGTGGGTCTGGAGGTTAAAAGGAAAGTCTGATTCAAAGGAGCCAAGGTCATCTCGACATCAATACGCCTCTGGCTTCTCCTTCCCCACAGAAGTGGTATGGGGAGATCACCTTTGTACCCTTTACTTATTGTTCTAAAGTAATATTTATTTTTCTTTTTGATGCTAAAATCATTTTCATTTGTAAAATTCTGGAAAATAAAGAGAATAGCAAAAGTAAACCCATATCATCTATCCTCTTGCTCGTAGTCACATTTTATGGTGGGTCCTTTCAATATTTAAAGTGCTTTCAAAACTGCCCAAGTAACACAGTGTATATGTGTGTGTGTGTGTGCGTGCATGCACACGTGCACGCTCATGTTCAGTCACTTAGTCTTGTCCGACTTTGCAAGCGACCCCACGGACTCCTCTGTCCATGAGATTTTCCAGGCAAGAATACTGGAGTGGGTTGGCTTTTCCTCCTCCAGGGTATCTTCCCCACTCAGGTATTGAACCCATGTCTCTTGTGTCTTCTGGATTGAAAGGCAGATTCTTTACCACTGCACCGCCTGGGAAGCCTAAATAACCCAGGATTGCATTTAAATTATAATTCCTTGGCTTTTTTCCTACACATTTTTAGCAAAATTGCAACAGTACCAAGTTGTGTAAATTGTCTTATGCCCTTTTTCCTTCCCTCAGTTTTTTTGGGGGCTATGTCATTAATTAACTTTTGAAACCATCACACCTAGTAGCTACACCTTATTGCTTCCTGCAGGTGTGGTGAATTTGCACGCCCACTGTTTTCTGGTTCTCTTGTACTTTCCTTTCTAATTATTATTAGCACTAGTGTCCTGAACATCTTTGTATCATCTAGTCTTGGTAGCATCTACTCTCACTATTTCTTTTAAAGATGGTATATTTTTTAAGAGATTCATTGAGTTATAATCAGCATATAATAAACTGCACAGATCCAAGTATACAATTTGATGAGTTTTGACATATGTATACTCATTGGAAAAGACCCGGATGCTGGGAAATATTGAAGGCAAAAGGAAAAGACGGTGGCAGAAGATGAGACAGTTAGATAGCATCATGGGTTCAATGGACATGAGTCTGAGCACACTCAGATGGTGTGGACGGGGACGGGGAAGCCTGGAGTGCTGCAGTCCACGGGGTTGCAGAATTAGACACGACTTAGTGACCAAACAGTACACATGCAAAACAGACATCACGAGTCAAGACAGGGAATGTGTCTATCACCCCCAGCCTGTCCTTGAGTGACTTTGTTTTCCTGGCACTTTGCGGTGACCTCACATGTCTAGGATGCTCTTAGCAACTTTGGATCCCCTTCTGGGTCCCAGGGCACAGCTTAGGACATGCCCTGCATGTATAAGATGGATACCACAGTTCACCAAATGAAAGAATGCAACTTCACACACATCTGCCTTGAATGCCTTCAGTGACAGAGAGCTCACTCCCCCCAAAGTCAGCCTCCTTTCATGGCTGACTGTTCTGCATGCTTCTCCCTTGACCAGTCTCTCAAATGGGCCTCCTGACCCAGCGTACACTCTATGGTTTTAGTTCTGCCTTCTGATCTTTTCAGGAGTCATTCCTTCTCTCCCTACTGACTGAAGCTTCTTCCCCTGTTCATTCATTCCCCACCCCGGGGCCTGACGTTAAATATTTTGACCACAGCTGTGACTGTGACATACATTTTGATCTCCTCGGACTCATGATTAGGTAAGGGAGATAGATATTCAACAACCAAGTATGTAAATACAGCTTAACCCTGGGAAGAACCTCATGCTGAAGGAGAGGGTAAGAAACTATGAGAGCTTATCACAGGGTGCTGACCTGTTTTGGGGGGCGGGGAATGCCACAGTCAAGGAAGCCCTCTATAGAAAGTGGCATTTAATGTGCTTTTTCTGTTGGGAGGTAGCATCTTATGCTTCTTTTCAGTTTTCTCTTCTCTGGACCAAACATTTTCAGTTCATCCAGCTGTTTCTCATTGGGCAGGACTTTCAGACATCTCCATCCCCCTCTGCTTTTTGTCATCCTTGCATCCCGTGACAGAAGGACACCAGGAGCTCTGTCTTGAGGACATTACCTGCCTAATCACCCAGTCAATGACTGCATTCACATTCCTCCCCCAGACGCAGGAAGTGTTCAGCAGGATCAAAGGCTGACTGAGAAGCAACAATAACCACAGTCAGACACCGACACCCACGAACACCTATCAGATTCTCCTCTTACCTGTGCTAAGCCCCTTCCCGGGAGCTCACTCACCTCGCTGCTCCCATGACAATATAAACTCACTAGTAAGAGCCAACCCTTTATAGCACATGGTGGGGTGAAGCCTCCATTGTGAGCAGTTTATGCCTCGTCACTCACTTCATCCTCATAGACACCTGCCAAGGTAGGTATTTGGACTATTCCCACTTCACAGATGAGGATGCTGGGACCAAGAGAGAGGTTAAGCAATTTGCCCCAGACCATCCAGCCAGGATCAAATCCCCAGAGTCAGTGACTGGAGCCAGCAAGCATTCTATGACCTCTGTTATGGCTCCTGTTTTCCAAGTGAGGATATTAAGGTTTGGGGTGGGGAAGCAGTTGGGAATCTCCCCAAGGCCAAATTGTGACACTGGGATTTGGCCCCAGAGGTATGACTCCAGAGGTTGTCCTCAAACCCCGCTCTGTTCCACCTCCTCTTTGGAGGAGCATCTTGAGGACAGGAGGTTGCGGGTGCGAGTCCCAGGTTGTGCAGAGAGAAGTAGTCTTTCTTTCTCCACTGTCCCAGCCCCTGGGGTCTAATCCAGGTGTTCTGGGAGCACAGTGTTGGCCTGCAAAGATGAGGCATTGCAGAGGACCCTTCATAGCGTGAGCCAGAGCTTAGATCCTGGAAGCAGGGTGCCCTTTTCTCTAAAACGTGGCAGGCTTGCTGTGGGAAGGTAGCTCGTTCAGGGCTGAAACACGTATCCCCTTTTCTTTAATTATTGAGTCATTAATTAGAGCCGTCTAATTTCCTCTGCCATTTCCAGTTGGGGATGTGGGGAGGGTGGCAGAGGGAGGGAGAGATCAGATCATTGTCTCTTCTGCCACACTCTGAATCTAATGAAGTTTTGCTTGAACAGCTTAGAAATTCAGATGTGATCCGACAGTAGGTCTTAAGGGACTTCTCTGTGTCAGCAAACTTTCTCTTCCAGAGGAAGAGAGGCTGTCACGGAGAGGCTCTGACAGCCTCAAAATGGCTCATCAAAACTTGCACGAATTAGGAGTTGGTTAAAAGCTGAGTTCTGGGACTGCTGGCGACATTTGTCAAGAGGGCATTCTCCCTCGTGGACTGGCCACTCCAGACAGAAGCATACCCGTCTGTCTGGTAGCTTCTTTGTGCTGTGTGTATGATGGTTCAGGGTGTAGACTACAGGACCCGCCAGCACAACCCTCCCTGGGTTGGAATTTCTGCTCTGTCCTTATGAGCTGATGAACCTCCAGCAAACTCACTTTACTTCTCTAGCTTTGTTGCCTTCTCTGCCAAGTGGGTAGTCATTCCTATGTGACAGGTTGTTGTATGAATTAGCTAACATTGCATGAAGCCCTCAGCTCAGTGCCTGCTGCCCAGTGAACATCAAGGGTGGGCCAGTTGCTGTGCTGGTCATCGAGGACATTAGGATGATCATGACCTAGACCTTAACCTTCAAGGAACTCACGGGTTGCTAAGGGAGACAGAGAAATAAGCTAATAAATATAGTGAAGAGTCACACCAGCTATGCTCCAGGACTCTCCCCTTCAACCATCACGACTTTCCAGTTGCTCCATGATGGCCAAGAGAAGACAAAGCCACTTCACAGACATTTGTGAAATGTTGTCACAGTTACCACTGCCATGTAACAAACCACCCTAAACTTAATGATGTTAAATAGCAACCATTTTATGATGCTCATGGATTTCTAGGGTCAGGAACTGGGACAGGGTACAGTGGGGATGACTTGTGTCTGCTTCATGATGACTGGGGGCTGAAATCATCTAAAAACTGACCTCCACTTTACATGTCTGGAAGTTGAAGCCAGCTATTGGCCAAAACCTCACCTGGGGTCCTCAATGAAACTCCTACACTTGACTTTGCCCTGTGGCTGCTTGGGTATCCTCACAATATGCCATAAATGCAGTTTAAAGTTTCCTCATAGCCACATTGGAAAAGAAACAGGTAACATTAATTTTTATTAATTATATATTATGTAATATATATTACTGACATATAATTAGCATATGTCAGAAAACCTGGCAAAAATTAATGTTGCCTATTTCTTTTCCAATGTGGCTATGAGGAAACTTTAAACTGCTTTTGTGGCATATTGTGAGGGGTCGCAAAGAGTCGGGTACGACTGAGCGACTAACGCTAACTTTGGATAAGTTTAAGGTGTATGATATGATGATGAGATATCATGTGTGGTAATCAGTGATTACCACAATGAGGTTAGTTAACAAACATGTCCTCCACCTCATGTAATTACCTTTTTGTTATAGTTGTTGTCATGGGAAAATATTATAGCTCTACTCTTGTACCAGCTTTTACGGGTACAGTGTGTGATGAGTGATGTGTGCGCGCACTCGGTCGTGTCTGACTCTTTCCGACCCCACGGACTATAGCTCTCCAGGCTTCTCTGTCCATGGGATTTCCCAAGCAAGAACACTGGAGTGGGTTGCCATTTCCCCCTCCAGGGGATCTTCCCAACTCAGAAATCAAACCCGCATCTATTGTGTCTCCTGCTTTGGCAGGCGGATTCTTTACCAACTGTGTCACCCGGGAAGCCCCTTATGGATACAATATAGTATTGTTAGCTACAGCCACCACACTGTACATTAGACCCCTGAAACTTATTTGTCTTATAACTGAAAGTTTGTACCCTTTGACTAGCATCTCCCCATCCCCCACCCCACTCCAGCCTCTGGCAACCATTATTCGGTTCTCTTTCCCTAGTTCAGTGTTTTTAGATTAAATGAGATCACAGAGTATTTGCTTTTCTCCAACATATTTCACTTAGCATAATGACCTTAAGATCCATCAGTATTATCACAAAAGGCAAGATTTCCTCCCTTTTATGGCTGAATAATATTCTTCTCTCTGTGTATATGTGTGTGTACATACACATATTGGATTGTACAAGTTTCTTATAAATTTTGGTTATTAACTCCTTATTAGATTTATGGTTTGCAGCATATAGACTGGTTTATTTTCTCCCAGTCTATATGTTGTCTTTTCATTTTGTTGATTGCTTCTTTTGTTGTGTAGAAGGTTTTTAGTTTGATGTAGTCCCATTTGTTTATTTTTGCTCTTGTTTCTTGTGCTTTTGATGTCATATCCAGAAAATCCATTGCCAAGACCAATGTCAAGGAGCTTTCTCTGCATGTTTTCTTCTAGGAATTTTATGGTTACAGGTTTTGCATTTAAGTCTATTCCACTTAGAATTAATTTTTTGTGAGTGTGTAAGACAGGAGTCCAGTTTCATTCTTCTACATGTGGATAATCAGTATTCTATTATTGAAGAAACTATTTTTTCCCCACTAAGTGATCTCGACTCTATTGTCAAGTATTAATTGACAATATGTGGGTCTGTTTTTGGGTTCTCAATTCTGTTCTATTGGTCTGAGTATCTGTTTTTGTGTCAGTACCAAATTATTTTGATGACTATAGCTTTATAATATGGTTTGAAATCAATAAGCATGATGCTTCCAGTCTTTCTCCAAATTGCTTTGGCTCTTTGGGGTCTTTTGTAGTTCCATACAAAATTTAGAATTTTTTTTCTATTCCTGTGAAAAATGATATTGGAATTTTGATAGGGATTGCATTGAATCTGTAGACAGGGAACTGATTTTAGTGTGTTTTATTTTATTTAACTCTGCATATCCAAGATATAAGTATTGCAATATGTCATCAAAATAAAAAATTATTGAGACATTTTACATTAAAAAAATATATAATGCTAAGTCTTTGAAACCTGCTGTTTATTTTACACTTAGAGCCCATCTCAGTTCAACTAGCCACACTTCAAGGGCTTAATAACCACACTTGGCTAGTGGCTACCCTACTGGACTGGGCAGCTCCAGAGCTCTCCAAGGTGGGTGATTTGTGAACAAGAAACATCTGCATTGGACTTTAGCCCAGTGTATTCCAAGCAGAACTTTGCTTCTCCCAGAACCCAAGCTCAGGGAGCTGACTCCCAGCGGGGACTTTCACCAGGCACGTTCAGCTGGCTTGTTGGATAAGGAAGCCAGTATCAGTTCAGTTCAGTTTAGTCGCTCAGTTGTGTCCGACTCTGCGACCCCATGGACTGCAGCATGCAGGCCTCCCTGTGCATCAGCAACTCCCAGAGCTTGCTCAAACTCATGTCCATCCAGTCAGAGATGCCATCCGACCATCTCATCTTCTGTCATCCCCTTCTCCCTCTGCCTTCAATATTTCCCAGCATCAGAGTCTTTCCCAGTGAGTCAGTTCTTCACATCAGGTGGCCAAAGTATTGGAGTTTCAACTTCAGCATCAGTCCTTCCAATGGATATTCAGGACTGATTTCCTTTACAATCAACTGGTTGGATCTCCTTGCAGTCCAAGGGACTCTCAAGAGTCTTCTCCAACACCACAGTTCAAAAGCATCAATTCTTCAGAGCTCAGCTTTCTTTATAGTCCAACTCTCACATCCATACATGACTACTGGAAAAACCATAGCCTTGACTAGATGGACCCTTGTTAGCAAAGTAAAGTCCCTGCTTTTTAATATGCTATCTAGGTTGGTCATAACTTTTCTTCCAAGGAGCAAGCATCTTTTAATTTCATGGCTGCAGTCACCATCTGCAGTGATTTTGGAGCCCCCCAAAATAAAGTCTCTCACTGTTTCCATTGTTTCCCTGTCTATTTGCCATGAAGTGATGGGACCAGATGCCATGATCTTAGTTTTCTGAATGTTGAGCTTTAAGCCAACTGTCTCACTTTCCTCTTTCACTTTTATTTGAGGCTCTTTAGTTCTTCTTCGCTTTCTGCCATAAGGGTGATATCATCTGCATTTCTGAGGTTATTGATATTTTTCCCGGCAATCTTGATTCCAGCTTGTACTTCATCCAGCCTAGCATTTCCTGTGATGTACTCTGCATATAAGTTAAATAAGCGGAGTGACAATATGGAGCCTTGACATACTCCTTTCCTGATTTGGAACCAGTCTATTGTTCCATGTCCAGTTATAACTGTTGCTTCTTGACCTGCATACAGATATCTCAGGAGGCAGGTAAGGTGATCTGGTATTCCCATCTCTTTCAAAATTTTCCATGGTTGATTGTGATCCACACAGTCAAAGGCTTTGGCATAGTTGACAAAGCAGAAGTAGATGTTTTTCTGGAGCTTTCTTGCTTTTTCAGTGATCCAACAGATGCTGACAATTTGATCTCTGGTTCCTCAACCTTTTCTAAATCCAGCTTGAACACCTGAAAATTCATAGTTCATGTACTGTTGAAGCCTGGCTTGGATAATTTTTAGCATTACTTTGCTAGTATGTGAAATGAGTGCAATTGTGTGGTAGTTTGACCATTCTTTGGATTGCCTTTCTTTGGGATTGGAATGAAAACTGACATTTTCCAGTCCCGTGGTCACTGCTGAGTTTTCCAAATTTGCTGGAATATTGAGTGTAGCACTTTCACACCATCATCTTTTAGGATTTGAAATAACTCAACTGGAATTCCATCACCTCCACTAGCTTTGTTTGTAGTGATGCTTCCTAGGGTGTACTTTACTTCTCATTCCAGAATGTCTGGCTCTAGATGAGTGATCACACCATCATGGTTATCTGGGTCATTAAGATCTTTTTTGTATAGTTCTTCTCTGTATTCTTGCCACCTCTTCTTAATATCTTCTGCTTCTGTTAGGTCCATACCATTTCTGTCCATTATTGTGCCCATCTTTGCATGAAATGTTGTATCTCTAATTTTCTTGAAGAGGTTTCTAGTCTTTCCTATTCTATTGTTTTCCTCTATTTCTTTGGATTGATCACTGAGGAAGGTTTTCTTATCTCTCCTTGCTATTCTTTGAAACTGCATTCAAATGAGTGTATCTTTCCTTTTCTTCTTTGCCTTTAGCTTCTTTTCTTTTCTCAGCTATTTGTAAGGCCTCCTCAGACAACCATTTTGCCTTTTTGCATTTCTTTTCCTTGGGAATGGAAACCCACAAAATCATGTCCTTTCCCAGGCTCCAGGTAGGGCTGTGAATCGCCAGATGCTGCCAGGAGATGCTCTGGCTCCCTGCAGTGTCTCCAGATGCTGAGCAGGCAGATCCACAAAGACCTCAATCCAATTTAGGACTCGCCCTCTCCGTAGCTACCAAAACTTAACAACTAGGTAGTGACAACACCGGCAACTAGAACCAGCGCTTGCCAACATCTTCACCAGGCTCCAGGCACCGCATTAGCCCCATCACACCCCTTATCTCACAACCACCCTGTGATGTGGATACTTCTGATGTGCCTATTTGAGAGAGGGGACACTGGGGCAAAAAGAGGGTAAAGTAACTGGCCAAGGTCTTAATGTGAAGCAGTACATCTAAACTCGAGTGTGCGTCAGAATCCCCCAGAGAGCTTATAACACCACAGATTGCTAGTCTCTGCTCTCCGAATTTCTGACTCTGTGAGTCTGGGGTGGGGCCTGGGAATGTGTGTTTTAAAAAGTTTATCTATCTTTGGCTCTTCTGGGTCTTTCTGCTATGCACGGGCTTTCTCTAGTTGGGGCGAGCGGGGACTCCTCTCTGGTTGCAGTTTGCAGGCTGACTTTGGTAGCTGCGGCACGTGAGCTCAGTAGCAGTGGCTCCTGGGCTCTGGAGCAGTCTCAGTAGCTGTGGTGCACAGGCTTAGTTGTCCTGCAGCATGTGGGGTCTTCCCGGACCAGGGATCAAACCCATGTCACCTGCATTGGCAGGCAGACTCTTTCCCACTGAGCCACTCAGAATGCCCTGGAGTGTGCACGTTAAGCAGGTTCCCAGGTGATGCTGATGCTGCTGGTCTGGGGGCCACAGTTTGAACAGCACTGTGCTGAAGTCAGCCCTTCCTCCAAGCCGCTTCCCTTGCAGAAGGGTGAAGGCGCTGAAGGTGTTTGTCCTGAAGCAGAAGCCAGGAGGGGCATAGCCACACCTGGGTGCCACATGTGGAGAGGGCTGTCAGAGGGCACTGGGGTCTGTGCTATGCGAGTATAGAGCGCAGAGCAGGGCCAGGAAGAGAGAATGCACCTTGACTGGACCTGGGCTCCAGAAAAGAAAGAGCTTTCTGTTAGCCAGACCTGCCCTCCCTCCTTGTAAGAGGGTTTGAGCTGAGACCTCACATTGGTCAAAAAGCAGGAGAAAAATCCTTTCTTTGTTTGCTACTTTCTTAAAAAAAAATCATAGCACATTTTAATTTGGATTTAATTTTATTTTGTTTCACAACATCATTGTTATTTATTCATTTATTTTTAGCTTTGTTCTGCCAAGCTCATTAACTCTGGCTTTTTTTTTTTTTTTCTCTTTTCTCTTTTCTCAAAGCAACCAAAAATAATACCCACAAAACAAAATAAACACAAAACAACGACTAAGTCCAGGATGGCTAGACGTGGTTTAACCATCTTCATAATATTGCAGTAGCTGTCTGTCATCTCTCCTGTTTATTAGCTGGCTAAGACATGATGGTTTAATCGCCAGTCAGGTATCATCTTTAAAATTGAGAAAGGATTTATTTAATATTAAACTGGGGTTTGGGCTTCCCTGGTGGCTCTGCTGGTAAAAAAAAATCTGCCTGCAATGTGGGAGACCTGGGTTTGATCCCTGGGTTGGGAAGAACTCATGGAGAAGGGAAAGGCTGCCCACTCTAGTATTCTGGCCTGGAGAATTCCATGAATTGTAAAGTTCATTTGGTCTCAAAGAGTTGGACACAACTGAGCGCTTTCACTTTCACTTTCAAGCTGGGTTTTGATAGAGAGACTCTAGAGTCAGGATTAATGGAGTGATAGCTCATGAATATTGTGGACTCTGTTGTTTGACCTAAAAAATCAGATTGGTTTGTGAGGTTCCATTGGCCAGAAGCTCACTGGTTGGTCTGTCCTTAAGGAGCAGATGCTTCAGCAAAATTTCCAGGGGAAAGAAACCTCAAGTATAAACAAACCCCTAAAGTAATGTATTAGTTAATATAATGCTGGCTGTTATAGAAGTCTCAGCAGCTAAATATAGTAGAAAAGTTTATTTCTAACTCAGTTATAGTTTAAATGGATGTTTTTGATGGGAGGCCGGGCAGGGGCTCTGTTCATTCGGTAACCCAAGGCTCAGTCTTCAGCATCTTCAACACGGAGCTACCGAGGTTGTCCTGCATATTGATTGACAATCAGAAGGTGGATGGTGGAGGGCAGGGGTTGGGGGAGGACTGAGCAGGTGGTTTTTTCTTTTTTTAACACATCTTTCTCTGTGGTCTGCCTTGCTTCCATCCATGTTCCGCTGGCCAGAACTCTTAACTACAAAGGAGGCTGAGAAACATCCAGATGTGGGCCCAGTAGGAGAGGGAGTGCTCTCCATGAGCCGGGGATTTGGGACGCCCAGTAAGGAGTTCACCAGGACTGGAATGGGTGGGAGAGGGGAGCGTGTAGGGGCTGAGGTTGAAGGGATAGTCATGGCTTCAGTCTGAGGTAGACAGACACTGTTTTCCTAGGAACACTGGCCAGTGAGAGGTAGCAGGCAGTGGGCCCCGGGCTAAGCCTCTCTCCATGAAAATATCATTTAATCCTCACACAAACTCTCTGAGATTGTTACTCTTATCATTCCCCTGTGAGAGATGATAAGATGATAAACCTCTGAGGTTTAGAGAGATGAAATAACTTCCCATAGTCCCATATAATAGCTAATAAAGGTTGGAGCTGGGATTTAATCACAGACACCAAGAAGCCATGGTAGAGACCCTAGGCTAGTGTTTCCCAAACTTTTGTTGCGTCAAAGTCATCTAGAAGGCTTGCTGGGTCCCACCTTTCTAGTCGTGCTTAGACCGACGTGTGGGGTCCTTGAAGAGCACTGTATGTGTAATATTGACTCACTGTAACCCACCTGGTGTTTTCCAGGGAGCTTCTCAGGGATTCATTCAGTGGGGATCAGTGGGGACGGGGGAGCAAACAGAGAGATTCCTTTCCCAATGGAGTTTACAATTCAGCTGAGAATCCAGGACATAAAACAGGAAATATTAACAACCCAAGAGATCATGAGATTTCTAACATCATGATCTGGGAGCTGGCACAGGCAGAGGACAACCGATTTCCTCCTGCACGGTACCGACCATAAATATTTTAGGAGCTGAAAGAGGAAGATGTCGCCGCTGATTGGAGGGGCCCAGAAAGGTTTGTTGAGATCTTTCAGGCAGGCACTGAAGGAGTAGATTCAGGTGTTGTTATTTTTGTTCATTTATTTACTTACTACATCTCTACCTACCTGCATAGAAGCTCCTTGGGTGCAAGGATCACAACTCTTCTTGCTTCCACATCCCTAGTACCTCAAATTGTGCCCTGCACATAGTAGGTTCTCAATAAACATTTGGAGAACAATGGATTCAATTTGTGAATCCTTTAGGGACTTTTAAGATGCCTTTACAAGCAAGGGTCCACACATGCAGAGGAATATTTCTGTGATCGGATGCGTTAAATGAAATGACCATAGTTTCCCTTCTTGCAGGACTTCTCAGGACCATTGATTTACAAACTTGCTTAGAGAATCTTCAAAATGGGGAGCTGACAATCAGTGATACTCAAACTTAGAGCATCTGGTCTCTCTTTTCCAGAGCCCCTGACAACCTGCTGTGAAGCGGTATTATTGTGGGAGTACAGCCTGGGGGATATTCTTGAGAGTGATGGTGGTTTTCTTCTGCATCTTCTCTGCCTCTCTCCCTTGCCACTTTCAAGCTCTGTGTGGTTTCCAGGTGGTTGGGGGCGAGGGGCACACTCTAATGTGCACATAAGTCATCTGGGGATGTATCACAGTGACGATCTGGGCTCAGCGGGTCTGGGATAGTGTAAGAATCTGTATTTTCCAACCAGCTCTTGAGTGATGCTGATGCTGCTGGTCCAGGGACCAAATTCAGCCAGGGTCTAAAATGCAAATAAATCAACACGTGAAAATTCAGGTCCGGAGACTTTTTAAAAAGGATTATTTTTGTTGATTTATTTTTGTCTGTCCCCATTTGTAGAACAGGGACAATTGAAGCACTTACTTCAGAGAACAGGTGTGAGGACCAAAATGACCAGAGCATGTAAGACAGAGTTCAACAGTAGCTCTCTGGTGCTATATGCTTTTTGAAAAAAAAGGCTCCGGGGCTTTCCCTGGTGGCTCAGCAGTAAAGAATTTGCCTGCCAATGCCGGTGATCCTGGTGCTATCCCTGTCTTATATGCTTTGGTCATTTTGAGGACAAATGAGGACAGTGAGGCTGAGAGGCAGGAAGTAATATGTCCATGCTTGTACAGCCATACTGTTGACCTCTGCCTTCCTCCGCTTCCAGGGAAAGGACAGAGGCGGTCCAGACCTGTGTGTCTTGGCTCAAGATGGTGCAGAGATGGCCAGGGTAGTATTCAGAGTCCAAATTCAGCATAGCCACTGGGTCCATAAGAAGGTGTGTGTGTGTGTGTGTGTTAGGATTAGACAACACAGGTCCCCTGAATTAAAAGGTCTGTAGTTGAAGAGACTTCCGTGGTGGTCCAGTGATTAAGAATCCACGCTTCCACCACAAGGGGTGTGGAGTCGACCTTTGGTCGGGGAACTAAGAATCCCACAAGCCAGGCAGATTGGCCAGTCAAGAAGGTCTGTAGTTGACCTTGGCAAGGCCTCCTGATGGAGCAATCATATCTCTAGGGTGCAGGGGTGACCAGCTCATCCTGGTTTGCTGGGGACGTCCCTGATTTTAGCTTTGGAAGTCCCCGTCCTTGGAATTCACCCCACTCCTTGGCCAACCAGGATGATCTGTCCCCTACTGAGAGCTCAGGGGTCCTTCCACAGCTTCCAAGGGTGCCAGGTTGGCTATGGCTGGCGGGGAAAGGTGTCCAAAGATGCCCCTCTTGTGTCCCCACACATGGCTGGTCTTGGTAAATGGCTTCTACCTTTGTCAACCTGTGTTTCCTTGAACATCCCTGTGCTGTGATGGGGGAGGAGAGCAGCTTACATTTCCAGAAGAGCCTGTTGAAGGATGCAGTTGCAATTTAAATTCTCATGAAGATGCTTTGCTGTGTTTAGTCGCCCAGTCGTTTCCGATTCTGTGACCCCGTGGACTGTACCCTGCCAGGCTCCTCTGTCTCAGGATTTTCCAGGCAAGAAAACTGGAATGGGTTTCTATGCCCTCCTGCAGGGGATCTTCCCAACCCAGGGATCGAACCCAGGTCTCCCACATTGCAGGTGGATTCTTTACCACCTGAGCCACCAGGGAAGCCCAAGGATACTGGAGTGGGTATCCCTTCTCCAGGGGTGAAGAGAGCTTCCCTATCCCTTCTCCAGGGAAATGTCCCAACCCAGGAATGGAACTGGGATCTCCTGCATTGCAGGTGGATTGTTTACCAGCTGAGCTACCCAGGAAGCCCCATTGAGATGCTAGGAATGTTGAAAAACTTAAACTCTTATGTTGAAGGTTCTTATGATTTACTATGGAAAACACATTTATTATCTTGAAGGCTAGCTCCATGGTGGGTGGTTGGCAAAATCTGTCTTTCTCAAGGAGGTAACGATAGTAAAAGCAGCCTAATAACAACGGTAATAAGAAAACAACAATAATAATGATAATGATTATTTTGGCTGCTGTTTACTGAGCGCACAGTGTAGGGTCTCCAAATGGACCGTGAACTTGCTGGCAAAGGATATACAACCAGGAGTCAGCAGGCTCTTTCTTAAAGGGCCAGAGAGTGACTATTTTAGACTTTTGAAGGCCATCTCATCTCTGTCAAAACTACGCAGTGCTGCCATTGTAGGGCGAAATCAGCTCCAACAATCTGTCAACGAATGTGGCTGCGTTCCAATAAAATCAGTTACCGAAGTATTAGGTATCGGCCCTGGGCTGCAGTTTGTCACCCCCTTGTGGAGTGGAAAGAGCACCATCTTCCGGAGTCTGGCTTGGGTTCCAGACCCAGCTCTGACGCTTTCTAGCAGATAACCCTGGACACGTGCAACCTTGTCCTCTGAGCCTCAGTGTGCTCATCTGTAGAATGGGGACAGTGGTGGGTCCAACCTCACAGAGTTGTAGGAAGGATGCATGAGCAGAGAGCCTGCAGGGTAGCTAGTGTTCAGTAACTGTTAACTCATTTATATAAGCGCCTCAGTGTGGAGTGGGGGTAGGTGGTGGTCACCCCAGGACCTCTTTCAGATCCCTTGGCAGGAGGGTGATGTATATTGTCCAAACTTGCTCCTGCATGGCCTGCAGACTCCCACCTCTCCGCCATGCACCTCCTCGCTTTGGAAAGGAACACCGTGTTCCTTCCCGCAGGTGCTGTTTGATAGAGGGGAGGCTGAAGTCCTTCTCTCTCTTTGTTTTCACACCCAATAAATCACTCTGACAAGGGCTTGTTATTATTTAACTCTGTACATTGTTTCGGCGGTTGCCGGTAGGAGACTGGAGGGGAGAAAGGCATCATTTTGCCCAGAATTGCTTTAGGGATGGAAATATTTTTTTTGTGAATTAATATTCATCAAATAGATCAGGTAAACATCCAGTAATGACGATGCACGGGCAATTTATCAATTCCGGTTCAGAATGCAATTATCAGTCCAGTAACGCTGAGACACTGTAATGAAGCCTGCCTGAAAAATCCCATTACTCCCAGATCAGGGTGGGGGTATGTGTGTGAAGATTCATTTTTCACTTTTATATGAAGAATGCTACCCTCTTGTCAGAGAGTAAGTTTCTCCTGAGCCTCAGCCTTGGACAAGTAGTTTGGCAAACCCCAGTTCTAAAGATGCAACAGGCCTCCTGGGGTTTTCGGGTAAAAGAGTGGGAGTGGGAAAGGGAAGGGGATGGCCCCCAAATGACCCCCTCCCCACCAACCTGCTCTGTCCCTCGTGCTGTGCTAAGAGATCATTGCATCCTGTTGTCATCCTCACATAAACTCCGGGTATTTGATACTATTATTATTACTGTCATTTTCATTGTCTCCATTTTACAGGTGGGAAAACTGAGGCTCAGAGAGGAGAAGGCACTTGCTTGCTATGGACTCCAGAGATGTTCTTGTTGCCCTAAACTCTGGAACCTTACACGGCGAAAGGGACTTTGCAGATGTGATTAAGGGTCTTGAGGTGGGCAGATTATTCTGGAATGTTCAGTGGGCACAATGTGATCACGGGGGTTCTTGTAAGAGAAAAAGGAAGGCTGAAGGGTCAGCCTCAGAGAGAGGGACCTGAAGGTGCTACACAGCTGGCTTTGAAGACAGAGGAGGGGGCCGGGACCCGAGGAAGGTAGGCGGCCCAGAGAGGCTGGGAAAGGTAAGGAAACGGCAGACCATCCACTGTAGTGATGCCCTGATTGCAGTCCACTAAGACCCACTGGGGTTTTGACACCCAGGACTCTGAGACAGTAAATGAGGGTTACATTGAGCCACTGACAAGTGACACTGAAGTCGCTCAGTCATGTCTGACTCTTTGCGACCCCATCGACTGTAGCCTGCCAGGCTCCTCCGTCCATGGAATTTTCCAGACAAGAGTACTAGAGTGGGTTGCCATTTCCTTCTCCAGGGGATCTTCCTGACCCTGGGATAGAGCCTGGGTCTCCCGCATTGCAGGCAGACAGTTTGCCATCTGAGCCACCAGAGCCACTGGGTTTGTGGTGTTTTGCTTCAGTGGCCACTGGAAACTGATACACTTACCTGAGGTTAGTGGCTAGTCCCACACCCCATCTATTACCTTCTCAGTCATCCTTTTCTTGGAAACAAGTTTCCATGGTGAGACACTCAGATCATGTAAAATTCTTCAGCCCCAGGTCACTCAGGAGTCCTAGACCAGCTGCTTGATGGCCTTCAGTCAGCTACAGGCACTGCTCCTCCCCTCGGCCCTTCCCACCCCCTTCTTCCCTATCTGCTTAGAATCTGCTTTTCCCCCAACTGAGTGGCCAGCGGGCTTGGCCTCCCCAGATCCCCAGGGGACGAGCACCCAGGCCTCTGTGACTCAGGGTTCTCTGCCGTGACGGTCAGGGCGAGCTGGTGACGCAGCGCTCATAGGAGCTCCGTCTTTAGAGCTCCTCACTCCCAGGAAGTGCTGCCATAACAGCAGCCTGCCTTCCTGGTTCCCGTGACCACCTGGAAGGGTGTCCAGAGGGCCCTTGCAGCTTCTGCTGCCCCTTTCACTCCTAACTCTGGGGTGAAGTTACCAGAGGTGAGCAGTAGGCGCCCCAAAGAAGTCTAACCACGGGTGGTGCTCGGGCGTGTGGGAGTGCCAGTGGCTCTTTAGAAAGGCTGGTGCCCATAGTACCTGGGCTCGGGTACGTCCTTTGTTTTGTTTTTAACATTTATTGAAGTATAATTGATTTACAGTGTTATGTTAATTTCTGCTGTATAGCAAAGTGATTCAGTTATCTATCTATATGCATTCTTTTTCATAGTCTTTTCCATTTTGGTTTATCACAGGATGTCGAATACAGTTCTCTGTGCTATACAATAGGACCTTGTTGTTTGCCCATCCTATATATAATAGTTAATATCTGCTAATCCCAAACTCCCAACCCAGCCCTCCCCCAGCCCTCTCCTGGGCAACCACAAGACTGTTCTCTGGGTCTGCAAGTCTGTTTCTGTTTTGTAGGTTAGGTTCATTTGAGCCATGATGTAGAATCTACATTTAAGTGATATCATACGGTATTTGTCTTTCTCTGTATGACTTACTTCACTGGGTATGATCATCTCTAGGCCTATCCATGTTGCTGCAAATGGCATCATTTCATTCTTCTTTATGGCTGAGTAGTATTCCAGTGTATATTACATACCACATGGAAGATGTCCTTTGGCTGTTTCTCCTAAGTCTACAGGTAGTGCCACGATCACTGAATTATTAATACCACTCCACTGTCATCTTGGAGGCACATAGCCGCCACGTCTCACAGAACCCAGGAGTCAGCCTCAGAGGCAGATTGGTGCCTGTCTTTATTCTCAACACAGAAGGCTCCAGGAGGTGGGGAAGAGTTCTGATGCCTCTTAGCCATACACCAGTTCTTAATACTCATCACTATTGATTCAACATTTAAGCCAGACACTGTGGTTTATATCTTTATTCACAATAACTCTTGTCTCCGGGTATTTTCTTTTTAATCTTTCTGTTTATTTATTATTTATTATTATATTTTGTCTAATTTGTTTAGAAAGAAAAGTAATCAAATTATATTTTTAATGCATGAAAAGAATGGGTCTTTTTACTTAGAATTTGAAGGAGTCGTTGTTTCAAATTCAACTTCAATAACCTTTATTGCTGGCTTCTGATGTTCTAAGGGAACGTATTTGGAGGATGAAGAATAGGACCTATCACATATGGGAAATCAGGGTAGCTCTGGGTACTATTATAGATTGGAAAACTGGCTCAGAGACGTCAAGTGTCTTATACCATGTCACACAGCTTGGAGGTGGTTGCAGCTGAGCTGCAGACACTAATCTGCTTGACTCTTGACACCAGTTCTCTGAATTTTGCGTTTAGAAAGAATAAAGCCAATAACTTCCCATCATCTATTAATTTTTTAAAAATTTGTTTATTGTGCAAAATAGATTTGAAATAGCTCAGCTGGAATTCCATCACCTCCACTAGCTTTGTTTGTTGTGATGCTTCCTAAGGCCCACTTGACTTCACATTCCAGAATGTCTGGCTCTAGGTGAGTGATCACACCATCGTGCTTATCTGAGTCATTAAGATCTTTTTTTGTATAGTTCTTCTCTGTATTCTTGCCACCTCTTCTTAATATCTTCTGTTTCTGTTAGGTCCATACCATTTGTCCTTTATTGTGCCCATCTTTACATGAAATGTTGTATCTCTAATTTTCTTGAAGAGATCGCTAGTCTTTCCCATTCTATTGTTTCCCTCTATTTCTTTGGATTGATCACTGATGAAGGCTTTCTTATCTCTCCTTGCTATTCTTTGGAACTCTGCGTTCAAATGAGTATATCTTTCCTTTTCTCCTTTGCCTTTCTTTAACTTCTCTTCTTTTCTCAGCTATTTGTAAAGCCTCCTCAGACAACCATTTTGCCTTTTTGCATTTCTTTTTCTTGGGGATGGTCTTGATCACTGCCTCCTTTGTGGCTCAGCTGGTAAAGAATCCACCTGCAATGCGGGAGACCTGAGTTTGACCCCTGGGTTGGGAAGATCCCCTGGAGAAGGGAAGGACTACCCGCTCCAGGACTCTGGCCTAGAGAATTCCCTGGACTGTACAGTCCATGGGGTTGCAAAGAGTCGGACACAACTGAGTGACTTTTTCGCCATTTTTAACCATTTAAAGTGTACAATTCGGTGGCATTGATGACATTCACAGTGTTGTACAACTGTCACAATCCACTTCCCAGACTTTTTCATCACCCCAAACAGGAACGCTGCACCTGTTAAGCTGTCCCTCCCCATCCATCTTTCTCTCCCACCCCCTGGCTAATCTACTATTCTGCTCTTTCTCTCTGTGACTTTACCTTTTCCAGGTATTTCATATAAGTGGAATCATACATTTGTCTTTTGTTTTGTGTCTGGATTTTTTTTCCACTTGGCATAATATTTTCCAAGTTCATCCAAGTTGTACTTCATTCCTTTTTATGGCTGAATAGCTATCACATTGTGTGGACACTATTTTGTTTATCCATTCAACCATCAATGGGAATTTGTGTTGTTTCCACTTTGGGGCTATTGTGAAGCATGCCACGGTGAACAATGGCATACTGCCCTTTGGAGTATGAAGCGCCTGGTGCTTCAAACACTTACTCGTGTTATACACAATTCAATCTTTTATTTAAATTGAGGTGGAACTTACATAACATCAAATTAACCATTTTAAAGCAAACAATTCAGTGGCGTTTAGTTGCACTCACCTCTATTTCCAGAACATTTTCATCACCCCAGAAAAAACCCTGTCCC
This sequence comes from Budorcas taxicolor, assembly GCF_023091745.1. Lineage (NCBI taxonomy): Eukaryota > Metazoa > Chordata > Mammalia > Artiodactyla > Bovidae > Budorcas > Budorcas taxicolor. The sequence goes on from NC_068926.1 coordinate 57,439,306, forward strand.
CATCAGGCAGTCACTTCCCACTTCTTCCTTCCTGAAGCCCCTGGCAACTACCAGTCAGCTTTCTGTCTCTATGGATTCACCAATTCTGGGTATTTCATATAAATGGAATCGTTGCGTATTTTCCTTTTGCGTCTGGCTTCTTTCACTCAGCATCATGTTTTCGAGGTTCATCCGTGCTGTAGCATGCATCAGTGCTTCATTCCTTTTTTGTGTCTGAATAATATTCAATTGTATGACTAGGGCACATTTTGTTTACCCATCCATCTGGGTTTCTTTAACCTCTTGGCTACTGGGAATAGCTCTGCTGTGAACATTTGTACACAGAGAGTTGTTTGAGCACCTGTTTTCCATTTTTGGAGTACGTACCTAGGAGTGAGATTGCTGAATCATGTGGTGATTCTGTTTAGCTTTCTGAGGACCCATAATCCAGTCTTCCAGCCATGATGATTTGCAAGGATCCCCCTGGGCACGGGAGATCCTTTCTCATCTTCCTTAAGCCATTCTGGGAAGGGAAAGCCAAGAAAGCCCTCCCTTTGTCCATCCTAAAGGAGATCAGTCATGAATATTCACTGGAAGAACTGATGCTGAAGCTGAAACTCCAATACTTTGGCCACCCGATATGAAGAAATGACTCATTGGAAAAGACCCTGATGCTGGGAAAGACTGAAGGCAGGAGGAGAAGGGGATGACAGAGGATGAGATGGTTGGATGGCATCACCGACTTGATGGACATGAGCTTGAGTAAGCTCCAGGAGTTGGTGATGGACTGGTGTGGGTGAGGGTGATGGGAAGCCTGGTGTGCTGCAGTCCATGGGGTCACAAAGAGTCAGACACAACTGAGCAACTGAACTGAACTGAACTGTGAGCCCTTCCTGTGTTCCTGGTTCCGGGATGAGAAACTCTGTTTATCTTCACACCTACTCTGGGAAGTAGACGTGATTAGCTCCACTTTATAGCCGAGGAAACTGAGGCTTGGGAGAATTAAGGACAGTGTGCCTGGAGAATTAAGGGCTGGGATTTGAACCTAGGTCTGTTTGAGTCCAAAGGCCATGCTGTTTGCCCAATTGAACAGTACTGTTTCAGGTATAAAACTTCACTGGGCACTCTCCGGTATGTAACATGGGTCTAGAAATTTACTGGGCAGTTTGCACCCCTTCCACACTTCCTCAAAGGTGATGAAGGGACTTCCCTGGTGCTCCATGCTTCTGCTGCAGAGGGCCCAGGTTCTATCCCTGGTTGGGAAACTGAGATACCACGAGCTGCGTAGGAGGGCCAAAAACAGAAAGAGTGATGAATATGATGATGAGGAGGAGGAGGACAATTCAGTGTTTACTGTATGCCCAGCTGGTGATGAGTGATTTCCTTGCGTCATGTCATTTAGTCCTTAACCACCACCTTACACAGAAGATATTGTCCTCCCTAGTTTACAGAAAAGTAAACTGAGGCTCGCACTTCTCTTGTTCACAAATGCCTGAGAGTAAGAGGCAGAGCTTGGATTCAGTCGCAGGCTTCTGACCCCACCCCCGACTTGTCCTCACCCCACATTCTCCTGCCAGTGAGCTGCCGTAACCTCCTTCCTTCACCTTAGTGACAAATGGTGTTCTCTGGGCACCAGGGACAACTGGGAAGTTTCTGGATGGCTCCCAGAACATCTCCGTGTACTGATAACCCAAACCCTACTGTGCCTCCCAGGTCTTCTAGCCTGTTCCACCTGGCAGGCTGAGCTGTGAAAAGTTGGCATCGTTTTCCAGAGTGAGTGTCATTTGTCACCAGGAGGCACCGGTGATGTCCCTGGAATGGTGACACGATTGACAAGTTGGGCTGCCTCTCTTTTCTAAGAAAGTCTAGAGGTTTTAAAAAACCTTGTGCTCATGGTCCCTGATATATACAGGGAAGAAGCAAAGGGTCCCATAGTCGAGGGTGAATTTCTTCCCCACCGCAGCTTCCCAGGCACTTTCAGTGGCAAAGGATGTATTTCCAGTAGCTAAAGAAAGATGAGTCCACTTCCCTTTGTGTTGCAACTTGGGATGGCATGCCTGGGAGCCATTCCCCTGCTAAAGGAGGGAGGCAAGACACCAACTTAGAATAGCGGATGCTCTCGTGGCAAATGAAGTCCAGAGAGGTCGCTAGAGCTGGAAGTCAGCGCCTCTGCTGTAGCTCCAGGGAAAATGTCACCTGGCTGCGTTCTCTGACACCGTAGTCAGGCTGCCTTGTCCTGTTCCCCATCTGGGCTGGCTGCTGTCCCCAGCCTTAACTCACTATGAGGCTGATAAAGGACTGGAGGACTTTTCCTCCTTGGTTGAAGTTGGTGTGTTTCCCCATTCCATTTAAAGTGACTCCTATGTGTTTGTGTGTGTGTGTGTGTGTGTGCATGCACACACGCTCATGTGAGGATGCGTGTGCCTGATGTAACCCAACATTCATCGTGTCGCCTTCACTTATGAGACGCCGGGTTATTTTTAGGGATGACGCACCCGACATCAAAATAACTGGTTATTTTTGTGATTGGGTGCATCAATCACATTATGACATATTCCAGCTCCAGAGAAACAGCAGCTAAACAGCAGGCAAGACGTGGAAAGGGAGCAGAGTGAGTCAGACACCAGGACAGAGCCAGAGGTCCAGGAGCTGAGGGGCCGGGAGAGGCTGCTAAATTGATTTAAGTGGCCGACGTTCCTAATAATAGCTCCCTAGGTTGAGGGCTTGCTTAGTGCCAGGCACAGCGCCAAGCCCTCTACACGTAGGGTCCTGTTTACTCCGTGCCAGCATCTTCTGTGATGGGGGGCCATTATCCCAATCGTGCAGATGCAAATACTGGGGCCCAGAAGTTAAATGGGCTGCTGAGGTGTTGCACGGAGCATAACCAGCTCCGTCCAGAGCACCATAGTCCCTTGTGTCTTATTGAGAGAATACTGGTCTTTTCCCTCTTACAAGCTCCACGTGTTTATAAAGTAGCAGACAGTAAATGAATAAACGGGCAAATAGAGAATGGCTCAGTGCTGCGAAGAAAATAGCACTTTGATGTTATGGGGAGTGATTAGCAGGAGAGGGGAGGCCTCCCCAAGAAGCTGGTGTGTGTGAGACAAGGGGCCAGCCTTTGAAGGGTCTGGGGAAGAGCTTTCCAAACTGGGAAAAGCAAGTGCAAAGGCCCTGAGGTCAGCTGGTGTGTTTGAAGGAAAGTAGGAAGGCCAGTGTGGCAGGAGGTCTGAAGGTGGGAGAGGAAGAAGGGAGGAGAAGGGGAGGCTTGTAGGCCCTGGGAGGGAATTTGGATTCTAGGAGTAATAGGGAGCCATTGAAGTTGACAGTAGGGAGGTGAGGGCTTTTTGTGATTGTAAGATCAGTTGTCTTTGGAGAATGGTTTGTAGAGGAGCTGGAGAGGAAGTGAGGAGACTGACCAGGAGCCTGCTACAGCTATGTAGCATGAGATGGTGAAGCCTCAGACCAGGCAATGGCCATGTGATGGAGAGAGCAGGGGGTGTGGGATGTGTTTGGAGGCGGTGCAGACAGGTCTTGCTGTGGGGAGAGAGGGAAAGCTGCATCTGAGCATGGGACCCTGCTGTATTTGGAGCTGGGGAGTCATGGGGAGTGATGGAGGTCTGGGGTGATGGCCAAGGGGTTGACCCAGGGCTCTGCTTTGAACAGCACGCCTTCCTCCAGCTAACTTGACCTCTCCTCTGAGATTCAGCTTAGAATCCTCCTCCCAGAAACCCTGTCTGAGCTGCCCTGTGTCAGCTTGTGAACAAGGGGTGCACACTTTCTGACAGTTGTCTGTCTCCATGACTTTGCTCTAACCCCAGCGGGGATGTGCGCCTGGTCTGCCCTGTTCACTGCTGTGTCTTCAGGTACCCGATGCTTAGTAGCCCTTTGAAGAACTGCATGGAATTGCTTACAGGAGGAATCAGGGAGGGGAGGGCCTACTTCCCTCAAGAATCTATTCCCGGGGATTTCCTTGGTGGTCCAGTGGTTAAGACTCCACACTTTCTATTGCAGAGGGTTCAGTTGGGGAGGTTTGGCATGTCGTTCAGTGTAGCCAAAAAAAGAGGAAGAATCTGTTCTCAATATAGGGCTTCCCTGGTGGTTCATTGGTAAAAGTATCCACCTACCAGTGCAGGAGACGCAGGAGACATGGGTTCTCTTGGGTCGGGAAGATCCCCTGGAGTAGGAAATGGCGACTCACTCCAGTATTCTTGCCTGGAAAATCCCATGGTCAGAGGAGCCTGGCAGGCTGTTACAGTCCATGGGGTCACAAAAGAGTCAGGCATGTGTTAGTGACTAAACAACATTCTCTGTATAAAGGTAGAGGGTTGGAGGAGAAGAAATAGGAGGGCGTGCCAGGTGGCAAGAAGACGGCCATGCAGAAGGAAAAGCTCCAAACATAAGCTCAAAGGATGAGGGTTCACACCCCAGCTCTGCCTCCTTCTACCGTGTGACCTTGGCCAAACCCACTTTACCTATCCGAGCTTCAGGTTTACCATCAGTAAAAAGGGAACCATGGTAGTTTCCTGGAAATGTAGCCATAGCGGATAAATGAGAGAGTGTGAGTGAAAGCACCTAGATGAGGTCTAGGGAAAAAAGTAAGTATATGATTAGATTAGAACATGGAGGTCTGAACAGGGCTGGGTGTCCTGTCCAGGCTAATAACACCCCTGAGTGTTCTCTGGTCACACAACTGGCAGGGGAGGGCTTTGTGGACTAGACCTCTCTCACTAAGGATCAGATTCCTCTTTCTCTCCCCTCTCCACTTCCCACCTTTTGAAGTGAGAATAAAAGATCAGAATTATAAAGGCTTGGAGATTAAGTCAGTGAGATGATACGGAGCTCTCTGACTCCAGGTTGGTCTTCATCTTAGATTGTAGACAAACAGTTTTCAGTGTGGTTCCTGCACCAGCAACATCAGCGCTACCTGGGAACTTGTCAGGTATGCAACATATCAGACTCAATTCCAATCCAAGGCATCAGAACCTTGGGGTGGGCCCCACATTCAGTGTGGGGAATTCACAAGCATGTTCAAGTTGAGATCCAAAGCCTAGAGCTTCCAGCCTCTAATACTTCTTTCCCTTAAATGGAGAGAGAATCAGAATGTTCAGATCAAGAAGATCAGAATTATTGTCTAGTCCAGGTTATTCGAAACACATTTTATAGACCATGAGTTTCACCCATGTGTGGTGGAAGTTAAGTCATTTGGATTCTATGATCAAATAAGTCTGAGAAATGCTGAGTTTCTACTCTACAGAACTTGTCAGAGCCTTTAATATGCTAATGTGCTTTGTGAATCTCCAGTGGAGGGCTGTAGCTTGCAGTCTGTTTCAAATTTACTTTCAGGACTCATATTCCATGGCACGTGGTTTGGGTAACACAGATCTAGTTCAGTCTGCCATCACATGGACAAACCCCATCTGTGAATTTCTGGTTATTCAGCATTTTCTCCAAAGCTTCTGATACAGGGACTATCAGTATCATAAGTATCAGACTTTATGAGGTCACCCATTTCTTATTTTAGAGAGGCTGTTGGTAACTACTAGCATTTGATTTGTACTAAGCCAAATTTGCTTTCCTTTAGTTTCCTCTTATTGGTTTTAGCAATGACCCCTGGAACCATCTGGGACAAATCGAATTCCTTTTCTGCCTGATGGTAGCAGAAAGATAGGTGTCCATCCTCAGTCTCTTCCCAAGGCTTCTCTTTTCCATTTCCCATCCCATAAATATCATTCGATTTCTGTAGTTAGGGAAGTACTGGGATGTTGCCTCTTTAAATTGGCTTCTTTCATAGAAGTGATTACAAAGAACAAACATTTATCATTGGGCAGACATGTATTTCAAGAATTGTCTGTAGTAGTTTTTCATCATTCCATCCATCCAAGTAGTCCAGTCTATTAATAAAGATCTGGGGAGATCACAGTCTTTCTCATTCATCTGTTCTGGTGAAGAGCAGTAGTTTTGCTCATCTGAAATCTCCTTCATATGCCTAACTGCATGGTTTGCTTGCCCGTCTGCTTCTAAACCATATTTGCACTTCACTTGTACTAAACAACCAATTGACCAACTGACTGACTTCTCCCGTTTGTCTCTTTATTCATTCATCTGCAAATCCTTTGGGTGTCCATGCTGTGCCAGGCATCTACAAGGTGTGACAGAGCTGAGCAAGACCGATTTGATCCATGCAGTCTGTAGGGAGAAGAGTGGTGACAAAATGAAAAGAACACATAAATATACATTTTAAACGTATACTAAGTGGCTAGGCAGTGGTGGAGAATGACTAGGGGTGCAAACTAACCCAGAGAAGATGGTCAGGGAAGGATGCTTGATGTTTGAGCTGAGAGCTGATGTATGTAATTACAACCTTTTTTTTTTTTTTTTGGTTTCTGATTGTGTCATTATAATCAGCCTTATAGTGTAAGGACTGAGAGGGCAGGGACTAGGTTTTCACACTGTGTTCAGTATAAAGACGTAAGCATTGTGGTGGATGCTGAGGAAGATTTGAATACCTCATGTACAGTTGGAACAAGCCTCTCGCTGTAAAAAAGCAATCCACAAGCTATTACCTTTCTTAAACATCAGAGTATACTAGAGCAAGAATAATGTCATCATTTATTAAGGGTCTTCTCTGGTCTGAGTTTCCACTCTGACTTGACATTATGTTAATAGTTGTTATATGCATTACGCCTGCAAACATTGAAGTAGTCTTGGAGTATCTCCTGGGCATTTGGAATACTGTGAGATTCTGAATCTCCTTTGGAGAGTATCGATTATTGTTTGTTTTGTGTTGATTTTCTTAAGCAATCCATCCGGTTAGGTTCAGGCTGTCAGTTTTGCTTTACTTTCTGTGGGTCCAACACCAGCTGATTTCTCTGAGATTTTGCGATGCTTCTTTGGATTGATCTGAGCAGGTACAGTGTTCCACACACAAAATTAGGAACCCCCTTCTCCTGCTCTTTCCTTCTGGGGAAATCTTCCCTGTTCTCTGTTTCCCAGGGGCCCCTTTCTCCAGTTTTTCTGTCTGGAAGATGGGGTTCTCTCAGAGGGTAGTCTGGTGCCCTGGTGCACTGTTCTGAATGACTGAGCCTGATCTTGGGATGAAGTAGTGAGGAAAGAGAGAGAAAGACCCCCATGGATTCTCCCTCATGTTATGCACATCACACAGACCCCTATTCCCAGTTCCTCTATCTAGAGGGATGGGTTTTCTCTTGGAGTCCTAGGAAAGAGAGAGAAAGACCCCCATGGATTCTCCCTCATGTTATGCACATCACACAGACCCCTATTCCCAGTTCCTCCATCTAGAGGGATGGGTTTTCTCTTGGAGTCCTAGGTGCCTGTGTTGTTTCTGTGTCATAAGAGAGTGGTTTTGTGTCTGGGGTGACCTGGGGGCAAGGCTGCAAGAGGAAAAAGAGAGAGAGAGAAAAAAAGAAGATTCTCCCTACCTTCTTCTGTTCACTGGGCCCCGTGTCTGCATCCTTTGGCTAGAGAGATGGGCTGCTCTGGGAGTTTTCTTCTGTGTGCCCGATTGCATAGTTGCGAGATCCTGCCCACTTTCAAGGCAAAACAGGGAGGCAAAGGAAATTCGTAGCATTAGTCCTTCTTCAAATTTTTACTTTCCTCCCTTCTTCACTGGCTGTTATTTACTTGTTTGAATCCTCAGTTAGCTGTCTTTTTGCATTTTTTTTCCGAGAGTTTGGGGCTGTAATCAGCGCTCCTAAGATAGTCTTTCTCCATCACGGCCAGACCCAGAACCCGCATAGGTATTTTGTAAATGTCAACTCATTAGATCTTCCGAACAATCCTGTGAGGTAGGTGATACCGCCCCCATCTTACAGGTGAGAAATCAAAGGCTCAGAGAGATGAAGTCATGAGATAAACCCTCAGCTGACTGCTGTTCTCACGCTACCTGGTGTCTTGCCTGAAGCATCCTTGTACCATCAGAGCTGCTCACCTGGGCCCCTTACCTTGCGTCCTCCACTGGGATGCCCTTGGGGCCAGCGCCGATATCTTCCTTGCCCCTCATATTTAAAAGGGGGAAATACTGGTGTCTGCCACATAGCAACAGTGCAAGGACTGGATGCGGTCATATGAGTGTTTAGAATAGTACCTGGCGTGCCATACACTCCCAGTGAAGGGTGACTGGGGTCATTGACACTGCTATTGTGTTTTTCCTTGTATATTAGACATTTCTCGGCACAATGACTGGCATACCATGGGATTCAGTAAATATTTATTGATTTCAGTCATTTGTGACACCATTTTATCCTTAACCACAGTGGATACTACTTTGTCGTTTCTCTTTCAGAAATACATTAGCACTCTGGGCCATTATTCCTTTTCCTCTCCTGGCTGCTGATATGGCCCAGAGGATGTGCCCGGGGGGCTGAGTCTCAGGTTCCCATTCTCTGCCCTTTCCCAGTTTTCTTCTTCTTCTTTTTCTTAGATGCACTTCCCCCCCTTCTTCCTTATCATCCTCCACCAGAAAAGGAAGAAAGAGGGACTCTGGTTTCAGGTTTTGCCTTTCTCATTCAATAGCAGTATAGCTTAGGACGAGTAAAACTTAGATCCTCACCCTCCCACCCCACCCCCTGCAACACCCAAAACCTCATCTGTACCTTGTGAATAATTGCTTCTGTGAAATTTAAAAATACAGGCAAAACATCTAGCACGATGTCAGGCACATAGTAGGTCCTTTTAAAATGTTTCTTATTAACGCCTGATAGTGTGATATCCAGAAGCTCCGACTGCAGTGTACAAGGAGTTATTCCAAATGTAGGAGGAGTTATGGTCCAGATACAGTTTGCAAAAAGCCGCCCAAGGCTTCCGACACCTCACAGGTGCTTGCTGCATAGTAAGTGTTCAGTGAGTGTTTGTGAGATGAGTAAGCCCCCTCTCGACTCAGTCTTGGTGCCTTGTCTGTCAGCATGAGACGGCCCTTTGGAGTGAGTAGCCATGAGGTCTGAGTTGCTAATATCTAGACACCCCGAGTTCCAGCTCAGGCTCTGATTTGTTTAAACCAGTTTAAAGTGTTTCATTATTGTTTAGACCTGGAGGGATATTTTTAAATTTTGCATTTTTAAAAAAATCTCTGGACTCGGCAGCATCTCCTTTTGAATATCCTTTGGAAGCATCATCAATGTGGTGCTCGGGCTCCAGTAGCAGCCTGGGTTCCAGACAAGGTTAGTTGCTACGGGCCCAAGATGGTGTGAGGAGATGGGAAGTGCCAGGATGTGGCCTCTGACCTCCAGGAGTTGGTGGTCTAACTGCGGATGTGGACAGGTCCACAGCGCCAGTGAAGTGGGCTCGCTTCCTGAGGGCCGGTCATCAGTGTCCTGAGAGCACAGAGGGCGCCGTCCTCTGGATGAAGCCTCAGCTTCCCACCTTGGCCCGCACCCCACCTCACCTCCCCACCAGGTTACCATCTTCTAAACCCTGGCCCATTGGCCCCGCGAATTTCTTCCAGTGGGCCCCATCCTTAGACATGCGTGTCCTGGTTGGGGCACCTGACCCTCTTTCTTCGCCTAATTAATCACTGCTCAATCACCAGACTCCAGCTCAGGGGCGGCCTCTTCCCAACCCTCTGCTCTCTCAGTTCCAACTAGATAATTAGAACACAAGTCTGTGTCTAATGCCTGCCTCTTCTTTAGATCTGCTCTGGATTGTGTATGTATGAGAGGACGATAAGGCAAGCCATGTATGTATAGATAATTTAAGTGTTTCTAGTTGTCACAGTAAAAAAGAAACAGGTTACATTTATTTTTTATTCTGGCAAAGTATACATAACATCAAGTTGCCCATGGTAAACATTAGAAGTGTATTGTTTCAGAGGTAGTATTTTTACAATGTTGTGTTATCATCTCAGCTATCCCTCCCTAAACTCTTTTTTGTCATCCCAAACTGTTACTCTGTAAACATTAAACAACTCCAGCTCCTGGCAACCACCATTCTACCTTCCTGTCTATGTAAAATTGACTAGGGACCTCATATAAGTGAAAACATAATGATATTTGTCCTGTGAATGGATTATTTAACTTAGCGTGTTTTCAAGGTTCATCCATGTTGTAGCAGATATCAAAATGCCACCTGTTTTTATGGTTGAATAATACTCAGTCGTGTGGATGTTTGTTTTTTCATTCATTGATGGACACATGAGTTGTTTCTACCTCTTGGTTACTGTGAATAATGCCACTGTGAACATCAAGGTACAAGGATCTGAGTCCCACTTTCAATTATTTTGGGTATATACCCAGAGGTGGAATTCCTGAATCATATAGAATGATGTTTAACATTTTAAGGAATGACATTAAATTTTACGATATATTTTATGTAGCCCAGTATTTTAAAAAATTACCCTTTCACTGTGCAGTTCACATAAAAATTATTAATGAGGTTTTTTTTAAGCTTCTTTTACATGCTAAGTCTTTATAACCCTATTTGTAGGGTATAAATTCCGTGTGGATGGAGAGCCACTGGTTTTGTGGATCCAGGTGGCTTGTAATGTATGCTAATTTGCTTCACTTGTGTCCGACTCTTTGCCACCCCATGGACTGTAGCCCACCAGGCTCCTCTGTCCACGGGATTCTTCAGGCGAGAATACTGGAGTGGGTTGCCATGCCCTCCTCCAGGGATCTTCCTGACCCAGGGATTGAACTCGCATCTCCTGCAACTCCTGCACAGCAAGGGGATTCTTTACCGCTGAGCCACTGGGGTGGGTGTCTAACCTGAAAGATGTATGTCTGTAGCTTCCTGGAGAAGGAAAGAGGATTGTAACTAAACAACACTAGCAACAATCGTGACAACGAGGGCAGGACTGTTTTATTTTCATGAATTTTCAAAACAACCCTACAGAGCTAGTGCCTTTCTCATTCCCTTCTGAGATATGCAAATGGAAGTTCAGAGAGGTTAGGCACCTGACTCCAGGTCACACTGCGAGTATTAGCAGGGCTGGGATTCAGTTGGGTGCTGCTATTCTGTGACAAGGAGTTATTGCAAGAGGTGCTAAATCTCGAGGTCCCAGCAAAGCCCTCTGGTGCCCACAGACGTGCCTGCTTTGGTCAAGAGGGGTGGTGGAGGACAATACAGGTTTTCCCACCACCTTTTTTCCTGGAAGCATCCATATTTCTGCCTATGTGGGTAACCTGAACAGATGGACTGCCTGCCACACCCCAGGCTCTAAAGCTTTCACAAGCAGTTTCCCCGCTGAGGAGCGGGTGCTGGTCCCACTGAATCCCCACGGCCAGGGAACCGGCAGGAGGATTAAGAAGACCTGCCATCCCAGTCAGGTGTCTGGAGATAAAAATAGGGTGCCTTGCTGCACCTAAGTTCATCTAAAGCTGCCTTCCGCTTTCTCGAATTTGCCAACACAAGAAGTTATAAAACTAATATACCTCCTGTCACTCAAAGGGAGATACAGTGATGGAGCAACAGAGGGTTCTGGAATCAGAGTCTCAGAGAGCATCCTTCACTAATGTGGCTTGTTCCTTTGTGGGCTTTCTCCTCCTGCATCACTGGGAGAGCTGGTCCTAGCCCACTGGGCACCTCCCCCAACTTCTAACCTCCCCTTCTCCTCCCTCAGAGGCCCATGGGGCAGACCATTCTTCTGCACGAGGCTGGAACAGGGCAGAGACACAGCTGTTACTCAGAGGGTGTAGAACCAGAAGGAGCCAGGCTCAAGATAAGGACATCTTCTTTTTCTTCATTATTTCTTTAAGGACTTTATTTCTTAAGATTTTATCTTTCCAGGGAAGCCCTCAGCATCCCCAGGGACTTTAGTTATGGTAAAGCATTTCCCACCTCACCCCTCGATGAATTCAGGGTGGGTGGTATAAACAAGATGATCAATCATGGCAGTTAGAATGTATGAAGAATCGATTCAGTCTACAAATATATATTGAAGCAATGTATAATATATGCATTGAGACAAAAGTCTTTATTTAAAAAATTTCCTCTAGTTTTATGGAAAATTCTTAAGGAGATGGGAATGCCAGACCACCTGACCTGCCTCCTGAGAAACCTGTATGCAGGTCAAGAGGCAACAGTTAGAACCAGACATGGAACAACAGACTAGTTCCAAATTGGGAAAGGAGTACATCAAGGCTGTATATTGTCACCCTGCTTATTTAACTTATATGCAGAGTACATCATGTGAAATGCTGGGCTGGATGAATCACAGGCTGGAATCAAAATTTCAGGGAGAAATATCAACAACCTCAGCTATGCAGATAATCAAAAAAATGAAGATCATGGCATCTGGTACCACCACTGTAAAGCAGATAGAAGGGGAAATAGTGGAAGCAGTAACCTATTTTGTTTTCTTGGGCTCCAAAGTCACTGCAGATGGTGACAGTAGTCATGAAATTAAAAGGCACTTGCTCCTTGAAAGGAAAGCTATGACAAACCTAGACAGCAGGTTAAAAAACAAAGATGTCACTTTGCAGACAAAGGTCTGTATAGTCAAAGTTAGGGTTTTCCCAGTAGTCATGTATGGATGTGAGAGTTGGACCCTAAAGAAGGCTGAGCACTGAAGAATTGATGCTTTTGAACTGTGGTGTTGGAGAAGACTCTTGAGAGTCCCTTGGACAGCAAGGAGACCAAACCAGTCCATCCTAAAGGAAATCAACCCTGAATATTCATTGGAAGGACTGATGCTGAAGCTGAAGCTCCAGTACTTTGGCCACCTGATGCAAAGAATCACTTGTTAGAAAAGACCTGATTCTGAGAAAGATTGAAGGCATGAGGAGAAGGGAGCAACAGAGGATGAAATGGTTGGGTTGCATCACCGACTCAATGGACAGGTTTGAGCAAACTCTAGGAGACAGTGAAAGACAGGAAAGCCGGGTGTGCTGCAGTCCATGGGGTCAAAAAGGGTCAGACACAACTTAGTGACTGAACAGCAACAACCTCCAGGTCTATCAAGATATAACAACAATTGATAAATAACACGGTATAAGTTTTAGATGTACCATATGATGATCTGATATACATGGGGTTTGGGGGAAAAATATCTGTCTTTGTTTGTTGCCAAGCACTATGCTAGGTGCTGGGTGACGCAGTAACGGGAAAGTTAGCCCAGGGCTCCATGTTCTTAGAGCTCGTATTTCAGTGAAGAAGACAGATGATAAACAAACAGTCTTTAAAAAATTTTTTAAATTTTTTTATTTATAGCTGCTCTGGGTCTTTGTTGCTCTGCGCGGGCTTTCTATAGTTTTGGGGCTCAGGCTTCTCATTGCAGTGGCTTCTCTTGTTGTGGAGCACAGGCTCTAGGGTGTTCAGGCTCAGGAGTTGCGGCACACGGGCTCAGCTGCCCCACGGCGTGTGGATTCTTCCCAGACCAGGAGTCAAACCCATGTCCTCTGCATTGGCAGGTGGATTCTTAATCGCTGGACCACCAGGGAAGTCCAGTATAGTCAGTCTTAATTCTTTGTGGGTTCTGTATTTATCTCCTTGAATTTGCCAACTCCCCCAAATTTATTTGAAATCCTAACATCAATACTTGCATTTGTGGAGTGGGGAGAAATGTGAGTGACCTGACGTGCACGTCCTCAGCTGAGATTGCTATTTCAGCTCTCATACTGTCCAAAAGGCTTTAAATTTTTTTTTCATGATTTTTTTGGGGGTGATTTCTCTGTCTAAAATGCCCCCTGAGCATAGTGAAGCAGGTGCTGTCCCGTAGTCCTGAGCAAGGAGGCTGCCACATGCCTTACGGAGAAAACATATGTTATGTAAGATTCCTTTATTCAGGCAGGAGTAACGGTGCTGTTGGCCATGAATTGAACCTTAATGAGTCAGCAATATAGATATTCAGTGACTTATCAAATTCTGTTTCTAAACAGAAATATTCATAAAACAAGATTATGTATGGATCAATAGATGAAAATGTGACCCAAGGCTCATAGGAACATAACCTTGTATTTCTTCTAGGAGCCGTATCTGTGCTTGCAGTGACTTTATAGATTATAATGATGGTGAATAATGAGAACAGATGATATAAAAGAATAGTTCCACCAAGTGGTGAGGAGTGTGAGGAAAATGAAGCAGGAGGAGGAGGGGAGAGAGGAGGAGGGGTAGGGTGGAAGTGAGGATGGGTGCTTGGCGCTGTGGGAAGCTTGGAACCCAGGAGTCCTGGTGTCCGGTGTGCTGTGCCATCCACTCTGCCTTTGTGTTAGGCTGCTCAGGGCTGCTGTGTGATGCTGATGGTCACCGGGGTTCAGAACCATGGTTCCAAGGAGACTGCAGTGTATGGTGTGAGAACCGTCAGTACCTCCAGGCTTCACTGCTATCAGACAGCCTAACCACAGCTCCTCTGGGAGCTGTTTTGTTGTAGTATTCTCCATGCAGATTTTCACCGTGTTACTCACCAGGAAGGGCTTTTTTTTTTTTTTTTTTCACTTTAAAATGCCCAACAGATGGTGGCAGTTGCTCTCTTTATTCTGGAGACTGGATGCATCCCAGCCACAATTTTAACTTTGCTTAACAATTAAAACACTCAATATTGTAAAAGAATGTATAGCAGAGGGAAGAACATGGCGTTTGGAGTTGGAAATACCTGGAACTTTCTAGATGGGTGGAACCTAGCTGCTCTGTGGGGCTCAGTTTCTCCATCTGAACAATTGGGCTGGTAATACATGTCACCTGCATGTCTGCGTGGATTAGTTCAGATGCACTATGTATGGCTGCCAAGAGAATGCAGTCTGTGGTTAGACTTAGCAGGGTTTGGAACTTAGCCTCAAGCAAGTGTTTTAATTCTCCAAAGCCTTAATTTCCTCACCAACCCCACAGGATTGCCGTGAGAATGAAATGATGTTTCAGGATGAGAGATGGTGAGGTGTACAAGAAGCTATGGCCATGATTAAAAGTGCTTTGTTGGGAATACTCTGAGGATCCAGTGGTTAGGACTCCATGCTTTCTCTGCAGAGGGCACAAGTTTGATTCCTGTGTTGGGGAACTAAGATCCTGCAAGCTGTGGGGGTAGGGGGGCAAAAATATATAAATAAATAAATTTAAAAAGAAGTACTATTAAAAATGCTTTGTTAAACATTCATTAGGATGGCAATAATGATATAATAATAATTTTAAAATAAGTAAATAATGAAACAAGAAAAAGTAAAAGGAATTGGCTAAGATTGGAAGAAATTAGACCCTCGGACATTGCTGGTGGGAATATAAAATGGTGCAGGCACAGTGTATAACAGTTTGGTGGTTTCTCAGAAGGTTAAACATAGAATTACCAGGTGACCCACAATTCTACTCCTAGGTGTATACCCCTAAAGAACTGAAAACAGTTGTTCAAATAAATACTTGTATAATATGTAAATTTTCACAGCAATGCTACTTGAGACCACCAAAAGATGGAAACAGCCCTCATATCCATCAGCTCATGAACAGATGAACAAAACGTGATCTACCTACAGAATGGAATATTTCATAGAAAAGGAATGAGATTCTGATGTAGACTGCAACATGAGCGAAACTTGAAAACATGATGTAAAGTGGGAGAAGCCAGTCACAAAAGAGCACATATTGTTTGATTCCATTTATGTGAAACAGCCAGAAGAGGTAAATCCAGAAAAACAGAAAATGGATTAGTGGTTACCAGAGGCTGGGAGAATGGGGTGAGGTGAGGAGTGGCTCTTTAACAGGTATGGGATAGTTTTTTGGGGGATTGATGGAAGGTTTTTGAAACTGATAGAAACAACATTGTAAAATTTCATTGAATTCTGCACTTTAAAAGTGGTTGATGTGAATTTTACTTCAATAAATTTTTTTTAAAAGGAGCTTTGTTAGAACAGAAAAGCCACCCTAAGGTTTGTGACCAAAAGTTAATCTATCTAGATCTCCGTGAATAATAAAATGACAAAAATCTCATAGAGCAAGACCTAGGAAGCATGACTGGGTCGGAGCCCAAGCCCCCTGCCATAACCCATCTCCCAGACGACCTGCACAGACTGGGGTCAGTGCATTTTTTTGGTCCTCCTTGGGATGTCCTGGGGGCAGAGACAGTGTCCAGCGGGACCCACAGTCTGACCAGATGCCAAGCTCATTAATGTGATCTTAGATTAAGATTCTTGCCAATGTTGAATTGCTTTGGCAGCAGTGTGTTTTTCATTTGTCCTTATTTACTTCTCTTTGCAAGCACTCCAAACCAGAAACTTGAAAATCCGTCCTGGATTTCTGGTTTCACTCTTTCAGGCACAGTGGCTGTAATGAGTACAGTATTTGACTTTGGAAGGGTCACATGGCATTTGCCTCTAGTGCTGATCCAAAAAGACTGTGTCAAACAGTTCAGCCTTTCAAGGGCTTGCTGGCTGGCTGTCTTACTTTCTGAGGGCATTGCGAGGTTCCTGGAAAGACCTAGATGAAAAGGGGTACAGACCTGCATTGCAAACCCCACTGTACCGCTTATTAGCTGTGTGACCTTGGGTAGTTCAGTCTCTTTCAGATGGTCCTCCGTTTCCTCTGCTGTAACATGGAAACAATGGTAGAGTTTTTTCCAAAGGGTCTTGTGGGGATGATGTGATGTGGTACGTGCAAAATGCTTGGAATGCTCTCTCACACATAGTAAGTGCTCAGTATATAGTAGATCTTATTAGTGTTAATTGTAAATGTTGTTACTTTTTTTTTTTTTTTTTGGTTTACCAATGGCTCCAGGGAAATGTTTTCAACCAGCATCTAAGAGTTCTGTTTCTTGTCACAAAGTTATAGGGATTAAAGTACAAACTCTTTGTTTTTGTTCCACCAAGGGCTTCAGTCTCTTCTCTTCAACCAGCATCTAAAAGTTCTGTTTCTTGCTGAAAAGTTATGAGGATTAAATTGACAAGCATTTTGAAATAGTCACAAAAGTTACAGGCAGGGGTGATTCTGAAATAGTAGCATATATGCATTCTGATGCTGTCTCTGAAACTCAGACAAGGACTAAGTCACACATTTGCCTGTTTATAAAATTTTAATGGAAAAGGACCAAAAAGGTAGACCCTTGCCTAGACTTTCTGAAATCACTTTCTCTCCTGAGAATGGCTTTTATTTCTTGTAGACGCTTATGGGAGAATGTCAAAAGAAAAATCCCTGCACCTTGAAATGTCTTTAATCAATCCTCAGACCTTTCATTTCTTAAAACCTATTCCCTTCTCCCCGCCCTTTCAAGACCTGAAATAAAATGATTTTCCAGAAACGGATGACAAGATAGCAAGGGCAACGATTAATAACCCCAGGGCACCTTGGTGCCACACCTTCCCTATTTAAAATGAAAAATTACACTCTTCCCTCAGACTTTATTAAAAAGAGGATCAAAAGAGAGAGGGGAAGGGTTGATGTCAGTACAGCCCATCAGTGAAACACTTCTGAAGCATCGGCAGAGAGAAGTCGACAGTTGAACAGCTGGCAATTTGGATAATGAAATGAGGCTTTTTGCTTCTCCATCCCCAAACATTACATTTTAAATGTAAGAGTGAAGGAGAAGAGAATTTGATGGAGAAGGAAATTTGGAAAGAGTGAAGCTTTTTTTCCCTCTTTTTTATCTTTCAGAACTTTGAAACTTTAGGACAGGGATCCTTGGGGCCAACTTAGTACTTCCTTGAATCTCATGGAGGCATGTGTGTGTGTGTGTTTGGAAGAACTGTAGGCTGTGCTGGGCGGGGCGGGAGGGGGCAGGCACTGGATCTCAGCTCAACTTCAGTTGCTACATGATCAAGGTAAAGATTGAAGGTGAAGTTTACTACCAGCTATGGGAACTTTAGCCCTGTCCCTCATCTAGAACTTATTTATAAAACAGCTCAATAACACCTACCTCATAGGGCAGATAAGACAAGCACTGAATCCCCTAACTGGGGATTAGTTGAGATAAACATTGATATAGACACTCAGGGAATTAGAAGAATCAAGAATGATTGCCTCTCTAACTGGGATGGAGAAGGATTGGGCAGGGGACTGCTGTTAGCAGCAAAAATGTTTTCATACCTTTTTGCTTTCAACCATGTGATATATTTCTTTGATTAAAATACAAAATCTTTTTTTTTTTTGGTGCACTGCAACAGCTTACAGGATCTTAGTTCTCCAACCAGGGCTTGAACCCAGGCCACCACAGTGAAAGCCACCGAGTCCTAACCACCTCCAAAGGCTGACTTTTGTTTTGTTACTCCCTAGTCCAGATTCAGTAAACACTGTTGACTCCCTGTTGAAGGCTCTGTTACTCTCCCAGATCTACTGTAACAAAACCACCACAAACTAGGCAGCTTAACACAGCAGAAGTGTACCCTTTCACAGTTCCAGGGCACTCAAAGTCGAGGACCAAGATGTTGGTGGGGCCATGCCCCCTCCAAAGACTGTGGGGGAGAGTCAGTCCCACCCCTCTCTCCCAGCTTCTGGTGGCATCTAAGTTCCAGTTCCAGTGGCTGCATCACAGCAGTGTTCGCCTCTGTGTTCACATGGCTTCCTCCTTTGTGTGTCCTTTCCCCTTCCAGTGACACCAGTCACGGGGGTTAGGATGTGCCATAATCCAGTGTTCCCTCTTCTTGACTTGATCATATCTGCAGAGACCCTGTCTGCAAATAAGGTCACATTCACTGGGCCTGGGGGTTAGAGTTTCAACATAGCTTTGGAGGGGATACAGTTTAACTGCAATAAGGACTCAGAGGCTTTTGTGTCTTGGGTTTGCTTTCAGTACGGGATGGCAGCAGGCAAGATCAGGGGTATAGGCACTGAAGGCCAGACATCTGTTTTTATTATTATTATTATTATTATTATTATTACTTGGCTGCACTGCGTGGCATGTGGAACTTCCCGACCAGGGATTGAGCCCATGTTCCCTGCAGTGGAAGTGCGGAGTCTTAACCGCTGGACTGCCAGGGAAGTCCTAAAGGCCAGACACATTATATATATGCATATCAATCTCATTTAGTCCTCACCAGAATCATGTAAAAATAGGTGGTTTCACTCCCATTTTCATTAACATTTATGCAGCATTGGCTGTGTGCCAAAGATCATACTGAATGTCCTACCTGTATGGTCTTATTTAATCCTCAAAATAGTCTAATGTTATCTCCATTTTGCAGACTAATAAACCGAGGCACAGGAAAGGTAGGTACAAGTTAATCTCTACGCATCATATTGCAAAGTCCAGGGTGTTCTGTGCATATAAAAAGTCCCATTTCCTTACTTGATATTTACTTGGAACCAGTTCTTGTTCTTTCAGCTCAGAAAGCAAGTCTTCAATGTGCGGAGGCATCTCTTCTCTTTCTCGGGGAGTCAGTCACTGGGTGCTGTGCTTATTATGTAATTCAGGGCGATGGATGTCTGCTCTGAAGATTCAGGGATCAGATGGGAAAGGAGGCACAAGGTGAAATGTCATGTCTTTCTTAAAAAGAAAAATTATAAAATGAGCCTGACACTCCTCGATAGACTTAGAAGGTTTTAGAATCCCCCGACCAATTCTTTCAGGCTCGACAAATAACTTCTTAAGCAGTGCTGCCAAGATTTCCAGGGAGCCAGAGGAGGAGGTGGAATTCTGCTGCCTCCCGGGCATCGCCACCCAGGTGTCCTGCAGGAAGCTCGGACTCGGCCAGTCTGACCCTGAACTTACACCACATCCTTCATGTGCTCCTTGAGCTTCACTGCTCCATGCGCACGTCACTCCGTGTGCCCCACTCCCTTCTGCATTTTCCACTGCTGCGCTGACCCGAGATGAGGGGTGGAATCAGGACGTCAGCCTTGGCTTAGTGTCATGCTCAGGGGCACAGACTCCAAGCCCAGCTGTCCTTCTCTCCAACTGTATTGTCTTGAGTGAGTCATTTCAACACTCTGTGCCTCAGTTTCCCTGTCTACAAACTAGAGTGATTTCTGGCTACTTTGTAGGATTGTTGTGTGGCTGTTAATTTGATACAAGTAAATCACTTGGAACAACAGTGTGAGGAAAATGGTAAGTTCTCAGTCAGGACAGCTATTTGTTTCTCCTCCTCTTATACCAGTCACCCCACCCGTCTCCATCTCTGCTGTCACCAGCCATTCCTGGTCCCCATCATCTCCCATCCAGGTGCCTCAGCAGCCTCAGGATGGGCTCCTGCGCTTGCCCTTGACTTGTCTGATCCTTTCTCCGTATGTGGCCAGATAGTGCCTTTCCACAACACTCACCTGGTCATGTCCCCTGTGCACAGCAGGTCCCACTGAGCGAGAATGGATGCTCACACAGCCCTGTACCAGGGCCTCTGGCCAGTTTTAATCACAGAGGGACAGGAGGAGTAGCCAGTGTGCGCTCTGGGCCAGCACACTGGGCCCAGCAGGACTCCATGGCACATGGACCCACTCCCTTAGCCTGTGTGGTTTTTAAGCCATGGGATGAGAGAAGCTCCAGCCCCTCCCCTGGTATGAACAAGGGGTGGGATATAGCAGTGATATGAGGGCAAAGACACTGGCCTCCAGCCCTAACCCATTTCTCAGCATTTGCCCACTGGGAGAGCCCGTCCTTCCCTTGGCATGAGCAGGAGTTTGGGTCCAAGGCTTGTGGCTATAACAGTATGGCCAGGCAGGAACTTGGCTTCTGTATCATGATCACTTATGGTTGGGGGAGTGCCAGCCCCTCCTTGGGCATGACCGTGAGGCTGGGGTCGAGCTTTCAGCTGCGTGGTGTGTTGGAGCAGAGCTTCCCCCTTGTCATTACTGGGTTTGATGGCCTTGAGCCTTCGGCTGCCTCAGGTTTCCAGGAGCTCCATAGGAGCCCCATGCAGGGGATCAGCTTAGGAGAATAAATCCCTGGATAGTCCCACTTTGCCCTTCTTTGCAGCCTCAGCTCAGATTTCTTCCTCCCTCGGAACATCTCCAGCCACACCAGACTGCCCGAAGTTCTCCAGAGTCGCCCTGTTCTGCCATCATCTGGCTCTTGACCCTGCTGTTTCCTCTTCCTGCATCCTTCCTCCCACACTCTCCACCCCACTCCTTCCCAGGACCTTCTCCCTCATCCTCAAGGTCTGGGCATAGGTGCCCTCTCCTCCAGGATGCCTTTCCACCTCCTTCCCCAGAGGGTTGGCTTCCTCCCCTCTTCTCTCACCTGTGCTTTCTCCAACAGGGGCTTCCCTATTTCGTATTGTGAGTACTTTAATTGAGGTGAAACTCACAGAACATTAACAATTAACCATTTAAAAGAGAATGGGGACGTCCCTGGAGGTCCAGTAGTTAAGACTCTGCACTTTCAATCCAGGGGGCCATGGGTTCAATCCCTGGTCAGGGAAGTAAGATCCCATATACCACATCAGTTCAGTTCAGTCACTCAGTTGTGTCCGACTCTTTGTGACCCCACGAATCACGGAACACCAGGCCTCCCTGTCTATCACCAGCTCCTGGAGTCTACCCAAATTCATGTGCATTGAGTTGGTGATGCCATCCAGACATCTCATCCTCTGTCGTCCCCTTCTCCTCCTGCCCCCAATCCCTCCCAGCATCAGAGTCTTTTCCAATGAGTCAACTCTTTGCATGAGGTGGCCAAAGTATTGGAGTTTCAGCCTCAGCATCAGTCTTTCCAATGAACACCCAGGACTAGTCTCCTTTAGGATGGGCTGGTTGGATCTCCTTGCAGTCCAAGGGACTCTCAAGAGTCTTCTCCAACACCACAGTTCAAAAGCATCAATTCTTCGGCACTCAGCTTTCTTCACAGTCCAACTCTCACATCCATACATGACCAATGGAAAAACCATAGCTTTGACTAGATGGACCTTTGTTGGCAAAATAATGTGTCTGCTTTTTAATATGCTATCTAGGTTGGTCATAACTTTCCTTCCAAGGAGTAAGCATCTTTTAATTTCATGGCTGCAATCACCATCTGCAGTGATTTTGGAGCCCCCCAAAATAAAGTCTGACACTGTTTCCACTGTTTCCCCATCTATTTCCCAGGAAGTGATGGGACCAGATGCCATGATCTTCGTTTTCTGAATGTTGAACTTTAAGCCAACTTTTTCACTCTCCTCTTTCACTTGCATCAAGAGGCCTTTTAGTTCCTCTTCACTTTCTGCCATAAGGGTGGTGTCATCTGCATATCTGAGGTTATTGATATTTCTCCTGGCAATCTTGATTCCAGCTTGTGCTTCATCCAGCCCAGCATTTCTCACGATGTACTCTGCATAGAAGTTAAATAAGCAGGGTGACAATATACAGCCTTGACATACTCCTTTTCCTATTTGGAACCAGTCTCTTGTTCCATGTCCAGTTCTAACTGTTGCTTCCTGACCTGCATATAGGTTTCTCAAGAGGCAGGTCAGGTGGTCTGGTATTCCCATCTCTTTCAGAATTTTCCACAGTCTATTGTGATCCACACAGTCAGAGGCTTTGGCATAGTCAAGAAAGCAGAAAGAGATGTTTCTCTGGGACTCTCTTGCTTTTCCGATGATCCACACGGGGTGGCCTAAAAGAGAAGTGAGCGATTCCGCAGCATTAAGTGCATTCGCAATGGTGAGTAGCCATCATCACCTCTGCCAAGTTCCACAACGCTTTTATCACCCCAAAAGGAAACTCTGTACCCATTAAGCAGTTGCTCCCCTTTCCTTCCTCCCCCCACAGCCCAGCCCTTGGCAACCACTTGTCTGATTTCTGTCTTTATGGGTTTGCCTATTCTGGAAATTTGATATAAATGGAATCATGGGCCATTCTGATCCCACTTGGCATCATGTTTTGGAGGTTCATCCAAATCATAGCATGTAACAGTACTTAATTCTTTTTATGGTGAAATCGTATTCCATTGTATGGACACACCACATTTACCTTACCCATTTGGCAGTTGATGAGCGTTTGAGTTGTTTTCACCGTTTGGCTGTTGCAACGAGCATTGATATACAAACACTTGAGTGCTGCATTCCATTCCTTTGGATGTATACCTGGGAGTGTAGTGGTGCTTGTTTCATCCTTGATCTTCCCAGTGGACTCTGAGCTCCGTGAAGACAGAGGAAGACAAACACCCGACCCCAGGGGCCGGCCCAGCAAATGCCTGGGGAGCAGATGGGATGAGTCTCCAGCATCCAGAGTCGCTGTCTCACTCATCCTCACCCACCTGCCCATTTGTCCGCATCATCCCATGGTCCAGGCTCTACTGACAGCTCGACTCTTCTTATCTCATTATTTCACTCCTTGATTCACTCCGATAATTTGTTCAGATGCCTGCTCATTCTTTCCTGACTGAGGTATCCCCAGCACACTCTTGGTACCCAAGTCCAGCTTTCTCTTCCTCCATGCATTTATTATCACTGACATGTTATAGACAACATATATATTATATATGACATCTTATAGATAATATACTGTCACTTTTTTTGTTCATCCCATTCTCTCTTTCTTTACCAAGAACGTGCACTCTGAAGACAGGGACTTTCAGCTCTTTTGATCATTGCTCTATCCCTGTGCCTAGAACAGCGCCTGGTATATGAGAAGAGTTCAAATATTTGTGAAATATACTTGGATGAATGAATGAGTGTGTTTAATCCTCACTGCACCCTCCAAGGGAGCCATGAGCATTCTAGTTTCACAAACCCTGAAACAGAGGCTCAGAGAGGTCAGGTAACAGGCCCAAGGTCACAGAGCTGATCAGCTGGATCTTTCCGAGTCACGGTCCCATCTTCTTTTCACTTCACTCAGGGGACCATGAGGTCTAGTGATAATGCCCAAAGTGCTTCCTGTGGCCTTGGAGTGCAGTATATGATTAAGCTAACTTAAAAAATAGATTTGCTTTCCTAAACATGCTTTAATTAGGCCCATTTGGCAATATGTTTGTATTTCCTGAGCAAATACATCAGTCAGGAGTTTACCGCATGATGGAGAAGCTGATCTGGGCTTGAGTCTCTGTCTGTCCCCAGCTCTCAGAGCTATTCGGCCTTTCTGAACCTCATACTTCCTAGAGGTACACAGAGTGGTGACGTCACCCAGTGTGTGGACAGCTCTCAGCACAGGTGCATACACTGTAAATGGGAGGTAGCAACATGTCACCATGGTGTGGGGAATGACAATACAAGCAGCTAACATTTATGGAGTGCCTGCTGTGTGCCAGGTGCTGGGCTCAGAACGTTGTGTGTGTTATTGCATCTGAGCCTTACACCATTCCCATGGGGCATATCTATTATTATCCTGTCTTACTACTGATAAAGTCAAGACTCAGAGAAGCCTGATGAGTGCCAGGGTCACACAGCCAGGAAGCAGGTAAGCCAGAATTAAGGCCAAATCACCTGACTAACAGAGCTGACTCTCTTGTCACGGGGCTGATGTATATGTGCAAATATTTTGAGAATCAACACCATAATGATGGTGATATTGGCAGAATGTTCTGGCAAAGTCTCGGAGGAGGGAACAGGGTGACTCTTGCCAGAAAGAGCCCTGGCTCCAGCTCCTGCTCCCATTTAGCTCATTACGATGGTCCAGGGTCTTCGGTGAATGCAGGTCCCATTCTTTCCCAGATGCCTGGTCCCCTCCTTGTTGGAGTGGCTGAGATCCTGGGTTTGAACCCCGGCTGCCAGTCCCCACCTCTGCTGTAACCTTGCAAACATCATCTCTGCCCATACATTTCCTTATCTACAAAGTGGAAATCAAAATGGCCCTTTGCACACAAATTTATGAAAATTAAGTAAGATGTGGAACAGTCTCAATATAACAAATGAAGAAAACAGATGACAAACCATTAAATAAGATCTTATGGCATTTCTTAAAAAAAAAAT
Source organism: Budorcas taxicolor (assembly GCF_023091745.1). NCBI lineage: Eukaryota > Metazoa > Chordata > Mammalia > Artiodactyla > Bovidae > Budorcas > Budorcas taxicolor. Next base: position 57,463,956 of record NC_068926.1, read on the forward strand.
GCACAGCAAACCATCTGGCAGGCTCCACAGCCGAGCGTTAATAGGGATGACGGCTAAGCTGTAGAACAGCATTGCCTTTCTCCTTATCTGAATTTTCTAATTTTCCTATAATGAATATGTAATAACAAAATGAGTTGTTTTAATTAAAAGGGGGGGCAGTGAGACAGTGTTCGTGAAAGCACTTTATAAACTGTCAAAGGCCCTATGAATTAGCTCTCGTTATGGCCCTTATCATAATTATTACTGTTACTGCTAGTCAGCCAGGAGTTGGGATTTATTTCTGCCCCAAATCTCCTTCCTTGGGCTGTGGTGGGAGGGCCCACTTGACTGCCTTCTGCCAAGTCCCACCACGTGGTCCTCCATTGACACCTGCTGACTTCTCTGCACCTCTCCTGCCACCACTCAACTGGAAGGCAGTATCACCTCTTGCCTGGAGCGCTGTGATACCCTCTAACTGGGTTCTCCTTGTCCGTGCAGCATCCCCAGTATCTTTGAGAAATGAACTTTCTTTTATTTTTTTGGATTATTTAAAATTTTATTTATAATCATTTTATCATCAATCTATCCATCATCATCTATCAATCCATATATCATCTATTATCTCTATCATCTATCCATCATCTGTCTCTATCTATCTACACCTAAATATCTATCTTGCAGTTTTATTGAGAAATGTTTGACATACAGCATTGTCTATGTTTAATGTGTCCCACATAATAATTTGACCTACATACATCATGAAATGATGACCACAATAGATTTAGTGAATATCTATCATCTTCTATAGATAGATACAGAAGAAAAGAAACAAAGTATTGTCTTTCCTTGTGATGAGAACTCTTAGGATTTATTCTCTCAGTAACATTCGTATGTAACAAATGAGAGTGTTAACTGTATCAGTCATGTGGTAATGACATCCCTAGTACTTCCTTATCTTGTAACTGGAAGTCTGTACCTGTTGACCGCCTTCATTCAGTTCCCCTCCTCCCCAACCCCTGCCTCTGGGAATGACAAACCTGATCTCTTTTTCTCTGAGTTTGTTTGTCTTTTGAAGTATAATTGACCTAAAACACCATGTTAGTTCCTGGTATACAGTACAGTAATTCAAAATTTCTATATATTACAAAATGATCACGGTAAGTCTCATTATAGTGTGGGGAATATAGTCAATAATAATATAATATCTTTGTACGGTGACAGATGGTAACTGGAGAAATGAACTTTTAGATCAAAACCCTCATTGGCTTTCCACGGAACTTGGTATAAAATCCGCCCTGCACCTAGACACCGGAAAAGAGACCCAGAGAAGTACCTGGCTTGACTTAGATGGTTTCGGATCCTGTAGTTTGGTATTGGTATCTGACTCATGCTTTTGCATCACTTTGCATAGACGGTGTAGAAGGACTGCATTTTGTGGCCTGAGGGTCTGTACATGTTTGTACTCTCAATACAGAAAATGAGTGAAAAATGTTAATACACTAGTGGATTTATTTTTATTTTCTGACGTAGCTCGTATCAGGGCTGAAAACCTCAAGTTGTGTCCAGACAGTAGGATATTTTTATTATATTACTTTTTCAGTGCTCCATTTTTTTTCTAATAAACTGTTATAAAACGAAACAAACAAACAAAAAATCCCCTTCCCACTGCTAAGCTGTTGTCCTTGCCATCCTCCTCCTCTCTCCTCGCTCCTGCAAGTTCTTTCCTTGGACACTTGAATTGTGGGCTCCCCAATCCTGGACAGTGGAGGGCAAGGCTGTTGAATGAGGCTTATGGTGAGAGGGTCAAGGAAGGGTTTCTTTCTTTTTGCTGGGGCCAAGTGGGTGTGGTTGAATATATGTAAATTGTGCGTACAACTCATGGTGCCTAAACTCACCCTGTAACCAGCAGGCAGTGTTCGGGGTGTAATGTGCTTGTATGGTAAGGTGCAGATGGTGTAATTAAGCAGCTTTCTCATAGCTCACCTGTCGTCTTTGCTTCTTTGTTCCAACTCAGGAGGCAACCTTTCCAAACAAGACTGGGCCATCCAGTGGCCCACCACGGAGACGGGCAAGGAGAACAACCCGGTGTGCCCCCCGGAACCGACCCCGTGGATCCGCACCCACCTCTCCCAGAGCCCCAGGGTCCAGTCCAAGTGCGTCCAGCACTACTGTCACGCCAGCCCCACCCTGGGGCCGCCCGTGTACACCCACGTGGACAGGCTCACCGTGGACGCCTACCCGGGCCTGTGCCCGCCCCCGCCGCTGGAGTCCGGGCACCGGTCCCTGCCCCCGTCGCCCCGGCAGCGGCACGCGGTCCGCACCCCGCCGCGCACCCCCAACATCGTCACCACCGTGACCCCGCCGGGCACGCCGCCCATGAGGAGGAAGAACAAACTGAAGCCCCCGGGGACCCCGCCGCCCTCCTCCCGGAAGCTGATCCACCTCATCCCGGGTTTCACGTCCCTGCATCGGAGCAAGTCTCACGAATTCCAGCTGGGTCACCGCGTTGACGAGGCGCACACGCCCAAGTGAGTGCATTTGGTGGGGCCCCCCCGGGGCGGCTGAGCCTCCCAGTCAGCCAAGCCACAAATCGGCTGTATTCCCCTCCTCCTGTTGAAGGAAAGGTGGAGTTTCTCTAATGGCTGGGCTGGAAAATGAATAGAAAAGAATTTCCCAGAAATGACCTCTTTTTATATTATTCATGCTCTAAAGTCAGATTTGGAAAACTGTAGCCCAGGAGCCAATTCTGAATTCATTGCACCCCACCCAGGTTCATTCCCTTCTGTTTTGTCTGTGATTGCTTTCTTGCTGCGATGGATGAGTTGAGTATGGCCCACAGAGTTGAAATCTTTACCATCCAGCCCTTTTGGATGGAACACTTGCCAGTCCCTGCAGGGTCTGCCCTAGTGCTGCCCCTAGATATAGGGTGCCAGCTGCGCATGCGGCCTTCTGCTTTCTGGAAGCTGCCTTAAAAAAGAGTAAAAAGAAGCAAGTGTTATTAGTTTTCAAAATACGTCATTGAGCCCAGTCTATCAAAACATGATCATTTTAGCACAGAATTAGAGTAAAATATTACTTTGGAATTTTTTTTTTCTTTTTTCTTTATTAAGTCTTTGAAATCTGGAGCGTATTTTGCACCTCCAGCTCATCTCAATTGGTTCTGGCCATGTTCCAAGTGTGGCCATGTTCCACCTGTGTCTGGTAGCCTCTGTGCTGAGCAGCGCAGCTCTGATAGACCCTATGCGTGGGACTTGCTCTGAAAGTGGATATGTTGTATACCTGGCTCCGGTTTGGAGGGGTCTTGCTGGCAGCACATAATATCTGTGGCTAGTGCTGGCTAATGAGAGAAATAGGACAACTCTCTGCAGGGTCCCTCAGAGGCTGACTCTGACCTGAGTCCCTTGTAGACTTTGAGGTTCTCTGTGTATTAGAAATGGAAGAAATGCTAAACAGGATCACAAAAGTGGGTAGCATGTTTTAAATATTTACATTTAACAAAATTGCCCCTGAGACATAGAAGATAAGGGAAAAAGGGAAGTCGCTCAGTCGTGTCCGACTCTTTGTGACCCCATGGACTGCAGCCCACCAGGCTCCTCCGTCCGTGGGATTTTCCAGGCAAGAGGACTGGAGTGGGGTGCCATCGCCTTCTCCAATTAGAAGATAAAGTGGTTATGTATAATCCTGTTAGGAGATATGGGAAGGAGTCTACATTTGGGGATTGTTGTTTATGAGAGGTGTGGATCTTGGTTCTGGGAACTCTGATGTGGGGGAGCACTGGGGAATGTTTCATTGTGTTTCCATCTCAACAGTTTAGCGGTTGTTTCATGAGCTTGCATTACCATGCGTCCTGTGATAAAAGTTTTAAAATGTGCATCTTAGAATTGATGAAATGGGGTAGGTTCTAGGCTCTGGGCTAGTTGGCAGGGGTGTAATGGAAAGGAAGAAGAGACATAGCCTTTGGTCCTGTGAAGATCGACATTAATCAAATAACCACACGTAGGTGTTATACTCTTGTGTTCAGTAATTACAAACAGCATTACAGGCCATCAGGAGAAAGTATAGGAAGCTATCAGAGCTTATAACCCGGACCTGATTGAGTTTGCACTGGCAGGGAGGTAAGTGGCGGGGGAGTTGGGGAGGGGCACTGGGGAGGCCTCCAAAGGACTCTTGGGACTGAAGACTAATTGGAGATTAAGATGGTGGAAGGGGTGGGAGGTGTTCCAGGAAGGGAGTGTGAGTATGACCCTCTAGAGAACTCAACTACAAGGCCCCTGTGGCTAAGGGAACAGACAGGTGATGCAAGAAGAGACTCATAGCTTGGGCGGCAGCACTGTTCACAACAGCCAAAACGTGGAAACAACCCAGCTGTCCATAGGCAGGTGAAGGGATGAACCCCGTGTGGTCCATACAACGAAATATTATCCGGCCATAAAAAGGGACGAAATTCTGACACCTGCTACAACAAGGATGAACCTTGAAAATGTCATGCTAAGTGAAATAAGCCAGGCATGAAAGGACAACTGTGGTCTGATTCTACTGATGTGAGGTGCCTAGAACAGGCCAGTTCACATGCAGAGAAAGGAGGACAGAGGTTGTCAGGGACTGAAGGAGAGAGATGAGGTTGTGTTTACTGGGGACAGAGTTTCAGTTTGGGAAGTGGAAAACTCCTAGAGATGGAGTTATATATATATATATATTACAACAATGACAAAAAACGAGTTAGGCAGGAAAGCTGGGCGTTGGCACGCTTTTCTGTGAAGGGCCAGGTGGTAAATACTTACGGCTTCGCAGTCCAGCCGTTCTGTGGCATCCCTGCCGTTGTAGCGAAAGCAGCCACAGACAGTAGCTGAGTAGGTGGACGTGGTGATGTCCCACGAAACTTTGCTTATAAAACCAGGTGCCTGTCTGCATTTGGCTAACCCTAACCCTAATCCTGTGGGCTGTGGTATGCCCTAACAGAAGCCCAGTTGTAAACAGTGAGGGATTCTCCCTCCTGAGGCCTGAAAGGGAAGCCCTTAAAGTGATTTACGTGGAAGACACGATTGCATCTGATTTTAGGAAGGTTAGCAAGCTTCTGTGTGAGGTCTGGATTGGAAACACTCTGTTTCACCAGACCTGTTTGGGACATCAGAGACCGAGGCAGAAGGCCGATGCTTTTCTGATTGGAGGTCTGCTTGATTTTTATGGTTTCGTGAGATCCTGAGGGACTGAGAGTGCTGCTGAGACCTCAGCGTGAGGGTGTGGGAGGGTTTCAGGAATGCAGGCTACCACTGTGGAAGATGGGAGAGGCATTTCAGGTTTGCTGGCCATAATCTGTGGTTCTGTGTCCACAGATTATACATCTTCGATATCCCTCCTTGTGTTGACCACAGAGTGGGGTGGAATTTAACCAGGAAAGCCTGGCTGGACAGACACACCATCTTCTAATCTATGAGGTGGGGGCAAAGTGAGAGAGGCTGCCCTTTGCCTGTTTGTTTTTTCCCAGCGTTATTGAGATGTAATTGACAAATAACACTGTGTAAGTTCAAGGTGTGTCGTGTGATGACTTAGTACACACACATATTGGGAAATGATTACCACAATAAGGTTATTTAACACATCCATCACCTCGCATAATTACCTTTTGTGTGTGCGGTGAGAGCAGTTAAGATTTGCTCTCTTAGCAACTTTCAAGTACTAACAATACATACTGTTTCTTATACCGGGAAGTTGGTACTGTTTGACCAGCGTCTCCCCATTTCTCGCACCCCCTTGCTGTTGGCAACCACCATTCTACTGTTTCTATGAATCCAGTGGTTTTAGACTCCCCATGTAACTGAAACCATAGTATTTGTCTTTCTCTGACTTATTTCCCTTATAGCCTCATGCTGTCACAGTCAGCCCACGTTGTTGCAAATGTCAGGATGTTTTCTTTTCTATGGTTGAATAATATTCCGTTGTGTGTGTTATATATATGTATATACGCCATGTTTTCTTTATCTGTTCGTCCATTGGTGTGCATGTAGGTTGCTTCCATGTCTTGGCTATTGTGAATAATGCTTCAGTGAACATGGGGGTGCAGATATCTCTTTAAGGTGATAATTTCATCTTCTTTGGATATATACCCAAAAGGGGGATTGCAGGGTCGTATTGTAATTATGTTTTTAAGTTTTTGAGGAATCTCCGTACTGTTTTCCATGGTGGCTGCACTGTTTCCATTCTTATCAACAGTGCCTAAGGGTTTCCTTTGCTCCACCTCCTCACCCACACTTGGCATCACTTGTCTTTTTCATGGTAGCCATTCTAACAGACGTGGAGTGATGATATCTCATTGTGGTTCTGCATTTCCTTGACGATTAGGGATACTGAACCCTTTTTCATGTAAATGTTGGCTTTTTGTAAATTTGTAAATCTTCTTTGAAAAAACGTCTACTCAAAAAACATCTATTTTGCCCATGTTTTAATTGGACCTTTCTGTGTTTTTTTTTTTTTGCTATTGAGTTGTAGGAGTTCCTTATGTATTTTGGATATTAACCCCTTACCACACATATGATTTGTAAGCATTTTCTCCCATTCTGTAGATTGTCTTTTCATTTTCGTTTCTTTTGCTTCTGAGTCTGATATAGTTCCACTTACTTTTCCTTTTGTTTCTTGTGGTTTTAGACCAGTATTAAGGAGCTTATATTTTTGGTCTATTTTTTAAATTGAAGTATAGTTGCTGTACAACATTGTATGTTACACGCGTATAATATAAAGATTCACAATTTTTAAAAGTTACACTCCATTTATAGTTATTAGAAAATATTGGCTATATTCCCCATGTTGTGCAACACATCCTTGTAGTTTATTTTATACCTAACAGTTTCTACCTCTTAACCCCCTACCCCTCTATTGTCGCTCCCTCCTTCCCTCTCCTCAGTGGTAACCACTAATTTGTTTTCTATGTCTGTGAGTCTGCTTCTTTTTTGTTATAGTCACTAGTTTGCTTGTTTGTTTGTTTTACATTCTGCATATAAGTGATATCATGCAGTGTTTATTTTTCTCTGACTTATTTCACTTTAGCATAGTGCCTTCCAAGTTCATCCATGTTGCTGCTAATGGCAACATTTTGTTCTTTTTCATGGCAGAGTAGCATCCCATCGTGTAGGTATACCACATCTTCTTCCTCCTTTCCTCTGTTGATGGACACTTAGATTGCTTCCATATCTTGGCAGCTGTGAATAATGTTTCTATCAACACTGGGGTGTATGTATCTTTTTGAGTTAGTGTTTTTTATTTTTTTGGATATATACCCAGGAGTGGGCTTCCCTGGTAGCTCAGTTGGTAAAGAGTCTTCCTGCAGTGCAGTAGACCCAGGGTCAATCTCTGAGTTGGGAAGATTCCCTGGAGAAGGGAATGGCTACCCACTCTAGTATTCTTGCCTGGAGAATCCCATGGACAGAGGAGCCTGGTGGGCTACAATCCATGGGGTCACAAAGAGTCTGACACAATTGAGCGACTAACACACACACACCAGGAATGGAATTGCTGAGTCACATGGTAGTTATCTGTTTAGTTTTTTGAGAATCCTGTTCTCAAACAGAATACTGTTTTCTGTAGTGGTTGTTCCAATTTACATTCCCACCAACACTGTACGGGGTTCACTTTTCTCAAGGAGCTTATTTTAATGGGCTGTGACCAGTGTTAAGAATATGAAATAGACTATCCCAGACTCAATTATGTTGGAATGCACTGCCTTTAGTGAGGCTAAGTTTTAGTATTGCTTTGTGAAACTTGTGTCTGATATACAGTCATCCCTCTGTATCTATAGACGATGGGTTCTGGGACCTGTCGAGGAAGTCTCAGAGTTGGCCATTCATTTCCATGGTTCCAACCACAGTTTATGTATGATTTATTGAAAAAAATTGTGTAAGTAGCCCATGATGTTCAAACCCGTATTGTTCAAGGGTCAACTATATACAAATTTTTTCTTTCTCTGGGGGTTCTTCTCGCTCTGGACAGCTTTGATTTGGGGATAAACCCCACCAGGGAGCAGGTGAGAAGGTTTGAGAAGGTGGCCTTTAATCCTGTGGAATGTGGCCAGAGGCATGTCCAGAATCCCTCAGCTCATTCTGGTTTCAGTTAGTCTGTTTAGTATCTGATTTCTTCTCTCCTTCTGTCTGGTAGCCCTGCTGGGGATGGTTCTTTGCTGCCAACTTGGCAGTTTTCAGCTTGCCTTTATTTCCTCTCAGTGGGATGTGGGTTTTCAGAATATCTTTCTCAACTTTTTAGAGGTCTTTCTAAGCAGAACTGAATCTTTCAAAACCATCATTTCCTATGAGTTTTTCAACACCAACACCCTGCTAGGTTGTGGGTTCAAGGAAGGCTGTGTTTGAGCACACACACACAGAGTTCCTGGGCACTCTCAGGCATACCCACAGTGGTGTTTAGCAGAGATCTGTTGGGGTTCAGTCTTGTCCCCAGTAGCATCTCATGGGCATTTGTAGGAAAAGCATGATAAGAAAGCAAGAATATATTTGCAGTAGTCCGTCTCTCATCACTGGAAGCCTTGCGGCCAAGGTATATTGGGCTGGATCACAACTGTTGTGATCAGTCTTGGCCAAAACCGTTTCTCCTGCTTTATAGGCATTCTCAAAGATGTTTTTATGCACTCTTGCCTGGAAAATCCCATGGACGGAGGAGCTGCATAGGCTACAGTCCATGGGGTCACAGAGTCAGACATGACTGAATGACGACACATATCCTTTTTTCTTTTCTTTTGCATTTGAGTTTATGAGTGTGATTTTACTCCTACGACATCACTAAAACACACACACATACACAGAAGGGGAAGAACTATTTTTTTCCTCTGGTAAAGTAATACCATACTCACAGAAAACTAGTCAATCTAATCACACGAGGACCACAGCCTTGTCTAACTCAATGAAACCAAGCCATGCCTGCGGGGCAACCCAAGATGGGCGGGTCGTGGTGGAGAAGTCTGACAGAATGTGGTCCACTGGAGAAGAGAATGGCAAGCCACTTCAGTATTCTTGCCTTGAGAACCCCATGAACAGTATGAAAAGGCAAAATGATAGGATACCAAAAGAGGAACTCCCCAGGTGATTAGGTGCCCAATATGCTACTGGATATCAGTGGATAAATAACTCCAGAAAAAAGGAAGGGATGGAGCCAAAGCAAAAACAATACCCAGTTGTGGATGTGACTGGTGATAGAAGCAAGATCCAATGCTGTAAAAAGCAATATTGCATAGGAACCTGGAATGTCAGGTCCATGAATCAAGGCAAATTGGAAGTGGTCAAACAAGAGATGGCAAGGGTGAACGTCAACATTCTAGGAATCAGCGAACTAAAATGGACTGGAATGGGTGAATTTAACTCAGATGACCATTGTATCTACTACTGCGGGCAGGAATCCCTCAGAAGAAATGGAGTAGCCATCATGGTCAACAAGAGAGTCTGAAATGCAGTACTTGGATGCAATCTCAAAAATGACAGAATGATCTCTGTTCGTTTCCAAGGCAAACCATTCAATATCACAGTTATCCAAGTCTATGCCCCAACCAGTAACGCTGAAGAAACTGAAGTTGAACAGTTTTATGAAGACCTTTTAGAAGTAACACCCAAAAAAGATGTCCTTTTCATTATAGGGGACTGGAATGCAAAAGTAGGAAGTCAAGAAACACCTGGAGTAACAGGCAAATTTGGCCTTGGAATGCGGAATGAAGCAGGGCAAAGACTAATAGAGTTTTGCCAAGAAAATGCACTGGTCATAGCAAACACCCTCTTCCAACAACACAAGAGAAGACTCTACACATGGACATCACCAGATGGTTAACACCGAAATCAGATTGATTATATTCTATGCAGGCAAAGATGGAGAAGCTCTATACAGTCAACAAAAACAAGACCAGGAGCTGACTGTGGCTCAGATCATGAACTCCTTATTACCAAATTCAGACTCAAATTGAAGAAAGTAGGGAAAACTGCTAGACCATTCAGGTATGACCTAAATGAAATCTCTTATGATTATACAGTGGAAGTGAGAAATAGATTTAAGGGCCTAGATCTGATAGATAGAGTGCCTGAGGAACTATGGAATGAGGTTCGTGACATTGTACAGGAGACAGGGATCAAGACCATCCCCATGGAAAAGAAATACAAAAAAGCGGAATGGCTGTCTAGGGAGGCCTTACAAATAGCTGTGAAAAGAAGAGAGGCGAAAAACAAAGGAGAAAAGGAAAGATATAAGCATCTGAATGCAGAGTTCCAAAGAATAACAAGAAGAGATAAGAAGGCTTTCACAGCAATCAATGCAAAGAAATAGAGGAAAACAACAGAATGGGAAAGACTAGAGATCTCTTCAAGAAAATTGGAGATACCAAGGGAACATTTCATGCAAAGATGGGCTCGATAAAGGACAGAAATAGTCTGGACCTAACAGAAGCAGAAGATATTAAGAAGAGGTGGCAAGAATACACGGAAGAACTGTACAAAAAAGATCTTCATGACCCAGATAATCATGATGATGTGATTACTAATCTAGAGCTGGACATCTTGGAATGTGAAGTCAAGTGGGCCTTAGAAAGCATCACTACGAACAAAGCTAGTGGAGGTGATGGAATTCCAGTTGAGCTGTTTCAAATCCTGAAAGATGATGCTGTGAAAGTGCTGCACTCAATATGCCAGCAAATTTGGAAAACTCAGCAGTGGCCACAGGACTGGAAAAGGTCAGTTTTCATTCCAGTTCCAAAGAAAGGCAATGCCAAAGAATGTTTAAACTACCGCACAATTGCACTCATCTCACATGCTAGTAAAGTAATGCTCTAACAAGCCAGGCTTCAGCAATACGTGAACCGTGAACTCCCTGATGTTCAAGCTGGTTTTAGAAAAGGCAGAGGAACCAGAGATCAAATTGCCAACATCTGCTGGATCATGGAAAAAGCAAGAGAGTTCCAGAAAAATGTCTATTTCTGCTTTATTGACTATGCCAAAGCCTTTGACTGTGTGGATCACAATACACTGTGGACAATTCTGAAAGAGATGGGAATATCAGACCACTTGACCTGCCTCTTGAGAAATCTGTATGCAGGTCAGCAAGCAACAGTTAGAACTGGCCGTGGAACAACAGACTGGTTCCAAAGAGGACAAGGAGGACGTCAAGGCTGTATATTGTCACCCTGCTTATTTAACTTATATGCAGAGTACATCATGAGAAACGCTGGACTGGAAGAAACACAAGCTGGAATCAAGATTGCCAGGAGAAATATCAATAACCTCAGATATGCAGATGACACCACCCTTATGGCAGAAAGTGAAGAGGAACTAAAAAGCCTCTTGATGAAAGTGAAAGAGGAGAGTGAAAAAGTTGGCCTAAAGCTCAACATTCAGAAAACGAAGATCATGGCATCTGGTCCCATCACTTCATGGGAAATAGATGGGGAAACAGTGGAAACAGTGTCAGACTTTATTTTGGGGGGCTCCAAAATCACTGCAGATGGTGACTGCAGCCATGAAATTAAAAGACGCTTACTCCTTGGAAGAAAAGTTATGACCAACCTAGATAGCATATTCAAAAGCAGAGACATTACTTTGCCAACAAAGGTCCATCTAGTCAAGGCTATGGTTTTTCCAGTGGTCATGTATGGATGTGAGAGTTGGACTGTGAAGAAAGCTGAGCACTGAAGAATTGATGCTTTTGAACTGTGGTGTTGGAGAAGACTCTCGAGAGTCCCTTGGACTGCAAGGAGATCCAACCAGTCCATTCTGAAGGAGATCAGCCCTGGGATTTCTTTGGAAGGAATGATGCTAAAGCTGAAGCTCCAGTACTTTGGCCGCCTCATGAGAAGTGTTGACTCATTGGAAAAGACTCTGATGCTGGGAGGGATTGGGGGCAGGAAGAGAAGGGGACAACTGAGGATGAGATGGCTGGATGGCATCGCAGACTCGATGGACGTGAGTCTAAGTGAACTCCAGGAGATGGTGATGGACAGGGAGGCCTGGCGTGCTTCGATTCATGGGGTCGCAAAGAGTCGGACACGACTGAGCGACTGAACTGAACTGAACTGAACTGAAAGTAATACCTGATTATTGTGGAAATTGAGACAACATAGGAAATATGATGAAGACAGTGGAAAGTATACGCTACTGCTTTTGTTTTACACATGCACACACACACAAATGCGTTCTCGCAGGGGTGAAGTCACCCCCAGTGGGGCCCAGATTGAGGAGAGCGAGGTGGGAAAAAAAATCCTAGATATAATCAGTTGCAAATCTCCATAGAGCAATACACATATAGATACTCAGTGTATCTGTGGTACTCAAGTTTCCTTGGGAGTTGGGGGTGATGATTAGAAAAACCATCTATATAGTTTCTTTAGGGGTCATTGAAAAAAAGTCTGGGAAATGCCGACATAGATCTGTGGAGATAATCCTGTAGATAGAGTTAGGCATAAACATTGAGGCTTGTGAAGTCTCCCCAATGTTCTTAGTGGTCTTTCTTCCTTCTTTCTCCATCAGCCTTCGTGGTCACATTTACATAGTAAACTGGCACTGGTTCCTTACAGTCAGCCATGTGAAAAGTTAAAAGTTAAGCCAACCTCAAAGACTCTGGTTGTCTTGGCCTTCAGTACATGGATTCCATGGTCATAGTGTTGGAAGAGAGAAAAACCTAACAATTCTTAAGAGTGTGATGAGTTGTCTGTCTTTAATCCCCCCATTTGTCCCCCCATCACATAAATGACTTGCTTTCTCTTGTCAGAGCATCTGAAAGGGTAAACTGGATTTCTGTAAACTAAATCAGCTTTTAAATGCATAGGAGTAGCTCAGTATTAAAAAAGAATTCTATTGTAACCTTCTCCCCCTTTTGGCAAATTCCTTTTTAAAGGTAATTTCCAATTATAATTTTGTTTTAATTACACAGTTAATTCTCAAGTACAGCTTCATTTAGAAAGTAAAAGCAATATAAAATGTAAACCACCCAAGGTCAGAGTCCCCTTCCCCTTGCCATAGAGAACACCTAGAGCTTCTCTAGGAGAAGGTAATGGCACCCCACTCCAGTACTCTTGCCTGGAAAATCCCATGAATGGAGGAGCCTGGTGGGATGCAGTCCATGGGGTCGCTGAGAGTTGGACACGACTCAGTGACTTCACTTTCATGCATTGGAGAAGGAAATGGCAACCCACTCCAGTGTTCTTGCCTGGAGAATCCCAGGGACAGCGGAGCCTGGTGGGTTGCCGTCTCTGGGGTCGCACAGAGTCGGACACAACTGAAGCAACTTAGCAGCAGCAGCAGCAGAGCTTCTCTTAAATAAGAGTCCTTGTGTACATATTTGTGTTTGTATGCATCTGTAATATCTCTGCTTCCCTCTCTTCATAACTGGAACCACACTGTATGGCTTTTCCAATGTGACTTGCCTTAATTAGTCCTGCATAAATATAAACATCCTGCTTATGACTTTCTCACACCTTATCTCTTTTAGAAATTCTTTTGTCTCCCCAAAGCTCATCTAGAACATTGTTCCTATCTCTGCTTTCAGCCCTCTGTATCATTTCTTTATGAGCACAATTCCCCTCTGCCCTTCTGGGACAGAGTATGAAAACCTCAGCTGACCTGGGAGCAAGGGGAACAGGCTGGATGAAACCCACACTCAGTCCTCATTCTGACCCTCCATTCCAGTGAGTTCACATTTCTATATCTGAGATCCATGCCATTTGTAGTTCGTATGAGAACAGACTCTTCTTGACATATTCCTTATGTACATAAGACTTCAAGGGGGCTCTCTTCATTTATTTTAGAAAACTAATTATGGGCAAGCACTTAGACTCTCTGACACACACCTACAGATCATTGTGCTAAATAATACAACACTCACTAATATATTTATAAGGGCAAGAGTGAGTGATTAGTTTATATACCATAGCATATTCATTAAATTAGGAAGGTTTCTGCTAGGCTCATGCATGGGATTCTTTTAGGTCTAACTAAGCATTCAGACACACAAGATTAATACTAATCACGCTTGGCATCCGACTGATGCCGGGCAGCCTCAGGCATCTCTTCCGTGGGTCCCTGGGGGCTGCTCTTCCTTGCCTTCATCTCCAAGTGGCAGTTCAAGTGCAAGGTGGTGAGATACACACTAAGCAGGTGCGGGAACCATCCTGGCGCAGGGCACAAGAACTCGGGTAGAAGCTCCATCAGTGTAGCTGCTTGCGTCTCCACAGGGGACGTGCCCAGCTAGGGCGGTCATGCTGCTCCAGGGTCCCCGAAGGCTGTGGATTCCTCACCAGGTATTTCAGGTTCATACTGGAAACTCCCAGTCTGTATCCGGTTTACCCATCGGAGGCCAGGTCTGCCACTAGCAACGGGGTCTATTGACAGAGTCGACATTCCCCCTTGAGATTCAAAGGATTAGGGCTAGAAAGTCAACCCAAGGTCACCTTCCCATCTGCAGAAGATGATAAGGTTGGGTTCACCCTTCACCTACAGCTTCTCTTAAAAAATCCTGTCATTTTTAAATGCCTCTGATTCGCAGTGAATTTCTTATTTTGGATCAGTGAGGTCTTTAGTAAGGTCTTTTATAATTCATATAATAATATATAACATGTATACATTATATACGGTCCCATCACTTCATGGTAAATAGATGGGGAAACAGTGGCTGACTTTATTTTTCTGGGCTCCAAAAATCACTGCAGATGGTGATTGCAGCTGTGAAATTAAAAGATGCTTACTCCTTGGAAGGAAAGTTGTGACCAACACAGACAGCATAGTAAAAAGCAGAGACATTACTTTGTCAACAAAAGTCCATCTAGTCAAGGCTGTGGTTTTTCCAGTAGTCATGTATGGATGTGAGAATTGGACTATAAAGAAAGCTGAGTGCCGAAGAATTGATGCTTTTGAACTGTGGTGTTGGAGAAGACTCTTGAGAGTCCCTTGGACTGCAAGGAGATCCAACCAGTCCATCCTAAAGGAAATCAGTCCTGGGTGTTCATTGGAAGGACTGATGCTGAAGCTGAAACTCCAATACTTTGGCCACCTGATGCGAAGAGCTGACTCGTTTGGAAAGACCCTGATGCTGGGAAAGATTGAAGGCAGGAGGAGAAGGGGACGGCAGAGGATGAGATGGTTGGATGGCATCACTGACTCAATGGACATGACTTTGGGTAAACTCCAGGAGTTGGCAATGGACAGGGAGGCCTGGCGTGCTGTGGTTGATGGGGTCGCAAAGAGTTGAACTGATACATTATATATAACATTATTATAATTATTTGCCATAAAATATATGGTTAATGGCAACCCACTCCAGGACTCTAGCCTGGAGAATCCCACAGATGGAGGAGCCTGGTAGGCTAAGTCCATGGGGTCATTAAGAGTTGGACACAACTGAGCGACTTCACTTTCACTTTTCACTTTCATGCATTGGAGAAGGAAATGGCAACCCACTCCAGTGTTCTTGCCTGGAGAATCCCAGGGACGGGGGAGCCTGTTGGGCTGCCGTCTCTGGGGTCGCACAGTCGGACACGACTGACGCAACTTAGCAGCAGCAGCAGCAGCAGCAGCATATGCTTATTAGTTTTTTTTTTTTTTGGTTAAATATTATCATTACTTTACCTAAGAAAGTTCTGTTCACAGCTGAGACTTCCCGTTCAGCCTTGACCCATGCCCTCTGGTCTAGATGCCAGGGCCTCTTCCCTAGGGCTGGAACAAGAGTAGGCTCTTACTCTCATGGATACCTTTCCTTTCCCTGAAGCTGCTGAACCTTTCAGTCCTGTGATAACTCCAGTGAGTGTCATTTAGAATAAGTTTGGCTTTCCAGATATTCATAAGATTATCTTTCTCCGTTTGCCCCAGAGGCTTATAAACACACCACAGTGAACTATCATTGCTACACTCCTATTGACATAGCAACCTAGAAATTCCACAGTGAAAACTCAGCTAGACAATGTGCTGATTGTATTATGACATCTTGTGGTGAAGCGTGCTGTGGTTTGGGGAGCAGGTATTTTGTTTGAGGTGCCTTGTACAAGGAATAACTGAATTTATTATAGGTGAGATTTATTCTATGTAGAGTCATTCTGCTTCCCCAGCCCTGCCTCTGTCTCTTGTCTCAACTTCTTAAAAAGAAATTGAGAGTTTCCTCAGATCTCTCATCACAACTCCACCTGGGGTAGCTCCCAGTTTTAGAAGGAGCTTGGGGCAGCCCCAGGGCTTCCCAGGTGGCTCTAGTGGTAAAGAACCCACCTGCCAATGCAGGAGACGTGGGTTCAATCCCTGGGATGGGAAGATCCCCTGGAGCAGGGCATGACAACCCACTCCAGTATTCTTTCCTGGAGAAATCCCCATGGACAGAGGAGCCTGGCGAGCTGTAGTCCATAGACTCGCCCAGAATTGGGTACAACTGAAGCGACTTAGCATGTGTGCATGGGACAGCCCCAGTGTTGCTGCTGACCAGCTTTTGACTGTCAGCAAGTCTCATAGGAGCTACTGCTTCCAGTGAAAGGAAGATATGTATGCCCACATCTCAGGGCCGGTGAGGCCCTGCCTATCCCTCCCGCTGAGTTGCATGTTACCTGCAGCTTTGATGGACAGACCCTGTGCATACCTTTCACACATGTGTCTCTGCCTGGGGGCCTTTTGGGGCCAGTGGTCATGTCTTGCTTGAGTGCAGGGCAACCCACACCCCCAGGAGCAAGCTTCAATCAACAGGGTTGAGAGTTCATGTATAAATTTGTCCTCAGTGAGGCCATTCTGATGTGTTCTCTTGGAAGGTTCTCAGAGGGGCCATGCCCCAGTTGCCCATGGTGGTACAGACCCATCATAACACATTGTCTGTAAGCTTCCTTCCTTCCCTGCCTCACCTCTCCGCTTCATCATGTTTCCAGGGGCCACTTCCCAAGTATCCTACTTGTATTCCAGACCCCTCAGGGTCTGGTTTTGGCAGAAATGGAACTAAAACAGGAATAAAGGTAATCATTTATATAATCACATTAAGCTCTACACAGAGCTGTGTGGACATGTTTCTACTTAAAAGATTTGCCGATTGGATGATTGTTGTAATAATGCAAATTATAGCTGTCACATACTGTATATTGTACAGCTTGCTGTTTGCTGGCACTTTATGTGGTGTATTTTATTTAATCCTCAAACATTCCACTTTACAGGCAAGGAAATTGTCTTTAAGAGAGAATGTGCTGCCTCCCAACCCATTCAGACTAGTTAAGTACAGAATTGTGGGGTTCCTTCTAACCCAAAGTCCATGGTGCCATTGAGGGATAGGGTGAGTAGGGGCCATGGGCCCTGGAGTCAAGGGACCTGGTTAGCATTCTGCCTTTACCACTTGTTGGCTGTGTGACCCTGGGTGAGTTAATTACCCTCTGTCAGCCTTGATTTTTTCATCTATATAATGAGATTCATATGGTTCCTAGTTCATAGCATTGTTGAAAAAGTTAATATATGGCAAGTGCTTAGAACAGTGCCTGACCCACAGCAGGGGCTAAATAAGTGCTCCTCATTGTCACTATTTTAAAAAAAATACCAGAATCCATGATAATAACCTTGGTTATTTGTAGGTTTCCTGCAGGGGAATAATCCATTAATAATACTGTGAGGCATAGGAAAGAGGATCTCATAGGATCCCTGCTGCTTTTAAGGAGCTTCAGTTCTTATTTGAGATGACCAGCATATCGTTAAGGCCTAATCTTAATAATGTAAGGCAGCTCAAACACAGAAATAGATTTGGAAGTAGAGACAAAACTTCACTAACTTGTCACCCCTAGCCCCGGGCTCCAGGTGCTTCTGCACAGGGTGGCTGTGAGTGGCCACATTGCCATGGCTCTCCTCCGTTCCTTCCCTTCTTGCAAGCTGAGTTAGAAAACTTCTGTCAGATCTTGGGCTTTCCATAAGCCAAGCTCTAGGCTGGAACCACAAAGTTCATATCAGCCTTTAACTGGGGCACTGCTTTCCTTTCCTCCCATGTTGTGGGACATATAATGTGACTGATACAGTCTTATGAATCTACCAGCCCACCGTCTGTAACCCAGTTACAGGTGGGGTAGGTCCTGGTACCCAGAATGGATGGATGCATGGGAAAAGCATCACTATAAATTCAAGGAGGTAGAGAACTGACAATTACTAAATACATATATGGAGGGCCTGACACTCCGTGTGTGTGTGTGTGTGTGTGTGTGTGTGTGTGTGCATGTATGCGTGTGCTTAGTCATTCAGTCGTGTCCAACTCTTTGCGAGCCCGTGGACTATAGCCCAACAGGCTCCTCTGTCCATGGCATTCTCCAGCAAGAATATTAGAGTGGGTAGCCATTCTCTTCTCCAGGGAATCTTCCCGACCCAGGGATTGAACCCGAGTCTCTTGCATTTACTTCCCACCAGGGAAGCCTGACACTCCACATGTGGTAGTGTAATTACTTCTCATTGTAAACGGGAGAGGTCGTCGTCTTTATCCCCATTTTACAGATTAGAAAACTGAGGTTCAGGGAGGCTGAATAGTGTCATGCAGCTTTGTATGCAGCAGAGGCAGGATGGGAACCCAGCCTGATGCCAGAGCTCTTATTACTGTGCCGTGCTGGATGTGGCTTGCACTGAGCAGATGGTGTAGAAACCAAAGATTATAGGAATCATATGCACTAGGGAGCATGCGGCGTGCTTGCTGGCTTGGGACAGTCAGCACCTACAGATGGGGATGTTTGGTAATAAAGTGAGGGGGCCAGAGAGTTCAAGCAATGCTCTTGGCACTTCCCAAGAGCGTCTTGATTTGTAACCTAGTGGCCAGGTTGAAAGCATCCAGGCAGTAGAGAAACTTCTGCTCCCCTGAGTCCCCCTGAATTAAAAGGACTCTACCATGCTTCTGAAATCCTTACCATTTTAGAGCCAACTTGTCCATCAGTGACCAAAAAGTAGTAAGCCTCAAGGCTAAGTGTGCAGGCAATAGAGCCAAACAGACTTGGGTTCACATCCCAGTCATGCGACCTCCTGGCCAGATTTCCCTGGAAAGATAACTTGTCTGAGCATTCATTTTCTCTTTTGCAAAATAGGGGCGGTTGTAGTATTTAGAGTACAGAGTTATTGGTGCAGATTCAGTGGTATGGGTATATTGTAGGGGATGCACTCGCAGAATATACCCACGCACCTCACTGTGTGTATAGACTTGCATTGTAGTCAGCCTGGAGGCAAGGGAGGAGCCCTGTGCTCCTTTTGTCCTCCTTGCCATTTGTAATCCAGTTCTTCTCATCTCTGGTCTGCCCTTTACCCCTCTGAGAAGTTTGCTGTGGCCTGTAATCCAAAAACAGATTCTTCCACAGCAAGAGCTGAGGGTGACCCCAATCCTCGGTGAAGATGAGGTGTCCTCCTTCCTCAGCTTCTTCAGCAGAGGCTGGTGGTGATGAGGCGCTCAGCCAGGAGCCTGAGCAGTGTACTAAAGACTTTGTTATTAGGATTTCTGTGTGTTTATGGGGGACACATCAGTTCAGTTCAGTTCAGTCACTAAGTCGTGTCCGACTCTTTGCAACCCCATGAATTGCAGCATGCCAGGCCTCCCTGTCCATCACCAACTCCCGGAGCTCACTCAGATTCACATCCATTGAGTCAGTGATGCCATCCAGCCATCTCATCCTCGGTTGTCCCCTTCTCCTCCTGCCCCGAATCCCTCCCAGCATCAGAGTCTTTTCCAATGAGTCAACTCTTCTCATGAGGTGGCCAAAGTACTGGAGTTTCGCTTTAGCATCATTCCTTCCAAAGAAATCCCAGGGCTGATCTCCTTCAGAATGGACTGGTTGGATCTCCTTGCAGTCCAAGGGACTCTCAAGAGTCTTCTCCAACACAACAGTTCAAAAGCATCAATTCTTCAGTGCTCAGCCTTCTTCACAGTCCAACTCTCACATCCATACATGACTACTGGAAAAACCATAGCCTACAATACCCAGCTGTGGATGTGACTGGTGATAGAAGCAAGATCCAATGCTGTAAAAAGCAATATTGCATAGGAACCTGGAATGTCAGGTCCATGAATCAAGGCAAATTGGAAGTGGTCAAACAAGAGATGGCAAGGGTGAACGTCAACATTCTAGGAATCAGGAAACTAAAATGGACTGGAATGGGTGAATTTAACTCAGATGACCATTGTATCTACTACTGCGGGCAGGAATCCCTCAGAAGAAATGGAGTAGCCATCATGGTCAACAAGAGAGTCTGAAATGCAGTACTTGGATGCAATCTCAAAAATGACAGAAGGATCTCTGTTCGTTTCCAAGGCAAACCATTCAATATCACGGTAATCCAAGCCTATGCCCCAACCAGTAATGCTAAAGAAGCTGAAGTTTTATGAAGACCTACAAGACCTTTTAGAACTAACACCCAAAAAAGATGTCCTTTTCATTATAAGGGACTGGAATGCAAAAGTAGGAAGTCAAGAAACACCTGGAGTAACAGGCAAATTTGGCCTTGGAATGTGGAATGAAGCAGGGCAAAGACTAATAGAGTTTTGCCAAGAAAATGCACTGGTCATAGCAAACACCCTCTTCCAACAACACAAGAGAAGACTCTACACATGGACATCACCAGATGGTCAACACCGAAATCAGATTGATTATATTCTATGCAGGCAAAGATGGAGAAGCTCTATACAGTCAACAAAAACAAGACCAGGAGCTGACTGTGGCTCAGATCATGAACTCCTTATTACCAAATTCAGACTCAAATTGAAGAAAGTAGGGAAAACTGCTAGACCATTCAGATATGACCTAAATCAAATTCCTTCTGATTATACAGTGGAAGTGAGAAATAGATTTAAGGGCCTAGATCTGATAGATAGAGTGCCTGAGGAACTATGGAATGAGGTTCCTGACATTGTACAGGAGACAGGGATCAAGACCATCCCCATGGAAAAGAAATGCAAAAAAGCAAAATGGCTGTCTAGGGAGGCCTTACAAATAGCTGTGAAGAGAAGAGAAGCGAAAAGCAAAGGAGAAAAGGAAAGATATAAGCATCTAAATGCAGAGTTCCAAAGAATAGCAAGAAGAGATAAGAAAGCCTTCTTCAGCAATCAATGCAAAGAAATAGAGGAAAACAACAGAATGGGAAAGACTAGAGATCTCTTCAAGAAAATTGGAGATACCAAGGGAACATTTCATGCAAAGATGGGCTCGATAAAGGACAGAAATAGTCTGGACCTAACAGAAGCAGAAGATATTAAGAAGAGGTGGCAAGAATACACGGAAGAACTGTACAAAAAAGATCTTCAAGTCCAACATAATCACGATGGTGTGATCACTCAACTAGAGCCAGACATCCTGGAATGTGAAGTCAAGTGGGCCTTAGAAAGCATCACTACGAACAAAGCTAGTGGAGGTGATGGAATTCCAGTTGAGCTGTTTCAAATCCTGAAAGATGATGCTGTGAAAGTGCTGCACTCAATATGCCAGCAAATTTGGAAAACTCAGCAGTGGCCACAGGACTGGAAAAGGTCAATTTTCACTCCAATCCCAAAGAAAGGCAATGCCAAAGAATGTTCAAACTACTGCACAATTGCACTCATCTCACATGCTAGTAAAGTAATGCTCAAACAAGCCAGGCTTCAGCAATACGTGAACTGTGAACTCCCTGATGTTCAAGCTGGTTTTAGAAAAGGCAGAGGAACCAGAGATCAAATTGCCAACATCTGCTGGATCATGGAAAAAGCAAGAGAGTTCCAGAAAAACATCTATTTCTGCTTTATTGACTATGCCAAAGCCTCTGACTGTGTGGATCACAATACACTGTGGACAATTCTGAAAGAGATGGGAATATCAGACCACCTGACCTGCCTCTTGAGAAATCTGTATGCAGGTCAGGAAGCAACAGTTAGAACTGGCCATGGAACAACAGACTGGTTCCAAATAGGAAAAGGTGTACGTCAAGGCTGTATATTGTCACCCTGCTTATTTAACTTATATGCAGAGTACATCATGAGAAACGCTGGACTGGAAGAAACACAAGCTGGAATCAAGATTGCCAGGAGAAATATCAATAACCTCAGATATGCAGATGACACCACCCTTATGGCAGAAAGTGAAGAGGAGCTAAAAAGCCTCTTGATGAGAGTGAAAGAGGATAGCAAAAAAGTTGGCTTAAAGCTCAACATTCAGAAAACGAAGATCATGGCATCTGGTCCCATCACTTCATGGGAAATAGATGGGGAAACAGTGGAAACAGTGTCAGACTTTATTTTGGGGGGCTCCAAGATCACTGCAGATGGTGACTGCAGCCATGAAATTAAAAGACGCTTGCTCCTTGGAAGAAAAGTTATGACCAACCTAGATAGCATATTAAAAAGCAGAGACATTACTTTGCTGGCTAAGGTCTGTCTAGTCAAGGCTATGGTTTTTCCAGTGGTCACGTATGGATGTGAGAGTTGGACTGTAAAGAAGGCTGAGTGCTGAAGAATTGATGCTTTTGAACTGTGGTGTTGGAGAAGACTCTTGAGAGTCCCTTGGACTGCAAGGAGATCCAACCAGTCCATTCTGAAGGAGATCAGCCCTGGGATTTCTTTGGAAGGAATGATGCTAAAGCTGAAACTCCAGTATGGCCACCTCATGAGAGGAGTTGACTCATTGGAAAAGACTCTGATGCTGGGAGGGATTGGGGGCAGGAGGAGAAGGGGATGACAGAGGATGAGATGGCTGGATGGCATCATGGACTCGATGGACGTAAGTCTGAGAGAACTCCGAGAGATGGTGATGAACAGGGAGGCCTGGCGTGCTGCGATTCATGGGGTCGCAAAGTGTTGGACATGACTGAGTGACTGAACTGAACTGAACTGATTAGATGGACCTTAGTTGGCAAAGTAATGTCTCTGCTTTTGAATATGCTATCTAGGTTGGTCATAACTTTTCTTCCAAGGAGTAAGCCTCTTTTAATTTCATGGCTGCAGTCACCATCTGCAGTGATTTTGAAGCCCCGAAAAATAAAGTCTGACACTGTTTCCACTGTTTCCCTATCTATTTCCCATGAAGTGATGGGACCGGATGCCATGATCTTCGTTTTCTGAATGTTGAGCTTTAAGCCAACTTTTTTGCTATCCTCTTTCACTTTTATCAAGAGGCTTTTTAGCTCCTCTTCACTTTCTGCCATAAGGGTGGTATCAGGGGGACACATGGTGATTGGCTAATTGCATTGTATGGGAGAGACAAGTCCTTGACCTTGACCTGGAGAGGCTGGAGGTTCAGACTCTCCTGGAGGGGAGGGTTCTAGTTCCCTTCGAGAGCTCACAAAGGTGATTGAGTAAATGTCATGGTCCCAGGCACGACTCCCAGATTAGCCACACTTTGTAGAAGTGAAGTAGGATATTTATCAACTGCATTCTGATCACAGATTTTGGCTCAGTTATCTGGTATGTGGGTTTCCTCATGATGTAACTATTCTTGCAGGGGGTGGATGGCTTTGATTCAGTGGAGACGGACTCACTGATGACCATTGTTCTATTCCTGTCTAGATTTTAAAGATTGACAGGGTTGGTTGTGCTTTCAAATACTTGGGAGGGAAAAGTCTCTTTAAAGGTCCCTTAAAGTCTGTTTAAAAAATGTTTTTGAAATTATTTCAGGCTTGTAGAAAATTTGAAAGATTACTACAAAGAATTCCTTCCTAATTCTCTTCACCCATATCCCAAACATTAATATTTTATCACATTTGCTTTCTCCCTTTATACACCCATTTATCCATCTGCCTGTCCATCCAACCATGTATCCATCCATCCATCCATCCATATTTCTTTCTGAACCATTTCAGAATAAGTGGCAGACAAATACCCTTTTGGTCCTACCTTCTTCAGTATGTATTTCCTAAAATCAAGAGCATTCTCTTAAATAATTACTATATAATTCCCCAAATCAGAAAAACAACACTGATGAAGTACTTTTATCTAATCTCAGACTTTATCCAAATTTCAGTTATCTTCATAATGCTCTTAATAGCAAAAGAAAAACCCGAATCAGGCATTGAATCCAGTTATCATGACCCCTTAGATTTCTTTAATCGGAAGAGTTCCTGAGATATGCTTTATCTTGTAGAACATCTCTCAGTTTAGGGTTTTCTGACGTTTCCTTGTGTTTGGGTTCAGGTTACACAGTTCAGCCAGAATATCACAGAAGCCATGTGGAATTCTCAGTGCATCACAGCAGGAAACACACGTTGATTTGTCCCGTTCCTGGTGATGGTAGTTATGGTCATCTGGTGAAAGTGGCATCTGAGGGAGTGCTCCATAAGAAAAGTATTATTTTGCCCATTAAAATAAATAAGCATCTTGCAGGGAGATACTTTGAAACTATGTAACTCTTTTGTTGCTCTTCAAAATTTCACCACTCATTTTAGCATCCGTTATTGATGATTCTTACCCGAATCTGTTATCTTGATGGTTTCCAAATGGTCCTTTTCTAATTTCATCATTTCTTTTACATTTGAAAGGAAGAGTTTTCCTTCTCCTTCTTGATTTATGTCAGTGGGGTCTCACAGATTCTTAGCTTATTCATCAGGTTATAATCCTTTACATAATATCATTATTTATCTTGCTACTCAAATTGTATCAGATTTGCCCAGTGGAAGCCCCATCAAACTGGCTCCTGCATCCTTCAGACATGTTCTCATCTTTCTTTGAGCATTGCCTTATTTTCTGGCACAGAAAGTTGTGAAATCTGTATCTGAAGGCAGGTGGTTTTTATTTTTTCCCCAAGTATAAGATACTGTGTGTACAGAGCTGAGCACCATGCCTCATGCAAATAAGTGTTAACTCTTACCATTCATGTCATCACTGTGCTGTTATGATATGCAAGCCCTTGACTCTCCTCCCTCCTCATCTTTTTCTAGCAGCAGCAGGTAGGCAGGCTCTGCCAGACACAGATGTCTGTCACAAAGGCACAAAGGCTGTCTCTTCTGGTGCCCAGACTCTTAACTCACTCCAATACAGTCTTCAGGGGGTATCCCCTTGCTGCTGCTGCTGCTAAGTTGCCTCAGTCGTGTCTGATCCTGTGTGACCCCATAGACGGCAGCCCACCAGGCTCCTCCATCCCTGGGAGTCTCAAGGCAAGAACACTGGAGTGGGTCCACTATTTTTTTTTAGAAATTAGAAAGTTTATAGAAAGGTGTAATGACTCATATAATGGACACTTAGGTTCTCATTACTCAGAATGAACATGCCTTAACATTTTGTTCCATTTGCTGCTGCTGCTGCTGAGTCGCTTCAGTTGTGTCCGACTCTGTGCTGTTTGCACTGCCCCCCAAATAACAACAACAGCAACAGAAACTGACAGATAAAGTTGAAGATCCCTCTGAAAACTCAGCCTCATTCCTGCCACTTCTCAGAGGCAGCCACAAATGCATTCCAGAGTGTGTCTTTCCTGTGTGTGTGTATTATTTTGTGTACTTAACATTTTTATGTAACTGGTATGTACATATGTGCATATCATTGTTTCTTGCTTTCCTTCAAGATGTCTTTGAGACTTTTCCATGTTGATATATACATAGCTTCATGTTATTCACATTTCAATGGCTGTATTGTGTATTATGCAAATATACAATATGTGTATACAAATATGTATACAGGTATACCATAGTCACATATTTATTGATTCCCCTGTTGATGGACATCTAGGTTGCTATTAAATCTTTACCATAGCAACTAGTGAGAGGGTAGACACGTCCAATGTGGGTGACACACATGTCCAAGTTCATGGAAGTAGAAAGCTGGGTTTTGAGCTGAATATAGAAGATTTTGGATTGCAGACTGGGGAGAAGTACAGTCTCCCCTGTGGCTTTCCAGTTGGTTAATCTTCATGCTTTCCTCTAAGCTGTAGAGCATGGTTCTTGGTGGGGAGGAAACTCTCCTACTCTGGAATAAACTTATTGGAATTTACCGTGGAAATGTATCCATACAGCTTATTAATGTTAAAAGTTCTTGTGATTGGATGAGAATGGGATGGAATTTGTTCAAATGCAACATGAATTCAACAAATTATTTACTGGCCCCCTTTCATGATCCAGCCATGGTGATAAGCATGATGGACAGAGAGACGAACATGGAGGCAAGTTTCCCTAGTGAGTGTCAAAGTGCCAAAGAAAGAGTAGAGTTTACTTTGTGAAAAAATTTATTTTATTGAGGAATAGTTGATTTGCAATGTTGTGTTAATTTCTGCTGTGATGCAAAGTGATTCAGTTATATATACATTCTTTTTTATACTCTTTTCCATTATGGTTTATCACAGGATATTGAAACTAGTTTCCTGTGCTATAACAGGACCTCGTTGTTTATCCATCCTCTATATAACAGTTTGCATCTGTTAACCCCAAACTCCCAATTCACCCCTCTCCTACCTCCCACCCCACGTGGCAACCATGTCTGTTCTCTGTGTCTGTGAATCTGTTTCTATTCACATAGATGAACTTTCATAGATAAGTTCGTATTTTAGATCCCACACATAAGTGATATCATATGGTAGTTGTCTTTCTTTTGCTGACTTCCTTCACTTAGTATGATCATCTCCAGGTCCATCGATATTGTTGCAAATGGCATTCTTTCTTTTTTACAGCCGAGTAATATTCCATCACACACACACACACACACACACACACATGCACACACACACACACACACACATCTTCCACATCTTCTGTAACTGTTCATCTGTCTGTGGACATTGAGGTTGTCAGCATGTCTTGGCTATTATGGATAGTGCTGCTGTGAACATAGTGCATGTATCTTTTTGAATTATGGTTTTGTCTGGGTGTATGCCCAGGGGTGAGATTGCTGGATCATATGGCAACTCTAGTTTTAGTTTTTTGAGGAACCTCCATTCTGTTTACCATATTGGCTGCACCAACTTGCATTCCCATCAAAAGGATGACTTTACATTTTTGAAGAAAGAAATATTTGTTCTCCCCAGGCAGAAGGGAACACTGCCAAGGAAAGCTCAAGTGAAAAAGTGGTACTAGGTTACCATTTAATGGCACCTTGTGGGAGGTGATTGACTTGGCTGGGCACAGAGAATGGGGAGAAATTTCAATACCCATTTTACTGAATTCAGCTATGGTCAAAGGACCAATGTGTAAGACTGGCTATTCCCCTTCCAGTTCCAGGGGCAGGCATTTTTCATGGACCCTGTTAATGACTTCAGAATCCTTCTCAACATAACATCTTGGGAAAGTCACCATCAGTCAGTTGATGCTGGAATGTTCGATTAATTAATGTTTGTGCATTTCCGTCCCTCTCCAAACCCCTTCGTTCTGTTGATTAGAACAAATGGTTCTTCTCTTGATGAGCATGTGACTTCAAATATGAAACAAAGACAGATAAGAAAAAGCTGGAGAAAGGGTGTCACCCTTAAGCTGTTAAAAGTATTTCTTACCTACTGTTACAGAGCAGCCTGTGGTTTTGTGGTGCCATGATTATCTTATAGATGCACTCTCCCCAAATCATCCAGAGGTGTCGTCCTGTGGGCCCATTGTTCATGCAAGTCCAGAGCTGCTTGGCCGCAAGTGAAGTGAGACATTTTGCACTGCACTGGTATCGGAGCTGTGTGTTCACACAGTGAAATCAGGCCCCACCTGACACTCTGTACCACTGTATGCCAGGTGGAAGGACTTGATGACTGAGTTTCATTCATTCATTCATGCATCCTTTTGAATGTGTAACAACAGTTATTGTTATTACCACGATTAAAGGGAAAGCATTAGAATTAAACTCAGGATTGAGGTGCCTAGGAATAAAAGTCCGTCTTGCATACAGAAAACTGCAGGGTTTCCTGATTGACCTCATTCACTGAGTAGAATTTATGGGTCTTTTTTATCTTTCTTTGTGGTAATGATATTGAGTTTTTGCTTCTCTTTGCTCTGCCTCGCTCTCTTTGCTCTGCCACTGGCAGGCGCCAGGCTTCTAGGAGGGAATGTCACTTGATTGCCAGATTAAATACCCCAGATCTATTCACTCGAGAGAATGGTATCATTTCTGGAAAAAACAAACAGGAGGCACTGTTCTCTATCTTGCTATCTGGCCTGTCTGATAGAATTTGAGAGAAACCTTTTATTGTGATAAATGGGAAGACAGAAAAGTTCCTCCCAGGGCCAACTTCACCCCTGTGTTTGGCTCCCAGATGGCAACTTGAGTCATAGAGGGCAGCTGCCCAGCACTTTGATTTAAGATAATGGGGGCCGGGATGCAGGAGTGATATCAGCGTGGGGTGGAACGGTCACACTGAGGCAGGCTTATAAGTGAGGCCTTTGAGAGCCAAGGCAGAAGTCAGGAACAAGGCTGGGTACAGCTGAGACCCCAGAAATACATCCAGAAAACTGGAAGCCATGGTGGAGAAGCTGTTGGAAGCCAAGTGTGTGGCCTCAGCATGCAGGTGCGAGATAGCCACGAAACAGTCATGACTATCCTTGTGGAAGGTACTCTGTGTTCCCGTCTGTGTCCCCTGTGGTCAGGGGCCAGTCTTGGGTCCACTGCAGAGTACAATCAGGCCCCATCTGACATTCTGTACTACTGTATACTGGATGGAAGGATTTGATGTTTTGTGGTTCATTCATTCATGTATCATATGTTTTTGCCTACCTGGTACCAAGTCCTACAGGGATTCCCTGGTGAGCATATGACCCTCACTTTCCAGGAGCTTACAGCTGAGCAGAAAGGAATGGTCAGTTAGCAGACTAAAATAGTAGTGTGTGCTGAGCCCTGGGGGCTGTCTTGGAAGGCATAGTAGGATTTAAAGTATGGGTCCCAACTTGGAACAGTCTATCCCCAACCGGCAGTGACCTTTTCTTCTCTTCTCTCCTTGTGTTTGCCCTGAAGCCATTCCCCAGGACATATTTTAGGGCTTCTTTGTTCATTGGATGGGCCAATATTTGAGCCTTCCCTCTTTTCTCTGTTTATCCCAGGAGAATAATGCTGCTGGGAAGTGTCCTGACCAAGTTGCCAAGAGCCTGAATTAGTTGTACCCAATTTAATGGTATTGTTGGGCTCTCCAGCCCTGCATCAAACACTCACTCATTGACTGATTCTTTCACTCAGAAAAAATGTATTTTTCCAGCACTTAGGATGTGTAGGATCTGTGTGAGAAGCTGGGGAAGCAGAGTTGCAAAAAGAAAACAGTATTCCTTTCAAGGAGCTCAGAATTTAGAGGCTACAGACTAGAAACCTATATTATAACTCAGTGGGGAAGGGTCTGGAGTAAGGGAAGTAAGAGCAGAACTGAAGGAGCCCAAGTGAGGATAACCCAAAACATTGGAGGAAGCCAGGGACAGCTTTGTGGAGGAACCATTATCTAAGGCAGCAGTGGGAAAGCTTTCTGTAGCTTTCTATAGGGGTCAGGTAGTAAATACATCAGCCTCTGCAACCCAGTGGGTTCCCTGGCATCCACTCAACTCTGCAGTTGTAAGCGAAAGCAGCTATAGGTGGTATGCAAATGAGCGGGTGTGGCTGTGTTCCAATAAAGCTTTATTTACGAAGACAAGTGAAAGTTGCTCAGTCTGACTCTTTGCGACCCCATGGGCTGTACAGTTCATGGAACGTTCCAGGCCAGAATACTGGAGTGAGTAGCCTTTCCCTTCTCCAGGGGATCTTCCCAGCCCAGGGATTGAACCCAAGTCTCCTGCATTGCAGGAGGATTCTTTACCAGTTGAGCCACAAGGGAAGCCCAACAATACTGGAGTAGGTAGCCTATTCCTTCTCCATGGGATCTTCTTGATCCAGGAATCAAACTGGTCTCCTTTGTTGCAGGCAGATTCTTTACCAACTGAGCTATCAGGGAAGCCCATGGTGGGCCAGATTTGGCATTTGGGCTGTAGTAGTGTGCCAGTTCCTGGCCCAAGATGAGACCTGCAGAGGGAGTGGAAGTTGTCCAGGTGAGGAGAGAAGGGGAAATATGTGCAGGCAGAATGGCAGGTGGAAAGGCCTGGAAAGGAGGGCTGCTTGGGGAGCTGAAAATATTTGTGTGACCAGACTGTAGCGTGTGTGTTTGTGTGTGCGTGTGTGTGGTGTGTGGTGTGGTGTGTGTGGTGTGGTGTGGGGTGAGAGGGAGGATTAAGGATAAGCTGTTGGGGAGTTTGGAGTGTCTCCCCGAGGTGATTGGTAGGGAGCCTCTGGAAGGACTCTCAGTGCTGAGGAGCAGGACCTGAGTCATTTTAGCTGAGAGGCATTTTGGCCTCAAGGCCTCAGTCCAATTGGTCTGATCACTTTTCTTCATGTTTTCCATTAATTAATTCTTTCAGGTATGTGGTGTCCCTTCCAGGACACAGGAGGGTATAGCTCTGGTAACTTGGGAGGTCGTACCATCTGCTCCTGGCAGCTGATAGTAGAGAAGGGGGCCCCTGACCCCACTTCTAGAGCTGCCCATTTCATCCAGTGCCTCCTGGCCTGTGGTCCCCTTTGGGCCCTGTCGGGACTCTGTAATTTAGAATGAACGTGGCTGGGGCTCTCCCCCCGACAGCAGTGAGTTCTCCACCCCCTGCTCTTGCTTTCCTCAGACTAGAGGTATTTGTCAATACTAACTCGAATGAACGGAGTAAGAATAAAAATTTTAGTAACTCTTGAGGCGTCCAGCTGGAGCCCTGGATGCTGCAAACAGGCGAGTTTAATGTTCTAGAATGGTGCTTAATGATTGTTAGGAAGCCATCAGCAAATCCTTCCTTCTAGCCCTGGTTGTGTTTCGGGATTGTGACTCTGACATTAGAGAGAGATGGCCTTTAGGTGCCTGTCCACTGGATCAGGCACAGCTGTGTGGCTGTCACTTCACCAGCCTGGATTTCAACCACCAAATAGGGGTGTGCTGTGTCTAGGGAGACCCACCTGTCAGGATGTCATCTCCTGGGACCTGAGGTTGGCACCGACTTTGATGTCACTTTCCAAGATCCTGAGACTGAAAACATTTTGTCTTCTGTGAAAATGAGGGGGAATATCTAAGGAACATGTTTGCACAGTGAAGACACCGATTAATTTTCTTACACCTTTGTTTCATCAACAGTTTGTGTGTGTGGCCTGAGAAAGTTCCCCTTTTCAGAGAGCTTTTCTCTTCGCCCCCAGAGAGCTTTTTTTTTTGTTTTTGTTTTCCAGCTTTATTGAGGTATAATATACAAAAAAAGAGTAAAGTGTACAATGTGATGTTTTACTGTTTGTATCTATTGTGAAATGATTGCTACAGTCACACTGATTAACCATCATCTCCAGAGAGCTTTTTGGACCACTACTGAGCCCTTCAGGGTAGCTGGGTGGGTTTGTCCTTGTTCTGACACATAGATATGTTGTTGTTGTTCATTCACTAAGTTGTGTCTGACTCTTTGCGACCCTGTGGACTGCAGCACACCAGACTCCTCTGTCCTCCACTGTCTCCCAGAGTTTGTTCAAATGTCCGTTGAGTTGGTGATGCTATCTAATCATCTCACCCTCTGCTGCCTGCTTCACCTCTTGCCTTCAATCTTCCCCGGCATCAGGGCCTTTCCTAAAGAGCTGGCTCTTCACATCAGGTGGGCAGAGTCTTGGAACTTCAGCTTTAGCAGCAGTCTTTCCAGTGAATATTCAGAGTTGATTTCCTTTAGGGTTGACTGGTTGGATCTCCTTGCTGTCCAAGGGGCTCTCAAGAGTCTTCTCCAGCAGCACAGTTCGAAAGCATCAGTTCTTTGGCGCTCAGCCTTCTTTATGGTTCAGCTCTCATGTCTGCACATGACTGCTGGAAAAACCGTAGCTTTGACTACACAGACCTTTGTCAGCAAAGTGCTGTCTCTGCTTTTTAATACATTGTCTAGGTTTGTCATAGCTTCCTTTCCAAGCCTTTTAATTTCATGGCTACAGTCAACATCTGCAGTAGATTTTAGAGAGACTCAAATAGGTAACGTTGATTGTGGTTTCCCTCACACCAGATGGACCCTCCACTGCTTTCTGCCTCTGCCAGCACAATTCTGTATTCACACTGTAGTGCAGTGAGTAATAAGTAATAATAATTATTATCATTTATTGCATCCTTACCATATTGTGAGCACTGTGCTAAGTGCTTTACATGTAGTATCAGCTTCTGCCACCCATGCAATAGGTGATTATTATCATTTCTCTTTAGTACTGAAAGAAACTGAGGTGAAAGGAGATTATATAGTTCACCTAGGGTGACATCTTCTCCATCAGATATTGACAAACTACCACCTGGGAGCAAAATCTGGCCCTCCACTTATTTATGTAAATAAAGTTTTATTGAAATACATCACATCCATTCACACTACAATGCCAGTGTTGAGTCATTGAGACCAGAGCCTGAAATATTTGCTTTCTGGCCCTTTCAGAGAATGCTTACAGACTCCTGTCCTTAGCTGAAGTCGTGATTGTAATACGTTTCAGGCCCAGAAGCTGAATTCATGATCTTACACACGCTAGGCCACCTCTGTAATTGCCATGCTTGCACCTGGCACTTTTCCTCCAGCAGGGTTTAAGTCTCTCTCCTTTTCTAGACCCTGGACTGTGAGTTCTTCGAGAGGAGGGATGCTGTCTCATTCATCTCTTTCACTTCTCTGCTTAACACAGCACTGGCTGCAGAGTTAAAGGCTCAATAAGTGTTTGTTGAATGACTGGATGAATGGGTAGGTGGATGATTCTCCCAGCACCCCCAGTATTGGAAGCCCCCACTTCCTACCCTCAGTCTAGTACTCTTCCCATTACAGAGTGAATGTGAGCGAAGCTGCATAAGGAGGGCCCTTGTCCAGTTTGCTCCTGTACGTCAGGGAGGGAGGTGAGTGATGTTGTCCCTGGCAAAGACACCGGCCTCATGGTTTCCGCCTCCCGCCTGCTGGCAGAGTAATGTGGAAGCAGCTGGCAGAAGCCAGAGTAAGCAATCTTTACTGTTCATCTGGACAAATCTCATGGAGTTGTCCTTGTCTGGAATTCAGGTTCTGAATGTTCCTGACACCCTATTCTATTCAAGCAGCGTGTGTCAACCAGCATGGTGAGCACAGTCCCGAGTGTGAACTCATGGAGCCCCTTTGTTGGAACTTCTGCACTAGGCCTGAAGGAGAGGAGGGCTCTGTCACTCAGCCAGGAATCCCAGGAAGGGGCCAAAGCAGTGTCACCCTCCTCAAAGGGCAGCTGTGAGGCCAAGCCCAACGGCAGGCCCAGAGGCATTTCATCCAATGTTAAGGCCACAGAAAATGAAGTCTCTAGCGGACAGCTTTTTTAAAAGCAGGGAATGCAATTCACATGGAGTTTACAGTCTTTAGGGTGCTGCTAACCTCCTTTCACAAGAGGAACCCCGTGTTTCATGAGCACTAGTTCCCTATCTGTGTGCATCTTAGCATCTTCCCATTTCTCAGGTTGGGAAATGATGGTGTAAAGAGCCCAGGGAGGAGGCAGTCTGGACACTTGAACTTTGGGCTATCTGGAGCCAAAGTTAGGGACTTTGGCCTTTCCCCGTGTTTGCAGTGACCCCTGGTGTGGCTTGGCTGTAGGTGAGGCAGCAAGGAAGGCTTTGACCTCAGACGCTGCTTCCTACCTGAGCCCTTAGGTGTCTGCAGCTCCACACAGGCCAAGTTCCCAGCATTGCCCGCTGCTGTCTGGGCGGTGACGGCAGCGCGGTCATTAGCCTCACTCGGAACGTTTCATGCTTTGATGCCAGCAAACCTCACAGGTTGCTCAGCAGGCACTGAGATCTGAGTTTTTCTCCATTGTCCATTTATGTTTTCAAGAATATTCCCGAAGTGTGGGGTGGCTAGGGGCTCTTTGGGAGCCAGAGGGGCCTCTCAGAAGTTAATGTTCCATTCCAGGTTATAATGGACAGCAGCTGGGATGTCTGCCTGGGCCAATTTGCTGTGAACAGCTCTGCAAACTTGGCCTCCAGGGGGGAATTTTCGAGTTTACTTACCCGTGGCGAGCACAGGTGTAACAGAGTGACAAAACTTGTTGGAGGTGGGGACACAGTGGCTGGCGCGTTTGCAGTTGGTCTTTTTCTGATGCGGCCACTTACTTTCTCCCTCTCTTTTCTTTCTCTGACCCTTATCATTGTGAGAACATCCCATGCTTCCGAGTTTTCTTTTCTTTTGAGCCTCTTTATTTCCAGTTTTAAAAACTAAGCATTAATTTACATACAATAAAAAATACAGGTTTAAAGTTCAGTGAGTTGTAATAAATATATATCCCCAGATACTCACCACCCCAATCAAGGTACAGAATATTTCTCATCCACTCTGGAAAGTTCCCTTGTGCCCCTTTCTCCAGTTGTTTTCCCTACCTTGAAGGCAACCACCATTCTGATTTTTATTACTTTGTAAGAGGCTGAGATATCTTATAAAACTTTATTACAAACAGAATCCTGCATTGTACATATACTCTTTCATGTCTGGCTTCTTTCACCCAGTGTGATGCTTCTGAGCTTTATCTATGTTGTTGTGTGTATCAGTATTTTATTCTTCTGTATCACTTTATTGTGTGTGTGCTCACTCAGTTGTGTCTGACTCTTTACGACCCCATAGACTGTAGCCTGCCGAGCTTCTCTATCCATGGGATTTTCCAAGCAACAATACTGGAGTGGGATGCCATTTCCTACTGCAGGGGATCTTCCCGACCCAGGGATCGAACATGAGTCTCTCACCTCTCTTGCATTGGCGGGTGGGTTCTTTACCACTAGCACCACCTGGGAAGCCCATCACTTTATTATTATCTGTTAATAATACCTCATTGTGTGACGAGACCACAGTTTATTTATCCCTTCTCACTGTATTTATTTCCTAGGGCCGTTATAACAAAGCAATACAAACCTGGTGGCTTAAAACACCAGAAATGTATTAACTCACAGCTCTGGAGGCCAGGAGGCCAGGTCAGGGTGATGACCGAGCCTTACTTCCTCTGAAGGATCTCAAGAATCCGTCCTTGCCTCTTCCAGCTCCTAGCAATCCTTAACATTTCTGGGCCGGTGGCTGCATCATTCCAGTCTCTACCGCGGTCTACACAGAGCCGCCTTCTTCCCTCCTCTTCTTATAAGGACAGCAGTCACTAGACGTCAGGCCCCCTCTAATCTGACATGACCTTATCTTAACTAGATTATACCTGCAAATACCCTATTCCTTGTAAGGTCATAATCATAGTTCCTGGGGGGGGGGTGGTTAGGGCTTCAGCATATCCTCCTCCCAACCCCCCCACCAAATTGGGTTCATTTATTTATTTATAGCTGCGCTGGGTCTTCATCGCTGTGCTTGGGCTTTCTCCAGCTGCGGTGAGCGAGGGCTACTCGGATCCAGTACTTGTGGGGCACAGGCTTCAGTAGTTGTGGCGCGTGGGCTCTGCAGAATGTGGAATCTTAGTTCCCTGACCAGGGATCAAACCCACGTCCCCTCCGTTGGCAGGCAGACTCTTAACCACTGGACCACCAGGGAAGCCCCTAACATATCCTTTTGAGGGTACAATTCAGCCCTCTACACTCACATAGATTGACATTTGGGGTGTTTCCAGTTTGGAACTATTGAGAATAAATCTGCTGTGAACATTCCATACAAGTTGTTTTCTTTTTCTTTCTGTCAATGTATATTTTCATTTCTCTTGGGTAAATACCTATGAGTAGAATTCCTAGGTTGTAGTGTATGTATATATTTAACTTTATAAGGCTCTGCCAAACTGGTTGTACATTTTACAGCTCACCAGCAGTGTAGGGAAAGTCAGCAAGTCTGCATCAGTGGTTCTCAGTGTGGGACCACTCTGACTCCCAGAGGAGATTTGGCAACATCTGGAGACATTTTTGTGTTGTCACAACTTGGGGGGAGGGTGCTGCTAGCATCTAGCTCCTGGGTGAAGACCAGGGGCGCTGATAAACATCCTGTAATGCATGGAGCAGCCCCACCTTTACCCTCCCCTCCTCAGCAAAGAGTTTTCAAACCCAAAACATCACCAGTGCTGATGCTGAAAAATTGTTCTATATCCTTGTCACCACTTAATATTGTCAGGCTTTTGTTTTTGTCCTTTTAATAAGTATGAAGTGGTATCTTATTATGTTTTTATTTGGATGAATTAATTGATTTGCATTCCCTCATCCCTGGAGGCACAGAAGGTAAAGAATCTGCCTGTAATGCAGGAGACCAGAGTTCAATCCCTGGGACGGGAAGATCCCCTGGAGAAAGGAATGACAACCCACTCCAGCATTCTTGCCTGGAGAATCCCATGGAGGGAGGAGCCTAGTGGACTATGGGATAGCAAAGAGTCAGACACAGCTGAGCAACTAACACTTTGGGGGGCTTACCAAGTGGCTCAGCGGAGAAGGCAGTGGCAACCCACTCCAGTACTCTTGCCTGGAGAATCCCAGGGATGGTGGAGCCTGGGGGGCTGCTGTCTATGGGGGTTGCACAGAGTCAGACACGACTGAAGTGACTTAGCAGCAGCAGCAGCAGCAGCAAGTGGCTCAGTGGTAAAGAGTCCACCTGCCAATCCAGGAGACACAGGAGAGGTAAGTTTGCTCCCTGGGTCAGGAAGATCCCCTGGAATAGGAAATGGCAACCCACTCCAGTAATTTTGCATGGAAAATTCCATGGACAGAGGAGCCTGGCGGGCTGCAGTCCATGGAATCGCAAAGAGTCGGACACAACTGAACACAACACACATGACTCAAGATGTTAAACCTTTCCTTGTCATTTAATCTCTCTTTATGTGAATTATCTGTCCATGTCTTTTGCCTATTTTTTAAGTGTTTATCTTCTTACTACTGTATTGTGGACCCTTTATCACGTTATGCTGTATGGATACTGTCTCTCAATCTGTAACCTCCCTTATCACTTTCATACAATTAGTTGTCTTTCAAAGAGCTGAAGTTTTCCATTTTAATGGAGTCAATGTATCACAGTTTCTGTTTAATGCTTAGTGCTTTCTATATCCTGAGAAATCTTTACAAATCCCAAAGTCGCTAAGATATTCTCCTGTTTTCTTTTCGAAGTTTACAGTTTCAGCTTTTATAATCTAGGTTCATTATCCATCTCCCATTAATTTTTGCACATGGTGTGAGGTAAGGGTTAAGGTATGAATATCCAGTGGTTCCAGCTGTTTTGCTGTAAGGACCACCTATTCCCCATTGAATTACCTGGTGACTTTGTTGCAAATAGATGAGCCATGTGTATGTGAGTCTATTCCAGGCCTCTTTTTCTGTTCTATTCTCATGCCAGTCTTACACTGTCTTGATTACTGTAGTCTCCTCGGCCCTGCTCTGCTCATCCATCTCCTGTTTTTTTCCCTCCCTAAATTTCCCCTCTTTCACTGGGCTTGGGATGAAGGCAATTGGGAGGAAACAAAAAACTATTTATTTCTTCCATTTTCATGCCTCTTTGCATGCCTCTCTCCCTTTTCATTTTCTCTCTCTCCTGTGCGTCTGTGTGAGTGAGGAAATTGACTTAGCCAGGAGTGAAAAGTAGTGCCTGGCTGCACCCAGCATTCTTGTCCTTGTTAACCAGTTTCCTAATTTTTTACGTATCCCCTGAGTTCTCACTCACCCCAAGAATGTCCTGTTTAAGCAGATTGGCCACAACTTATTCTTCCCCTTGTCTTTGATTCTGTTGACTTCTTGAAATCCTTGCCCTCCTCCACCAGTCTTCTTGGAATCAACAGAAAAAGGTCATGTTTCTCTCCTAATGAATGACTCATCAAGCCAGGACTGAAAACTCACAAACAGCCATCCCTATAAGGGATCAAAAATATTTCTTGTCTCCGTTGATTCTGTTTATTCTTGGCATGTTCCTGAGCATCTGGGCTGATGCCACTGGTTATGTCCTAGCATTGCAGACCCCCTGCCTGTCTGACGTGGCTCATGGAGTATCCAGCAACTCAGAAGTGCACAGAGGGAGGAGGGGGGCAAGGCTATCTTTTGCTAATGATCCAGAGAGATGATGCTTGTTGTGTAGCTACCAGCAGCAAAGCCACCTAAAGTCCCATGACTCTGCAGGACTACAGGGAAAGATTGTAGTGCCCATCATATCTGGGAAAGTCTGGTGCTTTTATATGCTAATGATCTTTAGAACCTGCCCTGATTCCTCAGTGTCTGAGAGGCGTTGCTGCTTATTTCCAGGTATACCACAGTGGTCCCCAACCTTCTTGGCATGAGGAACCAGTTTTGTGGAAGACAATTTTTCTACAGAGCAGGGACGGGCATTAGTTTTGGGATGATTCAAGAACACTGCATTTATTTTGCCACTTTATTTGTGTTATTGTTACATCAGCTCCACCTCAGATCATCAGGCATTAGATCCTGGAGGCTGGGGATCCCTGGTTTAAAAGATTTACAGCAAGTCCTGTCCCCCAAACATACGTTTTAAAGAGTAAAAAGTGAATGTTATTTGCTCAGTCATGTCCGACTCTTTATGACCCCATGGGCTGTAGCCCACTAGACTACTCTGTCCATGGACTTGTCCAGGCAAGAATCCTGGAGTGGGTAGCCATTCCCTTCTCCAGGGAGCTTCCCTACCCAGGAATTAAACTCGGGTCTCCCACACTGCAGGCAGATTCTTAACCATTTGAGCCACCAGGGAAGCCCCATTTTACTGTACACTGAAATAAATAGTAAGAGCAGGCTTTAAAGGTGGCTTGAATCTGAAATACTTACCTGAAAAATTTAGGATTTCCATTATCTTTAAATGATTTTCCTTCTTAAATCATAGACTAATACTTCAATGTAAAAAACATACAATAAATATTTGCACAACTTCCAAAAGACTCAACTTAAAAGAACTTTTTATTATAAAATGGTTTAGGACTCCCTTTGAGAATTCCTTGGTGGTCCAATGGTTAAGACTTGGTGCTTTCACTGCTATGGGCCTGGTCTGGGAATTAAGATTCCATAAGCCAGGTGGTGAGGCCAAAAAGAAAAAATAAAAACAAGGTAGAACATAAGAATGGTTTAGGACTCCCAAGAAGTTGTAGTGCAGAAGTTTCTTCCCCCAGCTTCCCGCTGCATGGATGGTGTCTTACTAACCACAGTATGTTGTCAAAACCAGGACATTGACATTGGTACAATACTGCCCACACAAGTGTGGATCTTATTTGGATTTCATCAGTTTTACATGCATGCTTTTTTTTCAGCTTTTTAAAAATTTTTTAAATTATCATATTGTCCAAAAGATGACTTAAAATAATTAAGGAAAATTTTGGAGCAAGAAAACCTGGGGGCAAATTTCATCTTTGCCACTTATCTGTGGGATCATGGGTGATTTACTTTCTGAGCCTCAGTTTCTTCCTCTATAAAATGGGGATAACTGTAGCATTATTGTGAGGCTTAAACAACTTATATGAGCATATAATGCTTGGACACTGTTGTAATTGGTTTGTTGAAAAGTCTAAACTCATCAGAGCATGAACATGAAGGAAGCAGTTTGTTTTTCCTGTAGTTGAGATAAGCTGAATGTCTCCTTTCCCATCCTTAATGACAACTTGGGCAGGTTTGTTCACTTTTGGTTGGAAAAACTTAAAACCAGGCTTGGCTTCCTGGGTAATGCTCTGGTTCGGTCTTCTGCATGAGTGACTTCCATTATAAGTGGGGAGCATGGTTTTCCCTGACCTGTCTTCATGCTCATACTGACCGCCTCTCCCGTCCCTGAGAACCACCCTCCTCAGAGGATCCCGTGGGGCCCATCTGGGGCACCACCCTTGGCCCCTTCTCTGGTGGCCACCTAGACATGGATAGATTCCACTCACCCACTAACCTGCAGGCTCCTTCCCCTGGACCCGTGGGAGCACTGGGGTCCCTTCTCACCCTGTCTGAGGGGGCAGAGATCTGGGATGAAGTAGAAAGTTTTTCCATTTTCTCCCCTGGCTCACCACTTCTGTGTCCCCTCAAAGTGTTTAGATATCTAGTGACCTCTCATCCATGGAAACACCTCCACCTGTGCTGTCCAATATGGTAGTCACTATCCACAGCTGGCAGTTATTTAAATTGAAGGCAATGAAAATGAAATAAGGGCTTCCCCAGTGGCTCAGTAGTAAAGAATCTGTCTACCAGTGCAGGAGACCAGGGTTCAATCCCGGGGTTGGGAAGATCCCTTGGAGTAGGAAATGGCAACCCACTCCAGTATATTTTGCTTAGAAAATCCCATGGACAGAGGAGCTTGGTGGGATACAGTCCATGGGGTCACAAAAGAGTCAGATAAGACTTAGGGACCAAACAACAACAAATTAAACAAAATGAAACTTTCAGTTCCTCAGTTACACCAATCGCATTTCAAGTACTCAGTAACGATGTTTGGGCGGTGGCTGCCATATTGTGTAGCACAGGTATAGAACATTTCCATTATCACAGAAAGTTCTTTTGGACATTGCTGGTCTAGACATCCTTCACCTTCATTTCTTCCAAGAACTGTCCCCCACCCTTCTCTGCTTGGATGGTGGCATTAGAGCATGGCTGTAGCATCAATATTTCAGCAGCTGTCTACTCAGGATATGAGAAGCCTGTTTCCCTTTTCTTGCAGATACCCCAGGGAACTGAATTGTACATACTTTGTGAATTCTGTACCCTCACAAGGGCAAGACCACCCCATCCTCCTCCTCTTCTGTAGAGGAGGAGGTGGCAGTGATCACTGGGATGTGGGGCTGACTCTGTCCCCTCCTTGCTACCCTGGTGGGAAGGAGTCTGGTCCCAACTTTAGCTTGTCGGCAGTTCTCTTTAGAAAGTGGAGCTATGTGTTTCATTTTTAACTTTGGGCCTAAGCCATAATTCCAGGATAGTAGGAGAAATCCCCCTTGATATCCTATGACACTGTCATTATTAATAGAATCATTCTGACCATATATCCTTCTAGACATGCCTACAAGTATGGAAATATCTTGCCCTCCACTTCTTCTCTACACTCTTATATAGCTGTTCATTTCTCACATGCATGTCCCCAAATTCCTACTTCAACTAGAATTTCCCTTTTTAGATAATATCACATCATGTTGATGCCCATGGTTCTCTAGTGATCCTCATTTTAGTTGGAGATTTCCATTCTTTCCAGAGCTTTGATGTTATAGATAGCACAACTGCAAGCATCTTGGCGTATATAACTCCTTGATTTGGATGATTTCTTTGGAGAGATTTTCCCAGAATTGGGACATGGGATTGAATTTATGAACCTCTTAACTCTGTCAGAGCTTAAGGTGGCCCCCCTTCCCGCACCCATTGTGGATCTAGTGGCTGATGGGGCTGTAAGAGTCTATCTAGGTGACGTGTCTATGTGTCACCTGTGCAGACTGCACACACCTGTCTTTCCTTTCCAGTTCCATCTCATTCTGTTCTCCCAGCCCTCCTACCCCAGAGATTTTGCCTATGCTGTCTGCTTCTTCTATGTGTTCCTTTCTCCCCCTTTAATTAATTTCTCTCTGTCCTTTAGATTTCTGATCTAGGCTCCAATGTCATTCTCTTTGAGAAATCTTCCCTCACTCCACGACCTTCAAATACATCAGACTCCCTTGTCAAGAGTGACGCCCATTCTTCTCCATCATAGCATTTGGCATGGTGTGT
This sequence comes from Budorcas taxicolor, assembly GCF_023091745.1. Classification (NCBI taxonomy): domain Eukaryota; kingdom Metazoa; phylum Chordata; class Mammalia; order Artiodactyla; family Bovidae; genus Budorcas; species Budorcas taxicolor. Next base: position 57,505,375 of record NC_068926.1, read on the forward strand.
GCTTGGATGTTCATTTGTGTAATAAGTGGACTGGTGTTTGAGTCCTTTATTAGGACACACAGTGGAGCTCAGCACCATGTGCCTGGTGAGTGCCTGGCATTGGGCAGTGTTGAATGAATACCTGCATCTGAATGTCAAACGAGGAGACTGCCAGTCAGGATGTCTGGGCTTTTATCTTGTCTTTGCCTCATCTCACTTTGAATAACTCCTCTTTGGGAATGGAAACCAATCAGGGATTAAAACCAGTCTGAAGTCTATGAATGGGCTTCAGGGGCTGTGAGCACCAGGACATTATGTGTACAAGTGTGGTGTGAACAGGTGTGTAGCTTTCATCAGATTCTCAGAAGTGGGGGAAACGAACCCTCAAAGTGATGATAACTGTCATCCTAGATGATCGTCAGGGTCTTTGCAGCACTCAGGAGCTAGCTGTCCTTCTCTCATTCTCTGCTGAGCTTTGAATCAGTTGAGAAATACGAGTAAAGAAAGATGCAGATGGGGATCAAAATACTCCCAATCTGGAGAAGGATGAGGTAGCATAGGGGATACACTGGCCCAGTTCTTCCTCCAAACTTTGAGTTACTGAATCTCCCTCTCTCTGTGGAAGGAGTGATGGTGGGTGAAGAGGGACCCTGTGTGGGATGTGGGTGGAGCTTCTTTCACGTGGAAAGATATACTAAAGGTTTGAGAAGTACCTGCCTCTCTTCTCCCTACCTCCTTCCGCCAGTGGTCTCAGAAACCTTGTACAGTTCTGGTATCTTCTGAGTCCAAAGGGGTCTTAGAAGCCTCATCTTCTTTCACCTCCTGGTTTACTTGAGTTTTACCAAAACAGTTTACTATGCAGTTAATTCATGTGCATTTTGCAGAGCTTGTGAACTTCAGTATTTAATAGCGCCAGGCAGGAAATTCAGACAGACAGAAAGGGCCTGGTGTAAAATGACAAATGGCAACTCACATTCTGCTTCAGACAATAGGGCAGGGTGGGGAGTGGGGCCAGCCAGAGAGCCCGTGCCCCCATCTGCACTCCCCATCTCCAGCTGACTGTTGCTGTGGAGAATGCAGGCTGTACGTTGCTTCAGTTTATCAAGTGAAGCCAGAAGTATGGCACTTTTTTCATGTGAAATTTCTCTGTTAATAAAATGTTGCCAGCAACTCCAAACTTAAGTCTCGTATTGAGCCAGATAAAATTTGTCTGCTGTCCAAATGGTACTGTATAGGTCACCCCGTTGCTTACTAAATTTAAAGTCTTATACATTCATTTAACAAATATTTTCCTCGAAGTCCACCAAACTAGAAAGCCTGCTGGGTCCACTGCAGGGTGGTTTGTTGAAAGTCCTCTTGGGACTTCCCTGGCAGTCCAGTGGTTAGGACTCCGAGATTTCGCTGCTGAGCGCCCAGATTCAATCCTTAATGGGGAACTAAGATCCCACAAGCCTTGCAATGCAGCCAGAAGAAACCAAAATAATAATAAAGGTTGGAAGTCATCTTTTTCAGGGAGATGGTGACTCTATGACATCAACTGGACCTTGTCAGTGTCTCCACATTCAAATTATATATGGCAGAAGGGACACACGGAAAACCAGCTGAAAGGCCATACTTTGCCAGGTCTGCTGTTGGCATATGTCTTGAAGCCCATGCAGAAGGAGCTGAAAAATAGTCTGGGGTGTTGGGTAATTGTTTTAACCCCTCCCAGGTCCTTGCCAATTGTCACCTTATTAATCTTCATGTCATGGAGCCTGGCTTGGAGGGCAGAGCTGGATTTATGAAGTCCACACGTTTGTTTCTGACTGGGCATGACACATGTGACCCTCAGTTTCCCCATCTCCCCATGAGCCATCTACTCACTAACCTTGTGAGGTGGCCAGGAAGGTGACCAGCAGGCCAGGATTTCAGGGTAAAAGTGGAGGTTTCTTGGTGGCATTCCTGGTGGCAGGTTTTTCTCAAGTAACAAGACTAAAACTCTGAAGCCCACATTAATTTAAAACCCCAGTAATCCAATTCTGAATTATTCCAAGTGGAGTGACTTGTCTGAAGTTTACTTCTGAAGATCAGGACCTTTCCTTCCATGGACAGTGAACAGTTGAGTTTCAGTAAAATGATCCCAGTGAAAGTGACCCTTTCATGAACTTCTGTGCATTCTCAGTGACTTTAGAAGAGGCTGTTTGTGGTTAATTCATAATATAGTTATAAAGGATTCTTAGTGGCACCTATGGACAATACTCTGTTAAACCCAGATGGAGTTGTTGCATTAATTGAAAGTTATAAAAGTAAAATTCTTTTAAATGTGCTGTACTTGATCTCTTTTTGCTTTAGAAAGGTTTCTTTTGGTTGCGAGTGATGACCTCTCAAGTTAAACTGACTTCTCCCACAAAATGCACTTGTTGGCTTTTGGGACTGCCAAGTTCAGAGGCATTCAGAAGTCACTGGCTGCAGGTATAGTTGTATCTAGGTGACTGAACAGGGTTGAAGAGACTGTCTGTCTTGACCCTTTCTCCATGATAGTCTAGTTTAGCTTTCTTGTGGTGGCCTGCTTCCCTCAACTCCATGTCTCAAGTAGTTGCAGACTTATCATCCAGTGGCAAGATCAACTCTTCTTTCTTGAAGGTTCCTCTAGATCAACTTCAGTCTTGTACCCTTCCTCGAAACCGTCACTGTGTCCAGGGGGATGGAATAAACTGATCAAGACAGGCATACATACACCTGTCTGCCCTACCCTGACTATGTGGGTGAAGACCAGGGAAAGAATGGGTCCTTAATAGAGCAATGATTATGCATTTGTGGGAACCAGAGGAAGTGGATGATAGGTAGACTAAACCTACAGGGTTTCTACATTTTGAAAATAATTGAAACTTCAGCCCTGCTGCTGCTGCTGCTGCTGCTAAGTCACTTCAGTCATGTCCGACTCTCTGAGACCCCACAGACGGCAGCCCACCAGGCTCCCCCGTCCCTGGGATTCTCCAGGCAAGAACACTGGAGTGGGTTGCCATTTCCTTCTCCAATGCATGAAAGTGAAAAGTGAAAGTGAAGGCGCTCAGTCGTGTCCGACTCCTAGTGACCCCATGGACTACAGCCTACCAGGCTCCTCCATCCATGGGATTTGCCAGGTAAGAGTACTGCAGTGGGTTGCCATTGCCTTCTCCACCTCAGCCCTAGGTCAGCCTAATTAATATAGAGCTCTCTCGAGGGTACAGTTGTCAATGGGCAGTTGTAGTACAAGAGGAAGCTGTCTGAATAATTAAGTTTCCCTTGACATCACTGTTACTTGAAAGATCACCCTGAGTGGCATGGGAATGTGGCTCACACACTGACTTTGACGAACTTGAGAAGTGTGACAGTGGACTTGTCTTGCCAAACTCCTCAGCTTCTGGAATTCTGTCCCCAGGGCAGGAGGGATGTGTCACTTGGGAGAAAGAACCAGTATTGATTCCAGAAGTCAGACCATGAAAATCAGAATTTGGAAAGGATGGAGCAAGTTAGGTCATAGGAGCCAGGGAGGCAGGGGAAAAAACGCCTTCGGGATTTAGAAACAGTCAGAAAACCTCATTACAGAAGAGCTTACATCTATAAAGACTTTTTCCCAGGCACTTTCCTATCCATTATCTCATTTGAGCTACACCACAACTCATGTATTTGGCAGGTCAGAAATATTCATTTGTTGCATAAAGAAACCAAGACCTGTTGAGGTTAATTGACTGGGCCAACATCAGAGAGCTAATTAGTAGGAAGTCTGGGAATAGAATTGGGGAGGTCTAAACCAGTGCTACTTAATAGACATATAATTTTAAAAACTTTACCCACTCCAGTGTTCTTGCCTGGAGAATCCCAGGGACAGAGGAGCCTGGTGGGCTGCTGTCTATGGGGTCTCACAGAGTCGGACATGACTGAAGTGACTTAGCAGCAGCAGCAGCAGCAGTAGCCACATTTTAAAAAAAAGTAAAAAAAATCACCCAGTGAACAGATGAAATTGATTTAAATAATTTATTTCATCTTGCCCTGTAAATCTCAAATACCATTTCACCATAAAGAAAGCTGAGCACAGAAGAACTGATGCTTTTGAACTGTGGTGTTGGAGAAGACTGTTGAGCGTCCCTTGGACTGCAGGGAGGTCCAACCAGTCCATCCTAAAGGAGATCAGTACTGGGTGTTCATTGGAAGAACTGATGTTGAAGCTGAAACTCCAATACTTTGGCCACCTGATGTGAAGAGCTGACTCATTGGAAAAGACCCTGATGCTGGGAAAGATTGAGGGCAGGAGGAGAAGGGGACAACAGAGGATGAGATGATTGGATGGCATCACTGACTCAATGGATATGGGTTTGGGTGAACTCCGGGAGTTGGTGATGGACAGGGAGGCCTGGTGTGCTGTGGTTCATGGGGTCACAAAGAGTTGGACACGACTGAGCAACTGAACTGAACTGAACTGAATGGATATAGTCAGTTTAAAAACTTGAGATATTTTACATTATTATTTTTTTCCATATGAAGTCTCCAAATCTGGTGTGTGTTGTATACTTATAGCTCATCTCAACTCAGACTACCCATATTTTAGTTGCTCACTAGCCACATGTGACTGGTGGTCACCATACTGGATGGCACAGCCTAAGCTGTACTTGCTATAACAGGTGGAGGTCATACTTTGGCATCAACTTTTCTGGGTTTATCAACTTACCAATTCGGTTCAATACCTATTTGTTGAGCATCTGTTATGTGCCAGATGCTGAGAATATAATGGCAAATGAGAAAGACTTGATCCCCACCTCTGTGGAATTGATGTGCTAATAAGCGAGGTTGACACAAAACCTCCCTTTCACTGAAATGAAATTAATAAAATCATTTAAAGTATACCCAGTGCTATGAGAGAAACACACATGGTGCTGAGATGGAGAATGATAGGGTTGTCAGCAAGGCCTCTCTGTATCAGAAGCTGAGATCAGAAGGATCACAGCAGTAGCTAGGCAAAGAGCTGGTGGTGTGGGGATGGAGGAGGGTGTGGTAAGGGGAAGAGAATAGAGGCCCTGAACAATATTCAAAGGTCCTGTGCAAGGAAAGCACTCACATGTCCCAGGAGCTTTCTGACAACCCGTGTGGGCAGAGCTACCTGGAGAAGGAGTTGGAGGAAACTCATTTGTCTTGATATCCAAAGGTTCTGACATATGGTAGGTTGTCAATGAATGTTCATTGTATGGATAGATGGATGGATGGATACATTAATGAGCTGGTGGATGGACAGATGGATAAATGAATGGATGGATGGGTGGTGTTGGTTGGATGGTTGGATAAATTAATGAATAGATGGATAGCTGGATAAATAAATGAATGGATGGACAGCTGCATGGACAAAAGAGTGCATGCCGTATGTATTGTCTACAGCTGCTTTTCTGCCAAAAAGGCAGTTGAATAGTTGGAACAGAGATCCTACGGACTACAAAGCCTAAAATATTTACCATCTTGCTCTTTACGGAAAAATGTTTGATGATCCCTGGGTTATAAAATGGGGTCGGCAATAATACTGACTTCTTCAAACAATTGTGATTTAATGAGAGGAGGCTGTCCCTTGCCTGCTTCAGTGACTAGGCTTAGTTTACCCTCAAGGAGGTGGATTTTCTCCTTTGCATCCCCTCCCCCATTCTTCTCTGAACTCTCTGTTCATCCTTCCATGGACGGCTCATGTTCCAAGGCAGGTGAAATGGGAAATTGACTTCTCTGTCTGGATCAGAGTTTCCTCCTGAATGTGGCGTTTCATTTGCTTGAGGGGGTAAGGGTAGGATGGGGTGGTCTGTAGCTCATAGACCCTGCTGCCATCACCCCATGCTACAAAGCATGTGGGATGTCTTAGGGGTTCCATTAACATTAATTACAGCTTTGCTTCATTTCAAGGGAGCCCAGACTCTTCTTACTGCTCTCGGTAGAGAGAAACTTTGACTGCACCCCTTAATGAGAAAGTTGTGCTTCTCTCGCCACCCTGAAATTGTGAGCGTGAGCATGAATTTAGATGAGAATTTATGTATCCAGGGGCAACGCAGAGAGGCAAGAATTCCCCACATACCTGCTCACTACCAGACGAGTTTTGTTCCAGGCATTGGGCAAAAATATAGGAGCACCGGGTAGAATTTCTAGATTCCCAGGGTGAAAGCCAGGGGGCTGTGGGAGCGATTGCCCATGGCCTCCACATAGTACAAACCTTCTCAGCCTTGACACTGTGGACATTTGGGGCAAGGTAATTAAGGGGCTTTCCTGTACATTGGAGGGAGGTTAATAGCTTCCCTGGCCTCCAATTAGGACACTGCCTCCCCCCAAGTTGTGACAACCAAAGACATCTCCTGACATTACCTAATGTCCCCTGGAGGACAGCTCTGTCCCTGGTTGAGAAGCAGTGGTATAGAGGGAACCATCGGCTGTGGACACCTGTGTGAGTTAAGAGACAACTGTTCCAGGTTTGGGGCTTAGAGGTCAGACCAACTGGCTTCAAGTCCCTGCTAGCTGTGTGACCCTGGGCATGCCACTTAACCTCTTGGAGCATAACTCCTGCTTGAAAGGTCATTGTAGAGATGCTGTGGGATGGTTTCAGTGAAGTGCTGGGCACCAGGGAGGGCCTCTGTGAGTGTGGATTTCTTTCCCTGCTTCCTGCCCCCGACTGCTACTGTCTCCTTGTCCTCCCTGCTCCCCAGATCCTGGGAGTCTTTTCCCCTCTGAGCTGATCCGTAAGGGCAGATGGGTGCAGGCTTCATTCCAGGTTTTCCCCTGTTCTTCTCTTGCCTTTCTTCAATGAGATCCAGCATAGGAGAGCACCTGTCGGGGTGAAGAAAAAGTTGCATTTGATTACTTAAAGTTCTCTTCAAAGAATGGTGCGGTTTTCTAATTTGCAGCTGCATGAAAGAGTTCCACCTGCGGCTCCAAATAGAATAATAGATCAGTGAGATTCGAACCTTAAATCCGATCATCCTCCTGGAACGGTGACAGGCATCCGGATGAATATTTAACGAGCCCAGCTTTGATAATGAAAAGCTGCTGCTTCCCCCGATCCTGCCCTCAAATCAGAAAAGAAAATTCCTCTTCTTCATTCCAGCCTCTTAGATGAATGAGGAAAGGACAAAGTAAAATAGTGGGGAATAATTTGCCTTTCCCAGCCCTGAAACATCACAAGTAACACCATGCCGCCCAACTCATTTAATTCTGACTTCAGAGCAATGAGTTGCTGGCATCCAGGGAGCCCGAGGAGTTGAGACTGAGTCAGCCTCCGGGAGTAATTTGTGTTTTTGCTGCATCCCCTGGGGAGCAGCCCCATTTCACCTCTCCCTCTAGAAGCCCTTTTGCTGGTATTTGCTCATCAGGGCTTACAGAAAACAGGAGGGAAGAGAGGGCAAGGATATGGTTGTGGAGGCTGGACCGGCTTTCCTTTGCTTATCCTGCCCTGTCCTCTCATCCCTCCCTCTCACTGTCCCTGACCATCCCTCCCCTTCCCCTATTTTAAATGATAAAGGTAAGCTGTGCTTCTGTAACAGACAGATGACACACAAGTACATAGAGTAAAACAGTGAGGAGTCCCCCTTCCCTCTAGCCCCAATTTTACTCCCCAGATGACTGCTTTCCGTCCTTTGCTGTGCATGGTTTGGGGGAATAATAGCCAGCATGCCAAAGAATCTGTGTTAGTCAGGGTTCCCAGAGAAACAGCCAAGAGGGTGTGTTTAGCTCTGTCCTATCTCTAGATTCTCTTTGTCTCTGTCATTTCTATCAATATTATCTCTATCAGTGTCATTTATATCTATGTCAATACCATCTACCTCTATATCAATACGTGTATCTAGATCGATATCCTATATATCTAGTCAGTTCAGTTCAGTTCAGTCACTCAGTCGTGTCCGACTCTTTGCGACCCCACGGATTGCAGCACGCCAGGCCTCCCTGTCCATCACCAACTTCCAGAGTTCACCCAAACTCATGTCCATCGAGTCGGTGATATCTATAGCACCTACATTTATATCTATTCAGAATTTGAGGATTGACTCGTGGGACTGTGGGGGCTGGAAAGCCCAAAATCTGCAAGGCAGACTAGCAATTCCAGAGTTGATGCTGCAGCCTTGAGTCCAGAGACAATGAGGTGACAGAATTCTTTCCCACATGTCGGGTGCTGTGTTAAGCCCTTTAATGGTATCGTATTTGCTCCTAGAGATACCTGGAGTAACAGGCAAATTTGGCATTGGAGTACATAATGAAGCAGGGCAAAGGCTAACAGAGTTCTGCCAAGAGAATGCACTGGTCCTAGCAAACACCCTCTTCCAACAATACAAGAGAAGACCCTACACACAGATATCACCAGATGGTCAATACTGAAATCAGATTGATTATATCTTTGCAGCCAAAGATGGAGAAACTCTATACAGTCAGCAAAAACAAGACCAGGAGCTGACTGTGGTGCTGATCATGAACTCCTTATTGCCAAATTCAGGCTTAAATAGAAGAAAGTAGGGAAAACCACTAGACAACTCAGGTATGACCTAAATCAAATCCTGTATGAGATTATACAGTGGAAGTGACAAATAGATTCAAGGGATTAGATCTGATAGACAGATGGACAGAGGTTTGTGACATTGTACAGAAGGCAGTGATCAAGGCCATCCCCAAGAAAAAGAAATGCAAAAAGGCAAAATGGTTGTTTGAGGAGGCCTTACAAATAGCTGAGAAAAGAAGAGAAGCTAAAGGCAAAGAAGAAAAGGAAAGATATACCCATTTGAATGCAGAGTTCCAAAGAATAGCAAGGAGAGATAAGAAAGCCTTCCTTAGTGATCAGTGCAAAGTAATAGAGGAAAACAACAGAATGAGGAAGACTAGAGATCTCTTCAAGAAAATTAGAGATACCAAGAGAACATTTCATGCAAAGATGGTCACAATAAAGGACAGAAATGGTATGGACCTAACAGAAGCAAAAGATAATAAGAAGAGGTGGCAAGAATACACAGAAGAACTGTACAAAAAAGATCTTCATGACCCAGATAATCATGATGGTGTGATCACTCACCTAGAGCCAGATATCCTGGAATATGAAGTCAAGTGGGCCTTGGAAAGCATCACTACGAATAAAGCTAGTGCAGGTGATAGAATTCCAGTTGAGCTATTTCAAATCCTGAAAGATGATGCTGTGAAAGTGCTGCACTCAGTATGCCAGCAAATCTGGAAAATTCAGCAGTGGCCACAGGACTGGAAAAGTTCAGTTTTCATTCCAATCCCAAAGAAAGGCAATGCCAAAGAATGTTCAAACTACCGCACAATTGCACTCATCTCGCATGCTATCAGAGTAATGCTAAAAATTTTACAAGCCAGGCTTGAACAGAATGTGAACCGTGAACTTCCAGATGTTCAAGCTGGATTTAGCAAAACCAGAGGAACCAGAGATCAAATTGCTGACATCCGTTGGATCATCAAAAAAGCAAGAGAGTTCCAGAAAAACACCTACTTCTGGTTTATTGACTACGCCAAAGCCTTTGACTGTGTGGATCACAACAAACTGTGGAAAATTCAAGAGATGGAAATACTAGATCACCTTACCTGCCTCCTGAGAAATCTGTATTCAGATCAGGAAGCAACGGTTAGAAATGGACATAGAACAACAGACTGGCTCCAAATAGGAAAAGAAGTATGTCAAGGCTGTATATTGTCACTCTGTTTATTTAACTTATATGCAGAGTACATCATGTGAAATGCTGAGCTGGATGAAGCACAAGCTGGAATCAAGACTGCCAGGAGAAGTATCAATAACCTCAGATATGCAGATGACACCACCCTTATGGCAGAAAGTGAAGAACTAAAGAGCCTCTTGATGAAAGTGAAAGAGGAGAGCGAAAAAGTTGGCTTAAAGCTCAACATTCAGAAAACTAAGATCATGGCATCTGGTCCCATCACTTCATGGTGAATAGATGGGGAACAATGGAAACAGTGAGAGACTTTTTTGAAGGGGGGACTCCAGAATCACTGCAGATGATGACTGCAGGTGACTGCATGAAATTAAAAGATGCTTGCTCCTTGGAAGAAAAGCTATGACCGCCCTAGACAGCATATTAAAAAACAGAGACATTACTTTGCCAACAAATGTCCATCTAGTGAAAGCTATGGTTTTTCCAGTAGTCATGTATGGATGTGAGAGTTGGACTATAAAGAAAGCTGAGCACTGAAGAATTGATGCTTTTGAACTGTGGTGTTGGAGAAGACTCTTGAGAGTCTGATGGACTGCAAGGAGATCCAACCAGTCAATGGTAAAGGAAATCAGTCCTGAATATTCTTTGGGAGGACTGATGCTGAAGCTGAAGCTCCAACACTTTGGTCACCTGATGTGAAGAACTGCTCGTTAGAAAAGACCCTGATGCTGGGAAAGATTGAAGGCAGGAGGAGAAGGGGATGACAGAGGATGAGATGGTTGGATGGCATCACCAACTCGATGGACGTGAGTTTGAGCAAGGTCCAGGAATTGGTGATGGACAGAGAAGCCTGGTGTGCTGCAGTCCATGGGGTTGCAAACAGTTGGGCATGACTGAGCAACTGAACTATTTGCTCCTGTAAGTGACCTAGGAGGTAGGAATGAAGCTCAGTACCCCATCTTACAGGTGGAAGGAGTGAAGCCCAGTCACAAGAGTGTTCCTGTGACTGGGCAGAGAAGAAAGCCCCTCTGGCCAGTGATGTTTCTGAGCTTCTCCACTGCGGATTCCCTGACTGTTCCTAGTAGTCCCTGCCTTCTTGGAACTTAGAGGCAGAAATAGTCTTTGAACAGACAGTTGCACAAAGAGTTATACACATGATAAAACTGTGTTAAGGAATAGGAAGGGAAATAATGGGCATGATGAAGGATGAAGCCAGGAGGATCTGACTTAGACAGGACAGATGGAAGAAGCATCTCTGATTAAGTGACATTCAAGACAATCTCTAAAGGAAATGTTAGACATTAAGTGTTAGTTGCTCAGTCTTGTCCAACTCTTTGCGACCCCATGGACTGTAGTCCACCAGGCTCGTCTGTCCGTGGAATTCTCCAGGCCAGAATACTGGAGTGGGTTGCATGCCCTCCTCCAGGGGATCTTTCCAACTGAGGGATTGAACCCATGTCTTCTGCATTGGAGGTGGATTCTTTACTGTCTGAGCTACCAGGAAAGGCCAAGAATAATGGAGTGGTTAGCCTATCCCTTCTCCAGCGGATCTTCCCAACCTAGGAATCTAACCAGCGTCTCCTTCATTGTAGCTGGATTTTTTTTTTTTTTACCAGCTGAGCTACCAGGGAAAGCCCAGCATAATGGTACTTACCATTTATTCTTCCCTAATATGTATTAGGCCCTGAGTAAAAAGCTTTTTTGTAGCTCCTTTAATTTTTACAAGCCCAGATAAGATTATTCTTAGGGTATAGATAAAGAAATGGAGACTCCAAAAGGTTAAGTGACATGTCCAAAGTCCCACTCCCGCAGCCTGCAGGGACAGACCCAAATTTGAACCCAGAACTCCAAAGCTTTTAAATCCCACAATGCACTTGTTTCTGTCTACACTTTGTTCCAGTATCAGGTTCCTTCTGCCTCAGCATCCAAGGCTACCGGAGGTTCAGGGAGGTATGAGCATCCCAGCTCCCCTATAATCCACCCCAGGAACCAGCTTTCTGCCCAGCCCTGATATGAACATTTTTTCCATAGGGCACTCAAATGTTCTATTATTTTCATTCCCCCCCAGTGCTCAGAAACTCTCTCATTTCCTTGTGCTCCCCGCCCCCATTTCCTTGTTAAATAAAAGATGAGAAGCAGATAATGAAATCCAGATGCCCTCAAGGCCTGCGATGTCACCTGCCAATTTTTCTGTTGGTCATTTTTTTTTTTTCTTTAAACAAACAGCAGCGATGGTTTGATGGTTCGGAGCAAGAGGCCATATTCAAATGGCATCATTACCTGTCGGGCCTCGCTATATTTTATTCACTCATTTCTCTCCTTGGATTTAGGGCTCCAATTCAATATTCCAATTGCCTTGCAGACAATTTTTCAAATATGTCTCAAATGCCAAAGGTCCTGTCCATATCCACCCCCTTGAGGGCTGAGAGCCGTCTCACTCTGTGATCTTCTTTCTGAGGATAAGAACGGTGTGAAACTAGACTCTTTGTGATCAAGTGTATTTAGTACCTGTCTCTCCCATGGGCCGGTGGTTCTCAATCTGGATGGTTCTGCTCCTCAGGGGACTTCAGGCAGTGCCTGGGTCCGTTCTGGCACTGTTGGCATCTGACGGGTACAGCCCAGTGATGCTGCTTGATATCCTGCAATGCGTGGGACAGCTCCTCTCATCAAAGAATTTTTGTTGTTTAGTTGCTAAGTCATGTCTGACTCTTTTTTGCAGCCCCCATGGAATGTAGCCTGCCAGGCTCCTCTGTCCATGGGATTTTTCCAGGCATGAATACTGGAGTGGGTTGCCATTCCCTTCTCGAGGGGATCTTACCAACTCAGGAATGGAACCTTCATCTCTTAAGTCTCCTGCATTGGCATACGGGTTCTTTACCACTAAGCCACCTGGGAAGCCCCAACAAAGAATTACCTGACCCCAAAAGTATCGAAGCTGAGTGATCCCGAATCAGACTGTGACTCCCAAGGGAAGCTGTTGTCTTCAGCACTGTGTCCCCAGGCTAGTTCTGGGCACTCAGCAGAGACTCAACAAATGTTGGTTGAACAAATAGTCTCATTTGGCCACTCTTAGCGGGAAGTTTGGGAAATGGCCCACCCACATCCCCCGTCCTTCCGCGGTCCACTCCAGCAACCCCCAAATCTGTGTAGTTTTTTCACTTGTTCCTTTCCTCATGCCCTTCCTTATCTTCATCTCCTGGCTGATTCCTGTTTACTCTTTAACACTCTGTTCAGGGATCACCTCCTCCAGGAGGCCTTCTTTGACTCCCTTAGGCTATGCTCTCTTCTGAGCCCCATCACACTCTCCTCTCACCCAATCACAGTGCTCATCACTATGTGAAGTCCACTAAGTTGTGAATAAGTCCGGCCCCTTCCCTCCCAAATGTCTCCTCTGTATTGTAACCTACCACCTGCTTCCCCTGACTTCCTGTTCCTGCTGACCACCATCCCCTGATCCCCTTTCAGGGAAAAAAATCATATAGAGATTAAGAACTGACGTTTTTGGATTTGCAAGCTGTATGAGTCTCCCAGGGCTGCTGTAACCAATGACCACAAAGTTCATGGCTTAGATAACAGACGCTTATTCTCTCACAAATTTGGAGACCAGAGATCTGCAATCAAGATGACCTCAGTGTTGATTCCTTCTGGAGTGCATGCCTCTCTCCTAGCTTTTGGTGGAGGTTGCTGGCAATCCTTAACGTTCCTTGGTTTAGAAACTTATTACTCGAATCTTTACCTCGTCTTCGTAAGACCTTCTCCTCTGTGTGTCTGAGTCTCCAATCTCCCTCTCCTTTTCCTTAAAAGACACTAGGCATTGGATTTAGGGCCTATCCTAAATCTTTGATGATCTCATCTTGAGTTCCTCAATTACATCTGCAAAAAATCTTACTTCCAAATAAGGTCTCATTCCTGCTTCTTAAAGCACTTGGCCTGTGCATCTACAGTAGCAGCTGGTCCTCACTCCTTCCCACCCCAGCCCCGGACAACCCCTAACCTATTTCTGGGTCTGTAGATTTGCCTCTTCTGGGCATTCCATATAGATGGAATCTTATACTGTGTGGCCTTTTGTGTCTGGCTTCTTTCACATAGCGTGACGTTTTCAAGGCTCTAGCATGTGTCAATACTTCATTCCTTTTTATGGTTGGATACTATTCCATTGTATGGATGGACCGCATTTTGTTTATACCCTCTTCAGCTGAGGAACATGTGGGTTGTTCGGACTTTTTGGCAATTATGAATAACGCTGCTGTGAACATTTATGTAAAAGTTTTTGTATGGACATACGTTTCCATTTCTATTTTAACCCTTCTATTTGTGATAGTATATATTTTATCTTTATAGCCATGTTTATAGCCATTTACAGCCACGTTGACCAGCTCATTTTGGGGAAAATATAATCATATTTGTTCATTTTTTGGGGAAACAAAATCATATTTGTTCATGTTTAACCTACGTACCATAAAATATATCCATTTTAAATACAGTGAATGCATTTTTAGTAAACTTACAGAATTGTGCAGCCTTCACAATATCCTAGTTTTAGATTGCGTTCATCAGACCTTATATCTGCTGGGAGTTAATTCCTGCTCCTACCCCAGATCCAGACAACCGTCAATCTGCTTTCTCCACATTATGTGTCTCCACAGATGTGACTCGGCCACGTTAAAATCTGTTTTGCAAGCAGAATGGTTACTACTTAGAGAAGATGCTATGCTTTCTGAATGTCTATCCATGACGGAAAATGTGGATCAGGGACAGGTGACTTGGGCAGGTGATTTTGCCTCAGTTTCCCTAGATGTGATATGGGATTGATTACTATAGGATTGGAAGTTGTAACCAGTGAATATGTTCAAAATACTCAGCTTGATGGTCTTTGTGTGGGAGGTGCTCAGCAAATTTTGGGCATCCTGATTACCTCCTCACCTTCTCCTAACAACTCTGTGAGGTTGGTGCAGCCCCATTTTACAGATGAATATACTGAGACTCAGAGCAGTAGATGGAGGTGCTGGGAATGAATTCCAAAATCAGTGGCTTTCAGAGTCTGGGCCCTTTCACTTCACTGGCTTCTCAGATTTTGCAACAAGAAGAATTCCCAAAGAGGAGGGGAAACCCCCACCCCAACCTTGCCTGGTGAGTTCTGAGTGCTTTGTTACGGCCCCATCTCTCAGGAACCAATTAGGGCCGAGAGTACTTAGCTGTAAATGTGGTTTCTGGGTAAGGAAGGTAATAAGGCAGATGGGAACTGTCATATGCAGCTGCTCGCCACCAAGCTAAGGCCAACCTCGAGGCTGGGACTGTGGGATCTGAAGATATCAGGATGAGGACTGGGTTAGGCACCTCTGCTGGGGGTCCCCTGGAGCCCTGTCGGACTGGGTTAGGCACCTCTGCTGGGGGTCCCCTGGAGCCCTGTCAGGGAACCTCCTATCATGCATGGAAGAGCTAGGAAAGGGTGTCCCTGAGCCACATTGCCCTGTGTCCTGTGTCCCCGACTCCAGACTCCTAATGGCTTCTCGACAAACAGGAGGCCCTGTTGCATAATCCAGAGAGTGTGGGAACAAACGGACAAAGCTGACATTTCTTAACTCAGGTTGAGAAACTGCACATGTATGCATCTCCCACTCTGGGAACATCGTTTGCCTAACCCCATCTGGTCGTAGCTTTCTTGGGGAACCTTCCCTGGCCCCTTCACTAGGCTATGTGCCCCTGATCTTCTCTGAGAGGACCACCCTTCCATAGCACTTTCCGTAGTTTCAATGAAGCCATGCTTTATGGAATGAGCTCTGAGTCCCTTGGAGGCGGCACTTGGCTAGTCTCGTCCACACCACACCCCCAGCATTTAGTCCAGCATCCCACACAGTCTAGGCCCTTTGTGGGGCAGGTGATGAATAAAAGGCCAGACATCAAGCTCTTGAGACCTTGCCCTACTCTTTAAATGTAGAGTTAGTAGCTTCTAATGGAAACCACCTCAGCTCTAGATCCTTTTCCATTGCGTCCTGAGTGTGGTATATTACAGAGGTCAGAACACTCGTTTGTAAAGGGACAGATAGGAGATACTTCAGGCTCCCTGGGCCATACGGCCTCCGTTGCAACTAAGTGCATTTACCATGTGCAAGCAGTCAGAGATGGTATGTCAGTGAGCGGACTTGGTTGAGTTGCAATAAAATTGATTTACAGAAACAGGTGGTGGATCAGATTTGGCCAGAGGGCCACAGTTTGTTGACCTTGGGTGTGGAGGGCCATAGGCAAAAGACTGGAAGATCTGGCATTGTGAAACCTGGGCCCAGAAGAGAAAGGTGGTCCAGACCATGTCTTTGAATTTGGAAGGGGATTGTTTTCAGGGTGTGTGTGTGTGTGTGTGTGTGTGTGTGTGTGTGTGTGTATGTGTATGTTTGTGTGTGTTTTCAGCTCATCAGATCCTATGCAGTGATTTCCATTGGAGGGGTCAGAATAAGTGGAGTGGACCCAAGTTAAAAAAAAAATCTTTGGTTGGAGACAAAGAATTCTATGGAAGTCTTGGCTTAGAGAGTGTTTGTCTCAGTCAAGGTTGTAAAGGATGTAAGGAGCAGAAGTCCCTCCTTTTTAAGAACATTCACACTTTTACACACACAGTGAGATTGGGTGGAATGGTAAGGGTGCCCCAGGGAGGCTGAAGTTGGGAACCCAGGGGCTACTGCCCCCCCTGCTCCTCTGTATAACCCCTGTTCCTTTGCAGGTCAACCTTCCTGACTCTCTGCACATTCTGAGTGGCAGCCTCAACCCCAAGTTCACGTGCCCTCATAGTGCAGCATCTGCAGCTAGCCAACCATATACACTAGGCCCAATGCCAAAAATCCCAGGAGACAGACTCTGATTGGCCCTTCCTAGGTCCGGAGCCCTCTCTCATCCAATCACCTGTTGCTGAGACGGGGGTGCAGGGATGCATAATGCAATACTGGCTGAAGGGGGTAGCAGTCTTCACAGCGGGAGATATGGGCATCTTGAAAGATGTCTGCTAAGAGTAGGTGCTAGGGTGTTCTTCCTGGTGATTTTCAGGATTAGAAAGAGCATGAGCAGTGAGCTGATTGAACAGTGAGCCCCCCTCCCCGGCCAAATCACATCCATCCGGAACTATAGGATGTGACCTCATTAGGAAGAAGAGTCTTTGCAGATAAGAATCAAGTTAAAGTGAGGTCATTCTGGATTAGGGCGCACCCTAAATCCAGTGACTGGTGTCCTTATCAATAGAGGAGTGGGACACTTGGAGACACAGAGTCCCACGGAGGAGAAGGCCATGGGAAGACAGAGACAGAAACTGGAGTGAATGGTTACACACCAAGGAGTGCCAAGGTGTGCTGAGAGCCCTCAGAAGCTGGATGCAGGGTTCTTCCTGGGAGCCTTCAGAGGGAGCGTGGCCCTGCCAACACCCTGACTGTGAACTGCTGGCCTCCAGAAAATAGATTTCTGTTGTTTCAAGCCACCCAGTTTGCAGGAGTTGATAACAGCAGCCCAAGGAAATGAATACTCAGAATAGCTGTATTGCTCAGATAGTAGTTGACATAATAGTGATGTAGGGGCACCAAGGCTTTCCACATATTATCTCATGTGATCTTTACAACAGCCCCCCGAGAGAGACATCATTATCATTCCCATCCTTCAGATGTAAAGCATGGGGCGGGGTTTAGACCCAGGCATCTGATACGGAGCCCATGTTCTTTGACACCTCTGCCTCTTGGCATTCCAGGGGTCCGATTCAGTGATCTTCCTTCTCTCCCCAGCCATCTGGGTCTCCAAGGTTGCCTTCATTGCTCAGTTATTGAAGCAACACAGAAGTAAGCTCCAAGGTCAATGTCAGCTGGGTTCTTCCGGCTTCGCCCAGTACCAATTTCCCCATCCACGCTGGAAACAGGCTTTTCCACTTGTCCACTTAGCTGGAGATGGTGGTGTGCGGGTTTACAGTCCTTGGAGGGAAAGACACGTTTCTGTCACTGGAAATGATGGATGTGAAAGATCTTTCAGGGGCACCTGCAGCTCAGGAACTGAGCTGGGTGATGAGCCCAGGTTCATCTCCAAGGCATGAATAGGAACATCTTCACCTGTGAATACAGAATGTCCTTCTCAAATTCAGATAATCCTGAAGATTACAGGTCTTCTATTGGAACCTCACAGAAAGCAGTGCACGGATCAAATAATACCCCCAAGTGAGACTCAGCTTTTACCCAGAAATCGCCTGAATGCCTTCTATTTATGTTGATACATCCCAGTTGTGGGCATGTCCTCTTTTGCCCTCTCCCCTCCCCCCCAACAGTTTCTTTGCAAAGTGAAGAGACTAGCTGATTCCACTGCTTCTTTCTTACACTGAGCGGAGAGAGGGTAATTTCGGTGCTCCCAATCCAGACCCTGGTGCAGTTGGAGTGCCCAGCATGCAGATTGGGAGGACCGACACTCCAGCAGGGCAGGTCTGGAAGAGGCTGATATTTATTGGGTCTGCTTGTGTTAATTTCCTTTGGCCTCTAATCCTGCTCTCTGGGAAGATTGCTGGGTAGCTGTGAGTGTTTGATAAATTCAGCCTAGCCTAGGACACACGAGTGGTTTTTCAGCAGGAGGTGGAATTGCCTTTTAAGAACTTCAGGGAGCAATTTCTTTGCCGTTATTTTTGTTGTTGTTGTTGTTGCGGCTAAAGGGATCAGTGTCGTGAAGTGTAGACAGGCTTTCCCCCTTCCAGCGCCTAGACTTCATGACTGCAAAACGACTTGGTGGTGTTCTCCCAGGACCCCTGCCCCAACACCAGAGCCAGGGTTGGGCGAGTAAGGCGCATATGGAGTGATGTTTACAGAGATGCTCACTCGGGGCTGGGCCAGTGCCTGAACCTTGGCCCCAGCTACCTCCCCCAGCTCCGCCTAGTTCCAGCCCTGTCTAACACGTTGTTGGCGTTCCATGAGTACTTGTTGAATGAACAAATGAAATCCTGTTCCACAGCTTCAATGAGACTATGCGTGCATGCTGAGTCCCTTCAGTCATGTCCGACTCTGCAACCCCAGGGACTGTGACTCTAGGCTCCTCTATCCGTGGGATTCTCCAGGCAAGAACACTGGAGTGGGTTGCCATGCCCTCCTCTGGGGGATCTTCCTGACCCAGGGGTCGAACCTGTATCTCCTGCACTGCAGGTGGATTCTTTACCGTTGAGTCACCTGGGAAGTCCCTGAAATGAGACGGCTGCTGCTACTGCTGCTAAGTCGCTTCAGTTGTGTCTGACTCTCTGTGACCCCATAGACGGCAGCCCACCAGGCTTCCTCGTCCCTGGGATTCTCCAGGCAAGAATACTGGAGTGGGTTGCCATGCCCTCCTCCGGGGGATCTTCCTGACCCAGGGGTCGAACCTGTATCTCCCGCACTGCAGGTGGATTCTTTACCGTTGAGTCACCTGGGAAGTCCCTGAAATGAGACTAAAAGAGGTTAAATAATTTGCCCAAGATTTGGCACATGGCAGCTCCTGAGTTTGTGATTGGAACCTAGGCTTGACTCCAGGGCCATCTTGCTCTCCCACCATGGCCCCCTGCTCCTTCCTGTTCAGTTCAGTTCAGTCGCTCAGTCATGTCCAATTCTTTGCGCCCCATGAACCGCAGCACGCCAGGCCTCCCTCCCAGACTCATGTCCATTGAGTCGGTGATGCCATCCAGCCATCTCATCCTCTGTCGTCCCCTTCTCCTCCTGCCCTCAATCTTTCCCAGCATTAGGGTCTTTTCAAATAAGTTAGATCTTCACATCAGGTGGCCAAAGTATTGGAGTTTCAGCTTCAACATCAGTCCTTCCAATGAACAACCAGGACTGATCTCTTTTAGGATGGACTGATTGGACCTCCCTGCAGTCCAAGGAACTCTCAAGAGTCTTCTCCAACACCGCAGTTCAAAAACCTGGCTTTCCTCAATTCCCCATTGTTTCTGGATTGGGTTTTTGGAGGAGGTTGATGAGTTTGAATTTAGACAGAATGAGAAGGAACCGAGTCCGTTGCTGGAAAACTGTCTTTTCTCACTTTTTCTCCTTCTCATCCCCCCAGGGGAAGCTGGCTGGTTTTCCCTTCATCCAGTCAATTGTCCAGATGTGAATAGAGAAAAATGGCCCTGAACATGTAATAATGTAGCTCTGGGAGATCTCACGCCAAGCTAAACACATCCCATTAGCCAGAGAGGAGCTTTAAGAAGGCCATGGTGTGCCGGTCACCAGCTCCAGCAGCTTCATTGAATTTTTCTCCTTTTGCAAATGATCAGAGTCTTGGCCTTGGTCTCTGGGAATATTCCAGTTTGGTGGAGGCATGGATAGAAATGATGCTTAATGAGGAAATTAGTTCTGCCCACACTAGGGAGTCTGGAAGACAAGATGTCCTGATTTGACACCATCCAAAGGCTCTGAAAGTTGTTCCTGAAAACTTTGATGTGGCTTTGGGAAGACAAGTCAGGCTAAATTGCCTGCTCACCTCAGAGACCTTTTCCCCCCACCCTTTTTAATTTGATGGGTCTATTTGAAGTCTGGCTATAGAACCTATTTCTGAGGTTCCCTGAATTACTCCTCCCTTCAATATTCAATTAGGTCTTCAGGGATCTATTATATATCAGGCACTGTGTGCACAGCTCTAGGGACAGGCGTAGAAGACCAATGTGATGCTCACCCTCATGGAGCACTGTTGATGGGGGAGATGATTGAATTCCATACCTTGGCAATGGTAACAGACATGACTACCAAGGAAAGGGGCATGGTAATGGGAAGAATTCTAACAGGGAGCTCGCGCTTAGCCAGTGACTTCAGGAAAATGTCCTTTAGGGCAGTTATGACTGAATTGCTCTCTGAAGGTGTAGGAGAAGTTAACTGGGGGCAGACAGAGACAACATCACGTGCATGCCCTGGGGTGGGCCGGAAAGCCTGTTACATTTGAATGCCTGAAGAAGGGCAGTGCAGGAGGAAGAGATCAAGAGCAAGTGTGAGGAGTGAATCCCATGGAGACTTTGGAGGCTGTGTAAATTTCCTGAAAAGTGAAAGCGTTAGTTGCTCAGTCCTGTCCGACTCCTTGTGACCCCATGGACCATGGCCCGCCAGGCTCCTCTGCCCTTCGGATTCTCCAGGTGAGAAAACTGGAGGGGGTTGCCATTGCTTCCTCCAGGGGATCTTTCCCACCCAAGGATGAAACCTGGGTCTCCTGCATTACAGGCAGATTCTTTACCGATCTGAGCCACCAGGGAAGCCCAAATTTCCTGGGGCTGCTATAACAATTTACCCTAAACAATAGGAATTAATTCTTTCACAGTTCTGGAGGCCAGAAGGCAGAGCAGGGGCGTAGCGGATGCCCCGCCCCCTCCATAGGCTCCAGGGGAGGACCTTTCCTGGCCTCTTCTGGCTGCTGGTGGCTTCAGGCTTTCCTCGATTTGCAGCTGCACCACTCCAGTCTCTGCCTCCGTCTTCGCACAGCCTTCTACTCTGTCTCCTCTTCAATCTGAAATCTCCCTCTTCCTTTCTCTTATAAGAACACTTGTCGCTGGATTTAGGGCCCCACTGGATAATCTAGGATTATTTCATCTCAAGATCCCTGACTTAATTGCATCTACAGGAACCTTCTTTTCTTTTAACAGGTTTTTATTCTGAGGTTGGGGAACAAAATACATTATGCTTATCTCTTTATCATGAATGCATAGGTGCGGTTTTTATACAAATGAGGAAAAGTGGCATGATCCCCATCCTGTCCGTGCCCCACATCTGAGCTTTGGGTCCCAAATGTACTTCCCCCGAAATAAGGCAACATTCACAAATCCCAGTGGATGTATCTTTTAGGGCAGGGGGGAGGGGGAAACCATTCAACTCACTACAGAGGTGATGATAAAGAATTTGATATTTATTTTATGACTTTGGGAAGCCACTAAAGGGTTCTAATCAAAGGCATGGCATGTCCAAATTTAAACTGTTAAAAAGTTTTCTCTTCTTTAATGCAATGAGAGGACTGGAAGGCATCGGATGTAGCCAAGACTTTTTTTCCTCCAGGAGAGAGATGCTGGGGCTTATCCTGGAGCAGTGGAGGGAATGATGTTGAAGAAGAGAATGGAAATAAACTAGAAGTTCCTTGTTATCATCTAGGATCATTTATTCAGTGTTGCCCTGCATGGTGGCACGGGTGTCGAGAATTGTTAAGAGGACGTTTCAGCAGTTTCAGCGAGCCGTTCCCCCTCACCTGAGATGCCGACATTTGCTCTCACACAGACAATTCCCCTCATTACGTGGCTTTCTTGTGAATAAATGTTTTCTTCTGGGCAGTTAATAGCATCCTCACCTAGTTAAGTACACACAGTGGCAGGAAGCCAATTAAAGCCTGGGAAGGCTTTATATATCTCCATATAGCTCCAAGGCATCAGTGCAGCATCATTATTTTCCAGTGACTTAAAAAAACAAAACAAAACAAAAAAACAACCGGACCAGTCCTGTGCAGCAGAAATAAATAAGAAAAGGCAATTTCGTGGTTACTGTTGCTTGCACTTCATTTGCATTTCTTGAAGGATCTTGCTCTGCTGTGGTGCTAGTTCAAATCATGGCTGGGGAGACAGAGTGGTATGTGGTGAGCTTAGGAGGCGAGTGGAGGGGGCAAGGAAGGTGGTTCTGCCCGGGGCCTCTGGGATCTGGTGTCCTGCCATCAAATCCTGCCTCCACTGCCCCATAGCTGTGTGTCCTTGGGTGAGTCACTTAGCCACCCTGTTTCCATCTGTAAAAGGGGATAATCCTAATGCCGACTTGATTGGGCTGCTGTGAGAATTAAATGAGATACTGCACTGACAATAGTCCACCAAAGGGTAGTGCTGATCATCACAGACGTTTTACGTAAACGCTACAAGATGGATTTGTTCACAGGCATGTGTTGAGTGCCTAGCACGTGCCAGGCACTATCTTCGGTGCCAGGCTACAAGCAGAACAGAATCTTGAAGGCCCTGTGCTCATGTGGCCTCACGGGGGAGATAGAGGTAGGTACATAAACCAGTAAGTATGCACAGTGTCCGGTGATGATTACTGCCACGAAGAAGCTGAGAGCCAAGGGAAGGGAACAGAGTGTGTGGGAGAGGAGGCTGCCACTTTATTTATTCATTTATTTTCTAGATTAATTTTTTTGGAGTATAGTTTCTTTACTAAGTTGTGTTAGTGTCTGCTGCAGAGCAAAGTGAATCAGCTATACATATAAAAGGACCCTGATGCTGGGAAATATTGAAGGCAGGAGGAGAAGGGGACGACAGAGGATGAGATGGTTGGATGGCATCACTGACTCAATGGACATGAACTTGAGCAAGCTCTGGGAGAGAGTGACAGGGAAACGTGTCGTGCTGCAGTCCATGGGGCTGCAAAGAGTCAGCTCAGGACATGACTGAGTGACTGAACAACACCAACAGATACATATATCCCCTCTTTCTGAATTTCTTTCCCACTCAGGTCACCACAGAGCACTGAGTAGAGTTCTGAGCTGTACAGCAGCTTCTCATTAGTCATCTGTTTTATGCACGGTGTCAACAGTGTGTGTGTGTCAATCCCGTCTTCCAGTAAAGGGGATGGCTACCATCTAGATAAGGTGGGTGAGATGGCCTTACTAATGAGGGCACGATGGAACACAGAGCTGAATGAAATGATGAAGCAAGCTGCATGGACTTCTGTAGAAAAAGACAACAGTGTGTGCAAAGGCCCTGAGGCAGCCAGTAAGACTCCATGGCCCCAGTCAGGAGACAGGCAGAAGATCAGTAAATGAGAGGTAATAAAACATCAGGGGGGTGAGGGGCAGAATGCAGCATGGGAGACTGCTGGAAGCCTTTTGAGGGGGAGCACTCAGGGAAGGTCTGTTTGAGGATCTTGAAGTCAGAGCGGTGTATGAAGTGCTAGGGAGCTCGTCTTTGGGAGCGGCTCGGCAGCATCCTTTTTGCTCCCCATGCTGAAGGGGCTTATGATCTTAGATAGAGGGAAGTGATGGGGCTGCTCTTAGCTGTGGGCCACTGCCCCAAAGGTCCCAGCGGGTACCACTCTGAAGTGGGCATGGAGCTCTCAATCCAGGTGTGCCTGACCCCTCACAGCGGAGCCACGAGCAAAGCTAAGAAGGGATAACAGATAACGGTGATTAAAACACATTCTCTGGGAGTACACACAAGAAGCCCTTAACAAGTGAGGACCTCTCAGGAGCTTGACTGAGAATGAGAGAAACAAACAGAGAAAGTGTATTCATTTCGTTAATAGCCAAGCACTGTGAACAGGATGGCATACATGACAGAAGTTTACTGTCTCACAGATCTGCAGGCTAGAAGTCCAAAACCAAAGTGTTGGCAAGGTTGGCTCCTTCTGGAGGAAGAGCCTGTTCTAGCCTCTCCTCTGGCCTCTGGCAGTTTCCCGGCAGACTTTGGTCTGTAGGAGCATCACTCTGCCCTCTGCCTTCATCTTCCCATGGTGTTCTCCATGTCTCCTCACTTGTCTGTGCCCAACTTTCCCCCTTTAGTAAGGACAAGTCATGTTGGCTCAGGGTCCCACCCTATTCCAGTGTGCATATGTGCATGCTAAGTTGCTTCAGTCATGTCACCACCCTGATAGCAATTCTGTGTGACCCCATGGACTGTAGCCTGCCAGGCTCCTCTGTCCATGGGATTCTCCAGGCAAGAATACAGGAGTGGATTGCCATGCCCTTCTCCAGACTCTAGTATGGCCTGGTCTAGATTTAACTGATTACATTTACAACAATCCTAGTTCCCAGTAAAGTCACAGTCTGAGTTACTGGAGGTTAGAAAATTGACATAGTTTGGGGGTAGAGCCCACTTCAACTCAGAGAGATCTGAATTATAACAAAGGGGTCTGGAATGTTTTTGTTGAAGGAAATGGCAGCCCACTTCAGTATTCTTGCCTGGAGAATCCCAGGGACAGAGGAGCCTAGTGGGTTGCTGTCTATGGGGTCACACAGAGTCAGTCATGACTGAAGTGACTTAGCAGCAGCAGCAACATATATATAGAACAATGCATGTTAGTATGTGTATAGCTCTTGGATTTTCATCAAATAAGCTCACCTGTGTGATCAGCTCCCAGACCAAGAATCTGAACATTACTAGCTATACAGAAGACTTCCAGAGGGGCATTTCATTTTTCATTATGTACCTTCTAATGCTGACTTTGATGTCTTGAAATGGTGTGGGTTTGCTTTACAATAAAATCAAGTTGAACTTGGAAATAAAGAACTCAAGCCTGTGGGCCTCCTAGGAGTGGGAGCGCACATGGGTCCCTCCATCATGGCGCAAGGAGAGCAGCTTAGCGCATTGTCTGTGCTCATGCTTTTCGGTGGAGCTTCCCAACCAGTGTCCTGTAAAATGGCTTAAAGGTGCATCAAAGCATTGACCAGCTCAGTCTCTTGGGTGCCTGGGGCAGCTGGACCCCATCATCTGTGTCACTTTCTGCATGAACCATGGGGTACACACAATTCAGGAGCCCAGCTTGACACATGTCATCTCAGGAAACCCTTCCTGAAACCTCAGGAGGCAGACGCTACTGTTAGTTCCATTTTACAGGTATGGAGGCTGAAGCTCTTGGAGGCGACTTCCCAGGTCCAGTTTCTTAGGTGTTTTCTTAACATCAACCGGATCTGGCAAGGGGAGGCCATGGATGTCCTCGGATGTCTGGAATCGCTCATTGATTTCCATAGTAGCTGCTCTTAGGGAAGGTTGGAGTGAGAAGGGTCCTTTGGGGAATGGTGCTCTCTAAGCCAACCCAGTCCCTTAATGAGAGAGGTTAAGCACCTGAATCAGCCCAGGTGCTCCACTGCAGAACTGGCACCTGAATCCCATTCCACCCCCTGAGCCCACAGAAAATGGCTCCATGATACCGCCTCTGGCAATGCAAGGACGCAGGACATCCCTTCCTGCAAGAGAAATCCAAGGTGTAAGAGAAACAAGTTCCAAGCTGGTCTGACTCCAGATCCGCATTCTTCTTGGCATCTAGTGCTCTGGCTGCTCAGATTATTACCATGACCCTTTGAAAGCTTGTGCAAGCTGTGCTCCTGAGAAATCCACTCTCCTTTAGAGTTCACTGTCCACTGGTTTCCTTATGATCCAGATAATATGTCGATCATGGGTGGAATGGGACCCCAAGGACACCCAAGCTGGGGCTCAGCAGCCTCCTCAGGGTGGCAGGTGGCATTGGATGTACTTGAGCAGGTCTGGGTTTTACAGCTCCTTTGCCAGTGTTCATAAACTTGGCATTTGCTTTTGGTGCTTGGGAAGCCCTGACTCTCTAATGAAACTGGGTCTGAGCAGGTGGAGAGCACGTAGCTAGAGGAGATATATGGAAAAGGTGGGGACCCAATTGGAGCTGGCTGATGGCTTCTCTCATTGTGGTGGCTGTGCACTTTCGTTCCCACAGTTTAACTTCCTTTGCCCAGAAACTCGCACCCTGGTTCTGCCATGGGTCTCGGTGGTCCTCTCTTTGCTCTACTTAAAGAAAAGCAGTTTCCTCTCCAAGCATCTCTCTTTCTCTCTCTTCCCCCGCAGGACTCTCCTCCCCAAACAGCATCACTGGATGGGTTATCCACTTGCTAACACAGTTTTAAAATTGTGATAAAATATGTGTGTGCTTAGTCACTTGGTCGTGTCCGACTCTTTGTGACCCCATGGACTGTAGCCCACCAGGCTGCTTTGTCCATGGGGATTCTCTAGGCAAGAATACTAGAGTGGGGTTCCTATGCCCTCCTCCAGAGGATCTTCCCAACCCAGGGATCAAACCCAGATCTCCCACATTGCAGGTGGATTCTTTACCATCGAAATCACCAGGGAAGCCCACAGATACTGGAGTGGGTAGCCTGTCTCTTCTCCAGGGGCTCTTCCCAACCCAGGGATCATACTGGGGACTCCTGCATTTCAGGATGATTCTTTACCAGTTGAGCTATTATAATATCAGACATGTCACTTTAACCATCTTTAAGTGTATGGTTCAGTGGCACGAATTGAACATTGTTCTGTAGCCACTACTATCATCCATCTCTAGAACTTTCCCCATCTTCCCAAACTGAAATTTTGTTTCCATTAAACATGAATTCTTCATTCTTCCCTTCCCCCAGCCCCTGAAAACTCCCATTCTACTTCCCATCTCTATGACTTTGACTATTCTGAGTACCTCATATAGGAGGAATCATACAACATTTATCCTTTTGTGACTGGCTTATTTCACTGAATGGCATCAGGGGTTCCTCTTTATTGTAGCATGTGTCAAAATTTTCTTCCTTTTAAAGGTTGAATCATATTCCATTGTATGGATAGATCGCATTATGTCTATCCGTTCTGTTGATGGACACTTGGGATGCCTCTACCTTTTGGCTATTGTGAATAATGCTGCTATGAATATGGGTAAACGAAGATCTGTTTGAGATTTTGCGTTCCATTTTGGAGGGATTATATACCTAGAAGTGGAATTTGGGGTTGTATACCTAGAAGTCTTATGGTAATTCTGTTTACATTTTTGAGGAACTGCCATATTGTTTTCCTCAACAACTATACCAGTTTCCATTTCCACCAGCAATGTGCTAGGGTTCCAATTTCTGAATACCCTCAATGCATTTGTAGGTCCTTTGGGTAACTCTCTTATGTCTTGCCCAGACAAAGTTCAAGGGCTGAATGATGACCCTTCAGCCATTGTAGACCAAGGAATATGGAATTGAGGAAAGGAATCTGTTTGAGTAGCAAGAGCAGAGTGGTTTAGCCCCAGGGTGGACTCAGAGAAAGGGTAATTCTTAAAGCCTGAGTTTGCTGCTCACAGGACAGATGACTTGAGTAAATGACGCTCCCTTCTAAGTCTTAGGTGTCCCAACTAATCAGTGGGATAACAGCAGGACCTGCTTTCTAGGTTTGGGAGGGTTCCATGAGACTGTGCATAGGAAGCGTCTAGCATAGAGACTTGACAGGAGAAAAGCATTCTGGGAGTATCCCTAGTATGGATAGAAGGCATCCCTCCACTCAGGAGTTATCACCTACTAATGCTCAGCCTTGGAATTCACAGACACACCTACTATCTGTCGTGCTTGTTGCTTCTCAAGGCCTGGGCTTTGAGATGCAGAGGTCTTTAGAAATGGTCACATCTTCAGTGACCTAGTAGAAATGAAGAGGAAGTCTAGATTTTGAAACGTGAGCTTCTTCCTCCAGTTCAGGAATGTTCTAGAATGTCAGTCCCGTCCTCTGGGCTTCCGTCAAGCATGGATTGGGAGTCATTTATTGCCTGCAGGTGGTTCATTTTATGTTGGTTCTTACTCCACAGCACTCTTAGATTCTCGTTTAAGTAAGACCAACAGAGAGAGGGTAATTCTTGAAGCCCGAGTTCACTGCTCACAGGACAGATGACTTGAATAAAAGAACACTATATGTCCCCCTTTGTCTCTCTCTGTTCACTTTCTGTGTATAGCTTCTTGTGGGAGTCCATCTCGTCTCCTCAACTAGAGTATCAGCAACTTGAGGGCAGGTACCTCTTCATATATCCTGCCCTATCGCTCGGTAAATATTTGTTCAGAGATTGAATGGATGTTCTGACTGGATACTGCCTCGGTTTCCTTACCTGTAAAATGAAGACGGTAGGACTAGTACCCACCAAGGAGTATTTGGAAGAATTAAATTGACTTTATTAATTTACACAGGAAGCCTGGCAAATCGGAAGTCCTTACTAAGTGTTATTTCATAGGGGTGACAGTTTGTTTGCAGTGTACTACGGAGCTCTAGGGAGAAGGCAATGGCATCCCACTCCTGTACTCTTGCCTGGAAAATCCCATGGGTGGAGGAGCCTGGTGGGCTACAGTCCATGGGGTCGCTAAGAGTCGGAGACAACTGAGCAACTTCACTTTGACTTTTCACTTTCATGCATTGGAGAAGGAAATGGCAACCCTCTCCAGTATTCTTGCCTGGAGAATCCCAGGGACAGCGGAGCCTGGTGGGCTGCCGTCTATGGGGTCGCAAAGAGTCGGACATGACTGAAGCAACTTAGTAGTAGTAGTAGTAGTATGGAGCTCTAGGGACTGCTGATGGTTAATATGATAGTTTGGGAAAACGTGAAACATTTACCAAGTATCCATTAAGCGTACACAGCTCTTTACACGCGTCACCCCATTCAATCCTCATGCCAGCCCTGGAGGGAGGCGCCAGGTCCATCCTACAGTGGAGATGAGGACGTGCAGGCCCGGGCCCTTGGAGTGACAGCTAGGACACAGCAGAGCTGCCATCTGGCTGCCTCCAGGATCAGGTGACATGTTCATCTTCCCCTTTCCTTTCCTAGTCTGATTCATCTTTTCCCTACTGTTTCATATCCCACCACACTAAGTATCTCATTTGTGCAACAAATACATTCCCTTGAAGCAAGACAAGAAGTATGTGGGTGATGTCAAGTTCTCTCTCGCCTGCCTGAGGTTGTTCTCCAGACTTTATGACACAGCTGAAAGAGCCCCTGAGTGCAGGCTGAGAAATAGTAAATGGTATCCCCACTCCCTGAAATTTTCAGGACTGAGTGCCATTCAGCAGAAGCCACATGGCCCTCATGCTTGTTTGCCTGTGGTCCTTTCTCAGAGGAAAGATTCTTTGCATGTCAGTGGCACCACCAAGCCCCACATTGCCCATCGTGTAATCAGAATCAGCTCGACCCTCTGCCCTCACCACACGCCTCTAAACCTCTTCCTTCTCCAGAGCTGTGGGAACCTTCAAGAGTAACTCTGTCCCCACACCTGTCCTGTTTCTATTTGCTCCTGGGCATGTGTGTGCTCAGTTGTGTCCAAGTCTTTGCCACACATGGACCATAGCCCACCAGGCTCCTCTGTCCATGGAATTTTTCAGGCAAGAATACTGAAGTGGGTCACCATTTCCTACTCCAGGGGATCTTCCCGACCCAGGGATCGAACCTGAGTCTCCTGCATTGGCAGGCGGATTCTTTGCCATGAGTGCCTCCTGGGAAGCCCCTGGGAAGTGATCTCAAGGGGTAGATAAAACAAGAGCTTAGGAGCTATGTCAACCCAGGTTTGAGTCCCTGCTTTCCCATTTCCCAGCTGTGTGATTTCAAGCAAGTGAAAAAACCTCTTTGCGCCTCAATTGTCTCCTCTGCTCTGAGATGGGGTAGAGGGCTGGGTTCCCCCAGGAATAAGCCTCTTAGATGAAGTTAAGCACAGTGGATGTTTATTATGGAGTGCTGTGGGGATCCACCCCTATGGAAGGGAGAGGGCATTTGTAGGAACAGACAGAGGGGGATGTCGAGTGGTGATGGAGGTCAAGTGAGACAGTCTCAGCCCAGAGACCCCATGGGAGCTCGGGAGCCAAAATGTTCAACCAGAGTTGACTTGCAATGGGTCCACATGGCCAGGCCTTTATATTCCTGTTTTTGGGTCACTGGATGAGGGCTTTCCCCAAGAGGTATAATCTTGGGTGAGCCAGTCCCTGAAGGGCAGCTGGGGAAACAGGTTCTTCCTGAAGGCACATCTGGGTGGCACCTCACAGCGTCTAGCACTCAGGGTGCACAGCACTCTTGGCTTCATGGATCTGTAATGAAGATTCAGTTTTGAAAGATGTGTATAAAATGGTATAGCGCTTGGATTATTATGCATGCTCTATAAATGAGAGTTACTAATATTGTTCATATTGGATCCAGCCTCAATCCCCCATCTTCCGTAAACCTTTCGCTGATTTCTAGAGTTGGAATGAATCCCTCCCACCCCGACCCCCACTCACTTCTGGAGAAGCTAGATGGTTATGTAGTTCCTGCTGAATTCAGAGGTTTCAGCAAGCAGGCCTGTAGCTTACTATCAAATTCCCAGTACCTGCACAAAGTAGACCCTCAGCCAGTGCTTGTCGAGTGAGGGCATCTCTAAGAGTCTTTTCTGTGACTATGTTATCCAGCAGGCAAGGAAGCTGAAGCCCAGAGAGACCGATGGATGTGGCCCATCACGGAGCCAGTAGTGACAAAACCTCCAGGTCTCCTGATGTCCATGTTTCCACTTTTGCAATCACCCAATGTCCCCATTTCTTTGGATGCCACCCTTTTTTTTAAAGTATTTTTTAAAATTGAAATAAAGTCACTTTTGCAACATCAAAATTCAGAACACATGAAACAAACTCTTTTGAAGCGAACAATGCAGTGGCATCTGGTAACTTCATCGTGTGCAGCCACCATGTGTCTAGTTCCTAAACATTGTCATCACCCCAGAAGGAAAGCTCGTACCCGTTAAGTAGTCACTCCCTGTGCCCCCTCCCGGTAGCCCCTGGCAGCCACTACCCTGCTTTCTGTCTCTATGGGTTTGCTGTTCTGAACATTGCACATAAGTGGAATCGCACGGTATGTGACCATCGGTGTCTGGCTTCTTTTACTCAGCGTCATGTATTCCAGGTTCATCCATGTTATAAACCTTCCTTCCTTTTCTCAGGTGAATAATAATCCACAGCATAGGTGTGCCACCACTTGTTTAACCATCCGTCCTTTGATGGGCATTTGGTCATTTTCGCCTTTCGAGTAATGCTGCTATGGACATACGTATACATGTATTGGGCTGTGTTGTTGTTTAGTCACTGTCATGTCCCACTCTTTTGCAACCCCATGGACTGTAGCCCATCAGGTTCCTCTATCCATAGGATTCCCCAGGCAAGAATACTGGAGTGAGTTGCCTTCTCCAAGGGATCTTCCCAACCCAGGGATCAAACACATGTCTCCTGCATTGGCAGGCAGATTCTTTACCACTAAACCACCAGGAAAGCCCACATTTGCCTGAGTACCTATCCCTATTTTTAATTCATTTGGAGATAAATCTAGGAGTAGGGTTGCTGGGTCCTGTGGTCACATCATGTTTGAACTTTCTGAGGAGCCACCAAACTTTCCCATGGCAGCTTTGTCATTTTACATTCCCACTAGGAATGGGCAAAGGTTCCATATTCACATCCTTGGCAACACTTGTTATTTTCCTTTTTAAAGATTTTAGCCACCCTAGGGTGTGTGAAGTGGTATCTCATTGTGGCTTTAACTTGCATTTGACTAATGACCAGTGTTGAGCATCCTTTCATGTTTTGGTTGGCCACCATTTGTAGATCTCCTTTGGAGAAATAGCTATGCAAGTCTTTTGTCCATTTAATAATTGGATTGTTTGTCTCTTTGTTCCATACTCTCTTCGAATCCACATTTGTCATTTCTCCTTCTCTTGAGCCCCCACCAACTGAAGCAGTAGCACCTTTCAGAGGTAAAGGAATATAGACGTGTAGGCAGCAGGGTCTGGGTGGAGTACTACCTCTGTGGGCCCTTGGGTAAGCAGCTTCCATTCTCTGTGCCTCAGTTTCTACATCTATAAAATGAGGACATGGTCCTCTGTTTCCTACATGAGCTCTAAAGATTGGGAGTAATGTAGGGGAAATGCTTATTCCAGTGCCGAGCATGGGGAGGCCCCCTGAGAAATGATAACCCTAATTAGCTTGAATACTATTCCTGCTCCTTGACTGAATTTGCGGCTCATGGCTGGGCTCATGACATATACTGTCTTTCTGGATGCTTCTGCATCCACTAGCGATCTGGGATGGATGCTGCAGATAGTGATGGAGACAGCTTAGGGATTCTGTACCAAAGCAAACAGGCAGGAGGGAGCCTTTTGCAACATCTTGATGGCTGTGTTTACACTCAGCACGGCCTTTGGTGGGCAGCCGTCTGTCTCTGTCAATCTGCCAAACCTCTCTGATCCATAATTCATCTTGATGCCGCAGTCACACTGAAGGCAGCAAAACCCAAAGGGCAGGCAGGTTAGCATATTCAAGAGGGAGAGGGGAGCCTCTTACTTAGTAGCTTCCCAGGTGCCTGTGGCATAAGGTGAGGGCCAGTGACTCAGTGTCCACTGCAGCTATCTTTCTCTGTAGCAGTGAGACTCCAGGTTGTATCATTTCCCCAAGACTTAAAGATTATACTTGACATTGCTCCCTCCAGTCTGCCAGTCGAGACGCCAGTTGCCCTTGATTCCCAGGCACTGCGGAACAAAGTGTCCAAAAGCACAGCAATTTTCTCACTGCTTTAAAAATCCTCTTGCGAAGCCTCCCATCTCTCCTCCCACCCTCTCAAAAAACATAGCCCCGATACTTTTGAAAGTCACCTTTGCAATGTGGTCACTCCATATTGGTCCCCCTTTAAAGCCCTGTTCCTGTTTTTGAGAAGGGATTTGCAGATTTTCCTCCAACTCAGAATCTGTTTGCCTGTGGTTGGAAAACACTGCCTGGCATTTAGAGATGTGGTTTCCGTGGAGATGGAAACATCTGCTGGCAGATCTGGGGACCCGCATGACCGCAGACCAGCTTTTGTGCCTGGCAGTAACTAGGGGCCCGGTCTCTAGATGTGGAGCAGAAGCCAGAGTGCTGTTGCTTTTTCTAAAGCAGCCCAGTGCCACAGAGCGAGAGCCCTTTGATGTGGCATTGCGAGAATAAGAATTGTTTTTGTTTTTTTTTTAAAGATCACTGCCATTTAATTAACCTATATGCTGGCAGCAATTAGTTTAAGACATCTGAGTAACACACAACCAGGTTCCCTTTATATCTGCTCGTGTCAAGGGCTTAGGGTAATAGTTGACTTGTTAGTTTCCTAGATTCATAGAGAGAGGCCAGGTTTTATTCATTCTTCTAACAGTTATTTCTTGAGCTCCTACTGTGCACCAGGGTCTTCTCTAGACACTGCCATGTCCCTGCCCTCACTGAGTCGGTATTTTAGATTAGACCATGGTCCATGGACCAACTCTGCCCACTGCCTGGTGTTGTAAATAAAGTTTTATTGGAACACAGTTTTCCTTCTGTCCTTCCCCTCTCTCCCTTCCTCCTTTGCCTTTTTTCTTTTCCTCTCTTCCTTCCTCCCTCACTCTCCTTTCTCCTAATTTCCTTCTTCTTCCCTTCCATCTCCCCTTCCTTCCAAATTACACACATTACACTCATGGTAAGCATTTTCACTTACCTTTCACATACACAGTCAAATGTGGGAGTTTCTCCAACTCTCTTACTCCCACCACCCTTCTTCTGTGACCTTAAATACATCATAGGAATATATAGTAAATATATTCAAACATTGCACAAATGCATCTATACATATTTTTATATATTTATATTTGTAGAGATGAGATCACACTAGATGTGTTGCTGGGCAGTTAGTTTTCTTCATAAATCACTCTCTGGTGGCATTTTCCCCATCTGCTCATGGAGAACAGGAGTTGGCAAACCAGGGCCCCAGGTCAAATCTGGTCCACTGCTGGTTTTTGTAAAAAAAAAAAACAAAAAAAAATTGAATTAGGACACAGCCTCACCCATGTGTTTATGTGTTGCCAAGGACAGCTTTTGTGCTTCATTGGCAGAGTTGAGGAGCTGTGATGGATACCCCCTGGCCTGCAAAGTCTGTAGAATTTGCTACCTAGCCCTTTATAGAAAAAGTTGGTTGATCCTGGCTATAGAACTACCTTACCCTTTTTCAAGATTGCATAGTAGTCTAAAGTGTGGATGTATTGTATTTTATTAAAGTAAAGTGAAGTGAAAATCACTCAGTCATGTCTGACTCTTTGAGACACCATGGACTATACAGTCCATGGAATTCTCCAGGCCAGAATACTAGAGTGGGTAGCCTTTCCCTTCTCCAGGGGATCTTCCCAACCCAGGGATCGAACCTAGGTCTCCCTCATTGCAGGTGGTTTCCTTGCCAGCTGAGCCACCAGGGAAGCCCTCTGCTTTAGTCTCTGTATGTACTCTAGGGGGGACCCACTAACTCAGGCTCTCTCTGTGATGCCTCCAGTTTGACATAAATATTGTGAGCTTTTCTGATGGGGAGGGTGGTGAAGCTTTAGCTTTCAAGCTTGCACCAGAGATGGGCAGTGTGGCTTCTGCAGCTGTGTCCCCATGGCTGTCTTGGGGAGCGTGTTTCGGTGATAGCTTTCGTCTCTTCTGGCATACTCTCGCCCTGATCTGGCCTAAACTCTCAGACCTTGAGGTCTGGTCCTTGGAGAACCTGAGCAGATGCTGGCAAGGCAAGTGGTCCTTCATTTCAGAGTGTCAGCCTGTGCCACACCTGCTGGTAACAGTATAGACCATTGGTGTTGAATTGGCAGACAGGGCAGTGGTTCTCGGGAGTGTGGAAGTGGTTTTGGAAAGCCCGTTAAAATGCAGATGTCTGGGCCCCACCCCAAAGGATTTGAGAAACTCTAGAGTTGAGCATATACTGCCCAGCACAATGAAAAAGGGAACCATAGACATTCTTGGAAAAGAAACTCAGTTTCATTGGCTCCCTCAAGGGTGCACTAGGGGTCTTGGATTGCAAATGACGGAAGCCAATTCTAGCCGGCTTACACAGAGAATGGACCTACTTGGAAGATTCTGGGATAACTCTCAGGATCTACTGGAAAGCTTGGAAAGGAGCAGGATCCAGGGCATCCCAGAGGCTCTCATATCAGGAATGACTTGAAAGGGTTTGGGGGAGCTGCCATAGATCAGCTGAGCTTCAGAGAGTTTTTTTCCATTGTGTCACACCATTCAAGATTCACATTCCCTGGAGAGAGTCCGATGGGTCTGATTTGGCACCTGGTGACTTGGGGTGGGCAACGTCTGTTCCCTGGTGGACACCTCCAACAAGATTGTGCACAGAGGAGAGAGAATTCCCCCAAACAGTGGGGGTGGGTGGGTGGTCACAATCAAATGTCCACTGTGAAACAGCTGGACAGGCCATTGGCTAAGAATTTTAAATACCTGAGATGTGCTGAGCAGAGAGAAATACATGGGCAAGCGCATTAAGTTACAGTCCCTGGTGGACCTGCCTTCTGTATTATTTGATCCCCAATGAATACATTTTGTATCATAACAAGTCACTGTTGGATGCAGAAGTTGAAACCAGGTGGAAGGCCTTGGTTTGAAAAGCAAAACAAAACACTGATTTCAGGCAACAGTGTTCAAACTCACATAGAAAAAGGGTTTCAGACCTTCTTCTCGGAGTCGCCATAAGATAGTACCGACTTATCGAAAATTCCGCACTGCTGGGATCATAGCGCCGAGGTTTCACCATGCTCATGCTGACTCATTTGCCCCCAGAGAAGCAAGGGGTAGACAAGGGGTCTGGAGAGGTTGTCCCACAGTATAAATAAGAAGGCTCAAAGCCTTGCGGTTTCTGACCCGCCGAAGGTCACGGTGTAAATCTGGAGGAAAGAGGGCAGAATCACAGAATTGTCACAGTGAGGATGGATGAGCTTTTAAGGATGATCTGCTCTAAGCCCTCATTTTATGAGTGGAGTGGCTGAATACCCGCTGGGGTTAAGTGGCTGGCCTGAGTGCCCAGCCGGTCCTGGTGCTGTCTGAATCCTGCCCAAGCCCTCAGGGCTGTCAGAGGCTGCTGTCTGTCTTGCCGGCTCTGATGGACGCCTTTCATGTGGCTCTTGGAGAACCACCAGATTGAAATATGTGCTTTTTAGGCTTGTCTGTAAAGATTCACTCCCAATTAATTTTTCCCAGGGTAAAGGAAGCTTCTTTGAAGAGCTTTATAGGTGGCACACACAAAAAAAATCATGGTTTCCTTGAAGAAACATTTCCTGCCAACCTCTAGCTTTGCAGAGAGAAGTCTCTCTGCTGGCCCACCACCTGGCAGACAATTGTCAATTCTGCCTTTGCTTAGGATGCTGACCCTTAATCAGTGCTTTCATTGGGAGATAAAGGGGCATTAAGAATGCATGTGACAGCTTGCCTCTGTGCCCCAAGCAAATTCAGGTCTCAGGGAGGCTGCGATATATTTCAGGACCAAGAGCACCGAGGTCAGACAGAACCAATTTCAAGTCCTGGCTTCTGTCCTTCCTCACGTGCAGTGTGACCCTGGGGGAGTGGCTCAGTCTCTCTGATCCTCTGTGTCTTCACCTGGAGATGACGATCCCCGTTTTAAAGACTAAAATGACCAAACACCTATACAGTGCTTAGCACAAGACTAGGCTTATCATAATGGCTTAATGGATGGTGCCAAGATACCTGGACTGGGAAGGGACAGAGAGACAGCTTGGCAGATCCCTGCTTTGACAGGAAGGGAAACCAGCCTCCAAGGCCGCAGTGACCTGCTAAGTAATGACGGAGCCAGGGCAGCAGCTCAGCCTCCTGCTTCCATACCCAGAGATCTTATCAGCACAGCACATGACCCTCTCAGGGTCACCCTGGACAGGCCACGCCATCCCCGGTAGGGTGGGTGTCCCGAATGGTGGTAGTGGTGCTGCCGAGTTTCCCTTTCCCGGCCTCTCCTCTCTCTGTCTCCTTTGGTTGCTGTTCAGTCGCTCAGTCATGTCCAGCTCTCTGTGACCCCAGGAACTGCAGCACGACAGGCTTCCCTGTCCTTCACTATCTCCCCGAGTTTGCTCAAACTCGTGTCCATTGAGTCAATGATGCCATTCCAACTGTCTCATCCTCTGTCGCCCCCTTCTCCTGCCCTCAATCTTTCCCAGCATCAGGGTCTTTTCCAATGAGTCAGCTCTTCAGGTTACCAAAGTATTGGAGCTTCAGCATCAATCCTCCCAGTGAATTATTCAAGGTTGATTTCTTTTAGAATTGATTGGTTTGATCGCCTTGCTGTCCAAAGGACTCTCAAAAGTTTTCTCCAGCACCACAGTCTCCTTTAGGGTTTCTGATTTTAGGGGATGTTTGGTTAAATGATTCTCTGCCCAGGAGGAGGCCAAGAGAAGCAGGAAGAAGCCAATACCGGCTGTCACTTATGGGGCTGATGAAAGCCTGTCCACATCCTATTGTCCCCAGGGAGACAGCAAGAGCAAACCTCTGTACCAATTCATCTTGGAAATTGTCTTTTCTTCAGGCCAGGGGAGGGGGAGGGAAACCTAAAAGAAAACATCCAGCCACATGCCCGTGAAATCTCTGTCCAAAATCAGTCATCCTTTCTAATAATGAGGGCTGTCATGAGCCTTGGTTCATTCGGAAATGACGGCCTGTGTAAATATTTGGTCTGTAACTGATTTATGAGTTGGGGAACAAAAATATAAGATTAGTTCCTAATCACAGAGATGCAGGAAAATCAGCGGGCCTGGATGCCGGCACAGATCAGGCCTGGAAGGCAGAATTGAGGGTGGCTGTCTGGGTGAGCTCAGATGGGGTAGCTGGAGAGGAGCCTCCGGGTCATCCCACAGGTCAGAAGCAGCATTGTCTGTGTCCAGGTCAAGAACTGGTCGAAACTGCAAGATGCCTGGCTTGCAACTGTAAGATTGATTGTCCCCAGCCAACCCCCGTATCAACAACCTAGACAGCTCTAGAACTGCACAGGCACTGCTGTAAGATGGGAATACGTGTGGTCAGCTCTTATGGTGGGATTGATAAAGCGATTAGGAATTGGCTTTGAGGTCAGTGAAATCTGTGATCATGTTCCTAGCCTTTATCGAGCTGTGACCTGGGCATGTTAAGTGTGGAGAAACCCAGTTACCTTCACTGCAAAACGGGGGTCATAATTGTTCCTACTCCAATGAGATAATATGTCCAGAACACAGCATCTGACCCCTTACCTCTCAGCCGGGCCAGTCTTAATGCTGACATTAGCAGTCCTAAGAATACTGGAATTCAAACCCCACCCCCCTCCCCAGGTGGCTGATGTGGGCACATACCTGTCCTGCAGGTTAACCAGCCCCACAACCACTTCATATAGAAAATGTCTCCTACCAGAAATAAATGTATAGGGTGGGTGCCAGCCTGGCACCCCCCACCTATGGCATCGAGGCAAAGTGGGTGTACTTGAGGGTCCCCCATCTCACTCGCTGCCAGGAGGAGCCCCCGAGCATTCAGGCGATGGTATAGTGGGCACACTTGGACCTTCAGACATTCATTTCATTAACTGAACTCTTATTATGTGTCAGACTCCATACTGGGCCCTGGGGATCCACACAGAACAAGTCACACACGATCCCTGCTCTCCTGGTGCTTCCAAGTGGATGAGAGAGGTCCATGTTCATCAAATAATTAGAAAAACAGATGTGTATTCCAGAA
Organism: Budorcas taxicolor; assembly: GCF_023091745.1. Lineage (NCBI taxonomy): Eukaryota > Metazoa > Chordata > Mammalia > Artiodactyla > Bovidae > Budorcas > Budorcas taxicolor. Next base: position 57,543,976 of record NC_068926.1, read on the forward strand.
CGGAGCTAGAGCTTGAAAGCATGTCCAGGTGCTATGACAAGACCCAGCCTACCCTGGACAGAAGGGCTCAGGATGAGGAAAGGAAAGACACCAAATGAAGTCCAGCAGGCAGGGGTGGCAAGCTCATGGGATGAGCCAGGTGATGGGAAGTGGGAGTCGGGGTGAAACAAACCAGAGGAGTTTTCCTGCTTTCAGGTGAGTCCAGACCCTACTAGGACGGGGTTGGCAAGCTGCAGCTCACATCCAGCCCAGCGCCTACTTTTGTGGGTATTTTATTGGAATATACCCCGTCCGTTCATCACTTGTCACCTGGGACTGACTGAGCTTGTGCTACAAGGGCAGAGCTGAGTAGCTGTGACCGAGAGCTTAGGGCTTGCAAAGCCAAAGATGCTTACTTTCTGGCTGTTTACAGGAAGTTTGTCGACCTCTGCACTGGAACATCTTTCCTTTCCTCTCCTGATCATTTTTTTGTCTCCTGTACTATTTGTGCTTGGGAAATCCCATGGACAGAGGGGCCTCTGGTGGGCCACAGTCAATGGGGTCACAAAAGAGTCAGACATGACTGAGCAACTAAACAACAACTCACCTTGGGTCTGAAGTGTATGTTAGTGGATGAGAGGAGAATGTGTGTATGAGGACTGTTTGCTCTTCCCTAAATCAAGTCTTGGTAGAAATCTATTGGATATTGAGAGCTGATCTGTTACTGAGCGAAGTTTAAAAAAATACAGTATATCTGTTCTTGAGACATTTTCAAGTGTGTATTTATACATACATTCATATATGACATATGTCATTAAAAAATTATATATTATGTACTATATAAAAGTTTACATATATTTAATTATATTATCATATATAAAATGGACTTCCCAGGTGGCACTAGTGGTAAAGAACATGCCTGCCAATGCAGGAGACTTAAGAGATGCTGGTTTGATCTCTGGGTCAGGAAGATTCCCTGGTGGAGGTCATGGCAACCCACTCCAGTAATCTTACCTGAAGAAATCCCCATGGACAGAGGAGCTTGGCTGGCTATAGTCCATAAGGTCATGCAGAGTCGGACACAACACGCACAGTCTCATTTAAGCTGTAGAGCAGGATTTAGCACCCATGCATGCCTGCATATATAATATATAAAAATATATGTATATGTTTACTTATATATCATATAAATCTAAAAGTACAAACATGAATAAATATATACATCCATAAAATTTATGTAATATTGTATATAATTAATATATACAAACATAATATTATATAATTAAACATATATGCTAAATTTCTAAAAATACATAACCACATTTTAATATCTGTTAACTAAATCTGAGATACTAACTGGTACCAATCATATGGAAAACAAAATTCACCTCAAATTTGATCTTCAATATAAAACTTGAAGTAATAATGAAACATCATTGAAATATTAAGTAACAATTAAGCACATTATTCCATGCCCATACCTCTTGTTTTCTAGAGTTTTTTTCATTTTAATAAAATAAAGAGGAGACATTCAAGCAAATAGTACAGTATGCATTTAAAGATTTATTATTATTATTATAAAATAATACTCCTGTGGCTAAGCTCAAATGGCAAAGAAGTCTAAAAGTAATAAAGTATGTACTCCGGAAATCCCAATTTGCCAGTTGCTTCTTGTGTAGCTTTAGACATGAGCGTGTCTACCTAAGACTGGGGGTCTGTATGACACACCAACTTAGCGCACATCTCACGTCTCTTCCTGTTTCTCCCCTCACACTGAATTGGCCAGCAAGTCCTGGGAGAGCTGAGTCCCGAATACCTCCTCTCCCTCTTCCTCCATGACCCAGACCTTGGTCCACGGCACAGTCATCTTTTGCCTGGGTGCCTTCTGCAGCCTCCAGTTCAGATTCCCTCATCCCATTCTTGCTTCCATCACGGTCAACTGTCTATACGCCGGGGAGAGTGATCTCTTAAGAACAGAATCAGATTTCATCATCTTCCTTCTTAAACCTCTCAAACAGGTTCCCATCACTTTCACAATCTCCTTGGAGTAGCCCCCCTGCCTCTTTTATCCTCTCTTGCTGTGAGTTGACCTGCCCTGGCCTTGACCTTTCCTCATGGCCTTGTCTCTCTCCCTTCAGATCTCTGCAAGTCTGGCTTTCCTTGACATGCAAGTCTTGGCCTAAAGGCCGTGTCCCCAGTGAGACCCTGCCACCGAGCCACTGCATCACCTGCTTTTCATTCTCCCTGTAGCTCTTATTATTAACCAGTATTTCCTTGTCATTTCATGTATTTGTCTGTATCCCCCACCAGGATACCAACTGAGGGAAAGCATGGCTCTTGTTTCTGCCTCCTTCATTGCTGGAGTCTAGCACCTCCTTGTCCTAAGACTATTTATTGGATTCATGTTTTTCACTAATATATCTTTTAATGACACAAATGAGGTCATACTATATATACTGTTTTCTCCTTTTCCTTTCTTCATTTTGTAATAAGTGGTATTCTCACTATCCAGATTCTTTCAAACACCTACACAGCTCCATCAAGTGGAGTTTCCATTTAATACCGTTTAATGGATCAGCCCCCTATGATACATATTTCTGCTGTCTCCAGGCTTTTGCAAAGCAAAGTTAATTGTACTATTAGGAGAGGGAGGGGGAAAATCAGAGAGAAGAGAGGGGGTGGGATGAAGAAGATGCTCTAATAGCAGAACAGTGATCACCTCACCCTGTGTGGCCAGGAACAGGGTGCCTTAGAGCAGCAAAGTCCAAAAAGAAGTTTCAGTGATGCTGGAAGTGCTGTGTCCAAAATGGCAGCCACTAGCTGCAGGTGACTTCGGGGCATTTGAATTGTGGCAACTTGAGACTGATGAACAGAATTGTAAATTTTATCTTACTGAATTTTAAAATTTTAATAGCCACATGTGGCTATGGTTACTGTATAGGCTGGCATAGATTTAGGCAAAGGGGTTTATACTTACACTCAGGGATGTGGCCAATGCTTGACCCTGGATGATTCAGGCCACCGTGGCTGAGCTACAAGGAGAGAAGGGAATAGGAAGGCGGAGTGTTTATTATTTAGCTGCAAAAGGTCAAGAGATGCTGTCACTTGAGGGAAAATAAATACCAAGCCGGCTCTGGTTCTTTTTAGAATTTTTTCATGATTAACATCTGTGGGCAGGGAGCCTAGAACAGGGATTGGAAAACTTTTTCGGTAAAGGGCAAGAGAGGAAATAGTTTCTTTCCCCTGTGTGGGCCATACAGTGTTTGCTGCAACTTAACTCCCCGGTTGTCAAGCTAAAGAATTCACAGACAATGTGTTATGAATGGGCATGGCTGATAAAACCTTATTTACAAGAACCGGCTAGGAGGTGGATTTGGTCCAGAGTTGGTCCATAGTTTGTCAGCCCCAGGACTAGAAGAATCTGGCTGGATCTACCCAGCTCAAACCAGCAGGCAGCCTCCCAGAGAACAAGAGGAGAACAATGCCCAAGGCATAACTCAGGGTTTCTTGCATTTTGCACACCCAGCCAGGGTAGGAGGTAGCTGGGATGACCTACTTCCAGTGAAAGACGATTTCTGGTGGGTTACACCTGAGTCTGAGATTCCTGCTCTGCTTTGGTGGGATACCCTCAGCCATAAAGCAGGTGGGGAACACACTCCTGCTTTGTGGCCCAGGTCCACACTGGTGTGGAAGTGGTATGCAAGGTGGGGCTGCTGAGAACAAACTGGTCTCACATTTCCTTTTTTTATGTCCCGTGGTGTCCAACACAGTACCTTACACTTAGAGTGTGCTTGGGCATCCAAATGCCACATCATCTCTGTGAGCTTCAGTTTCCCCATCTGTAAAATGGGAATGAGTGTAGCACCTTCCCCACAAGGCAGTGGGGAGGACCGCAGGAATTACTGCCTGTGTAGGGTCGGTGTCTGGAATGCAGTGAGCACTCGGGCACGGCAGAGATGTGCATGCTGGGCTGTTGATGGCAACCCGGTGTCAGATGGTTCTGGAGGGGTCAGAGCTGCTCATCCTCGAGTTCAGCCTCTAAGGGTGTGCAGGGAGAAGATGCGAGAGGGTTCTAGGAGAGTGAAGGCACAGGGAAGCTGAGGTAGCGCTCACTGGCAGTAAGAGAAAACAAGGAAAACAGAGCTGAGGTCGCGTGCCTTCATGAAGTAGGAAACTGACGGGAAACAATACAGATTCATACCAAGAGGATGGTGCCAGGCCTCACACCTTTCAGATCCCTCTAGTCTCCTGTGGTAATTTGCACACTTGGATGATAGCCCTCAGCAGAACAGGAAGCCACCAGCCCATGACCACAAAGCTAACACGAGGGGAGCAGGACCTCCACCCAGGCTACTTGACTTCCAGGCCTTGGGAAGCACATTACTGTGCTGTCTGCGGTCCTTATCCACAGAAAACCACAGGATATCGAATACAGTTCCCTGTGCTATACAGTAGGACCTTGTTGTTTATCCCTCCTACAAAATATACCATTTTAAAGTGTACAATTCAACGGCATTAAGTATATTCTCAATCTTGTGCAAATATCACCACTATCCAGTTCTAGAATTTCCCATCAGCTCAAATGGAAACCCCAGACCCATTAAACAGTCATTGCCCATTTACCCTTCTGACCTCAGCCCCAGGCGACCACTAATCTGCTTTCTGTCTCTATAGGTTTTCCTATTCTGAATATTTCCTATAAATGGAATCATCATATGTGTGTGGCCTTTGCATGTGTTTTTTTCACTTAGTTCAAGTTTTGGGGGTTCATCTACATTGTAGCACGAATCAGTATTTCATAATACTGAGTAATAGTCCATTGCCTGGATAGACCACAATTGGTTTATCCATTCACCTGTCTATGGACATTTGAGTTGTTTCCACCTTTTGACTGTTGTGAATGATGCTGCTGTAAACATTGTGTACAGTTTTTGTTTGAACGCCTGTTCTCAGTTCTGTTGGGAATATATCTAGGAGTAGAATTGCTGGGTCAGTAATTCTGTTTACTTGTTGAGGAGTCATCAAACTGTCTTCCACAGTGGCTGCACCATTTTACAGTCCCACCAGCAGTGGACACAGGTTCCAGTTTCTCCACATCCTCACCAACACTTACTGTTTTATGATTTCTTGATTATGGCCATCGTAGTGGGTGTGAAGTGGCATCTCACTGTGGCTTTGATCTGCCTTTCCCTAATGACTGCATAATGCTGGATATCTTTTCATGTGCTTGTCAGTCATTTGTGTACCTTCTTTGGAGAAATGTCAGCTCAAATCCGTTAATCTTTCACTTTTTAATTGGGTTGTCTTTTTTTTACTGTTGTCTAAAAGACTTTTTCGTAAGGCATAACTTCCACTCAGAAGTAAAATGCACAATTTTTGAGTACAGTTTGACGAATTTTGTTTCTCAGTACCACCCAATCAACAAAGAGGACACATCTGGCACCGAGAAGGATTACTGGTTCTGTTTCTAGTCAATAACCTCCCCCCCAAAAAAGCACTCTTCTGGCCTCTGTCACTATGGATCAGTCTTGCCTGTTCTTGAACTTGATGTAAATGGAATCATGAGGGACTCAGCATATGCTCTTCTGTGGCTGGCTTCTTTGGCCCAACACTGTATCTTTGAGAGTCAGCCATATTGTACTATAGCAGTAGTTTCCTCTTTTTCATTGTCATGCAGTTACAGTCAAATATATGAGTATGCTACGATATATTTATCCATTCTGTTATTGATGGACATTGAGAGTGTTCCCAGTGTGTTTGCCCGTATGAACAATGTTGGCATGAACATTCTTACACAGGTCATTCTGTGGACACGGGCAGTCATTTTGGTTAAGGACATAATACCCTGGGGTGAAATTATTGGATCAGAGTATTTGTTCAGTTTCAGTAGATACTGTCAAATTGTTTTCCTAGATGGTTGTACCAATTCACAGTCTCAACAGGATTTTATGAGAATTCTGGTTGCTCTGTAGATATTTGGTGCTGTCACCTCTGTTAGCCACTCTGGTGAGACCTATACGAGAATTTACTTGACATTTTTTTTTTTTAAACCAATGTCTCTTTCTCCATCTCCTTTCTTCTTCCTCATCTGCGTCTTCCTCTTTTTCTCTTTATTTTCCTTTTTCTTCTTTCCCTTCCTCTTCTTCTTTTAATTCTTCTTATTGTATTTTACATAAGGCTGTATACTGGAAATTAACTGCATGAAATTATAGATTTGATGTGCAAAATCAATATTTCAAATTTTAACTATCAAAATACAAACATGATTCCGTGTCTCATCTGAAAGTATTGCCTGTTCATCCACACCTGGGGAAATGCAACTTATGCTGTTTGACTGACTCATTGGTGCCTCTGTTTTTGCCAAGGCCCCCGTTGATTCTTGCCCTGCTCCAGGCATGCTTAAGCCACTAATGAGGGTTGTTGCCTGTGGCCAAGGAACAGAGTGGATTCTCAATAAACACTCTTCCAGCCTTAGGCTTTTCCAAACCTTCCTCTTCCTCTGAGCATTTGAGTCCAGGGTCCCTAAGTACCCCCCACCTCAACTTTCACCCCTTCTCATCCACGAACTGGTGTTATTCTTTGCTTTTTGAAAAGGGTCTTTCTTGGAGGAGACTGACTGCAAAAGATTTAAATGGCCCAATTTGAGAAGGAGGAGCAACTCACACAGCCCCGGGTTAGACCAGAGGGCATTTTTCCTGTTTGGGGAAATGGCTCCTGGATTAGCCCTCTGCCACCCAGGGTGGTGTGTGAGAACGCACGTTTCCGCCTGTCCTCCTGCCATGCCCGAGAGGAGTTTGTCTGTTCCCAGCCCTGTCATTTCCTCCCAGTCGACAGGCCAGATGCTCCAGACCTTGTTAATAAGATGCTGAGGGATTTGGCCATTGAAGGCTTTCGAGTTCAAGGGGACATAGCCCAACCCCTGATGCAGCTGAGGGGCTGTGTGAGCCGGCAGCTCAGCTTAACTCAAGATCCAGCAGACTTTGGGGAGAGGAAATGGTGCAAAGCCCAACCATCAGTTTGGGACTTCCCTCGGCAACCTTTGTGATGAAAGCTCTGAGAGGCAGGTTGGCAAATGGGCATTCATCAGGAGCCTTCTGAGTGCAGAGCTGTCTGCCAGACCCAGGCAGAGATGGCCGAGGCTGGCAAAAGAAAGAAGGTGCATTTCCACCCTCTAGGAGCCCATAGTTGAGAAGTAACTGGGAAGATGTGAATAAACAGTCCTCCTGACTCACAGATCAAATCTGGGCCACAGTCCTTTAGAATTCTCACAAGGTGGAGGATGTTGGTTCCCAGCCTGAGCTGGGGCACATGGACTCAGATGGGAGTCTGTGGGCCCGGCTCTGCCACTGTGGGGTGCCTGCTTTGTGTCTGCACCAACATCCAGCTTAACCTGGTCGTAGTTGCATTAATAGCAGGTAACCTGAACCCTCATTCTGTGCTGCGCCCCGTGTCATGCACATGATCTCATAGAGGTAGTAATATCACGATTTCCTTCTTAGGTAGGTGCTGTGATTTACCCCCATGGTCAGGCGAGGAAACTGAGGCACAGAAAGGTGAGATGTCTTTCCTGAGGTTACAATCAGGACCTGAGCTCCAGTCCTCCCCCAGACCCCAAAGCCTGTGTGAATGTAACTCCTACTCCCTCTGTGCAGACACTTTTTTGAACCTCCACAGCTGGACGCTCATGTGGAATGAAATGCCGCGCCCTTCCCTCCTCTCATCTCCAACCACGGGCAGGGTGAGCCAGAAAAACGCCGCCTGCCATTCTAACAAGAGGCCTTGCTGCCGACCCCTGGAGCGATAATAAGCAAGGCTGCCAGTGCAGGCGCTGCAAGGGGACGACTCTGCAGGCACCGCTAGAACTCCTTAAAGCCTAAGAGCAGCAGACCTCCTGGAGAGGGTGACTTCTAGGCTGCCTGTGTGGGAGGCCTCCACCCTCAAAATTAGCACTCTCCCGCCCTCTGTCCAGAGCTGTGAAAATCTGCAAGGCCAGTTTGCTTTGACCACAGGAGGGCGCCCAACTCCTTGCCACACCTGAACAGGGCACTGGGGTGGGGGGGAGGTGAGGGGGAGAGAAGTGAGGGTAATTTTGGGTGCAGTTTTAAACCTAACTCTTCTCAGCTGATCACATGAGCTCCTGGGGAAGGGCAGAAACATTTCAAAACCAGCCCAAGAGGGACCTTCTATTCAGCTGGGGCTGAGCTAGGGGCTGAGAGTTCCAACAACAGAAATGACAGGGTCCGACCCTCCAAAGAGCGCACAGTCAGGAGAATTCAAACGCCGTATGCTAAGTGTCCATCCAGAGCGATCATTTAACAAGCATTTCATGAGCACCGACTGTGTGTCAGGCTGTGCTGGTTGCCAAAGACAGAAAAACGAAAACAGTACAAAATCATTGCCCTCAAAGAGTCACGTGGGAGTGTGTGTGTGTGTGTGTGTGTGTATGCGTGGGCAAGATTAGTGGGGTCCAACTCTTTGTGACCCCATGAACTGTAGCCCACCAGGCTCCTCTGTTCATGGGATTTCCCAGGCAAGAAAGCTGGAATGGTTGCCATTTCCTAATCCAGGGAATATTCTCCACCCAGGGATTGAACCCGTGTCTCTTAAATTGGCAGGCAAACTCTTTAGCACCGTGCCACCTGGGAAGCCAGACAAAGCCTACAGGAATAAGTTTGCAAAGAAAATAGGAAAGTGCAGACACAGAGATACATAGAGAATACTTTAGAAGGGTGCAGGAGGAGCACCAACCGAAACTAGGAGGAAATGGGGAGTATCAGGGAAGGCTTCCTGGAGGAAGAACACTCAACCCTGGCTGGGATGGACTACGATGTCAAGGAAGGCTTCTTGGAGGAGAGGACAGGAGAGCCAGAGTTATAAACGACATGTGGGGGTCAACCAGGCAAAGGAGGAGTGGGTCTTTCAGGCGATGGGAACAGTATAAGCCTCGGACTGGAGGTGAGGAACAGCACAGACTCCAGTGCGGGGAGCCTAGGGAGAGAACGTGGAAGAGGGCGGCAAGGCCAGGTGGAGATGGGGGGTGGGTGCAGAGTGCTATGGTAGGAGATAGGGCCCCCGGCTGTCTTTGTGTGTGCGTAGGGATACATTCCCCTCTTCTCTTTCTGTCTCCTTTTCAGAGCCAAGAAGAAAAGCAAGCCCTTGAACCTCAAGATCCACAGCAGCGTGGGCAGCTGTGAGAACATCCCCTCCCAGCAGCGCTCCCCGCTGCTGTCCGAGCGCTCCCTCCGCTCCTTCTTCGTGGGACATGCGCCCTTCCTGCCCTCCACCCCTCCCGTGCACTCCGAGGCCAATTTCTCCGCAAGTAAGTCCTCTGCACCCGCGCCCGGGTGGCTGCACCGTCTGCCCTCTGCGCCCAGGGCACGCCCTCTGCTTTTCCTTCCGCGAAAATATACCTCATCCACGCTCCGCCAGCCGCCACCCCTTGCGCCACCCCATGCCCCTTTGGAAATGGTTTCGGAGAAAAGGGGTGTAATTGGGAGGCTGTTGTCACTGGTCCCGTGAGCCTGCAGGTGTGCAGGGATGACAGCAAGAAGCAAGCTTGCAGGACATTAAAGGAAACAGCAGTCTTTTCTCTCCTCTGCTTCTCAGCTGCCGGGTCACAGGATTTTGCCTGGACGCCATGGGCTAAGGCGTCTCTGATTTAATTTTGTAATTTTCTCCCCCGCACCGGTGGATGCGTGTAACCTTTACATCTCCATGATGGATTTGCGTTCACACTGGGCTGAGCGGGGCCTGGGGTGGCTTACATTCTGCTGTCATGAGTTTTGCGGCAAAGTGGTTATTCCTAGGGGCGGAAATGGAACTTTCTGGTGATCAAGGATGAAGTCTCAGAAGGCGTTTAATCTTCTCTGCCCAGAGGCCCGTTGTGCTGAGCAGGCGCAGATGTGGTCAGAGGGGAGCCCCTGAAAAAAGCTCAACCAGTCCTACAGCCAAGACAACTTGGGAACTTGGGAAGAGGAGGGGGTGCTAGAATGTGGAGGAACTAACCACTTGCCCTTAATACAGCCAGACTGTGTCCACGTGTTGCTGCTCTGATAAGTGATAAATGGTGCTCACTGAGTACTAGTATGTGCTAATCAGACACATGTGTGATGTCATTAGTTCTTGCAACAATCAGTGGTACACATGGATTATTCCCATTGTATAGATGAGGAACCGAGAAGGCACTGGCGACCCACTCCAGTACTCTTGCCTGGAAACTCCCATGGATGGAGGAGCCTGGAAGGCTGCAGTCTATGGGGTCGCTAAGAGTTGGACACGACTGAGCGACTTCATTTTCACTCTTCACTTTCATGCATTGGAGAAGGAAACGGCAACCCACTCCAGTGTTCTTGCCTGGAGAATCCCAGGGACGTAGGAGCCTAGTGGGCTGCCGTCTATGGGGTTACACAGACTCAGACACGACTGACGTGACTTAGCAGCTTAGCAGCAGCATAGATGAGAAAATCGAAGCCCAGAGACATCAAAGAATCACCTGAAGTCACACAGCTATGGAGCAGTTGAGTCAGGATTTGAATCCGATTCCTTCTAACTCCAGAGTGTACCAGTTTAACCATCACGCCTGATTTTGTAACCAAGTTCCTCAGATACCCAGCAGGACATTTTTCTCTAAATGTGGGATTCTGTTCTTTATCTTTACATAAAGGTTTTTAAAACTTTTTAGGGAGCCCATGGACCTGTTAAGGATTGGATGCAATCTATTAGTTCTCTCCCTGGAAGACTGCAGATGGAATGTCCAACACAAATGCGTGGAGTCAGGACTGCCAGGTTCAGAAGCTCTGCCTTACCCAGCTGGATGGTTGGCCCAGAGCAGAACTGTGAACTCAGTTTACAGGCCACACATGTGTCTCCTGAGTCCACGGCAGGACTCAGTGGAGGCTTTGGTACCGGAAGAGACTTGTTGGACATCAGGAGAGGCTCCAGAGCCCGGCTTATCTCGGTGCCCAAGGCTACCGGCCCTGAATCAAGCAAACTAAAATAGTGCTCACGACACATGTTGACACCAGAAAGCCAGTTTATCAGTTTTCAAGGGAAATCACTGTCAGAGGGATTAGAGACACTCCATGATGGTGGGTGGGCCTGAGGTGAGCCTGGTCAAGGGAAAGGGGTGATGACATTTGCAGTGAGTATTGGCAGCCGACTGGAGCAGGGTGTCATGGCTCTGGAGGGGGCTGCCTGGGTTCCAGCCCCAGCTCTGTTATTCCTGAGCAGTATGCTGACCTCCAGCAAGTTAAGAGCCTCTCTGAGCCTCAGTTTCCTTAATCTGTGAAATGGGAATAACAATAGCTTCATGTCACAGATGTTTGTGAGGACTGGATGAGCTCATATTTGTCAAGTTGCCTGCACAGTACTTGGCATGCAGTAAGTGCCTCATAATGGCAGTTGGTATTCTGTTGTTTGTTGTCTCCTTCTCCTAGAGTCATTTCCATCCTCTGGATCCATGATTAATTTTGAGGCTGTAGCTAAGTGCCTTTCAGTTTACCCCAGCACCCCCAACCCAACTCCCTTTTGGCCCTAAGAGTGCCTGGAATTTACCTTGGCATGATGCTGGGCACTGCCTCTGGCAGCCATCTGTCTTCAGGCATCACCATCATATGAGAGAATGTCAGCATGGCTGCCTCAGAGGGTTTGACCATAGCCCTGGACTTTAATCCAGCCAGAGGAGAAATATCTCCATCTTACCTTAAAAAAAAAAAAAAAAAAAGCTGTCAGACTTGCACGTTCAGACCCCTGTTTCTTCCAGAGTTTTGCAAGGATTCACCGTAGTTTCCCATTTTCATGCCTGCCCCCATCTCCATCTGGAGGAGACGCTTCCCTGCCTGCCCGTGGGCAGGAGCAGAGTCATCCTGAATTAAAATCAGCTCCCGATACTATGAGGCCCTAGAAGCACAATTTTCTCTCAGTCAGTCCTGGTCCTTGTATGCAGAGAGGCCCCTCCCTGATCTCCCAGGAAGGAAAAAGCTAGCATTTGTGTCTCAGGGAGAGAACAAGTGTGTAACCCAAGTTATTAGCTGGACTCCCATGGACCAGTCCTATTTTCAATGATCCTAACAAATAATAGAAGCAGAGGCAGCCTGGTGGAAGAGGCTCCAGATCAGGAAATGGGAAGCTCTCCACTGGATCTTGGTGTTGTCACCAGTGGCCCGTGTGACCTTTGTCCTTGGCATGTCAGTGGCATTGTCACAGTTCAGATGCATTGCACTCTGGGGGCGGATATCATTATTCCCATGTTACAGATCAGGAAACTGAGGCTCTGAAAGGTGAGTGACCTTGACCACATTATAGATATTGAATCCAAACGCAAACTCTAACCTGCATCCCGTCTTCCTTTCTCTCCCTGGGTCTCAGTTTGCCCAACTGTACAGTAAAAGACTCCATGCAGGTCCATTCCGGAGCTTAGGAACTCTAAGGCTAACCCAGTGAGTATGCAAAGCGGCTTTTCCTAGGCAGATATTTTGACTCACTGAGAATGCCAGTTTGGGAGTCTCTGGGTCAGGGTTGTGGGGAGCACACAGCTGCGGGCACCGGCTCCCCCATACTACTGACAGTCCTGTTCTCACGCCACTCTGAGTTCCAGAGGAGAACTTCTGGCCTCTGGGCCCCAGTGCCAGCCTTCCTCCCCTGACCCGGCTTAGGGAACCTCTGAGGCGGTGTCCCTGCCAGGCTGAGTCCGTCCTCCCGTTTGTCACTGTCAGCTCTGGCTGTGGCTGCGCTGTGAAGGGTGGAGATCCTGCGTCCTGTTATCCCCGATGGTAATGCCGGGAGTCAGCATTAGGAAGACTCTGGCTGCAGAGTGGCCGGGCCTTGGACCCGGGGTGCCCAGCCACCTCGAATGAGCTGCAAGAAGGACTTGACCTCCTTGGGGCTCGCCCTGCTTCCCTGGTCTGGGGATGATGGGCAGGGGAAGGAAGGAGAGTAGAAGGAGTCCTGGCTCCTGAGGAATCCGTCTCTAAGATTAGCCATGGACAAAACACCAGATATCAGACTCTACTGCTCAACATGGAGGATGCAGACCCAGGAGTGAACCTGCTTCTCGGAGGAGTAGAGAACCATCGCTTACCTCTCCATCCTCGTGTATTTATTTACTCCGTGCTGCGTTCATGCATGCCACATTGCCCCTGTATTGTCTCATTGGATGCCTTCCACCCATGGACCATTTTTGGACCAATAAGCTGTGTTTCTATGGCACCTTGGAGGGCATCTCTGACCCCCAGTTGACTCAGTTCAGGTAGCCTCTATGATCCTGATAAAGGAGCTTCTTCAGAATGAAAAAAAAAAATTGCTGCCTACGTGGGAACAGTAATTATTCATCATCATTCAATACCGGATGGTGGAAGTGATTTGGGGATTATAGCAACCAAGTGGTGGCTGACGTACCATTGGGCATATCACTGAACCCCGTGGGTCTATTTCTACCCAGCAAAGATGGTAGCGAGGGTAAAATGAGGAAATCGTGTGAATTTCCTAGCATGGGGGCCAGAACTTAAAGCACCAAGTCTCAATGAAGGGTCGCTTGGGGAGCTCTTGCTGTACATAATGTGATGGAATAGCTTGTAACAATGAGGAAAATGACGATAATAATAGCAGTCGGCATTTATTGCGTGTTGACAATGTCCCAAGCTTCATCAATTCAGGCAAAGCAATTTACTTCTGTTGTTTTGTTTAAGCTTCATAGTCCTCCATCAGGTAGGTATTCTTCAGTTCAGTTCATTTCAGTCTCTCAGTCATGTCTGACTCTTTGCGACCCCATGGACTACAGGCTTCCTATTATGATGCCCATTTTACAGATGAAGAAGCTGGGCCTGAGACATATAAGTCACCGCCCCAAGGTCACAGGCTAGGAAGGGGATTGCTCTCATTCAGAATCCGCCAAATCTGCAACACTGGCGTGTGAAATGGCAACACCTTTTCCACTGAAACTTCTTTGTTAAGCAAGTAGGGAGCTTACCTTGTTCAAGGTTTCTCTCTGGCACCCTTGCCTCGTTGGGAGACTGTGTGATGGGGGCCAGTCTTGCTCCAAGGATGCCTCTTGTTCCACCAGAGCACAGTGCTTGCTCAACGATCAGCACCCACGCTGGCTAGCAGACTGTTACCCACCAGACTCTGGTGTTTATACTCAGGGGATCCATTGTCCCAGGCGGTGGCCATCCCTGTGGGCAGGGGGCAGGCAGTTGCAGAACGCACCCAAAAGATGTCATCTTGAATATCTGTGGTAGGAGATGAGGGGTGATGGGGACTTCTTTTGCCACCTGCAGTTTTGGGGGTGTTTATTAGCTGTCTGGGTGGATACTTCAAGGCAGCAGCTGCCAGAACGAACAAGTGACTGATGATACCTGGACATCCCCATCTTGGCCCTGAACACCAGCTGCAGTTGGATATGAGACCCCAGTCTTATGAAATACTGTCCTTCACCAGGTGTTTGAAGGACAGCATGCCCTCGCCTTGCCCCATCTCACTGTGCCCTCTCATCTCTTTTCCAAGAAGCTCCTGTTCTTTGTTCCAGAGACACAGCAACAGGCAGCTGACCCTCAGCCAAGGGCCTGGCCTCCTGTTCCTTGGAGGGGATGAGTCAGAAGCCCGGTTTGTTAGGGAGGCAGCTGCAGGTAGCAATAAAGTCTGATGAAGCTGAGCTGCGGACTCCCAAGAAACCAGCCACTGGAAGGGTTATAAAGAGACTTGGGATGGGGTGCATTATATAATGGGGTTTAATGAGGCTTGAGGCCAAGGTTCATTACCGCCACCCCCTGGAAGAGGGGAAAGAGGAGTGCGTGCCTTGACAAAATTTGACTGCCTGAACCACATTCTCATCTCAGAATCGAGAGAAATTTTGAGAAATTTGAGTCTGACCTGGCTCAGTGGTGGCATATCCAAGGGGAAGACATGATATCCCATACGAGTGACCCAAAGGACTTTTCTCCCCTAGAGTGAGCCAGCGGAAGTCCTGCTCCCCACACCCCCACCCAGGAGACCCAGGAAGCGCCCATGTCCCATGCCACCTGGCATCTTTGCGGTACTTTAGAAACTGAAGTCCCAGCAGGTTGCTAACACTTACTGACCATCTGCCACTTGCCAGGCAGGTGCTGCTATAGGTGCTTTATAGGCTCTATATGCACCTGGGAACAAGTGAAATGGTACAGAAAGGTTCATAATGAGGACTTTTGTCCCTCGCATCCTCCCTCTCCCAGTCTTGCTTTTAAAAAATGCTTTCCGTGTCTGCTGCTGCTGCTGGACTCACACAATTTAAGCTAGGTTATAACCGCTTTGTTGTTCTCAAATCATGTCTCAGACTAGCACCATCCCAAAGCTTGTGAGAAATGCAAATTCTTACTCTTCTCCTTCCAGACCCACTGAATCAGCACCCCTGGGGAGGGTCCAGACTTCTGTATTTTCACCAGCCCTTCAGAATAGTGCAGCCCTATTCTGCACTTGAACATTTGAGATCACTTGATTATATCTCTCTCTCTTTTTGGGGAAATAGTTTCAAGCTTACAGAAGAGTTGCAAAAACAATACAAAGGTTTCCTGTACCCCCTTAGCTCAGAGTCATTAGTTTTTATCATTTCTTTACATTTGCTTCTTCTCTCCAATCCCTGCCCGCCAACCTCAGTTTCTCTTTCCCTCTCTCCCTCCCTCTCTCTCTTTCTCTCCTTTCTGTGGACCATTTGAGACTAGGTTGCATATTCTCTTACATAACCACACGTAGTTACCAGATTTAGTAAACTTGATATTGAATCAAGACTTTGATTTGACCATCTTCCAATTTCAGCAATTTGTCTCATTAGCATCCTTTATAGCATTTTTTTTTTTTTCTGGTGCAGGATCCAATCTGAGGTCACATACTACATTTAGCTGTTTTGTTGACCTTGAACAGTTCTTTACCCCTTGTCATTTTGACTTTGACATTTTCGAAGAGTAGAAACCAGCCACATAACAGAATGTCCCTCAGTTTAGGTTTGTCTGTTGTTTCCCTGTGGTTAGACTTGGGCTGTGCAGCTTTGGTGGGACTTCTACGCAAGTGGTGCTGTGTTTTACTTAGTGCAGCCCTATTCTCTGTGGGCCAGGGCTGCAAGACCTTTAGCTTAAAAAAAAAAACAAAAAAACACAAAAAAACAGTCTGAGACCATGACGTTGATGAGAAAGCTCCAAATCTTAAAATCTAATCACCCAGTGAAAAATCTTTCAACTGTGTGTGAACCAGTTTAAATAGTCCCACAAGCTTGTGAGTCCTACTTGGTCCTGGGTTTCCCAGTTTTTAACCTCTGTTCTAGAATCATGGAGGTCGGAACAGGTAGGTGCCTCAAAAATAACCAAGTCCAAGCCCTCGTTTTTACAGATGTAGAAAATGAGACCAGAGAGTGGAAGGGACTTGCCCAGGGTTACAGAGCTAGGTTTGGACCCAGGTCTCCTGATGCCCAGCTGATGGTTCTCTCTGTTACATCAAGATGGTTGGAAAACTGAAGCTCCATAAAGTTTTGTGCTGAAAGTGCCCCAGAGGAAGGAAACAGGGCCTTTGATTAAAAGGCAATGTATTTTGTATGTATGGAGGGCTGGTGATGTGTGTGTGGGGTGTGTGTGTGTGTAGGTGGATATGTACGTTTTATGCAAGGCCACTATTGGGTTTTTATCAACTCCTTCTCTGATGTGCCCATGTATTTTGTAATTCCTGCCCTAGCACAAACAGTTTGGGCTCAGCATGCAGTGTGGACAACCTTAGACCTTTTGTTATGATTGCTCCCACCAGGAACTATGGCAGCAAAAATTGGTTGGTAAGTGGTTGGCACTTGGAACTGGGTGGGGGAGTCATTTGTGCCTCTTGGAGTGAGTCCTGATCCTCAGTCAGGTGCACATTGTCAGCATGGACATCCTATTCCTGTGTCTGATTGTGCCTTTGTCCCACCAACAACCCCTCCTGCACAAATAAAAATTTTTGAACAGACAGTACCATTTTTTAGCATGTGCTTTGTGGCCAGCATTGTGAGTCTATAGCTACCCAGGATCTTGAAGGTAAAGTAGAGAAGATTCTGCTTGTTGCCCTTCAGAGCTGCTGAGCTGGATGGTTTTGGCATCACTGAGGTAGGAGCTGAAGTTGCTAGACTTCAATGCAGTCTTTGCATTTTATGGATGGTTTTCCTGACCAGAGAAACAGGTGTCCAAGCAAAATTCTGCCAAAAACTATTTTGTTAATCAGAAAATAAGCAGGTCTTTATTGCTTCATAATAGTGGTTGTACGGACATATGGCTTTGTTACAAGTGACAGTAAACAAACGAGCTTTTTTTTTTTTTTTTGACTGTGAAAGTGATTTATTGGTGCATGTAAGTGAAAAGTCCAGGGGTTGTGTGAGCTTCAGGAATGGCTAGATCTAGGGGCTCAGTTCATGTCGGGACTCTGTATCTCTCAGCTCTGCTCCTCTCCAGGGTGGCTTCACTTTTAGGCTTTTTGTGGTGACTATATGGCCTCAGAAGTTCCAGTCCCTTCCCTCTTCTGGTCCATAGTAAAGGAGTGAGATTGTTTAAGTCTGAGATTCACTGAGTCAACCAGCATGTGCTCACCTCTGAACCAATCAGTGGAGTCAGGGAAATGGGGTGGAAACTTAACTCGTTTAATCCTGAGCTGTGATTTTTACTTTGGGACTTAGAAATGGAATCTTTTTGCCTAAAAAGGGAACATGAATGCTGGGGAAGCTGACAACCAGTGCCCATTAGAGTAGAAATGAGCAACAATGGTCCCTGTCCTCAAAAGCTTTGAGGAGAATCTTTCTGGCCAAATTAGTTCATGATCCAAGTTAGTGGGGCCTTGTCTCCACTACTGCACAGAAAGCTCTTTCCTATTTCTGAGGGTCTCCCTTGGGCTGTAGTTCTCAGTGATCCCCGGCAAGGAGTTTCTTTTCTATCCCTCTGACACTCCTGTGGTGGGGTCTCCAGGAAGCACACAGCCTGTCAGGGAAGGTTAACCCATGGTTTCAGGTGGAGACTCAGCTCCACTCACAATTTGAAGCCATAGCATCTTGGCATTAGCCAGGCATGGGATGGAGAGTTGGACAAACCTGGGTTTGAATCTCATCTCTGCCATTTATTACCTAACATCTCTGAGCCTCAGTTTCCCCATCTTTAGGAAGGACCTAATAGGCCTTGCTCATGGAGTAGTTATTAGGATTTGAAATAAAAGGAAGCTGAGCACTGTGCCTGTTGCTTAGATCTGTTTTGCTGTGGTCGTCAATACTATCATATAGGGTCTGGGTTTCAGTCAGCTCTGATCCTCCCTGGTTTCTGCTGGACATCGGTACAGACCACCCCTGCCACCCACACCACACCTGAATGGAACCATTGGTACTGACTGAATGCCGGACGAGTGAAGTGTGATACTGAGCAACTTAGTCCTTGTGGGCTTTTCTGGTCCTTGTGCCCATACCTGCCTTAAATGACATGTCCTTTGCTAATTCTAGTAACAGAAGGTTTTCTTTGCACAGACATAGAGTCCACTCTTCTCATCCCCAGGACTGTGCTCCCGGACTCCCCTCCTGATGACCTTTTCCGTCACTCACATGACACACAGGCTGTCCTGTTCTAGGATGGAGCTCTGATAACTCTGATCTTCCTCCTGGACATTTTGTCCGTTACTCCTTTTGAGTGGGGCTTCCCAGGTGGTTCAGCGGTAGAGTCTGCCTGTTAGTGCGGGAGATGCAGGAGACATGGCTTCAATCCCTGGGTCAGGAAGATCCCCTGGGAAAGGAAATGGCAACCCACCCCAGTATTCTTGTCTGAACAATCCCATGGGCAGAGGAGCCTGGCAGGCCACAGTCCATGGGGTCATGAAGAGTTGGACACGACCTAGTAACTGACCATGTACACACTCCTCCTCAACGGGGAGCGCCGCCCTTCTCCAGAGACCAGGCTGCCTCCTGGGCCTCAGGCGGCAACCGCCCCACCCCTGCTGGCCTGGGCGCACCGTCTTCCTGGTCATGGGTGCACGCCCTGGTTTGAATGCCCCACCCCACCCAGCGTCCAGGCTGGATCTGGGCACCTGTGTTTCATTCCAGGCACATTCTTCTCAGCTCTGTCCGAGACCCCTGTTAAAGCGAATCTCCCCTCGGCTGAAAGTCAGGGCATCACCAGGCAGGTGTGGTGGACACGGTGGTGCCCCCAGCTCCTCCCTTCTGTTTTCTCTCCTCCCTCTCTTTCTCCATCCTGCCTGTCTCTCTGGATTGGTCAGCCTCTTTTTCTGTTGGTTTTCCCTGGGAACACTGTCACCCTCCTCTTTTCTCCCGTGGTGTCATCTTCACACTTTCAGTCCCCCTCCCTGCTCTTCCCCTTGCTGACTTCCCCTCTCTCTTTTCTCCTCTGTCTTTCTCTCCTCACCCTGCTGTCTCCAGTTACCCACCTTCCCAGCCTGACTCTTCCACTCTGTGCTGTGTTCCTTGATAGAGGTGATCTGGATTTGGTGGCTTGGGGGCTGGAGAGAGGGATGACTAACCCCACCCCCCAAGAAAAAAACCCCAGAGTGCCTGTCTTTTAGGGATTCATCACAAATCGTAGGGGTAGATGGCAGAAGTGTCCTGTTTGGGGCAGGGGCTGGCCTGCCTCTTCCTGGTGAACCCCACTGCTGATGCCATCATGACAGAACTGGGATCTTAGGTCCTTAGGTGCTAATTGGCACGGCTCAGCCTGCTTCCAGCCAGGGTCATTATTTTCTGTTTCCCCAAGCCTTCCATGCTGCATTTGGCCTCTGCACTTTCTGGAAACCCCAGGAGACACTGAGAGTATTTAGGCCAGGGCTCAGCAATTTTTTCTGTGACCAGAGAGCAAATATTTCCAGCTTTAGAAGTCAACAGTCTCAACTACTAACTCTTCAATAGTAGCATGAATATAGCCTTATGTAACCAAAGGGGTAGGGTTGTGTCCCAATAAAGCTTTATTTACAAAACAGGGGGTGGGCTAACTTGGGCTCAGACTTGGAAGCTAAATAAAACCTGTTTTCACCTCCCAGCTCTACCCACTATCGGTTAGGAGACCTTGGGCGAGTGAGGTCTCTGAGCTGCTATTTCTCATCTGCAAAGTTAGGAGAACATTTGGGCTTCCCTCATAGGGTGGTTTTAAGATTACATGAGAGAATGCCTGTAAACTGCTAGCACAGGGCCAGGCACATGGTGAGCAGGCAATAAATACCAGCAATTATTATTTATATAATGTTACTAATATGTGTACATGTTATATATAACACTCATATGTTATATATATTACATACATACATATATTATATGTTTTTACTTATATATATATACACACACACACACGCACGCACACACGCACAGACATACACAAATGCTCCATGAGTTGCAGTTGTTTCCTGTGATGGATTTGGAATTACAGGAAGAACCAAAACAGTGTGGTTTTTGGTGAGGCTTCTGCACCCACCTTACTTAATGAGGCCACTTCACAGTTGGTCCTCATGAGAAGCCAGGGCTTTAATCCAGGACCCATTTCCTCTGTCAGGGCTGCCATTCCCACCACCCAGTTCATCCACATTGAGGTGATTGCCGTTCACAACCCCTTCCAAGCAGCATGGGATTCTGTTTCCAGTGACAGTGAGTGAAGAGACAGACTATGAAATCAGGATTTGCACCAGGGCCAGTACAGCCTCTGCTCATATGTAAACTTAATCCCAAGAGCAGATACATGGTTTGGGAGACCCAGGCGTCTAGACAGAGGAAACAGTCTTTACTTACCCAGTTTCACTTCCTTTTGAAATCCCATAGAATCTGGACAAAAGAGTGGGGGTTTTAAAAAAAAGAGTGGGGGTTGCTGGTGAAAGAAGAGTATCTGGCTTAGACACCTCCAAGACTGCATTCATCAGGGCTTTTTCTGATGCAGAGACCTTCCACATACTGGCTTCAGAAGATAAAAGGGAAGTTGCTAGTTTAGGTACTGGGGGAAAAAAGCCTAGACATAAACAAGGTCTTCAGGAATGGCTGGATCCAGAAGCCAGTGTCATCAGCTCATGTTCTTTTTGTCTCTCATCTCACATTATGCTTTCCTTTTTATGGGCCTCATTCTCAGGTAGGCTCTCCCTTCGTGGTAGCCTTTGGCTGGTCCAGGTTTCCATCCTCATAGATCTAAGTGCATCACTCCCTTGAACCAACTGGATTGCAGTTAAGGGGCTAGATCTCCAGGGAACACCAGGGTGATGTAACATCCAGAATAGGGATGCTGAGCAGACAGGAGCAACAACTGCTCCTACAAAACTGTCCGTGGGTTGAGTACTTATGATTCATTCTCTCACTTGTTTCTCTCCTCATTGAGGAGCCAGGGGAAATATGAATGATTAGTAAATCAGAAAAAGAGCGTGAACCTATTTGATGAGTCCACTTCCCTTTCTGTTTACTCGAGATTCCCACTTTCAGAGGGTGTCAGGAATCTTTTCCCCTTCAGTCAGCCATGAAATAAGAAGGAACTCAATGGTTCCATGGAGAAGGCAATGGCAACCCACTCCAGTACTCTTGCCTGGAAAGTCCCATGGACAGAGGATCCTGGTAGGCTGCAGTCCATGGGGTCGCTAGGAGTCGGACGCGACTGAGCGGTTTCACTTTCACTTTCATGCATTGGAGAAGGAAATGGCAACCCTCTCCAGTGTTCTTGCCTGGAAAATCCCAGGGACGGGGGAGCCTGGTGGGCTGCCGTCTATGGGGTCGCACAGAGTCAGACACGACTGAAGTGACTTAGCAGCAGCAGCAGCAGCAGCAGCAGCAGCAGCAGCAGCAGCAGTGGTTCCAACCCTGATTGTACATCCCAATCACTTGGGCAGGGAGGACTTTTCAAAATCCTGATTCCCAGGCTGAAGCCCCTGTCCAGTGATACCAGTCTCTGGAAGGTGAGGTCTAGGCATCAGTACTTTTCAGTGCTCCCTTGGTGATTTCAATGTGCAGCCAACATCAAGAACCACTGATCCAGCTGGAGTGGCCAGCATATTCAGAAGCTATCCTAGACAGGCGGAGGTAAGTTCTTGTAGGATTTTCTGAAGACCTACGTCATCTCTGTGGATACTGGGAACTGTCTTCTCATCTCAAGCTTTAGAATTAAATAGAAGACAGGTTTAGGTCTGCAGTGTGACCCATGTGATTTACAGGTGTTGGGCCCCTACTGGGGCCATGATTCACCACTGCTGTTCCTGCTTGCTAGCACACTGATTACTGTCAGATTATCTGGTCTCCTTGCTGCATCTTAAGCTGGGCCAACACTGAGGCAGCAACACGAGATTTTGAAAGCATAGATGCAGAGGTGGAGGAAGTGGGTGGGCAGACAGGTGTGAAATATAGACAGGACTGTGGTTCCTGGGGTGGATGACAGACAGATCAGGTTAGGCAACAGGGCCAATGAGGAGACTTGGACACCTGTCCAGAGGGCTTCAAATATCTGCAGTTTTTCTCCTGGGTTCATTCAGTGCTGGTGACGGGCTGACAAAATCAGGAGATATGCAGAAGCATCTGAACCTCCTCTTGTTGAGTGAGAGGAGACCCTGGAAGGTCCTGTATTGGTTCAAATGGATCAGCTGTTCAAGAGTCTCTTTCCTAACCCAATCTCTGAGGCTGGGCCCGGAATCTGGGAATTGAACAAGCACCCTTGAATTATGCCCCAGTTTGGGACCTGGGGCTGTTTTTAACTGGCTTCCAGCTAGATAAAAGAAATAAGGACAAGGAACAAACTGTGTTTCCACGAAGTATGTTAGTGAGCTAAATAAGCAGCCTTTTGGTTTGAGATCGTTGTTATTCAGTCGCTCAGTTGTGTCCGAGTCTGCGATCCCATGGACTGCAGCAGACCAGGCTTCCTTGTCCTTCACTATCTCCCGGAGTTTGCTCAAACTCATGTCCGTTGAGTCGGTGATGCCATCCAACCATCTCACCCTCTGTCTCCCTCTTCTCCTCCTGCTCTCAATCTTTCCCAACATCAGGGGCTTTTCCAATGAGTCAGCTCTTCACATCGGGTGGCTAAAGTATTGGAGCTTCAGCTTCCAATGAATATTCGTTCAGGACTGATTTCCTTTAGATTGAGATAATATCCATCAAAACTTTTTGGTATTAAATATCCTTTTTAAAGTGAAATGATGGGTAATTATAGATGGTGATTTTTTTTTTTTTTTTACATAGCTTCCTTTCTTAGAAACAGACATTGCTAACTGTAAGCCGTCTCCTGTTTATTAAATATTCTGGTCTGTAAAATTCAAGTCAGGAACTCTTTCTCTATATTGGAGTTTTAAAGGTTGATTATTAATATTATTGAACTAAGCCCCTTCTTCAAAAAGAAGCTCATATAACCCCTTACAGTATGAATCAGCAGATGAAAAGGGAGTTGTTCTGGGTTTTGTACCAGGGAGCCTGATGTTCCATGCCCTGGCCCTCCCCTCAGTGATGGCTTTGGAGATACTTCTTTGAAATTCAATTTGGAACTGCAGCCTCAGAAATTTCTTTAAATGATTCGAATGGGAAACCCGAGGCCTTAGGATGGAGAGCATTCTCTCAAACTCCTGATTCCTAATTGGGTCCAGTCATCCCAGGGGTTCATGTTCATTAATGAATTAAAAAGATCCTCCCATCCTCCACCAACCCCAGAATGGATTTAGCACCTGGTGGGGGCATCATCTTCACTGTAACAACCCCTATTTTCTCACTTTGAAAATGAGAAGAACATAGCCCAGGGAAGTGACATGACTTTCTCAGGGTCAAGAAGGAGGAAGGACTTGGGGTCAGGACTTGGTTCACCTTGAGGTCCAGAGGACCTTTCCACTTTCCCTTATGGGACAAAGCTGGCTCTGGCGTCTCGGAGGGAGCTTTGAAAACATTAGGGAACTATGGCTTTTCCGATAGTATAACACATGAGTCTGTCTCTTCAAGAGTCATTCCTCCATCTGTCCATCCAACCAAAAATATTTCAGATTGCCTGCTCCCTGTGTGGGTACCAGGGATACGAGGATGTGTAGACATTCAAGATCTCCGTCTTCACGGAGCAGCCAGACTGCCGGGGGAAACAGATAAAGAGAGTCACTAGCTATAGCGGTGATGAAAGCTGCGAGTGAATGTCCAGGATGCTATGCAAATTAAAACAGGAGTGATGATGGGAGTGGGCAGAGCAGGGATGTCTAGTCCAGCCGAGGAACCAGGGAAGGCTTCCACGAGCATAGGCTGTTTATGCTGAGACTTGAAGGCTAGATGGGGCCAGTCAGATAATGTGATGCATTTAAGGCAGAAAGAACAGCCTGGGCTGAAAGAGTTGGACAGGTTTCAGGAACCCAGGAGTCTGCGGATGAGGCAGGGCAGAGACAAAGAGGTGAACAGGAGCCCAGATCCGGAATTTTGGTTTAGTGTGTGGGGTTTAGTGCTGAGGGAAGCTTTTAAGCCTCAGGCCTCAGGCACTGACCCACCTATGCTGTTTCACCCTTCCCTTGAATGGCATCTCCTGCTCTCTGACAGGTGGGTCTGTTATGGGTTGAATTGAGATCCCCTCAAAAATATGCTGAAGTCCTAGCCCTCTAGGATAGAACATGCTCATATTTGGAAAGGGGATCATTGCAGGTATAATCAGCCAAGTTACAATGAGGTCATAATAGAGCAGGGCAAGCCCTTCATCCAACATGACTGGTAATCCTTCTAAGAAGAGGGAAATTTGGACACCAAGGCAGAAACGGACAAGGAGAATGACACAGGAAAGTGGAGGCAGAGACTGGAGGGGCACAGCTGCAAACAAAGGGGCCCCCAAGGTTGACGGCCACCCCTAGAAACTGAAGGAGACAAGGCAGGATTGCATTTAGTCGTGATTTCAGATTTCTGGCCTGTAAAACCATGAGAGAATACGTCTCCACTGTTGGAAGCCACCCAGTTTGGGGCACTCTGTTACGGCAGCCCCCGGACAGTAAGAGGCGTCTCTAAGGGCTACATCTTCAGCCCTGACGTATGCGAGTGTCATGCTCATGAGTCAGTCTCCTGGTGACTGTATAATTGGTCTGGGAGTAAACTGGGTGCTTTTTGGGAAAATGACATGAGCTCTTCTCAGCTGTGAAATTGCTCGTCAATCAGTGCGTTCGAGTGATCACCTGGCAGACGGCCTCTTAGTGACCGTAAAGAGTTAGTGCCGCTTCCCAAAATGGCCTGCTGGCTCCCTGGATGGCCGTTTGCCACAGAAGAGAGTCTGGACATGCAGCCCACGGGGCCTCTTGACGGAGGAGAGGGTGGGAGCCAATTAGGCACAGCTGTTGCCGCCCACCCTCAGGCGCACGTGTCTGTACTGCCTGCAAAGCTATGGGAATAAGCTCTTTGGAATCAGCCATTGTCCCAGCCCAGAAAGCCTCAGTGGAAGCCCCTTTGTACCCTATTGTCACCCCATTTTGTGATTTAATGGTAAACTGGGTACGGCGTCTCTCAATTCACAAAGGATGTGAGTCTGATGTTGGCGTCTATGTAATGAGTGTTGAACGGATTAGAAACTCCCCGGTGTGAGCCGGGGCCTGTGATCCCTCACTGTGCAGTGTTGGCAGGGTTAGTCAACCTCTCTGAGACTCAGTGTTCCCATTGGAAAGTGAAGATTCTGCTACTTCTCCACACAGTAATATGATAAAGATTAGATCCAAGAATGGATGGCTAAGTGGCTTCTATGCCCCATTGGGGAAGGCTATTTGAAGGAGTTGCTAGACAGGCTGACAGAGGATTTTTTTAAAAAAGAATTTATTGAAGCACAGTTGATTTACGATATTGTCTTAGTTTCAGGTGTACAGATTTATACATATTATATATATATATATATATGACATATATATTCTTTTTCAGAGTTTTTCGATTATACATTATTACAAGCTATCATGTGGTTCCCTGTGCTATACAGTAGGTCTTTGTTGGTTATCTATTTTATATATGTGTATATGTTAATCCCAAACTCTTAATTTACCTCCCCGTCTTTCCCCTTTGGTAACCACAAGTTTGTTTTCTATGTCTATGAGTCTGTTTCTGTTTTGTAAGAAGTTCATTTGTACCTTTTTCTTAAGATCCCACATGTAAGTGATATCACATGATATTTGCCTTTCTCTTACTTCACTTAGTAGGATAATTTCTAGGTCCTGCTGTGTTGCTCCAAAAGGCAATATTTCATTTTTTGTGGCTCAGTAATATTCCATTGTGTGTGTGTGTGTGTATATATATATAAACATACATACACATACATATATGGGTATATTCCACATCTTCTTTATCCACTCATCCTGAGGGAGGCTGGAGTGAAGCCCCCCACCCCTCTGTTTGGGGTTCAAGGTAGAAAACATCCTTTGATCTTACTGAAAATGCCTGATGAGTGGTGGCTGCAATAGAGATCTCCCAGCCCAATGTTGTTCTGGGTATTCTTCTCACTGTTTTTTCCTTTCTGTAAAATATTTACAAAATATATATCCCAAATGAAAAAATAGTGTATTTGCATATATACATAATACATATGTGTATGTTTACAATCTGTATACACTCAAAAGAAAAATATTACAAGCTTAATACAATATTTTAAGATAACAAGCAGACAGACTACAGCGTATGGGCCAGCTGTCAGTTTTTGTTAATAAAGTTTTATTCAAACCAGGGCTGGGATTAGGGAGGATCAAGTGAGGCAAGGTCATGTAAGTGCTTGTATAAAAGTTGGCTCTTTTGTTTCTAGTGGATCTTTTGCACTCAGTTAAAAATGCCGCTTCAAAATATTTTTATCTTGACACCTGAGTGTTTTGGCCACCTCCTTAAATTCCTGCAGGCTAATGCCCCACTTAACCTTCCCCTAGTGCCAGCCCTGATAATAATGCTCAGGAAACCAAACTTGAATTTGAGAATACGCATCTCAGGCTCCTGTTTATGTGCATTCCTCTTCCATTCCCCTGAGGGACTGACAGCATCCTGGGTTTGTCTCACCACTCTTGCTTTTCTTTGTGGGCCACCTCACATATGCAAATCCCTAAACAATACATAGTTTAGTTTTGCATGAATTTGGCTTCACAGAAATGGAATCGTCCCTCACATATTCTGTGGCTTTTCCCCCTTGAAAACTCTGGTTTTGAGATTCATTCAGGTCTATATAAATAATTGTAGATCATTTTCATACTGTCACATCCTGTGTTTCACCAGCTCTAAGACGCACATGTCCCCCCACAGTTCAGCACCGCCGAAGCTGGGCTGTGACTTGCAGTTTCTGGCACCTCTTGGTCGCTCTCCTCCTGGCAGGGTTTCAGGCTGTCATCATTTACCGCCCATCCATTGCACACAGACATGGCTCTTCATAATGTTGTCACTTCTGAGGGCCTCTGCTGTTTTGATCTTACGTGAGTTGAGTTTCACTGGAGTTGAAAAAGTCTTACACAGAAAGGTGTAAGAACAGAGCCGCATGATATATGATAAAATATGTCTAAATAAGTCTAAAAGGTATTTTACTTATTTTTTAATAATTTTTTTTGTTTATTTTTCTGGCTGCACTGCATCTTCATTGATTCGTGAGCTTTTCACTAGTTACAGTATTCTGTAAGTAGTGCACAGAGCTTCTCATTGTGGTGGCTTTTCTTACTGTGGAGCATGGGCTTTAGGGCTGACGAGCTTCAGTAGTTGTGGCTTTCAGGCGCTAGAGAACTGGCTCGAGAGTTGTGGTGCACTAGCTTAGCTGTTTTGCAGCAAGTGAAATCTTCACTGATTAGGGACTGAACCTATGTCTCCTGCATTGGCGGTGGATTCTTTACCACTGAATCACCAGGGAAGCCCTAAAAGGTATTTTATTTTATTTTTATTTTTTTAAATTTAAATTTATTTATTTTAATTGGAGGCTAATTACTTTACAATATTGTATTGGTTCTGCCACACAAAAACATGAATCCGCCACGGGCGTACACGTGTTCCCCATCCTGAACCCCCCTCCCACCTCCCTCCCCTTACCATCCCTCGGGGTCATCCCATTGCACCAGCCCCGAGGATCCTGTATCGAACCTGGACTGGCGATCCGTTTCTTATATGATATTATACATGTTTCCATGCTATTCCCCCAAATCATCCCACTCTCTCCCTCTCCCACAGAGTCCAAAAGACCATTCTATACATCTGTCTCTTTTGCTGTCTCGCATACAGGGTTATCGTTCAGTTCAGTTCAGTCGCTCAGTCGTGACTGAACTTTTGGTCCTTTGCTTTTCACTTCTCTTCGTTTCACAGCTATTTGTAAGGCCTCCCCAGACAGTCATTTTGCTTTTTTGTATTTCTTTTCCACGGGGATGGTCTTTATCCCTGTCTCCTGTACAATGTCACGAACCTCCGTCCCTAGTTCATCAGGCACTCTATCTATCAGATCTAGGCCCTTAAATCTATTTTTCACTTCCACTGTATAATCATAAGGGATTTGATTTAGGTCATACCTGAATAGTCTAGTGGTTTTCCCTACTTGCTTCAATTTAAGTCTGAATTTGGCAATAAGGAGCTCATGATCTGAGCCACAGTCAGCTCCAAGTCTTGTTTTTGCTGACTGAATAGAGCCTCTCCATCTTTGGCTGCAAAGAGTATAATCAATCTGATTTCGGTGTTGACCATCTGGTGATGTCCATGTGTAGAGACTTCTCTTGTGTTGTTGGAAGAGGGTGTTTGCTATGACCAGTGCGTTCTCTTGGCAAAACTCTATTAGCCTTTGTCCTGCTTCATTCCGTATTCCAGGGCCAAACTTGCCTGGGTTATCATTACCATCTTTCTAAATTCCATATATATGCGTTAGTATACTGTATTGGTGTTTTTCTTTCTGGCTTACTTCACTCTGTATAATAGGCTCCAGTTGCATCCACCTCATTAGAACTGATTCAAATGTATTCTTTTTAATGGCTGAGTAATACTCCATTGTGTATATGTACCACAGCTTTCTTATCCATTCATCTGCTGATGGACATCTAGGTTGCTTCCATGTCCTGGCTATTATAAACAGTGCTGCAATGAACATTGGAGTACACGTGTCTCTTTCAATTCTGGTTTCCTCAGTGTGTATGCCCAGCAGTGGGATTGCTGGGTCATAAGGCAGTTCTATTTCCAGTTTTTTAAGGAATGTCCACACTGTTCTCCATAGTGGCTGTACTAGTCTGCATTCCCACCAACAGTGTAAGAGGGTTCCCTTTTCTCCACACCCTCTCCAGCATTTATTGCTTGTAGACTTTTGGATCGCAGCCATTCTGACTGGCATGAAATGGTACCTCATTGTGGTTTTGATTTGCATTTCTCTGATAATGAGTGATGCTGAGCATCTTTTCATGTGTTTGTTAGCCATCTGTATGTCTTCTTTGGAGAAATGTCTGTTTAGTTCTTTGGCCCATTTTTTGATTGGGTCGTTTATTTTTCTGGAATTGAGCTGCAGGAGTTGCTTGTATATTTTTGAGATTAGTTGTTTGTCAGTTGCTTCATTTGCTATTATTTTCTCCCATTCAGAAGGCTGTCTTTTCACCTTGCTTATAGTTTCCTTTGTTGTGCAGAAGCTTTTAATTTTAATTAGGTCCCATTAGTTTATTTTTGCTTTTATTTCCAATATTCTGGGAGGTGGGTCATAGAGGATCCTGCTGTGATTTATGTCAGAAAGTGTTTTGCCTATGTTCTCCTCTAAGAGTTTATAGTTTCTGGTCTTACATTTAGATCTTTAATCCATTTTGAGTTTATTTTTGTGTATGGTGTTAGAAAGTGTTCTAGTTTCATTCTTTTACAAGTGGTTGACCAGTTTTCCCAGCACCACTTGTTAAAGAGATTGTCTTTTCTCCATTGTATATTCTTGCCTCCTTTGTCAAAGATAAGGTGTCCATAGGTGCGTGGATTTATCTCTGGGCTTTCTGTTTTGTTCCATTGATCTATGTTTCTGTCTTTGTGCCAGTACCATACTGTCTTGATGACTGTGGCTCTGTAGTAGAGCCTGAAGTCAGGCAGGAAAGTAACATCAAATTTAAAAGTTTTAAGTGTAAGAAAGCGCTGTGTCCTAGATAATTGGTAGCCTCTCTCTGTCTTCAGTTCAGTTCAGTTCAGTTCAGTCACTCAGTTGTGTCCAACTCTTTGCGACCCCATGAACCACAGCACACCAGGCTTCCCTGTCCATCGCCAGCTCCTGGAGTTTACCCAAACTCATGTCCATTGAGTTGGTGATGCCACCTAACCATCTCATCCTCTGTCATCCCCTTCTCCTCCTGCCTTCAATCTTTCCCAACATCAGGGTCTTTTCAAATGAGTCAGCTCTTCACATCAGGTGGCCAAAATATTGGAGTTTCAGCTTCAACAACAGTCCTTCCAGTGAACACCCAGGACTGATTTCTTTTAGGATGGACTTTTTGGATCTCCTTGCAGTCCAAGGGACTCTCAAGAGTCTTCTCCAACACCACAGTTCAAAAGCATCAATTCTTCGGCACTCAGCTTTCTTCACAGTCCAACTCTCATCCATACGTGACCACTGGAAAAACCATAGCCTTGACTAGACGGATCTTTGTTGGCAAAGTAACGTCTCTGCTTTTTAATATGTAATCCAGGTTGGTCATAACTTTCCTTCCAAGGAGTAAGTGTCTTTTAATTTCATGGCTGCAATCACCATTTGCAGTGATTTTGGAGCCCCCCAAAATAAACTCTGACACTGTTTCCACTGTTTCCCCATCTATTTCCCATGAGGTGATGGGACCAGATGCCAAGATCTTCGTTTTCTGAATGTTGAGCTTTAAGCCAACTTTTCCACTCTCCTCTTTCACTTTCATCAAGAGGCTTTTTAGTTCTTCACTTTCTGCCGTAAGGGTGGTGTCATCTTAGTGGTTCATAAATTGATGACCTTACACTCAACAGCATCTTAAAAGCCAGTGAAATATGGTAATATTCCATTGTATGAATAGGCCACAGTGAATGCATGCATTCCTCTGTGGATGGATGTTGGGATATTTTCCTCTCTTTATTTATTTTGGCTGTGCTGATTCTTCGTTGCTGCATTTGGATTTTCTCTAGTTGCGGGAAGCAGGGACTATTCTCCAGTTGCTCTGCACGGGCTTCTCGTTGCAGTGACTTGCTACTGAGCATGGGCTCTCGGGTGTGCAGGTTCAGTGGCTGCGGTGCACGGGCTCTGTCGCCCCGCAGCATGGGGAGACTTCCCAGACCAGGCATCGAACCAGTGTCCCCTGCACTGGCGACAGATTCTTAACCACTGGACCACCAGGGAAGTCCCTTTTCTCTGTTTTTTACTGAAGCTTTCAACTCGAGGTCAGAGTTTCTTAGCTTCAGAACTATTGACACTTGAGGATGAGTCATTTTTCATAGTGGGGCCTATCTTGTCTGTCTTAGGATGTTTAGCAGCACCCCTGGCCTCTCCCTCTGAGATGCCAGGAGCACCCGTCCCCAAAAAAACACACTTCGGAAATCAGAAGCTCTTCAGACATTGCCAGCCTTCCTCCAGGGGCAAAAATCACCCCATGGCTGAGAACCGCACGACCAGAGGATGTATGGTTGGTGGCCACAGTGGTTGCCTCAATTAATATATATGTTCACCCAGTGATGCACTGGGGTTCTCCAGCCTCCCTACTCTTGCCAGCTTTCGTTAGGCCAGACTGTTGAACTCCTTTGCCCGTGTGGTGAGAATAACGCTGCGCCTGGGCTTTGTTTCTGTTTGCGTTTCCCCGGTTGCCAGTGTGGTTGAGGATCTTTTCAAAAGTGTTTTGACCTCTCATGTTTCCTCCTCTGTGTCTTTGGCCCATTTTTTTTTTTTTTCCTAATGAGCTGTTTCCTTTTTTTTTTTTTTCACCTTATTGATTTTTAGGGACTAAAAATATTCTGAGTTCTAATTCTTTGTTATATGTGTGGCAAATATCTTCTGATTTGTGGCGTACCTTCTCACTTTATTGTCTCTTTTGATGAATAGAAGTTTTTAACATTAATGTAGTCAGATGTATCATTTCTTTGCTTTATGGCTTTTGCTTTTAAGAAATCTTATTTAATAAAGTCTTTCTGCCCTGAAGTCATAAACACATTGTCCTGTCCACCTGGAATTGATTTTGATGTATGGTGTAAGGGCAGCTCTCATTCTTTTTTTCTTCCCCAAATGGGTAGCCAGTTTCCCAGCATCGCTTATCAAATAGGCTTTCTTTTGCCCCACTAATCTGCCATTTCACCTTGTTATTGGTCAGGTGCCTAAGTTCACTCAGGACCATTCCTGTACTTTTTATTCTGTTCCGCTAGTTGTCACTTCTTCCTATGCCCCTTTTTTTTTTCAAGTATATCTGAATAATTTTGAAAATTTTGTTTTAATTTTCTTTTAAAAGTAGTCTGTCTTAAATGCACTGAGGTATCTCAGAGCAGAAAAGGACACTGAGGAAAAAACTAGTGAAATACAAATAAAGTCTGGTGTTTACTGAATAGCAGTGTACCAACATTGGTTTGTTAGTCTTGACAGAGGTACTGTGTTTATGGAAGAAGCTACATGAAAGGTATATGGGAATTCTCTGTGCTATCTTTGCCAAGTAGTACATTGATTAAAACAGATTTCTCTCATTTAAAAAAAACTTTTTTTTTTGCCTTCTGTTACTAACACCATCCCTAATGCCTTCTCTAATCCTTACACCCATCACTTACTTTTACATTTTTTAATTTATCATCTCTCGGCTGTAAACCATTTGTCTTAATCTTCGAGCTCTTTTGCCCACCACCTTTAAATTTCTGCTTCCTTGACTGACAGTCATTTTTAATTTTCAGTCTCTTTTCTTTTCTCTCACTACATAAGGCAAAAACTCTTACTGTCTTCTGCTTATTGACGTCCTGACTCATTTTGAACTTACGGGTTATTCATCGCTTTAGTTCACTCTCACCTTTCATCTCTTCATAGCCTTCTACCCTCCCTTTAAAATATTATATATTTTAAATGTATAATATTATTACATGTTATATAAATACATAGTAAAATATGTGATATTTCTCTCCTCTGCTTCTCTCTGAATACCTTTTTTAAGTTTTGGTCGTGTTTGTAATGGCAGAAAACCCTGGCCATAGGAAGCCAGCAAGGAGAAAACCCTCAGCATGAATGGGGATGGGGAGGAGGTGACAGCTGGCCTGCTTCCTCCCTCCCCTGAGTTTTAGTGTTGGACTCTGGTTCTCCAGAGGTCCCCGCTCTGGGAGCACTGCCGTGGGTTAACCCTCTACAGGCAACTGTTCTGAGTGCAGATGGCGTGTTTGATTTGCTGGGGCAGCAGCTGCTGTAACACCTGGGGCAGCAGCCATCACGTGGCACCTCCTCCTTGAAAGTCCCCGGTCTGGTATCATTGCATCTGGGCCTCCTTCACCTCTGTTGACTGAACTTGATCTCACTGCTCTCATATCCCCGACTTTGGGATGGTCAGACGATCTGCCTCTGGGCCTGACTGAAGTTCTCCAGGAAGATAGATATGGCGTATCTCAACACTGACATTTTCCTTGCTGCGGAAAACACCTTCAGCTTGGAGGTAACCCTAGTTGACTCCAGAGTCCTCAGGGCAGGCCGATCATCTCTGGGACTCTGAGTGCTGGGTGTGGCTGATCTAAGGGGACCCAGCCCTGATTTCCTACCTTCCTTGTGGTCAGTTCATGTGACAATGAAAGTATGACTTGAAATGGAAATTCTTCCTCAGTTGGTATATTTCAGCAGCAGGCTGGGGGAGAGACAATTCCTGTAAGATTTTATCCTGAGGGCATCTCTGTCTAGCCACTTTCTGCTTGAAGTGAAATTTCTTCTCCGTTACATCTTGGCCTGGCAACTGTCTGCCTTCATGATTGGCTTGTGGAAGTTGGTGGCTGATGAATGCCTAGTGGGGGCTTTCAGATTCTACAGGAAACCTGAGCTTTGTGAGGGCCTTTTAAAGGTCCATCTTACAGACCCAACTTTCTCCTTCCATCAGAATAAATAAATCTTTTATGAGGGCTTTGAAAGATTTTTTTTGAAAACTTTGGAATTTTGTTTAACGCATGGTAACAGCTCACATTCTGTATAATGCTTTTTAGCTTAAAAGTGCTTTTTCGTTTATAATCTCATTTGATAAATAATGATAATTATCCCCATTCTGCCCCCAAGGAACTTGTTTCATCTTATTTGTGAGTATGTAGAAAACACTGAGGTTTCATTTGGATTCCGGGTGTTAATTAACACTTAGTATGCTTAGAAAAGGAACCAACTAAAGATTATCTAGATTTATTATCATAATACTTAGCATATTGGAATATAGATGAAGAAAAATAATTAGGCATGAAAAATATAGATAAAAGTCAAGATTTTTTTTTTTTTGATGTAGAAGAAAAGATTTAGATTAAGAATAATCACAAAGAAGGATCATGAAGTTGTTTTTTGAGCTTAAGAGTCTAAATATTTTCAAAAACAGAAATAGTTATAAGAGGTCAGGCCATCATCCAGGCTTGTAGTTTTAAAATGGCAGGTTCCAGGCAGCTCCAGACTTGGCTGATCATTCATTCTTTCAATAAACTATTCAGAACCTTGTTTTTCCATCTGTCTCTTTCTTGGCAGCCTGGAGAAGAGTTTTACTTTTCATGGAGTCCACTGGCCTGGGTTGCAAATCCTCAGGTCTTTGGTGAATAGATACCAATAGGAAATAGTACTGTTGTCCTTTATCTTCAGGGTCCCTGCTTTTTGCAGAAGACGTAGTCCTGACCTCTACCTTGTCCAGCTGTCCTCAACACCCTCCATTCTGCCCACCAGGGCCTCTTTTCTTCACCCATTCAGCAACCACACACCCACAAAACCTATGTCCCTGATTCCTCCCTGTTGTAACTTCATAGTGAGTTCTCAAATTGCATCTTTACATTCATGGTTTCCTTCTGGGTCAAAGCCATCACTGCTACAACCACAGTCCCCTAACTCCTCCTCTCCCTTCACCTTCTTCTGATCCATGACCCAGCTGAAGCCAAGGAGATCTGTGCAGAAGGCAACTCTGGTCAGTTCCTCCTGCTTAGAATCCTTTCAAAACCCCCCATTGCTCTCAGGTCAGTGGTGTGCTAAGTCGCTTCAGTTGTGTCCAACTCTTTGCGACCGCATGAACTGTACCCCACCAGGCTCCTCTGTCCATGGGATTCTCCAGGCAAGAATACTGGAGTAGGTTGCCATGCCCTACTCCAGGGGATCTTCCCCACCCAAGGACTAAACCCACATCTCTTACGTCTCCTGCATTGGCAAGGGGTTTCTTTATCACTAATGCCACCTGGGAAGCCCTAGGTCAGAGACAAAACTGCTCAGTGTGGCCACCAGGCTGTGTGCTCTGGCCCCTCCCTCTCTGGCTTCATTTTGTACCCACCCCCACTCCACACACACACACTTCTCTCTCTCTCTCCCTCCTGCCCTCTCTCTCTTTGCCTCATCTCCACGCTCCCTCTTCCATATGTACTGGTTTCTTTCAGCCCTGCTTATACCACCCTGTTCTCTTCTGCCCCAGGACTTTTGCACATGCTGCTCTCTCCACCTGGAACACAACTGAGCACCCAGAGTATTTCTCAGCCCTCACCCTGCAGTAGCTTTGTGTTTCCATAAGGAGACACTGAGAGACAGTACTCGTGGGAGTACATATATTAGGCATGTGTACCATCACTTCCTTAGAATTTCAGGGTTCTCCTTGCTTCCTCCTGGATGTGCTGGAAGGACCTCAAACCTGCTTAAGAGAACTCTCCCTGGCCTGTCTGTAAACATTCCCATGACCCACTTCTGTGTGAGCCCAGTTGGCTGAACAATAAAGCAGATGGTAGCATACTCAGTGAAGCTGGAGATAGTCCCCCTACAAGAGGACTGGCTAATGTTTCTTATTTTGCATAAAGTTGACTGAAGGGAGCAGAGCTTATGGAGGGTATGTGCACATTTCTTGATGTACCAAGTAAGTTTCTGGGATGATACCAGGACTGAATCATTTTGACTTCCCACAGGATTCCTTTCACTAACCTACACTGTGGCTCTTATATTTCCTCATCGTTAACTGAAACATTTTAGGATGATCCCAAGAGGGGTATGTGGCAGATGCTGGTTGCCTTGGTAACCAGTATCCTATGGAGGACCTATTTCTGCTTGCAGTAACAGGAAGAATTGTGATTCTCACACTCTCTTGCTTCGTTTTTTATATTATAGAAGCAGTGACTGGGTCAAGTGACTGATTGTATTTTCCTCTTTGCACGGGCTACCAGGAAGCTCAAGATCAGATCTTTGGCCAGCTGCCCACAACTGTCAGCTTACATGCTGCATCTCTCCTCTTAGGTTTCAGATTTATTTCCTACTCTCATTTTCTTTTTGCTCAGCATTTTTTATTAGCGCATTCAAAAACCTTTTTTTCCTTCTATAATGTCTGCATATAAACAGTTTTAGATCCTTTCCGGAATAAAGAAAGGAATTAAAAATATACAAATGTTAAGTATCATTGTATATATGGCTACTCACCCTCCCCACCCCCACCCCAAGGGCCCATGGGGAGTCTATCACATGGCAGGCACTGGTCTACATGATCAGATTTGCATTATGAAGTTTAAATAAAAGGAAAATGAGGCTCGAAGAGGTTGGATAGCTTGCCCAGAGTCACACATCAGCACTGGGCTGAGTCTAGCTTCCCAAAAACTGGGGTTCAAGCCACTAGCTTAAACTTCCTCCAGTGGAGTGCTTGCCTACCTCACTGCATTGTAGTTGTTTGGCTTCTTGTCTTTCTCCCAGATCTGACTATATTTCAGGAGGACAGTGTTCACACATGTGTCATATTCCTGGCACTGAGCACCATGTCTAGAGTATAGAAGAAGTTCAATAAATATTTGTTGAGTGGGTATCAGCTTAAACTAGGTTTCGGGAACAGTTTCCCCTTATTCCTCAAAGTGGAGTAAGGAACATTTCTAAATTCATGATTCTGAAAATTCCATTTAAAGTTTTTTTTGTGTGTTTTTTTTTTTTTTTTCTGGTGTATAATGGACCTGGAAGTTTTGTGCAGATATAAGAGAACCTTTTTCAATCAGTGTGAGTTAGTCATGGTTTTGCCTTTGTTCAAGGCAGTGGAAGATATGAACATGTGTTTAATCATGTTTGACCTTGTCTTCTGGGGACAGGGAAAAAAAGAAATCTTGATAACTAAATTGCACAACACTCAAATTGCACAAATAGGCTCACTGAGAAGGAGATGCCAGTTGAATAAAATGACTTTCGTTGTCTTATCAAAGAGACTCTCTGCAATAGGATCTTCTGCTTTGCAGCTGTTTGGGGTGCAGTCTGTGAGGGCTAATTGTGAATCCCGATCGCGTTGACTCTCTGAGCTCTTGAATTACACATGTAAAATAAGATGCAGGAAATGATGATTCAATCCTCAGCAAATCACATCCTAAATCCTGGATTCTTAAGGATTGGGTGCTTTTTTCCACCTCTCCTCTTTTTTGAAGAAATCAAAAGTGCAGAGAATTATGGTGACCTGCCTATGGTTGCATTGGAGAAGGAAATGGCAACCCACTCCAGTATTCTTGCCTGGAGAATCCCAGGGACAGAGGAGCCTAGTGGGCTGCCGTCTATGGGGTCGCACAGAGTCGGACACGACTGAAGCGACTTAGCAGCAGCAGCAGCAGCAGCCTATGGTTGCATTGGGAGTCATTGGTGGGAATGGTCTGAGTCTTTCTATGAAGATGGGCTTGAGGTTTGCAGCTGGTGCCATCTTGCTTGTGAGCAACACAGTTATGTAATTTTCATGTGCTGAATGAGATCATCCCTTAGTGCCTGAAAGTGACAGAATAGAGTATGCCAGTGCATCCCCAGGTAAACCATGGAGTGTCTCTGGCCCCTTCATCTTTCTCCCTTTTGCAAATTAGTATAGTGGAGGCTAAAGCGTGGAGGTGTGGATGGTGTTGAGGAGAACGTCTGTGTTATGATGATCACTTTTATATTTGGCTTAGGAATTGTACACTTTTTTTAAACTTTGAAATAACAGTGGACTCATGAGAAGAGCCCAGATAGTATAGGATTCCTGTGTACTCTTCACTCAGCTTCTCCCAGTAACCTTAACAAACATAGCTATAGTACTGATCTATTACCATTACCAGGAAAATGATCAGTACAGTTCAGCTGAGTTGCTCAGTCATGTCCGACTCTTTGTGAGCCCATGGACTGCAGCACGCCAGGCTTCCCTGTCCATCACCAGCTCCCAGAGCTTGCTCAAACTCATGTCCATTGAGTCAGTGATGCCATCCAACCATCTCACTGTCTGTTGTCCCCTTCTCCTGCCTTCAGTCTTTCCCAGCATCAGAGTCTTTTCACATGAGTAAGTTCTTTGTACCAGGTAGCCAAAATAGTGGAGCTTCAGCTTTAGCATCAGTCCTTCCAATGAATAGTCAGGACTGATTTCCTTTAGGATTGACTGGTTGGATCTCCTTGCAGTCCAAGGGACTCTCAAGAGTCTTCTCCAACACCACAGTTCAAAAGCATAAATTTTTTGGTGCTCAGCTTTCTTTATGGTCCAACTCTCACATCCGTACATGACTACTGGAAAAACTATAGCTTTGACTAGATGGACCTTTGTTGGCAAAGTAATGTCCCTGCTTTTTAATATGCTATCCAGGTTGGTCATAGCTTTTCTTTCAAGGAGTGTCTTTTAATTTTATGGCTGCAGTCACCATCTGCAGTGGTTTTGGAGCCGCCTCCTAATAAAACGTCACTCACTGTTTCCATTGTTTCCCCATCTATTTGCCATGAAGTGATGGGACCAGATGCCGTGATCTTAGTTTTCTGAATGTCAAGTTTTAAGCCAACTTTTTCACTCTCCTCTTTCACTTTCATCAAGAGGCTCTTTAGTTCTTCACTTTCTGCCGTAAGGGTGATGTCATCTGTATATCTGAGGTTATTGATATTTCTCCTGGCAATCTTGATTCCAGCTTGTGCTTCATCCAGCCTGGCATTTCTCATGATGTACTCTGCATAGAAGTTAAATAAGCAGGGTGACAATATGCAGCATTGACATACTCCTTTCCATATTTGGAACCAGTCTGTTGTTCCATGTCCAGTTCTATCTGTTGCTTCTTGACCAGCATACAGACTTCTCAGGAGGCAGGTCAACTGGTCTAATATTCCCATCTCTTAAAGAATTTTCCACAGTTTGTTGTGATCCACACAGCCAAAGGCTTTGCTGTAGTCAATAAAGCAGAAGTAGATGTTTTTCTGGAACTCCCTTGCTTTTTCGATGATCCAACAGATGTTGGCAATTTGATCTCTGGTTTCTCTGTCTTTTCTAAATCCAGCTTGAACATCTGGAAGTTCACGGTTCACATACTGTTGAAGCCTAGCTTGGAGAATTTTGAGCATTACTTTGATAGCGTGTGAGATGAGTGCAATTTTGAGGTAGTTTGAACACTCTTTGCCGTTGCCTGTCCTTGGGGTTGGAATGAAAACTGACCTTTTCCAGTCCTGTGGCCACTGCTGAGTTTTCCAAATTTGCTGGCATATTGAGTGCAGCACTTTCACAGCATCATATTTTAGGATTTGAATAGTTCAACTGGAATTCCATCACCTCCACTAGCTTTGTTCATAGTGATGCTTCCTAAGGCCCACTTGACTTCACATTCCAGGATGTCTGGCTCTAGATGAGTGATCACATCATTGTGGTTATCTGGGTCATGAAGATCTTTTTTGTATAGTTCTTCTGTGTATTCTTGCCACCTCTTATGATATGATACATTGGTATGATACTATTAACTAAACTAAAAGAGAAGGTCTGTATTATTTACATGCATATATATGTAGATTTTGGTCATCTGATGCGAACAGCCAGTTCATTGGAAAAGATCCTGATGATGGGACAGATTGAGGGCAGAAGGAGAAGAGAGTGTCAGAGGATGAAATGGCTGGATGGCATCACCGATGCAATGGACATGAACTTGAACAAACTTTGGGAGATGGTGAGGGCCAGGGAGGCCTGGTGTGCTGCAGTCCATGGGGTTGCAAAGAGTCAGACACGACTAGGTGATTGAGCAACAATATGTGGATGCAATCACTGAATTCTTGCTCTGTACCAACCCCTTTGCATGCTGATACCATTTAAGTTCTTGTAAGAACCTGTTGAGGTAGATGCTATCATTGTCCCCATTTTACAGGTGGGGAGAGTGAGACACTGGTTAAAAAAGCTGCCTAAATGCATGCAGCTAGTAAGTGTGCTGTTGTGATACTAACCTGGAATCTGACTCCAGAGCCTACATTCTTAACCTCTTTTCTCCACTGCCTTCCAGCTCAGTAGTAAAATTCTTTGGAAGTAGAGGCTTAGATTATATATCTTCCTACTCTTACTGCAGTGATTTACCTGTGATAGGGTCGGACACGACCGAGCGACTTCACTTCCACTTTCATGCATTGGAGAAGGAAGTGGCAACCCACTCCAGTGTTCTTGCCTGGAGAATCCCAGGGACGGGGGAGCCTAATGGGCTGCCATCTCTGGGGTCGCAGAGTCGGACACGACTGAAGTGACTTAGCAGCAGCAGCGGCATGGGTTTACTACATATTTAGGTTTGTTTGGGCTTCCCTTATGGCTCAGCTGGTAAAGAATCTGCCTGCAATGCGAGAGACGTGGGTTCAATCCCTGGGTTGGGAAGATCCCCTGGAGAAGGGAAAGGCTGCCCACTCCAGTATTCTGGCCTAGAAAATTCCCTGGACTGTATAGACCTTGGGGTCGCAAAGAGTCGGACACGAATGAGTAACTTTCACTTTCACTTTGAATACATGATGGGTAGGGTCTATGAAGTGGGCTTCCCTGGTAGCTCAGCTGGTAAAGAATCCACCTGCAATGCAGGAGACCCTGGTTTGATTCCTGGGTCAGGAAGATCCCGTGGAGAAGGGATAGGCTACCCACTCCAGTATTCTTGGGCTTCCCTGGTGGCCCAGATGGTAAAGAATCCACCTGCAATGTGGAAGACCTGGGTTTGATCCCTGGGTTGGGAAGATCCCTGGGTTGAGAAAATCCCATGGAGAAGCAAACTTCAGTATTCTGGCCTGGAGAATTCCTTGCGCAGAGGAGCCTGGCAGGCTACAGTCCATGGGGGTCGAAAAGAGTCAGACATGACTGAGCGACTTTCACTTTCAGGGACTATGGGGTATGACCAGAGTGAATCTTTTTTTCCCTCTACATCCCCAGAACTTGGGGATGGCTAAGTCTAAGCCACGAGAACTAGAAATGAAAGATGCTGGGGAAACAAAGGAAGAATGGGAAAGAGCCATACTTTGGTTATTGGTCATAAACCACTTGATCTGACACCAGCATCCTAAGCCATGTTGTCAGCAAATGGGCTCACCTTTCTGGCATTTGCCTAACCCATCATGGAGCTAGGAGCAAACCTAACCTACTGCTATCAGGGCACAGATATCTGTTCATCAGGAGCTCTGAGGTGTGTGAGCTCCAGTAATAGTTAATCCACAAACTATTGTACTGCATGTACTTCTTTAATTTCTTCATTTTTCTTTGTTTGCCCTTGGTCAACCATGACACAAATGTGTGATCCTGAGGAATATATCAACTAATGACAGTCAATGCGAGGTCACTCAAAATGGTACCTGGGGATAATGAATAAGGATAGGGGCAGGAACTAAATAGGATAAATTGACTTCAGTTCAATGAATAATTCCTGAACACTCCAATGGGCCAGACACTGCTCATCACTCAGGATCTAGGGACCATTGGGACTAGCTCTAGTTTCCAGGCATCTTGCACGTGATGGTGGCAGTTTGGAGAGGGAAACAACTCTCAGACATGGGTTCACATCCCAGTGCCCTCGTCATTAACCAACTGATGAACTTTGAGCAAGTCGGTTAACCTCTCTGACCCTCAACTTTCTCATTTGTAAAATGAAAGGAAGAGTGCTTTCATTAAAGATCAACTGTGATAAATGAAAGAAGGCAAAGACCTTGTTCCCTACAGTTTCATTTATATGAAATGTCCAGAAAAGCAAATATATAGAGACAGAGAGATTAGTGGGTGCCTGGGGCTGGGAATGGGAATAGGAAGTGACTGTAAATGGGTACAAGGTATCTCCTGGGGTGATGGAAATGTTCTAAAATTGAGTTGTGATGATGATCACAACTGTGTAAATTTACTGATAGCTCAGTTGGTAAAGAATCCCCTGCAATATAGGAGACCCTGGTTTGATTCCTGGGTCGGGAAGATCAGCTGGAGAAGGGAAAGACTACCCACTCCAGGATTCTGGCCTGGAGAATTCCATGGACTGTACGGTCCATGAGGTTGCAAAGAGTTGGACACGACTGAGTGACTTTCACTTTCACATTCATTGAAGTGTACCCTTAAACTGACTGAATTTTACAAATTTGTAAATTATACCTCAATGCATGCATGCTCAGTCGCTAAGTTATGTCCAACTCTTTGTGATCCCATGGACTATAGCCCACTAGGCTTCTTTGTCCATAGGACTTGCCAGGCAAGAATGATAAGAATGACTTCCAGGCAAGTTGACTACCACCTCCTTCTCCAGGAATATTTCAAAAAAGCTGTTTTTTAAAAAGTATTCATTGGGAGGCTCAGTGAGGTGATGGGAATGGAATCACTTAAGACATTCTGACACTCTCTACATGTGTGCACTATCATTAGCATTTTCAAAACTGGAAGGTGGCTGCTCTCTGAGGCCAGCTGCACAGAGAAAATGTTGCTGGGGAGTACCGTTGCACCAACTTGGTAGCCTGGCAGTCTAGCAGACATCCTTGTAGTAAATAATGTATATTGAAAGTTAGTTTTTGGAAGGTAGGGGCTGGCCTTGGATCTGGGTCTCCCAAAGGCCCTCAAGAAATTCCTCCTTCCAGTAATGGCAGTCTGTATTTTTGTGGACCAACTGTCCTGCCAAGAATAACTGGAAATACTGGATAAGATATTTTTAAAAATCTATTTAAAGACATCAGTAAGGTACTCAGTTAGTGAGGCTCCCAAAAAGAAAGGTCACACAGAGAAGTGACCCCATAGGTCAATGCTACTTTTCCACTCAAGTTATTGGTTAAATCCAAAGTGGCGGCCGAGAGATTAGGAAGCTAAGAACTTCCTTCACCTCTTGGGGCTGGAGGAACAAAAATTGGAGCTCAGGACAAACAGAAGAAGACCTTGGTAAATAGTAGTGTGTCCAGTAGGGATCTGAGAGGCTATACTTTAGGAGTAAGGGTAAACTAGAAACATTCAGTTCAGTTCAGTCGCTCAGTCGTGTCTGACTCTTTGTGACACCATGAATCGCAGCACGTGAAACATACCCATGCTTATAAAGATAAAGCTGAGCTTCAAATCTCATCAGTCCCTGGTTGCATTAACATGACTTCCCCCTTCCTTAACTGCCT
Source organism: Budorcas taxicolor (assembly GCF_023091745.1). Classification (NCBI taxonomy): domain Eukaryota; kingdom Metazoa; phylum Chordata; class Mammalia; order Artiodactyla; family Bovidae; genus Budorcas; species Budorcas taxicolor. The sequence continues at coordinate 57,587,289 of NC_068926.1, forward strand.
GCCAAAAGCAGAAGTGAAAATCTCCAGCCCTTTCTGGAGAAAAATAACATTATCTAGAATCTCAAATTTCCTCAATTTTCAGACAATTTTGGGAATTCAATAAAAAAAAAAAACCTATACCAAGCATATTAGGAGGCAAAACCACATGACTTAAAACCAGCAGGAAAGGACAGACCAGAGGAGTCATTTGAGGGCTTTGTCTTTTGTTTTATTAAGATTTAATTTCTTAATTCATGTGATTCAAGATTTGCCAGAATTAGAAGCTGTCTCCTCAATTAGCTTAGGTCTAATTTAGCTTTTATAAGATCAACACTATTGAGGTATAATAAGTTGCTCCCATTTAAATTTGCTGTTGGATGGATTTTCACAAGTGTATTCATCTAGGTAACCACCACCACAATGAAGATATAGAACATTTTCATCATTCCAAAAAATTCTTCAATATCCCTTTGCAGTTAATCTCTTCATCTTCCCAGTCCCATCAACCATTATCTTCTCTATGTCACTATACATTATTTTGCACTTTATAAAACTTCATACATAGATTCATATGGTATGTATTCCTTTGTGTCTGACTTTTTTCCCACTCAGCATAATGTTTCTGAAACTCATTTCCATTGTTACAGTTATCAGTGTTTTGTTATTTTTATTGCTTATATTTCATTGTAAGACATGGATTTTAAATAACTATAATTAAGATACATAAGAAATTTGATGACAAGATGGAGAATTTCAGCAGAGATCTGGAAATGAGAAAAAAAGATCAAATGAGCATTCTATAAATGAAAGGTATAATAATAGAAATTAAATATGTGGGTTCAAAAATTAGCAAGTTAGGCATGTTGAAGAGAGAATTAGTGAACTGGAAGATGGGTCAGAAGAAAATACTCAGACCTAAGCACAAAGGGAGAATATTGTAAAGTAATTAACCTCCAATTAAAATAAATAAATTTATATTTTAAAAAAAGATAGGTAAAATATTGAGAAGAATATATGTGAGACATATGGGAGATGCTTGGATGGTCTAATAGTTGGGATTTCGGAAGGGGAGGAGATGAAGAGACAAAAGCAACATGTGATGATAATGATAGAGAAATTTCCAAAAACGACAAAAGATGTCAAGCTAAGAAGTGCCTTGAACCCCAAATAGAATGAATACAAAGAAAGAATACACCCAAGCACCTCTTAGTAAAACTGGTAAGATCCAGTTCCTGTTTCATGGAGGGCTCTCTGTCATTGCTCGTTACATGCATGTATGTGTGAATGAATCGTGAAGGAAAGGAAAGAGGGAAAGAATTAAAAACGGAAGGAAGATGAGTCATGGAGCCCAGATTTCTTTCCCTGACTTGCCATGTGTTGTAGGTAGTTTCCTGGGAAACAGAATCTGTGATGGAAATTACCATGTGGGAAGTTTCTTGACCACTGCTGGAATCTACAGCGAGGGGCGAGTGAAGGGTGCAAACTGGGCAAAAGGAGAAGTTGGGCTGTGATGCAGTCTCAGTAAAGACCTCATTGAACCTCACAGGACACTTGAGCTGGGCTGGTGATGCAGAGATGTTCTCAATAGGGACAAAGTGCTCAGGTCTTAACATGCCTTCATTGGCCAGTTTTGGTAATGGACTGTCCTCAAGGAGTCGGGGTGCTTTGGGCAAGGCTGCTTTTTTCAGCCAAGAGTGATTGCTAGTTGGAGAGTGTATCTTGGGGGTATCTCGCAGTGTTCATTCGCTCTCTGATACTTCCTTTCATTTCTTTTCCCCATGAAAAAGAAATGATATGGAAACCCAGCGTTCCAAGTTTTAAAGCCTTCTCGAGTTACCAGTTCTTTAACACTCATATAAAATAACTTACGCCCTCATACTGTGTGAATGAAGAAAATCCGTTTACCTTGTGGGACATGATGACTGGAGTGCTGCTTACCTATTCTGATTTTTTTTTTTTCTGATGCTTTTCTTTTTTTCAGAATTCACCCATTTAATGATTCATCATTATTAAAATATTAATTAAATTATTTTTGAGATACTGTACTAGGTACTGAAATTCTTTTTTTTTTCTTAAAAATCCATATGTTGTCTGTTGCTGGATGACAAATTATCTCAATACTTAGTGACTTAAAATAACATATCTTTATTATCTCGCAGTTCTGTAAGGAATTTTGGAGCAGCTTAGTTCGATGGTTTTGGACAAGGGTCTTTCATGAGAGTGCAAGCAAGACATTGTTGGAGCTAGAGTCGCATCTGAAGACTTGACTGAGATGGTCTTAGTCCATTAGAGCTGCTATAACAAAATGCCATAGACTGGATGGCTCATAAATGAGACGTTTATGTCTCTCAGTTTCAGAGACCAGAAGGATCATGGTACCAACATAATCATTAAGAGGGCCCTCTTCCTGGTTTGTAGCTGGCACGTTTTTGCTGTGTCCTCACGTGATGGAAAGAGCTAGGGATCTCTCTGGAGTCTCCTTTTATAAGGCGCTTATTCTGCTCATGAGAGCTCCTCTCTCAGGCTTAAGCACCTCCCAAAGGTCCCACCACTTATCTCACAGGCTAGTAAAGTAATCTCAAAATTCTCCAAGCCAGGCTTCAGCAATACGTGAACTGTGAACTCCCTGATGTTCAAGCTGGTTTTAGAAAAGGCAGAGGAACCAGAGATCAAATTGCCAACATCCACTGGATCATGGAAAAAGCAAGAGAGTTCCAGAAAAACATCTATTTCTGCTTTATTGACTATGCCAAAGCCTTTGACTGTGTGGATCACAATAAACTGTGGAAAATTCTGAGAGAGATGGGAATACCAGACCACCTGACCTGCCTCTTGAGAAATCTGTATGCAGGTCAGGAAGCAACAGTTAGAACTGGACATGAAACAAGAGACAGATTCCAAATAGGAAAAGGAGTACGTCAAGGCTGTATATTGTCACCCTGCTTATTTAACTGCTATGCACAGTACATCATGAGAAACGCTGGACTGGAAGAAGCACAAGTTGGAATCAAGATTGCCAGGAGAAATATCAATAACCTCAGATATGCAGATGACACCACCCTATGGCAGAAAGTGAAGAGGAACAAAAAAGCCTCTTGATGAAAGTGAAAGAGGAGAGTGAAAAAGTTGGCTTAGAGCTCAACATTCAGAAAACGAAGATCATGGCATCTGGTCCCATCACTTCATGGGAAATAGATGGGGAAACGGTAGAAACAGTGTTAGACTTTATTTTTTTGGGCTCCAAAATCACTGCAGATGGTGACTGCAGCCATGAAATTAAAAGACGCTTACACCTTGGAAGAAAAGTTATGACCAACCTAGACAGTATATTCAAAAGCAGAGACATTGCTTTACCGACTAAGGTCCGTCTAGTCAAGGCTATAGTTTTTCCTGTGGTCATGTATGGATGTGAGAGTTGGGCTATGAAGAAGGCTGAGCACCAAAGAATTGATGCTTTTGAACTGTGGTGTTGGAGAAGACTCTTGAGAGTCCCTTGGACTGCAAGGAGATCCAACCAGTCCATTCTGAAGATCAGCCCTGGGATTTCTTTGGAAGGAATGATGCTGAAGCTGAAGCTCCAGTACTTTGGCCACCTCATGCGAAGAGTTGACTCATTGGAAAAGACTCTGATGCTGGGAGAGATTGGGGGCAGGAGGAGAAGGGGACGACAGAGGATGAGATGGCTGGATGGCATCACGGACTCAATGGACATGAGTCTGAGTGAACTCTGGGAGATGGTGATGGACAGGGAGGCCTGGCATGCTGCGATTCATGGGGTTGCAAAGAGTCGGACATGACTGAGCGACTGAACTGAAAAGGTCCCACCTACTGAACCATGATCCTTTGGCAGTTAGGATCTCAACACATGAATTTGGTAGGTACGGGTTTAGAACGTAGCAGAGGCTGCAGGATCTGCTTCCAAGATGTTGTGCTTAGATGGCTAGCAAGCTAGTGCTGGCTTTTGGCAGCAAGACTTCGTTTCTCTCCATGTGTATCTTTCTGTAGGGCTCTTTGAGTGGCCTCATGACACAGCAGCCTGAGTTTCACAGGAGCTAGTTCCCTCCTCTCCACATTGTGTTGGTCTCTCCAATCTGCTTTGTTCCAAGGTGAGCAGAGTCATAAATTGATGTTTTACCGAAGACTAGAAACTTGATGGACAGGTAATGGAGGAAGGGAAGGGGAAGTGGCGAAGAATGGTAAAGCGTTTAGCATTGCTTAGCAGATCGTACTCTTCTCAAGGTGCTGGGTCATTCAGAGTTTAACCCCTGTGTCTGAGCTGCTCTTAGGTCTTTAAAGCATAGCAAGTTCTTCTAGACCAAAATGGAATATGATGCCTGAATGGGTTGTATAACTGGAGAGAAGGGAACATGCCTTCTCAGCACTCTGGGTATATTTCACCAGGAGAAGACGAGTGGGTGGTCACCTCTGCTTTTACCCTAAGATTCTTCTCGCTGTAGCGGGTCCACTGAAGTGGGGAACACCCCAGACACCAAGGGTGTTCCTGGTGTATGCTGGGTGTTCCTGGTGTATGCTGGGTGTTCCTGGTATTTGTACTCAGTATTTCTGGTCCATATATTTGGTGTTCCTGGTGCATATATTGGGTGTTTATGGTGTGTATAGTAGATGTTCCTGGTGTATATATGGGGTGTTCCCGGTATGTATATTGGATGTGTACCCAAGTGTGTATGTTGGGGTGAGAGGCGAAGAGAATGAAATAAATATTCTTTTAAAATAAATTTTATCACCATTGCAACCACTATTAACAAATTCGGGCCAAGTCTTGGCACGTCAGAAAAGATGTCAGGACAGGAAGCAGACAGCAAGTGTTTCCACACTTCCATATTAATAGAGAGATAACACTCAGAATATCCAAGTAAATTTCAGAGGCAGTGGTGACATTTCCAGAATAAACATTAGTTAAACACTTATGAACGACCGTCAAAATTATTTCATGGGTGTAAATTAAAAGCCAGCCCTGTAATGTTGATTCATTTTCCTCTCCCCAAGTTCCCACAGTTGAATGCGGAAAAGTACGACAGGAAGATATTAAGCGACCTTTCTCCACATGGAGATGTCAATTGCCTTCCCTTTTATCATCTATGAGGTTCCTTTTTCAACAGGATCTATCATTTACTCCTAATAGTGATATTAAATTCACATTTTATCAGATGATGGACTAAAGTTCTGAGTGGCCCACCCAGGGAGAATTATTTCAGAGAGTTTCAGGGCATTTTTTTTTTTTTTATCCAGCCTGAACAAGTCCAGTCAATTCTGTTATCCATTTGTAATCTTTATTCTGTGTGTCTTATGCATAGATCAGGTTTTCTCCAGATTTTTGCAGCTTTTTATTTTAATTACAAAAAGTAATTTATGCTAACAAATTCAAGCAAACCAAGTGTATCACATAAAAAGGTCTCAAGTTCCACCATCAGGATATGTCCACATAAACCAGTCTGAGTCTATCCTTCCTGAAGTTTTTTTCTATACATATAGTAGTAGTCTATTTTAAAAATGTATTGACAGTTTGTATATTTTCACTTAATACATCAAGGACATCTTTTCACATTATCTGTATATGTCCATGCTTTTAAAGACATAATATTTCATACTTTGGATAGAACATAATTTATTTGCTTCCATATTTTTTAAATTTGAGGACAGTTGATATACAATATTATATTGGTTTTGGGTGGACAACATGGTGAATTCGATATTTTTGTAGATTATACCTCATTTAAAGTGAATATAAAATATTAGCTGTATTTCCCTGTGCTGTGCATTAATTACATCCTATCTTATTTATTTTATGTCTAGTATTTTGTACCTCTTCATCCCCTTATCCTATCTTGCCCCTCCCCCACCCCCTCCTCATTAATAACCACTGGTGTGAGTCTGTTAATAACCACTCTGTGTGAGTCTGTTTTATTATTAAAATTGTGCCCATATTTTACCCAACTGTTGTTACCACAACGTCTCATATGCAGCTCTCTTAGCATAATGTTCATTGTTTTAGCCTGTCTTGGAACACAGAGTCTAAGGCAAGAATTAAGTGCTAATGCTTTGTTTGGGTGGTGCAATCCCAGGGCATCAAGAGTGAGAAATAAAGGAAGAAGGAGAAGCAATGCCATCCTGGCCAATGGTCCACTGTGAGCCACACAGAAGCACCACATCACTCGGCAGGTGTGTCTGCTCTTCCATGTGGGGTGTCCTAGGACAAGCTGGGCAGAGAAACTGTACCTCAAGAGCTGACCACTCAGGGGAGGAAGGGAGACAAAACGCATCTGCCCACCGGCCTCTCTCAGCCTGTCTTCCGGTGGTCGTGGTTCATCCTGCACTGCATTAAGCCTCCCGCCCTTACAGGTTGTGTCTTTCAGCCCATTTGGTAGCTGCTCAGAGGCCAGATGCCCTGCCTCATGGGATGGTGGTGTTTCCTCTTTTCCTGTTTAATTTATTTTGAAGAAGTATAGTTGATTTACAATGTTGTGTTAATTTCTACTGTACAGCAAAGTGATTCCGTGATACATAGTTATACCCTCCTTTACATATTCTTTCCCATCACGGTTTACCACAGGATATTGAATATACTTCTCAGGAGAGTTGTTTGTTTGTTTTTTTTTTCCTGGGGCCAGTACAGGAGGCTGCAGAGGCTCCGAATGTGTTGTTGATCAGCCTCAGGTGACTAAACAACGCAGGCCCCATGGGATGGGTCTGAATAGGCAGTTGGTGCAGAATGAGGTTTCAGGAGGCACCATTCAGTTCTGTTGCTCAGTTGTGTCCAACTCTGTGCGACCCCATGGATTGCAGCACACCAGGCTTCCCTGTCCATCACCAAATCTCGGAGTTGCTCAAACTTATGTCCATCGAGTCAGTGATGCAATCTAACTGTTTTATCCTCTGTCATCCCCTTCTCCTCCTGCCTTCAGTCATCCCCAGCATCATGGTCTTTTCCAATGAGTCAGTTGGAGTATTGGAGCTTCAGCTTCAGCATCAGTCCTTCCAGTGAGTATTCAGTGTTGATATCCTTTGGGATTGACTGGTTTTATCTCCTTGCAGTCCAAGGGACTCTCAAGAGTCTTCTCCAACACCACAGTTCAAAAACATCCATTTTTTGGCACTCAGCTTTCTTTATGGTCCAACTCTTACAACCATATATGATTGCTGGAGAAACCATAGCTTTGACTAGATGGACATTTGTCAGCAAAGTAATGTCTCTGCTTTTTAATATGTAGTCTAGGTTGGTCATAGCTTTTAATCCAGGGAATAAGCATCTTTTAATTTCATGGCTGTAGTCACCATCTGCACTGATTTCGGAGCCCCAGAAAATAAAATCTCTCACTGTTTCCATTGTTTCCCCATCTTTTTGCCTGATGGGACTGTGATCTTAGTGTTTTGAACGTTGAGTTTTAAGCCAGCCAGGAGGCTGGGATAGTCTGGGGAGGCCAGTGATGTGTGTCAAATAAACTCATACTTCTATAAAATGTACTACTAGAAGAATTGTTCACTCAAAGGTTATGTGCATATAGAATTTTGATAGATTCCAATGAATTTCTTTCTCAAAAGGTCCTACAGATTTGTAGTCTCATAAGAGAGCATGAGAGAGTCATTTCTTATACTTTCACCAACTCAGGATACTGTCAGTCTTCATCGAGGTTTCCAACTTGATAGGTGAAAATGGTTTTGGTTTCACCTGTGATTATTTAATTATTAGTGAGGTTAAATATTTCTTTCATAGACGTATTGGTCATTGTTTTTTTTATTGTTGTTTTTTCTGTGAATTGCCCATTCATATGTCTTGGAACAACTTCAACTTTTCTATTTTCTAGTAAGTTCCTGGATGCTTTTTCTAGGGAGTATAAATGCATTTAAGTATTGTTCAAAGGAACCCTAGAGAAAGGAAAACTTCTGCCAAAAAAGAACTGCAAAGTCAAACACAAATGTGATTATTTTTCTGTATTTTTATTGTGCTAAAATATATGTAACATAAGACTTACTATTTTAACATTTTTTAAGCATACAGTTCTGTGGCATTAACCATATTTACATTGCTGGGCAACCATTCAGTTCAATTCAGTTGCTCAGTCGTGTCCAACTCTTTGTGACCCCGTGAAACACAGCATGCCAGGCCTCCCTGTCCATCACCATCTCCCGGAGTTCACTCAGACTCACGTCCATCGAGTCAGTAATGCCATCCAGCCATCTCATCCTGGGTCGTCCCCTTCTCCTCCTGCCCCCAATCTCTCCCAGCATCAGAGTCTTTTCCAATGAGTCAACTCTTCGCATGAGGTGGCCAAAGTACTGGAGTTTCAGCTTCAGCATCATTCCTTCCAAAGAAATCCCAGGGCTGATCTCCTTCAGAATGGACTGGTTGGATCTCCTTGCAGTCCAAGGGACTCTCAAGAGTCTTCTCCAACACCACAGTTCAAAAGCATCAATTCTTCGGCACTCAGCCTTCTTCACAGTCCAACTCTCACATCCATATGTGACCACTGGAAAAACCATAGCCTTGACTAGATGGACCTCTGTTGGCAAAGTAATGTCTCTGCTTTTCAATATGCTATCTAAGTTGGTCATAACTTTTCTTCCAAGGAGTAAGCGTCTTTTAATTTCATGGCTGCAGTCACCATCTGCAGTGATTTTGGAGCCCAAAAAAATAAAGTCTAACACTGTTTCCACTGTTTCCCCATCTATTTGCCATGAAGTGATGGGACCAGATGCCATGATCTTTGTTTTCTGAATGTTGAGCTTTAAGCCAACTTTTCCACTCTCCTCTTTCACTTTCATCAAGAGGCTTTTTAGTTCCTCTTCACTTTCTGCCATAGGGTGGTGTCATCTGCATATCTGAGGTGATTGATATTTCTCCCGGCAATCTTGATTCCAACTTGTGCTTCTTCCAGCCCAGCGTTTCTCATGATGTACTGTGCATAGCAGTTAAATAAGCAGGGTGACAATATACAGCCTTGACGTACTCCTTTTCCTCTTTGGAACCAGTCTGTTGTTCCATGTCCAGTTCTAAATGTTGTTTCCTGACCTGCATATAGGTTTCTCAAGAGGCAGGTCAGGTGGTCTGGTATTCCCATCTCTTTCAGAATTGTCCACAGTTTATTGTGATCCACACAGTCAAAGGCTTTGGCATAGTCAATAAAGCAGAAATAGATGTTTTTCTGGAACTCTCTTGCTTTTTCCATGATCCAGTGGATGTTGGCAATTTGATCTCTGGTTCCTCTGCCTTTTCTAAGACCAGCTTGAACATCTGGAAGTTCATGGTTCATGTATTGCTGAAGCCTACTTTAGTAATATGTGAGATGAATGCAATTACATAGTAGTTTGAGCATTCTTTGGCATTGCCTTTCTTTGGGATTGGAATGAAAACTGACCTTTTCCAGTCCTGTGCCCACTGCTGAGTTTTCCAAATGTGCTGGCATATTGGGTGCAGCACTTTCACAGCATCATCTTTCAGGATTTGAAAGAGCTCCACTGGAATTCCATCACCTCCACTAGCTTTGTTCGTAGTGATGCTTTCTAAGGCCCACTTGACTTCACATTCCAGGATGTCTGGCTCTAGATGAGTGATCACACCATCGTGATTATCTTGGACTTGAAGTTCTTTTTTGTACAGTTCTTCTGTGTATTCTTGGCACCTCTTCTTAATATCTTCTGCATGAAGAAGACCATCTTTGCATGAAATGTTCCCTTGGTATCTCTAATTTTCTTGAAGAGATCTCTAGTCTGTCCCATTCTGTTGTTTTCCTCTATTTCTTCGCATTGATCACTGAAGAAGACTTTCTTATCTCTTCTTGCTATTCTCTGGAACTCTGCATTCAGATGCTTATATCTTTCCTTTTCTCCTTTGCTTTTCACCTCTCTTCTTTTCACAGCTATTTGTAAGGCCTCCCCAGACAGCCATTCTGCTTTTTTCCATTTCTTTTCCTTGGGGATGGTCTTGATCCCTGTCTCCTGTACAATGTCACGAACCTCCATCCATAGTTCATCTGGCACTCTATCTATCAGATCTAGGTCCTTAAATCTATTTCTCACTTCCACTGTATAATCATCAGGGATTTGATTTAGGTCATACCTGAATAGTCTAGTGGTTTTCCCTACTTTCTTCAATTTAAGTCTGAATTTGGCAATAAGGAGCTCATGATCTGAGCCACAGTCAGCTCCGCGTCTTGTTTTTGCTGACTGAATAGAGCTTCTCCATCTTTGGCTGCAAAGAATATAATCAATCTGATTTCGGTTTGACCATCTGGTGATGTCCATGTGTAGAGTCTTCTCTTGTGTTGTTGGAAGAGGGTGTTTGCTATGACCAATGCGTTCTCTTGGCAAAACTCTATTAGCCTTTGTCCTGCTTCATTCCGTATTCCAAGGCCAAATTTGCCTGTTACCCCAGGTGTTTCTTGACTTCCTACTTTTGCATTCCAGTCCCCCATAATGAAAAGGACATCGTTTTTGGGTCTTAGTTCTAAAAGATCTTGTAGGTCTTCATAGAACCATTCAACTTCAGCTTCTTCAGCGTTACTGGATGGGGCATAGACTTGGATTACTGTGGTATTGAATGGTTTGTCTTGGAAACAAACATAGATCATTCTGTCGTTTTTGAGATTGCATCGAAGTACTGCATTTTGGACCATGTCTTTTGTTGACCATGATGGCTACTCCATTTCTTCTAAGGGATTCCTACCCACAGTAGTAGATATAATGGTCATCTGAGTTAAATTCACCAATTCTAGTCCATTTTAGTTTGCTGATTCCTAGAATGTCGACGTTCAGTCTTGCTGTCTCTTGTTTGACCACTTCCAATTTCCCTTGATTCATGGACCTGACATTCCAGGTTCCTATGCAATATTGCTCTTTACAGCATCAGACCTTGGTTCTATCACCAGTCACATCCACAGCTGGGTATTGTTTTTGCTTTGACTCCATCCATTCATTCTTTCTGGAGTTATTTCTCCGCTGATCCGCTGCCCCTCAGGCATGGGGTCCTCCCAGCTTCTGCCCCTGACCTCGGACATGAAGTAGCTCCTCTCAGCCGCGCTATGTGCGCCGGTTGCAGCCACCTGCGCTACGGGCAACCATTACTGACACCCAATTCCAGAACATTTTCGTCTTCCCAAACAGAAATTCTGTGCCCATTTAGTACTAACTTCTCATTCCCCCTCTGCTCATTCCCTGGAAACCATCATTGTACTTCCTGTCTCTGTGATGTTGACTACTCCAAGTATCTCCTATCAGTGGGCTCAGACAAGATTTGGTCTTTTGTGACTTACTGATGTCACTGAGCATAATACCTTCAAGGTTCAGCCAGATTGTAGCATGCATCAGAATTTCCATCCTCTTTGAGGTGGAATACAAGTGTGACTTTGAATTATCACTGGTTAGGATTGTCTGTGGGATTCCCTGGTGGCTCAGATGGTAAAGAATCCACCTGCAATGCGGAGACCTGAGTTTGATCCCTGGGTTGGGAAGATTCTCTGGATGAGTGCATGGGAACCCACTCCAGTATCCTTGCCTGGAGAATCCCATGGACAGAAGAGCCTGGCCAGCTACAGTCCATGGGGTCGCAAAGAGCCAGACACGACAGAGCAGCTAAGCACAGCACAGGATTGCCTGTAGTTTCCCAGTAGAGCATGGGTTTCTGAAGCCATCCTTAGAAGAGGCCCCAAGTGGCTATCTGAGCACTGGGTTCAGCCATCACCTCTGCTCCAGATCTGTTTTTTCTTGGCCACGTCATGGCTCCTAGGCGCCCGCAGGTGTCCCCTCACCTTCTCTCTCTGCTTCCTGTGAACATAAGGTTTATTAGCGCTTACCTCTGCCTTGACCCTCCACTTCTCCCCCTGCTTACTGATGGCAGACAGTCTGCAGTGAATACACACACGTGTGTGTGTGTGTCTTTTCAAGTATTGACAGATTTCTGTCATGCTGAGGAGCATGATTTGACTAATATAGAAATTTTGAAAGAGACCATATGTTAACCCTGGAATTGCCATGCCCTGTGGGACCTTCTAAGCTTTCTTTTGTAAATCCAGAACCAAGTAACGATTGCCCAAGCTTCCCTTGGAGCTTCCCAGGTAGCGCCAGGGGTAAAGAACCTGCCTGCAATGCAGGAGCCACAAGAGATGCGGTTTCAGTCCCTGGGTCGGGAAGGTCCCCTGGAAGGGAGCACAGCAACCCACTCCAGTATTCTTGCCTGGAGAATCCCATGGACAGAGGAGCCTGGCGGCTACAGTTCATAGGGTCACAAAAAGGTGGACACGACTGAAGTGACTTAGCATGGCAAGCTTCCCTTGAGACTGCCACCCTGCCCCACCCATGGATTCCTACTCCCTGAAGGCTTCATTTCACAACTCCAAGCCCACATGTGGTGCTGAGGCTAAGAGGAGAGGAGGGAGGAATGATGATTTCAGTTTCATTTAAAATTAACAAGAACTTGATTTTTACACAGTGCTAATAATAGTCTATTGCAGAAGTAATCTTGCTTCTTAGAGCGTGTTCTTAGTTATATTGTGAAATGTACTCAGTGTTTTTCTCCCCTCCCCCCCACCACATGTATTTTTGTTTATATATAAAATTTTGGAATATCTGGGTCTAGATTTGCTAATTAGGATCAACTTTAATGGGTGCATAGCATCTCATGTCCTGTGTTTTATTTACCCATTCTCTTATTGTTTGACATTTGGGTTGTTCTCTAATTTGGGGGCATTCTAAATAATTTTACAACTTCCAAACAATCTACATAGCTGCAGAGCTTTGTGTGCAACCACGATTATTTCCTTAGGTGGTGTTTTTTGGAAGAATAATTTCTGTGTCAGGGAGCGCGCATATTTATAAAGCCATTGAATTATGTTGCCAAATTACACTATGGAAATTGTACTGATTTATACTCCCTAAAAACTAAAAATCTTCCTACCCAGGAGGCTGGTTAATAATATAGTAGGAAGAACACTCCGGAAAAATATAAAAATAAGAAAACTACCCAGCTGGGAGGATCTGGGCAGTTCTGTCTCCCTCCCCACAATGGTTTCTTCATTTATGCAGTAGGGAGATTGGGTTACGGCTGGCACTGGCAAACTTTTTCCCTTAAGGGCCTGCTAGTAATTATTTTAGGTTCTGTGGGCCATATGGCAGTAGTTATCAACTGGGGCTTATTTTCCATTGCCAATATCTGGAGACACTGTGGTCATCACAACTAGGGAAAGAATGCCATGGCCGTGTAGTGGGGAGAGATGAGGAGTGCTGCTCAACAACCTGCAACGCACAGAACAGCCCCCACCACAAAGATTTATCCAATGCCAAATGTCAGCAGTGCCGAAGCAGAGAATCCCTGCCATAGGTTCCCTGTCGTAACTTCTCAACTCTGTCCCTGAAGTCCAGGAGGAGTCAGGGATGGGTACCACTGCGCTCCAGTGGAGCTTTGTTTATGGACCCTGAAATCTGGATTTCGTATAATTTTCCCATGTCACGAACTGGTCATTAAAAAGCTTTCTTTTTTTTTTTTTAAAGTAACTTAAAAAATATAAAAACCATTCTTAGATTGAAGCCATAAATGGTGGACTGAGTTTGGCCGTCAAGCCATTTTGCTGACCTCTGGGTTAGCTGGACTCTATAGCCTCTTGGGTTAGCTGCTCAGAGATTCTGTCAGAGGGAGGCAACAGATGTTACTCCTCGAGCATTCGTTCTCTGCCAGGAACTGTATGCGGATGGTTATTTTGCTTCCTCTCATGTCAACCTCATGCAAGGTTCTTATCCCTGTTTTAAAGGTGAGGAACTTGAGACCAAAAGAGAGATGAAGTCACTTGTCTGAGATCTCTCACTTACAAAGTGGTGGAGCTGGGATTTGAACCCAGGGATGGCCCCTTCTGGACCCAGAGTGTGAAATCCACACACCACCTGGCTCCAAAATGATCTACCTCTTCCCCAAACCTATATGTGTGTGTCTCAGGTTGGGACCAAGGTGAGATGGCAGGCAGTGGGGGGAATAGATGGGACCGTAGGGAAGAATGAAGAGTGTGTAAAGGAAGGAGGTTGAGAGAAAGCCCTGCTTCCTGTTGACAGAAGGTACGAAGGAGGCTCCCTGGCTAAGGATGCACCCCCAGTCTGAGCTGTTATTCCCTCGCCATGTCCATCTCAGACCTCACAGCACTTAGCTCCATCAAGTAGCCTCCACTCCTGGGCTCCACATGGCTCCTTGTGGCTGTGCTCCTGCTGAGTGCCCTAAGGCACTTTTCCCTTCATGAGCCCCTTCCTCCATTAAAAATTTTTTTAAAATCCTGTTTTGCTACTACGTTGTTATCCAGACTGTTGTTGATTATTATATACCCATTATTCATGCGTTCATTTCTTCCTTCTAGTTTATAAAGAAATGAAACCAAAAACTTCTTACATCTTTCATGGGCCTCCAGCACTGAACTTCCTATGCTGAGCAGAGTAGCTGCTCCAATGCTGTTTCCCCAGAGTTCTGGGATCAGGTCATGACTGCTCTGAATTCTAGACAAATCTCTTTATTCTCAGAGCTGAGATTTCCTTGTTTCAAAAATAATAACAATGCCTTACAAATCTGAATCAGGAGGCGATGATGAAATGATCTGAGATTTCCTTCCTTTGTTCCTTCCTTCAGTCAGCAGATACTGTTCTTATTAATTGAGCAATTACTACATGCCTGGTACTTTTCTAGGTGCAACATAAGACACTGCTGTGCTTTGAGGAGCTTGTGGTCCAGGTTGAGCTTATAACAAAACACTGGTGAGTCTCAGACATCATTAGGTACTTGATGGGCCGTTTGTCACTTAACAAACCCAGGAAGCAGGCACTGTTTTCTGCTCCACTACTGATGAAGATGCTGAGGCTCAGAGAGTTTAAATAATATTTCCCAGTGGGTGGGACACTCCCCTTGCACAGTCGAGCTGATCCCTCATGGTGGTGGTTCCTGTGGCCTGGGCGTCCCTGCTCAGGAGGCATCACTCATGCTTCAGTGACCTCGGGGACAACCCAGTTTCATGTGGCAGCAACTGTGCCCAGACTCTGTCCCGCTGTCTCTGGAAGGTCCCCTGTGGTGTCAGAAACCCTGTCCCCTCCTGACATACCTATCTTTTGGCCTGAGATCCTCAGAACCCCTGGGTTAATCTCCTGTCTGCTGGATGCCTGAGACTATCACCCACCCTGCCCATCAAGCTTGTTCATTTCTCCTCTGAAGTTTGCTTTCCAGGAAGCGCTGTTGATACAATACGGGTGGTGGAGCATGAGTCCAGGACAGCTCTGAGCTTTGCTTGACTCCCCTTCAGGGATCTCCCTACTCAGAGAGATGTTAGGGAGGTTGGAGAGGCAAGAAGATCCCCAGGTTCCCAGCTCCCCATGCCAGAAGGGAGTAGTGGTCCCTCCAGGTGGTACAGACCTGACCCTCTGCAGCCTTGCCAGGTTACCCACCCTGAGCTCAGCGCTGGCTTTGCTGCCGACCAGCTGTGCATCTCTCTGAGCTCAGTTTCCTTATCTGAGAAATGGGCACATGCATGCCTCCCCATCCCATAGTCCTTGGGAAGACAGTGAACATATTTCAGGTAATTACTATGAGAAGGAATCCCTCTGTGTGCAGACTAGCCTAGCCTACCCTCACTTTTATGTACCTAGATCTTCAGTAGCCATTCCTCTGAGCGATACAAATCCTAGGTCAGCACCCAGGAGACTGAGATGAACCAGATCTGACCCTTTTTCTTGAAGATCATTGCCATCACACACAGAGAGAAAGCCCAAATCAGCCTGCAGGTGCCTCTCAGGGACAGGTCAGGGCTGCACAGGGTCCCATCCCCTACAGAACTGTCTGTGGATTCCAGGGTAGATAGAACTTTGGGAAGGCAAGTGGTGGGGGCTGAGTGGGTGGAGGGCAGCTTCCAGAGCCCCCTCCTTCCCGTGTAGGGCAGGAACTTTTCTGTCCCCACTTCTGGGTTTATTCACAGGAGCCTCTCTCTACAGCACTCATTTTCTTCTTTGTTTTCTAGCCATTTAGGAATGTGTCTAGAAGGAACTGTTTGTTTCTTAGGGAAGAGGATGTCCCGTTATTCTTGTTTCCATATTCCCAGAACCAAGACCAGTGCGTGAGCCAGAGAAGGCAGTGAGCAGGTACTCGCTGGTGGAAGGAGGGAGTCAAGCAGTGTGAGAGTCAGCAGGAATCACCAAGAAGACTTTTAGTCAGTTTGGGCTGCTGTTAGCAAAAGTTCCCTAGACTGGGTCATCTAAACAACAGAACTTTGTTTCTCACTTCTGGAACCTGGCAAGCCCAGGGTCAAGGTGCTGACAGGTCTGATGTCTGGTGAGAACCCCCTTTCTGGTTTGCAGCTATATGCCTTCTCATTGTGTCTTCACAATGAGAGGGGAAGAACACAGAGAAAGTGTCTGAAGGGGCACTAATCCATTCACAGGGGCTCCACCTTTATGACCTAATCACCTCTCAAAGGACCCACCTCCTAGTATAATCACGTTGCAGGCTAGGATTTCAACATATAGATTCTTGGGGAGGGGAGAGCTGGATGGGGGGAGGGTGGCACAAATATTCAGTCTGCTATGGAGCCTGTCTGTTTTGACCAAGGCCTTAATGCTTTGTTTAAACTTTTTAATTTGTTCACCTTTCATCTGCACAGCCTGCCTCTGTGCTCAGCTCTATCCTTAAACACTTTGCATGCATTATCTCTCTACAGCATCTTACATGAATCATGACCACCACCCGGGGGGCATACACATTACTGATTTACAACAGGTGAAAAGAACGGAGAGCAGTAACTCACCTAAAGTGCCCGACTAGGCAGTGACTGAGCTGAGATTTGAGCTCTTGCTGCGATTCTCATTAATGGGTAGAGTTGGAGGGCTTTTCCTGTCCTACCCTTCCTTAGAGAGAACCTCTGTGATCCTTCCTCTCCTTTTTGGAGTGAGGGTCACAGTTGGAGAGGGGAGCCGGGAGCTGGGGGTTGAGGACTGAAGCTGGGATGAGGCGGGTGGAAAGATGTTTAGAAGCTTCAGGGGGCTGTAGGCTAACCACCAGCTCTTAGCCTATTGGGATCACTCCATCGGCCCCTTTGTGGACCAGCCAAAAGCAAGGAGAGAAAATCCTGGGTGTCTGTTGTGTTTGTTGAAAATTAGTTACGTGGAATGTTAATAGGTGTGATGGGAGGGAGGGTAAGGTCCCAGGTCAAACACATTTGGAAAGTCTAGGTTATAACAAGTTAAGCAGGTCTCTTTAACTACAAGACTTTTCAAAAGTGATGATATTGGTAATGGTGACTCTTCAAAGCTCAGTGTATATGGCATCCTGGTTTTTTCATGAGGCATTTATCAGGATTAGCATGGTATATGTAATAAGTATTGGGATGCACAGAATTATATCTTACAACCCCAAACACTTTGATCTTGCAAGTCAGAAAGCGGGAAAAATGCTTATCAGGGTCTCCATCTAACAGGCAAAGAAACCGAGAGGTTAGCAGAGCATCCCTAAAACTCAGCCTGATCCCAAGCCCAGTGCTCTTACCAGCAGACAAAGCTTTATTGCAAATCTTCCAACTCACTGCCATAAATATTTTGGAAGAGACTGTCTACCTTTTGTGGATGAACCTTCTTCATTTTGGCCTCACTGTTTCTTTCACTGGTTTCTTTTGCTTATTTCTGGATTCCATCTGAGGCATGAAATAAGCCCATTGTCATTTAGTCCAGTGGCCCACTGCCCCTATCCCCCGTTAAGTGACAGGATAGGAAGTCTGGGGTTCTCGTCAGCAACACTAGAGGAGGTTTAGTGGATGTCAGAGCCTTGTTGGCTTGGAGAGAGCCTCCTTAAAACCCAGTCAACGAGTCTGTCACAGTACCACTCACCCGAACTCAGGATGTACGCATCTGTCCATCAACAGACTCCTGGGAGAACCTCAGAACACAGGTCCTCTCAAGAGACCAAAATTCCCCAAGATCCCAGAGAATCTGTTTGTCCCTCTCTTTAGAAGAAGCCACCAACAAACTTAGAAGGAAACACAAGAGATCAGACCTCTTAAATACAGACTGTTTGGCCCATGCAGATGAATCAGTCTTTCCCCAGAATTAATTGTCAACGTTTAAAACTTGTGAAATTTCATATGAAAATCTGAATCTCTGGTTTCTCAAAGAAAAAACAGAAAATCTGGCAGCACTGGACCCTCGTTCCTGATTGGCCACAAAGGCCTAGAGCCGAGTGGCGGCCTCTGCTATAAGTCAGTATGCAGAATGCACCTCATCACAGAACCCGCCCTTCCTGTTTTCTCTCTAGTAGCAAGGCAGAATGCCAGCTGCCACCTAGCAGCTGCGTGCACTCGTTGTTTTAATCTATATTTAATTGGATTAATTATCATAAACAATTTCCTACATCCATGTTTCTATAAAATTTAAGAAAATTATGAACAGACTGAGAGGGCCCCATGTTTCATTTGTCTAACGCTGTGGTTGTTGTTGTTCAGCTGCTCAGTCAAGTCTGACCCTTATGACCCCATGGACTGCAGCACGCCAGGTTTCCCTGTCCTTCACTATCTCCCAGAGTTTGCTCCAACTCATGTCCATTGAGTCGGTGATGCCATTCTACCATCTCATCCTCTGTCACTCCCTTTCTCGTTTCGCCTTCAGTTTTTCCCAGCATCAGGGTCTTTTCCAGTGAGCTGGCTCTTCACATCAGGTGGCTGCAGTATTGGAGCCTCAGCTTCAGCATCAGTCCTGCCAATGAATATTCAGGGTTGATTTCCTTTAGGTTGACTGGTTTAATCTCCTTGCTGTGCGAGGGACTTTGAAAAGTCTTCTCCAGCACCACAGTTGGAAAGCATCGATGCTTGGTGCTCAGTCTAACTTGCAGGCACTGAGATTTCATCTCCTTGCTCTAGATCGAGGATTGCCAGACTGTGAGTCGCCAGTGACACCCAGCCCACTGAAGGCAAAATGGCAGAAAGGAAGACGGGGTCTTCCCAGGTGGCTCTGTGGTGAAGAATCCACCTGCCAATTCAGGAGACTTGGGTTTAATCCCTGAGTCAGGAAGATCCCCTGGAGGAGGAAATGGCAATCTGCTCCAGTATTCTTGCCTGGAGAATCCCATGAAGAGAGAATCCTGGCAGGCTGCAATCCATGGGGTCGCAGAGTTGGTCTCTAAGCAACTGAGCATGCACGCACTGTGGAACACAGTTTGGCAGTTCCTCAAAAAGTTAAACTTAGAATTACCATAAAACCCAGGAATTCTACTTCTAGATGTATCCCCAGAATAGAAAACAGGTTTTCAAACAAGTACTTGTAGAGAGATGTTCACAGAAGCAGGATTCACAGTAGTCAAATGGTGGAAACTACTCATATGCCCATCGGTGGATGGGTGGATAAACAAATGGTGATCACACAGTAGAATATTATTCAGCCATAAAAGAGGGAAGCACTGATGCACGTAACAGCATGGATGGCCTTGAAAACATGATGCTTAGGGGCAAGAAGACAGTCACAAGAGGTCATGGGTTGTATGATATCATGCACATGAGATGTCCAGGGTAGGTGCCATCTACTGAGACTGAAAGTGGATTGTTGCTGGGGGCTGCCAGTGGGTAGAAGGCAGGCAGTGGCTGCTTCATAAGCCTTTTTGAGGGTTTATGAACATGGTTTGGAACTAGACAGAGGTGTGGTTTGCACAGCGCTGTGAATGTGCTAAATTCCACTGTATCCTACACACTGAAATAGTTAATTTTATGTTATGTGAGTTTCCCCTCGTTAAAAAAAAAATCTAGCCCCCTTCCTGTTTTTGTGCTGCCCGCAGGCTAACAATGTGCTTTTACATTTTTAAATAAGTGAAACAAAGGAAAAGAAGAATAATAGTTAATGACTCGTGACCACTATATGAAATTAATTTTAGTGTCCATAAATACAGCCTTATTGGAAAACAGCCATGCCAGTTCATTTATGTATTGCCTGTGGCTGCTTTTGAGTTACAGCAGTGGAGTTGAGTAGCTGTGATGGAAACTACGTGGGCTGAAAAGTCTCCCATGTTTCCCATCTGGTACTTTACTGAAGAAGTTTGCTGACCTCTGGACTAGATCTTTTTCAACCAGGCGATGGAAGTCAGATGGGAATTAGTATCTCAGTTTCCCGGAGGGGAGCAGAGTGGTCACTGGTCTTGATCCAGGAGGCAGAGGGATGGACAAACAGGCTTCCCCAGATGTTCAGTGTGTTAGCCCCAGGGCTGCTCCAGCAAAGTTCCACAAACTGCGTGGCTTAAACGACAGACATTTATTCTTCCCTATTCCTGGAGCCGGATGTCTGAAATCAAGGTACCAGCATGGCCATGCTCTCTCCAAAGGCTCTAGGGGTGAGTCCTTCCTTGTGTCTTGCTAGCTTTTGGGGTTGCCAGCAATCCTCGACTTGTGGACACATTGCTGCAATCTCTATTTCTGTCTTCACACGGCTTTCTCCTTGAATGTGATGTCACATCCTCCTTCCTCTTTGTGTCTCTGTATCCATTTTCCCCTCTTCTTATAAAACCATCAGGTTAGGACCCACGCTAACCCATTATGACATTATCTTAACTTGACTGCATTCCCCAAAACCCTATTTCCAAATAAGGTCACATTCTCACAAATGAAGTCATCTAGGAAACAGACTCACAGATAGAGAGAACAGACTTGTGGGAAGTGGTGGTAGGGGAGGAGGGATGTATTGAGTACTGGGATTAGCAGATCCAACTAGTGTATATAGAATGGATCAGCAACAGGGTCCACTGGAAAGAATAGGGAACTATATTTAATATCCTGTGATTAAACCATAATGGATAAGAAAAAACAAATCAGGTCACATTCTGAGGTTCTAGGTAGACATGAATTTTGGGGGGACCCTATTTAACCCAGTACATCAGGTGCCCCCAAGATCTTTGATTCTGAATGAGTGAGCACAGACTGCTGCTGCTGCTAAGTCGCTTCAGTCGTGTCCGACTCTGTGCGACCCCATAGATGGCAGCCCACCAGGCTCCCCCGTCCCTGGAATTCTCCAGGCAAGAACACTGGAGTGAGTTGCCATTTCCTTCTCCAATGCATGAAAGTGAAAAGGGAAAGCGAGGTTGCTCAGTCGGAGCACAGACTACTCAGGCCTAATTGGAAGCATCCTGAGGCTGAATGGAAGTAAGCAGAGGGCTATTAAATATGAATTAAGCACCTTTTAAGTGCTGGGAATGGTTTTAAGCACTTGATTAATCCTCTGAGGAACCAGTGAGGCACAAAGAGGTTAGACAAGAACTTTCCTGAAGTTTTACAGCTGACACGTAGCAGAGAGAGGATGCCAGCCCAGGCAGCATGACTCCAGGGCCTTATTGAATCCGACGGCCACCTCGCGGGGCTGCTGTTTAAATTTTCATTTCGTGGGTTAAGTAAGTAAACAGTCTCAGAAAGGATAGTGGACTCAGCCACTGGCAAAGCTGAGCTGTAAACTTAGGAAGCAGGACCTTGCTGTCTCAAGCACACAGGCGTCCCCTCCCCACAAGCCCCTACCTTTAATCTCCGTTTCTTCCTTACATGCGCGGAGAAAGTCTTTTGCCTGCCCTCACTCAAGGGTGATATCTAGGGATGAAAGAAGCTAGCGGATGCAAAAAGAGTCACCTGGAGGCTTTGATGAGGCTCCAAAATCCCTGAGCTGGCTCTGAGCATTCACCCATGAAAACCCTTTCAGCCTTTAGAGAATCAAGGTCCTATTGACAAATGTGAAGATGTTGACACGGGCTCGAGGCTGACTGCCCGCCCCAAGGTGAAAGGCATATATCAGGCCGGTGAATGTGCTTCCTCGGAGTTCATCAATCCTGCCTTTGTTTTGTGCATAAGTGAGGATGATCACATTGAAGGAATCCATCATTAGGCTGTGTTCCCTTCTACAAGCACAGAGGCACCAGGGAGAGGAGACAGGGGGTGTGGTGTGGTCCAGGAGTGCATTCAGAGCCCACCTCGACGGAGAATGGGGGCAGGTGTCGGAGCAAAGAGGCTCTGAAAACATGTCTGATTGCATCCACACCCATCCATCAGCCCTGGGTTCAGCCCCTCTTCCTTTTTCCACCAGCTGTCAATCACATGGCTTTTTCAAAACCTGAGAAAATTTCACCTTAGGGTTTGGCTTGCTGAGCTGGAGAATTGGGAACCTGGGGCCCCTTTTGTGAATTTGTTTTCCTCTGTGATATCTGCAGTCACACCATCTTTGAACACTGGCCCCAAATGCCTTCGACAGCTCAGACTCAGTCCTCAGGATTAGTCTGAAGATGATGAGCCATGTGGCTGGTTGAACCTGTGGCTACATGACTGACCTTGTGATGCCCACAGGAGTCACAGGCTTGGGCAGCCTGTCCCAACCCCCATGCTCACCATTCACCCCACACCATTGATAAGTAGTTGGGACCATAGTCAAGAACCCCAAGATGTTTGGGGCTCCCATTAAGTGGCTCCCTTCTTCTTATACATTCTCAGTGTCTTTGGCCTACAGCAGCGATTCTCAACCAGGGGCAATGCTGTCTCTTCCCCACCCACTCCCCAGGGACACTTGACAGTGTTTGGGGACATGTATCAGAGAAGGCAATGGCACCCCACTCCAGTACTCTTGCCTGGAAAATCCCATGGACAGAGGAGCCTGGTGGGCTGCAGTCCATGGGGTCGCTAAGAGTCGGACACAACTGAGCAACTTCACTTTCACTTTTCACTTTCATGCATTGGAGAAGGAAATGACACCCCACTCCAGTACTCTTGCCTGGAGAATCCCAGGGATGGGGGAGCCTGGCGGGCTGCCGTCTATGGGGTCGCACAGAGTCGGACACAACTGAAGCGACTTAGCAGCAGCAGCAGCATATGTGTCACAGGTGGGGGTGCTGCTGGCATCTAGTGGGTGAAGACCAGGGATTCTGCTCAACATCCTATAAGGCACAGACAGCCTCCAACAGAGAATTATCTGGCCCCAAGTCTCAATCATGCTGAGGTCAGGAAACCCTGATCCAGAGCATCATTCTCAAGGTGCAATCACCAAACTTCACAGCAGTGTCCACATCACCTGGAACTTGTTAGAAACACACATTCTTGGTCCCTACCCCAGACTCGGTGACTCAGCAACTGGGGCCCAGAAACCGGTATTTTACCAAGCCCTCCAGGTGATCTGACACATGGAGTTGGACAACCACTGACCTAGGGCAATGCATTTTATAAAAGGCCAAGAGAAGCCGCTGTGGGCCCCCGTCTCCCTGCATAGACCACAGAGATGCCTCTCTGACTCAGAGTCCATGTTCACCATCACTCTCTCTCAGTCCCATTTGAACTTGTGCCAGACTACAGATACCTAACCTTCCACACCAGGGCCTGCATGCTGTGCTAAGTCATTTCAGCTGTGTCCGACTCCTTGAGCCCCTAGGAACTGTAACCCGCCAGGCTCCTCTGTCCATGGGATTCTCTAGGCAAGAATACTGGAGTAGGTTGCTATGCCCTCCTCCAGGGGACCTTCCGAACCTGCATCTGTTATTGGCAAGCCACTAGCACCACCTGGGAAGGCCCACATCAGGGCCTAGGGTTGGTCTAAGAGGCTAAAGAATTTGTGAATTAAATGAAAACACTGCTAAATGGCCAATGGAGGTGAGAGCACACCTTGGGTTTCTCTGGATGTTGCTGGCTCTTGTGGGCTTGTTAGATTACATTGCTTGACTCCACAAAGAGCCAGGGCAGGATTTCCCTTGGTTTTGATTTCCATGGAATGTTGAATCTTATTCACAGATACTACTGTGCCTGCCTCATCACTTCAGGATGCTAGATGCATGAACAGATTCCCTCGCTCCCCCATGGCAAGTTTCTGATAAAGGAAGTAGCAAGAAATTCCTCCCTCCTCCGTTTCGCTGTGTTTGTAAATTACTGAACTCTGAGCTGTAATCACCAACTCAATGGAAATGAGTCTGAGTAAACTCTGGGAGTTGGTGATGGACAGGGAAGCCCAACGTGCTACAGTCCATGGGATAACAAAGAGACGGACACGACTGAGTGACTGAACTAAATGGAACTGAGCTGCGATTTTCTTTTCTGTAAAATAGGATAGGGTCCTGGTCTTTCTGGAGAATCCTGTGCCTAAAATGCCATGCACAGAGTAGACACTTGATAAATGCCCATTTATACTTCTCCTTTGAAAGAAGAGTTGGGAGGCATATGGCCCTGTCAGTTCCTTATTGCTGCTGTAACACATTGTCATACATTTAGTGACTCAAAACCACATGTACATTCTCTTACAGTTCTGGAGGTCAGAAGCCCAAAATGAGTCTTGGCGGGGCTAAAATCAAGCTTTGTGTCTGCATGGCTGTTTCCTTCTAGAGGCTCCAGGTGTGATCCAGGCGTTAAGACATAGGTGTCTTTGGGAGGCCATCGTTCAGCCTACAGTGTCTTAGCCCATTTGAGCTGCTGTAACAAAAATGCTACCGATTGGATGGCTTAAATAACCAAACATTTAATTCCCACAATTCTGGAGGCTGGGAAGTCCAGGATCAAAGTGCCGGGAGGTTCGGCATCTAGTGAAGCTGGCTTCCTGATCCCCTGATGCCCATCCTCTTGCTGTGTCCTCATATGGGAGAAAGGACCAGGGAACTTCCTGGGGTCTCTTTTCAAAGAATCCTAATCCCACTGAGGAGGGCTTCACACTCATGATCTCATCACCTCCCAAAGGCCCCACCTCCAAATACCATCCCATAAGGCTTTCACCATGTGAATTTTGGAGGGACACAGACATTCAGTCCATAACACAGGTGACTAAGGTCATTGGCAGTTCTATAAATAAAGTCCTTTGTAGGAGACACAGTAGTGAAAGGGCCCCAGCACTAGGTTTGGTGACAGGGTGATGTTTGGGTACTGCCATTCCTGAGGGCATTCCAAAGTTTATGGCAGGTGGGGAGCAGCAAGCACCAACCAGTGTTTCTCAGAGCAGGACACCTAGATTAGAAGCACCACAGCACCCAGGAACTTGTTACAAATGCAGATTCCCAGGTCCTGATCCAGATGTAACTAAATTAGTTTCCCTGGCAGCAGAGCCCAGTTAACCTGCATTTTAGCAAGCTCTCCTGATGGTTCTGTTGCCCATTCGATTTTTTTAAATAGTAGTTTTATTGAAATAGCATTCACATATTTTAAAGTTTACCCTCTTAAAACAATTCACTGGTTTTTGGTATATTCACAGGATTGTGCAACCATCAGTTCAGTTCAGTCACTCAGTCATGTCAGACTCTTTGTGACCCCATGGGCTGCAGCACACCAGGCTTTCCTGTCCATCACCAACTCCCAGAGCTTACTCAAACTCATGTCCATCGAGTCAGTGATGCCATCCAACCATCTCATCCTCTATTGTCCTCTTCTCCTCCTGCCTTCAATCTTCCCCAGCATCAGGGTCTTTTCCAATGAGTCAGTTCCTTGCATCAGGTGGCCAAAGTATTGGAGCTTCAGCTTCAGCATCAGTCCTTCCAATGAGTATTCAGTGTTGATATCCTTTGGGGTTGACTGGTTGGATCTCCTTGCAGTCCAAGGGACTTTCAAGAGTCTTCTCCAACACCACAGTTCAAAAGCATCAGTTCTTCAGCGCTCAGCTTTCTTTATAGTCCAACTCTCATATCCATACATGACTACTGGAAAAGCCATAGCTTTGACTAGACAGACCTTTGTTGGCAAAATAATGTCTCTGCTTTTTAATATGCTGTCTAAGTTGGTCATAGCTTTCCTTCCAAGGAGCAAGCAAGTATCTTTTCATTTCATGGTTGCAGTCACCATCTGCAGTGATTTTGGAGCCCAAGAAAATAAAGTCTCTCACTATTTCCTTTGTTTCCCCATCTATTTGCCATGAAATGATGAGACTGGATGCCATGATCTTAGTTTTCTTAATGCTGAATTTTAAGCCAACTTTTTCATTCTCCTCTTTCACTTTCATCAAGAGGCTCTTTAGTTCTTCTTCACTTTCTGCCATAAGGGTGGTGTCATCTGCATATCTGAGATTATTGATATTTCTCCTGGCAATCTTGATTCCAGCTTGTGCTTCATTCAGCCTGGCATTTCACATGATGTACTCTGCATATAAGTTAAATAAGCAGGGTGACTATATACAGCCTTGACCTTCTCCGTTCCCAATTTGGAACCAGTCTGTTGATCCATGTCCAGTTCTAACACTTGATTTTTGACCTGCATACAGATTTCTCAGGAGGCAGGTAAGGTGGTCTGATATTCCCATCTTTTTAAGAATTTTCCACAGTTTCTTGTCATCCACACAGTCAAAGGCTTTAGCGTAGTCAATAAAGCAGAAGTAGATGTTTTTCTGAAACTCTGATGGCAAGAGTGAACAGCAATATTTTAGGAATCAGTGCACTAAAATGGACTGGAATGGGTGAATATAACTCAGATGACCATTGTATCTATTACTGTGAGCAAGAATCCCTTAGAAGAAATGGAGTAGCCCTCATTGTCAACAAAAGAGTCCAAAATGCAGTATTGGATGCAATCTCAAAAACAACAGAATGATCTCTGTTCGTTTCCAAGGCAAACCATTCAATATCACAGTAATCCAAGTCTATGCCCCGACCAGAAATGCTGAAGAAGCTGAAGTTGAATGGTTCTGTGAAGACCTACAAGACCTTCTAGAACTAACACCCAAAAAAGATGTCCTTTTCATTATAGGGGACTGGAATGCAAAAGTAGGAAGTCAAGAGATACCTAGAGTAACAGGCAAATTTGGCCTTGGAGTACAGAATGAAGCAGGGCAAAGGCTAACAGAGTTTTTCCAAGAGAAGGCACTGGGTCATAGAAACACTGTCTTCCAACAACACAAGAGAAGACTCTCCATATTGACATCACCAAATGGTAAATACTGAAATCAGATTGATTATATTCTTTGCAGCCAAAGATGGAGAAGCTCTGTACAATCAGCAAAAACAAGACCAGGAGCTGACTGTGGCTCAGATTGTGAACTCCTTATTGCCGAATTCAGACTTAAATTGAAGAAAGTAGGGAAAACCACTAGACCATTCAGGTATGACCTAAATCAAGTCCCATATGATTATACAGTAGAAGTGACAAATGGATTCAAGGGATTAGATCTGATAGAGTGCCTGAAGAACTATGGGCAGAAATTTGTGACATTGTACAGGAGGCAGTGATCAAGACCATCCCCAAGAAAAAGAAATGCAAAAAGGCAAAATGGTTGTCTGAGGAGGTCTTACAAATAACTGAGAAAAGAAGAGAAGCTGTACAAAAAAGATCTTCATGACCCAGATAATCACAGTGGTGTGATCACTCATCTAGAGCCAGACATCCTGGAATGTGAAGTCAAGTGGGCCTTAGAAAGCATCACTACAAACAAAGCTAGTGGAGGTGATGGCATTCCAGTTGAGCTATTTCAAATCCTAAAAGATGATGCCGTGCAAGTGCTGCACTCAATATGCCAGCAAATTTGGAAAACTCAGCAGTGGCCACAGGTCTGGAAAAGGTCAGTTTTCATTCCAATCCCAAAGAAAGGCAATGCCAAAGAATATTCAAACTACCTCACAATTGCACTCATCTCACACGCTAGCAAAGTAATTAATGCTCAAAATTCTCCAAGCCAGGCTTCAACAGTACGTGAACCATGAACTTCCAGATGTTCAAGCTGGTCTTAGAAAAGGCAGAGGAATCAGAGATCAAATTACCAACATCCGTTGGATCATCAAAAAAGCAGCCGAGTTCCAGAAAAACCTCTACTTCTGCGCAAACATCACCAGTCTCTAATTCCAGAACACTTCTATCACCCCCAAAAGAAACCCACACCCATATGCTGTCACTCCCTGTTACTCCTCCCTCAAACCCTCAACAACCATTAATCCACTTTCTGTCTCTGTGGATTTACCTAGTCTGGACATTTCATGTAAATTAAAGCATACAATCTGTAGCCCTTTGTGTCTGGCTTCTTTTACTTAGCATAAGATTTTCAGGACTCATCCATGTTGCAGCAGGAATAAGTACTTCATACTTTTTCATGACCAAGTAATATTCCATTATTTGGATAGACTGCATTTTGTTTATCTGCACATCACCTGATGGGCATTTGGGTTGTCTTTACTTTCTTGATATTATCAGTAATGCTGTTATGAATGCCCAAGCTTGAGAACTACTGAGAAAAAGAATTCATCAGAATTCAGAAATCTGGGTCTTGCTTTGCCAGTTCAGAATATAGAGACTCTTAGAGTTAGTCATGTTAACCAGACTTTTGAGGCTGATATATAAAGCTGAAATCTATGTTTGTTAATGTACAAGGAGAACTCACCATCACCAGTACTGCATTTCTCAAGGGCCACTTGATTTGCCCATTTCCTCTCTGCAGTCTACTCTTCCTGAAGGTCAGATTTTCACTGGGAGGCTTCCTGGTGATTCTGGAATACAGAGGAGGAGGGTTTGCTACATGAAATGTTGAAGACCCCAAGCTGGGATAGCCTGCTTTTCCTGGGCAGGGTAATGAGGAGTATAGGCAAACTGCCCAGGGGTAGATCCTGGCCCCACCACTGGAAAACTGTGTGACCTAGACCAAGTCACTCAACCTCTCTGAATGTTACTTTTCTTCTCTGTGATTTTGAGATCATAATAGTGACGATCTTATAGGACTATTGTGCAGATTAAATGAGGTAACACCTGTAAAGTGTTTAGTGCTAGTGCCTAGTCTGTGGTCCGTGAATCGTGGATATGAACACCTTCACAGTGATTAATCATCTCGTGTTTGGGAGTGGGTTGCTATAGGGATTGAAGATAACAGAAGTCTGCTCTGAGGTCTGTCTGTGTGACCTTGTATAAGGACAGCATTCTTCTGCTTATAAGTGAAACAACTCAACCTGCTTCACATGTTTAAAAATGAGGATGTAATAGAGAAGCTCCAGGGGCCCAAATGATCTGTCAGCCCTTGGTTTCTCTGCATTCCTCCACTCTGTTTTCCAAAATGTGTTGATTTACTTCTCAGGCAGGCCCTTCCCATAGGTATGCTCAGGTGGCCCTGGGCACTCAGGTGTACAACCCACCAACTTAGCTACTCCAGGGAATAGAGGGTTTCCTTTATTAAAAAAAAAATCCCAGAGTGTTTTGTGCACTCTGGCCCCTTTTAGGTCACATGCCCCTGATCCAATCACAGTGGTCAAGGAGTTGGAATGCTTTGGACTCTCTGTGCCTGGGTAAATGCTCTGCCCCAGGACTGGGAGGTCCAGCCTACCCTGAATCTCTAGGACTGAGATGCTGAAAGGGTTGCTTCCTGCCGGGAGCCAGCACAGGAGATCCCACCCATGACAAGGTCATGCAGAGAGGCCTGATGGGCAAGGCAAGTCAGGTCTCAAGGGGTCCTCTGTCTGAGCATCTACCCCGAAACCAAAATCTGTCTGTTTACTGTCTGCTATACCATACTCTTCTGACATTACCACCTTTTTTCTGGAAAGAGCTAATTCAGAGCTCCAGTTAACAGTCTCCTGCATACAAAAAGAATGTCTCCGTTTAAACCCCTTTGATGGCTTTCTAACTTATCTGACCGGTCTTTACAACTTGTGGATTGTTTACAGCCCCCAACTGTGAGAGGCACGAAGCTTAAAACATCTGAAAGATATAGAGCCTTTTAGAGCTAAGAATTAGTTTGGTGGAGGGTTCCATTGTTGAGTTAATGTTTGCTGCCAGGCCTCCATATCCTTTATCTTTTAGGCACCTGGGAGGATATTGATGTAAATGGGAAACAGAAATAGGAATATAGTAGTTTTGGTGTTAGCAACACTAGACTTTTGAGTTAATTATTTTTCTCTTTGTTATAAATCACTGTACTCCACTTTCTTGTTATAAAATGTTGTATCCTTGTTATGTAAGAATGTAACTTTATTTAGTGTTTTCTGAGAGTGGCACCGGACTTTGGGAAGAACAACACTGTTAAGGCAAATAAGTCTTCTGGTTGACAAACCCTTTTCAGAAAAGGGCCGTAAAATGTTAATTGGCCTTCTGGCTGGAAGATGATGTAAATCACATAAGACTTATGTATACAACTAGGTATGCAGAGAGAAAGCCTGGTCTCAATAAGAGTCACGGCTGCTGATGCTGCATAATTTTGTATTATCCATTGATCTCTATGTAAAATCAAAAGTATATAAGCCTTTCTGGACAATAGAGGATGGGCCAGTCACTGGATTGGTTTTCCCCATGTCTTCTTTACTCTATTTTCAGGCTGAATTTCCATCTGGGGCGTGGAGGCTTGCCATGTCTACTTACTTGCCCCGGCTTCTAAGATCCATGAGAGAGGGAGCCCAAGGTGGGGCACCCTCTGCTATTCAAATGGGCGCCAGTGGCCTAACGTAGATGGTGCAAATCTCTTGTCCTGAGGTTTTATTAGTTCTCCATGTAAACCAAGTTATTCAGCCTCTTTTCTCCACTAAATTTCCCGCTACACTATTCTTTCCTAATCTCTCTTTTATATTTCTAAATAAATAAGTTTTTCCTCACCTACACCATCCCCGCTTCGAATTACCCTGGATCCACCGGGGCAGGACCCCGGCAGTTTCCCAATGGAAAACCAGGCTGCTGTTACTGGAAGAAGGAATAGGCTCTGATGCCAGAGTCCCCCATCCCCTGGATGCGCTGGGAGAATTGAGCCAACATCTGCCTCCTGGACTCCCTTTGCTTCTCTTTATGGTTGACTAAGGGCTTCCCAGGTGGCTCAGTGGGTAAAGAATCCACCTGCAATGCAGGAGACTCAGGTTCGATCCCTGGGTTGGGAAGATCCTGGGTTGGGAAGAGGAGAGCATGGCAACCCACTCCAGTATTCTTGTGTGGGGAATCACATAGACAGGGGAGCCTGGTGGGCTACAATCCATAGGGTCACAAAGAGCTGGACACGACTGAAGCGACTGAGCACACACATAAGCATGGTCGACTCAGCTCCTCTTTCAGTCTGCCTTACCATTTAATCTGATTACAGCAGGCTCTGAATCTAGATCCCTTCCTAATAGCTCTTTGGACAGGGATTCTCAACTATAAAACTGTGGCCATTTAGGGCTGGATAATTATTCGTGCTGGGGGCTGACCTGTGCTTTAGAGGATGTTTAATAGCATTCTCGGTTTCCACCTGCTAGGTGCCAGTCGCACCATCCCTCAGTTGTGACCCTCCCAAATGTTTCCAGATACTTGAGAACCACTGCTTTAGGTTAATGTTGTTCCACTGCCCTCCGATCCATTAGGTGTTGTGCTGGATTCCCTCTTGGAAGATCAATTTCCTTACCTCCAAGTTCTTTGGGTGGGGGTTCTCTGTCCACCCCAGTACTGACAATACTTTGCTGATAAACTGCGACCCTGTTGGAGCAGAGGTCTCCTGTCTCCATGGCCTCACCTTCAGGGCTGCTGCATCAGGACCAGGATCTGATGTCACATCTCCATCACCTCAGCCCCATTTAGAGATGCTTTGGCGTGTGGGCACCCCATCTTGACCTTGGAATGTGCTCCATCACAAGGCTGTCTCCACCATGTCTGCAAACTGCAGACAGTGTGACACCTCTTTGGACATCAGTTTGAGCATCACAGAACTAAGACGGGGAGCAAATCTATCGCTTAAAGTTCAGACCCAAAGATGCCTGGCAACTTGGGTTTCTTAAAGTCAGACTGGGGTCTCTCCCAGCAAGCTTGCCTGGTCTGTCCCCACTGAGCCTGCTAGGCGGTAAATTCCACAAAGTGATTCCATGTGGGGAACTTCTCAGCAGCCCTTTATTCTATGGATAATTAACTTTGGCCGAACAGTGACTACTGGGTGACTGCATAATTTAAAAAAAAAAAAAAAGTGCCATTGTTCCATGGGGGAAGAATTTCATCTCAGGCAACTCTGAACGGCTCTGATTTAAGACCCATAAGTCCAGTTCAAGGCAATAAATATGTAAGTAATTGATGATGTAGTGTGCAAGCAACGTAAGACCCATCCATCACACCCAGGCAAGCGAGGGCTGTGGACACGCTCAGAGAACAGGATGATAGGAGGGGAATAAATGGTCAGAGGGACCTAGACAGTTGCTTTCCCCATAACTCACCACTGCTTCTCCAGACTCGTGGCCTCATTCCCAAAAGAGCTTCCTCCACCCCCTAGTTTTGTCTTCTTGGGCCAGAGAGAAGGGCCACTAAGGAAACAGCAGACAAGAACCTGGGTTGCTTAAGGGGAAGCCAGCCTTGTTGCATACCGACTTTGTACCAGGCACTTGCTTCATATCCCAGTGCCTAATTCCCAAGGAAAGCCCACATGATGGGCTCTATCCGTCCTCTGCTACAGAAGAAGAGGTCTAAAGAGCAGAGAACAAAAGCGTCACAAAGGCAGAGTCAAGGATTGGGACTCAGGTCTGTGCCTGTAATTAATGCCATCTTGTCCCTCTGCCTCTCAGGCGAAGGAGTGGGCAGGGCCCCTGGGTTGCCTGGATAGTGGACCCTGCCATCCATGAACGTGTTTGTTGCCCATTTCTGGGTCCAGGTGTCAAGCCCAACTTGCAGATCCCAGACTGTAGTCTGCACGTCCCCCCTGCCCCATGCCTGTCACTGATGCTGCCTTTTCTGTGGCTCTGTTTCAACGTGAGGCCATTTATTAATACAGCTGAAATTGATGGAGCACAGATCTGACTGTTTTCCTCCCTTCACAGGGACATTTGCAGTGATGGCAGCGTGTGGTCTCTGTCTGTCAACTCTTGTTTTGTCCTCGTTTAAGCCTGAACCAGGCGCAGTAAGCCAGCCTCTTCCAATTAGCATTTTCCTTGAGGTCAAGGAGAATGGCCCTGTATCTGTGTGGTTTGAGATGGCTCTGCATGGCTGGCGGGACCCCGAGCTTCTTCAGGTTTCCAGGCTGCCTCTCCTCTTGCTCAGGACTCCTCTCCTAGGGAGGGTGCACAAGAAGACCCCCTCACTGACACTCTGCCGGTCTCTCCTCCTTTCTGAATATCTGAAGAGGGGCCACACTACTCACGAATAGGACTCTGCAGTCTAGGAGTTTTAGGTTAAAGTCCCAGAAGGACATATTCTGTAGGTGACCTCTGAGCCTCCGTTTTGCCATTTGCAAAATGGGATCGTTAGTACCTACCTCACAGGGTAGATTCTTCTTTCTTTCGTTCATTCATTCTCTCATCAGTAAGTATTTGTGGAAATGCCACTTTGTCCCCATCCCTGTGCTGGCTGCTGGGGATACAGGAGGGAATGAAACAGACATGTTATAAAGAATCAGTGCGCTAATATACGTGAAACACTTAGGCCAGTGAGTCTCAAGCTTGACTGTGAATTAGTAGGGTGTGAAGGCCTTTTGAAATGTTCAAAGCCAGGCCATACATACCCCAGCATAATTAAATTGAGGATCAGCAAACTTTTAATTAAAGAGCTAGATAGTAAGTATTTTAGGCTCTGACGGCCATCAGGTATCCTTTATGGCTACTCAGCTCTGCCCTTATAGTGCAAAAGCAGCTGTAGACAGTGGGCATGTTGATGTGCCAATAAAACTTTATTTACACAACAGGTTACAGGCCAGATTTGACCCTTGCTCTTTAGTTTGCTGAACCCTGAATTAAATCACAGTGCAGGGGAGGGGTCCAGGCATCAGACAGTTCCAGAGTGCTGACAATTGGGAAACCACTGACTTGGGCAATGCCTGGTTCGTGTTAGCTATTACAATTCCTAGGTTGTAGCTCAGAGAAGTCAAGTACCTTGCCCAATTTGGGGGCAGAACCAGGACAATAACCCTGGTATTTCTAACCCTGAACCCCATTCTTTTGATCATTTTGCTTTTCTGTTTTAAGCTCTTGGAGCCTCAGTGTCTTCACCTGTAAAATGGGATTGATACTAGACCTCCCTGACATAGTAGCTAAGAGGCCTAAGTGTGAACACTGATGTATCTTGCAAGGAGGGACTCTATGGTGAGAGTCAGGAGGAGCTGAAAATGTTCCAGTGGCTCCGGAAACGCTGGGGCCCTGGACAGGCACATGGGAAGAGGTTTGAGTGAGGAAGTGATGGGCTCTGTTTTTGAGCAGATGAGCTTCATTTGGTCAGCCACCCTAGCTGAGGTCCAAACCCCCACCCAGAGCCTGAGAGCTGGGGCTAGAGCCATGGGTGGATGGCCAGGGCAAAGTAGAGTGCCTGGCTTCCTGGGATCCCTCCCTGGTCCAGGCACTGCAGGGCCCTGGAGAAGTGAAGCCTCCATTTGGAGGGATAGGCTGCTGGGTTTTTGCTGGAGTTAGCAAGAAAAACCCTTCACCTCTCTTTTAAGCCAAACTCTGAACACATACAGATGAGTAATTAGCAGCTCCTACTGTCCAGGAGTGGGTAGTCAAGTGGGTAGTCAGGAGATCAGATGTGTTAGCAGAGGCTCTCGTGCAACAAAGCAAGTGACCTGGAAAAGTCAGCACAGGATGCTACAGGAGGGGCATGGCAGGGCATGGCTTCCTGGAGGAACCATGCCTGTGTTGGATCTTGGAGAGAGTTGGCATGAGTTGGACTAAGAGAAGTAGGAAGGGAATAGAACACACAGAAGAATGTTCTAGGCAGAAAGACCAGTATCTTTGAAGGGAGGAGGTGCAGAACAGCAGATGCTGGTGCAAAGCAGCAGGGCTGCCAATGGCAGTTTTCAGGCCAGGACTGGCTCTCAGTGCAGCACTTCTGCTATCTCAGAGGCACTGGGCGTTTCTTCCTCTTTGGTCTGGGATCAGTGTAGCAGTCCTCCTCGCCTGACTTGTCTTGGTCACGTGAGTAGACATGATGCCATAACAGAGGTCCTATGATATACCAAGTCTGCCCTCAGAATTATATTTATGGGATCCACCACCTTCCCCCTCCAGAAACACCACACATATTTCCTTGCATGCGTGCATGCTAAGTTGCTTCAGTCGTGTCTGACTCTTTGCGACCCTGTGGACTGTAGCCTGCCAGGCTCCTCTGTCCGTGGGGTTCTCCAGGCAAGAACACTGGAGTGGGTTGCCATGCCCTCTTCCAGGGCATCTTTGCAACCCAGGGATTGAACCTGCATCTCTTATGTCTCCTGCATTGGCAGGTGAGTTCTTTACCACTTGCGCCACTTGGGAAGCCCACATATTTCCTTATTGATAATTAATTTCCTGAGTGCTTTGCAAATAAACCACCGTGGACCCACTATCCTGATGAGATTCTTCTGGATTTCTAGATAATGTTTTATTCTCCCGTTTTTGCATTTTAAAAATATTATTATATAAAATGATTTTGACATTTCAAGGAGATGATCCCTCTCCTCTTTCTAGACCATAGGAGTAAAATTATATCAAGGGGAAATCCAAGGGGAAGGTTTGGAGTAAGGATACAGGGAGAGAGAAGGAAGATGGGTTTTCTAATAGGTCTTATTTTTAGAATTGCGGGAAAATGGATAATTAGTACCACTCCCCCCAACTCCAATCTGTATGGTGGTGTCTTATGGAATTAGAGGCCCATTGCTTCATTTTCTTGTCATATCCACCCCCTCATCAGCCCCCAGTCCCCCAACACTGCCTACACACATCCTCAGCCTACTGTTAATGTCTTAGAATCTCCATCTATCATCCCCACAAGGACGATAATTATTCGTGTGGCACCTGGGTGTCCCATTGTTTGGTTACGAGGTTAAAAATCCCTGATACACTTTAATAAATTCAACAGTGAGCACATTATAAAATGTAATTAAATGCCTCAGCCATCTTCACTTTCTTTACCGGCAATGAAATTTAATTGAGGCCACGTGAGGGGGCTGAGATAAATCACGGGTGATGACTCCACGTTTCACGTGTCTACTGGGAGAGGGCATGATGTTATCTGCTGTCTACGCATGTAATTTATGGGCAGCTCAGGGGATCCCAGCTCAGCAGTTACCTGCCAGGACTCAGACGCGAGGTGGTAATGTTCTTTAAAAAGGGGAACATGATTCTGAAGTGGGGCGGGGGGTGTTACATACGTACATTCTAGTTTTCCCACTAGATCCTGAAGGTAATTCCAGTTTGGTTTCACCACTTAAATTTTTTTTTTTACCCAGGCCGTGGGCCAGGAGGGACAGGTGATAGAGGAGAGCTTGGATTCTAACTCCTTGTGCCATCATCCCCGTTCCTCCTCTGCACTCTTCTGCCTCTCGCCCCACGCGTCAGTCCTCTCTGCACTCGCATTGCTTAGTGGCCTCACTGCCCACCCGTCCCACCAAGGTAGGCTTTCACCTGGAGACACCCCCAGGAGACCACTTCATCTCTTCCCCTCGGCCGCAACCGGCACCGCCACCTCTCCCACTGTAACTTACACGTTCTCAGGGTCTTCTCTCTGCTTTGATGAAGTGACAACCGGATAATCGTTATTAATTAACCAGGACAGAAGCAGTGAGAGGAGAGGGTTAATTTTTTCCCCTCTGTCTCCATGAGCTGACATAGATTTCAGCAGTGGCATGTAATCAGAGACATTGCCTCATCACAGATTATTCTACCAGGAGACAGAGCTAGAAAGAAAACAGGCATGGGGTGAGACTGGGCTAGGTTAGAATCTCGGCTGGACCGCTTATTGGTCCTACTCTGCCTGGCTCTTCTCTTCTGTAAAATAGGCATGGAAACAAGACACCCCATGCCGTGTTAGGATTAGGTAAGCAGAGGGGTGACACCTTGTGGGTCATGAACACTTCAGCTTGAAGAATGCACACCATTTGTTCAAGAATTCCCACCATGTAAATGGCTGAAGTGGGTCTACAACCCAAGCCTTCTGGCTTCAAAGAAAAAAAAAAACTTTCACAATGTATACTTATGTCAAACCATCACATTATAGACTTTAAATATCTTACAATTTTGTCAATTATACCTCAGTAAAAGTAGAAAAGTACTTTCCCACTAATCAGCCAAGGAAATGAGTTACACAGCTCTTAGTCAGTGTTTGACATACTTTCTCAATAAAGGGCCAGGTAATAATTAGCTTTTGACTTTGTGGACCACATTGTCCCTGTCTCAGTTACTCAAACGCTGCTGTTATAATGCAGAATCAGTCGCAATGTGTAAATGAGTGGATGTGGCTATGTGCCAATCAAACTTTATTTATAAAAGCAGGAGATGGGCCAGTCTTGGCCTGAGGGTCAGAGTTTGCCAACCTCTGTTCTAAATCATCATCCCTGGAGAGCTTTGTCAGGTTCTAACTGGTGTGTTAATTCTAGAGGCGGAGTGATGATGACAATGACAAGGACAAGAATGACAATAATATGTCAGGCACTCAGCTGAGCTCTGTTCCAACTGTATTACCCGCTTCATCCTCCTATGAGGGGGATAGTGTGACCCCCCCCTTTTTTTTTGCTGGAGACAAGGAAAGACACCTTTCATAGAGGTGAAAATGCCAAGATTTCATAGCTGGGAAGTGGCAGAGCTGATGGATGAACACAGGTCTGCTCACTTCAAAATCCCACACTCTCTTGGGCAGCTTGATAACCTGGAGGCCCTTCCCATTCAGAAATGAACTCTGCTGCCCTGCCTCCAGAATAGGTCTGCACTCAGTGACTTGTAGGTGGCTTGAACCCCATATGCATGCAGGTTGGTTTACCCTATACCTCCGTTCCCACAGTTTTCCTATTTCTAGTCTGGTGGCTTCACCATTGCCTTTTGTTTTGCCCCAATGCCATGCGGACCCCTAAGAATCTCCTCTGAAGGGTCTCTTCCTTTAAGAGTGAGCAGCACAACCTTTGCTCACGCCAAGCATCTCTTTATCACTGTCCGTCCCTTCTGCCTTATTGCTTCCCTGCAAGACCCAGGACCCAGGTTCACTTTCATCTACATACTCACCAGTGCTAAGTGGTTCCCCGGTCACCTCCATAGCAATCACGAGCCCCCAGATGATGAAATTCACATCTTGCGGAGTGGCTTGTAGTTGTCACAGGGAGAAAATTATGTCCGTCTACGCCGAGAAACTCAATTTGGCCCTGAAGCACCATGGAGCTGTAACCTTTAGAGATAGCACAGAATGAAAAGACTCTTGGATCTGATTTGAATTGGATATTAAAGCAAATAGAGTTGTTCGCCACTATGTGAATAAGACTGTGAGCAGCTTTAGTCAAGGATTGGTTGGCACCTTGGATGAATCAGTGGGATTTTAGCTGGTGGCTTGAACGCTCTAAGTTTTATTAGTTTCAGGAGCCTAAAGAATTTGCTACTCGATTTGAGAGCAGCACCATTGTGAAGTTCTCAGTCTGTCCTGTCTCTGGGCTGGAAGCTGAAGGGCAGCTGGACCTTCTATTTCATCTGTGGCATTTCTGAGGATAAGGCCTGGCGTTGGGCTGTCCTGGCTGAAACCCCAGCTCTCCCGCCTAAAAAGCAGTTAGGAGATCAGATGAAATAATACATCTAAGCATTTAATCTGAGTCCAGCCATATAGTAGATACTCAATAAATGTTAGCCATTATTATTAATAGTATTATGTGCTCAGAAGTCTTTATCTCCATGGAAACGTTTAAGCTTAGCATAGCTCCTCTTCTAGCCAACAGAGTTTAGGGACTAGACTGCAGTAGATGGTTTCTTGTGGTCCTGTCCAACTCAAGGATGCACAATTTGAGCAATAATTTTCACACTTGTCTCAGGAGACGTAGCATAGGAAGGCAGGATGGTGTCGGGGTGAAAAGCAAGGCTTTGGTTTTTATAGGAAACTGAAGTCAGCTCTCAAGTGCACCAAAGCAGTAAGACGTTGAACAATTAATTATCCTCATTTTCCTTATCTCTGAACTAGGGATACAACCTCGTGGGGTTGTCAGGATTTAATGAAGAAACAGCTCCAAGAGGTGAATCCTTATTTGGGATACGTACAAGAAATAGCCTTGCTCCTGTGCCAGCCAGTGGACTGATTACTCAGGGATATGGGTTTATTTTTTAAATCTGTATTTATTTGTTTGTTTTACTTTTCGCTGTGTTGTGCCCGCATGGGGATCTTAGTTCCCTGACCAGGGACAGAACCCAAGTCCCGTGCAGTGGGAGCTCATAGTCTTTAACCACTGGACTACCAGGGAAGTCCCTGGGGTATGTCTTCTATTTTTCAATTGGGGGCTGCAGGTGAGATCATGACATGACAGCTCAAATGAGAAAAGCCTGGCCTGGGAGATGAATGGCCTTGTAAGGGTCAGGGCTCATGTTTTGGACCGCAGCGGGGATGGGGAGTTAGAGGTTTGGGGTGAGGGTGGGACCCTCCTGTTTTTATCACAGCCTGGCAGGCTGTTCTTCACTCGGCCGCCAGAGGGAGCACTTATATGTATAAGACGCCCCCGACACAGCATCCCGCTCTGTTCTAAGAGACTTGTTCAGTCGCTCAGTCATGTCCCACTCTACGAGACCCCATGGACTGCAGCACGCCAGGCCTCTCTGTCCCTCACCATCTCCTGAAGTTTGCTCAAGTTCATGTCCATTCCATCGGCGATGCCACCCATCCATCTCATCCTCTGACACCCTCTTCTGCTTCTGCCCTCAGTCTTTCCCAGCATCAGGGACTTTTCCAATGAGTCCTAGACGGTTCCCATTGCTTTAACACAAACCCCAAAGTCCTGTTTTATTTCATTCATCGCATGTATCACATTATGGCTGCCCCTATAGACTCTTAACTCTCCTGTTCACCATACCCACCCCCAGTTCCATTCCTGGCACTTTCAGTGCTCTGTCGGTTTCCTGTGGCTACTGTAACACATTAGCAAAGCTCAGCGGCTCACAAAAACATAAATGTATCATTGCTCAGTTCTGGAGGCCAGGACCGGTCTCGGTGCTAAAGGAAAGGAGTTTGCAGGGCTGTTCCTTCTGGAGACTCTAAGAGAGAAGCTGCTCTCTTGCCTTTGCTGGCTTCCAGGCCACTGCATCCCTTGGCACTTAGCCCCTATCCATCCTCAGAGCCAGCAGATCTCCACATCCCGACATCTCCGACTCTGACACTCCTGCGTCCCTCTTTTACCTGATTACATCAGGCCCACCTGGCTCGTCCAGAGTAATCTCCCATCTCAAGATCCTTGACTTAATCACACTGACAAAGTCTCTTTTTACCTGTTAGGTCACAGGATGTGGACATCTCTGGGGGTGGTTCAGCTCAGTTCAGTCGCTCAGTTGTGTCCGACTCTTTGTGACCCCATGAACCACAGCACACCAGGCCTCCCTGTCCATCACCAACTCCCAGAATTCACCCAAACCCATGTCCATTGAGTCGGTGATGCCATCCAACCATCTCATTCTCTGTCGTTCCCTTCTCCTCCTGCCCTGCATCTTTCCCAGCATCAGGGTCTTTTCCAGTGAGTTAGCTCTTCACATCAGTTGGCCAAAGTATTGGAGTTTCAGCTTCAGCATCAGTCCTTCCAATGAACACCCAGGATTGACCTCCTTTAGAATGGACTGGTTGGATGGCCTTGCAGTCCAAGGGACTCTCAAGAGTCTTCTCCAACACCACAGTTCAAAAGCATCAATTCTTCTGTGCTAAGCTTTCTTTATAGTCCAACTCTCACATCCATACATAACTACTGGAAAAACCATAGCCTTGACTAGACAGACCTTTGTTGACAAAGTAATGTCTCTGCTTTTTAATATGCTGTCTATGTTGGTTATAACTTGGAGGGTGGGCAAATTCAACAAAATATTTACTGAGTAACTGCATGAATGATAGTCGGAATACACAACACACTATGGCATCACTTTCCAAGCCCTGTGGCCCTTTTGAACTGGCTGGTTCTCATCTTCCCTTTACTCTTCTCAGAAGTAGGAAGCATGCACAGTTATAGGGTGGGCTGAACTCTGTGTATCTGGAGGGCGATCTGGAATGGAAGCATCCAGTTTGTTCCTGTCTGTGGTTCAAATCCCAGTTCAGTGACTTCTAAACTGTAGACAGTTGCTTACTGCTTCTAAGCCTCAGTATTCCCATCTGTGAAGCAGGGATGAAATTGGCTGTCGTTTATTGAGCCCCAGCTAGGTAACCTGAATTTAAAAAAAAACCAACAACCTAGTCTTAGCCTTTACATGCTGTGTGACCTTGGACAAATGGCATCACTTCTTGATTTCCTCGTTGGTGAAGTGGCACCGACGGTAGCAGCTGATACATCACATGTGCTCATACATGCAGTGTGTGGATAAAATGAGATCACACATGTGAAGGGCTTATTTGGCAATAGTGCTTGGTGCATGGTAACACTCAATGCAAAGCATATTTATTGTTTTTCTTATTTCTCATTTAAAAATATTCTTACCATTATTCTTATTTCTCTCCTCTTCTTTTTCCGCCCTTTCTTTTGCTTTATAATCAGCCATTTAAAAAAATTTTTGAGTCACTCCAACTGTTAATCTTTTTTTTTTAATGTATTTATTTATTTATTTGGCCTCACTGCACGGCATTTGGGATCTTAGTTCCCTGACCAGGAATCAAACCCATGCCCCCTGCAGTGGAAGCATGGAGTCTTAACCCTTGGACCTCCAGAGAAGTGTCTCATCACCCGTCTTCACGTGTTGTCTCTGGGATAAATGTTTTCAAGCATGCTCTTCATGCCTGACTCCTCCATTAGCCTGAGTTCAAATTCACCAGGTCAGAGCCTGAGTTTTTAATTTTAAAGTTCTACCTATTGTGATGATTTTATTAATATTGGTTCCTTCTATCATGGGTCTTGTTTGTTTGTCTGGCTGCCAAGGTGTCAAAGACCAAGCCTCCTGGTTTCTCCCCTTCTCTACAGAGGCACTGCCGAGAGGGCATCAACAGTGGGATCTAAAGGAGGGAAGAGGAACCCTCCTTCCCTCCAACCGTCTCCCTTTCCATGCCCCATGAATGAAAATATCTGGGAAAAAGTGTCTGTTTTCCTGTTATCCTGCCCCTGGAACGGAAGGCAGCATGAATGGTCACAATTCTGCCTCCGTGTCTGCCTGACTTGTTATCAGAAAATGAGAGTAGAAAAGAAGATTTTGTTCAGCTATGGAGACATCTTAATAGCCACTTTGATTGTTAGACAGAAGTTTCTGTATCAGTTTAATTGCTCTAAATGCTGTTTGCCTTCTCTGTTATGATAAGGCCTGAATTTTCACAGATTTTCCTTTTAAACAGTTTTCCTTTGCTTTAAAGCTTGCATTGGCAAGTTTAATGAAATCCAAATGAAGAAAGTAAAGAGAAGATCTCAGAGTTCAGATCTGCACACCCACGGATGAAGCCGTGTGGAGGCTATTATTGCTTGAGACTAATGATGTCGCAGACACTGAATGTAATTGACGGAATTCACCCCTTCAACCAGATATTGAGAAATGAAACCAAACTACTAAACTTAATTACATCTACTTTTCTAAGAAGGTGCTGTAATTGAGAATAACAGAATAACTAGGATACGAGTCCAACGGTGGGATGTGCTTATAATAAAAGAGGATTTGTTCTCTGCCTGGTTGAGCTTCACAAGTACCATCTCGAGATGTTGAGGGGAGGGACGGGGGTGGGGAGATGGCCAGAGAAGTGAAAAACATCTTGATAAGGGTTTCTCAACCTTGGCACCATTGCCATTTGGGTCTGGTTAGTTCTTTGATGCAGGGGTCTGTCTTGTGTATTACAGGGTGTTGAGCAGCATCCCTGGTCTCTACCTAGTTCGATGCCAGTAGCCCACTACCACCACCTCCTCCACCCCATTTGGCAATGTCTCCAAACAATGCCAAATGTTCCCTCGGGGCAAAACCTCCCTGACTGGGGCTTTTGGAAGGCTCATAAACACTTGCAGAGTTATTCCTTGAGGATCTACCAGGGCCCGGCTGTGTGGCCTTCAGCAAGTCACTGCAGCTTTCTGAGCTCCTGTCTCTTTCTTTGTGCTGTGGGAATAATGAGAACACCGACTGCACAGAGGCATAGCTTCTGGGTATAAGCTGCACAGAATAGTGCCTACCACATATGGAGTACTCAGTCTATTCACTCTTTCTGTGATACTAATCTCAGATTCAGCAAACATGTATTACATGCTTGCTTTGTCCAAGATGCTGTGCTGTAAGACTGATGCCGAGATGAAGATGTGGTCCTTGTCCTTGCAGGAGCAGCAGAAATGTGCGGACTTTTTGGTATTGCCTTGTGCTCCACCCAAGGCAGACATGCAGAAGCGAATGGCAACCCCCTCCAGTATTCTTGCCTGGGGAATCCCATGGACAGAGGAGCCTGGTGGCTATACAGTCCACGGGGTCGCAAAGAGTGGGACACAGCTTAGTGACTAAACAATGACAAAATGGCAGACATTGCTAATCAATCCCAATGCTCTTTCCTCTTGAGCCTCAGAATCCTTCTGAATACACCTTTCTAGACAGCTGCTACTAACGTCCCATGAGATGAAAGATCTTTGGTGCTGCTACTGATAATTTTGTGGATTCCCCATGAGGAGGCTGTGTATCTGAGCTAGTGTACTAGCTTCCATTCCAGCACGGTCATTCCGCCTCCACCTACTCCTGGCCTGGAGAAAGCATTGTAAGGAGTTAGCAGGTCGCATCCTTCCTCCGAAATCTGACTT
Organism: Budorcas taxicolor; assembly: GCF_023091745.1. NCBI lineage: Eukaryota > Metazoa > Chordata > Mammalia > Artiodactyla > Bovidae > Budorcas > Budorcas taxicolor. The sequence goes on from NC_068926.1 coordinate 57,630,735, forward strand.
CAGTCCCCTGCTCTCTTTCCTTTAAAATTACTTTTCTTTCTTGTTTTTTGTTTGTTTCTCCCACAAGTTGAAACAAGTTATAAAATGGGCTTGGACTTGATCACATTTAATTTTTAGTTAGCCTGGAAGAGATTCCACTGGCTATGATTCTGACTGATACATCATGCTGTCTCTCTTCTGGGTTTTCTCTGCCCTTTGGGACTTGCAAAATCATTTGCTCTCCCAGAAATGGTCCCAGCTTTACAAGGGCGGAATTGGGGTTTCTGGAAACAGCTTTCAGATGGTTGTCGACAGTGTCATTAGACAAAAGGGAGGCGTGAATGGGTTGGGGTTAAACGCTCCCTGATGGGTTCAGACATGCCCAGCTCCCCAATGAGCACGCCACTCCATAACAATTGCTGTGAAAAATGAGGCGTGCATTTGCAGCTCTGAGGATGGGGCACCAGCTCCATCCATCTGGCCTGAGAAATGAGAGCTGGCGTGTGGGTCAGCCACTTCCTTCTTCTCTCCCCTAACTGGTGGAGGCTTCACAGAAAGCACCAGTTCATTTCTGCTGTTGTTTCACACTTCCCTGGGGCCTGTGAGGTCTGTGAGGAGGGTGATGCAGGCAACCAGGCACTGGAGTGAAGGTGGAGGCTGGTGCTCAGAGGCTGTGGAAGGAGTCCTGGAACTCAGTGGTGGAGTGGTGGTGTGGGCCACTGGGATGTAGCCCAAGGCGTGAAAGAAAAGACCTGATGAGAACAGGCACCCAGTCTAAAGTCCACGTGATTTATTGCTTCCTCCTCATTCCCATTTATCCATCAGATTATCCATCCATCTAGCTGTCCATCCTTCTGTCCTTCCATCCACTCACCTACCAGTCCATCCATCCATCCATCCTTCCTTCCTTCCTTCCTTCCATCCACTCACCTACCAGTCCATCATCCGTCCTTCCATGCACTCACCTACCAATTAATTGATCCACCTACCCATCTGTCCACATTGCAGCTCATCTGTCCATCTTCCTGCCTATGCAACCATTCATCCACCCAGCTATCCAAACATCCATCTATCCATCCATCCACCTACCAGTCCATTTACCCACCTTGCCATCTGTCTATCTGCTGACTCACCTGTCTGTCTGCCCACCCAGCCAACCATTTATCCACCTGTCTATCCAAACACTCATCTATCCATCTATCAGCCCACCTGCCAATCCCTCTGCCAATTCATCTGTCCATCCATACACCCGCTCATCCATCCATCATTTCTTCTAGTGTGAGTTTAAGGTGGTGCATGGTTAGACATATTCTAAACAGTTACTTATACAGAAAGTGATATTGGTTTTCCATATAGAGTTTACTTTGAGAAGAAATGTGTTTAAACAAACAAATAAGTCAACTTAATTAAGTTGTACAAGGGCATACAAAAACTAGGAGAGTGGTAGTTGTATGACCAGCATTCGGAATCTGCTGAGTCAGAGCCTTGCGAGCACGGGCGCGTGTTCTAGGTAAGCCCAGACTCAGCTGGTGTGCCGTCTACAAGGTGTGAGGACCTTGAGCACATGACTTCCCCTCTCCAGGCCTCAGCTTCCTCATCTGTAAGGATGGGATGCTGACAGTCTCTAACTTTGTTTTGAGGATGTCACGAACTCAGGCATGTGAGTCACGTGGCACACAACTCGCTCACAGTAAGTGCTTACTGATGGGAGCCAGGCTCAGTTTTATTCTCCCTTGGCTGCGTTCTTTCCAGGCACTGACTGGAAGCCTTATTCCAGGGACCTTGCTTGAGTCAAGATAACAGAAGCTAAACCAGTTTTCCACTTCCCTTTGGTTTAGCAAGTGATGGTGGCCAGTGCCCTTCCCGAGGCCAGCAAGCCTGCGTCTTCCTTCCAGGGCTTGGTGAGAGCCCAACCCCACTTCCAGTTTTCTGTGTAACGGGACCTTCTTGTGTCTTGTCTCCCTGCAGACACACTGTCAGTGCCGCGCTGGTCCCCACAGATCCCTCGCAGAGACCTCGGCAACTCCATCAAGCACAGGTAGGCTGGATTCCTGAGTGCATGGGTGGCTCTCTCCCAGCATGTGAGGGCTGGGGGCTCTGGCCCTGGGGTGGGGAAAGGCTCGGCAGAGTGTTCTGCCCCAGTTCCTGGATCGCCCTGCTCTTCCCTTCTCTCCTCTGCCAGGTTGAACCTTGATGTGGCAGTGCACTGAAATGCCTGCGTCTTTTTCACCTGGCTCTTACAAAGTTAACACCTAGTGGTTAAAAGCCAGGGCTTTGGAGTCAGACTGACTTGTATTCCATTCCCAGCTAGTAAAGCTTTGCACCCTTGAAGAAGTTACTTAACCTCACTGAGGCTCAATTTTCTCATCAGATAATTCTACCTACTCATAGGGTGGTCGTGAAGATTAAGTGAGGTAATGTATTGAAGTGCTAAGCGAAGGGCCTAGCATATAATAACCACTCAGTATTGAGACAAATACTTGTCCCAATTTTGAGTCTTTGTACCCAGAAGACAGGATTGCAGAGGTGCTCACTTTCTGTCAGTCCAGAGCTCCAGCTCTGTTGGATGCTGGGTTCAGCCTCTCCAGGAGTGCACTTGCCCTTTTCAGGAGGGAGATTTCTGTCCACTAAGTCACCCATTACACGAAGTTAACTTTTTACTTTTTATTGTGTTACTTCACAATCTGTTCACAAACTCAGCGGGGTAAGTAGCACAAGTGTGGTCACATCCATTTGTCAGATAGGGAGACTGAGGCCCGAAATAATTAAGTGATGAATCAACAAGCTAACTAACCCCAGAACTTTGTGTTCTTTTGACACTGCTGCTGAGAGTTTTCTGTGCACTGAGGCCTCTGTAACCAGCAGAGTTCACTCATTCATGGTTTCTTTTCTCTAGTATTTATAGAGAATATCTGAACCAGGGCTGCAACGCTGAGCACCACAGAAGGCTTTCAGCCTTGGGGAGCTCACGGTCTAGTGGAGGGATAGACATTTAACAGACCATGACAGTACAGAGGGGATCGGGGCTATAAGAGGTGGGCAATACCAAGGGCAGACACCTAAGGGTATCCTGGGGTGAGGCAGAAGTGGGCACACTCTCTGAGAATGTCATCCCGTCAACAGTTTTTGAAAGAAATGTGTTGACAGGATAGTTGCTAAGACTCAAATGAGAAAACGGTGAAGGAAGCCTTGAGAAATACACGATAGACACATCAGTAGACAGGCAGTGAGATGCAGAGAGAAAGATGTCAAAAAGAAGGGCCTGTTTCTATTTTCTTACATTCTGCTCCCTGACGTCAGCTCCACCCCTGACTGGCCACACCCCAAGCTCAGCTTCACGCCCTGACTTGGCTCCACCCCAATTGCCCTCACCGTGGCTGAACCAAGACACCAGACTCTAGCATCCTAACGTTAGACCTGGTGGTACCTCGGGATTCAAATGCTGATGCCAAGAGGAGGAAAATCATCTGGTGATTTGGGGCATCAGGAACATCTTCTTAGAGGAGCTAGCACTTAGGATTCCCTGTTACTCTCCAGTCTCACCCTGTGTTTCTCCCCGGCTCCATGCCAGGACAGAGAGACTTGGACTCATCCTAGCCTTCGTGAAAAAATGAAATTTAAATCGCACCATCCCCTGTCCTCAGAGTCACTTCAGTCACATCTTAGGAAGAGGGATTGCTGATCCGAAGGATGCGAGAGGGCTGGAAAAGAAGGAATTCCCATCTGCCACTCATACTCTCGATTCCCACACTGCTGGCTAGTGGGTGGAACACGAGCCCATTTGCCATTCCCCAGAGCTGCCAAATCCTGCAAAAATAGATCCTGTCCAACTCACTGGCCCTACAGAATGGGACTTAGCCAACCCCCAGTCCAGAACTGGAAAGGGAGTGTTCTTGGCCACAAGAGTCTGTGTTCAGAATATTGCCATTTGCTTGTACATGGAGGCTTCGGGCTGCAGCTCATTCTGTTGGAGAGTGACTGACCCAAATCAGGCAAGATGGTCCAGCAGAGGAATGCAGGCTTGCCCTCAAAATTTTCAAGCACCAAAGTTACATAATCACTTCCAGTTTTCATTTTGACACTGTGAGGCAGTGGAGATTAGATGCAACTCCTGCTGGAGGTGACAAAAATTGAACATGAAGACTAGCTCTGACCTGGCAGCCTTCAGTACTTGGCTTGGGCCCAGCCCTGCTGCTGCTTCGTATCTCTGTGTGAGGAAAGCACCCTGGCAACAGCAGGAGACCCCGGAAGTTAATGCACCTCTGTGCCCGCTAGTTCTTAGCTGTGTATCAGAAACCTCCAAACTGCCTTCTGTTTGCAGCAAGTGGTTGTGGCTAGGGAGGAAGGTGAGCTGATGGTCCAAAAAGGCTTTCCCTTTAGAGGCCTCTTCTCTGCTACTAAATTTTGGGGTCTCTACTTTTTGGGGGAGATTCCCTCTTGAAGCTCCCTAACCAAAGGATGTAAATAGCAATGATGGGAAGGCTCAGCTCAGTGATAGGGAACAGACTCGCAGGGAAACTGCACCTTGCTTTGTGGTTCTCTGAGGGTAGTCACAGCCCCATCCATCTGTCCCAGAACTGAAATTGGCACATAGTAGGCCTCCAGACATGTTTGTTGAATGACTGAATGACTGTTTTGAATGTTTGGCTAATAATATAGTCACAACCCCATGCAGTGACCGCTTTCTGTCTATCAGGCCCTGTGTGAAGCCCTTGACATGCATGACCTTGTCTAATCCTCCAAACAACTTATGAGGTCAATAGTGTTATCATGCCCACTTTCCAGATGAAAAGACCAAAGCTCCAGTGGTTTAAGCAGTTTGATTAAGTCACCTAGTTTGGAAGAAGTGGGGCTGGAATCAAAGGCGCATTGCTTTTCCTTCCAGTGGTCATCCTTCTAGAGCTGGGTCAGTCACCATCACCTTGGCCTTGAACACTGCTGTCTCTTCCTCACAGGTTTTCCACCAAGTACTGGATGTCTCAGACGTGCACAGTCTGTGGGAAAGGAATGCTTTTTGGCCTCAAGTGTAAAAACTGCAAGTAAGTGGCTGTTCCCACAAGCGCCTTTTCATAGTGCCTGGTGTCAGGCTGGAGCCAGCTTGGGCTCTGAAATGGCTTAGGGGGGTTCGTTCCTTGGCTCTCAGGAGAGCTGCTTGCTCTGTTTTTTGGAAATATGCCCTGAAAGAACACCTGCACTTGGGGAAAGGGTCAGGAGAGTGCTTGTGAGTAAGAACTGGAGCTGATGGTCTATGCTGGAAACGCAGAATGCTGTCTGCAGAGTACAGCGAGAACCTGCATTTCCACAGGCTCTGAAATCAGGGGTTGGCAAACTGTTTCTCTGGTTGACCAGAGAGTAAATATTTTAGGTCTTGCGGCCCACAGGGTCCCTCAGCCCTGCTATGTTGTTCAAAAGCAGCCATAGACAATATATAAACAAATAAGCACAACAGATTTATCTATTCCAATAAAGCTCTTTGTACAAAGACAGGCCATGGCTGGTTTTGGCCCCTCAGCCATGGTTTGCCAATCCCTGAGTTCAACTTTGTAAAGGACTTTTGCGCTTAATTTTTTTCTCCTCATGGTGTCTCTCCGAGTAGGAGTGGTTCTGATTCTTCCCATTTTACAAATGTGAAAGCTGAGTTAAAGCTAGGATAAGCCTGAGGTCACACAACTAAGAAGTGGCAGTCAAGACTTGAACCCCCAAACTCTTGTTCTTTCTGTGGCATCATGCTGGTCTCGAGTTCTGGCAAGAAGACCAGACCACACAAGCCCCCACCTCTGCCAGCTTCCACGTACCCACCCCAGGTCGCGTCTGGCAACGGGATGCAAGAGGGACTGTGATGCCCAGCATAGGCCTTGGAGTCAGACTGAGATAGGTTTTTATGTCCTGGTCCCGCCACTGTTTAGCTCAGTGACCGTGGGTGAGTTGCCTCACATTTCTGTTGCTAGGATTTTCATCTGCACCAAAGAAATGATCATCACACCTGCCTGATGTGGCAGTGAGCGTTGAGTAAATCAACACCAAAGGACATAGCCCGGTGCCAGGCTTTCTGTCAAAGGTCACAAACGCCTTTCTGTTTGGTCTTCTTCTTCCCTCCTGTATACTTGTACTAAATACCTGCTCTGGTCTATAAAATATTAACGTTCAACTGTATCAAGGGTTACAAATGAGTATGCATCTGATCGCTTTATAGGGGCCACTAAGTTGAAAAATAGGACTCTTTCTTTCTCCTCCAGCCTCCCTCTTTCTTGTCCAGCCCAGGTTGGGAACTGATCCAAGTTGCATCAGGCCTCCCCACCTCGCTGCCCCGTGAAGGAGTTCTTACTCTCCCTGCAGCCTGGATGTCTCAGTGATAAGGCAAGGCTGAGCCCCGTTCCCTCCTGGAGTTGCAGAGAGGATTAATTAGTTCCAGCCTCTAAGGGACGTTAAACTCCATGGCACGCGGGGACAGGGTGGGGGCAGTAGCTACCAGGTGTTAGTGTCTGGAGGCCCACGTCCCCACCTTGCTCCCAGGTGAGTCCCCAGGATGGCGGCCTCTGCTCTTTCTGACCCAGAGATGCACGAAGCCAGGCCTTCGGGTCCAGGTGGAACTTCGGTCTGCTTTCCCCAGTGCACCAGATGCTTCGGGGTCCGTCTCATCTGTGTGTAGTCACACCACGTTCTGAGGGGGAGATGGCAGCTTTCACATCCTCACACCTGCTGAGCGGCAGCTTTGAAGTCAGGTAATTAGGTGACAGGGACGCAGCCAGGAGTCCGCGAGGCTGAACGCTTTCTAAGCCGTTTTAATTTTCAGCGCTAGAGGCAGAAGTCTGAGGTAGCCTTCACTCATGCTCTCTCTGTTCTGGAAGTAATGAGCAGAGGCTCAGACCCTGTGGAAGGTTGGGGGAGGGATGGGGACCTGAGAGAGAGAGGTGGGTGCCTGCCAGAGGCTCTAAAGCAGGCAGAACCGAGCTGGAGTCCCAGCTGCACTGCCGAACTCCCTGTGTGACCTTGGGAAGGGACTCTCATCGCGGGCTGTTTCCTCACCTGCAAAGTGGGCGGTTAGTACCCCTTCCCCACCCCCACCCCCGCCACAGGGCTGTTGGAAGGAGTCTGTGAAAGGTCCTCGCCCCAGACGACAAACATTTTATCAAACATTCCTCCCCACCCTTACCTTTTACAGAAATGCCTCCTGGAATTGTAAGAGGCAGGATTCAAACCAAGCCCTGGTTGGAAGGAACACTTGATCTAACCAATTTGCTCAGCCCTTGGGACTTCCCTGGTGGCTCAGGCAGTAAAGCGTCTGCTTACAGTGCAGGAGCCCGGGTCCAGTCCCTGGGTCAAGAAGATCTCCTGGAGAAGGAAATGGCAACCCACTCCAGCATTCTTGCCTGGAGAATCCCTATCGACAGAGGAGCCTGGTAGGCTACAGTCCATGGGGTCGAAAAGAGTCGGACACGATTAAGCGACTTCACTTTCACTTTCTTTTACTTTAGAACAACCACCCAAAAGGTGAAAGCAGAATCTGTGGCAGCCACAGACCTTCAGGATGCCTCAGGAGCTTTGATGCTGTACTCACCTGATGTCAGCAGACTTTAGTGCTCTCTCTGGTGTGTAATTGTTGCTGTTGCTGTTTAGTTGCTGAGTCATGTCTGACTCTTCTGTGACACTGTGGACTGTAGCCCACCAGGCTCCCCTGTCCATGGGATTTTTCAGGCAAGAGTATTGGAGTGGGTTGCCATTAGGAGCTTGCATGACTGATATCACCTGTTGAAGTTTGATTTCACTCTTCCATCAATGAAATTCTGCAGTTTTTTGCATTAATTAATAGTGAGGAGGATGGATGGCTGTTTATGTGATTTAAAAGATGGGCAAAATTTTAGTTGAAAAGATTTGGATGAAGGACAGAAAAGGGAAACAGACCCCATTGTCAAAGAGGTTAGGGGAAGACACACCTATAAAGAAATGAACTTGGGTGAAGCTGAAGTTTGGGCATACAAGCAGTAGCCAGTGAAATCCCAGGGAGCAACGCTGAGAATGGGGAGGGAGCTGGTTAGAAAAACGGGCAGAACAATTTGTTCACGTACTCTGCCAATGTTTATTGAGCAGGTACTGTGTGCCAGGAACTGTTTTACTGTTAGTTGCTCGGTCGTGTCTGCCTCTTCGTGACCCCATGGACTGTAGCTCGCTAGACTTCTCTGTCCATGGAATTCACCAGGCAAGAATACTGGAGTGGGTTGCCATTTCCTTCTTTAGAGGATCTTCCCCACCCAGGAATCAAACCTGTGTTTCCTGCATTGCGGGGAAGAGTCTTAGCCGTCAGAGCTGATTTTAAAAATGGGCAGAACTATTTGTTCATTGACTTGACTGATGTTTACTGAGCATGTACTATGTGCCAGAAACTGTTCCCGGAACAGGGGAAACAACAGTCAATGAAACAGACATAATCCCTGCCCTCACGGAGTTTACATGCTAGTGGGGGTGGAGACAGGGAGGCCAGACAGTGAATGAAGTAGTGAAATAGGTCATCTGTTCAGATGATGCTGAAGTGCTAAGGAGAAGAACAAAGCAGAGCAGGGAGGCAGGAAGGGCCAGGGAAGGGGCTGCAGTTTTAATTGGAGCGCTCAGGGAAGGTCTTAAACCTGACTGGGAACCTTGGGGGGAAAAGTGGTGTGTGATGCAGGTCATTTCCTATTACCCTGAAGCAATATCCAGAGGCTTGGGTTTGAATCTGTCCCGAAGGTAGTGATTCTCCACCCTCACCCGCCACCCCATCCCTGCCTTTTTAAAAAAAGAAAACCCAGAACAGGGCTTACCTGGTGCCTCAGACAGTAAAGAATCCTGCCTACAATGCAGGAGACCCAGGTTTGATCCCTGGGTGAGGAAGATCTCTTGGAGAGGAAGATCCCTTGGAGAAGGGCATGGCAACCCACTCCAGTATTCTTGCCTGGAGAATTCCATGGACAGAGGAGCCTGGTGGGCTACAGTCCATGGGATCACAAAGGGTTGGACACAACTAACCTAACAGAAGCAGAAGATATTAAGAAGAGGTGCCAAGAATACACAGAAGAACTGTACAAAAAAGATCTTCATGGCCAAGATAATCACGATGGTGTGATCACTCATCTAGAGTCAGACATCCTAGAATGTGAAGTCAAGTGGGCCTTAGAAAGCATCACTATGAACAAAGCTAGTGGAAGTGATGGAATTCCAGTTGAGCTATTTCAAATCCTGAAAGATGATGCTGTGAAAGTGCTGCACTCAATATGCCAGCACATTTGGAAAACTCAGCAGTGGCCATAGGACTGGAAAAGGTCAGTTTTCATTCCAATCCCAAAGAAAGGTAATGCCCAAGAATGCTCAAACTACCGCACAATTGCACTCATCTCACACACTAGTAAAGTAGGCTTCAGCAATATGTAAACCATGAACTTCCAGATGTTCAAGCTAGTCTTAGAAAAGGCAGAGGAACCAGAGATCAAATTGCCAACATCCGCTGGATTATGGAAAAAGCAAGAGAGTTCCAGAAAAACATCTATTTCTGCTTTATTGACTATGCCAAAGCCTTTGACTGTGTGGATCACAATAAACTGTGGACAATTCTGAAAGAGATGGGAACACCAGACCACCTGACTCTTAAGAAACCTGTATGCAGGTCAGGAAACAACAGTTAGAACTGGACATGAAACAACAGACTGGTTCCAAATAGGAAAAAGAATACATCAAGGCTGTATATTGTCACCCTGCTTATTTAACTTCTATGCAGAATACATCATGAGAAACACTGGACTGGAAGAAGCACAAGCTGGAATCAAGATTGCCAGGAGAAATATCAATCACCTCAGATATGCAGATGACACCACGCTTATGGCAGAAAGTGAAGAGGAACTAAAAAGCCTCTTGATGAAAGTGAAAGAGGAGAGTGGAAAAGTTGGCTTAGAGCTCAACATTCAGAAAACGAAGATCATGGCATCTGGTCCCATCACTTCATGGGAAATAGATGGGGAAACAGTGGAAACAGTATCAGACTTTACCTTTTGGGCTCCAAAATCACTGCAGATGATGACTGTAGCCATGAAATTAAAAGACGTTTACTCCTTGGAAGGAAAGTTATGACCAACTTAGACAGCATATTGAAAAGCAGAGACATTACTTTGCCATCAAAGGTCCATCTAGTCAAGGCTATGGTTTTTCCTGTGGTCATGTATGGATGTGAGAGTTGGACTGTGAAGAAAGCTGAGCACCGAAGAATTGATGCTTTTGAACTGTGGTGTTGGAGAAGACTCTTGAGAGTCCCTTGGACTGCAAGGAGATCCAATCAGTCCATTCTAGAGGAGATCAGCCCTGGGATTTCTTTGGAAGGAATGATACTAAAGCTGAAACTCCAGTACTTTGGCCACCTCATGCGAAGAGTTGAGTCATTGGAAAAGACTCTGATGCTGGGAGGGATTGGGGGCAGGAGGAAAAGGGTGCGACAGAGGATGAGATGGCTGGATGGCATCACCGACCTGATGGATGTGAGTTTTAGTGAACTCTGGGAGATGGTGATGGACAGGGAGGCCTGGCATGCTGCGATTCATGGGGTCGCAAAGAGTCGGACACAACTGAGTGACTGAACTGAACTGAAGCAACTAAAAAATCTAGGACAATTCTGGTGGTGTTACCGCCAGAAACTCCATGGCTTAGACATATGCTACTCCAAATGTGGTCCCTGGGCTTGTAACCTGTAGCAGCAGCAGCAGCACCTGGAAGCTGTTCAGAAACTCAGACTCTCAGGCCCCACCCCAGACCTGCTGCACCCAAATCTGCATTTTAAGATTGTCCCAGTGACTCTTGTGCACATTAATTTTGAGAATCACTACTCTCATGAGCTCCAAATCCCCTTGCAGAGCTGATTTTACTTCTGTAGATAATGGATCTCAAACTGGAGTGTGAATCAGCATCCCCTGGAAGGTTGAGTAGAACACAGCTCCCTGAACCTACCCCAGAGCCTCCAGTTCAGCAGGTCTGAGGTGGGTCCCCAGAATCCAAGTCTCTGACAAGTTCTCAGGTGATGCTGATGCTGCCAGTGCTGGACCTGGGACCACAGTCTGAGAACCATTGCTCTATATATGAAAGCACTGGTTTCCCAAGATCAAACCTTATTTTAGCACGAGTGTTTTTTTTTTTTTAACATTGGTCCGTCTTTGCTGATTACTTTTCAGTCTCTTCTGCTGTTACATCCCTTGGCCTCACTCTGTAGACAGGAGTCTTGCTCGTCCTGGTGTCTCCAGTAAATTCATCCAGTAAGTATTTGTGTGCTGAGTCAAAAAAGATACGCTATGATTAGGAACCCAGGCTGTAGGTCAGACACACACACACCTCTCTTTGAATCCTGACTCACCACTAACTGTGTAATCACTTCTAAGCTTCAGTTTCTTTCTACGTACGTGCTAAGTCACTTCAGTCATGTTTGACTCTTTGTGACCCCATGGACAAGAGTACTGGAGTGGGTTGCCATTTCCTTCTCCAGGGGATCTTCCCAACCCAGGGATCGAACCTGGGTCTCTTACATTTCCTGCACCAGAAGGTGTGTTCTTTACCACTAGCACCACCTGGGAAGCCCTTTTGCTATATAGGAAGAAAAAAATGACATCTATTTTCCTAAATCCTTTTTTTTTTTAACTGACTAAATAAGGGGAAATGCTTAGCCTGGTACCCGGCCTACTATAAGAACTTAATAAATGAAAGTTAATGCTGTTATTAAGTTAGTTTGGGAGTACCCCTCCACCCAGGAAGCCGGAGTACTTCTGAATGTCTAACCCCGTTCCCCCCTGCTTTGGTTCGGTGCCCACTTCCTCCGGAATTATCATCAGCTGTCTTGTCAGCATTGTGAATAGAGAGATTAATGAACTAATAGGAAATTATGCTCAGAAAGCAATTTGCAGTTATCTAAAATGAGGCGTTTTCGTCTAATAGGTTCACGAGCACGGAGTGGAGTTTAGTTCTAAGTGGTCGGCTGTCAGTACAGACCATGTATTGTCTGATAACCATGGATTCAGCTGGCTGAAGTTTGCTTTTGCAGTTAAGATGCTGATGGATTTCCCTAGCTCAGTCGTGTCTGATCTGCACCCTTCCCCCTTCTCAGGGTCCTTCCAGAGAAGGACACTTCTGCAGGGCTGAGGTCAGGCTCCTTGGAAACCTCTCCACATCTCTCTGGGTTTCTCGTGGGAAAACCAGCAGTGGTGCTTTGAGTGGTTGTGTTCTAGAAAATAAGAGTTTGAACCAAGGTGACTCTGACCCAGACTCTTGGTGTAGGGCCTAGAAATCTGCATTTTTAGTCGACCTCCCAGATAATTCCTGTTTGCACATAAGCATGAGTGTCCTGGGCTGAGAAAACAGCACAGACAAAGGCTTGGCTCGGAGTTTAGTGTCAGTCGCTCTGTTGTTTTGACTCTTTGAGATCCTGTGGACTGTAGCCCACCATACTCCTCTGTCCTTGGGATTCTCCAGGCAAGAATACTGAAGTAGGTTGTCATTTCCTTCTCCAGGGGATCTTCCCAACCCAGGAATCGAACCTGGTCTGAGCATATTTTGCAGGCAGAGTCCAGGGTAGAGAGGAGACTGGTTCTGCTTTGCAGCCATGGTACCAGCCCTAGGACTCCTGCTGTTGCTTCCTGAGGCTCCAGGCCCGTGGAGGGCAGGCACCCCTTACCATCCAGCCAGCTGCTCTTCTGGGAAAGCAGTCTTGGGCTCTGGAGCTCCCACCACCTTGGACCAGCTCGCCAGCTAGGATGAGGCCCAGTGCAGGGAAGAGAATGTGTTGTCCGGATTGCCGTGCCTCTGGGTGGTGGTAGAGAGTCCTGCTGTGCTCTGAGTCACCTGCTCTTGGGGCCTGAGACAGGAACCATACGGGTCTCAGAACACCTTGCAGATGTATAAGACTCATTTTCCTCTAGGACCACAGAGTACTTGCTCCTCTGCTTTGAAGATAGGATGATTAACTTAGTATCCGCTGAGCGCAGTACCAGTGACCTCGTTTAGGGATGCCGGTGCTACCAGTTCAAACCTGAGACCTTCCCTAGGGGGCTTGCCCTTGGCTGATTGTAGCTTCTCCCCCAGGGGGCTCAGAGGCAGGCAGGCAGGGCATAACTGGTGCAGGTGTGCAAAAGGCCAGCTTCCTTGCCTGCAGGCAGACATACTCAAGGGTACAGTTCACAGCCCAGAGACCCGCTGTGAGGTCAGGCTGAGACTAGAGTCACCTGCAACCATGTCCTTGCTTAGCTTCTCCCCCATCCTACTGTGCTAAGGAACATCCTGTAGAACTCCCTCCATAAATCACTTTCCAGATTGCCCATCTCAGGATCTGTTTCTAGGGAGCTCGACTTAGGACAGGAAAGCAACAGCACGATCCAGACTCTGGAGCCAGAGAGCGCAGGTCCTGGTTCTGCTGCTTCCAAGCTGTGTGACTCTGGGAAAGTTTCTAAACCTCTCTGATATAAAGTGAGGCTACTATGTTCATTTGATGTGATGAGCCATGTGAGTGCTCTAGTCACATTAATGATTTGATGATTCTTTCAAATCAGACTCTTTAAGATGCTCAGCAGTTATTTCATTACAAAAGTGGATTCTCTATTAATATGAAATATGAAAAGAAACAGACTCACCAGATCACCTCCGAGGATTTGAGCAATGTTGAAGTTCTGGAAAACTTAACCCATTTCCTACTTTTCTGTAGTCCTTGTTCCCCATTTTGCTTTGGGGATTTTCTGAACCAGCCAGTTTCTTGGGAGACTAGTTAAAGGCTTTGTACCAAGGTCTCTCAACCTTGGTACTCTTGACATTTTGAGCCAGATAATTCTTTGTGGTAGGGAGGCTGTCCTGTGCATTGAAGGATGTTTAACACCATTACTTCCACACACACACCCCCGCTCCACCCTTCCCCTACTCCACCCTCAGCTATGACAATCAAAAATGTCTCCAGATATTGCCAAATGTCCCTTGTGGTGTGTAAGGGGCACAAAATTGCCCTTGGGGGAGAACCACTGTTTTATATCGTAAATCCCTCATCCCCAACCAGTGGGGCTGTATATCCATTATTCAGCTTTTAAGTGCCAGCATTAGAGTGCCATTACTAAAGTATTCAATAGAATGATCAAACCACTTGGGTTGCCTGGGACTTCCCTGGGTCAAGCACTGAAAGTCCCAGGTCCCAAGTGGCCCAGGTTGGGGGAGGCAGGTCTGTGCCGGTAGAAATATTTTACATGCTCCAATTAAGGTCACTGCCCGCTTCCGTAGGCGTGAGAGCCATAATCACTTCCCTGGAAAGGTAGAAAGTGATGTTTAGAAACAGCACACTATTTCCAGTTTATTCCAGTGTGTTTTAATGCATTTTCCATAGTTCCCCCTCCTCCTGCCCTCAGTAGCCTGGTTAGACATGCTTGCACTGAATTCTTTTCACGTAAGCAGTCCCTTTGCTATTTTACAGGCACTTCTTTATCTGGTTTTGCTCTGTTACTGGGTCTTTTCACTTGGATTTCATACGCTCTTTGGTGCCCTCCTTGCCCTGCGTGTCCTCCTCTCCAGTGTCCTTGCCTCAAAGTCCAATGTTTTATCTAAAATTTTCCTGTGTTTGCAAAATGACTTCAGCCACAGGTGACAAGGAGATAAAAGCAGGAAGTAAGCCATGGTTGGTTTGAGCCACTGGGTGCTCTAATTTTCCCAGCTCTTGCAAAACTGGGGAAATGATGAGCTGGTATTGCAGCTGCTGCGAAGTTCCTGGAAGCTTCAGGAATTTGTACAACGGGCAGGATATTGGCAGGATATAATTATGAGCATGCATTTCAGAGATCACCAGCTTGAAGCCTAAACTTATTTTTTTCCATTAATAGAAACACTTCAGTTTTTGCAATAATCATCATGAGAATTATTGGTCCCTTATATGAGTTTTTACCTATTATATGTGCTAAGTTGCTTCAGTCATCTCCAACTCTTAGCCTACCAGGCTACTGTGTCCATAGGATTCTTCAGGCAAGAATACTGCTGTGGGTTACCATGCCCTCCTCCAGGGGATCTTCCTGACCCAGGTATTGAACCCGAGTCTTTTATGTATCCTTTATTGGCAGGAAGGATCTTTACCAGTAACACCACCTGGGAAGCCCCTTACCTATTATGCTTCAGTCGTGTCCAACTCTGTGTGACCCCATAGGCAGCAGCCCATCAGGCTCCCCCATCCCTGGGATTCTCCAGGCAAGAATACTGGAGTGGGTTGCCATTTCCTTCTCCAATGCATGAAAGTGAAAAGGGAAAGTGAAGTCGCTCAGTTGTGTCCGACTCTTCGTGACCCCATGGACTGCAGCCCACCAGGCTCCTCCATCCATGGGATTTTGCAGGCAAGAGGACTGGAGTGGGTTGCCATTGCCTTCTCCGGTTACCTGTTATAGTTCAGTCCAATTACAGTTGTATGTGAGGGTGGATTATAATTCTCCTGGAGCTTGGGGTGGGGATTGGATACAAGGATGATGGTGATGGTCATGGTATCATGTATCGAGGGCTTGCTGAGTGCCAGACATTCTGCTAAGTACTTTACATGCATGAACTCATTTAATTCTTACAACCACCAGGGAAGGTAGGGTATATTTATTATCCCCGTTTCTAAGAAAACAGAGCCCTTCAGGAATAACTCGTTGGCCCAAAAGTATCACTGTGGGTGAATCCATTCCTCAAACCCACTGATCCCTCTGATTCAAGATCCCAGAGCCTTAACCACTTTATGTGGGCAAAGAACCAGCCACACAGCTGCCAGTGCCTACTCTGCTTCTCTTTGAACCAGACAAGCAGAAGATGAGACTCTGATCTCAACCTGAAGCTGGACCAGAGCCATCAGTCTTTTCCTCCCCCGCCTGCTGCCTTCTCCCATCATCCCTTCTTGAATCGAAAGATGATGAATGGGTCTCTGTGATGAACCCCCCCCCACCCCACCCAGGTGCTGGGAACCCAGAAGACTCTGTGGTCATGGTCTCCTCTCTTGGGGAAGCGGGGTGTGGGGTTGAGGGAGGAGTCTCCAACAGGTAATAATTCTATAGCTTTCTTATGGAGACCTCTTATGGAAAGACCGGTGCTGGGGTTTTCCCGATTATCGTCCGTTACGTTGCTGGAGCATTCATTCTGATTTCTGTGTTAATACTCCCCATCTCCCTTGCTTATTTCAGCTGTTGCCTTTCTCTTTCTAACTCAGTTGAAGGCCAAAGAGCTCAACCCCACTGGGTGGTCAGCAGTGAGTTAAGGGGGGTGTGTTCTTTGAGGTCCTTCACCGAGACCATAAGGAGATGTTTCTAGAAGTGTCAGCTCAAATGACAGACCCCAGGGGAACCAAAATTAGACAAAACTGCTCAGTTGGGGTATTCATACAGACAAGCCCACTGCAAAGAGGGTACTGATTTGGTTTAGTGATGTTGCAAGAAGCCTTCAGAAGCACCTAATGCAGTGATGTTGGGGAGGCAAGCAAAGGCAGGAGAGTGAGGAGGGATAACCCGAGGGGGGCACTGGCTGCCCTGTAAATGTAAGTATCTGCTTCCCGGGGTGGGGCGGGGGTGGGGGTTAGGGTTCCAAAATGCTTATCCAGGCATCACCTCCCTGTTTAACACCCTCTGCCTCCCTGTTTAATACCTTCCTTGGTTCCACTCAGTTCTCAGAATAAAATCCAGGTTCCTGAGCAGACCTGTGCCATCCTTATTTACCTCTCCTTCCTCCCCTCTCACCACGTCCTTCGTTTTGCGCAGAGCTCCAGCTTCTCCATGCCACCAACCCTGCAGCAGCACCCGTGCCCACTCACTGATGCTTCTTTGCACCCTAGTGCTTCAGCCTAGGTCTTTCTTGTGCACCTCTGCTAGCTCCCTGGGCTCAGCTCAGTTATCACTTCCTCCAGGAAGCCCTCCCTGACTCCCCTCAGTTCCAAAGTGCCATATCCTGCCCTTTCAGATCATCCCATGTAACATACGATGTTGTGTTTGTCTGTTTACCGCTCTGTCCCTCTAACCAGACTTTGCTCAAGGGAAGGGCTGTGTCTGCTTTGTTCACCGTTCATACAAACAGGGTGAGCATAATGCCTGGCACAGTAAGTGCTCAGGAAATACTAGATGGTGGAATCGATCTCAAAAGGAGCCTCTGGATGGATCCCAAGGCTCTGGGATCCTGGTTCCCATCCAAATGGGGTCATTTCTAGGAGGTGACTTGACTTTGAGGCAATGAAATGAGTGAAATGGCATTCATGTTTGAAAGGACAAGAGATGGGTTTCCATACCCATCTAGATAGTAAACTCCTTGCTAGATGATTCTAAGAAAGGTGGTTAAAGAAGAATTCTCCCCCTATGTTATTATACACTCGCAGTGCCTCACGCAGCACCTGGCACAGAGGGAGAAGATGATGTTGTTTTATGTGAGCATGAATGAATGGTTATCCTGATTCTGCTGTTTACCATCTATGTGATTGGGCTGCTTCCTGAGCCTAGGTCTTTTTGACTTTAAAATGGGTGTAACAGTATCCATCGCTCACAGGATTGTTGTTCAGAATTGCCCAGGGTTATGTAGGAGCGCCTGACTCCAGTTGGGTGTTTGCTTAACATTTCTTCAACTGGATGTTGGGGACCAGGTATTTAAAAACATCCCATTTGCACTCTGTAAGGAAAGGCAGATGCAAAGTGAGCTGGGGTGGGATGAAAGAAAGGATCAGGGATTTAGGCTGCCCGGAGCAAACTTTTCATAAATTGGTTCGACTCCGCTGGCAAACCACTTGAAATGAACATGTTAGTCTTCACCAGCAAGGATCATAATGGTGCCTCATCCAGGAAGGCTGCCTTTCTGATCCCAGCCCCACGCCATTCTCCAGGCTTGTATCTGCTCTTAGGGGGTGCTGGGGGCCAGGACACATCCATTAAGGAAAGGGCAGAGCTGCTCATAAAACTGTTTGCCTCATATAGTTCCTGGGCAGGATCCACAGAAGTCCAGTTTGCTTGTGGTCAGGTCCCCATCTCCCATCCCCACGTCGGGGAGGAAGGAGGGCCGAAAGAAGGGAATGCAGAAGGGGTATGTTTGCACTTCACAAACTGCAATGGATATAATTTATAAGAAATAGAAATAATTTTCTAAAAATTGATGGAGACTTGGGACTTCCCTGATGATCCAGTGGTAAGATTTCACCTTCTAATGCAGGGGCCACAGGTTCAATCCCTGGTCAGAGAGTTAAGATCCCACATGCCTCATGGCCAGAAAACCAAAACATAAAACAGAAACAGTATTATAACATGTTCAATAAAGACTTTAAAGAGTAGTCCACATCAAAAAAATTTCAGAAAATTTGATGGAGACGATTCATGTTCCCACGCCAGGAGCAATCTGGGGACATTCCCTTCTGCTGAGCTGCCTTCCTGTTTCTTTCTCTTCTCCTCTCTCCCTCCATCTCTCCAGTGTCTGTTCAGCATGTATCAGGCACCAGCCACAAACCAGGCACTGACAGCAGGGTAGGAAAGTTGCTGCAAGGAGGAGGAAGACCCAAATCCTGCCCCCAAGATAAATTCACATATTTAATTTTCAGACAGAGAGGATGTCTCATTCGGCCAGCAGCTAGCTCCTTTGGAGAATGAGATATCCCACGTAAGCAACTTTTCTTGATAACTGAAGCTTATCCTGTTAGCCTTTGAAGTTGAAAAAAATGAACTCTTTTCCATGAAAGTTTTCAATAAATCCTTTCCAAGTGTCCAGGCTGCCTGGGGCTCGTGTGACATTTCCTGTGTGCCCTCAAGTGTGCCTTAGCCCTGCCCGCAGAGACATTGACCTATTTGCCGTCCAGGTGGGCACCACTCGGACATTTTCTCGTTGGATCCTCATGGCAGTTCTGCCTACGAGGAACCTGGAACTTAGCCAGGCAGGTGGATGCCTCCTTGGTCTGGAAAAGGTAGAACTATGACCCAGGCTCAGGTCAGCTGGATTCTGAAGCCCAGGCTTTTTACCTGGAAGCACATATGACCTTTACCTGGTGCCCTGAGTTGAGCAGAGCTACCATCCTAACTTGCAGGGCTCCTCAGGGCCATGTCTGGTACGGAGATTTGTCCAGAGCGGTCAGCGGTGTCCTCCCCACCTCTCCATTTTCCTCCTTGTGGAACGGAGCACGTGGAGGACCCAGTTCCTTAAGGACTGTGGGCTCAAGGGACACATGAAGGACAAGGAGCAGAAGGCTTGGTTTTGATGTGAGAGCTTTGGGGCAGACCGTGTCAGTGTTCCAGACCTCCTCTAATAATCATGGTAACTTAGTTGGGCTCCCCTTTTTCTACAGACCCTGAGACAAGGATCTGGGACAAGCAGTTTCTTTGAGAGGTGAGCCCAGG
Organism: Budorcas taxicolor; assembly: GCF_023091745.1. NCBI lineage: Eukaryota > Metazoa > Chordata > Mammalia > Artiodactyla > Bovidae > Budorcas > Budorcas taxicolor. The sequence goes on from NC_068926.1 coordinate 57,650,054, forward strand.
CCACCCCAGTGGCGGCGGGGGGTGGGTGGTTTTGAGAAGTGAGAGAGGGACAGGAAGGGAAGGCAGCCTCTCCTGGGTCCTAGAAGAGCAGGTGACGGTCATGGGCACCTGGGGTCCAGTCTGTTGACAATACACCCCTGAGTTGTCCCACAAATTGTTAGTTTGTGGAACACTGTGCAAACTAACAATAAACACAACTCCCACAGTAAAAACAAGAGTACCTGCAACTTCAAGTGCTCATCCTAGGCACCTTACCTCTGTTGTATCATTCATCTCTACTGTCCTGTGAGACAGATGCTGTGATTGTCCCCACTTTACAGATGAGAAAACTGAGGCTCAGAATGGGTCAGCGACTTGCCCAGCTTGTCACAGTCAGGAGGTGGTGGTGTCAGGCTTTGAACTCAGATTTGTTCAGTATATTATCCTGACACCATTTCCTTTTACTTTTTTAATCTGTTTATTTTGGGGGGTGATATGGAGCAAGGAGGACCCTGCCTTCTGGAAAACTTAGGCATCCAGACATCTCTTATCTGGGAAGTAGAGTGTGTCTCTCTTCTGTGTGGTCCTTGAGCTCTGGCGTGCATTTGCTGAAAACCCACACTCCCAGCACTTCCCGGGTCAGAACCGGAGAGGGTATGCCTTGGGAATCTGACTCTGAAGTAGATGGTCTACCGATAAATTGCATGCTAGTGGCTCTTCCTTCTTAGGCAATGAAAAGGAAAAAATCTAATTTTGGTGGAATCGTGCATGTTTCCTGCTGTAAAAATGATTCTTCATAAATGAGGCATGTCTGGCCTCAGTCCCTGTACCCTCTCCCCTCCAGGGTCTGGGTGATTCCAGTGCCAAGCTCATCCTACTGTCTGGATCAGCAAGTCCTGAATGTGTGGGCTCTAGTTTTTCACATGAGAACCTCTGTGCAAGGTTTAACTGTCTGGGCATCAGAGAACGATCTCTTGGGGTTTCTGCAGGAGCAGGGGCCATGCTCCCGGCCCTGGCACTGCCCTCTGAAGCCATGGCTGGGAGGATGCATGTTCCATCTCCCACCCTGCAGCCAGAGGTGGAGGAGGGCTGCTCCCTTCCTGCAGAAGACGGAAAGGAAGATGCCAGGAGGAGACAGGAGACGGCTGAGGTCACTAGGGGTCTTGCCTGCCTCGTCCTGATTTGGACACAGTCCAAAGGTAACATTGAGTTGCTTGCCTCGCTTCATGGCGCTGCCCATGACAGGGAACGGGCTGCTTCACACCTGCCCATCAGCCTTCCCGCTGGGTTTGCTCAAGAAGACTCCTAGGTCAGGGGTGGCAGAAAGGAACAATCTCTTTCTGGAAGTTTCCGGAAGTTGAGCTATTTCAATCAGGGAAGAGTACAGAAACCTCTTGATCTATCGTTTGTCATCAGCAGTCTCCCCAGTTCAGGTGTATTCATCTGACCCAGTCACGGTTGTCTAAAGCCTCTAATTTCTTCTGGGTGTTTGTGGGATCAAATAGACTCTCCATACTGGGGCTCTGCCTCCCTCCCCTTCCTCAAATCTTCCTTTCACTCTGGTTCTCTTCATTTCAGCTTCATCAGCCTTTAACTTCTGACCTTTGAACCCATCAGGCTTGATTTTGCCCCCTAACCTTTGTGCCTCTGGAGCCTTTCCCCTCCCACTCCTGTCACTTTCCATCTCGTTTCCCTGCTTTATTTTCCCACCATCTTCCTACACTGGCAACGATCTGATATTTATGTGTTTATTAACTGTCCCCATAAACATAGGGGCTTCATCTGCGTGACTGTTGTGTGTGTCTCCAGGACCTGTTTGTAGAATGAATCAAAGGCTAATTTCACACTCAGCAGGGTTTTCCATCAGGGCTTTGATGCAACACTAGTTATCTCCAGGGGAGCTGAGACCTTCCTGATGGGTCTGAGTCTGGGGGCCTTAGAAAAGAAAAAGAGAAAACCAAGTCATAGTACCCTTTGAAATCTGACAAAGGTATGGGGAAGAGCAAGGTGACATCTTGGATTTGTCTCAAAGGAAGACATTTTGCTTCTAAACTCTTAAACATAATACCAGTAAAACTTAATACCTGTTACTAATCTCATCCTAATTAGAAGTCTGGGTTGGCTGTCTCCTATAGAATGAGCCTTTAAGAAAAAAAATGAGGCTGCCTCAGGCACCACTGATCCAGGGTTTCTGCCAGGACAAGTCAGTTAATCTCAGCTTTTCTATCTGTAAGATGGGAAGAATAATACCTATTTCATAAAAGTGCTTTAAAGCTCTAATGACCTAGCATCTATAGAATGCTTGATACAATGGCTGGCAAATGAGTCTTCAGGTAAGCAGGTGGTGATTGAATGATGATGACAAATATAGACTGGTAGATAACAATGTCTTTCAAAGCATGAAGTCCAAGTGGACATTGTTGGTTAAACAGTTGCTTCCCACTCTTGGACTACCGAGGACTGACCTGTGAATGTGGGATGGCAGAAAAACTCTCTCCAGAGTTAATTTCCTAGGTTCCAAGGGTATGCCTTTGCAGTAGCTGTCTTGTCTCACCCCCACGTCTTGGTATCCATAGCACCCAGAGCGTTCTGAACCATTGGTGTGTCTCATCCACCCATCTACCCAGCCATATATTCACCCACCCATCTATTCATCCATCCACTGATCCATTTAAACATCCATCTATTCGTCCATCCATCCATCTGTTCATCTGCCCACCCACCCATCTATCCATCTACTTAGCCATCCATCCACTCACCCATCCATCCACTCACCCATCTATCCATCCACTTGTTCATCTTGACATCCATACATCTATCCATCCTTCTCTCTTTTCTCTCTCAGGTTAAAGTGCCACAACAAATGCACCAAAGAAGCCCCGCCCTGTCATCTTCTGATCATCCACCGAGGAGGTAAGTATTTAACGCTTCCTGCCCTGGGGTAGTAGTGGGGGTTCCTGCAGGCCATCTGAGATAGCTGTCCATCCAGGTAAATTTAGGAAAACCCCTTGATCCTTAACCTTTGCCTGCCTCATTTCTTTCCCTCTGACCCCCTCCTCCTGACATCTGCCTGCTTAATCCATCCCAGTGCCCGTTCTCCCTGATCTTTGTCCTCACTCTGGTCTCCTTGATACTTTAGCCCCAGATTCATCTCCCCTCCCTAATTCTTTTCTCTCATTCTTGTCCTCTCTCCTAATTTTTCACTCTCCTCTCTTTCCCCCCAGCCCTATTCCTTTCCTTTCCCACTGAAAAAGAGCACTAGCTGAGTGTTTTTCCACGGTGTGCTCTTCAGACTCAGTCAATTGGCCCTGTAGAAATAGGCACAGAGAGGGGTCTTGATCAGACCTGTTGGTTTGGGTCATCCATGTTCCGTCTCCTGGGGCCTTGGGAGTGCCTGGGCCAACCTGGTTGGGCAGAGAGGTAGCCAGACACTGCCTCTGGGAAGCCACTACCAGCCTTCCACCAGGCAAAAGCAAGACCAATTTAGTCGGAAGGAAAGACTAGAAGGAAAATTTTTTCCCTGCCTGCCAAGAATACAATAGGGGGCCTGGTAGTCCAACTTTCAAAATGTAGTTCCCCTGATTCTTGGGGCAGTTTTTCCATTATCGACACTGTACTTCATCTAGTGGGGAACTCTCTAAGCCTGTATTGTTCAATACAGTAGCTACCAGCCACATCTGACTGTTTACATTTAGGTGAATTACAATGAAATAAAAATAAAAATTTAATTAATCACACCAGCCACATTTCAAGGCCTCCGTGGCCACATGCAGCTACTGTACTGGACAGTGCAGATATAGAACACGTTCATCATTGCAGATATTGGCCATCGCCGGTCCAGACCGTTACTCTTCCAGCTGTGGCCCATGGACCAGCAGTAACATGGGAATCACCTGGGAGCTTGTTAGAAATGCACAACTTTTGGCCCCACTCCAGACCTGTCAAATCAAAATCTGCGTTTTAAACAGCATCTGCACGGGATTCGTCTGCACTTTAAAGTTAAGCACCGCTCTAGAGTAGAAGTTGCAAACTCAGATGCCTGCCAGGGTCAGGCAGGTACCCTGAATGACAGATGCTGCCGGATGGGGCCATGCAAAGCGGAGAGAGAGCCCAGGCACCTCCTAGAGGGGATGGCCGCTCCAGCAACGTGACTTGCATTGTACCATTTCTCATGTTTCTAAAAAAGCCCAAATGGCTTCATATGCCATATACTTATTTTTATAAGTTGTGCATGTGTGCTAATTCGCTTCAGTCATGTCCAACTCTTTGTGACCCTATGGACTGTAGCCCTCCAGGCTCCTCTGTCCATGGGATTCTCCAGGCAAGGATACTGGAGTGGGTTGCCATGCCCTCCTCCAGGGCATCTTCCCAACCCAGTGATCGAACCCGAGTCTCTTATGTCTCCTGCATAAGCAGACAGGTTCTTTACCACTGGCGCCACTGGGAAGCCCATGTAAGCAACTTATTAAAATTGTGAAAATTCTTGTGGGCCCCCTTCCCACCACCCGCCTTCTGTAGGTTGGGTGGAGGCTTAGCGCCAACTTTGGGGAACACAACTTGTTAGTCCTTGTCCTCCTCCTCCACCTCTCCCAGCCCTCCTGGCCTTGGGTCAGCGTGGGCTCAGGGGAACCTGCCCTGTTCTCAAATGAACAGAAGAGAATCTTAAAAAAGGAGGCAGATGGCTGCCGAAAGTGCTGGCTTATCTTCCAGAGCCAATGGCCCATTGGTTTTCGATGATCTTTGCATTGCTTTCCTCCACAAGGAGAGGAAATTGCAAGAGAAGGAGAAGTCTGCAGCTCTTTCCTCTTTCCCCTTCCCACCTCACATCCTTAATTAAGAACCATCTGTTCCTTGAGCTACTGTATACACACCCCAAGCCTGTTTTAAACCTGAACTCTCACTGCTCTGGAGACCTTGTCTTGCAAAAGATTCTTTGGGGGAAATCACCTCCCGCTGAACACCCCTCCGTGGTAGCCTGCTGGAGCCCTGACTCCCACGTGGAGACCGGAACCAGCCTGCTGGTAGGTGACCCGCTCTCAGACACCGACATCTGAAGAAGGGCACCCTCCCGCCCACCCACCGTCAGGGCCATGCCCCCTTTACTCAAAGAGCAAACAGGAACTTTCCAGCACTCTGCTAGCTTCTTGCTCTACCCACTTCTCTTTGGTAGGAAGTTGAAAATATAGTTGGTTTCCATGGTGATGGTAGCTCAGGCTTAAGAGAGAAATTAAATCCCTGGGTCAGTCCAAAGCTGTAACTTTCTCCCTAATGGCCCCACCCCCACAATAAAAAACAGCTAACCAGTAGCATTACCAGGCATCACATTTGCATGTGAGCTTCGCCCCTCCCACAGCCCCTGTAAACAGTAAGTAACAGAGGGCTCACAGAGAGAGGGGCTCAGATGGCATGGTTGGAGTCAGGACGCGTTTGTTTAGCACCGCCTGCTGGTCCAGCTTTGGTGTGCCTTCAGGGATGGATGCAGAGGGGAGACTGGGGGAGCCGAGACTTCCCTTCAGGGATCCCCAATGACCTTGTCTAGGACAAATGTGCTTTGACATGCCAGAGGCCGCTCGGGCCTGAGAAATCCCACGAGTGATGCAGGATGATCGTAACATACAAGCTTAGATGGGGGAGGGACAGGTGGCCACAATGAGCTGTCCACTGATGATGATAGCGCCTGAGAAATCTGGAGCCGCCTGTCTTTCAAAGGAGGTTCAATTCTGAAATGAACACCAATGTGAAACAATTATGATACTGGAGAAAAAAGTTCCGATAGCTTCAGTTTCATTATTAGAAGTTTTAATTGTCCAAAGCCGTGTGTTGACGGTACGAACATCTTAGAAGCCGCAGAGGACACAGGTAGTGGGGAGCGTGTCCCGCTACTGTAACACAGCACAATGACTGTCATTTCTCGGCAATTCCCTTCCGGCCTTGGAGGTGTGCCTTTGAGGAGGGGTCTGCTCTCCTGGCATCAGTATGGAGCAGAAGTGGTACTTAAACTCCCAAATCTCTGTCTTTACCCCTACGGATCCAGCAAGGTTAGTCCGGACAGAGTCCGTCCCGTGTGACATCAACAACCCTCTACGAAAGCCACCGCGGTATTCGGACCTGCACATCAGCCAGACACTCCCCAAAACCAACAAAATCAACAAGGTGAGACTGGGGTTCCTCTGGGTTCAGGCGTGCTGGGTTGGGGCCTTGCCAGACGAGGAGCAGGAGGGAGGAATGTCCTCAAACAGGACTCAGTGGCTTGATCTGGGAGCCTTGCCCTTACTTCCCAGCGCCCCTGGGCTCTCTTCTCCTTCTGTGTGGCTTGTGTCTAGGAAAGTTTTGGGGGCCATCCAGCCATCAGTGCAGAGCGAATGTGCCAGAAGTCTGTCTGATTTAGAGAGAGGGCACCTGGCAATGAGAATGAATGAACGTGTTGATGGGGGCACAGTAGGGATGGGAGGAGAGCCTGAGAGGGGATCCTTAGTGGTCCAGGCTCCACCCTCTTTGCTCTGAGCTGTTTCATCATCTGCCAGGATGAGCTTTGCAGAAGGTCCTGCACTCTCTGACACATCTGTTGAATCTAATCACCCCGGGAGAAAAGTCTGTTTCTGAGCTCCTGCTGGAGACCAGGTAGATGGATCTGTGTGGGGTCCCTGAGCTCTGAGCCATAGCCGATCTGGTTGGCTTCTGATTGGTCCTCAGATGGTGGTCAGCAGTGGGCCTTTCTTTCTGTGTGTCTTTCTTTCTAACATGGCCTAGAAATTTCCACTGGGGATTTCCTCATTCTTTGTTTGATCTGTGGGTTGGACGACACCAAAGGGATCCCAGGGACACCTAAAGCCTCATGGATAAGGAAGAGGTAACACATGCCAGCAGGTGGTTTCTCAAGCCCTGTGGTGCCTCCGTGCATTGTGTGGAAGGTGGATAAAGTGTGGGCCAGTCCAAGTGTGTGGACAGTCACCCACCCGGATGAGCATCTCTGGCCGCTTGACCTCTCCCTGGCAACCAACCATACTCTCCCTTCTGTGCATAAGGCTGGGGAGGGCCTAGCCCCCTCCCTAATCCATTCTCCACACAGCAGCCAGAGTGATTCTTAATGAATGTAATTTGAATCATGCCACCCTCTGCTGAAAAACCCTCCTGTGGCTTTCTGTCGAGTGGAGGAAACAGTCAACCCCTTCCTGCAGTCTGCATGCCTCCATGCACAACGGGTCCCTCCCTCCTTCTCCGACCTCCCTACCAAAGCCCATATGTTCTTTTTCTCTCTAGCTGTCACCTACCGCACTGGGTCTCAGTCATTCACCATCTGGCTCCTGTGGTGTCGTCTTAGGACTTGATGATACACTTGGCCTCTGAAGTCAGGCAGACTTGGCAGCCAGTCTTGGCTTCCTCCACTTACTTGCTCTTAGAGTCTCTGGGCAAGTTACTTAATATCTCTGAGCCTCAGCTTTCCTGTGTGTAAAATGGGCATGTTCCAGTTATCCACAGCGGTGCAAACCAACAACCTCAAACTTAGTGGTGGACATCAACAGCTCTTTAATTATGCCTGTGGAGGCTGTGGGTCAGGTATCTGGAAAGCAGTACAGTGGGAATGTTTTTTTCCTGCTTCATGATGCCCAGGGACTCAACTGGGAAAGCTGATGCAGCTGGGGGCTAGAATTGTCTAGAATATGGATTGGCAAACTATGGCTCACAGGCCATATCTAGTTCACAGCTTGGTTTTTTGTGTGAATTAAGTTGTGTTAGAACAAGCCACGTTCATATTTTCTATGGCTGCTTTCAAACTGGAGAAGGCAATGGCACCCCACTCCAGTACTCTTGCCTGGAAAATCCCCTGGATGGAGGAGCCTGGTAGGGTGCAGTCCATGGGGTCGCTAAGAGTCGGACACGACTGAACGCCTTCGCTTTCACTTTTCACTTTCATGCATTGGAGAAGGAAATGGCAACCCACTCCAGTGTTCTTGCCTGGAGAATCCCAGGGACGGGGGAGCCTGATGGGCTGCCGTCTATGGGGTCGCACAGAGTCGGACACGACTGAAGTGACTTACCAGCAGCAGCAGCAGCAGCTTTCAAACTACAACAGCAGAATTAAGTAGTTACAACAGAGAGCACTGGCTCACGAAGCCTACAATGTGTACTAATGAGCCATTTCAAGAAAAAACTTGCCAGCCCCTGAACTAGAGGCTCCTTCACTCACATGTCTGGGCTGGGATGAGTCACGGGCTGAACTCAGCAGAGGGTCTCTTTGGGAGCAACTACACACAGTCTTGCCTTGTGGCTTGGGCTTCCTCACAATATGGCTGCTTCAGGGTAGTGAGCTCTTCCTACACGGCACCTCAGGGCTTGCAGAGCCCTTCTCATCCAACAAGGTGGAAGCTGCAGAGGCTTTCATAACCTAGCGATATAAAAGCCCCATGCACTGTCTTGGCTTGTCACTAGCCAAGGGCTGTCAGTGTCGGTTCTGCTGTACTGTGCTGGTAGAAGCAGTTGCAAGCCTACTTAGAGTTGAGGGGAGGAGGCGTGGTCCCACTTGGCAGTGGGGAGAGTCCAAGGAATTCGGGGCCACATTTTAAAAATGTCTCCTGCTGAGCAAGAAGAATACTAACCTCAGAGAATGGCTGGGAGGATGAAATGAAATAATCAGTGTAAGGCGAGGCACTTGGGAGAGGTTCCTGGCATGTGGATAAGTGGCCAGGAAATTCTAGCTATTTTTATAAGCTTTAATCTTGGGCTTCTAATCACAGTGTCAGGCTGGGTCCACTTTTCCTCTAGGGGAGGGTCTCCCACTTCTGAAGTTGGGGTGCTTAGGGGGTTCCAGTGGTGAGGCTCCTGGGAAGTAACTATAACCATCCTTTCCTTTATGACCTTTTGAGGGGTGAGTGGCGCAGAGCCATCTCGAGACCTTTCTCTCTGGCTTTACAGACACAGTGAGCCTCTTGGTGTCAGGTGGGACAGAAACACGGGTCAGATAGATCGCTGACTCTGACATTGTTCTGCTTGTCTGCCAGCAGGAGAACTTGATAAGAGAAATAAATTAACCTCTATTTAGAAAGCAGCTTTGGCATGAAGGTGGACAGGAGCTATCAGAGAACTGGGTCATTTTTTTTTCCCCCTACTTCTCTTCTCACTAGCTCTACACAGATGCTTTCTGTCAGGCAATGATGTGGTTAGTGCAATAGATATCTGAGCCAATTTGGTCTGAAGATTTCCTTTCGTTGCTCTGTCTCCTCTCTCGTCTAGCTCTGTCAATCTGGCTTCATAAAAACCTAGCCTGTTCACCCAGCCTAATGGTTTGAATGTGCATTTTGGAATCAGAAGGTCTGGGCTTGAAACTCAGTTTCTTCATACGCTCTGACCGAACCAAGATCCTTCTGCCTTTGTTTCCCCCTGTGTAAAATAGGCATCCTAATAGTAGATGTATCGGGGGTTATGGAGAGGATTCGGTGCAGTGATACACGTAAAGGGTTTAGTCCTGACACTGGATCCTCAGGGCATGGAAGAGCTCAGGGATGAAGAAGAGAGACAGTGGGGAGGAGAAAGAGGAGCAGGAGGAGGAGGAGGAGGAAGAAAAGGGGTGGAGGAGGAGGGAGAAGAAGAGAAAGAGGAAGAGGGAGGAGCAAGAATAGGAAAAAAGAAAGAAGAGGCGGGAGGAGGAAATGGAAGAAAGAAGAAGGATGAGGAGGATGGAGGACATGGACGAGGGTGAGGGGATGGAGGAGATGACGAAGCGGAGGAGACGGAGGAAGATGAGGAGATGGAGGAGAAGCAACAGCAGCAGGAGCATCTGCAGGCTCCCAAGGGGTCTAGTCTGTAAGGCGCATGCTTCCACATCAAGGCATCAAAAGCCCCACCTACCTGGGTGTCTGAAGCTGAAGATCTGCCCACTGCAGGGACGCTTTCTGGAGGGGCTGCCTACTTGCTGTCCTTTTCAGCTGGTTGCAAGGAACAGAGCCTCATCTCTGCTAGCTCAGCACGAGGAACTGTCTCTTGGAAGGATTGGGCATGGGGCAATAAGAGAAAGAGGAATCCTGGTGAAGGAGCTTAGGCTCATGAAACTGGACGTAGAGGACAGGCTTGTGCTCAGGTCAGCAGCTCAGAGCCCCAGCAAGACCATGGCTCACTGTTCTGGTCCTCCATCAGGACAGTGGTCGGCTACTCTTCGTGGGTCCCCTCTGGTCTGTTACTGTTGACTGTTTTCCTCATCCTCTGCTCTCATCTTTTCTCCCCATCTTCACTTCTGCAGCGTAGAAGCACTCCTGCTCCTTGTTACCTCAGCTGATCTGTTTTCTGGCCTGTCGTGGCTCCTCTGTCCCCTTCAGCCTCATCTCCTCTCCACCTTTGCTCTGCTTTCTGCTATTATTCCTCTTGGACCCACTCATCTGTTTATTCCAGGTATCATAGGTCATTAAGCAGCTGCTGTGATGCCCTGACTTTTGGTCCTGAGTTGGGAATGGGCTTTGGAGGTCACAAGACAAGGCTGTTTAGGAGACTCTGTTGGGTTGGAAGTGGAGAAGGGCATGGCAACCCACTCCAGTATTCTTGCCTGAAGAATTCCATGGACAGAGGAGCCTGGCGGGCTACAGTCCATCGGGTTGCAGAGTCAGACACGACTGAGCGACTAACACTACTACTACTACTTTTGGGTTGGAGTGGGGGACAGTTTCCATGGGAGAGAGAGTAATTATTACTGCCATGTCAAAGTCAGTGCACAGCTGGTCGAAGGGGAACCTGGGAAGCGAACATGTTTCGTTTGATTCTCAGAGTCAGATGTGAGTTCTCATTACTTGGTTCAGCCTTCTGTTTCTGCCTCTGGGCTGGAGATGGGGACCTGGGCCACTAACTCTCTGTATGACTCCAGCACATTGCCCCGGTGTCTGAGTCTCAGCGTCCCCATCTACAACATGAAGTGGGGGGCTGGATGGTTTCTGAAGGATGTTTCCACATTTTCGCTGCACTCAGAAAGAGGGATTACACCATTAGCCCTTCCCTGCATGATCTGAGAAAGTCTGAGTTTCCCTCTGATGGAAGACAACCTCCTATTGGGACACAGATCTGGGTCTGGCCCAAGGAAGGAGTTTCCCCTCCCATTTAGCTGTTCTGCTGGGGAATGTGGGCACTGTGTGCACTTTTCTCTTCTGCTGATTCTATTGATTCACACCAGCCCTGAGCCTCAGATATGAAAGAGACTGAATTTCTGCCTTAACTGTTTTCCTCCATAAAGACAACTTCTCCTTGCCTCCCTCTCTTTATCTCGCCTTCCCTCCTTCCTTCCTTTCCATTCACTGATACATATAACACTTACTAGCCACGTCTTATGGTTTTGTTTCTGTGCTAAGTTTTGCAGATTCCAAGATAAATAAGGCACAGTCTAGTAGGAGGACATAAACCTTTTCTCCCCACCCCCTTCTCCTTATCCATCCCTCTTTTCATTTCTATTTTCCTTCCTCTAGCACACATTTTTCAAGGGACCACAGTGGGAACAGGGAGCTTCTAGCCTTGAGGACAAAGACAGACAAGCAAGCTGAGAAGTGATGGTGTTGAAGCAACAGCAGAAGCCAAGACCAGTACTGGAGCAAGCTAGTACCAGGCAGGGCCATTCCCAGGAGGAGGAATGTGCTGACCTGGTTGGTTGAGTGGGAGGTCAGGGGAGCTTCTCAGAGGAGGGGCAATCTGAGCTGCATTTTGAAGAAAGAGCAGGCATCTTCCAGGCCGACTGGGGCAAAGCTGGGAAGATAGTGTTAGTCACTCAGTCGTGTCCAACTCTTTGCGAACTCATGGACTGTAGCCTGCCAGGCTCTTCTGTCCATGGAATTCTCCAGGCAAGAATACTGGAGTGGGAACCCATTCCCTTCTCTAAGAGATCTTCCCGACCCAGGGATTAAACACAGGTCTCCTGCATTGTAGGCAGATTCTCTACCATCTGAGCCACCAGAGAAGCCTGTTCCAAGCAGAAATAATAACATCTCCCAAGCCTTGGAGATGTGAGATAGCCTGGTTTGTGTTGGCAACTGTGGGCCATTTGATGTGACTATGGCAGTCGTTGTAGGAATGAGAGAAGAGGAAGTGATGCAAGCCCAGGTCCACCCTGAATGTGTGCGTCAAGAACCGGCATTTTCATTTAAACATGCTCTGTCCTTTGAGCCTGATCTGAATGCCTAGCAGGACACTGGTTTTAGCACAAACCTTTATGCTTTTTAAATAAGGCTAATGTGTTTTTGCAGAGCATCTATGGAAACTTCTTTGCCCATCTATGAGTAGAAGTTCAAAGAAGAGAGTCTTGCTAGGATGGATAGATGCCTGACTTTCATTTCCCCTTATCCCTCTACTGACACGATCAGTCGCTGACTTCCTCTGAAAACCTCCTGTGCCCCCTTTGACTGTGTGGTAGCTTCACAGCCCAGCCACATAAAACTTAGCCACATGTCACTGCCTTATTTTTCCTTACATTAACAAGTCTGTTGCCAGGAACATGTAATTACCATTAGGTAAATTAGAATGGAGTAAGAAGGCTGGCCTCCTGATACCTTGCTATTAAAATCAGATCAGAATTACCTCCAAGGTGGTCTTACTTGGAAGGTGGCTGGAATGAACTAGAGCATGACCGTGCCTGGAATAGGACTCTGTCCAGGGCATGTTTGTAGTTGCTTGATCCACAGGAGCCACAGAGGGTGACAACCTACCTGTCCTTCAGTGGATGGTTGATTAGATAAACTGGGTACATCCGTATCGTGAAATATCACTCAGCAACAAAAAGCAACAATCCGTTGCTGCATGAAGTAACTTGCATGAATCTCCAGAGAACCATCCTGAGTGAAAAAAAGCCAATCCAAAAAGATTACGTACTGTATGGTTCAATTTATAGAACATTCTTGAAATGACATTAGAGCAATGAAGACTAGATTAGTGGTGCCGGGGGTAAAAGATGGGAGGGAGGGGTTGTGAGGAGAGAGAAGGAAATGGGTGTAGTTAGAATAGGACAGCATGAGGGATCCTTCTGGTAATGGAAACGTTCTGTATCTCGACTGTATCAATTCAGTGTCTGGCTTGTGATTTCATTGTACCCTAGTTTTGCAAGATGTTATCATTGGAAAAAACTAAATAAGAATGCATTGTTGTTGTTCAGTCACTAAGTCACGTCTGACTCTGCGACCGCACGGCCTGCAGCACACCAGGCTTCCCTGTCCTTCAATACCTCCCAGAATTTGCTCAAACACATGTCCATTGAGTCGGTGATGCCATCCAACTATCTCATCCTCTGTTGCCCCCTTCTCCTCCTGCCCTTAATCTTTCCCAGCATCAGGATCTTTTCCAGTGAGTTGGCTCTTCGCATCAGGTGACCAAAGTATTGCAGCTTCAGCATCAGTCCTTCCAATGAATAGTCAGGGTTGATTTCCTTTAGGACTGATTGATCTCCTTGCAGTCCAGGGGACTCTCAACAGTCTTCTCCAGCACCACAGTTGGAAAGCATCAATTTTTCATTACTCAGCTTTTTCTATGGTCCAACTCTCACATCCATACATAACTACTGGAAAAAGCACGGCTTTGACTGGGATACCTTAAAACTGCATGCAAATTTGTAGTTATCTCAAATTGAAAGCTTAACTGCAAAAATAAGTGCTGTCACAAATATAATTGCTTCCATTTATTGATAACAAAATGCCTTATCCCAGTGCTAGGGATTTAGGTACATACATCACCTTAAACTTCACAACAGAGCCACACAGTGGGTGTTCTCAGCCCACATGAAGGACAAGGAGAGACTGAAGCTCACAGTGGGGAAGTCACTGATGTGGAGGCAGTATGACCTCATGGGAGTGGAATGACCTCTGGGAAAGGGGCATGCACAACCCGGTTGAGCGCCCACTGGGCCTCCAGACGAGGAATGTCTATTCCCCACCCGCCACCCTCCACCCTTCTATGCTCGTTGGTATTTGCTATACTGACTCTCGAGTTTGGCAGGTAAACACACCTGTTGACAAAATCAGATCACACAAAACCATCCTTGGGTACCTGGAGCCATGCTGAGTGGTGGAGCTCTGAGTGATTCAGGGACCAAATTATCCATGTGCTGTGAGTGAACAGGTTAAGGTACCCCTGAAAATGCTTAGCTCTGCCGACTTTGAGAGGTAGGACCCTCTTTCCTGGGATGCTGAGGTTTGCTAGTATTCCCATTTTACAGAGGGCAAAACTGAGGAATGGTGAGGTTAGGCATTTTGTTCAGGATGCATGGGGAAGAGGTGGCTATGTTCCCCTTTCCCTCACTTGGAATTCTGCTCTTATTACTTTCCTGGGGCTGCAGAAACAAATTATTGCAAACTGGGTAGCTGAGACAAAACCCATCACAGTCTGGGGGCCAGGAGCCCGAGGTCAAGGTGTCAAGTGGGGTTGGCTCTTTAGGAAACTCCACGGGAGAATCCATTCCATGCCCCTCTCCTAACCTTCGGTGGCTCCAGCAGTCCTTGGCATTTCTTGGCTTCTAGAAGCCTGTCTTCACAGCACCATTTCCTCTGTGTGTCTTTCCTTTCCTATTTTTCATAAAGACACTTGACATGGGAGTTTACGCACCCCACCCCACCCCAAATCCAGGATGGTCCCATCACAATTAGGTCACATACTAAGGTTCTGAGTAGACATGTCTTGGAGAGGAGACAGTATTCAGCCCACTGCATGGATACTGGCCCCACCCTGACCAGCGCCATTCTGAGGATGTGCACATGGATTCTGTCTTCATCTTGGCTTTAGAACAGTTTCAAGGGCCAGAGGAGGCTGTGCTGGTTCCAAACGAGATGCGAGCAAAGATGCTGCAGGCTGGCTCTCGCACTCTCTCTTGAGCTGTCAGGCTGTTGATTCTTTAATAAAACACTCGGGAGGAGAGGCGTTAGGATGGGAAGAGCTCTCTGGGCACCTCGGCAAGGGACTTTCCAAAATCAAAGAGGCCCGAGGAGTGTGGCTATCGCCCGCCTGGCTTTCATTACGTGGTAACCTTTCAGCCCGGGCTCCAGGCAGTGGGCAGGAACTTGACTCAAGAGACTGCCTTCCACAGATGGATGCAACCCAGTGGGGGGTGTGGGGAGGCAGGTGGGGCTTTGTGGGGGGGCGGGTGTCTGGCGGTTGAGGAGGAGGCACTGAGGATGCGGAGGGGGTGGTCTTCCCCAGCAGCTCAGCCTCACTGCTGCAGTGTCTCCGCCTCTCTGCCTGCCCCTGCCCCCCCCTGCCCTGTTTTCTTTCTTCAGGACCACATCCCTGTTCCTTACCAGCCGGACTCCAGCAGCAACCCCTCGTCCACGACATCCTCCACGCCCTCCTCGCCAGCACCCCCACTCCCGCCCAGCGCCACGCCGCCTTCTCCCCTACACCCTTCTCCACAGTGCACAAGGCAGCAGAAGAATTTCAACCTGCCAGGTACCTTCTGCGCGTGGGAGGTCACGGGGTGAGAAGTCGGGTTCGTGCCGGAGCCGTGCCCAGGCCAGTCCGCGTGAAGGGGATAGGTTGGAAGCGTATGGATCAAGCCTTCCTGTATGCAGGGCAACTGCTGCATAGTCCCTTATGTGACCTTTAGAGCAGCCACGAGGTAAGTAGGATCAGCTCCATTTTACAGATGAGGAAACTGAGGCTCAGAAGGTGAGGGGACTCTCAGAGACTCTGTCTTTTGGGAAGCAGCAGCCCGGGGTCTCTACCTAAGTCTGAGTCACAGGGGTAGCCATCTGCTCTGGAGCTAGACATTGCCTTCAATGCAAAATCCCTGGTGGGCCGATGGCTAAGACTCCATACTCCCAGTGTCGGGAGCCTGGGTTCAAACACTGGTCAGGGAACTGGATTCCACATGCTGCAACTAAGTGTTTGCACACTGAAAGCTAATGATCCTGCATGCCCCAATGAAGATTGAAGGTCTAAGAAGAACTCAGACCTAGGGCTGCCAAAATAAAGAAGAGCTAAATCAGTTGAAACTGGCAGTGGGATCCTGTGCCAAGGACCTCAGGGCTCACACACCTGAGCAAGGCTGCATTCTGAGTCTGCGCAGACATCAAGACAGGGCTCCATAAGAGCGAGCTGGCGTCCAGGATTCAATAGCCAGCTCTCTCATGTCCCTGCCCTGTGACCTCTGGCTTCAGTTTTCACACCTCTGAGAGGATGCAGGTGGACAAGAGGACCCCAAAGGGTCTTCCGGCTCACAAACTCCAGGGCACTCCGCCACTGACCTGAGACCGTGTGCTGGGCTGTAAGACCATGGAGAAGCCCTCGTGTGCAGTGTTCTGGCTTCTTGGACTTACGAAAGGGATCTTTCTCAGCTCTCAGGTGAGACAGACCTGAGTGTCTCCCCACCCCTTCCGGGGCTCAGCCCAGCCCACCTCCTGTTCTCGGACCACAAGGACACTTCCAGCTCAGCCATATTTGTAGCACCATAGCTGACTTCAAGACGGAGGCTGGCGGGATGAGGTCTGGTTTGACGAGTTGGGACCAAAGTCTAGCTCTATGTTGTTCACTATGGTACAGACTAGTCACACATGCCTATTTAAATTTAAATGAATTAAAAATAAATATAATTAAAATTTTAATTCCTTGGTCACGCTTGCCACATTCCAAGTGCTTGAGAGCCACTTGTGGCTAGTGGCCACCTTGTTGGGCAGCACAGGTGTAGACCATTTCCCACCATTGCGGAAAGTTCCACTGGACAGTGCTGGTCTAGGGGTTGGTTTCCCCTTGAGCCAGAGAGCTTCCTCACAGGGGGAAAGGAAAAAACCCCGGGTCCTCAGTAACAGGTCACACCTCCAAGCCTACCCAGCTGCAAGAGAATATCTGGGAAACAGATGAAGACTCAGCCCCACATTTGGGCAACACCCAGATACATCCACCCATTGAGCATAAGCTGGTCATGTCAACGTGCCCACACCGCTTTGATCTGGGCTGTGTCCGAAGGGATAGAGTGTGTCTTAAAGACTTGCATCATGGGGAATTTTTTGGTTAAGTCCAGTCCCAAGGCAGCCTCATACCTGTGGTGTGAGGACCCCTCACCTGGCAGCCAGCAAGGACCATAATGGGAATCATCAGCTGGAACCGTCTCAGTAAGTGCCTCCAGGTCAACCAGGCAACAGGGCCCAGCGTCTCCATAGACCGAGGGTTCCCACCAGCACCCCCAGCCATTTCCACTCCCCTGGAAGGAAGTGAATGGGAAAAAAGCCCTTTGACACCCCCTTCACCCCTTTGACCCCCCCTTCACCCCTTTGACCCCTCCCCCCTCAATCTCAGCAGGGAAGAGTCTGGATGCTCTCCTAGAGCTGTTCCACCCCTCACCCAAGATATTCGCTTCAGGGCTATTTTCCTTGTAACCATTTGCTGCTTGTTTACAGACAGGGGGCTGGCAAAGGACCTGTTAAGGGGGAACCGTACATCAAAGCACCAGCACTCTTTTATCTCTAGGAGACTCTGCTGGCATCTTGAGTCGCCAGGGGTGGTCCCTGTTTCCTTCATCCCTTTAGTCAGAGCCCTGGGGAGGGGTCTTGACCAAATTACTATGCTAGCCTTCCAGCGGGTCTGAATCTACTCCATGGCAGGTCCCAATAGTGCCCTGACCCTCTTTGGGGAGTGGACTAATGGGTCCTCTGGGTGAAGGTGCTTTAGAACAGCAGTGTGAGCTCTGGAACTGGGCTAAGCTAAGCTAAGTCACTTCAGTCGTGTCTGACTCTGTGCGACCCCATAGATGGCAGCCTACCAGGCTCCCCCGTCCCTGGGATTCTCCAGGCAAGAACACTGGAGTGGGTTGCCATTTCCTTCTCCAATGCATGAAAGTGAAAAGGGAAAGTGAAGTCGCTCAGTCATGTCCGACTCTTCACGACCCCATGGACTGCAGCCTATCAGGCTCCTCCATCCATGGGATTTTCCAGGCAAGAGTACTGCTTGGGTTCAAATCCCAGCTCCATCACTTAATATCTATGTGCTGTTGAGCAAACTATTGACCTCTCTGTGCCCCTGTTTCCTCATCTGTACAATGGGGATAATAATAGTACCTACTTTGTAGAACCCTCAAAGGGCTCAACATTACCATACATGTGCAAAGCTTAGCAGAGCACCTGTCTCGTCCAAGAGCTAACCGAAGGTGAGCTACTTTCATCATTATTAGATTAAACACAGGATTAGCAAATTACAATGGCTACCAGTGCTAAGTAATATGCCCTAACCAGAATTGTGGAAATAAAGATGAGGTCCCCAGATACCCTGAAATTGAGAGTAGGAATTAAATTAAACTTTTAGGGGAGGTAATTTGGCATTGTCAGTGTTTCAAATGTACATTCCCTGGACCAGCAGTATCACTTCTAAGAATTTATACACAGAAGTGTTTGCACAGGGATCTATAACGATTTTTTTTGGTAGCAGTGAAAAATCTGGACTCAACCCAAATGCCCATCAGGAGGGGAGTGTTTGAATACACTGTAATATATCTGTATAACCAAATACTCAGCCACCTTTGAAAAGAATGAAGTAGCTCTTTGTAAATATCCTGGACATGGGAAGAAATCCATAATATCTTTTAAGTGGAAAATAAGTGATTTGCAAAAGCACTGGTATAATAGCATCCTATTTGTTGTAAAATGATTTAATGTATTTCCATGTCTATATATTTATACATGTGTGTGTATGTATTTGTATATGCAGACAAATGTCTGCAGGACTTCATGGCAGGTGTTCTTTCTAAGAAGAGGAATTTTATTTTATGCACTTCTGTAGTGTATATAATAGCAAGAAACATGCATCCGTTTTATAATTGAATAATAACAATAAAATGCAGTGTTGGCATAGAAAACAAAATAGGACACTTCCTTGGTGGCCCAGAGGTTAAAGCGTCTGCCTGTAATGCTGGAGACCTGGGTTCAATCCCTGGGTTGGGAAGATCCCCTGGAGAAGGAAATGGCAACCCACTCCTATATTCTTGCCTGGAGAATCCCATGGACGGAGGAGCCTGGTGGGCTACAGTCCACGGGGTTGCAAAGAGTCGGACACGACTGAGCAACTTCACTTTCACCCTCTAGAAGGACAGTCAGACCTTCCCGCCCCCTGCCTAGGTGGTTTTGGCAAAATTCCTCCAGGATGACAGACATGTATTCTGTTCACACAAGGCCCCGGTCACCTGTTACATACTCCAGACTGTGAGTCTCTGTTGATGGGAAAGGAGCTTTGGCTCTGATTTCTTGCCAGATATTGAGTTTTCTGAAGATAATTCACACTAACACTCTGGCACTGGTTACTCTAGAACATTCTTTTTGAAAAGAGACCATGTGGTTACAGGCATTTGGCTCAACTGTTAACCTCAGGGCCCGTGAAGGACACCCTTCACAGAATCTGGGATTGTGCTCTGCTGGTTGGGTGGACCCCCTTGCTCTTTGCCACTCCCTTCAGAATCTTGGTGCCATGTTGGACATGGCACAGTGAAGGGTGGAGGGCTTCGTTTGGATCCCAGATTTGCCCTCTCCCACCTCTATGGCCTTGAATATGGCACTGACTCTGTTTAGGCCTCAGTTTGTCATCTGTAAAATGGTTCTGACCTGCCCGTTTGTATGACATTTGCTGTGGGAAGGTACATGAAGGGACTTTGTAAGGGACTGTTGTATGGGTTCCTCAGGCTAAAATGTTCAAACGCCTTCTTCCTTTGGAGTAACCTGGTGCCATGTTTAGTGTCTCCTCCATCAGAAAGTCAGCTCCATGACACTAGGAAACTCATCTGCTTCACCTACCCCTACACCCAAAGCCCAGCCCAGTGCCGACTGCTGAAGGCACTAATTAAATGTTTGTTGAGTGAATGAACGAGTGAACAAGTGACTTGAGGCTCGTTTACCTCCCAGAACTGTGGGTTCTTTTTCTTTAAACAGTCTCTGGCCCTGAATTCCATCCATTCATTTCTTTAATGGATGTTTATTGAGCATCCACTATATACCAGGTACTGTTTGAGGCACTGGGTAAGGAGCAAGGCATACATCAGATGTGCCCTGTATGAGTTGACTGTTGCCGCTGTAACAAATTGCCATGAGCTTAGTGGCTCGAAGCAGCAGAAGTTTATAACTCTACAGTTAAGGAGTCAGAAGTCCAAAGTCAGTTTCACTGGGCTCAATATCAGGGTGTCTGCAGAGCTGGTTTCTTTAGGAGGTTCTAGGAAAGAATCCATTCCCTTGCCTTTTTCTAGCTCTGCAAGGGCCACTTGCGTGCCTTTACTCATGGCCCTATCTCTGTCCAACCTCTGCTTCCGTTATCACATCTCCTCTGATCCTCTGACTTGGATCCTCCTGCCTCCCTCTCATAAGGACCCTTGTGATTATACTCAAGATTCACCCAGGGAATCTAGAATAATCCCCTTATCTCAGGATCCTCACCTTAAACATATGCAAAGTCCCCTCGGTCATGTAAGGTAACATATTCCCGGGTTCCTAAGACTAGGATGCGGACGTCTTGGGAATGGAGTTGGGGGGAAAGGGCCTTGTTCTGCCTGTCACGGTCTCTGCCCTCATTGAGTTTATAGCTTAGTGGAAGAGACAGGTGTTAGCCTAGCAAACAGACACACGAAAACAGGATTTTAAATTGTGGTGAGTGCTGTGAGGAGAGAACAGTGCTATGAGCAAAGTCAAGAGGCTGAAACGTCAGAGGCAGCTGAAGGCAGGAGGGAAGTTGTTCAAGCAGACAGAGGGGAGCACGTGTAAAGGCCCTGTTACCAGAAAGAGCTGGAATCTTGTGACTGATGGCTCAGAGTGCCCATAACCAAGGCATCAGGCAAGGCTCCGAGCTGCAGGGCTGAGGCCTGGTGGGGCCTTGCAGGGAACTGCATGGTTTAAGCAGGGGATGATGTGATCTTTCCACCTTCCTTCTAGAGCCTTTCTTTCAGATGGCCACTGAGGCTGCTCCTGAGGAGTCCATAGGGAGGGAATGTGGCTTTGAGAGTGGAAGAGCCTTCAAAGTGGCCTGTTAGTCTCTCTGACCTCTGGTCACCTGCAACCTCTCAGTTCCCGAACCCTCTTTGATACCAGACAGCCAGGAGCCACTCAGAGTCATCAGCTGCCCCTGCTTCTCTCTGGTGTCCATCATCAGCAAGAACAGGCAGGGTTCACAGCACCCTTTCCCTCTTCTGGCCGAGACTCTTGCCCTTTCAGTCATCAGGAGCGAGCTGTCCTCAGGCCACGGAGGGGTCCTGGCAGGAGTCGGAGGCTGTATGTGGAGGCATTTGCCGGGTGTCCCATTGCTGGACACCTGTCCCTTCTCAGAGTGACACCCATTCCCCATCACCAGCCCCGCCTCTTTAAAAGAATGTTTAACTGCCAGCTAACCTTTTCTGCAGACATTGAATCCCCAGTTCCAGTTGGGGAGGGAAGAAATAAGCTAAGTCTCTTGAGAATCCCAGGTAGTTTTTCTTTTTTAATTTTAGTCCTGTTGACTAATAAAATGTCCACATGCAATGAAAAAAAACCTAAGTTATCTAATGGAAGAAGGGTCCCTGACATCACGGAGGTCAGATTTCTTTTAAAGCTGTGTTCTGTAACCTTGAACGAGTTGCTACCCAAACTGGGTACTTTGTTTCCCAGAATTAGAAAAATGCATCCATTTGGGTTCCAGCTAGCTAAGATATTTGGGGGATTGCTGTGCTAAAAGAGACTTGAGTAATTTAACAAACATGATCAGCTCACTCACTGGGTGCAAGGCTCAAAGCCAGGTGCTTGGATCCTGAATACCAGAACTTGCTGTCCATTCTGGGATGGGGGTGAGGTTTATAAACCAGTTCCACCCTCAGGGCCAGCTCACGACTGAGTTGTTTGAAACTCTCTGTCTATGAATTATAAAGCATTCTTGTCTATTAGTTAAGAGAACTTAGAAAGATATCAGCTTATGCATCACTGTTAACCCTGATTCTGCATCATCCCTGAGCTCTTATCTCATGTAATGATGAGCTCAGCCCTATGTAGGAGAGATTATTATTGGTCCTCATTTCACATATCTGGAAACTGAGACTTGGAGAGAGATGCCCAAACTTTCACAGGCAATCAAAGGAGGAACACAGATTCAACCCTACAGGATTGGGTTCTGGATTCCAGGTTTGGAGCCACTGTACTGATTCTTGGTGAGCCAGCTTGTCCCTGAATGGATAAAACTGTTTCTGGAAGTGTATCCACCAGCTCAGACTCGTATCTGATCCCATCCCTGCTCACTGCCTTTACTTGAGGATATAAAACTCTGTGTGACCCGTCTCCTGCCCCTGACATTCCTCTTGGCCCCCGATCCAGGTTCTTCACCCCGCTGGAGCAGTGATAACACTGGAATCCTTGGGGATGTCTGGAACAACTGGCCTCCAGTGAACAGACGGAAAGTAAAATGAATTCTAGGAAAATCAGCAGTAAATCTGAGGAATTTTCTTTTATATTATCTTTCCTTAGATACAGAAATTTGTGCTTTTGCTAGGCAGGATAATGGTCTCATCCTGGGTCCTGTGAATACGTTACTTTACACACCTAAAGGAACTTTGCCGCTGTTACTGAATTAAGGATCTTGAAGTGGAAAGATTACCCTGGATTGTCTGGGTGGATTCTAAACACAGTCATGAGGATCTTTTATAAGAGGGAGACCAGGCGGTCAAAGACAGTAGAAGGCGACATCAGGTTGGAAGCAGCAACTAGGGTGATGGGGGCGTGAGCCAAGAAATGGAGGTAGATTCTCCAGCTGGAAAAGGCAAGGAGAAAGTTCTCCTTTGGAGCTTCCAGAAAGAACAAGCCACCTATGACTGTTTTCAGGCTTCTGACCTTCAGAACTCTAAGAGGATAAATTTGTGTTAAGCCATCACATTTACAGTAATTTGTTACAGCAGCAATAAGAAAACCAATACAATGCTCAGTGCAGAAAATGAGGAAAACATGAGAAACACATAGACCACCTTCACCCGGTGCTCCTGGCCCTATCCCCAACTTCTGGCAGTCCCAAATCTGATCTCTGCTTCTGTGAGTTTGATTGTTTTGTAGATTCTGCATATAAGTGAGATTGTACTGTTTATCTTTCTCCATCTGACTTATTTTGCTTAGCATGGTATCCTCGAGGTCCATCCCTTCTGTCACAAACAGCAATGGCAAGATTTCATTCTTCATCATGGCTGAATAGTATTCAATTGTATATGTATTTTCCTTATCCATGTGTCTATCGACGGGCACTTAGGTTCTTTCCGTAACTTTGGATGCTGATTTCTTTTCCTTCAGATATATACCCAGAAGTGCAATTGCTGGACCATCTGGTAGTTCTCATTTTTACTTTTTTAGGAGCTGCCTACTATCTTCCACAGGAGCTGCACCAATTTACATTCCCACCAAGGGTGCACAAGGGTTTCCTTTTCTTTACATCTTTACCAATATTTGTCATTTCTTGTCTGTTTTGATAATAGGCATCCAAACTGTGAGGTGATACATTATTGTGGTCATAAAGGGTTTTCTTAAACCACTATAATCACTCTGCCAGAAGGGAGAAAATTAATTCCCTGATGTTAGATTATAGATTAGAGGCTTTCTCTCTCTACGTCTGTGTCTTTATGGGTTTAACAAAGATGAGATTGTGCTCAGGATGGCTCTCCAAGGTGGGGTGCTCTGTCTTTAGGGAGTTTCAATGGGAGGTTTGGCTTGAGTATTTCTGGATTCTTTACACATGTTCTCAGTCCCTTAGAATTCGGGGTGTCTGCAGAAGTGTGGAAACTGTCAGGGGTGGGCAGAGGACCGCAGGGTGGCTACAGGAGCCCCATTTGTTACCTGAAGGGCCAGCTCCGGGGCAGCACTCACTGTGGTATTTTCTTTCTTTTGCAAGCGTCCCACTACTACAAATACAGGCAGCAGTTCATCTTCCCAGGTGAGTTTCCTGTGAGCTCGGTTTCTTCCAAGCAAGCCCACTGAGACGTGGCAGCTGCTGTGAGGGGACAGAGGTGAATGTTGCTGGGGTGGACGAGCCCAAAGAGGATCAGGTGGAACCACCCAGACCACACAGGCTAGTGACTGGCTGTGGAGGCGGAGGGTAAAAAGGATGGGTAGTCCAAGGATTCAGTGGCACCAACGAGGTCCCAAAGCACAAATGGAAAGGCCTGAGTGGGTGGTCTGCAGTGCAAGGATGGGAAAGGGTGGGGAAGGGTCCAGAACCCCTTGGTGGAGGAGAGATGGTCAAAGAGGCTGGAATTGGGCATGGGACACATGAAACCAAGAGGCCTCATTATCCCAAAGGGGACTTAGGAGTGAGGAGGACCCAGAGATGATGCTTCAGTGGTGCTTCAGGCCAGAGGGAGGCTTGGGGGCTCCAGCAGCCCCATAGGTGCCGATGGGGACTTTTGTTCAGGATGTCATCTTGACTACTCATGCATCTCAGCAGGTAAATTCAAGTGGCCAGGGAAAGAAGAGAAGGGATTGGGCAGCCAGGGACTCCTGATCTGTCGAGAAGTTTCCCGCCGCCGGCATCTCCCAGGAATCAGGCTTTAGGGGGAGCCCGTGGACCCCTTGTCTGGTTTCTGACTGTCCAATCTTTGGCTCTCAGATGTGGTGCCAGTGCCGGAGACGCTGACGCGGGCGCCCCAGGTCATCCTGCATCCAGTGACCTCAAATCCAATGTAAGTGGGACAGAGACCTCTCCCCCTGCCCTGGCCTTCCAGTTTGCTCAGGATCCCTGTCTTCTTTCTTCCTCTTCCTGGAACTGATGGGGTAGGAGGCAGGGTCGGGGGGCAGTGGGGGAAGCCTGAGGGGGCCATAGAGACAAGGGAATAACTTGGGCAGAGAGAGGGGAGAATGTGACAGCCCAGGCCGAGAGGGACAGTGCTAGTCTCCGTAAGTCACTTCTGCCGTGTGTCTCTGGTCTTGCCAATCAAGTGTGACTTCCAGGGGCCAGACCATTTCCTTCAGACCCCCAGACCCTCCTGTGATCAGAAAGACAACTTCCCCCAGGCAATAGCTAAACCTTAATGGAAGGGCAGTTATTCTACATCATTATCCCCTGTTTAAAAAGGAAAATTTAGGTTTATGCTGGAGATCAGTAACTTACAGCCAATGGGACAGACGCATATTTTTGTAAATAAATTTTTATTGGAACACAGCCATGCCCATTTATTCACAACATGCTGTCTATGGCAGCACTCAGACTATAACAGCAGAAATCAGTCGTTCCAACAGAGACCACTGTGTGGCCAGCAGGCTCTAAAATATTTACTATCTGGCCCAGCAAGTTTGCCGATCCCTGGTTTCTAACATTACAAAAATAAAACGAGCTTATTTTGTGAAATTTAAACTATTCTATAAAAAAAGAAAAAGAATAATTTATAATTGCACCACTCTTAGAAGTATGCTGTATTCATATTTTACATACTTGTGATCTAAACTGTGTGCAATTTCCATCCTGCTCTGTTTATCCTTTAATGCTTTAACATCATATTTTTCATACTATTCCAGACTCCTCATACACATGGATTTTAAAATACCATATTGAAGTGGAATGATTTCCTTAACCGTTTCTCTGCTGCTAGATCTTACATCTTCCCATATTTCACTGTTATAAACAGTTCTGCAATGAACATCTTTGTGTGTGATGTCTTTAGCATCCTTAGGATACAGGCCCTCTTTCTAGGCACTCTATTGCTCGTGCAGCCAAAGTGAAATCACCTTCCATAACTTCTGTGGTTGTGACCCAACTCTAGGGCATGCTAAGGACCCAACTTTGGTTTGACATCTTTCCAAACTCACATTTTTGCCTACCTGGTTTTTCTTCCAGCTCCCGCAGCTGCTCCATCCTTTCTGACCCACGTTACCCACTTTGTTAAAGACCCAAATGGTACATCTCTGAGATCAAAGGAGCAGCAGTTTGCCGGGGGATGTCGTGCTGACATCTAGCTCTAGATCATTTCTCTGCAGCACATAAACTAATTCCACAATTTGTGCAAGATGAACTCCAGGTTATTAACTGAGAGTCAGGGAGTGCCAGTGAAAAACAGAGTCGATAAGTGCCCACGATCTGCTTAAATGTGCGTGGAGTGATGGGAACTGACTCTGCAGCAGGGAAACCATTTAATAGCCCTGGCTGCTGTAATCGCGCCTTGATGCAAGCTGATGGGGGCAGCCCATTCTGTTGGGTGTGGGGAGGGACTCCAGCTGCATTGTTCCATCTCCCCCGGGGCATCAGATTTCCAGCGTGTGGTTTCTGCCTTTCGAAGCTGTACTATAAATTATTGGTTAATAGGATGGCAAATGCTACTTCTTTCTTCTTCTTCTAGCTCTTACAGTCTTTCAGACTCCCTCTCACCAGGAGTCTCTCCAGCAAGTGGACTGACTCTGTCTGCAGGGGTGGCAGCTTCCTGGTGAGGTCTGAGGGTCAAGATAGGGGAGCCCCCCTCAAATAAGGAGATGGGGTGGGGGAATTGGCTAAGCTTCCACTGGGGAAATAGGAAGGGGCCATGGTGGCCATTGTGATCCTTTTCTCCCACCAGTTCCAGTTCACTCTGGAAATATCCTCTACCTTGAAACCCGCCCCCCACCAAATTCTTTAACACACACTGTTCCTTGCATCTCCCTCATGTATCCTGTGCTCCAGCATGCCCACAAATCCCCTGCATGTGCACCCAGCTCACACGCACACAGAACAACCCCCTCACAGAGCACATCCCATGGTGCCCACACAGCCCTCAGTGGACACTTAGCACTCACGGTGTGTGTGCCCCCAGCTCCCATACCCTGTTTGTTCCCATACTCAGAACACAATTGCAGCTCGGCAGCTCAACAATGCATGGGATACCCACACACATGCACATACTCGCACACACACCTGTGTCTTTCAGTCCAATACAATCTGTCTCCTCTTCGTTCTCACCCACACATCTCCACTGAATGTGACTGGCAAGGTCCAACTCAAAACATTGTGAACTTTCAAATTCATCCAGTGATCCTCTGTCTCGGGCATTTCCATCACCATCCATTTATTCAGTTCATACCTAACTTTTGACCCGTGTTACTCATAGCCTTTCTGCACTAGTACTATAAATATTCCTCAAGGTCAGGAAGCCATGTCAGTCTCAATGCTGTATCCTTCTAAGGGTCTGGCACTGTTCCTGACTCTTAATTCTAATCAAATGGGTGAATGAATGAATGAGCAAAAACAGCCAAAGAATCCTTCCAAAAGATTCAGAACTGTAGAGATCTGATTAATCCTTTCCTAAGGGAACACCTAGAGCTCTGGGGATCCTGCCATCCATGGCATTTTATAAGGAATTTATAAGGCCAATTTATACAGAAATTGCTAGATTAGGGGAAACCAACAAAGAAAAATGAGCCCTGAGCAGACCAGAAAGTTCATTTAAAACAGTGTCCTTGTGCACCTCTCCTTGGTGGCAAGGTTAAGGATTATTTTAGACACAAGCAGTGAAGGGAAATTGGAGAAAAAGGCTTAATGGAGAGCTTCACATTTTAAGGTGTTTCATACATGGATCAAGTCAACGCATGCACCCATCGTTTCACCCAAGGGTCACATTTATTTTTCTTTCCTTAAAGCTTGGAAGGAAATCCATTACTTCAAATTGAAGTGGAGCCAACCTCGGAGGTGAGAACTGGAGAGCGATGAAGCAAATAAAGCAACTTTTTCTGGGGGCTGCCCACTTGGCAAAGGCGATTGATGTCTTTGATGATGCAGAGGGCTTGAGGTGGACTGGGGGTACAGTGCCCTGCTTGATGGATGTTCTAACTCCAGGACAACTAATGAGTGAGGGGCCCCTCCTGGCGCCAAGCCTAATGGGCCGTTAACATGGTGTGCATCACGGAAAAGCTAGTTTTGCGGAAGTTGGCAAGTGATCTGCATTCTTAGTTGAAAATTCAGCTCAGGGCCAGTGAGTACCAAGAGGGACGTGCCCCACTACTTTCTGAAGACTATGTGAGAGGAGGGGATGAGGGCCTCAGGGTCTCTGGCTTAGTAGGGTGTTAAGAATGTTCTGGGGCCTCTTCCCACCTGCCAGAACCCCTAGGGGACTAAACAAAGTCTTTGGGGCGAGAACCAGAGCCCTGGCTCCTCAGCTCTGCTGTTCTGTCCTGAACTGAAGGGAATGGAGTCAGGGTGCCCAGAGCAGATCATGTCCTTTTCTGGAACGATCACAGTAGCTGGAAAGTGACTCTGAAAGAAGCCGTATTTCCCATGTCATTTCTCCTGAGCATGCCTTTGGGAGTAGCTTGCTCAGGTTTGGGGTTTAGAGAGACTGCACCCAGCCAAGGGGTCTCCTCCGGCTGTCTTGTCAGGCTCCAAGCCCCTGAAAATCACCACCACCTCCTCACCCCACCACCACCCCCACTGGGCTCAGGCTACTGCTGCTTGCCCATTCCAGCTGAACAAGCCAAGGGACCAGGCCCCCTAGCCTTAGGTGCCCCTGGACACCACGCTGGGAAGGCAGATCCCTAGGCCTGGAGTTTCTAACTGTTGCAGTGGTCACGTCTAAGTGTGCCTGAGTCATGTGGGCGTGCAGTGAAAATGCAGAGTCCTGGCTCTGGCCTGCTGATTTTCTGATTCAGAAAATCTGGCTGGGGCCCAGGAGTCTGTATTTTTTTTTCAGCCATCCCGGCAGTTGTTTCATACAGGCAGTCAGGTCTGTGCAAAGAACTCAACAGATCTTTGCCTCATGGAAAACCTCGCACCACCCCCAGGGGCAGATGTCATTAGCCCCACTTTATGATGAGTCAAGGAAGGCCCAGAGAAGTGAAGCACCTTGCCCAAGGTCACACAGCGGCCAGATTCCAGCTCCTCTGGTCTGACTGTTAAGCCCACTCTGTCAACCTCTCACTCTTGTATCTCTTGCTCTCCCAGCTGCACAGGAACCCTGGGCCTCCAGCCTATCCCGAGTACCTCTGACATCTCCTGGTTTCTGCCTCATGAATTCAAATTCCTCCAAGGGAGTGAAGGCCCTCCCTGTTGAGGATTGTCACATGTTATATGAAGGTGTATAGGGTGTCTGTATTTCAGCCTGTTGTCTTTCTTACTCCCACATAAATAACCAGACAAGTCAGAACATCATGGTCTAGTAGGAGGGCATCGAATATTAGGAGTCGAGAGACCTGATTCTTAACCCTTGCTCTGCCTGGTGGCCTGACCAGAGCTAGGCACTTCCCACAGGGACCAACCATCCCTGTCTGCCGGTTTCCCAAGTGTGAGACTGTCAGTCCCCAAATGGGCGAAGTCCTGGGAAACCAGGATAGGTGGTCCCTGCCCCCCAGCATTTCCTGTCTCTGAGCTTCAGTTTCATGATCTCCCTTTCAGCATCTTCACTTCAGCACAATGATAGACAGGAGGTACCTGGGCAAATAGAAAGAGACACATGTGCACCAGCGGACAACACACAGCGGGGACCTGGCGGGCAGGCGGGATGCTGACGGGAACTGACCCCTCTCCCACTCTGGCCGTAGAATGAGGAGGGCCACGACGAGGCCGAGGAGTCGGAGGACGACTTTGAGGAGATGAACCTGTCCCTCCTCTCGGCCCGGAGCTTCCCACGCAAGGCCAGCCAGACTAGCATCTTCCTCCAGGAGTGGGACATCCCCTTCGAGCAGCTGGAAATTGGCGAGCTCATTGGGAAGGGCCGCTTCGGGCAGGTGTACCACGGCCGCTGGCATGGTGAGGTGGCCATCCGTCTGATTGACATCGAGAGGGACAACGAGGAGCAGCTCAAGGCCTTCAAGCGGGAGGTGATGGCCTACAGGCAGACGCGGCATGAGAACGTGGTGCTGTTCATGGGCGCCTGCATGAGCCCGCCCCACCTGGCCATCATCACCAGGTCAGTCCCGCCCGGGTTCCCCACCACCATAGTCATTCCCAAAGCTCTGCTTCCGGCAGTGTTGAGCAGCGGGGGTTCTGGTAGATTCAACATTCTGGTGAATAGAGAGTCTGGCTTTACCAATCACAACATCTATGGTTTGAAGCTTTGAGATTCCAGAAAATGCTATTTGTGCTATAACTCTGGTTGAGAAGTGCTCTGGAGACAGCTCCCCGTGGGAAGTCAGAAAAGCTGGTATTGAACCCCCTTGTGCTCCACATTTGTGAAAAAGCATCTTTGAGGCTCACTTTCTCCAAATGTAATTGAATGGATTAGACTAACTCGGGTGTCAGCAAACTTTTCCTGTAAGGACCTGATAGTGTTTTTGGCCTTGCAGGCATAAGGTTTCTGCAGCAACAGCTCATCTCTGCTACTGTAGTGTGAAAACAACCTCAGATAAACTATAAGTGGATGTCTGTGGCTGTGTGCCAATAAAACTTTATTAACACAACCAGGCGATGGGCTGGGTTTGACCTGCAGACCCTAGTTTGTTGAACCCGGATCAACATTCTGATGACTTATTCTGGCTTTCATTAAAACAGCAGAGCACATTTGTAGGGCTCCACCATTGTTTTAAATATTCAGGATCCATGGTCTATAGCTATACAAAAGGGGTGGTTAACAGAGAAGTGACATTAGGAACATATCAGATGTTGGGAACTTTTTTGGACTTGCTGTCTCTAACCTCACGCAGCGATGTAGGCATTGGAAAAAAATAACTGTAGATTCAGTTGAGCAGTTGTGGAACAATCTTTTGATGTGTTTTTAAGCTGAGGCCTTTGCTCTCCTATCACTTAGGACTAGCCACAGCATCAGTGTTCTTGGTGTGGCCTGTGATGCCAAGGGTCCATTAGGAATCTTCTCATTCTTAATCTCAATACAAGCAGAAGATCCCAAGTACACAAGCCTTGCATCTTGGCAAGTGCTATGGTGGGAGCTGTGAGCTCAGGGAAGATCTGGTATGTCTTTGACCTATTCCCTTGTGATCCATACAAACCCTCTTTGAGTCCGTTTGTAAGACCTGGGTGATGGGTAGAAGCTGTGTTATCATCTGTCACCATTGATTATGCAGCTGGTGGGTTGACTGGAACTTGTGTGTCAAACGGTAAGTGCTTGCAAAGGATTAGAGATCTAAGGATGGCCCTTCAACCCTTCTTCAAACCAAGGTAGAAATTGGCAGCTCTCACTTGTACACATTCAGGTATGACCTAAATCAAATCCCTTATGATGATACAGTGGAAGTGAGAAATAGATTTAAGGGGCTAGATCTGATAGACGGAGTGCCTGATGAACTATGGACAGAGGTTCGTGACATTGTACAGGAGACGGGGATCAAGACAATCCCCATGTAAATAAATGCAAAAAAGCAAAATGGCTGTCTGAGGAGGCCTTACAAATAGCTGTGAAAAGAAGAGAAGTGAAAAGCAAAGGAGAAAAGGAAAGATATAAGCATCTGAATGCAGAATTCCAAAGAATAACAAGGAGAGATAAGAAAGCCTTCCTCAGCGATCAATGCAAAGAAATAGAGGAAAACAACAGAATGGGAAAGACTAGAGATCTCTTCAAGGAAATTAGAGATACCAAGGGAACATTTCATGCAAAGATGGGCTCGATAAAGGACAGAAATGGTATGGACCTAACAGAAGCAGAAGATATTAAGAAGAGGTGGCAAGAATACACAGAAGAACTGTACAAAAAAGATATTCATGACCCAGATAACCATAATGGTGTGATCACTCACCTAGAGCCAGACATCCTGGAATGTGAAGTCAAGTGGGCCTTAGAAAGCATCACTACGAATAAAGCTAGTGGAGGTGATGGAATTCCAGTGGAGCTATTTCAAATCCTGAAAATGATGCTGTGAAAGTGCTACATTCAATGTGCCAGCAAATTTGGAAAACTCAGCAGTGGCCGCAGGACTGAAAAAAGTCAATTTTCATTCCAATCCCAAAGAAAGGCAATGCCAAAGAATGTTCAAACTACCACACAATTGCACTCATCTCACACGCTAGAGAAGTAATGCTCAAAATTCTCCAAGCCAGGCTTAAGCAGTATGTGAACCATGAACTTCCAGATGTTCAAGCTGGTTTTAGAAAAGGCAGAGGAACCAGAGATCAAATTGCCAACATCCGCTGGATCATGGAAAAACAAGAGAGTTCCAAAAAAACATCTATTTCTGCTTTCTTGACTACACCAAAGCCTTTGACCGTGTGGATCACAATAAACTGTGGAAAATTCTGAAAGAGATGGGAATACGAGACCACCTGACCTGCCTCTTGAGAAACCTATATGCAGGCCAGGAAGCAACAGTTAGAACTGGACATGAAACAGCAGACTGGTTCCAAATAGGAAAAGGAGTACATCAAGGCTGTATATTGTCACCCTGCTTATTTAACTTCTATGCAGAGTACATCACAAGAAACGCTGGGCTGGAAGAAGCACAAGCTGGAATCCAGATTGCCGGGAGAAATATCAATTACCTCAGATATGCAGATGACACCACCCTTATGGCAGAAAGTGAAGAGGAACTAAAAAGCCTCTTGATGAAAATGAAAGAGGAGAGTGAAAAAGTTGGCTTAAAGCTCAACATTCAGAAAACGAAGATCATGGCATCTGGTCCCATCACTTCATGGGAAATAGATGGGGAAACAGTGAAAACAGTGTCAGACTTTATTTTGGGGGGGCTCCAAAATCACTGCAGATGGTGACTGCAGCCATGAAATTAAAAGACACTTACTCCTTGGAAGGAAATTTATGACCAACCTAGATAGTATATTCAAAAGCAGAGATATTACTTTGCCAACAAAGGTCCGTCTAGTCAAGGCTATGGTTTTTCCTGTGGTCATGTATGGATGTGAGAGTTGGACTGTGAAGAAAGCTGAGCGCTGAAGAATTGATGCTTTTGAACTGTGGTGTTGGAGAAGACTCTTGAGAGTCCCTTGGACTGCAAGGAGATCCAACCAGTCCATTCTAAAGGAGATCAGTCCTGGGTGTTCATTGGAAGGACTGATGCTAAAGCTGAAACTCCAATACTTTGGGCACCTCATGCGAAGAGTTGACTCTTTGGGAAAGACCCTGATGCTGGGAGGTATTGGGGGCAGCAGGAGAAGGGGACGACAGAGGATGAGTTGGCTGGATGGCATCACCAACTTGATGGATATGAGTTTGAGTGAACTCTGGGAGATGGTGATGGACAGGGAGGCCTGGCGTGCTGTGATTCATGGAGTCACAAAGAGTTGGATGTGACTGAGTGACTGAACTGAAATGAACTGAACTTCTACACAGGACCAGAAGTGGCTATCAGATAATCAGCTCAGATCATATTCAGGGACTGAGCTGCTCTGAGTAGAGGAGTGGAATAGTAAGCTTTTCCGATTAACAAACATCCCCAAACTTCGCAGTTTCTTGGTAGTCTGCACACAGTTCTTCTGGGCTAAGCCAGGCTCAGTGGCTGGGGTCTTGGATGTGTCTGTGGTCCGCTGGCAGGTCAGATTGAGGGCTGGTCAGTCTCGAATGCCCTCACTCACATGTCTGATGGTTGGACACGTGTCTGATGGTTGACAGATTGTCAGCTGGGGTGCCTCAGTTCTTCTACACGTGGCCTCTCACCCCCCAACAGGCCAGCTTGGGCTCCTTTCCATGGTGGTCTCAGAGTTCCAAGTACAGCAAGGCAGCAAGAGGTCAAGCCCTGATGGACAGAGGCATTGTCATCTCTGTCTGTGTTGCACTGGCTGATGTCCAGTGGCCAAAGTAAGTCACATGGCCAACCTCTATCCAAGGTGTGGAGAACAGACTCTACCTCTGGCTGGGAGGACTGGGAATGCCATTGTTGCAAGAATGTTCATGCCAGGAGAAGGCCAGTGTGTGGTGGTTTTTCCCACCTACCACTGCCAGCAAGCCCCTTAGCTCCCTTTTCTTTCTCCTTCTGGTATGTATCATCTATATCAGCAGGCTGTCTGCAGCCCTTTACTTGGGGTACACAAGTCTGATTAGAAGATGGTCTTCCCCGCCACCACTGGTTTCTGTCCCTGTTCCCACCAGTCTGCCATCCTAATTCCTTCTCTCTGATCAGCTCCTCACCTTCTGGCCTACTAAACCCCTCTTTTTCTAATCCCCAGATTAGAAATTCAAAATCCATCATCTCTTCCCCTGTGCCTTGACCCTCTAAGGACCACCTGGCCTCTGACTTTTTCCAGGGGTAATGGTGGAACCCGCTTACCCACATCTCCTCCCCTCTTCCCCAAGGGCAGGCTAATTGGAAATGGATGGATGCAGTTAGCAGCCTTCCTTGAAAAAAAAGAGTGGCTATTATGAAAATGTGTCACTCCCCCTGCAAGCCAGCTGCGTTGGCGGCCCCTTTTCTATTATATACAGAATCCTGAGTCCCCCTCCCCAAGCACCATAACTGCTTGCAGATTTCACAAATAGCACAGCCTTTTCCTGGCACCACGATAAAGACTCCGCAGCTTTGGGACATATAATTGGTCTCTGAAGTGTTTTGGTATTTTGTTTGAAGAAGCCAGATGAGCCCCAAAGAAGTGGCATTTATTCCATATTATTGTGTCATTATATGTTTATCTGAGGGAGGGGCCGGGTGCCCTCCTCATTCCTGTTCAACACCGTCCACTTGTTGGCCACCAGGTTTCTTATCTGAACATTCAGTTTGAAACCAAATATTTGAGTAATTTGATTAATCACTCACATTCGTGTAATTGGCTGGCAGAGGTTGATGGTTGGATGTAAGCCAACCAACTGGAACAGCTTCTGGACCCTGGATTTATTTTACGGGGAACATAAAACCAGATAATCACCTGGCATATTCTGGATATATTCACAATGGCATGTTCTAGCCAATTACTTAGTAATTATCATTGAAGTTAACACATATTTCTAAGATTAGCTTCCTTGTAATGCGGTGTGGGTGGCTCTTGGGGAGTGAGTAATAACCAACTAGTTACCCAGTTGCTAGAGCCACAAATGCAATTAGCAGCAAGATTGCTAAATCATTTCACAATTGGGTCATTATAGGATTATTGCAAGGCTATAGACCGTCTGCACAATCACTCATTTTTTTTAAGCCCCAGATGGAATTTGAAAGCTAATAAAGATAGAGTTGAACGAAAGCATCTCTTGTGCTTCTCCCTTGCTGCAGTGTCTCTTAGATCTCAGTTTCCCCATCTGTAAAATGAACAGATAGAAGCAGATGTTCATTGCAGGGTCCTTCTTTGGTTCGCTGAGCCTGGGCTGCTTCAGAAGCAGTCTGGAACAGCCCTGGAACCATGCTTCCCGAAATGCAGTCCACCAGGGCCTCCTGCATCAGAGCCACCAAAGGGAGGAAGGTTGTTAAAATGCAGATTCCTGGGTCCCACCTCTATTCATTTCCTAGGACCATCATGACAAATGGCCACAAGCTTGATGGCTTAAAGCACCATGCATTCATTCTCTTACAGGTGTGGAGGTCAGAAGTTTGGAGTGGGTCTTGCTACAACCAAAGTAGGGCTGCTTTGTTTTCTGGAGGCTTTGGAGCTTTTAGAGCTCCCAACTTTTAGAGCTGCCTTCCTTGCATCCCTTGGCTTGTGGCCCCATCCTCCATCTTCAAAGCCAGCAACGTGGCATCTTACTTCCACTGTCGCAGGTCACATCTCTCTAATGAGAACTCTTGTGGTTACGTGTAGGAGCTACCCAGGTAATCCAAGATAATCTCCCATTTCAAGATGTTTGACTTAATGGCACCTGCAAACTTCCTTTTGCCGTATAAACTGACAGTCACAGTGTCCAGCAATTAGGAGCTGGATATCTCTGGGGGCCGTTTTCCAGTCTATTGAATTGTCCTCAGTCTGGTGGATCAAGTCTATTTGTAGGTGAAGCCTTTTTCAACCAAGCTCCCATTCTAATTCCAACAAACACTTGGGATCCTGCCCTAAAGAGTATCACCAGGGAATATTAAGTGCACAGCATAGGTGTCAGATGCATCCAGCTAATGCAGAGGGAAGTGGAAACGGAAATTTCCAAGGAAGACAGACAGGACAGAATTACAAAGGGCTCGGACCTCAGAGGGGAGGTAATGTGTTACCTATCTGGTGACAGGAGTCTGGGCCAACCTGCCTTAGCTTGATGCCATGGAAACAAAACAAATCCCTGAAGCTGATGTCTCTGGAAGGGCTTCCCTAGGGCAGCCTGATGCCACTGAGCCCACCCTGGCCATGTCACAGACGTGGAAACTGAGACCAGGAGAGGCAAGAAGGAGCCAGGACAGGAGCACAGGTCTCCATCATCAGTACACCTCATCCCCTGCCAGCTTGAAAATCCCATCCTTCTCCAGTCTTGTTCAGGCAACCATCCATCTATCCATCCAAACAACAGGTATTTAGTA
Organism: Budorcas taxicolor; assembly: GCF_023091745.1. Taxonomy (NCBI): domain Eukaryota; kingdom Metazoa; phylum Chordata; class Mammalia; order Artiodactyla; family Bovidae; genus Budorcas; species Budorcas taxicolor. The sequence goes on from NC_068926.1 coordinate 57,686,215, forward strand.
AACTCTTATTAAGCATCAGGCATTTTGCTGGATGTTAGGGGGCGGTAGTGAGCAAGACAGGCACGGACCAGGTTCATAGAGGGCTATTATTTTATTTGGAAAGACAGCAGTAAATGCTGAAGCAATAGAGATCATTGGAGTAGGCCCCAGTCTGTTGAAGGAAACAAACTGGAGAGATGTGCTGCACAGGGACTTGGGGGTCAGGGTAGTTTCAGGAGTGTGTGTGTTGGGCTGGGGTGGTGTCCAGGCAGCCTCTCTGAAGCAGTGGTATTTGGGCAGGGACCCTGATTTTAGGAGCCAGCAATGCAGACATGGAGGCAAGGCACACCCCACAGAGGGAACAGCAAATGTGAAGGCCCAGGAGTAGGAATGAGCAGAGGGTGCTTAAATGACCAGAAGGCAGACTGTGGTGGCAGAGCCTGGTGGGTGAGGGCAAGAGGGTAGACAATGAGGGTAAAGAAGCTGGCAGGAGCCAGACTGGGGAGGGGAGGGGCTCTCTAGCTGGTTTGGGGGCCAGGGTTTAAAACAATACCGACACCTACCCCAGTCTCTCATCCTCAGCACTGGCACTGTGACCTTCTCATCCTCAGCCCTGTGACCTTTAGGGCTGGACAATTCATTTATGGAGGATGTCCTGTGCATTCTAGGCACTCCCTGCCCCCTGCCCACTAGGCACCAGGAGTACCAACTCCCTAGTTGTGATAACCCAAATGTCTTTAGATTGCCAATACCGCCTGGGGGCAAAGTCGCCCCAGTTAAGGACTCTGTAGTTCCCATAGAATCTCTAAATAGCCTGGATGGGGCTCGGCCCTCAGTACAAAGCCTCCCCAGGTGATTCTTTCAGCTGCCAGGAGACCCTCTGTCGTAGGACCTGAAAACTTGAGAGGTCTGAGTTTTATGCTCAGTGCAGCAGGCAGGGACAGTATCCGGTGTGTTTGGGGGCAAAAAACTGGGAAATTTCTAACATGAAGGATGTTGCGGAGTGTTTTTAAAGCAGGGAGTATTTTGATGGCTGCCAAGGCAACAACAGTTCAAAGAAATGTCAGTTTATCTGCCCTAACTTCCCAACACGATCAAAGAGCTGGTGGCTTCGCTGGGTGCCAGCATCCACTCCCACCGCCCATCCCACTGCCCCTGGCCAGACCAGGAAGCACTGTGTTATAAAGACCACCCTGTCGTGCCTGCTGTATTAACAGTGAATGAGGGTCTGCACCAGCGGAGGGGAAGCTGCCAAGTGTGAGCCTAGGGAGGAAGAAGCTGCCCCATTCCTTCCATGAAGGTTTATCACAATGTCCCAGTGTCCTCCTTACATTCTGCATCAGCCAGGACAGGAGGACTTGGAGAGCTGTGAGCCAGGGAGAGGCTCTTCTTGCCTTTTCTTACAGCTAAAGGAGGCAGCATAGCTGATCCTCATTGTTAAAAACATTTCCCTGACTGAGGAACGTTAATAATTTAACGTTAATAAGTGCAGAATCCTCCAGAAGAAACAGATTCCACCAGCCTTCAGCAAGGCACAGGGACAGTCTCCTGGTACTGAACATTTTCAGTTCCGTTCAGTCGCTCAGTCATGTCCGACTCTCTGCAACCCCATGGATTGCAGCACACCAGGCCTCCCTGTCCATCACCAACTCCTGGAGTTTACTTAAACTCATGATCATTGAGTCAGTAATGCCATCCAACCATCTCATCCTGTCGTCCCCTTCTCCTCCCACCTTTAATCTTTCCCAGCATCAGAATCTTCCAGTGAGTCAGCTCTTCATATCAGGTGGCCAAAGTATTGTAGTTTCAACTTCAGGATCAGTCCTTTCAATGAATATTCAGGACTGATTTCCTTTAGGATGGACTGATTGGATCTCCTTGTTGTCCAGGGGACTCTCAAGAGTCTTCTCTAATACCACAGTTCAAAACCATCAATTCTTGGGCGCTCAGCTTTCTTTAGAGTCCAACTCTCACATCCATACGTGACTACTGGGAAAACGACAGCCTTGACTAGACGGACCTTTGTTGGCAAAATAATGTTTCTGCTTTTTAATATGTTGTCTAGGTTGGTCATAACTTTTCTTCCAAGGAGTAAGCATCTTTTAATTTCATGGCTGTAGTCACCATCTGTGTGATTTTGGAGCCCCCCAAAATAGTCTGCCACTGTTTCCATTGTTTCCCCATCTATTTGCCATGAAGTGATGGGACCGAATGCCATGATCTTAGTTTTCTGAATGTTGAGCTTTAAGCCAACTTTTTCACTCTTCTTTTTCACTTTCAGCCAGAGGCTCTTTAGTTCTTCACTTTCTGCCATAAGGGTGATGCCCATTTTACAGATGAGAAAACTGAGGTCAGAGAAGCTAAGGGACCCCTTGTCCAGATCATAGAACAGATATCTGGCAGAACCTGGAACTGAACAGATGTACATCTGAATATATAGACATTCTCCTGATGGGTTGGTAGTTGAGGTAATTGGGAGTCAACATTATCAACCTTCTGGTTCCAGTGGGTCTGGAATCTGCATGATTTTGGACAATGTGTAGTTAACTTCTTCCACCTAGGGGTTTCAGTATCTGCAAAACAGGTCAGAGGATATAGCTCAGAATATTATCTACAGCCCTTGAAAGTGAAAGTGTTAGTTGCTCTGTCCTGTCCGACACTTTGAGACCCCATGGACTGTAGCCGGCTGGGCTCCTCTGTCCATGGGATTCTCCAGGTAAGAATACAGGAGTGGGTAGCCATTCCCGTCTCCAGGGGATCTTCCTGACCCAGGGATTGAACCTGGGTCTCCTGCATTGAAGAGGAACTAAAGAAAGGTCCTCGACTTTGCTTAATGGTTGAACTATTATTATTTTGTCTTTCTTGGCTGTTTTCTCTTGTCCCTGCATTTTCTCACTTTTCTAATTAAAATTTTCCTCCCAGGGAAGGCCTGGGAGGCCAAAATTTTCCTATAAATAAGAGGCAAGGAAAGGCCATGGAGGACGGGGTTTCTATCCCCAGAAGGCCCCATGGGTTCTTATCAGCTACGGTCCCCTCTCTTCTTTGATACTCTTCAGTCTTGAGAAGGAACAGGTGCAGGACGAGAAGAGGAAATTCTAAACTTGGCAGGGGAACCTGGTTTTAGTGGGGGACTGGGTTTCAAGATGGGAATGAAATGGGCATGTCTGAGGACTACAAGGAAGCAAGAGCGAGTGATGGGGGCCTGGGGGAAGGAGCTACAGGGCCTCAGAAGTGCAGGAGAAGCCTTGGAGTCTATCCTAATGCAGGGGGAGAATTTTAAGCAGGAGCTGTCCCACCCCTCTGGAAGTTTCCTGAAGGCCAGGCTGCTGCCTCCTTTGACTCTCACCTGCTTGAATCAACTGCGTCAGAACTCCTTTGGTTGAGAGCAACAATGCCATCGACCAAGCCCAGCTCTAAGGGACACAGATAGAGAAAATGGGACTCTGGGGTGTCCTGGCTGACAGCGTGGTGTTTCCAGAGCTTTGGGAAAGATGCTGAATTGCTCCTCTGCCTTTCGGAACACAGTGAACTTCACCGCGATGCTCTCACAGGGATGGAAGTAGGGGAGAGTGACATGTTAGGGGCATTACCTTAAATAAACATCTGGTCTCAAAAGAGGGGCTCGGGCTGTGCGCCCCAGCAAAGAGAGGGAAGGAAGGAGAACATTTCTCCACAGCTCTTGAGTAGATTTTATCTCTCATTCAGTGCCTGGCGTCAGCCCCCTTGCTGGGCGCCTGGAGTCCAAGTGCAATTCTGCAGTCACGTCATCCTGACTGTTCTGCCGGCACGCACAGGACATCCACAGCCTCTCCTCATCTCCCAAGGATGAGACAGGAATGAAATCCCACGGGGCCTCATTTGCACAGCTTTTTATAAGTCTGGTAAATATCAGGAGTTATTTAATAGGTTATTTATTTCCAGCTCCGAATCAGTTCCTGTTTTTCACGCTTTCAAACATAATAACTCCAGGCTGCTATCTTTGACACACGGAGGACCCTGCCTTCTGCTAAGATGGTAACGTAGTGCCTGAATGAGGTCTTTTTTGTAACTCTACGTATGGGCTTTCTGATTTTTTTTTCTGTCTTCAGGCCACTTTGATTGTCCTAAATATATCATACAAGAGTTGGCGTGGGGGGAAACCTGAGCACATGAAGATTCCGTCCCCCCCCTCATCTAGTGGAATTGACTTCTTTTTATGTTCATAAAGCTGAATTGCTTTCTCTTTATATAAAGCACAGCTGAAAAGATTTTTTTGTCTGTGGCTGTCTTTAATTGTGCTGGAGTGTAAGACACCCCAGGACCTTTGTGAAGGAAGCCTATAAAAGTGCACCATCATCATCAACATCATCATTATTAGCATCGTCCCACTTACACTGTACATGCCTGTTGGTAAATGACCATGTGACCAGCAGAGGACTTGCGTGGGTGAAAAGGTACGCCACTGCTTTCCTCAAATCTGAAAGATTCTGCACTGGCCTGTGACACCATCTTCACTTGCCTTCTGTGTCTTATTACACAAGTGATAACTCATTTGTTGTTACAGCAAAAAGAAGAAAGTGAAATTCACCCAGAGTGTCTCCATCCAGAGGCATTTTGCTATGTATCATTCTAGGCAGTTTTCTGAGTATATATGCCAACTCACCGTTTGTATTCGTCAGAGTAACAAGTAGCTGCTGTAACAAATAAGCGTTAAAACATTAAGTGGCTTAATACAAGAGAAATGTACTTCTTGTTTATGTAACAGTCCAAGGTATGTGTTTCTGGATGGCAGGTGGCTGTTCTCCATGTGTGGAGGGGTTCATGCTCAATCCCATCTTTTGGAGCTTTTCCCAGGGCTCAGAGTCCTCTGCTTTCAGTGGGGGAAAGAGGAAAAGCATGCAAGGTCATATGGGTCACATAATAATGCTACCATTTCACTCATATATCAGGGACTGGCCCAGCCCCTGGGCCACACCTGACTGCAAGGGAGGCTGAGAAATAGCTAAACTATATCCCTGGAGAGAAAACAACTTGGGTTTCAATGAAGAACCAGCAACTGTGAAAAACACACATTTATGGGTAGGATCGGTAAGATATGGAGAAAGAAATGGTGACCCACTCCAATATTCCTGTCTGGGATATCCTATGGGCAGAGGAGCCTGACAGGCTACTGTCCATGAGGTTGCAAAGAGTTAGATACAACTTAGCATTTTGTTGTTGTTGTTCAGTCACTCAGTTGTGACTCTTTGCAGCCCCCTAAACTGCAGCATGCCAGGCTTCCCTGTCCTTCACCATCTCCTGGAGTTTGCTCAAACTCGTGTCCATTGAATCAGTGATGCCATCCAACCATCTCATCCTCTGTTGCCCCCTTCTCCTCCTGCCTTCAATCTTTCCCAGCATAAGGGTCTTTTCCAGTGAGTTGGCTCTTTGCATCAGGTGGCCAAAGTATTAGAGTTTCAGCTTCAGCATCAATCCTTCCAATGAGTATTCAATGTTGATATCCTTTAGGAATGACTGGTTTGATCTCCTTGTGGTCCAAGGGACTCTCAAGAGTCTTCTCCAGTATCACAGTTCAAAAGCATCAATTCTTCGGTGCTCAGCCTTCTTTATGGTCCAACTCTCACATCCATACATGGCTACTGGAAAAACCATAGTTTTGACTATACTCACCTTTGTTGGCAAAGTGATGTCTCTGCTTTTTAATATGCTGTCTAAGGTTTGTCATAGCTTTCCTTCCAAGGAGGAAGCGTTTTTTAATTTCATGTATGCAGTCACCATCCACAGAGATTTTGGAGCTCAAGAAAATAAAATCTGTCACTGTTTTCATTTTTTCCCCATCTATTTGCCATGTAGTGATGGGACCAGATGTCATGATCTTAGTTTTTTGAATGTTGAGTTTTAAGCCAACTTTTCCACTCTCCTCTTTCACCTTCATCAAGAGGCTCTTTAGGATGATGACATCTGCACATCTGCTTTTTGTCATTAGGCTGATGTCATCTGCACATCTGAGGTTATTGATATTTCTCCCGGCATCTAAACAACAAGTCCTTCTTCATTTAAAATAGACTTCTCCACCAACCCTGTTCATGGCTAGCTGTTTTCACTGAATGATTTTTGCATGAACAATACCTGTTTTGGGTTTGAGTCTATTATTGCCAATGTCATCACTCCTGTTTGCCTCAGTTTCCTCATCTGTAAAATGGGGCTGACATTGATCTCTTTTTCTAGGGAGGGATAAGAATTGGAGATCTTGTATGAAAAGGCTGTAGCGTAATGCCTCTGGTAACTAGAGGTGCTCAATACCTGGTATCTCCTGGTTGCTATAGTAATGACAACATTCTAACAGCAATGACAACAATGAAAATGATAGCAACAATTAGGAGAAGTAGTGTATTTTTAGGTGCCAAAGCCTTAGTGCTACAAAAAGATGTTTTGTGTTTATTATAACATCAAATTATACAAGGCAATGACTGCAGCTTGATGCTTGGGCTTGTGACCCAGCTCTGCTCCAGGCTTGAGCCTTGGCCACGTGGCTTAACCTCTGTATGCTTCAAGCTGCCCAGGAGGAGATGTCAAGTCAGGGCTTGAATATGCTGGTCTAAAGCTCAGATGAAAGGTTGGAGCTGGAAATAACTGCATGTGAGTCATCCACGTAGAAGTGGTGATAGAAGCCGTGGGCTTCAGTGGAAGCTGAGATCACCCTCCTCTCCCCTGGATGACCCTGGGCAGGGCAGTAGGAGCATCCAGGGGTCTTGGAGTCAGGAAGCCCATCCAAAGCACCTCCTGCCACCCGGCCTCCCCACCGCTGGTCCCTCCTATGTTGTCATGTGTGCATGCTCTGTCGCTTCAGTCATGTCCAACTCTTTGCAACCCTATGGAGTGTATCCCACTAGGCCCCTCTGTCCATGGGATTCTCCAGGCAAGAATAATGGAATGGGCTTCCATGCCTTCCTCCAGGGTATTTCCCTGACCCAGGATTTGAACTCACATCCTATGTCATCACTGTGTTTTATTTTCTATAGGGCACTTCTCACCGTAAGATAATATTTTGTTCCTCAATTCATTTGCTTCTTGCCTCTTTTCCCTACATTCCCTCCCCAACCTTAGAATATAAACCCCAGGAACACAGAGCCTCAGCTATTTGACTCACCCATGTATCCCCAGCCCCTAAACTATTAAGTCCTCCTTAAATACTTGTTGAATGAATGAATAACAGTTTCCAAAAATACATTCACTCATGTTATCATAGCCTGCTTCTCTCAGCAAGTGTAGCAGCAAACAATGAATGGTACTATTTACTTAGACTCACTGAGGAATGAGTGGGACATAAGTAAAATATAATGCAAACTAGTCAGGGGGTGGCTTGAGGATGTGGGAGAATTCGTGCTGATGGCAAGAGGAAAGATGCCAATAAGGTGATGTTGGTGATAAAAATACAGTAAGGAAGCTGAATGGCTTGGGGGTGTTTGCTTGGAACACTCATCATGTATAAGGTCCTGGCCCTGATGCTGGGAATGAAAAGAAGTGGGCATGGCCTCTCCATCCGTGGTGCTTTCTAGTAGACAGGTAACTGGGTGATTCTCTAATGGTGTCCTAATGGCTGCCATAGGATCCTAGGGGGCTGACTGGGGCCCCAGAGTGGCCCCCTTATTCAACCCATTGGCCGGATGTACAAGAAGGTATTGGCATTCCTAGCAGAGGGACCGGCATGTGCAGAGGGCAGGAGGTAGGAGGCAGCAAGACCAGGGGGTAGGGGTGGGGCTAGGACACAGCTGGAGTCACAAGCTGGAATATAGGATCCACATGGGGAATAACAAGAGATAAGAGTTGGAGATGCTCTTAAAGGACTTCAAGAGCCAAGCTAAGGACACAGAACTCTTCTCCTAAAGTCAGCAGGAATCCTCCCCAGAGTTGTACCCAAAGGAGTGACAACGTCGGGTTTGCAATTTAGAAAGACCACTTTAGGGCAATCCCTTTTCTTAGGAGAGCTTGTTACAGGATTGTTGATGTGCTTCTCTGCTTTGAGAAGGGTGTAGATAGTCGGTGCTGATCCTCATCCGACGTCAGTGGGAACCAGTGCAGGTTTTAAAGCCCTCGGTCCTGAAAGATCCTTGGCTTGACTCCCTAAGGGGAAAACAACTGTGAGCTGGCAGCCCTGTGGAAACGAAGGCGTCTTCAACAGCTTTCTCTATTTACCCGAGTTAAAAATAGCCACTGCACTCCCATTTTTGAAGGCAAATGTGGGCAACATCAGCTCCTTACCATGTATTCCAGAAACCAGAGGAAAGGTTTCTTCTGCCCGGCTGGCAGGCAGTGGTTAAACAGAAATTCAGGAGTCCTGGGGGCGGAGGCAGCTTCATGAGGCGAGGGAGGTGAAATTGTCGTTAAAAGCTGGTGCCCCGCATCCAATCGACCTGGGTACGCATTCTGGTTTTCCTGTCTTCCGAATCATGCTAACAACCCTCTGAAGTAAGCACCATGCAACCCTTCCATTTTAGACAAGGGAATGGAGAGAGGAAGCAGGAGGCCTAAGGTTATAAAGCTTAGGAAGTAGCAGGGTTCAAACCCAAGATTGTCTGGTTCAGACCAAAGTTCATAGTAAACCATCTTCTTCTCCTCTTTCCCTTCCCAGACACACCTAAGTCCATCCCCCTTTCTCCATGCACCATGGACCTCTTAGAACCCTGCGCTACTGGGTCCTCTGCCCCAAGAAAAGCAAAAGCTGACCCACGTCCTAGTCAGATTCATTGTCCAAGCCACCAAGCCTTGCCTGGCATGCAGAGTTGGCCTTGGTATTTGTCCCTTCTCCTTCCTCCCCAGATGGCAGACTCCAAGGTGGCCCCAGTGGGCAGAGGGTGGGAAACGTCAGATCAGTGGGTTTTAACCACTTCTGGGAGCTTGCCGGCCTTGGGGTTAGGTCTGATGGCTTCCCAACCTGGCTACAATTGCTTGGGCACTGCTCAGCTTCTGCTCTGTCCCTGCCTGATCATGTTTAAGATAATTAAGCCCATAAATCAAATAATAAATAGCTATTGACTCTTTGTCGTGGAGTATATCAGAATTCATTGACCACTGGGAATACTGCTTTCCTCAATCAATGGGGAACTGGGGGGATAAATAAATCTTGATAATGACTGGCTAGAGGAAGATCAATAGGTATATTACTATATGCATTGGAAGCATATATCTTCAAAAGTGAAAAGAGAGTTTGTTCTGGGAGAAGGGGAGAACAGGAGAGCAGAGACTGACCATTGGTGTCCCTGGATACCTGAGCAGGGTACCGGGCACACCGTGGGCACTCGCTGATTCCTTGGTGAGCTTCAGAAATCCAAGGAGAGGTTTGCTTTAAAGAGAAACTATATTTAGTGTTTGCATGTGTATGTGTGTGCTCAGTCGTGTCTTGATTCCTTGTGACCCCATGGACTATAGCCCACCAGGCTTCTCTATCAATGGGATTTTCCAGGAAAGAATACTGAATGGAGTGCCATTTCCTCCTCCAAGGGATCTTCCTGACCCAGGGATCAAACCTGAGTCTCCTGTGTCCCCTGCACTGCAGGCAGATTCCTTACCACTTGAGCCATTGGGGGAAGCCTCTTATTTTGTGTTTACTGTTTCTATTCTCTGGATGTCCAAGCACCCAGAGACCCCCTCTGCCCAAGGGCTGTGTCGTTCCGTTTGTGTTTGGCCTTCCAGTATCACTGGAAGGAAAGAGGTAGGAAGGACTGGAAATGATGATGGGGTAGGGAGGGCGGAGGAGGGGAGTCCAGGCTGCTTGGGTACTGGCGACACACACAGAGAAAGAGGTTTGCAGAACCTCATCAGGTTCAGGGAGCAAAATCAAGAGTTGGGTTGAGTTTGAGGGGCTGCTGAATTTTTCAGGAGGAGATGTCTTTAAGTAGGCATTTAGATAAATCGTTGTTCAGAGATGAGTTGTAACCTTGTTGCTGTTGTTCAGTCGCTAAGTTGTATCTGACTCTGTGACCCCACAGACTGCAGCATGCCAGACTTCTCTGTCCTCCATTAAATAACATCTTGAGTTTGCTCAAATTCATGCCCATTGAGTCGGTGATACTATCTAACCATCTCATCCGCTACCGCCCCCTTCTCCTCTTGCCCTCAATCTTTCCCAGCATCAGGGTCTTTTTCAGTGAGTCAACTCTTTGCATCAGGTGGCCAAATTATTGGAGCTTCAGCATTAGTCCTTCCAATGAATGTTCAGGGTTGATCTCCTTTAGGCTTGACTGGTTCGATCTCCTTGCAGTCCAAGGGACTCTCAAGAATCTTTTCCAACACCACAATTTGAAAGCATCAATTCTTTGGCCCTCAACCATCTTTATGATCCAACTCTCACATCCATACACGACTACTGGAAAAACCATAGCTTAGAGTATGAATCTTTGTTGGCCAAAGTGATGTCTCTGCTTTTTAATACACTGTCTGGGTTTGTCATAGCTTTTCTTCCAAGGAGCAAACATCTTTTAATTTCATGGCTGCAGTGATTTTGAAGCCCACGAAAATAAAATCTGTCAATGTTTCTACTTCTTCCCCATTTATTTGCCTAGAGATATAAAACTGGGAGCTGTCTGTACTGTGAGGAATTAAGAGCTATGGATTTGGGGAGCTGGCCCCAGGCCGTGCTTCTCAAACTTGATTGCATATTAGAATGTCCTGGAGGGCTCGAGCAGACACAGGTGGTGGGCTCTACCCTCAGCTTTGGATACAGTTGCTCTTGAATGGGGGCCTAAGAAATTTCATTTTTCCTGGAATTCACATGTTCCCAGGTGATGCCGATGCTGCAGGTGTGGGAACTCCACTTTGAGGACCAGCAGCCCTGGGGGGAAAAGATCAAAGTGAGAAGAAAACAGAGGGTTACTGTAAAGACTGCTGAGTAGTGGCCAGAGAGTCAGAGGAAATCCAGGAGAGTATGTTATCATGGAAATCTGGAGAAGACAGTATTTTTTTTTTTTTTTACAAAGGAGGAGTGATCAGCTGTGTTGAAATGACAGGCAAGATACAACTGGAAAAGTGGCCCTCAGACTTATTGCAGCCTTGAAATTTGTTGGGTTGTGATTTTAGACCTACTTTAATTTCCTATTCACCTGCCCAGTGACCTTTGACACCCCCCCCCCCCCCCCCGTGATCCTGGGTGCCTACCATGTGCATTCCAGGTTAGGGCTAGGCTTCAGATCATAATGGAGGGCTTCACCTTCCAAACCAGAAGGATGGTGGGACCATTTCAGAGATGTTAGTGACAGCTGTCAGAGGGGCCTGAAACACAGGTGGAAGACCCATCCCCCAAAAACAGTTCCCAAAGGAAAGAGTTGAAATTCATCTGATGGCTGTGTGGGGTCCCTGAGACCAGAAATGAATCTCTACTCCAGGGAGAGATTGCACAGTATTGTTCTCAAAGCCTACTCAGCCACTACCATCCTTTTAAAAATAAGGAAAGTTGTTGGCTTGGTCGAACCATTGTAAACATGAAAGAGAGCTTTGCTGTGAAAAGGCACTCTGAATATTTATTAAGGGAAACGTTTATTGAACATCTACGACATGCTAGGCTCTGTGCTAAGAACTTTATGGACAGTGATTGTTGTCCCCGTTTTATAGATGGGGAACCTGGGGCATAGAGAGATGAAATGGTTTGTGTGAAGCTGAGTCAAGGTCTCACTTGATCTTTCTGACCCCAGAGTCTGAGCCTTAAGTACACCAGGCTGTCCTGTGCCATCTTAGACTGAATTACCTCTTTGTTTGAATATTTTTTTGATTATTTATTTTTTCCTCCCAGTTTTGTTGAGATATAATGGACATGCAGCACTGTGTAAGTCTGAGGTGCACTGTGCAATGATTTTAATTATGTATGTCATGAGATGGTTACCACAAGTTTAGTGAACATCCATCATGTCACATAGATACAAGATTAATGAAATAGAAAAAATATATATTTTTCCCCTGTGATGAGAACTCTTAGGATTTTCTCTCTTAACAACTTTCGTATGTAACAAACAGCAGTATTGTTTTTGGCTGTTCCCCCAAGGCCCTCCAGCTAAGTTTTATATAGCTCACCATCACAGTCTAGCCACTCCTCTCAGTCTTGGGCATGGAGTCAGATTTATGGGAGTTGACCCCCATGTAGAAATTTTAAACTGATTAAGAAAGTTCTTGCTTGTCAGAGTCAAGCTTCTGTGGGTCTTCCAGCGATTGCCCTTGTGGATTCTCAGAAAACACCAAGCTGATGGTCACCAAAGCATCCCGTAGGGAAGTGTCTGGTTGACCAGTTGTCTGGATCTGGTGCAGCTTTGCCAGTGCAAGGTTTTCTTTTGTACTGATAAGATTTCGCCTTTCTGAGCCTTGATTTCAGCATCAAGGAGATACTGGAGATAATGACAGCTTTCACCTCTTGGTATTATTGTGGGAACTAAGTGAGCTCATATATATAGGGCACTAAGATCAGAACCTGGCACACACCAAGTGCCATTTAAGTGTTAGCATTTGTTGTTGCTGCAGTTCTTATTACTACTAGCCCTGCACCAATGGAAGTGGCAAAAATAGCACTCCTGTCCTATGCTGCAACAGAAAGTATATCAGATATAGAGTTCGGAGTCCTGGGTGATTGTTCTAACCTGATTACTTGCTGACTGTTTGACCTTGGACAAATTTATGTCACCCCTTTGAGCCTCAGTGTTCTCATCTGTAAACTGGGAATAACGTAATTCCTTGGGTGTCTTAAGAGGAGCACATGAAATACCAGAACTGAAAATTCTTCATAACGTGACCATGACTAGAGCAATGTGGGATAATTTGAACCTTTGTAGTAGTAACAGTAGTTCAGGAAGCATTGAGCACACGCATGGTAGTGTTCTAAGCCCTTCAGTGGTGGCTTAGTCACTCAGTCGTGTCTGACACTTGCGACCCCATGGACTGTAGCCTGCCAGGCTCCTCTGTCCATGGGATTCTCCAGGCAAGCATACCGAAGTGGGTTGCATTTGCTTCTCCAGGATGTCTTTCTGACCCAAGGATTGAACCTGGATCTCCTGCATTGCAGGCAGATTCTTTACCAACTGAGCTACAAGGGAAACCTCTAAGCACTTCGACTTTTCCCCACTACCAGATAAGACTGATACTTTCGTGGTGGTGGAGCAGGGATTTGAACTTAGTTCTGCTGTTGTCAAAGCTAGTATACGTAAATACTTCATTGGCTAAGAGAACTTTCTGCTTCAATTGGCAGGCAGCAGTGACCCAAGTTTAAAGTTGAGGGGACCTGCATTCAGTCTCCCTTTCTTGGGGTTCAAGCCTTTTGGTCTCTGGGGAAGTGACCATCCTTAGGATGTAACTGACAGATAAGATGCAGGGACCCCTCTCCTGAGCCCTCTTATCATCTTCTCTCTTTGACTGAAACAGAGAATCTTGTGGCTGAGAAGTTGCTCTTGCCTTTAATCAAAAGGTTTGTCTCTGAGTCCTCTTCAAAAGCAGATTCCTTTTCTTCTAGGCATTCAAAAGACCCAGAGGAGCGCAGAGCAGGGAACAGATCAAGTACCTTCAAAGGCAAGGAAGGGGTCGCAACCATCTTCAGCATTTCCCCAGCTGAGGCCAGTCCCTCCAAGGCAGTTATTAGCACAGCCCACTGGGATTTGAGGCACAGATCAAGGATTCTCAGCAGACTTGTTTGGAAGTGTTTGTAGACCATTGAGGACTGTCATAGCATCTCAGTCACTGGAATCTGATCTCTTTCTGAGCAACAAGAGCTGCCTGTGACAGTTTCTCAAAATTGGAGGTGCCGCACTCCAGCCCAGTGGATTATTATTCAGTCTTGTTAATAAGCCACTGTTTCTCTGGCTCTGCTGGCCTTGTAGCCCTTCCTTCTGCAGAAACTCTGCTGCCTCTGGCCTCCCCATTCACCTTCTTCCTCTCCTGCTTTCAGCCTTGGTGCTGGCATATCCCAGGGACTAATCTTACCACTCCAATATGGAGTATAGAGATGAAACACTGGAGCTGTTTACTCAGCTTGTAGAACAATGGGTCTTCCATCAGGTGCTGAATATGACAAGGAAAGAGCATGGAGGGAGGAAGGAGCCAATAATTCAAGAAGTTCCTCTGCTGTGACCTTAGATAGGCCTTTAACCTTTCAGTTGCCTTGTTTGTGAAATGATTATAACATTACTTACTTCCCCCTTTGTAGGGTCATTTCCCTCCTTGTCTGGACCTGGTTGGCCTAAGCTGAATGCTCAGAAGTGAATGAGCCTCATCCATCCATCTATCTTCGCATCAATTTGTCCATTCATCTTATACCCTCTCCCCCTTCACAGACCTATCCACCCACCCTTCCACCCATCCCATATCCACCCACCCACCTGCCTTTCCCACATATTCAACCATCCAACATCTGTCTTTTCAACTACCCATCCATCCACCATCCATCTATCCTCCCACCTATCCATTCATATACCCATCCACTCAGCCATCTAATGATCTAGCCATCAAGCCATTTAGTGAATAATTGTGGAGAGCTGTTCTCTTAGGCACTGCCATTTTACTAAGAATGAGTATTTGGGGCTTTTCTTCGGGGATGTGATGGAGTCAGCTTGTCAGAGGTAAAGCCAGTCCTTTGATGCAGCACAGGATGGCAGGGCCAAGTGGGGAAACTGGTTAGCATCATTCTGGTGTCACTGGGCTGGAGTCAACAATCAGTGACTCCACAGGCACATCCACGGGTGGGAGTTTCAGCAGACTGCACATCTATGGAAAGGAACTGTAGTCCATGTTCCCAGATATGAAATGGGAACAGCCCACTCCAGTGAAAAACCAGGCAGCAAGACTAAAAGACTCAGAACCATCTTTGCCTCCATGTTTTCTTCCCTTCGGTTCTATTTTTGTGGAGCTCTGCTGAGAAGTGTGGAAGCTGAAACCCTGGGGATAAATGGAGGAGGAAAGACTGGTCAGAGGGTCATCTTGGGCTGTGGGGGATGGGAGAAGAAGGTGCCCATTTAACAGGCTCTCTGGCAGCTTAGCACATTTTCCAAAAGTTGGTGGTTGGGTGTTGGGCGGGGGGGCTGCTGCAGACCAAAAGGCTCAGGGCTGTTTGCTGCCTGTGTTACACCCCATTAACTCTCAACTCATGATAATTTATCACTGGCAGGCTGGAGTTTACTTATTCATTATTTATTGAGAAAGTGTTTGCTAAGCAAATCAACAGTTCAAACAAGATCACAGTGGGGTAGATTTAACCCACTCAAGAAATCCTACCAGAGCACATTCACTGCCTTAAGGCTGACGGAATGCGGGTGGCAGATGGACACCCACTGGCCTTCGTGGTTCCTGCCTTGCAAGCTCAGAAACCTTCACTTGCTCTCTAATGGTCTCTCTCTAAGGAACACGTCTCTCCCCTTCTCTTGCCCCATCCAACCCGGTTTCACAGTTAGCTCTGTGTTGCCATTTTAGTATCACGGTAAAACCCTTTGGTCAACCTTAGTAAGAATATCTTTGGAGTCAAGTGTCCAAACCAGGTCCCTTGAGTCCCTTACCTTATGCGAGGTGAATGGCCCTGGCTTTCTTTAAATGCCCTGAAGATCTGGTCCTTTTGTCTGAGGAAGACCTCCTGGTCTTGGGGTTGGGATCCCTGGTTTCCCAGGTTGATGCTGGATGGCCTTGGGTGAGTCATTTGGGCCCTGTGATCCTCAGCTTCCTCATCTGTACATGGATCTGCACAGGGCACATGGATCCTTATTCCACAGAACTGTTTCAAATAATAGATTAAGCCAAGAGATGAAAATGTTTTATAAACAACAACAACAAAAACAGATGTGAGGAGGAAAAGAGTTTTTTAAAAGGATTTCAGTGAAAATAAGGTGTGTTTTTTTTTTTTCTTCTTATTCCTTTGAGTCAGGGTGAGTGGTTTCAGCTTTTCCAGTAGTTCTGAGCCTTTTCACATTAGGATTAACATCACCTAGGGGAGCTTTTCAATCCTGAGTGATGCCTGGACTCTCCGCCCCTCGCATCCCCCCAAAGCCCTGATTCAGTTGATCTGGGGTGGGGCTTGTGTGTCATTCTGCTGACCCTCTCCAGGTCATTCTATCCTGGAACCAGGATGAGGAACCTCTGCACAATTCCCAGAATCAGCCATGTCAAGCTTTCTCCCCACTCGCAGGATCAGAAAAGCTTCGTGACAGGGCACCCGGAATCTTGCAGACTCCGGGACAGCCATGCCTCTGTCACTTCCTCACTGCTGTGTTCATCCTTTAAAAAGGGTAGAATGTCTCAGTGACCACTGAGAAGAGTAAATATGATAACAGCACAGGTGCCTTTCTTTACCTAAAACAGTTCGGGCTCAACAATTGGTAGCTAAAATCACTGTTGTTACTTGCGAGGGGTTGACCAATAAAATCCCAGGTACAAATGGGATTGGGGGTTCCCTGGGACAAACTTCAGTTTCCAAAGATCAGTAGAAGCCATGGCGATGGCAGTAGCTCTTGCTAGAAGAGCAGGAGTAACAGTAGTAATGACCGTCAGTATGAAGTACCTACTAGGTCCCGGTTGTTGTTGTTCAGTCACTCAGTTGTGTCCGACTCTTTGCAACCCCATGGACTACAGCATGCCAGGCTTCCCTCTCCTTCACCAACTCCTGGAGCTTGCTCAAACTCATGTCCATCAAGTCGATGATGCCATCCAACCATCTCATCTTCTGTCATCCCTTCTCCTCCTGCCTTCAATCTTTCCCAGCATCAGGGTCCCAGGGCTCTTGCTAAATAACCCCTTTACTTGGATGATATGAGATCATCTTAACAGCTAGCTTCCTTAAGGAGCTATAACTGTTATTACCACTTGACAGCTGAAGGACTCAATGGAGGTGATTTCCTGAGGCATTCAGGGAGGATGCAGGCTGGGGTTTGAACCCAAGAGTCAGGGAGAAAGCAGATAATAACCAGAGAGGTGCTGCCCTGGATGGTGAGGCATCGTCATCCACGTGCCTTGAACCTTTTAGATCCTGCTAAAGCAGTTCATGGGGTCGCAAAGAGTGGGACACAACTGAGCAACTGAACCAAACGGAACTGAAAGCAAAGGGAGCATCTCCACTCCTTGTCTTCTCAAGAGAATGTAGATCTGCCTTCCAGCTCAGGATCCCTCACTTAGTGCCCTAGAGAGAGCAGGACATCACTTCCCCTCCCTGAGCCTCACTTTCCTCCACTGTCGAATGGGGATAATGAGAGGACCAACCTCACAGACTTACATGGAGGCTTGAAGGTGGTGATGCCTGTAACAGACTCAGAACATGCACACGAGGAGTGCTGGTGAATGGTGGTGATGCTTTTAGCTCTTGCTATGAGCCAGGCACAGCAGTAAGCCCCTAAATGTATTGTTTTCAGTCACTCAGTCATGTCCGACTCTTGCAACCTCACAGACTGCAGAATGCCAGGCTTCCCTGTTCCTCACCGTCTCCTGGAGTTTGGTCAGACTCATGTCCATTGAGTTGATGAGGCCATCCAACCATCTCATCCTCTGTTGTCTCCAGCCCTCAGTTTTTCCTAGCATCAGGGTCTTTTCCAGTGAGCCAGCTCTTTGCATCAGGTGACCAAAGAATTAGAGCTTCAGCTTCAGTCCTTCCAATGAATATTCAGGACTGATTTCTTTAGGATTGACTGGTTTGATCTCCTTGCAATCCAAGCGACTCTCAAGAGTCTTGTCCAGAACCACAGTTCAAAAGCATCAGTTCTTCGGTGCTCAGACTTCTTTATGGTCCAACTCATATCTGTACATGACAACTGGAAAAACCATAGCTTTGACTATATGGACCTTTGTCAGCAAAGTAATGTCTCTGCTTTTTAACATGCCACCTAGGTTTGTCATAGCTTTTCTTCCAAGGGGCAAACATCTTTTAATTTCATGGCTACAATCAACATCCACAGTGATTTTGGAGCCTCCAAAGTAAAGTCTGTCACTGTTTTCATTTTTCCCCATCTATTTGCCATGAAGTGATGGGACCGGATGCCATGAACTTAGTTTTTTGAATGTTGATTTTTAAGCCAGCTTTTTCATTCTCCTCATTCACTTTCATCAAAAGGCTCTTTAGTTCCTCTTCGCTTTCTGCCATAAGGGTGGTGTCATCTGCATATCTGAGGTTATTGATATTTCTCCCAGCAATCTTGATTCCAGCTTGTGCTGCATCCAGCCCAGCTTTTTGCATGAGGTACTCTGCATATATGTTAAATAAGCAACAGTGGTGATGGTTGGTTTAGTTGCTAAGTCGTGTCCAACTTCTGTGACCCCATGGACTGTAGTCCACCAGGATCCTCTGTCCATGGGATTTTCCAGGCAAGAATACTGGAGTGGATTGCCATTTCCTTCTCCAGGGAATCTTCCTGGCCCAGGAATTGAACCCAGGTCTCCTGCATTGCAGGGCAGATTCTAAATAAGCAAGGTGACTATATTTATCCTTGATGTACTCCTTTTCCAGTTTGGAACCAGTCTGTTGTTCCATGTCCAGTTCTAACTGTTGCTTCTTGACCTGCATACAGATTTCTCAGGAGGCAGATCAGGTAGTCTGGTGTTCCCATTTCTTGAAGAATTTTCCACAGTTTGTTGTAATCCACATAGTCAAAAGCTTTGGCATAGTCAATAAAGCAGAAGTAGATGTTTTTCTGGAACTCTCTTGTTTTTTTGATGATCCAACGGATGTTGGCAATTTGATCTCTGGTTCCTCTGCCTTTTCTAAATCTAGCTTGAACATCTGGAAGTTCACAGTTCAGATACTGTTGACTCCTGGCTTGGAAAATTTTGAGCATTAGTTTACTAGCATGTGAGATGAGTGCAATTGTGCAATAGTTTGAGCATTCTCTGGCATTGCCTTTCTTTGGGATTGAAATGAAAAGTGACCTTTTCCAGTCCTGTGGCCACTGCTGAATTTTTCAAAGTTGTTGGCATGTTGAATGTAGCACTTTAACAGCATCCTCTTTTAGGATTTTAAGTAGCTCAGCTGAAATTCCATCACCTCCACTAGCTTTATGCTTCGTAATGCCCAATTGACCTTACACTCCAGGATGTCTTACTCTAGGTGAGTGACCAGACCATCATTGTTATCCAGATCATTATGACATTTCTGTACAGTTATTCTATGTAATCTTGTGCCCTCTTCTTAATCTCTTCTGCTTCTGTTAGGTTCTTACAATTTAGATGTATTATCTAAATGCATTTTCAGAGCAGGGTTGTAGGCTTATCAAGTCCAGCTTACAGATGAAAAAAATGAGACTCGGGAAGGCAAAGTATTGGTGGAGGTAGGATTCACACCTGAACATTTCCTTGACTCTCAGGAAGATGGTCTTATCACCTTTATCTCAGGTTCAGAAACTGAGGCCCAGAAAGGTTAAAAAATATGCCTGGGTTACTCAACTATGAAGCACTTGAGCCTGTGTGTTACTCTGAGGCCCATGAGCTCGCTCCTGGCTCTCTGTCCAGCCTCCAGATCTTGGAGGAGATCCCCCAAGGTCTGCTTCCCAGCTCTTCTCCTGGAAAAAGCCCCCAGGCCAGGCTCCCTCCTCTTATCTCCAATGTGCCTTTTGAAGCTGCCCTAGGAAGCAGTAGTCAGGCTTGTGGTCAACACAGGGCTTTTCTGACACCAAGAGGGTGGTGTTTCTGATTCTCTGAAGTGAGCAGACCCTCATGTCCAGACACCAAAGGAGGATACAATCTCAAGCTGAAATTGACAACTCTGGGGGAAAAAATATCAATGTTTGTTAAGTGGGAAAAGAGGTGATATTGGCTGGGAGAGAAATGTCATTTTCAGGCTGCCAAAAAGAGCATAAACATATAATGTGGAGAGCCGATAAAATCCATAGTCTGATTCTTCTGAGCTGCCTGTTTGAAATAATTTATGAAATTTCATCTGAGAGCCTTGCATGTAGCTCCTAATCTTGATAGAGATGATGTTTTGTTGGCCCAATGAGGCAGTATGCATTGTCAATGCCCAGAACACGTGTCTCCAAACAAAATGTTCAGAAACAGCTTTGTTAATAATCCATGTATCTGACCATCCACTTGTCCATCCATTCATCCACCCACCCAACTCATGAGAAACCTAGCAATCATTATACCGGATAGGAAGGGTTGAAACAAGTGTGCAAAGTGTGATGAGAATTCAAGGAGCAGGGAGGTGGGCTATGTACTGAAGAATAAGACATTTGGAAGAAATAGAGGAAGGGTGTTCTTGATGGAGGGAACAGTATAGGCAAAGGCAAGAAGGTAGTAGAAACAAGATGTGACATTTAGAAAAGTAACAATAGTTCAGTTGGTGTCAACTGGAGCATGTACAATAGGCACCAAAGTGTGAGGTCTCTTGACCCTCAAGGATAAGTAACCATAATAAGAGTAAATGATTATTGAGTTTTATTGTGTGCCAGGCACTATGCCAAGCGTGTTACTTTGGATTTTTTAAATATTTATTTTTATTTATTTATTTGGCTGCACCAGGTCTTGGTTGTGACACTCAGGATCTTTAGATGTAGTACTCAAGATCATTTATAGTTGTGGCATGAAGGATCTTTCAGTTGCAACATGCAAACTCTTAGTTGTGACATGTGGGATCTATAACATGATACTTTGTTATTGAATGCTCAGGGCCACCCTGAGAAGTAAATGATTATTCTTCTCCATCTTATAGATCAGACTCTATTTTAGTCTGTTCTGGCTGCTGTAACACAATGTCACAGACTGGGTGGCTTATAAACAGCAGACATTAATTTCTCACAGTTCCAGAAGCTGAGAAGTCCAAGAACGAGGCATTGGCAGATTCAGTGTCTGGTGAGAGCCCAATTCCAGGTTCATAGATGACTGTCTTATCACTGTAACCTCACGTGATGGAAGGGGTGAGGGACCTCTGGGCACTGGTCCTATTCATGGGGGTTTCACTCTCATGATCTAATCAACTCCCCAAGGCCCCACTTCCAAGTACCGTCACATTGGGGGTTAAGTTTCAACTTATGAATTTTAGGTGGAGGAATACAAATTTTCTCTATAATTCTGTCCAAGAAGTTTTGTTACTTGTCCAGGTTTCCCTGGGTGTGAGCAACAGAAGCACAGCTCAGTTTGAGCAGGAGGCTGGGGTGATCCGATCGGAAAAGATGAAGACATGGAAACAGAATGGTCTGGGTTCTACTCTTGGATAGAAGAAGTAACATCTCCACGTGCTGGCTGCAGGGTTTGAGTTAAACCCTGAACTTCCATTTCCTTGGTGTAAACTTGGGCCAGCTAGACCCATTCAGGCAGTGTGCATGAACTGATGTAGCACAGAGGACCGGATAGGGACTGATATGAGGTCAGGACTCTGGTCCTGAGCTGTGTAGACTGAATGGCCTGGCTGGTCCTCACTGCTCTTATATGCATCCCAGCCCCAGGCCTGGGCATCCCCTCCCACAACCTCCCTATAGCATCTCAAAGCACATGAACCTTGGGTGTCAAGGTGGCCGGGCCTTTGCTTGTCAAGATCCCTGCATCTTTGCCCTCAAAGCTTTGCAGATAGAAACTGGAGTGCCTCTGGGAGTTAAGGAGACCTGGAAGGGCAAGATTACCTGAGTGAATATTGGAAAGGAATTCTCTTCATGCCCTGGAGTTAAGAGTTTAAGGGGAGAAAAGAACCCCAGATGAACCTGAGTGACAGTTCTCACCTATCTTCGAGAAATTGGCATAAACTTACATTTTCTTCCTATACCTTCTAAATTGGTTTCTGGGGAACAACAGGACTTTACATTGAAACAGATTACCAAAGTGAGGCTAGGTGACTAGTGGAAATATTTGTAATAGGATTACATGGAGTTTTCATCTTTCCCATGAAGATGCCACATTGTCATGTGACAGTGCTTCGGGGCACAGAACCTGTGTTTTTAATCTCTCTGGACACTTATTTTCTGTTTTTAAATGATTGAGAGGTAAGGTCACATCCCTGGGGTGACTTGCTTTCTATCTGTGTGAAGCAGGAGAAAGCTATTAACAAAAACGTGAAATAGAATCTTGCTGAGCATAGGTTCCCATTTGCCTCTGTTTCTTTAAAACAACTGCCAAGTTATAGACAAATGGAGGTGTCTGTGGGCCATTTGGTAAAGAACCATGCTTCTTCAGCAGAGAGGAAAGCACAGTTCCCATCTTGGAGACTGGTTTCCCTGGTGATGGTTGCTGCAGAAGCATGGCCCTAGCCAGAGTATCTTATTTTTATTTTACTATTGTGTCTATTTCTGTTTTCTTAGGTCCTCGCTCACTTCATCTCTGTGTGAGTTAGTGCTCTTTGGGGCTGGTGGTACCTGTCCTACCTGCTGGGAAAGCCCTACACCTACAGACCTTTCCCTCCTGCTAATTACTGTGTTGTTGTTCAGTTGCTAAATTGTGTCCAGCTCTTTGCAACTCGTGGACTGCAGCATGCCAGTTCTTCCTGTCCCTCCCTATCTCCAGGAATTTGCCCAAGTTCGTGTCCATTGAATTGATGATACCATCCAACCATCTCATCTAGTCAAGGCTATGGTTTTTCCTGTGGTCATGTATAGATGTGAGAGTTGGACTGTGAAGAAGGCTGAGCGCCAAAGAATTGATGCTTTTGAACTGTGGTGTTGGAGAAGACTCTTGAGAGTCCCTTGGACTGCAAGGAGATCCAACCAGTCCATTCTGAAGGAGATCAGCCCTGGGATTTCTTTGGAAGGAATGATGCTAAAGCGGAAACTCCAGTACTTTGGCCACCTCATGCGAAGAGTTGACTCATTGGAAAAGACTCTGATGCTGGGAGGGATTGGGGGCAGGAGGAGAAGGGGACGACAGAGGATGAGATGGCTGGATGGCATCATGGACTCGATGGACATGAGTCTGAGTGAACTCCGGGAGTTGGTGATGAACAGGGAGGCCTGGCGTGCTGCGATTCATGGGGTCGCAAAGAGTCAGACACGACTGAGCGACTGAACTGAGCTGAACTGAACCATCTCATCCTCTGCTGCCTTCTTCTCCTTTTGCCTTCAGTCATTCCCAGCATCAGGGTCTTTTCCATTGAGTTGGTAGATTGCATCAATTACCTGCAAACCAGGAACTATAGTCAGGATAGGATAGGCTTATGCTGCAGTGACAAAGAACCCTGATATCTCTTTGGCTTACTCAAAGTTTCTCACTCACTTGAATTTGCTATAGGTTGGTCAGTGCTCCAAGGGAGCTGTCTTCCATGCAGTCATTCAGGGACCCAGCAAACTCCAGTCTTGTGACTCTACCCTGTCATCATGGGGCCTCCACATTGATGGTGGTAAAAAGAGGCTGCAGACTCAGCCATAGGCTTCTCTGTACCCCAACCAGAAAGCTCCGGGGGTCTCTTTCCATTGGCCCAGAACCAGTCACGTGGTGCTGCATACCCACAAAGAGACCAAGAAGTGATCTCCAGGGGAGTTGGAAGGGAGCAATAGGGCACTGAACTTGGTGAGCACAGGACCTTTTGTCTTCCATGCAAGAGTTTTCTAATTTAATACCCCCTGACCTGAAAGGTAGTTTCTGCCTTGTCCACCCACATTTTTTATCTTTAGCAACATGCCCAGAGGCTTATAACATAAGAGGTCCAGGCATGGATCCAGAGCCCAGTTCTGCCCAGCTCCCGATTCTGGGCTTTTACCTGCTGGACACGGCTGCCTCCCTGGTGAGTTCTCTCCCTCCACCCTCTTTTCCTATTTCTTCTTCTATTTCTGTTTCTGACTTCTCCCAGTGCACTCCTCCGTCTCTGGATTCTCTGTTTCTCTCAGGGTAATGAAATGGTAGTTCATTTCCCTGCCAGTGTTCATCCCAGTGATTCTGTCCATCCAGCCTGTCTTAACCCCCTCTCAGTGCTGTAGATTTATCTACAAAGCTTCAAGTGCAGAGGACACAGAATTCCTTGCTGTCAGCCTGGCAAAGCCATGGGTTCTAGAAAGTTGAGGAAATCCCTCCCTGGTAAAATTTCTTCCCAGGCTGAGAAATCAGGATTTTGTTTTTCCCCAGACCAGGGCTCCTCTGTAAATGTAGTGAGTGGGAGGGTGAGAATTTTTGTGAACTTCCAGTTTTTTTCTTTTTTAAACAACTTTATTGATTTTGTATCTATCTATCTATCTATCTATATTTAGATAAAATCTATATATATTATCCATACAGTTCAGTGGTTTGTAATTTATTTACAAAGCTGTGAAACTGTCACCAAATCTAATGTTATTGAAGTATAGTTGATTTACAATATTATATTAGTTTCATATGTACAACATTGTTGTTGTTCAGTTGCTAAGTCCTTCCGACTCGGCAAGATATACAACATAGTTATTCAATATTTTGATAGATTACATTTCATGAAATGTTACTATATGATTTTAGAACATCTTATCACCTCACAAAGAAACCCTGTACCCATTAACAGTCAGTCACTAACTCTAGCCCCTGGTAACCAGAGCCTCCAGTTTTCAGACAAAAAAATGAGGTTTTCATTGGAGCATTCCAGAGGCTGGGGGAAATGAAGACAGAGTGCTCTTCGAGGGGAGAGAGAGAGGCTGTGGCCAGTTCTGCAGCTGGCATGACCATACCTGCTTTCCTTCCCCAATTCTGAAGTGAAGTGAAATGAAGTCACTCAGTCGTGTCCTACTCTTTGTGACCCCATAGACTGCAGCCTGCCAGGCTCCTCTGTCCATGGGATTTTCCAGGCAGTAGTACTGGAGTGGATTGCCATTTCCTTCTCCAAGGGATCTTCCCAACCCAGGGCTCGAACCCGGGTCTCCCACATTGTAGACAGACGCTTTACCGTCTGAGCCACCAGGGAAGTCCTTTCCCCAATTCTAGTCACAAAAAAAGGGTTTGTTTTTTTTTAATGGATTCAAGTGCCTCTGCCTGTATGCATGCATATGTGCGCGTGAATATGTGTATTTTGTTTACATGTGAGTGAATTCATGTGTGTATGTGTGCAAGAAGGCAGTAGTATGTGTATATACTTGTGTATATGTGTGTGGGGGCTGTCTTTGCATTTATGGGTACACTTGTGTAGAGTCTACCTATGGATATGTTAGAAGCCAAGTGAGGGGAGAGTTGCAGGGGTGACTGACAGGATCACCTCCCCAAGCAAGGACGGCATTCATTCTCCCTGAAACACAGCACCCAAGGAGCAGAGGTTTCAAGCCAAAGAACCAAAATAAAAAATAAAAGGAAAGGAATTCCTAGAGAAAGGAACCGTGACGTCTAGAAAGGCAGAGCAAGCAGTGGAGAGGGACACAGAGAAAGAGGAGGAGGGAGGAAGAAAGAGGAGGAGGGGGAGGAAGGAGAGCAGAAAAACGGAGAGAGAAGAGGGGAGAGGAGAGAGAGAGAGAGAGAGGAAAAAACATGGCGCTTGCGAGCTGTATGTTAAACATATCCATAGGTAGACTCTACACAAGTGTACCCATAAATGCAGACACCCCCACACACATGTACACAAGTATATACACATACTACTGCCTTCTTGCACACATACACACATGAATTCACTCACATGTAAACAATATACACATATTCATGTGCACATATGCATGCATACAGGCAGAGGCACTTGAACCCATAGAAGCAAAATACACGAACTAACGGGTATGCACAGACATGTCCTTTGGTACAGGGATCCTTTGCTGGCAGCGGATCAGGTAACCTCCCCCTGCTGGCCCTGTCCAAGCCAGTGGTCTGCAAGAAAGGCATTCTAAAGCAATTTGGGATTTACCTCACTCCGGTGCACATTCGTCCAGCTAATTTCATGCCCAGGGGCCACCTGGGAAGGCTCTGGTAGGGTATGGTGTGGGAAATCAGGCAGGGGATGGCAGAAGAGGTAGGAAACTTAGAAACATGTAAATTGTGTGACATGAACTTGGTGTGTGCTTCCCGGTTAGAGTCACGGCATGCCAGGCTCGGGTGGGTCCTTGATGGAGCCTCCCTCCAGTCAGGGGTGGCAGCGGGCAGTACATCCATCTCCACTGTTGTGGAACTTAGCTTGCAGAGAAGCTCCTGGCCTGCATTTACACTGGCCCCAGACTCTCGCGTTCTCCCACATTTGCCTGGCTGAATCCCCAGCGGAGAGCTGTGCCCCTGCACCTGTGACACTGCCCACCCACCCCTGGAGGGGAGTGTTGGCTCAGGGCATGGGTGGATGGGGAATGGTTGAATGTATGAATGAGGGAACAAATGAATGGAAAAACTTGACCTTGACCACACCTGGTTCTCAAAGCAGAGAAGAATGGTTCAAATCTGTCTAACTCCTAGACCTAGTAGTCCAATTTCTGCTGACCCACTCCAGTTTCTTAGAACAAAGGTCAACAGCCATTTTCCGTAATGGGCCAGACAGGAGATATTCCAGCTGTGTCAGTCCCTGTCATAAATACTCAACTCTTCCGCCATGATGCAGAGGTGTCCACACACAATATGGAAACAAAGGGTGTGGCTGTTCGCCGACAAAACATTATTTCACAGAAATTTGAGTTTCATGTGATTTTCACAGGTCACAAAATACCATATCTCTTTTGAATTTTTTAAACTTTTATTTAAGGGTGTTAAAAGTAGCTGTGGGTTTGTCATATATGGTCTTTATTATGTTGAGATATGTTCCCTCTCTGCTCACTTTCTCAGGAGTTTCTAGCACATATGAGTGTTAATTTATTTACTTTGACAGCACCAGGTCTTGCAGCATGCTGCAGGATCTTTTAGTTGAAGCATACCAATACAGGATTCCCTGGTGGCTCAGTGATAAAGAATCCGCCTGCCAGTGCAGGATACACAGATTTGATCCCTGGGTCAGGAAGATCCCCTGGAGAAGGAAATGGCAACCCCACTCCAAAATCCTTGCCTGGGAAATCCCATGGACTGAGGAGCCTGGCAGGCAGTCCATGGGGTCCCAAAGAGTCAGACACAACTTAGTGACTAAGCAACAACAACAATAGGAACTCTTGGTTGTGGTGTGTGGGATCTAATTCCTTGACCAGGAATGGAACCCGGACCACCAGGGAAGTCCCAAATGGATGTTGGAAAAGTAGGAAGATGAAAAGTCCCCTTCCCCACCAACCCCCAGGTTTCTGGTGAGAGGGAGACAAGCATCAGTCTTGTCTCAGGAGCTCAAGAACATTGGTTTTCTCAGCTCTCAGCCTCTGTTCTTTCTATTTCCCGAAGCGGCCAAGTAGCTTAGAGATTGAGAGCAAGATGTATGTGTCAAATAGACCAAGGGGAGAATGCCAGTTCTGCCTCCTCTATCTTAGCTGTGTGAGCTTCGAAAACAACCTCACCAGTCCGAGTCTCAGTTTTCCCATCTGTGAAGTAGGAATGATACCTCCCAAAAAGGGTCAAGGTTAAGAGTAAGACTAAATAAGATCATTCATACAAAACCTTTAGCATAATGCTCACGGGAAGGTTCAGTGAATGGTATTGCTTATTCTTAGGAGGCAGCATGGCTCTGTGGCTGCAAGCCCACAGTTTCGTCTCAGACAGGTCTGGGTTCCAGCTCAGCTTTGCCAGTCGAAGCACAGCCTTGGGAAATTCTATCCCCCTTCTGCTTTTTGGTTTCCCCATCTCTTCCATGACGGACAAGAACCCAACAACTCTAGAAATTTCTACACATATTCTCTTCCCCCTTTTCTCCTCCCCCTCTTCCCTTCCTCCTCCTCCCTCTCTTCCCAAGGGCAGAAAGGACACAACTATGTTATGGGATTATACACACCACTCATCTGTCTGCCCCTTCTCCTTTACCAGCCCCACAGTCACTTTGTCAGACTGAGTGAAGTCAGAGAAGGACAAAAACCATATGATAGCACTTTCATGTGGAATCTTTAAAAAAAGGGTGGGGGGAGGGACAGAGGAGTGTACAAATGAACTTATCCACAAAACAGAAATAGAGTTACAGATGTAGAAAATAAATTTACGGTTACTAGGGGGTAAGTGTGGGGGAGGGATAAATTGGAAGACTGGGATTGACATATACACATTACTATAAGGAGATCAAACCAGCCAATCCTAAAGGAAATCAACCCTTCATTGGAAGGACTGATGCTGCAGCTGAATCTCCAATACTTTGGCCACCTGATGCAAATAACTGACTCATTAGAAAAGACCCTGATATTGGGAAAGATTGAAGGCAAGCGGAGAAGGGGACGACAGAGGATGAGATGGTTGGATGGCATCACCAATTCGATGGATATGAGTTTGAGCAAGCTCCGGGAGTTGTTGATGGACAGGGAAGTCTGGTGTGCTGTAGTCCATAGGGTCACAAAGAGTCAAACATGACTGAGAGACTGGACTGAACTGATACATAAAATAGATAGCTAATGATAACTTGCTGTACAGCATAGGAACTCTACTCAATACTCTAGTAGTTTATATGGGAAAAGAATCTTAAAAGGAGTGTATGTATGTATTATTATGACGTTCACTTTCCCATGCACGTGAAACTAACACAACACTGTAAACCAACTAGACGCAGATGGAATTTTTTAGAATATCAAATATCAAATAGTCAAGTTCATCTTCTTCATTAGGGATGCAGTTTTTTCAGAGGGAAGGAGATCCACTGGGACTTTCATGTAAGGGTCAATCACTGGCCGTGTGCCCTGACTGGGCTGTAAACCCTGTGCAGAAGATGGGGAGCAGGAAACCGCTTTCTGCCCTGAGAGTCACAGCCAGGGAGCCTTCCAGGCGAGGCTGGGCTCCCAGGAAGAAGAATTTGGTTCCCGCTCTGCTTTCTCATTTCAGTCTGTCACTAGTTCAATATTTTCCAAACCGTCTATAGCATAAACATGTGTCAAGTCTGACTCAAAGTTGCTTTTTTCTCAGTTTACAAAAGTAATACATGTTTATTGGAGAAAAATTAGGAAAGAGAGATAAGCAGGGAGAAAAAATGTCTTGCAAAGCTTCTGATCCCACGACCCGGGACTAGGCCTGCTAACACCCTGGAGTCTATCTTCTCTGTGAGTTTTAATGCATATGAATTAGGTGGTGTATGTATACACTTTAAAAACAGTCATTCAGTTGACTGTTCAGTTTACAAAAATGTGGTTCTGGTCAGGGGCAACAGTAACATATCCAGTTGAGTTTTGATATCCAGCCCCGGAGGGAAGGACCTGGGTCGGTCCAGTCTTTTCATGCCACAGAGAGCCTTGGGCAGGAACGAGACCTGAAGCTTCCTTGCTGAGTGGGTCTGGTTTGGCACATAGTCAGTTTCATGTGCTGAGCTGGTAAGGAAGACCTGCTTTGGCCCAGAGCACGGCTCTCCCAGGTCCCACAGGCGATGGGAAGAAGGAAAGTGGTTGGAGTCCCTCATTTCTTTGTTCATCCATTCACCCATTCTAGAAGCACTTCCTGAGCTCCTCCCCCAGACCTGGCCCATGTGTATTGCCCACTGGACTTGGCTTGCATGGATGCATCCAGAAGCTCTCCAGATCCTCTCCCACGGTCTAGCTCCCTGCAGCCTGCCTTGCCTGTTTTTGGGTGGCAGCTGGGAGTTCCCAAACAGAAGCAACAGAGTGGGTGATGAGGCCAAACATGGGCTGACCCTGAACTGAAAGGGTGGAAGGAGAGGCCTAGAGTTGGGAAGGGAGGGAGAGTCTCAGCTCAGTGCATAAACAAGGGTTTCTAAGGTCAGGTCCTTTGAGCTGGGCTCTGCCAGTTCCTGCTCTGTGAAACTATCCTTTTCCCAGGGGATCTTAAGAAATCCTGGAAAGATGATTTGAGACTTGGACTCGGGTCCTGACCCCATTGCCCGCTGACTGTGGGTCCCTGGGCAGGTTACTTAACCTTCCTGCACATGAATTTTTCCATTTGTAACATAGAGCCTCCCCTCCGGTGCAGGCTGGCATGACAGGGTCTCGGCTCAGTGCCTTGTAGAGAGACCGCCATCAACTCCAGGCAGCTAAGTGCACGTAGAGATCACATTCCTACTCACACGGATAACCAACCCTTTTCCGGAATCATCTCTCCTCACAGTTCACAAAGCACTCTGAGTTCCAAAGATTTCAGGTAACTTGCCCAAGACCACACAGCTAAAAAGGGACAGGCTGACTCACTGCCTCGGCTTCCTCATCTATACAAAGGGAATAACCAGATCTATTTTGCCAAGTTATTAGAAGCATTCAGTGTGATGATACCTGGGAACCTTTGGGCTCTGTCTCGGTCCCCAGGGAAGCCTTAGGTAGATGGTCGTCTTCCTAAACATGATGAGGCCTGCCCTCCTTGGAGAGATTAAATCGGGGTCATTTGGTTGGATGTTGCCAGAAGTCACTCCACAGTCCTTGCCCTGAAACAACAGAACAGGATGTGGTTGGAAGGACTCCCTGCTGCTCACCCTGGCTACCTGTTCAAAGAGGCACCCTCCCCATGCTCATGGTCTGCCTGACCACACACGTGCTTCCTCGTTGCCCTCATCATCACCTACAATTATTCTGTGTGCCTGTCATGTCTCCCCCACTAGAATGTCAGCTCCATCACCAAGGAAATGATCCTTTTTATCTTGTCACTGCACATACCTGGCCTGTGTGTGTGTGTGTGTGTGCGTGCTCAGTCATGTCTGACTCTTTACAACCCCATGGACTGTAGCTTGCCAGGCTCCTCTGTCCATGGGATTTCCCAGGCAAGAATACTGGAGTGGGTTGCCATTTCCAGGGGATCTTCCTGGCCTAGGGATCGAACCCGTGTCTCCTGCATTGCAGGCAGATTCTTTATTCACTGAGCGACCTGGAAAGCACCTCCCTGTTAATACCTAATTGGCAGGAGGGGAAAGTTGTCAGGCCTAAGGATTAAATGAGCCCAAATTTCCCAGAAGTTAGGACAGGTACCACCAGCCCCAGATAATGTTGAACCACTAGTGGGATCATGATTTTCTTCTTAATTCTCTCTCTATCCTTCTGGTGACATTTAGGAGAAACTTTTCATTCAGTTCTGGTATTTAATACCTTCCTAAGTACTCTTGCCTGGAAAATCCATGGATGGAGAAGCCTGGTAGGCTGCAGTCCATGGGGCCGCGAAGAGTTGGACATGACTGAGTGACTTCACTTTCACTTTTCACTTTCATGCATTGGAGAAGGAAATGGCAACCCACTCCAGTGTTCTTGCCTGGAGAATCCTAGGGATGGTGGAGCCTGGTGGGCTGCTGTCTATGGGATCGCATAGAATCAGACACTACTGAAGTGACTTAGCAGCAGCAGCAGCAGCAACCCTTACTTGCTGAACATTTAAACAAAAAGAGGAGGCCTTAAGCTTCAACCATTTGGCAGGCCATGATGCCAAGCAAGGGTTTAATTTTGGTTTTTAGTGGGTTTGTTTTCATTGTATGTCTATTTTTACACTTATTTGGGGCTAGAAATTCTGAGTTTCCTTCTGATAATGATAAAAGGTAATGATACATTTTCTTCCTAAAATACACTTATTTTTCAGAGGCAGTGCATCTAAAGGAAAACTATTAGCAAGTGATAAATAATATGAGCTGGCCAATCTGGCAAAAAATCTTTAGGTGGTTTTGGAATGATTGCAGTGTGGGAGGTACCAAGTGAAATCCTCACTGAACTTTAGGTGATGCTGAGAAAAGATACTGTAGAGTCCAGGAGGAACGTTCTTTGGATGCCTTTCAATTAAAGTCAGAAGAACAGGTCTTGGGCAGTGGCTGGACCACACAGTGGGATGACAGGCAAAGGAAGCAGCCAGAAGTTTTTGTAGTGAACTAGAGGCCCAACCCTCCCCAGCTGGATGCCGGTGCCCCTGGAACACTCCCTCCCTCAGAAGACACAGACCAGGGAGGACGGAATGTCACAGTCAGCGGCTGGGGCACCCCTTAAAATGTACAGAACCCCTATCTCAGTTCTTCTAGGGCCCAGAGGAATTCAACACTTGGCCTTTCTGGATTTAGCAAAAATGGAGAGAGGAATCCAGTGAAGTAGAGATTATAAGCTTCTTTTTCCTTCCCACTTCTCCAAGCATGGCAGGGTATCAAAGGCTGGGTGGCGCTGGGGGTGGTGCATTTGCAAAAATAAAGAAAAAGTGCTGAAGCCCTGCTTTCAAGCACTGCTAGTTTCTGCTCTGCATATTCCGAGGCCTTGAGGGTCCCTGTCATCTTTCTTGTCTGGCTGGGACGTGAGCCTTCCCCAGCCAGCCCCTCACTTAATGGAACTCTATAACTCTTCATTTCCTGGACGCATGTCGGGTTAAACAGGTGGCACACAGCTGGCATTTCTCACTCGCTTTCTGGCATTTCCCATTTTTATGGGAAGCTAACCTGGCTTTTTTTTATTATAAAGCCCCAGAGTTCCAAGGTTTAATATCCTCGGTGTTAGATTCACAAAGTACTTGGAAGTTTGAGATTGCCTGCGGCTGGAATTTGATGGAGCAGCAACTTGTCACTGGGTGTGTGATTTATTTGCTCAAGGGAAGGGGAAAGCGCAGAGGGCAATTAAGTGGATTTTGAGTTTTGAGAGATCGGGGATGCTGAGAAGTAAGTGAGGAGGAGGAGCAGCTGAGGGGTTGTAAATCCCTTCTGACAGAACCCAGTGTTTTTAAAATAATAGCTGACTTTTAAACCAGCTAAAAATCAGGCAGAGCTGAGGACGGTTCCCACCCAGCTGTTTCTTTTGTCTGGAGGATCAGCCCTTGGGGAAGGCAGATACCTCTAAGATGCTCTCTAGAGTCTGGCCATATGGCCTGGGCTGTGCGATCGAGCATACTGCATTGGTCCTGCCTCAGGGCCTTTGCACCTGCTGGCCCCTTAGCCTGAAGGCCTTGTCTCCCAGATTTCCAGGCAGCCGGCTTATTTCTTTTGTCTCAGCATGCCATTGCCTGGAGCAGCTTTTCCTGAGAGTCCTAGCCCAGAAGGTTCCCAGCTCCTCCGCTTTTTTCCCAATAAGTCCACTCATTCTGTTCATAGTACCCATTCCTCTCCCGACAGTTCATCAGTTTGCTGGCTTACGTGTTTATCACCGAAATTCTCCTCATCCCGGCAGGCCCAGATGAAGATGGGCCCGCCTCACTCACTGTATCTATTATACCTAGAACAGTACCAGGCCCACATGGCACTCACTAAAGGGACTGTGATTGTGAACTTAATGATCTCTGGGGCTCAGGAAAACAAGATTGGCTTGAAAGGCAGGTCTCAAAGTGGGGTCCCCAGACCACCTGCGCTATTAATAGCGTCACCTGGGAACTTGTCAGAAAAGCACATTCTCAGGGCTCCCCCTGGACTCCCAGAATCGGAATCTTTTGTGGGTGGGAACAGCCATCTTTGTTTTCCCAAGCCGTTCCAGGGGAATTCTCACGCATGCTCAAGTTTGTCGGCCACTGCCCCAGTGCTTAAATACCTGTGAGGTCCAGGCAGGTGGTGTCACTGCAAGAAGTGGACAAGGTGTGGCAGAGGAGACGCTACGCGCCCTGTTGAGGGACATTCGAATGCAAGACCGAGCCTGCCCAAAAGTCTAACACCCCTTCCTTCCTAAAAGGACCAATTGTTACTTTCATCCGGAGCCCCTTAGAACTCCCAAAAAAAGCCCACAAGCAAAATAAGCCAAGAAAAGTAAAGTTACAGGCCCCTGAGAAGGTGTTTTTGTTTGGTTGGATGTGATGTGGATGCTCTGGTGGGGATCCCACACCCAGGAACCCTGGAAGAGGAGGCCTGGCCATAGGAGGCACCCGTAGCATCGCATCTCTCCATCCTTCAGAAGCTTTTGTATGTTGGGAGGACAGCGACAGCCAGGTAGGCTAGACCCTCCCTTCGTGGTGTGTACAATCCAGAGGGAGAGACAGCCCGTAATCAAAGACTCCAGCTGGCCCATGTGGAATGGCAACCACAACAAGGGCTGCAAAGATGGAGTGCCCGGTGCCACAGGGGCCGACGGGAGGAGGGGCCGAGCTGGGGAGGCGTCTGAGGCCAGATGGGGAGAGCATCGCAGGCCGAAAAGATGAGCTGGTGGGCAGTGGCCCTGAGCTAGGCCACTGTGGCTGGAGCTCCATGAGCAAAGGGGTGAGCTGTCTGCTGGGGCCAGACTCTGCAGGACCTTTGGATGATGGAGGAGTCAGGTCTGTGTCCACTGCTGGGCAGTGGGGAGCCATTGTAGTGGGGGGGTGACCTGGTCAGCCTTGCATTTTGAAGCTGCCACTCAAAAGTGCTGGATGGAAAATGAATTGGGAGAGGCAGAGTGGCCATGAGGGGCTGCATAGCCATCCAGACAGGAGAGTGTTATTATTAGAGGTAATATTAGGATAGTATTAGACATAATAATATTAGAAATAATATTAATATTATTAGGCATGATGTGAGCCATGTTCAAGGAGTACATATTCTGGCAAGTCGCTGGGCTGAGCACTGTACTTCCATGATCCCATTTCCCCCTCATACCCTATCTGCAACGCTACTTATTACCCCTGAGTAAGTCAGTTGCTGCAGTAAGATTACCATGAACTCAGTGGCTTGGAACAACAAAAACATATAGCTCTGAAGGTTAGAAGTCCAAAATGGGTCTCACAGGGTTACAGTCAGGGCTTGGACAGAGCTGCATTCTGTTCGGGGAGGGGGTCCTTGGGGAGAACCCACCCCTTGCTTTTTCCAGCTTCTCTTGGCTCCTGCATCCCTTGGCTTGCAGCCCCTTTTCCATCCCCACAGCCAGCAAAGACTGGTTGAGTCCTTCTCACGTCACATCACTCAGCCTCCTCTACCGTCCTCTGATCTCCCTCTGCCTCCCCTTTGCCTCCTGGTTCACTTGCCACCTTCCCTCACTCAACTCTTGCCTTCCTTTTACAAGGACCCTTGTGATGACATGTTGGGCCCACCCTGATCCTCCAGAGTAGTCTCCCCGCCTCAAGAACCTTAATTTAATCACAGCTACAGAATCCCTTTTGTGCGTAAATATTCTTTCTGCACACAAGCTCCGTAGTGTCTGACTCTGCGACTCCATGGACTGTAGTCTGCCAGGCTCCTCTGTCCGTGGAATTTTCCAGGCAGGAATACTGGAGTGGGTTGCCATTTCCTTCCCCAGGGGATCTTGACCCAGGGATCTAACCCCTGTCACCTGCATCTGCCATGTCTCCTGCATTGGCAGGGGGATTCTTTACCACTGCGCCACCAGGGAAGCCTGTGGATATCTTTGGAGGACTGTTACTGAGTTGACCACTGTTACTGACGGGAACACAGGTGAGCCACAGTGAGTTCCCAAGGCGTTTGGCCTCAGAGGGCGCAGAGTTGGGCTGGGAGCCGGTCTGTCAGTCTTCAGAGGAGGTTGCCCCCCGCCCCCACTCCCCACCATTCACACTGGCCTGGCTCCCTGGCTTTGATGGTGAGGAGTTTGTGGGAGAGAAAGGAAACAGCTGCTACGGCGTTCAGATTTCTTTCCCAGCCACTGATTTGGCAAAATGAGCCAGTTTGAACAGAGGCCCTTGGAGAGAAACCCACTAGATGGTTTTATCTGATCGGTTTTGACAAAAAGCCTCTTTTAGGACACTTTACAATAAAAATCTTACACTTGCCGCACCAAAGGTTTACTGTGTCACCTGGGATGTGAGATCAAAGACAGCCTTCTATGAGCTGCCTGGGGCCAGGGCTGGGAGGGACGGTGACCTGTAGATAAGATGGTCCATGCTCCTCTTCTCGGAAGAACACGATCTTTGTTGCAGAGAGAGATGCTGTGTGTACACTAGCTCTTGAGCCTACGCCCCAGAAGCTAGAGAGGTTCTAAATATATCTGTAAGCCACCAAAACACCTTCTCTTGACCTTCAGACTAACTCTGCTACCGAGGGCAGTGGACGTCATTAATCTTCCTTGCTATCAGTGATGTTCGTAGCGATATTACAGCCACCATTTACTGAGGGCCTATGATGTGTTGGAGTCTGAAAAAAATTGTTAAGACTCAAAAGATGGGAGTTCAGAACATAAACCCTGGAGCCAGCCTGCTTGGGTTCAAATCCCAGGTCGGCTTCACCTCCCTGAGCCTCCTCTGTAGAAATGGGGCTGATTCCGAACTCGGTGAAGTCGAAGGTGCCGCCGACTAGAACGCGTGCTGTTTCTTCCATGTACTCCAGAGAAAGGCAGTGCCCGTGAAACTGTCACCTGTCCATGAATGCAAAACACATTCTGATTTCAAAGATGCTCATTACAATGTGAGGAAATGCCCATTGAAGTCAGTGAAACACCAAGAGAGCACCCACCTCCTGGGTTCTTAGGCTTAGACCGGCGTTGGGCACATAGAAAGGGCTCGGCCTGTGTTAGCTGGTATTGTTACTATTGTCCCCATTTTACACACAAGGAAGCCGAGTTTGAAGTCAGTTCCCAAGGTCACCCAACAAGCAGTAAAGGGTAGAGTTGGAATTTGGATTCCCTCAACCCTGTGTCTCTTTCCTGGCCCCCGAATCGTGTCCAGCACCTGGGCACCCGCACCGTGGATGCCGTGGCTGTGTGTCCCTGACACAGGTCGTCTGCCCCTCTGGATGTCTGCATCCTCACCTGTAAGAGGTGGGTGACAACGTGGACCCTCCAGGGCTGCTGCGAGGATGCTGGGGGCGAGATAGGTCCCACACGTGCTCAGAAAACCATCCTGACCTCCCTTCCCTTCTGCACCGCACATCCGCAAGTGGCTTTTAGGGCACTGGCATTAGCCACAGAAACTCCACGCTCGAGCGGTTGCCGCAGATACTTGGACCGACCTGCCTGGACTGTTGGAGCCTCAGCCACTCATGTGCCTGCCCAGTGCCTGTTCCTGCTCAGAGCTCAGCCCTCACCCTACACCTCCTCTCACTCAGCCACTTATACACACCTGAACAGGCACCGCCGTGCACCCCTCCTTTCCCCTGCAGGTACTGTCCCTCTGGACTCTGTGAAGCATTTAGAAACAGATACCAGGGATGTCGATATTGCCTGAGATTTTGTTTCAACACCATGTGTTAATGGTTCATCCTTTCCTCACTGATTTTTTAAAATTTATTTTTAATTGGAGAATAATTGCTTTACAATGTTGTGTTGGTCTCTGCCATACATCAACATGAATCAGCCATAGGTATCCATATGTCCCCTCCTTCTTGACTCTCTCTCCCTCCCACCTCCTGCCCTATCCTGCCCCTCTTTGTTGTCACAGAGTACCTGATTTGACCTCCCTGTGTCATACAGCAAATTCCTACTGGCTGTCTGTTTTATATATGGTTATGTGTATGTTTCCATACTACTCTCTCAATTCATCCCACCCTCTCCTTCCCCCACTGTATCCAGCAGTCTGTTTTCTATGTCTGTGTTTCCATTGCTGCCCTGCAGATAGGTTCATCAGTACCATCTTCTTAGATTCCATATAAATGTGTTAATATACGACATTTGTTCATCTATTTCTGACTTACTTCACTCTTATAGTAGGCTATAGGTTCATCTACCTCATTAGAAGTGATTCAAATGTGTTCTTTTCCTGGCTGAGTAATATTCCATTGTATGTATGTACCGCAACTTCTTATCCATTCACCTTTGATAGACATCTGGGTTGCTTCCATGCATGTCTTAACTATTGTAAATAGTGCTGCAGTGAACATTGGGGTACATGTGTCTCTTTCAGTTTTGGTTTTCTTGGGGGTATATGCCCAGTAATCATGGATTTTTTTTTTAAGTATATTTTTTTTGGAAGGATAATGTATCTACCACAGTGTTCATATCCTAAGAGCACAGCTTGATGAATTTTCACTAAACACACATCCATATAACCAACATCCACATCAAAATATAGAGCATCACCTGCCCCCAGCACCCCTCACGCCCTTTCCAGCCTCCCCACAAAAGGTCACCACTGTGCTAACTTGTAGCACATAAACAAGTTTTGTCTGCTTTTGGACTTCATATAAATGGAATCATTCAGTGTTTGTGTGGCTTCTTTTGCTCAGCATTTGTTTAGAACTTCATGCCTTTTGCAGTTAGCAATAATTTGCTTATTAATAATCCAGTATGAATTTATTTTGTTACATGGATATATCATCATTTTTCTGTTGGTGGACATGTGGGTAGGTTCCAGTTTGGGGCTAATATGAATGGATTGCTATTAACATTCTAGAATATTCTGGTACATTCTGGTACATGTCTGTAGGTCAATATGAGTATGCATGCCTGCTGGGTACATGCTTAGGGAAGGAATTGCTGGTCCTGGCTTATTTGTATATTTCACTTTAGTGGACGTGCCAAGCTGTGATCTTACCAACTGATATCCTACCAGCCCATGTGTGTGAATGTGTGTGTGTGTGTGTGTGTGTGTGTGTGTGTGTGTGTGTGTATGTGGGCTCCGGATGCCATAGGTGGTGTGTGTGTGTGTCCACGGGGCTCCAGATGCCCTAAGGTGGAAAGAGAAGCACAGACTTCAGCAGCTGCTGCTGGAAAGGAGGATGTGAGCAGGGGAAAGGAGACAGGCATGGACATTTGGACCCTGCAACTTCTACACAATCACCCTGAGAGTCTAGGAATCTCGGAGCCTATTGCAATTGTTCACTGTGCTGTCTACAGTGGGGACGTAAAATATTTCTTCTGGGCTCTGGCGGGTAATCAGCGTAGGTGACTATTCCGGAACAGCGTCTCTGGGTGAGGGAATCCACCCACAGTCTCTACCATCCTGAATACTTAAATGTCACTTTGGTCTAATTGGCTATGCAGCCCACTCCCCCCTCCTCCAGCAGCCATAGCAAACGCACTACCTGAGCCAGCAAGAGGGGACAACCCTGAGTCACCGTGGCTGTCACCCGCCGACAAACTGCACAACCCTGGACAGGAGAATCAGCCTCTCTGTGAGTCAGCTACCCTGGGAATCTCACCTTAAGCAGGTGAAGAAACCAACCTTAGTCGAAGATCATGAGTGATTACAGGTAGCATGATGAACAAGTGGATAGATGGGTAGATAATATGTGGACAGACCAATGCGATGTGTGTATAAATATATAATTCTTATATATATTTGCGCACAAGTATGTGTGTGTGTGTTCACCGTTTTATTGATCATTTACCACCTCTCATAATAGCCAGCATTTCAGGAATAGTGACTGTATTGGGCATGGAGACTTGCCTATACCCTGACACACCCGATTTCATGTGCTTCTCCTAAGAAACCTGATAAAAGCAAAATCTGTATTGACCCCATTTAACAGATAATGAAACTGAGGCTCAGAGAGGTTAACTCTCCTGCCCAGGGTCACAGCCACTGACAGACAAACCACGGTTCCAACCCAATCTGACACTAGGCCCCTGTTCTAACCACTGTGGACACCAGTGAGAGAGATCTTTCTCTTATGCAGTCCTCACACTAATTCTGTGGCTAGGTCTCGTTAGTTCCTTCGAGAGATGAGGAACCTGAGGCCCAGAGAGGTTAGGTAGCCCACTGAAAGACACAAAGATGCACAGTGGGTGAAGAGCAGAGCCCTTCTGACACCAACGTTCTGGCTATAACCACATGATCTCCGCTGATTCTAGCCCACAGCAGGGCTTGGAAACTACTAAAGGAATGAACAGGATGCAAGAACATTTTAGCAGTCAAGTCACAGATTAAAAGAAACGTTCATGCCATCATTTTGACACAGAAAAGGAACGTTCCTAGTGTCCTTCCTTCTTCTTTCAGCCAGTAGTGGATACAGTGAGCGAGATGTGGTCCTAGGGACGGGATGCCTTGGTGAATCTAGAACTCATTCCTTCTCTCGTTCATTTGGTGACTGTTCATCGAGTGCGTGGTCTGTGTGCCCCAGGCATCGTGCTCATTGCAGAGGAAATGGTTGGACAAACATGCCGGCGATTAAATGAGGTGTTACTGTTACTGTATAATGTCCTTTTTCATCTTGTCATTCATCTGGAACCGCTGGTCCTCAAAATGAACTCAATGAGGCTGAAAATAGTTTGAAAATCCTCTGTCCAGACAGGCATCTGATTTGGGGGAGTGTTACTGGTGTTTACACACCCCTGTTCAAAGGCTTGAATACATCATTCACTTAGTACACATCAGCGACGGCTTTGCTGATCTTTCATCACTGTCCCCACACACCAGTGGCTCCTGGCAAGTGATGGCAGCTGGGATGAGGGGCCAGCAGAGTGCCATCTGAGTGCTGCCTGTGGACTGCCACACACAAGTTACCGGTTTCGAGCAGATTTTCACCTGTGAGAGCCTGGGTTAGACAGTGCGTGGCATTCCTGCTTCTGGGCTAGGCTAGACTCTGAAGGTATCCTTGGATGCCGAGGGGGCCAGGGGGAAGCTGGTGAAGATCCTGAAGAACCCCAAAGGACTTGCTCCCAGACCCGCATCCCAGAACCAGAATCAAGGTCCAGTAGCAGGCTTAACATCTCGGGGGCATAATAGTGGCGTGTCCACACACGCCCCACTCTCTATGTGTCACTTTTCGTGTGTGTGCCGCACAGCTTGCAAGATCTTTGTTCCCCAACCAGGGATCAAACCTGGGCCCTGGCAGTGAAAGAGCCAAGTCCTAACCACTGGACCACTTGAGAATTCCCTCTGTGTGTCGCTTTTAATAGCTGTTGTGGGTGGCCCTTATCTTAACAACTGCCAACCATTAATTTCGTTCTTTTGCTTTCCAGCCTCTGTAAGGGCCGGACACTCTATTCTGTGGTGAGAGACGCCAAGATCGTCTTGGATGTCAACAAAACAAGACAGATTGCCCAAGAAATTGTGAAGGTACCGTAGGGTCTGGGGCCTCCTCCCTGAACCTCAGAAAGACCTGGCCCCATCCTGAGACTAATGGTGTGGCTTCAGACCAACAGTTTGGGCTTAAAAGAAATTAAACTTGACCGAATGACACCGGGCTGTGTGTGTATAACAATTGCTAAAACAGCCATTAGAGACGGTCAACCAATGTTTGGTTTCCTTCTGGTGTCCTGTCATCAGGATAACTGGGTGTGTGCAGGGACCAGGGGGCTCTTCTCATTACTAGAATTCCTTACCCCCCGAATCCTTGAATTCCCATGAGTGTAAACCATCTCTCTCCATAGCTGCTGGGGAACTATCAAATTGTTGGGTGTTGTTTGGGATTAGAACAAACAAGAACATGCTGTGTTTTCTGGTGGGTACCTCGTGACTCCGTAGTATTCAGGTTTTTATTCTCCATTGGATGTGTTAGGACTGAACTTCAAAAAAGAAATAAAACTGTGACTGCTCATTAAGGCGAAAATAGAAATCTAGGTATTTCACCCTTGAGCCTGACCTCCCATAAGCCCTTCTCCATGTTCTTGATGATCGCCTCATGATACGTCTCTTGAGGAACACAAGTGAATTTCTGCAGTGGTGTGGAATAAGATCTAAGGGGTTCCTTTCTCTTGAGGGCCCTCTTTTCAGATTTGGCCCTGCTCCTTTCCCTCGGGGGAGATCTTCCCTTGCTTCTTTTTCAGGAAGCAGAAGCACTTAGATGGAGATGGTTTTGCTATGATCTGAGGCTGGTGGCAGATTTCTGCCTTGGGGACCCTGCCTGTTCCCACTTGCCGTGCCTTCTCCACCCTACTTGCAAGCCTGGGTGTTTGGGCCCCAGGTCTGCAGCTGTTCAGCATGTGTGGTCTCAATGGAAAGGCAGGGCGTGTGAACCGTGAGCCCAGGCCAGGCTACAGTGAGCACAGAGGTGTGCTTGTCTCCTGCAGGGCATGGGCTATCTCCACGCCAAGGGGATCCTTCACAAGGACCTCAAGTCCAAGAATGTCTTCTACGACAACGGCAAAGTGGTGATCACAGACTTTGGGCTCTTCAGCATTTCCGGAGTGCTGCAGGCTGGCAGGTGAGCGCTGGTTGGAGGGGCCCCGAGGGGTTCTCGAGAGGTGATGGTCAGGGGATGGGAAGTCACCCACATGGCTTTAGTGACCTAGACATGATGCTGGACCTGAGATCGTTTAGCCGAGGGGCGAGGCTGCTATGCCTGTGGTGCAATGCTGGTGCCCAGGTCAGGCTCCGAGTCCCATGGGGCCTCTCTTGGAAGTGGTGCCTTTGAATGGGCACAGAGCTTCCTTCAGTCCTGCAACGCCCTTGCCCTTGAATTTCACCCGCGGACTCTTTTCTTCCTCCAAGCATGCACATGGAAGTTGGACTCACCCAACACCCTTGCTCAGTTTTCATATGAATTCCTTCG
This sequence comes from Budorcas taxicolor, assembly GCF_023091745.1. Taxonomy (NCBI): domain Eukaryota; kingdom Metazoa; phylum Chordata; class Mammalia; order Artiodactyla; family Bovidae; genus Budorcas; species Budorcas taxicolor. The sequence goes on from NC_068926.1 coordinate 57,728,219, forward strand.
TTTCAGTGCAGCTGGAGTGTAGTTGAGAGCAAGAGATTTAAGGTCAGACCCGCCCAGGGCCTAGCGTGGCTTGGCCACTCATTAACTGTGCCTTCACGTTCCTGCAAGAAAAATGATGGGTATGATGATGCCTACCTTAGTGTCTTTATGGGGGTAGAATAAGAGCACACAGCGAGCATCCAGCACAGCGCCTGGAGCACATCAAGCAGACAAACAATAGCCACTGCGGAGCTGCTCTAATTGGTATGAATTTGCATATACCTCCCCAGTTTCACCCAGGAGGATCATTAACTATTGTTAAGCAATTAAAGCTCAGCCACCACTCACCCTGGAGCAAGCTGCCTTGAGCTGACCAGTGAAGAAACAGCCGGGATCTCAATTAAACAGCCCATAATTCCGAAGGTCTGCCCTTTGTAACTTTTAATTTGGAGAGTTGTGCTCGCGCGCACGCACACACACACACACACACACACACACACACGCACTTTAAACCCAGTGTGTTTTCTCTAATCACGCCTCTATAACAAATGGTGTGCCTCTCCAGAAAGACAGCTTTGCACCCCCCTCCAGGCTTCTCTACTTGTACTCCTGTTTCAGCTGATTCGGGGAATCTCTGATCTCTTCGAGGTATGCCCCAGGAGCCCCAATACTCCTCCCAGCACAGTGAATTTTCTCCATGCTCTATAATACTTTGAATCTTGGTCAGACCATCTGAAATTTGGCAAAACCTGATCTTGCTGTTCTTTGCGATGCAGTAACAATCAGAAGCTTAAGGGTTTGTTTGTTTTCAGATTATTACTTCACCCAAAGAGATTCATCTTCCAGGATGAGCTATAGTCCCTAAGATAAGAAAATAAGGAGACAGGAAATTAATAGATAGATGAAGAGGGTCATCAAGGCAGAACCTAAGAAGCCAGGAACTCACTGAGGTTCCAGTTTCCTGGTTGGGGAATAGCTGTTTCCATCACCCCAAGGCCAAGGGCAGAGAAAGCAGTTGGTGACGTCATTATGAACCTAAGTACTTTGTGTCAAGACATGAAGAGGCTCAGCAAGTGTCTTTTTTAACCTAGTTCAAGGCTCTTTAAAAAAAAAAACATCGGATTCTTCCCTCCTGGTGGCAGGTCCACACTCATCCTCCTGGCCAGTGGCTTTTCCCCCAAGCGGGGGAAAGTGGGACAGGGCCTCTGCTTTTTTTCCCATTAGAGTCATGGTTTTCTGAAGCCATAGAAGAAAAAGCACAGGGAAATGGAATGACCTTCAGCTTATTCATGGAGGCCCCATGTCAACCAGGAAGAGAAGTCAAATCAAGGGCAAGATGGCTTCTGGCCTTGTCCCCCAGATAGCACCCCGCCCCAACCGTGCCCCAGTCTGGTTGTCAATGCAAACCCAGTTAGTGTCACAGGATGCCAGGGAACCCTCAGTAACACCTCCCCACCAGAGACCCACATCACCTGGCTACCCAGGAGGAGCCATCAGTGACTTCCTGTGCTTTTTTTCTGTTGCTGGGACAGTAGGGCTCAATTCAGAATTTTGCTCCCAAATGGTGCCATGGAATCTTATAGGACTGTGGTTAGGAGTCTAGTTGCTGGAGTTTTAAAGACTAGCAATCAAACAGATCTTAGTTCTTTCACTTTTTATCTCCGTGGCTTTGCGTGGGTCACTTAAGCTTTTTGGGCTTCCCAGGTGGTTCAGTGGTAAGGAATCTGCCTGCCAGTACCAGAGACATGGCTTTGATCCCTGGGTGGGGAAGATCCCCTGGAGAAGGAAATGGCAACCCACTCCAGTATTCTTGCCTGGAGAATCCCATGGACAAACTTGCCTGGAGGGCTACAGTCTATGGGGTCACCAAGAGTCGGATACAATTTAGCAGCTGAGCACACACACACACTTAAACATTTTTAAGGCTATTTCCTCACCCATAGAACAGCAGTGATCCCCAGTTGATTATGGGCACCTGAGAATTAAATGGGCTGGAACTCCTGGTATACAGCAGGCACTCAGCAGGAGCTACTTGCCTTCCTGCCCTTCCCTCAGTTAGACCTTGGGGGCATCCACAGTGCTCCGTGCCCAGAAAGGGGAGATCAACTGGGCCTGGGGCAAGGGTGAGTCACAGTAACAGTGAGCACATTCTGGACATCCAGACAGACGCCAGGGCTTCCCTGAGCCCATCCTTAGCATTGCCTTGTCGACAGCTGTTCTGCCATCATCCAGAAAAGGTGTCATTTAAGATGCCAGTGCTATCATGCCAGCTGCCTATAGTGATAGCCATAATGAAGACAATTTGGGTTGGTCACTGATAGGCCCATCACCAAGGGAACAGGACATCCCAGGGTGTCTGTGCCAGGCCTGGGTCCCAGCCCCCTGCCAGGCATGTGCCTACATCCACCCCAGGATGATGGTTATCGAGTGACCCAGCCTTACAGTTCCAAAGCTCCACTGCCCCAGCAAGTCAGGAAGAGGCAGAAGGGGCTGTTGAGTAAGATGGGAACTGGCAGGTTTGTCCTTCTGGTAACAGCATCCCACCCCACACAGCCTGGTCATGCCAGGAGAAGGGTGGCTGGCTCAGGACATGACCCCTCTCTCTTGGATGACATTCTTACTTTGGACTCTAACCTCCATTCTGTTTCTGAGTCCTCAAGGCGCAAAAACATCCACAGGAAATAATGATGTCCAGGAATCGTGTAGCCCCGGCAGCTGACCCAACCCTTCTTTTCATTCTTGCACCAGTCATCTGGAGTCCAAGTTCATGTGTTCATTTCACAGATGGGAAAGTGGAGACTCAGGTCTGTTCAAAGACGCACACCTAGTAAGCAACAGATGGGTCCTTAAACCCCTGCAGGTGTCCTCGATTCTAGAAGCAAGAACTCATTGCACCCTGCAAACTCATGGTTTGTTTGTTTGTTTAATGAATGGATTTGAGTCCTTTTTTCTAGCAGAGGATGTGTTCTATCAGGTCAACCTATACACACATTCCCGACTGAAGTCCAAGGAGAGGCTGCCATGCAGTCTTGCTTTGGCTGTCCCTTGGAGATGACCAGGGCATGGACACAGGAGTATGTGGAGCAGTGCAGGGCAAAAAGCTCCAGCTCTGGGGCCAGTTGGATGGGTTTTGCAATTCTGCCTCCCTGGTAGAAGGGCAGCCTCAGAGCAAGTCAATACTTCTGAGCCCCATTTTCTCTTGTGCAAAATAAACTAGACTAGGATGAGTGAGTTGTTTTTAGGATTTAAGATTAATGTATATGAGACACATGCATGCAAGTGTATGTATTGTATATCTCCTCCAGGAGTACTAACTCAGTCAGTTCAGTCTCTCAGTCGTCTCCAACTCTTTGTGACCCTGTGGACTGCAGCACACCAGGCTTCCCTGTCAATCACCAATTCCTGGAGCTTACTCAAATTCATGTCCATTGAGTCGATGATGCTATCCAATCATCTATCCAACCATCTCATCCTGTCGCTCCCTTCTCCTCCTGCCTTCAGTCTTTCCCAGCATCAGGGTCTTTTCTAGTGAGTCAGCTCTTTGCATCAGGTGGCCAAAGTATTGGAGATTCAGCTTCAGCATCAGTCCTTTCAATGAATATTCCAGACTGATTTTCTTTAGGATTGACTGGTTTGCTCTCAGTATTCACTAATCCAGTGTTTACTGAGGCTCCGTATAGAACGTAAGTGCCATGAATAATGAGGACCAGCTCTACTTGTTCGATGAAGATGGAGGAGGGGGCGCCTCAGTGGCAAAGGAAAAGGATGACGGTTTGGGTGTTGGATGTCTCTCTCCAGACCATCCTGTCTTGTACCTCCCGCTGGGTCTTGGCCTCAAGTACAAGGTCAGACAGTGCCTGATGGGGAGCACAGGGCAGGGGAGGAACAAAAGGAAGCCAGCAGAGGTGGTCCAGGGACTTGCAGTCAGTGATGGAAGACCGGTCCTCTCTGGGCTGTGAAACAGGGCTCACCCTGTGCTTCACTTCTCTAGGCGTGATGACAAGCTGCGTATCCAGAACGGCTGGCTGTGCCACTTGGCCCCAGAGATCATCCGCCAGCTGTCTCCCGACACAGAGGAGGACAAGCTCCCCTTCTCCAAACACTCAGACGTCTTTGCACTCGGGTAGGTGGCCCAACCCAGGCTCTTCAGAGCCCCAGCCTGAGCAGAGGGGCACTTCCCTTTTGGAAAGGACAAGGCATCTGTCTGAAGATTTCAGGGTGAAATTATGGGGGGAGGGGTCTGAGTGGGCTGTAGTAGAGAGACCATAGCAAACCTCCATGCCTGCTTTCTAACTGATGATGCAAACGTGGCAAATTGCCTGACTCACTCATTCATTCATTCATGCAAGATCTTTGTCCTGGGTGCTTAGTATGAATGAACTGTCAAAAACTTAGTGGCTTAAAAAGACATTTATGATCTCAAGTTTCTGTGGCCAGGAGTTTGGGAGTGGTTCTGAGCTGGCTCAGCATCTCACATGAGGTCATAGTCAAGATGTTGACCGGGGCTGCAGTCTCATCTGATGGTTTGACATCTGAGGGTCTGTTACCAAGGTGACCACTCACATGGCTGCTGGCAGGAGGCCTCACGTCCTTACCACACAGGCCTTTCCACGGGCTCGGCGGCAAGAGGCTGCACTGCCTTTATGACCTGGTCATAGAAATTATATATAGTCACTTCTACCGTACTCTGTTTGTTAGAACCAAGTCAGTAAATTAAGGTGAGGAGAATTAAGCTCTACTTTTTTTTTTATGAAAAGGAGTATCAATTTGTAGATGTTTTAAAACCACCATAGTTTCCCTATTCTCTCTTGTCTAATGGAAGACAGACAAGGAAACAGTTGTTTTTACAAAATTCCATGGTAAATGCTATGCTGAGGATAAGCACAGGACTGTGGGGAGAAAGGAGAAACTAAATCCAGTCTGGGAGATCAGAGAGGGCTTCCTGGAGGAGGGGACTCCCGAGCCTGTGTTAAAAATTGAGTATAAGTAGTCCAGGTGAGGGCAAGGTAACGTGTTTCAGATAGAGGGAACACATGAAAAGGAACACAGATGACAAGGAACAAATTGTCCACCATGGAGGAACACACTGGGGAGCAGGGCAGGGGGAGGAAGGAGAGCCGATGGATGACGAATCAGGGGGGAAAAATGAGACTAAGGTGGTGAGATGAAAGCCTAGAGCAGAAAGAAGGCACACTGCAGGGACTGAGAGGCTGAGTTAAGTAGTTTCCATCTTCAGGGCACTAGGGAGCCACTGATGGTCATTAAGCAGGAGAATGACGTAATCACATGTTGAGTTTTAGAATAATCTCTACTGTGTCAAAAAACAGAAAGGAGGAAGACAAATAGGGCCAGGTGACCAATGCAGGGGGAGACCCTGAAATTCTGCACCGAATCAGTGCCAGGGGAATGAAAGCTGGGATTGGACATAAGAAGCAGGATTTGGGGAGTGGAAGTGATAGGGCTTGACTATTGGTTTAAATGCGGGTGGTGGCAATATCTTCCTGAAACAGCTGGGTGGAAAGTAGTGTCCTTTGCCAAAGTAGAGACCCGCCTGGGGGATGGGGATTGGGGGTGGGATGTACCAGGAAGGCAAAGAGAGCAGATCTAGACACAGTGCATTTGAGCCACTTTGGAGTCAGCCAATGGAAGCAACCAGAAAGCAGCTGAATCTACACATTTGAAGTCTGGAGACAAAGAGCATAGGACTCATCAGCAAAGACAGAATAACTGCAGCCACGGGAGAAAATGAGTTGTCTTTGAAAGTACAGAGGAGGGAGAGAGGCTCCAGGGCACTGTCCTAAGATGCAGGTCCCGGCACTCAGAAAAGATCCACCAGGAGCCTCATCTTACCTTGACCATGGGGGGCGGATGCAAGAACTGGCAGAGATGACGCTGGGGAAGCTGTTTGGGAAAGCTGGAGGCTCGAAGATGTGTGAAGTTAGATTTTAGCACCACCGGGAGCTGGTACAGAGACCATCTTCCACTGAGAAGTACCCCACTGTGTCCTCTCCATGAATCGGGGTGGGGGCGGCATTGGCTGGCACATCAGGATCCTCACCATCTGTCACTTGGACCCCTTTAGAGGTTGTCACTTGTTCCAGCTAGTTTATGCCCAGATCTTTATCTAGTTAAATATTGTTATCTGAAACCAAATTGCAGTAATTAAGTTAGTATATTTTAGTATCAATTTAGCAAAAGAAAAAAAAAGAATGTGATTAACAAAATGTACCAAAGTAAGTAATTGGTTTTCCACTGAAGTTTTAATCTTGAGCAATTTTTTTCCCCCTTAAAGCAAGTTTCTCTTGAAAGTTAGGTTTGAAAGGAAGTTTTAATGAGACCTTTATCCCTGACACTGCTGAATTCCAAGGGACCTGGTGCTCTTGGTTTCCTGCCAATTAGCTGCATCTTGTTGCTTGGGAACCTCATGCTGGGGCATGACTTGGAACAAAAATGGATTTTTAATAGTGTGTTGAGCACCATGTTAAGCTTGTCATGGGCACTATCTCAGGACATCTTCAGAGGTACAACTTTGAAGCAGGTACCATTGTTCCCAATTGACAGATGAGGAAACTGAGGTTCCGAGTGGCTCAGTGACTTGCCTTACAGTAATTAACCATGGAGTTGGGAATCAAACTTGGGTCATCCTGACTCCACAGCTGGAGCTTTTAAACACAGAGCCCCCAATGGGCTTGAGAGTCATTTCACCACTCAAAGCCCTACGTCCCTCAGCCACAAATCGAAGTTAATAAAGCCATTGTGATATTCTAAGGACTGAAGGAGAAAACATCTGTAAGGCACCCAGCACAGGGCCAGGCTTCCAACAGTCTCCCTTCCACAGTTCACATGAGCAGCACCTACACTCTGTGCCCCTGTCCCCAGGCCCCAACCATCACCTATAGGGTCACCCTCCCAAGTAGTGCACTGCCCCCGTTGCAAAGGACTCGCAGAGAGGACTGTGTGTAGGTTTCCCATAGAGCAGGATGGCCAGTGGTGTGATTCTGTGGTAAGATGGTCTCAACTCTGGCTGTGACCTCTCACAAGCTGTGTGACCCTGGGTAAGATACATAACCCTCCTCAGCCTCATTTTCCCAGCTGTGAAATGGGGCTGATATTAGCACTTCTTGTTTTCAAATGTAGGTTTTTAACTTTTTTCCAGTATGATGTGGCCAGTAGATCAGGAAACAACTTACCATTGGATAGTTTGTTATTCAGCTCAATTCAGTTCAGTCGCTCAGTCATGTCCGACTCTTTGTGACCCCATGAATCGCAGCACGCCAGGCCTCCCTGTCCATCACCAATTCCCGGAGTTCACCCAAACTCATGTCCTTCGAATCGGTGATGCCATCCAGCCACCTCATCCTCTGTCGCCCCCTTCTCCTGCTGCCCCCAATCCCTCCCAGCATCAGAGTCTTTTCCAATGAGTCAACTCTTCGCATGAGGTGGCCAAAGTACTGGAGTTTCAGCTTCAGCATCAGTCCTTCCAACGAACACCCAGGACTGATCTCCTTTAGAATGGACTGGTTGGATCTCCTTGCAGTCCAAGGGACTCTCAAGAGTCTTCTCCAACACCACAGTTCAAAAGCATCAATTCTTCGGCGCTCAGCTTTCTTCACAGTCCAACTCTCACATCCATACATGACCACAGGAAAAACCATAGCCTTGACTAGACGGACCTTTGTCTTGTCTAACTCAATGAAACTAAGCCGTGCCATCTGGAGCCACCCAAGACGTGTGGGTCATGGTGGAGAGGTCTGACAGAATGTGGTCTACTGGAGAAGGGAATGGCAAACCACTTCTGTGAGAACCCCATGAACAGTGTGAACAGTTTGTAATTCACAGCTCCCAAAAGGAGGGGGTACATTGTCCCATGCAGGGGTTCATGGGGAGGCACCAGGGTCAATCAAGAGGCAGAAGGAGCAGGAAGAGAATATAGGCAAGAGCCATTATTGTGGTTTCCCCAGGAATGAAAGGATGAGACAGGGTAAGCAGATTTAAGATCGGCTAGTTTGACTAACTTCAGTGGGCACAGGGTCTGAGAGCTGTCTTAAGTAGGACAGGAGAATACCAGACCTGAATGTGAGAGCCTGATAGAGGAGATGGGGGACAGAGCTTTGGATTAGTTAGTTAGCGTATGAAAATCACCACTTACAGATCAGCCCTTTACGGGCTCTAGAAATGGGCTGGCCCTGAGAGGGGCAAACCCTCCAGGGTCGCAAGACCCCAGATATCAAACCATCAGAATAAGAAGGCTTGCTTAATACACCTCCTCCATAATCACAACAAATACAAAGAGCTTAGATTAGTCCAGCACAGAATGGAAACTCAGTAAGTGTTATTGTTTATGATGATGATGACTAGAACCATCCAGCACCTTAACTTGAGAACTTCCTGGCCATCTGACTCAACAGCCCAACACCTGGGCATCACCACCCCTGCCTGCCCCAGATGGATGAGGTTAGCAGGGGAGAGAGTATATTGAGAGGCGGGCCCCTAGAAATAGCTGGTTTGATATAGTCCTCTATTTAGTTAGAGGACTAGTTAGCTCAGTTAGTAAAGAATCTGCCTGCAATGCTGAAGACCCCGGTTCGATTCCTGGGTCAGGAAGATCCGCTGGAGAAAGGGATAGGCTACCCACTCCAGTATTCTTGGGCTTCCCTTGTGGCTCAGCTGGTAAAGAATCTGCCTGCAGTGTGGGAGACCTGGGTTCAATCCCTGGGTTGGGAAGATCCCCTGGAGGAGGGAAAGGCTACCCGCTCCAGTATTCCGGCCTGGGGGAATCCATGGGGTTGCAAAGAGTCGGGCACGACTTTCACTTTTCATCATTAAAAAGGATGGCCAAGTGCTCTGTATTCTTTAAAGCAAATTCACATAAATTACCTTAGGTTAGAGGAAAGGCCATTTCCTGGCGTTGTTGCAGACATTTCCTGAGTTGGGGAATCTCAGTGAGTTGAGACCTATCCCCACGGCCCAACTCAGTGGTAGCCCAGCATCCTCTGAATCCCCTAGGGCATCCGCCATGGTCCTCAGTGCCGCCCACACCTCTCTCAGCATCCCTTCAGCACCACCCAGCCCATCTCCCCTTCCATCCCATATGTGCTGCTCACAAGCAGTGGCTTCTTCAGTCGTTGCCATACCATGATGTATGAAGCAGAGGTGATAACATAGTTGATCCCTCTAGAATAATCTCAGCATTGAGTTGTTCTGACATTCAGCCTCCCAGATAAACATTCTTCCACTGCAGTTTTATCATCATTCTCATTTGGCAGGTAAGGAAACCTGGATTCAGAAGGGAAGCGACCCGCCCAGTGACATACTCCTAGCATAGTGTAGAACAGAATCAGGACTTGAACCCTTCAAGGCAGTCTGACCTTCAGAGCTTTATTTTTTCTTTCCGTTGTTTCACAGGAAGGTTCCTTCTTAGAAAACACAAATATAATAGAAAAAATATGTCCTTTCTATCTCTGAGAAAAGACAGTTTGCTAATATTTTGCTGTGTTGTTATTATATGTATACACACATATACGTATGTCTATACATATATCAATCGTATATTATTATTATACATTATTATATATATCAATATGTATATAATGGCTTTTAAAAGTGTAACATATGTAATATACAGTTTTGTGTCCTGCTTTTTTTCCCTTAAATTTATATATTTAGCATTTTTATATCAGCAACATTTCTTTGAAATTTCTAATAATAATAATAATAAATTATTCCATTTCATTTTAATGATTTGCCATCATCCCTATAACCAATTCTTGTTGAACAGTTTTGTTATTGCTACTTTTTTTCAGTGTCCTATATAATGGTGTACAGAAGATACTTATAAATGAATTTTTGTTTATATCCCTCATTTTCTCCTTAGAATAGTTTTCTAAAATTACAAACATGGGGCCGGAGATCCTAGCCACATTATATTAAACTGTTCCGTTTCTAGCTTTTGATTCATTTTAATTCAGGCACCAGAGAAGATATCCTGGGATAAGCATGACTTCTAAGACATCATGAAAGCTTAAAGTACATCTGAGGTAGCAAAACAGCTGTCCAGTGTGGCAGAAACTCAGGGGCCAGTGTGATTAGCCAGCAGGCTGACTGGGTGGGTGTGTGTTGGTGAGGGACACAGAGTTGCAGGTGACATATCGCTCCAGCATCCCTTAACAATGTCTTCCCACAGGACTATCTGGTATGAACTCCATGCCAGGGAGTGGCCTTTCAAGACCCAACCAGCAGAGGCAATAATCTGGCAAATGGGCACAGGCATGAAACCCAACCTCAGCCAGATCGGCATGGGAAAAGAAATCTCGGTAAGTCCCAGGATGGTGCCAGGTCTGGGAGACGAAGGGAGAAGTAGCACAGTTCTAGGCACTCCTTTTCCCACACATTAAGGTTGCAAGTGCTTCCCTGGAGGGTGATGAAAATGCCTGCCCACAGCCTTGTCAGATAATGATTTGGAGCTTCGAAGGCAAAGCTTTCAAACTATGCCTGCAATTCAGGTTCCTACCATCAGGGTGCAGTACACTTGGCCAGATTTTTCCTAGCAAGGGATTGAGTCTAGTAGAACCGATGAATCCTTTTTCTGTTATTTTAAAAAGATATACATTAAACTATCACCAGTATCAATTATTCTAATTTTATTTAAATGTACATAAAAAGCTTAAGGCATCATCCAACTCAGAACAAGATACACAAAAACACAGAAGCCCGAGTATAAATTAATACTCAACCTCTGAAACACATCAGGAAGAATCCTCTGTTGATCAGAAAATAGATGAATCAGGGAATGTGTAATTATCTGGTATTTTTTTTAAGGATTACCTGTCTCTAGATTTCCTTTCTCATGTGAGGCGATCACTGGTAGAGTAATTTTCCCCTCTGAGACTTTCAGAGGCACTTATAGTATTAGATGTGGATAGAAGCCTCAGGATCTTCCTCCTCCCTTTTGAGAAAACTGTCAAGAGACTCCTTGGGGAGCACTATTAATTTCAGTGTATCCCATATCCTCTATAATAGGATTTACCTAGTCTGCTATATAGGCTCAAAAAGTGGATAAGTAAAATGATGGATGATACATGGATAAATAATGCATGGCTGGATGATAGATGAAATGTAAAATACACGAATTGAGATGGATAAATGGATAAGTGCACAATAGGTGAGTGCATGATGGATGGATGGATGATAGTGGAATCTGAAAGTGGAACAAATGGGTAGACAAATCCAATGAGATGCCAAGGAGTAATCAGCAGTTACTATTTACATTAAATCACCACGTTGGTTCCTTTTAGGACATTCTTCTCTTCTGCTGGGCCTTTGAACAAGAAGAGAGACCTACCTTCACCAAACTCATGGACATGCTGGAGAAACTGCCAAAGCGAAACCGTCGCCTGTCTCACCCTGGACATTTCTGGAAGTCTGCAGAGTAAGTGTTCCTTCCCTCTTAGCATCTCTTCCCACTGCCCTCTCTCCTGTGGCTTTTGTCACCTTTTTGCTTCCACTCCAAACTCCTCTGCCAACTATCTCCTTTCCGTGTACCCACCTCCCTCCCCTACACAACACCCTTCCCCAGTGCGTTTCTGTTCAGGGGAGTCTCTTCTGGAATCTGGGTCCTAGAGGTGTCCACACAGGGCACAGATCCCAGTGGCTACCATGGCTATCTCATTGCCCATCCCTTCCTGATGAAGATTGACACCCCAGTGAATCTGAGCATCACATGGTGAAGTGGTACCCTGAACCCACCAAGCCCTACCTGTCAGCTATTCATCAAAGTACAAAAGTCCTGAGGAGTACCTATTTCATGGATGATAAACGTGTATGAGTTGCCTCTGCCCTGTTCCTGTACTGATGGCAGGCATGACTAATCTCTCACCACACATTTGCCATCACTCAGTGATACTCATCAGCAGTTACTTAGAATCAGCACATTGATGCCTTTCCTGGCCATTCCAGATTTGGTCTAACTCCTTTTACACATGGAGATACTGTGGCCCACAGAGACATTCAGCAGCTCAGCCACATCTGCATGGGGTATTGGTGATAGAACTGGGGACACAGGTCAGGCTCCAGTTCTATAATTTAGAATTTGCTCTCCCCACAACCTCAGCCCCTACAGATTCCTCACTCACACTCATCTGGCTTTGAGATGGTTACTCCAATGGTGTGGTCCTTCCAAAAGCTACCTGGGTTGCAGTGGATTGGGGGAGTGCTTCACTAAAGTAGGCCCAGGATCTGGGCCCTGTCTAGGGCTTTGTAATCTGCAGAAGGGACCAACCAAGAGGTCTCAGCTGCAGCTGCATGTTCCAAGGAGGTCAGCAGCTAACTCAAAACTCACCCCTGGGATCTTGGGTGGGCCCTTCCATGGCTCAGATGCCAGAGGAGCTGGCATTTCTAGAATCCTCACACACAGCAAGTTGAAGGCAAGACGGGCAAGCCTGTGTTCCAGAGCAATGCATCTCAAAATTCAATACACATTCATATTACCCAGGGGCTTTGTTAAAATGCAAATTTTCATTCTGTTAGGTCTGGGGTGGGGCCCGAGATTTTGTATTTTTAACAAACTCCAAGGTGTTGCTGATGCTGCTGGTCCAAGGACCACACCCCCACTTCAGACCTGTGTTGTCCAATAACAGCCACACACTGTATGGGGCTATTGAACAGTCAAAATGGGGTGAATCTAGATTGAAATGTGCTCTGAGTATAAAATGTACACAAAATTTCAAAGACTAAGGAGAAAACAACAACAACAGTTAATCCCTTCTCTCCCTAACCCCTAATCTTTCATCTGTGTTCTGTCTCTATGAATGTACCTGTTCTAGAGACTCCATTTAGCCAATGCATACAATATTTGCCCTTTTGTATTTGGCTTCTTTTACTCTGCATGTTTTCATGATTTATCCACATTTAGCACAGCAGTCCCCACCCTTTTGGCACCAGGGACTGGCTTCGTGGGAGACAGTGTTTTCCACAGACCATGCAGAATGGTTTGGGGATGATTCTCATAAGACGCATGCAACCTAGATCCCTCGCATGCCCAGTTCACAGCAGGGTCCATGCTCCTATGAGAGTCTAATGCTGCCTCTGATCTGATAGGAGGTGGAGTGCAGGCGGCAATGCAAGCAAGAGGGAGCAGCTGTAAACACAGAGTAGCTTCACTTGCTCACCTGCCACTCACCTCCTGCTGTGTGGCATGGTTCCTAACAGGCCACAGACCAGTACCAGCCTGTGACCCAGGGGTTGGGGACCTCTGTTGTAGCATATATTAGACCGTCATTCTTTTTCATGGCTGAGTGATATTCCATTGTGCATATATACCACAGGTTTTTGTCCATTAACCTGTTGCTGGACACTTGGTTGGTATGTGCTTTGGGGCTATTGCAAATGGCATCGCTGTGAACTTGGTGTATGAGCATTTGTTCAAGTCCCTGCTTCCAGTTCTTTTTTCATCATCTCGACCACCAGCACCATCTCCATCATCTGGGCATCATTTATTAAGCACATGTGTGTGAAAGGTGCTGTGTCAAGCATTCTATCTGCGTCATCTCACTGAATCCTCAGAACCCCCACCCCTTCACCAAGAGGTAATCTGGTAACCCCAGAGGAGTGCCCAAGAGATTAAGTGCCTATTCCCAGGTCACACAGCAAGTAAGGGGCAGAGCGAGTATTGGAACCTAGCTTGGTCTGGACCTTGATCCCTCCACTTCACTGCTTTCTAGGCAAAGACTGCCTGCGTACTTTCTGGGTCTCTTTCTAAAACCATTCAGGGAGAGTGGGCGTATATTCTGGCCCCAACAGCCCAGATCAAGGCTCAGCAGCAGTCAGCAGAGCCTCCACTCAGAGCTGGGGTCTGTGATGTGGCTCTGGTCTCCCCTCCCCCTCCTGCATCTCCATCCCCCACCGAGCATTCTCAGCAGCTCCACGTGGCCTCAACCCAGCCACACCTGGGTGACCATCCCTAGTCCAGAGGCCGCTTGCTCCAGTGAGGAGAGCCTGCTACTTGCTGGCTGTGCACCCTTGGGCAAAACACCTAACCTCTCTGAGCCTCAGTTTTCGCATCTGTAAAAGGGGTACAATGTGCCTTTCTTGCGGACTGTCCTCAGGTTTAAGTGAGATCAGGTATGTGTGGCACTCAGCCCCAAGCCCAGGGCCCAGTAGGACCACCGCCTTTTCTTGCAGAGCATGGGAACCACTCATCTCAGACCACCTGCCCTCCGACAGGGCGCTGATTCACAAAAGATGATGTTGTCATACCCATGTGACCTCTTGCCACTCTCTCCCTTCTCTCTGTGCTCCAGGCTGTGACCGCTGAACCAAGGGGACAGCGCTCAGCTGCCTCAGCTCCCAAGCCACCTCTCCTTCCCCGCTCTGCCCTCTGCCAGTTCAGGAGGCCAGAGGCTCACCATCAGAGGGTACCGACCCCTGCCAGCCTGGGAGCGCTGCACGACTGAGCCCGGCGGCTTCCCTGCACCCAGACTCGCGCCTTCGCTCGGGCAAGGGCAGGGACCCCCTGCCAGGACTTTGCAGGACTGGCTAGGGGGACACGGAGTTGATCAGTGAGCCCCGGGGGACGGTGTAGACAAGAGAACGACGGGCTGGATGCGGAGCCACTGGGCCATGGAGACAAGGGCAGGGGGCCCACGCGGGCAGGCTCGCAGGGCCTGTGTGTGCATGTGTGTCTACGTGCGCGATGCCATCTGCTCTCAACTCCTCTTGACAACAGGAGTCAGGCTGCCCAGGTCCAGAGCGGGGCACCCCACCCCCAGCTGTTTCGGTGTCTTCGTGGGGGGTTTCGGCTGTGCTCTCTGCAAAGATGGTGAGAGGGCTGCAAAGCTGAGCACCTGCTTAGTGGAGGCTACAGGGCTGAGATCTGGGCAGGGGGCTCAGCTGTTCCTTTGCAAGCGTCTGTTCTCAGAGGCTCCACCCAAGCCTGTCAGGGTTTGAGTACTTTGGCATCTCGTTCCGAAGTGCATGGCTTCTGCCCTCTGGGTCTCTCTGGGGTACGCTGCCCTCTTTCTGCCGCCTTCTCCTGTTCTGTGACAGCCTCATCCCTTTTTTCCTCGCTGCCCCCACCACCACCATTTGGAAAGCACAGTGGCTCCCTAGCCAGGATGACTTCAGGGGGGCTCCTTCCAGCCCACCTTTATCCATGACACCCTCTGAAGTCTGAGCTTTGGGAAATGGGGCTCTGGGAGGGACACGTTCTAGGACATTCTTTTTCCCTCCCTCTGCTCTGGCACTCACACCAGCTAAGTTTGTCCACCACGATGACAGATATGGGTTGCTAGGTTATGTGTGTGTTTGTGACAGATTGTATGGCGTGTGCATGGCATCCTGTTTGCCAGTGATCCCTCCCCCACCCCCACCGCTTTGCCCTTAAGAAGTCCTTGGGGAGGCAAGAAGGGCGGCTGTTCTTCAGGGCTTTGTGTCCTGGGCTCCAGCCGGTGCCGAGCCCCAGAGTGGCTTCCCCATCCGATGTCTCTGCACACTCGGTTCCCCCACCTCCCATCTCTTGCCCCCTCCCCACCTGGACCAGCTGCTTTTTCTGACCACACTGGGGTCCAGTGTTCTACGTGGAGGTCGCTGGGAGCAAGTTAGGTGCAGAGCGATAAGGAGAGCCTCTATCTTATGTTCCTTATGTTACAAGGGAATGTCTTTCGTTCCCCAAACCCTGCACCCCACTCACCTGACCTGGCATAAGGGGGAACTCTGTCCCCCAGTAGGGTACTAGCAGGACAGCTGGGCATTAGGCAGGAGGCCCGGGGTCGGCCCACAGTCCTGCCGAACTTCCTGGGCAGTGCCCGGGCTTGGTTTATTCTGATCGCCACCTCATCCAGACATCTCCCTCCCAGAGAGGGGACCTCAGACTTCAAAAACCCAACCTAGGCTTAGACTCAACATCCAACCAGAGAAATGGGGATCTTTCCCACTCTGGGTGGCCCCCAGACAGGCTCATTCTCTGGGGGCCAAGCCTGCTTCCAAACTGGGGAAAATGATGAGACCAGTCATGCTTTCCAAGACCCAGGCCGAGGAGGAGCCCTGTGCCTCCCCAAAGGCCTTCCTGATCACCTTCCCAGTGCTCCCAGCCGCCTGGGACCAGAGACTCCAGGCCCTCAGACGGGCCGTTCCCGAATGTTCCTTTCCTGGGGGCATCTGTCGCTGTGGGCCTCGGGCCATCTTTTATGTGTCCTAGAGCCATTTATACATGTTTGCACAAGCCCCAGCTGCTCTGATGTTGCTGCAGGCAGCTCTTGTCAGTGGCTGCCTCCCTGTCCAGGCAGGTCCCCCAGCAGACGTGCCCCAGACCTCCGCTTGAGCCTTCTGAGAGTCTTGCATCTCTTTAGCCCAATCAGACTTCTTGGGTCCCTGGACCCCAGTCTTTATCAGGGACCTCTGTGCAGGGGAAGGAAATGGGGAAGGGGAGGAGCAGTCAGGGTCAGCTGCCTAAAGCCAAAATGTTCATCAGAACCTCTGGTTGCTGTTGTTTCCAAAATTAAACTAACACGCCACCCAGAGCCTTTGGCAGGGCCCAGCGGCATCTCCACAGGCTAATTTTTCCATTTGTTCACGAGCACCAGCTTGAGATTAAAGACAGGGCCTGAGAGACCAGGGAGAAGCCCCCTGCGCCTTTGCAGCTCCTCTGCCTGCAGAACTGGGTCCCACGTCACCTGCTCTCGCCTCCTCCCTCTTTTCCCGGGTCTTCGCTTGGCTCCCTCCTTCATCATTCTCCACTGTAACCAGTCCAGCCTCTCCCTGTTACCTTCCTCCGGCTTCACTGCCCTGAATTGTTTAGAAGCCAGCTTTCACAGAAAGAACCAAACTGCTGCTTCCCCTGCTGACCTCCATCCTCATTCACTGAAGCACTGGGAGGAGGTCACGTTCATTCATCTTCTGCAAGGAAGGAAAAGGGGTGTGTGCATTTAAATCATAGTTGCCAGACCCACCATTGGCTCACTCCACAGAATCCACACGATACAGAACGTGTGCACACGTCCCACCACAGCTGCACACAGGTGCCCAGCACCCAACTGCCAGTTGCTTCTGTCTCTGCCTCACTTTCAGCAAACGCTCACACACACTGGCTTCCCAAAGGGACCAGTCTGTGGGATAAAGATTCACTAGTGAGTCATGACTCTGCCTTTTTTGCAGGGTGTGTGGATTTGCACACTGAATTCCACCTGCTTCTTCCTGGCCACAGGTCTTTCATAAAATGGGGCTGGGGGGAATCCCCTTGGAGGGAAACTTCCTTGGCCTTATGTGGGGCCATCTCCACATGTCACCATTCCCAGAGTGGACTGGAGATCAGAGTCTGCACTTAATTGTTTTGTCCTGGTTTTCCTTTTGCTGGTCAAAGAGGAAACTCTCATCTTGCCAGGGAGTCCCCCAACTCTCTCTATATTTCTATCTTGGATTCTTTGCCAATAGAAGCTCTGGATTGCTATCTGGAGACTAGATTCCTGTATCTGGGAAACCCTGGTCTGTTCCATTTCCACCTCCCACTGCACACATCCTGCCCCACCCCACATCTCCTGCTGTTTTTGTGATTGGCTAAGGGACAGGAAAGAAGTGATATGCACTGAGGCCCAGTCACTATGTTTAAAACTCTAGACTTAGGGTAGGCAGAATAGACTGTATCCAGCTCATCAGATGGTTTGTACAGTGTTTAACTGGAGGGAGAAAAAAAAAAAGAGAAGGTTTCATAGTATGTGAAAACCCTATGAAATTCAAATATCAGTGTGAATAAACAAAGGTGATTGCTGCATAGCCACACCCACTCATTTACATACAGGCCACAGTTTCATTTGTGCCATGACTACTTGTAACAGAGACAGGGTGGCCCTTCAAGCTGAAAATATTTACCGTCTTGCCCTTCACTGAAGACTTTTCCTAACCTTTGATCTAGGCAACTGTCAGAAGGAAGGAAAAACCAGCTTGCACATGGCTCCCAGCTGGGGGAAGCAGGAGCTGGGATGGGAGTCACAGGGGCCAAGAACATATCCTAGCAGGGGAAGGACTTTCCAACGGCTTGCTCTGGGAGGTAGAAAACTCCCCATCCTGGGAGAGGTATGCGGACATGGAGACCATTTTGTGGGCAGAATCTGGAGGGGAATTCAGGCCCTACCTCAGGAGGGCTCCTGCTTTCGTCCAGTCTGCTCGGGCTGCCGTTGCAAAATACCATAGCCTGGGAAGCTTCAACAACAGAAACACATTGGCTCACAGTTCTGGAGGCTGGAAGTTCAAGATCAAGGTGTCAGGGTTGGTTTCTTCTGAGGCCTCTCTCCTTGGCTTGGAGACAGTCAGCCTCCCACTCTGTCTTCACGTGGCCTTTTCTCTGGGCGCAAACTTGCCTGGCATCTGTCTCTTCTAAGGACACCAGTCACATCACACTACCTTCCTGCCCTTATGACCCAGTTTGACCTTAATTACCTCTTTAAGGACCCTCTCTCCAAACAGCCACAGTGGAGGTTAGAGCTTCAACGTATGAGTTGGGGGAGGGCAGTGTGTACATAATTCAGTTCCTCACAAGGACCCTTGGGATTTCAAGGACTCTGACTTGGGGGCCTTTGGAGGCAAAACTCCCATCCTTGGCTGGCTTTTCCATGCTTGTTCTCAACCTTGAGTTCCTAAATTTGCCTGCCCTGTCCTCATCCTTCACCAGCCTTGTTACCCGGCCATCCCCTTAGGGCCAGTCTTGTTTCAAATATGCCACTGATGCACTCAAGCCCCTTGCCCCCTCTGTACCAGCTGGCTAGGGCTGCTGGAGCAAAGTGCAAAGAGCAGGAATTTATGTTCTCAGTTCAGAAGGCTAGAGGTCTAGAATCAAGGGCTGGCAGGACCACAGCTCCCCTGGAACGCATAGAGTTCTTAAGGAGTCCTTCCCGGCCGCCTCTCTACTCCCCTTGGCTTCCTGGCAGTTTTGGCCTTCCTTGGCTTGTGGCTTCATCTCTCCAGGCTCTGCCTCTGTCATCACGCGGCCTTCTCCTTGTGTGTGCCTGTCATCTCCCAGCATCTTCTCCTAAGGACACGCCAGTCATGTTGGACTAGGAACCATCCTACTTAAGTTCAGCTTTCTCTTAACCAATGACACTGCAGTGACCCTCTTTCCAAATAAGCTCACATACTAAGGTAGTCGGGGTTAGGACTTGAATGTATCTTTTCTTAGGGTGAGGGGCTCATTTCAAAACCCCTGACATCCTCCAAGAAGCTTTCGGTTGTGCCTTGGGTGGTCACTTTGGTTCTTCCATAGCAGACCCCCAGAGATAGATTCCCCAGACCTCTGGGCCACAAGGGTCAGCCCACTGCTACCACTTTTATCAAACCTGCCCCCTGCCCCCCACACCCCATCACTGGGGTCCAGTAGTCCCATATTTCAATTCTATGGATGAGGGTGGGCAGCCCACGTGTAGCAGGACAGTCACTTGACCATTGAGTGCTCTTCAGCCCAGTCCGAAAGGGTGGTGGTGACATCATGATGGCTTCTGTTGACATTCTCTCTCAGCAACAAAGGAACAGACCTCACTGAGCCGCGCATTTGCTGTGTCCTCTTTCAGCTTTGCCTGTGAAGTGAGGAAGGTTTTGAGCAAGCTCAGGCGGACACTCTCCATGGCCCCCCAGCTTCACCTCACCAGCCCCCAGCCCCAGCCCAGCCCTCACCTGCACACGCCTGTAAGAGTAGTCCTGACCTCCAAGGGGGATGAGACGCAGCCAGGGTCAGCCTGGAGGCTTGGAATGTGGAAGCCTTGTGTCTGGCAGGTTCTTCCTGGGCAGCCGCTGCTCAAGTCACTGACTCCCCTCTCAAGGACATGCCATCCATGCCCTTCCTGTCTACCAGCTAGGGCACGAAGTTGGTGGGAGACCTTTAAGCTTCCCCAACTTTCTCAACTTACCTACACACTGCCACCAAGCATAACACCTGGCACATCATAGGCACTCAGTAAATGCTTGCTGAATGTGGGGGGCTGGGGGCTGGAAGGGGTCAGTGCAAGGCCCTGAGACAGGGGACCACATGTCCTTCCCTGCAGCCAGGAGGGTCCACTGGCAGGGCCGGGTGGTAATGGGACTCCTCACACCCTGGCCCTGTACTGTGGATTCCACATCACCCCGAATGAATATGCCAGATTCAGTGGTGGTGACTCACAAAGAGACGTGCTGGGGCCGGTGTCGCAGGTGCCTAAGTCCTGGGATGCAGAGTGATGATGCATCTCTAACAGCCGCCCTTCACCAAGCAAGCACTTGCGCGCCAGGCTCTCTGAATCCCTCTGACAGGATGGCCCTCGGAGGTGGGTACCATCGCCCGCATTTCACAGGCAGAGAAGTGGTGGGACTCAGACATAAACCAGCCTGTGACGTGGTAGAGCCAACATTATAAATGTGATTCTCTGGGCTCGTTCCTTCCCAGGAGCCCACCACCACCTTGAGCAGTAGATGCCGGCTGTCTGTTGGGGTGTGACAGGCCCCGCCCCTGGTGTTACCTGTAGCTTATAACCAGGAGAAGGAGAGGATTCAAGCAAGGGTGGGGACCCTCCTGGGAGTTTGCAGGGAAGCTCCCACTTATACTCCCAGACTGACAGGCTGCCAGGAGCTGCACATTTCCAGGAAATGTGTATCTTGGTTGGCAAAGCCACTCCCAAGTTTCTTCAACACTTCTGCACTAAGGAGCCTACACCTTCAGCCCAGCCCTCTTGCTGTACCACTCTGAACATTGAACTGTGGTCCTCTGTCTTGGGAGGCTCAGCAGTGAGTCCCCCTCCCTCCTAACCACTCTGAACATTGAACTGTGGTCCTCTGTCTTGGGAGGCTCAGCAGTGAGTCCCCCACCCTCCCACTGGGTCATGCTGAACACTAGCATCCTCCAGCCCCTTTTCCTAACACCAAGAATACGAAGGATTTGTCGCCCTGGGGTTGAGATGGCCGCTGTCCCTCTGTTGAGGGCCAAGCTGGAGGAAATGGGCTTTGTCCGGAGCTTGCCTGAGCCAGGTTGACCCAGTTTACCAGGTACGTCGCATAGGCCTTTAATTCCATGGCAGATTAGATGAATGTTGCATCGTTGGAAGGGTTCGAGACAAACACGCATTGGAAATGCTTAGGCAGGACAAGATTGAGCCGAGTTGTTGATTGCAGGGCTTATCAGAGCTTTTAAGACACTACCTTGTAGCTAAATCTCTAAAAGACTGACAACAGGCTGCTCTTTCCAAGCTTCCCCAGCTGGTTTCTGAATCCCCAGTAAAGTCAACCTCTGTGAATTCAACTTGATGTCCTGCATGGTGTTCTGAGAGCCAGTGCCAGCCCACAGAAGAGAACAGCTGACCCCCAGCATTTAGCTGTCACCTGCTAGGAGCTAGGAGACGGAGATCAGCCCCACCTCCCCTGGAGGCTGGCTCTGTGAAGACGATGAACCTGGAAGCTGAACAAGATGCACTGGGCAGAGGGATGCAGCTGGAGAGTGGCCAGTGGCTATTCTGAGCCCCAGAAAACTTGAATCTGTCCCTACCACCTCGCATTCCCTCCCCAGGCCTGCTGAAGGAAGAGCGTGGTTCCGTGCATGAGGACAGTGATTCCACACACAAGGGCCCCACAAAGGAATACCCTGGCTGGTCCTGTCTTCCCACGGAGGGTCAGATGTGCTGTGTGCCGGCAACTCCCCACACACTATGGCTCAGAGACCAATGCAGAAATAGCGGAGGGCAGCATGCCCTCACAGGGGCCAGCTAGGTCCAGACCTGAAATTGTATCTCAGCCTGGTCATTGCAGCAAAGGTCTAGAATGATCTGTATCTAGAAGATCCAGAAGGACGACCTGATCCACAGGGTACAAATATGTGACATTTCTGCCACCACTGCACCTCCCGTACTAGTGGCAGATACTGCTACAATCACAGCCTGCCTTCCTACTTCATGTGGACACAAGTAGCCAGCCTTATCTCATGCCTCCCCTCCTTATACAGGAGAAGGAACTTGGACCCAGAGCATGGCAGATGAACTCTCCCAAGCCAGGGCCCTTCTCAGAGGCAGATTTAGAACTAAGGCCCCAGAAATTTCCAGAAACTGTCTTGGCTGTTGCTGGTGGGCTCAATGGGCTTTATTTGCAGTCAGGTAGCTTAAAATGCAGAAAGAAAGATTCTATCCTAAGACCTTGAGTATGATCCTATTTGATAATGTGTTTGCTTGGAGAGAAATCATTTAACCTCCTAGGAATGGGTTCCCCTCAAGACCTCATACCCACTGGGCTGGAAGGCCCCACTGTTGTTCAGTCGCTCAGTCATGTCTGACTCTTTGCGACCCCATGGACTGCAGCACGCTGGGCTAACCTGACCTCCACCATCCCCCAGAGCTTGCTCAAACTCATGTCCATTGAGTCAGTGATGCCATCAACCATGTCATCCTCTGCTGCCCCTTCTCCTCCTGCCCTCAGTCTTTCCCAGCATCAGGGTCTTTTCCAATGAGTCAGCTCTTCGCATCAGGTGGCCAGAGTATTGGAGTTTCAACTTCAGCATCCGTCCTTCCAGTGAATATTCAGGGTTGATTTCCTTTAGGATGGACTGGTTTAATCTCCTGGACCTTACGAAAATATGGTGTGCATGTGAGTGGGTGGGTTTCTTCGCTTGAGGCAGTTTATAAAAGTTTCTGTGGTTCAGTCTGGACGTCTCTGAGATATGGAATGCTGCCTGTAGACAGGCAGAACGGAAATCTAATTGCAGCTGTCTTTTGCTTGTTTCACTGTGTGGAAGGCTCAAAATCAAGTTTTCACCCGGATAAAATTCCCTGGAATCCCAGTGGGCCAACAGCTCTATCTTTGAGCTTTTGAAATGCCTTTAGTAACCAGCTGGGTGGCTGAGAGCACTTTCTGTATGCCGCTTTTCTTCCTTTCCTTTCTCCCCTTATCCTCTACCACCACTGCCTCCTGCCAGATAACATCTCCCCCGGACCATGAGCCGAGGAGAAAGTTACACAATAGTAGAGATGAAAAATAGCTGCCATGTATTTAGCTTAAATTAGCTCAGAAGAACAGTTCCCTCCCTCCATTGAGCGGGCAGTCATTGTTTATGCCAACGTGCTATTTGCATCCTGCCTTCTTAGATTTGAAAGTCTAATGATTAAAAACAAATCTTAGTTTTTCTTTTCCACCACTTAAGAAAAAAAAAAGACCAGCTTGGCTAGTTCTTGTAGTTTAAAAATACCCTGACCTCCAGCGCTTAGAGTGAGAATTTTGGAGAGACTGGTGCCAGGATAGCAGCAAGCAACAACAGAAAGACAATAAGAGACAGAGAAGCCTGTTGTGAAGGAGGGAGCGACGGGCTGGCCCGGGGGGGAGACGGACTTTTTGCACCCCCACACGGATGACAAGGGCCGGATCAGATCAGAATCCCATAGGGCTTTTTCTTCACATGCCATGTACGCAACAGGTTATTTATTGAGCATCTACTATGCTGGTGGACCCTGGGCATTCAGTGACGAGGGAAATAAAGTCTCTCCCCTTTCTGAAATGTAGAGCCTAGTGGAGGAGGTAGACAAGAAGACAAGAAATTACCACTCACATAGCGCCATCCCTCCCCCCCAACCACCCACCACCACCACGAGAGGATCAGTAACGCGAGATGAGACTGTAGTTGAGGGAGCAATTGGCAAAGGTCTTGCCGGGAGGTAACATTTCAGAAGAGATTTCAGGGAAGAGAAGGGAAGGGGCGCTCGTTCTAGGCCAGGGTCCCTCAGCCGCGACACTGTGGATGTTTGGGACCAGGAAATTCGTGTTGTGAGTGGGGCGTCCTGTGTGCTGGAGTGTGTTGAGTAGCGTCCCTGGCCTCCACCCACTAGCTGCTGGTGGCACCCCCACTTTCCTGCCACCCCTGAGTTGAGACAACCAACGATGTCTCCAGACATTGCAAATGTCCCTGGTGGGGAGGAGGATAGAATCACCCTCCCTCGCCCATTTGAAAGCACCATTCTAGGCAGAGGAAACACAAAACACAAAGACCCCCAGAAGAAGACAAGTGTGGCCTGGGCCAAGGCGTGGCAGGAGACCAGAGAGGGGATGAGCAGGGCAGACAGTGGGTGAGCCAGGCTGGGGGCTGGGGAGTAGGAGCATCCCAGGCTGGGGAGCATCTCAAAGGCCTCCGAAGGGCAGCGGGGGAGCACTGGTGCTTTTGAGGGCTCCATCGTCACCATCTGATTTTCACTGTTTTAAGCGAAGGCGTGACATCGTTTGCACACTGTCTTCTGGCTACGTCACTAGGACCCACATTCGGCCTCCTGCCATCCTGCAGCCTTTCATGAGAGAAAAGAGAAATCAGACGGAGGGGAAATGGGAAAACCCAAGGAGGGGGCTCTTTGAGAACCTAAGGCATGGAAATAGGTTTTAAAGGCAACCTTCAATGGTTGGAAGGCTGCCTAGGCAAGAAGGAAGTACCTAAGGCACGGAAATGGGTTTTAAAGGCCATCTTCAATGGTTGGAAGGCTGCCTTGGTGAAGAGGAAATTGACTTGCCCGTCACCATCTACATGAACATGACAGGGTCTGAAATCCCAGCTCACAGGCTAGGAAGTGACCCACGGGTCACGCACCCGACGCCCCGGCTCTCCCTGCCGCATCCTCCCCCATTCCTTCCGTGGTGGCCGGCCCCACCCTCTTACTGTTGCAGACCCTCTTATTGAATGAATGGAAGTCTCAGCACTTGCGTCAGCAGCCCCAGAGCTGCTCTCAGGGGCTACTCAGGGAAGTCCCCTCTGTCCTCCCCAGGAAGGAGAGTCCCCTGACATCCGAGGGCCTCTCCCACCCTCCTTCCAACCCCCAGTTAACTGTGGGGAAGAGAATTATAAGGGCTGTCTCTGGTGGGGACGGAGTCATAAAACGGATGGTGTGAACAAGAGGGGGCTGTGCAGTGCCGTGCCGTGTGACTGATTTGGGGATGGAGGTGGGTGGCAGGGTATGCTGCTCCACCCCTGCAATCAGATCCTGGGGGGTTCCCACGGTCCCAGGATGGGGGGTGCGAGGAAGTCAGGCATCGCAAAGGACTGGGGCTGGGAAAGTTGTTTTGGGAATCAGGGACACTCAGCCCAGCACCTTCCAAGAAGGATGCTGAGTCGAGACTGGAGTTCCATTCCCCGAGGTGTCGACTTTTCCCCACCCTAGGCCTGCCCGGCTTGGGGCAGTGGCAGTTTAAATGCATCCTTGTCAGTGAATGCCATGCATTGGTCCCCAAGATTGTAGCCACTTCCCTCTGTTTATTTTCTGTGTTGCTACAACTACTACTAATAAGTGGGTGCCTATGAACCCGTGTAAGTTCAAGTAACTGCTCTGTAGCTACAGTGTAGAGACCAGACTACCCTAATGTACCTGTCTTGTCACACCAAGCCCCTCCCAGTGCCCACCCACTCACGCTCCAAACCGGCCTCCCACGTAGTCCTGCTCAGCCCCCCTGTAAATGCCCAGCCAGCTGGGCAGTGGTGGGCCAGGCTGGGTTATTAATGGAGGGGGCACAGCCAGTGTGGGTGCCCTTGGCCAGGCCTGAGCACAGCTGTGAGATGCCTGAAGACTTTTCCCAGCTTCTTCCTCCTCTCTCTCTCATGTCTTTCCTCTGCCCCAGTGCCCCCTACCTCAGGGAAGGCAGTAGATTTTCATTTCCCTTTCCTGGCCCATTCATCCTGACCTTGCTGTCCAGAATAAATCCTCAGAAAGCCCCAAGCCTTGGAGCTGGATGCCGGAACAGTGTCAGGCGTGATGTCACCCAGGCCTCTCTGACACCCCCTTCCCAAGCTGTCATCCAGTTGGTAGCCTTTACCCACTGTGGGCTCCCCGAATCCGCATAGACTGCCACATTCCACAGGCGTTGCTCTATGTTGTGGTCCCTGAGTATCACTGTAGCTCCTACTTGCTGGCCCTTTGATGGGTTTAAGATGCTTCCTATTGAGCAGTTGAAGGACTCAAAGAAAGTCTTCCCAGTATTTCAAAAGCCCGTGTCCCCAGCCACGCTGCCTATACCCCCAGCAGAGCTCAGCATCAGGCAACATGTGTCCCTTCATTCCCCAAGACTTCATCTCATACACTCATCCAGTAAATATTCAGTCACTACTTCCTGTGTTCCTGGAAAAAGTGAGGAAGTGGCCCCTCCCTGCAGGGACCTAAGTCCAGAGGAGGAGACAGAGAAGTTGTGACCGGGTTCTGAAGCTCCAGAGGATCACCCTGCCCCAGCAAGGGCCCTCAAGAGAAGCTTCTCGGAGGAGGGAACTCCTGAACCTTGTCTTGAGATTTGAGTCACATGGGAATGAGTGGTAGGGAACAGTGTGCCAGGTGGAGGGAACAGCCCATGTGCAGGCCCAGAGGCAAGATCTCGATTTATTGAAAGCCTGCCCCCTAGGAACTAGCTCTGCCCTTCCCCTGCTTTCCCCAACCCTGTTGCCAGACCCTGGGAAATTCCATCCCTGAACAGAAGGTACCCTGGCTCAGGTGTGGAGTCCTCAACTTCTTCCCCCATCATACCTGGTCCAGGCTCTTGGCCTTGTGCTGAGGAAGGAGGTGTCCCAAGTGAATCTGCGCTTGCCGCATCAGACCAGTGCTTAGGCTGCCTAGGACTCCCTTTGCCTCCCCGCCTCTGGCTCTGTGCTGCCTGTCTCCACGCAGTGTCTGTTTCTTCGTGCCCCTTCATTGGGCAGGACTCAGGGGCATCACTTCTGTAGATGGATTTGCCTTCACCCCTTCTCTTTAAGGCATTGTCCTCCCTGTCTTTGATTCTGCCTCCGCTTGCAACCTGTGTCTCTGACCGCTGAAATCCGCGCATCTGTCTTGCCACACCAGGGAGCCTCCCTCAGCTGTGTCACCAGGGCCTCTTTGCTGGAGAGTTTAATGTCACCCTGTTCATAGGCCACTGGGGTGTTGAAATGAAGCACAGGCGTGAACATGGAAATACCCTACTTTAAGGGTCTCCCAACTAGATGTGACAGGTGTGATGGGCGAAATATTGGTTTGTTACAGAGTGGCTGAAGAAGACCTAGGGGTCCTAGTGGGCCACAGGCCATGTCTGCAGCGCAGCTGAAAGTGTGGAAGAAAATGCATCTACCCTGGTGATGGAATGGTGTGTGTCATTGTCTCTATAAATATGAGTCAGAGCTTGAAGGATAGGGAACAGGGTATCTTTGCCAACCATAGGACTCCCAGGAGTGTGTGTGTGTGTGTGTGTGTGTGTGTGTGTGTGTGTGTGTGTTGCTGTAAATTAACAGGGCTTGCTCACCTGTTTCATTGTGACAACGTGTATTTCGTAAGCCACACTGGATCGTGAATAATGACCTCTCCATCAGTTCTCAGCACCAGCACTTCCCCCCAAACATTCCTTGGATCTTCTTAGCTTCATGCAGCCTACGAGTGCTTCATATATCCCTAACCCTCAAGGATACTGGAGGGAGCAGCTGAAGTCATGAATGTCAGCAGCATCGCACAATGCCTGGCACAGTTGTAGGTGCTCAGTAAATGTGGTTTCTCTTCTCCATGACCCAACTGAAGCTTCCCCAGGAATTCCACCTCTAAGGGGATCTTCCTGAAAAAACGGAAGGACTGGAATAGAGAGATGGTAGGTGTTAGCTATTTTCTTAGATGTTGGTGCCCTGATAGACATCGGGTGGGATGCCCAAATCTCACAAGGACACCCCCCTCCACTGCTGTGGGGGTCAGCATCCATAGGGCGAGGCTCACCCTCAGGGAGCTGGAAAGCCTCTGGCAAGACCAGCCGCCCGCCCCCAGGGCCCCAAGACAGAAGCCAGAGGTAGGCACTGGGGCCAGATGAGTCTGGTCACACCCGGTGAGCGCCCTTGCCCATGGCTGGGCCAGGCTGAGAGCATCCCACTTGGGCAGTCAAGTCCCACCCTAAGCCTTTCGTTTCTGCCTCCCTGAGCTTTGATCTTCCACTGGGGTCCACTCTACACACTTACCGCATGATTCATTTGGTTGATTACTCTCAAAGTTATTGACCTTAGGAAAATTCTCAGTTGTAAACAAAAACAAAAAAAAAAGGCTTTCTCTATGTAAATTATGCTGTTACTTTTTTCTATACACAAAGTATATATACCTATAAATATTATACATATATATATTATATATATATAAAGACTAATTCTTGTACAGACCGACATGGACCGATGGCCCATACTTTCTTCATGTTCGTGCTGTCACAGAATGAGTTCATATAAGAAGTTGGTTTCATGTTTTCCTTTTGGGGCCACTTCTTTCCTTCCCTCGTTCTGTCTATCTTTGTCTGTCTTCGTCTCTGTCTGTCTGTCCGTCTCTCTCATTGCCAATGTCTCATTGCTGGGAAAGAGCTGTCGATTCAGATGCCATCCAAGAAAGGAAGGCCAGCTGGATGGAGGGTCCACTGTGTATATTTGTACAGAAGCATTTATAAAGTTTTCTACACTTCTCAAATAAGTA
Source organism: Budorcas taxicolor (assembly GCF_023091745.1). NCBI lineage: Eukaryota > Metazoa > Chordata > Mammalia > Artiodactyla > Bovidae > Budorcas > Budorcas taxicolor. Next base: position 57,756,607 of record NC_068926.1, read on the forward strand.
TTTCTAACTTGGGCTGTTGGATAGGTTGTGAGCCTCTGGGCCGGCAAGCCTATTGTTTCTTGTGTTTAGTGCAATGTTTAGTGAGAATCCAATGTCTGAATTATTTATGCCAATAAAGAATTTGAAAAATTACTGCATCGCACTGCCGCCAAAACAGGTGTGAATTCTGTTGTTGTCTGTGGTATAAAGGGAATTCTGTGAAGTGACATCAGCCAGTGTCTCAGTCAGCCATTGACACAACAATGCTGTGTAACGAATTTCCCCACAAACTTTATGGCCAACAACAGCTAGCATTTATTCTCATGCTCCTAGGTCTGGAGGCTCACACTGACTTAAATAAGGGTCCTTTCAAGATCAAGCCTGCTCCACCCACCTCCCTAATTCAGGACCCAGGCTGAAGGAGAAGCTCCCTGGGGCATGCTCTTCTATGGCAGGTCCCCAGAACAGAAATGCTAAGCCAAACTGCATATAAAGACATTCAAGGCATCTTCTCAAACCACATTCACTAACATTCCAGTGGCCAAAGTAAGTCATGTGGTCCAGCCATTCATTTGGAAGGGGCCGTAAACTCTACCCGGAGTAGGAGGGGGAGGAAAGTGAATGTTTGCTCAACAGTAATGCAAACTGTCACAGCCTGGCCAAGAATCCTTCCATCTGGCCAGCCATGGATAAGTTTTCTCCCTAGGGGTGCATATGGTAAGAATGTATAAATACATACACAGGTATGCACACACTGTGTATACACACACACCCCAACATGATTCTACACATTGAGCACCTGCTCTGTCCCTGGCCCAGAAAGTATTAAGCATGGTCATTAATCCCCACAACCACCCAATTCCCTTTGACAGAGGAAGCCGGTGCAGAGGGATGAAGTAACTGGCCCAAGCCAAGGTGTGAACCCAAAGCCCGCATTCTCTTGGGCACACACACAGCATGACAGGCTCCTCGGTCACATGGATTACGAAAGCCCACTTTACAGAGTGCTTTTAAGAAACCAGATCACTTCTCAACAGGAAAACTAGCCAGTAAGTCAGGGGTATTCAACTCATCCAAAGCAGGAGGAACTGAGAGCTGGGGAAACAAGCCAAAGGGTGACTGACTCAGATTCCCATTCCCCTTCCTGGAGACCGTGCTGCAGAGAGATGAACTGGCCTCCTTGGCCCCAGTAAGTTCTTCCCAGCACACACTCCAGGAGCACCGGCAGCCTGATGGACCTGGAGTCAAAGTCTGGCTCTACCACATGCAAGCTGTGTGGCCTTGGCTGCTTAGCTTCCCTGAGCCTCCATTTTCATGTAATAGGCATAACTGTTGTAAAATAGGCATAATTGTGGCTTACGTGGAAGAACATAACTACTTGGAGCAGTGCCAGCTTCTCGTAAATGCTCTACGGATGTTAGTTGCTAGTGTTAGAGTTTGTTCCTAATATGGCTGTGGAGTGGGGCCAGCCTTAGTGAGTAAAGGACGATCTCCACTCCAAGTTTCTGTACCCCAGAGTGCCCCATCTCTGCTCGGAGGTGACCCAGGCACCAGCCCACCCTCAATGTCTCTCTCAGAGAATATCACCTGGTATCTAATGCTCTAAATTCACTGACCTGCCTTCGTAAGCATGATTTCTTTTTCCCTCTCAAAACAATCAAATGGGGTGGGGTGGGTGGTACGAGTTGCCTCTTCTTACAGATGGGGAAACAGCTTCCAGGAAGCGAAAGTCTCCCACAGCACCTGAATTTCAGTCCCAGGTTATGTTACTTAGACCAGCCTTGTGACCTGGCTGGGCCGTGATGTCAACTGTCACAGCCTCGGTTTCTCGTGACTATAAAATTGGGATAATAATTGCTCTCACTTCAGAGGGCTGTGATCAGGATTAAAAACAGGTAAAATACTTAACACACTGCATGACATAAACAACCAATAAACATTATATATTTCCAGCCTGGATCTGACATTTAGCCCTGGGATAGTGTTGACGTGGGAAGAAAGTGTGAGACAGAGCAGAAACTTCCATCCCCTCCTCTTCTATTTCAAGCAGAAAAGAAGGGGAGAGGTTTCCCTGGGGCCTGGAACTAATTGATTGTCCCGGTTCTGACTTGTGGTCCTCTGTGGCCTCAGGGCCTCCATCAATCAAGCACAGCCGGTGTTAAGCTGAGTACGGGAGGCCTTTCGAGTCAACGGAACTGAACGGCTCATTAACCACCATGCACAGGCTGCAAGGAAAGTGCCTGGGAGTGAGAAACAACAACAGAGGTGGTCACCCAGCCGCCCCAGTGGCAGGGACAAGGCCTCTCAAACCTTTCTGGCCCCTGGGGTCCTCCTCACCTTTGCCCAAACTGAGACCTTCCTGAGCCTACCTTCATCTCCTGTCTCCTATCAGCCTCTTCCTAGGCACGATGCCACTAACAAGCCAAACAAGGGTATATGCATTCTTATGCACTGAGAACAGTGTCTTCAGCCAGTGCCCAGAGTTTTCCTGAAATATGTCAACAGCAGGCTAGTGAGTGTGATCAAAGAGCAAAGAGGCACTGGGTAAAACGAAATGAGGTGCTGTTTCATTGCTACAGGACTTGTCAGGGCCTTTACTATGCTCCCAGAGTGGACCAGAGTATATAGGTTTCCCAACTCTTTTGACCCCAGAACCCTTTGTTCACTGTATCTTAGAAGATGCATATTCCAAGGGAGAAACATTGCTCTCAGCCACGGGAAAAATTCAAAGTATATTCTTGGGCCTTTTACAGACCATATAGTATGAGACTCCACGTTTCCCGCATTGTTAGATGAAAAGGAAAAATGGGGTAAGATGCACTGTCTCAACTTCTTATTTTGTTTTGTCAAAAAACAGCAAAATCCAAATAAGATCTCTCCACCACTTTACTATCATACTTCCCAGGTGGCTCAGTAGTAAAAAAAAAAAAATCTGCCTGCCAATGCCGGAGACACAGGAGATGCAGGAGACTTAGGTTCAATACCTGGGTTAGGAAGATCCCCTGAAGGAGGAAATGGCAACCCACTTCAATATTCTTGCCTGGGAAATCCCATGGACAGAGGAGCCTGGAAGGCTATGGTCCATGGGGTCGCAATGAGTCAGACACGACTTAGGGACTAAGCCCCTTAGTGTGCACCTTACTATCACCACTGTTTTATGAAAGAAAGGCTAAAAATTAGAGCAGCCACAATTTGGGGGAATAAAAATAAAAATATCCTTATATTTTTCATTTCTCCAAAGCCCAGGGAGCACGCTGACACAGACCAGCACGAGTCTGTATACAAGTGTCTGGGGGCCTCACACTTGGTGTGGAAGGTCCGGGGCTCTAGGGTTTGACACCAGGACTCTGAACCCCAGTTCTTCCATTCATTGCCCCAAGGCCCTGAAGAGCTGCCATTCTGTGTGCCCTTCCCCTTCCTCTAAGGACAGCTCTACCTGTGATCTCAGGAAGACCGTCCTCCAGCTGCTAGAGCGGCTCTTGCATCCCCCTAGGGCAGCTGTTAGCCAGGACTGGACTGGTCGCAGAAGTACCAAACCAGGCAGTGTTTGTCTTGAAGGAGGATGACCTCCGAGGCATACCTTTCACTCTGGAGTACCTCCTCCCCTGCAGGATCAGGCTGAGGCTGGACCTAGCCTGAAATGGCTCCTTGCCTGCCTTCTCCACACCCATCATCCCTGGGAACACGTCTTTAATAAATGACTCACTCACGACTCCTTAGGATCTGCTTCTGGGAGAAGTCAAGCTAAGACAGTCACCCAGGCCAGTCTCAGAGTCTCAATTTCCTCAGGCATCATATAGGGACAATAATCATATCTAACTTCTCAGCTTCAGGGAGCTGATATATGTGAGCCATTTAGCATGGAGCCTAGCTCATAATTCAAGAAAAGCTGATACTTGCCTTTGTTATTACATTGTTATTGGAGCCTATGTGTCTTTGGAGTTTGCAGCAGCTCTCTCCCCAGCTCACAAACCCAAGAGATCAGTCTCGTACAAGAAAGACTGGCTTTTGAGCAATGGTCCACCTGTAATGTCCTCACCTATAGACCCAGCCCATCCCCTGCCCCCACTCCCTGCCAGGAGGTACTCCCAGAACAGGGGCTAGAGCTTGAAGCTCTAGCACCAGACTCCTTCCCCTCTGACTGTTCATCCAGAAAGAACGAAGCTTCAATGCCTCCAACCATACCTCTGAGGATTTCAATTTATTTGATCGCTTCTGCTTTTCTTTTTTTTAATATCTTACTCACTACCAGGAGCCTGACTATGGGGTTAGGCATCAGAGGGAGGGTGGGGAGCAGGACTGTGATTTTCTGGTCCAGCACCGTCCTGACTCTTTGTTCTATGTGACATTTTCCAACCTCAATGAGACTTTTTTTTTTTTTAAGGAAAATCAGATCCCACGTTAAGAATAATGGCTAGAAGTTCTTCAAGGAACAAGAAATTACAATACCACTTTGATAAGCAGGCAGAGGTGAAACATAGCTGAATAATGTCCCCTAGACACTGACCTGGGGGAGGAGGTGAATTGACCAGCATCACTCACTTAGGCCAGATTTGCAGTTGTTTTATTACATGTCTAATTAAGTCCTCCTAAGGCTGGTTTAGCTTTCACTTGTAACATATTTGAAGTGATGTTTGGTTCCACTGCTGCTTTCTCTATCTTGAAGTAAACCTTCTGATCAAAGGACTTAATGTTACTCTTCATGACAACAGGGTATCAGCAACCTCCAGCCCCCAAGCACCATCTGACTAGCCACCTAGTTTTGCACAGCCCACAAGAATGAGTCTTTTATTTTTAAGTGGTTGAAAAAAGAAGATTCTGTGACATATGAAAATTATATGGAATTCAAAATTTCAGTGTCCATAAATAACATTTTATCGAGACACAGCAACACACATGGTATGGTCTGTGAAGCTAAAAATATTTACTATCTGGTCCTTTACAGAAATTTTTCGCTGACTCCTGCAGTACAGAATTGTCAGCACTTTCTAGGGAAGGAGGAGACAGGTCTGTTCAGAGTAGGACAGTGAGAGGACATCAAGCCACACTGAGTTTGGGAAGAGGGTTCTTTGCCAAAGGTAAGGGTCCCTTTTTCCTTGGCTGCCCACCCTGTCTTCTCTGCATGGATGTGTATATCCCAGCAGTCCTTTCTGCTCCATGACTATACGATTAAGCCCCGCCTACCCATAGCTGATTGGTTTAGGGGTAGACACCTGACCCAAACTGAACCAATCAGATGTCTTTTCCTGGGAATTTTGAATTCTGAACTGGGGTTTGCAGGGAGGGATTGATTAGTATGACCTTCAAGAATTTCTGCTGCTGACAGAATTTCTGCATTTCCTCAGATTCCTTGGATTCTCCAGCTGGATTCTAATCAGTTCTTCCCCCTTTCTCCTCTTTTCCCCAAAGCTCGGTTAGAATTTTTGTTGACGTTGTTATTTGCAAACCGAACAAACCTGAAACCCAGGGCTCTAGCCCTTATCTCTGCTCATCATTTACATGATATGATGTCAGGACTTAAGGTCATTTCTTCTCACAAAGGAGCCTTACGAAACACCCAGAGTCAAGAGGATGAAGACAGTGACCCTCTAAGTAAATTAGAAAGATTAAATTTGAGCAAAGATGACAGGCTTTATTTTTAAATATAAAAACATTGTACAAACCAATTTCAGAGTCAATTTCATTAACAGTGTTCTTAACACTAATATTTTATTAGATAAGTTGTTAAACCTATTGGTGGCCCAGTTTTTTCATCATCACCAAATGATAGTATGACGTGACCTTGTAAAACTAATGTCAAGATTGATACAGAATTACTAAGAAGCCATGGAAATATAAAAGGAGTTGCACAAGGAAACAGTATCACACAGCAGAGAAAAGAGAGAGGGCTTCACAGTCAGCCAGACTTGTGTTGGCATCTCAGCTCTGTTGCTGTGTGACCTTGGGCAGGTTGCTTAACCAATCTGAACCTCAGTTCCACCATTCACATAACAGACAGTACAAGTCTCAATCACGTGTGCATGCTCAGTCACTCAGTCATGTCTGACTCTCTGTGACTCTATGGACTGTAGCCCACCTGGCCACCCTGTCCATGGGGTTTTCCAGGCAAGAATACTGGGGTGGATTGCCATTTCCTGCTTCAGGGGATCTTCCCAACCCAGGGATCAAAACTAAGTCTCCAGTATCTCCTGCACTGCAGGTGGATTCTCTGCTGCTTGAGCCACTGGGGAAGCCCACAGGTCTCTGTGCCATGGAGTTATTGCGAGCAGTAAATGATATAATTCACATTAAGCCATTTAACTCCATGCCAGGCACAGAGGTGGCCCCCAGCAACTGATAGCTGTTGTCACCAGTTTTATGATAGATTACCCACAGAAAGGCCAGCACTATTTCAAGGTGGCAGTCACCCTTCCTCCCCATTTCTCACAGTTTAAACAATCTTGTGGCCTCCACCTCACCTGCCCCTACCTCAAGTGTGCGGGCTACCTGGTTCCAGCTAACCTCTCTTTCCTTCTCATCTTCCCATCAAAGGTTGATGTTCAAGATGCAAGGTCTTTGCAGGAATGAGCTTGGAGCCTTCCAGCACCTCTGAGAGAGCAGGTTCTTCTGAGGCTTTCAGGGCCCTCTGCATCCCAGTAAATTGTATCAAGATATTTGCATTTCAAATAGCCCCACCCTAATCCCCTCCAGAAAGAATGAAGGGATGGAGCCAAAGCAAAAACAATACCCAGCTGTGGATGTGACTGGTGTTAGAAGCAAAGTCCGATGCTGTAAAGAGCAATATTGCATAGAAACCTGGAATGTCAGGTCCATGAATCAAGGCAAATTGGAAGTGGTCAAACAAAAGATGGCAAGAGTGAACGTCGACATTCTAGGAATCAGCGAACTAAAATGGACCGGAATGGGTGAATTTAACTCAGATGACCATTTTATCTACTACTGCGGGCAGGAATCCCTCAAAAGAAATGGAGTAGCCATCATGGTCAACAAAAGGGTCTGAAATGCAGTACTTGGATGCAATCTCAAAAATGACAGAATGATCTCTGTTCGTTTCCAAGGCAAACCATTCAATATCACAGTTATCCAAGTCTATGCCCCAACCAGTAATGCTGAAGAAGCTGAAGTTGAACGGTTTTATGAAGACCTACAAGACCTTTTAGAACTAACAGCCACAAAAGATGTCCTTTTCATTATAGGGGACAGGAATGCAAAAGTAGGAAGTCAAGAAACACCTGGAGTAACAGGCAAATTTGGCCTTGGAATGCGGAATGAAGCAGGGCAAAGACTAATAGAGTTTTGCCAAGAAAATGCACTGGTCATAGCAAACACCCTCTTCCAACAACACGAGAGAAGACTCTACACATGGACATCACCAGATGGTTAACACCGAAGTCAGATTGATTATATTCTCTGCAGCCAAAGATGGAAAAGCTCTATACAGTCAACATAAACAAGACCAGGAGCTGACTGTGGCTCAGATCATGAACTCCTTATTACCAAATTCAGACTCAAATTGAAGAAAGTAGGGAAAACCGCTAGACCATTCAGGTATGACCTAAATCAAATCCCTTATGATGATACCGTGGAAGTGAGAAATAGATTTAAGGGCCTAGATCTGATAGATAGAGTGCCTGATGAACTATGGAATGAGGTTCGTGACATTGTACAGGAGACAGGGATCAAGACCATCCCCATGGAAAAGAAATGCAAAAAAGCAAAATGGCTTTCTGGGGAGGCCTTACAAATAGCTATGAAAAGAAGACAGGCGAAAAGCAAAGGAGAAAAGGAAAGATATAAGCATCTGAATGCAGAGTTCCAGAGAATCGCAAGAAGAGATAAGAAAGTCTTCTTCAGCGATCAATGCAAAGAAATAGAGGAAAACAACAGAATGGGAAAGACTAGAGATCTCTTCAAGAAAATTAGAGATACCAAGGGAACATTTCAGGCAAAGATGGGCTCGATAAAGGACAGAAATAGTCTGGACCTAACAGAAGCAGAAGATATTAAGAAGGGGTGGCAAAAATACACAGAAGAACTGTACAAAAAAGATCTTCACGACCCAGGTAATCATGATGGTGTGATCACTAATCTAGAGCCAGACATCCTGGAATGTGAAGTCAAGTGGGCCTTAGAAAGCATCACTATGAACAAAGCTAGTGGAGGTGATGGAATTCCAGTGGAGCTGTTTTAAATCCTGAAAGATGATGCTGTGAAAGTGCTGCACTCAATACGCCAGCAAATTTGGAAAACTCAGCAGTGGCCACAGGACTGGAAAAGGTCAGTTTCATTCCAATCCCAAAGAAAGGCAATGCCAAAGAATGTTCAAACTACCACACAATTGCACTCATCTCACACACTAGTAAAATAGTGCTCAAAATTCTCCGAGCCAGGCTTCAGCAATACATGAACCGTGAACTTCCAGATGTTCAAGCTGGATTTAGAAAAGGCAGAGGAACCAGAGATCAAATTGCCAACATCCTCTGAATTATCGAAAAAGCAAGAGAGTTCCAGAAAAACATCTATTTCTGCTTTATTGACTATGCCAAAGCCTTTGACTGTGTGGATCACCATAAACTGTGGACAATTCTGAGAGAGTTGTCCAGACCACCTGACCTGCCTCTTGAGAAATCTGTATGCAGGTCAGGAAGCAACAGTTAGAACTGGACATGGAACAACAGACTGGTTCCAAATAAGAAAAGGAGTACGTCAAGGCTGTATATTGTCACCCTGCTTACTTAACTTATATGCAGAGTATATCATGAGAAATGCTGGACTGGAAGAAACACAAGCTGGAATCAACATTGCTGGGAGAAATACTAATAACCTCAGATATGCAGATGACACCACCCTTATGGCAGAAAGTGAAGAGGAACTAAAAAGCCTCTTGATGAAAGTGAAAGAGGAGAGTGAAAAAGTTGGCCTAAAGCTCAACATTCAGAAAACGAAGATCATGGCATCTGGTCCCATCACTTCATGGGAAATAGATGGGGAAACAGCGGAAACAGTGTCAGACTTTATTTTTTGGGGCCCCAAAATCACTGCAGATGGTGATTGCAGCCATGAAATTAAAAGACGCTTACTCCTTGGAAGAAAAGTTATGACCAACCTAGATAGCATATTCAAAAGCAGAGACATTACTTTGCCGACTAAGGTCTGTCTAGTCAAGGCTATGGTTTTTCCTGTGGTCATGTATGGATGTGAGAGTTGGACTGTGAAGAAGGCTGAGCGCCAAAGAATTGATGCTTTTGAACTGTGGTGTTGGAGAAGACTCTTGAGAGTCCCTTGGACTGCAAAGAGATCCAACCAGTCCATCCTAAAGGAGATCAGCCCTGGGATTTCTTTGGAAGGAATGATGCTAAAGCAGAAACTCCAGTACTTTGGCCACCTCATGTGAAGAGTTGACTCATTGGAAAAGACTCTGATGCTGGGAGGGATTGGGGGCAGGAGGAGAAGGGGATGACAGAGGATGAGATGGCTGGATGGCATCACCGACTCGATGGACGTGAGTTTAAGTGAACTCCGGGAGTTGGTGATGGACAGGGAGGCCTGGTGTGCTGCGATTCATGGGGTCGCAGAGTCGGACATGACTGAGCGACTGAACTGAACTGAACTGAATCCCCTCAAAATTCCTGGTGGCTCAGAGGTTAAAACGTCTGCCTGGAATGCGGGAGACCCGGGTTTGATCCCTGGGTCGGGAAGATCCACTGGAGAAGGAAAATGGCAACCCACTCCAGTACTCTTGCCTGGAGAATCCCATGGAGGGAGGAGCCTGGTAGGCTACAGTCCATGGGGTTGCAAAGATTCAGACACGACTGAGTGACTTCACTTTCACTTTCACTTTCAATTCCCTTAGAGGCTTATTTTCTGGACCTTGAGGTGATTTCCTCACACCCACATCAGTACTCTGAGTACTGACTGTAAAGGCACCTCCACACATGGTATAGCCTCTCCAGCCTGGTAAACCAGGCACCAAGCGGGGAAGGCCTGCTTTGGGCCGGGAGGTTTAGACTTCATCCCCCACAGTGATGCTCCAAAACTGTGCTGATACACTGTGGCCAGCAGCCACTGGTGGTTACTTACATTTAAATTTAGTTAAAATTGGGCTTCCCTGTTTCAGATGGTAAAGAATCTGCCTGCAATGCAGGAGACTCTGGTTCGATCCCTGGGTCAGGAAGATCTCCTGGAGAAGGAAATGGCTACCCACTCCAGTATTCTTGCCTGGAGAATTCCATGAACAGAGGACCCTGGTGGGCTGCAGTCCATGAGGTCGCAAGAGTCAGACATGACTGACTAACAGTTAAAATCTGAAAAACAAATCTCCATCAGACCTGCCACATGTGGATAGGGTTTAACCACCTTAGTGCCCACATGGCCATTATGGCAGGAAATTCCACTGAGTGCACCACAGCAAGTGAAACGGTCATCACTCCCACTTTCCAGATGAGAACACTGAGGCTCAGGGCCATTCAGCTGTGTAGTTAAGCCGGGATAGATGCCAGGCCTCTGATTCCAAGCCACCAGACTGCGCTGTTTCTCCTACAAGAGCCAGGCTCTGGGGCTGGGCTCCAAGGAGAACAAGACAGATGAACTTGGAAGACAGAGAGGTGAGTAATGAAAACCTGACAGTACCATGCGACGGCCCACATCTCTGTGGGCCCAGGGATGCCTTATCCAATGTGCTCAGAATATCCTACCTCCAGTGTTCATTCCCACGATCAACAAACTTTCTCGAATGCACGCATGTGCTCACTTACTGAGTCATATCTGTGTCTTAGCAGCTCCCTGAACTTTAGCCTGCCAGGCTCCTCTGTTCTCGGGATTTTCCAGGCAATACTGGAGCAGGTTGCCATTCCCTTCTCCAGGGAATCTTCCCAACCCAGGAATCGAACCTGCATCTCCTGCATTGACAGTCAGATTCTTACTCCTGAGCCCCCAGGGAAGCCAATGGTGTTACCCAACACAGAACTACAGGCTACCTGTGGTTATAGAGCCCTTGAAGTGTAATGAGTCTGAATGGAGATGTATATGTACAATCCACAGTGGATTTCTAAGGTGTTTAAAAAAAAAAAAGCAAAATGTAAACTATCTTCTTAACAATTCTGTATAATAGTTATATATTGATGTGATCATTTTCGACTGCTGCTGCTGCTAAGTCGCTTCAGTTGTGTCTGACTCTGTGCGACCCCATAGACGGCAGCCCACCAGGCTCCCCCGTCCCTGGGATTCTCCAGGCAAGAACACTGGAGTGGGTTGCCATTTCCTTCTCCAATGCATGAAAGTGAAAAGCCAAAGTGAAGTCACTCAGTCGTGTCTGACCCTCAGCGACCCCATGGACTGCAGTCTACCAGGCTCCTCCGTCCATAGGATTTTCCAGGCAAGAGTACTGGAGTGGGGTGCCATTGCTAGATCCAGTTAAATAAAATACCTCACTATCATTAATTTTGCCTGTTTCTTTTCAGCTTCTTTTCAGGCTACTACTAGAAAGCTTATCGGAGAAGGCAATGGCACCCCACTCCAGTACTCTTGCCTGGAAAATCCCATGGACGGAGGAGCCTGGTAGGCTGCAGTCCATGGGGTCGCTGTGGGTCAGACACGACTGAGTGACTTCACTTTCACTTTTCACTTTTATGCATTGGAGAAGGAAATGGCAACCCACTCCAGTGTTCTTGCCTGGAGAATCCCAGGGACGGGGGAGCCTGGTGGGCTGCCATCTATGGGGTCGCACAGAGTCGGACACAACTGGAGCGACTTAGCAGCAGCAGCAGCAGAAAGCATATAATTAGGTCTTTGGCTTGCAGCGTATTTCTCCCATCTGTTGCTGCCCTGGAAGGCCTACTGGGTGCCAGGCCCTGTGCTCTGCAAGGGGCTGCAGGGTGAAACCAGAAAAGAATTCAGCTCCAGGCTGACAGCAGACCCCTGGAGCCCAGACAAGGAACCTGCTATGCCGCTCTGAAACTGGTCTCTGCAGCTGGTTCCCCAACTCCCAAAGTCCACCGGCCCTGCCTCCTGCACAGGGATGCTGGTAAGCTACGTGTGCAGGGCTGCATGTGCAAATCTGGGGCCGTAAGCAAATGGCTAATCTTTTCTGTTTCCTCATCTGTAAAATGAAAATAATTGCCCCTGCCTCCTAGAGTTATTTTAGAGATGGAGTAAATGAATGAATGCCAAGTGCATATCCCATAGTAGGTGCTTCACAGATAGCTAAGGTTAGCAACTAGGGGTGGTGTTTTCCCCTATGGCAGTTGGCAATGTCTAGAAACATTTGGGGTGTCACACTTGAGGGAGGAGGTTGCTAGTGGCATTTAATGGTGGAAACCAGAGATGTTGCTAAACCTCCTACCATCATTCAGGGTACAGCTCCCATCTCAAACACTAATCAATGAATAGCATTGAGGTTTAGAAACTGCTGTATGGCAATGCTATTATTGTTATTAATAAAAACACCTGTGAAGATTACCTAATTAAAGGTACAATCATGAGGAGGCAGACTCCCTGAAGACAGAGATTTTTTATCAGTCTTTATCACCGCTGTATCCCCAGAGCCTAGGTCAGTGCCTGGCACATAGCACGTGCTCGGGAAATATTTGTTGAATGAAGAATGAATGAGTGAAATGGCGAGACTCCTCCTTGTCAAAGTATCAAATGCTCAAAGTATGAAAGGGCATGGTAGATCATCATTTCGATAGATACATTTTTTAATACAAGAAACATTTGCTGAGCACCTACTGTGTGCCACACTCTGTCTTTGAGTACTGAGGGTTTCATAGTGTAAAGGGGACAGAGGAGATGGGGCTCAGTTTTGTGGGCAAGATGGACAAGTGAACTGACCCTTCTGGCAACGGGCAGTAAGTGCTGACCGGGGGCAAGGGTGAACCCAGGGGTGGAAGGAGGTCGGGGAAACACCTGACAGGCATGGGAGATGGACTCAGAAGAAGCTTCCAGGAGAAGGTGATGTCAGGAGAAATCGACTAGCTTTTCTAGAACACTCTTCCCATTTCTGGAGTCCCCTTAACAGCATCCTGCTGGAATCTTTTGACTGACGGGGAACTCATTCCCTCACAAAGCAGAACATCCTGTGATTTCTCACTGCTTTTTTTTTTAAAGATTGTTTTGATGTGGGTCATTTTAAAGTCTTTATTGAATTTGTTACGAACATTGCTTCTCTGTTTTATGTTTTGTTTGTTTTGGCCATGAGGCATGTGCGATCTTAGCTCCCCGATCAGGGATCGAAGCCACAACCCCCACCCCTGCATTGGAAGGTGAGGTCTTGACCACTGGACTGCCAGTGAAGTCCCTCTCACTGCTTCTTTCTAGAATATTCTCCTTACTAGTGAGATAACCAGGGGCCAGGGTGCAGTCACCTAACTCAGAGCCCTTCTCATCTGGAGGCCCCAGTCTGCACCCTGGCCAACTGCCCCACGTCTGGCTCAGAAGGACCCCATGGCTCACAGCCCAGCCAGCTGCCTGCTTCCTTCTCAGCCTGACAGGTCAGGCCGGCTGAGTCACAGGCTCAGCTTCTCCCAGCCCACGTGGGGTCTGAGACTGGGCAAGGGGGATGGGCTGCTGGCCAGATTGCCCATCAGTCACACCAAAAAGGAGCCCATGAACCTCACTGAGGATTAGACCTAAGAACATTCTGGAATGGCACGCTCCACCTTGGAGCTCCCTGAGGGGCAGACCCAGCAGACAGGCATATTATTCTACTAGTGAGGACACCAGGGAACACAGTGTGTGTGTGTGTGTGTGTGTGTGTGTGTGTGTGTGTGTGTGTGTGTGTGTGTTGCCAGAGAATGGTCTTATAATAATTATTATTGCAATGGATTGTCGTGGTTAATTATTAGAAATTGTCAGCTCCATGTGGACAGGGGTCCATCCTCACTGTTCACTGCTGTATGCCCAGTGCCTGTAAGAGTACTTGGCACAAAGGAGGTGCTCAACAAGTTATTTTGTTGAGTAAGTGCATAGACAACAAGCAACAGCTACTTCCTATTGGAGGACATTCTACAAGGAATTACGTATATATGTGTCTTTTAAATTTATCATCAGTCTCCATCAGCAGGGCACATAGCGCCCAGCGTGGTAACCCACACACAGTAGATGTTCAGTAGATGTGATTGAGTAAAGAGGCAGGTGCTGGCATTTTCTCATTTATTCTTATACAGCCCAGGCAGAGAGGCACCTCTTTGGCATCTCTTAGAGATGAAAAATTGAGCCCCAGAGAAGGGAAGTGACCTCTGAAGGTCACCCAAGTTGGTGAGAAAGAGCCAGGGCTTGAACCCATGTCTGTGTGGTTGCAGAGCCTGTGGGTGCTCTTAACTGCTAGGTCCTGCTGCCCCTGGCAATGAGGGGCTAGGGCAGGGGTGGGGGACCTCTGAGAAGGGGTACTGGGGACAGAGTAGGGACCACTTTAGAACTCTCCAGTCTTGCCCTGTGTGTCCCAGGTGCAAAGCCCTTTTGACATGGCATCCCATTTGGTGTTCACTGGAGCTTCAGCAAAGCCCAGAGAGGTAGAGGAACTTGCTCAGGATCACACAGCAACTTCAGCACAGGTCTCCTGAGGCTGTGTCCAGTGTTCTTACCCCGAAAGTCCACCTATGGCTCCACCTCAGAGTCCTAATACGAGCAGGGACTCGTGCAGGTCAGAAGAGAAAGCCTATGTTTCAGCATACACACAGACTTTGTTTTCCCAGGCAGCCTGACCCAATACGTCTGGTGGTAAATCCAAATTCTGCACTTCGCTCTATGACCTTGAGACTTGGCTTCCTGTCTCTGAGCCTTGATTTCCCTATCTAAAAAATGATTCCTCACTTTGCAGGTAGCAACTAAAATCCCTGATTGGTGCCTCTCCTGCTGTGTGACCTTGGGGGGAAAGCTTAGCTTCTCTGAGCTTTGATTTTTTTTTTTTAATCTGCTAAGTGGGGTTAAATAAATACCCACCTCTCAGGGCCCAAGAGAGTTAATGGGAGGGGTCCATGTGGGGACCGTGCAGGGGCCTGGCATGTAGTAAGTGTTCAGTAAAAGATGGTTTGGGGATCCTTTGTGATTGCAGTGGGTGGCCCTCCTCAGGACCCTGCGGGCACAGCCCGGCCACTAGAGACCCAGCGCACATGCTTGGGGCTGCCCCCGGCCAGCTGGGGGGAAACCTGAGCCACCCTCCTCCTGGGCAGAGACTGTCACTGCTACTGCTGCCTCTGAAATGAAAGAAAGGTCAGAGCCTAGGGAAGCCGGGCTGGGTGTGCGATGGAGGCGGCTGGCAGGCGAGGAGGGGAGGGGTGGCCAGTGGCTGCCTGACTGCCCTGATCTCTCCAGGGGAGGCCTGAACCGGCCAGGCCTGGGTGCAGCCCCCCTTGCCCCGGCTTTGACCCCCTGGCCCCAGCAGAGCCGCCTCCCAGCCTGCCCCTGGGGAGGGGCCACCTGGTGTCAATTAAGCCCCAGCCACAAGGCTCACGCCACGCCAGGCGGCTGATTAGTGCCGCCGGCCTCTCCAGATGGGGAGCAAGGCCTGAGAGGGGTGCCTGCCACCACGCCAGGAGGAGGCCTCGCCGGAGCCAGTGAGTACCCATGTTGGGGGTCCCGCTCCCAGGCCAGTGGGCCTGGAGAGCCCGACTGGGCCGTGGTAGGACAGGGGGGCTCACTGCGGTCTCTGCTTTGCTGGGGCATCTCAGGCCTCTAGCATCCCTGACCCCCTTTGCTTTGGCTTGACCTGCAGGGACCAAATGCCAGCCTGGGGGCCTTCTCCCTGGATGGTGCAGCTGCAGGAGCTGCCCCCAGCCTGTGGCTGAAGGGGACCTGAGGGGTGAACAAAGAGCCAGTCAGCCCAGAGGGAGGCTTTAGGGTCCCACCTCTCTGTTCTTCACCCTGAAAGAACTGGCTCTTTGTGCCAGCCCGTCTGTGCACCCAAGGCCACTCATGTTCCTCCAGCCCACCAGCTCGTGTCGTGGGGTGGCCCTGTTTGGTTGCCTAGCATGAGACCCCTGCAGGAAGCTGACATGGGGGGCTGCTCCCTCCCCAAGCCAGAGGTCAGGGGGAGTCCTCTGGTTTCAGAGTGCCACATGGTTCGGTGCACGGCCGGGGGCAAGTAGGGCCCTGGCCTAGGACCCCTGAGGCTTCTGGGGCGTCATCCAGCATGCAGGCTTCCACAGGGTCTGAGCCACCCCATGTTACCCAGTGGGGAGTCAGTCCCAGTAGTGGCAAAGGAGGGGACAGCTGCCAACCCATGGCACAGACTAGAGGGGTGGTCAGAGAGAGGTCCAGCTCGGTACCTCCCAGCTACACCATGACTTGTCCTGGGGCCCACACTTTGACCTGTGGGACCCAGTTCCTGGCTGAGAGGTGGGCTATTATCCATTAACCGGGTCCCTGGTGACAGATGACGTTGTCCCTTGGTAGTACCACTGGGTGGTCTGTGGCCGCCGCCAGCTTGGGGCAGAGGCAAAGTGTGTTTGGCACAGGATGGAGGGCCCTGGGGGGATGGAGCGATGCCGGTGTGTGTCCACGTGCTTGCGCCACGTGGGGGGACTTTAAGAGCTGAGGAGGATCACCTGTGTGGATCACTGGAGCCCGTTCTGGACGGTGGCTCCAACACGTGGTTGGCTCCGACACGTGGGCTCGGGAGGAAGGATGGGCCGTGGGCAGAGAGCCCTGTGGCCAGCAGGGCACAGCTACACGTCCCCACCTGTGCGTATGTATGTGGTTGTATCGATGCCAGTGCTGTGCAGACGGGGGCTCCTTGGCAGTGTCCCTGGGTCGTTGCAGTCTGCTCTTGCCAGCTCAGTCCATCGTGGAGGTTAGGGGGCAGTGTTTCCCAAGGGGAGCACCCACGAGCTCCCTGGCGAGCCAGCTAGGTCCCCGTCGTGCACCCCAGGCCCTGAACTTGCTCTGTGTCCCAGACGCCATTCCCACTGGGCTGACTGAGGCCAAGCCAGGCTGGTGGCTGGAATCCGAAGGCTCGGTCCCTGGAACATTGTCTGTGGGCCTAGGGTGAGCGGGGGCGACCACAGCTGAAGCTCAGCTGCTTTCTGGGAAGTACTGGATCTAGTTCATTTCCTCCATAAATATTTACCACAGCCCTCCTGCAGGCTACAACCTGGGCTCAGAACTGGCACTGTGAGAGTGAACCTAGAATTCATTCATTCACTCAGAAGGATTGATTGAGAGACCCCTAAACTTGGTGGTGAGTCATTTCGTGGTAGAGTTCAAACCCATTCCTTTTATTCCTTCATTCACCCCACAGTATTTGTGGAGCAGCTGCTATGTACCACTATGCTGGGCTCACCACTGCAGTTGCACCAGCGAGTCTGGGAAATGGGAAATCATCAACTCTTCCAACTTTCCTTGTCATCTGTACACAGCAAGCCTGGATCTGGAAGAAAGCCAGGTGCTTAAGAAACAGAAGAACCTTGAGGGCCCTTCTCTGGTCCTTTCACAGCAAGGCATAAGGGCCCCATTTAACCATGCAGTTGCCACTAGAATGTCCCCAGTGTTTACCTGGAATTAGTAACTTTCATTGGAACCCAGTGGTCATGACAAGAACAGGGTGAGCTTTACACACAGACGTGGTTTAATTTCCTTTTCCAAAGGAAAGTGTGATCATTTTGATGATTAACTACCAGGCATGCCTGAGGCACTTGCTCAGGTAACTAATAAATACTAGAAGGTGCCACTTATTATTTTCCACAACTCAGGCATATACAGGATTCATCTTTTTGAAGTCTTGCCCAGGTCAGCTGGCAGCCCTATTACTTCCTCATTTTATAGCTATACAAAAATGAGGCTGTGAGGGGGCTTCATGACCTGCCCCAGGCCTTTCTGACTCCAGAGCCTGAGCTTTTAACCTCTAGGCTAGAGTCCTCAGGGAGTTTCCATCTAGATAGGGACATGAGCAGAACATCTACACACAAAATTTGAGTGGGGCGACAAAAGGGAGGATGTGCCCCCACTCAAGCGGTCGGTGGGGCAGCTAGAAAACACAAAGAGCTTCCGAGTCTTTGCAGCCGCAGAGCACTTTTGTCCAAAAGTAGAGCAGAGCGGAGCTGGCCTGGGTGTGACTCTCGGGTCGGGGTCTGGCCCAGTGCAGCCCGGGCTCCCTCTGATCCCCTGCCCTTGGGGAGGAGGGCAAGGTCCCTCAGGGAACCCCTGGGGTGTGTGGGCAGCTGGCAAAGCACTTTGGTGTGAAGTCAAAGCCAGCCAGGGTGGACATGGCAGGTGAGGTTACCTGGCAGGTGAAGGCGTGGTGGCCGGAAAGGTTTGGAGAAGGGCAGGCATCGGGGCTGGGGAAAGATGAGGCAGCCATTCGCTGACTCATTCATTGATTCATTCACTCAGCTCCTACTCCAGGCAGGGTACTGGTCAAGGCACAAGGATTAGAGGGGTGACGATGGTAAACCACGCTCCTTCCCTCTGCCAAGAACTGATCCTCAACACAGCCTGAGAGAGCAGAGCCTTTGCACTGAGGGCAGAAGAAATGGCTCCTTCCTTCAGTAAGGGATACTGCCACCTGGCCTTGATCTTGGCACTGGGGTTATAATGATTAACAGGTGGAGGGAGTGCTTTCTAGAAAGGGAGAGAGGGGGAAGCAGCAGAGGGCAGCCGAAAGGGCTTAACAAGCCTGGAGACGCTCAGCTGACCCCATGGGGGGCTCCGGAGTGTGAGTGGCACGGCGGAGTTGATCCCACCTTGAGGCAAGGGGGCAAGCCTTTAGGATCCCCATGTTGGCCAGTCACTGGTGCTGTTAGGGTGAGGGGTGTCATCTTTCCCCAACAAACCGGCTTGGCTACATAAGGCCGTTCTCCGGGAATAAAGATCAGCAGCTGGGGAGTGCGTACATTGCTGGACAAAAGACACTCAGGCAGGGCACCAAACTGGCCTTCTGTGCCGCCCCTGAGAATTTCCTAGTTGGGTGGAGGAGGCAGGCAGTGGACAGGTGAGGGAGGGTGCCCTGGCCCAATGGAGAAGCACAGAGGGCTGGGGAAGACCAGAACGGGGCCCCAGACGCAGTGTGGGAAGTCAGGGAAACGTGGCCTTGGGCAGCCTGGGGCCTGGATTCAAATCCTAGCACTGCCATCTGCCAGGTGACGGCCCCAGGCCAGGTCCTTCCATCCCGGAGCCTCTGCTTGGTCAGCTCTCTGCTGTGGATGCTACCTGGGGCTCCCTGCTGGAACAGTGGGTAGGACTTGCATGTGATCCAAGTGGCCCCATTCCTGGCACACACGGTAAGTGCTGGGACGCTGCGGATGGCGGAGCTGGTGGATGGACGTGGGGTCAGGTTATAGGGTGCCGTGAGCCTACAGAATCCAGTTCTTTCCTGCAAGTCCCAGAGAGACATGGGAGCCTCGGGAGGTCAGCCAGAAATGGCTGCCAGGGTCAGGTCCCAAGTGTCATCAGTACTTTGGGTCCTTCAGGTGGAGGCAAAGAGGGGATACGTGTGGACGGAGCAGTTGCCCCCAGGATGGAACAGGGCCCTGGAACTGACCGAGAGGGGGCAGGCCCCTGTGGTCTCCCCATGCCTTGCTCCCAAAACACAGAGCCCGGGTCTGAGCAGACCATCTCTTCCTCTAGGTACCATACCCTTGTCCAACCATACATCCATCCATTCATTTATTCAATAGCTATTTCCAGAACTCCGGCTACGTATGCCAGGCTCTGAGGATGTGTTTATAAGACAGAAAGGATCCCTAATCTCAAGGAACTCAGTTTGTGGTGGGGAGGGGGGTCATTAAACACCAAGGACAGGGGACAGAAAGAGGGACATGGCAAAGGGGTTGAGAAGATGGAAGCTTTGAGCAGTTTCTGGGCATGGTAGGGGTTGGAGGGCAGAGGCCTGGGTGCAGGGCAGTAGGCGTGAGCTCAGCAGGGGCAGAGGACAGAGGAGCTACTCTGCTTTTGACCTTGGGTGGCTGCAGCCTGCAGCCACGTGAAGCCAGGTTTCGGTTCCCAGCCAGACAGTGGCAGTGAGCGCTAAGTCCTAGTCACTAGACCAGTGGCCCGTGACAAGGCCCTTGCTCTTCGGCTTTGCAGAAAAGAATTCCCACAAAGACGGAAAGTAGTGGAGCAAGTTAAATGTTTATTAGGAAGAAAAGAATACTGTATGTGTAAATAGACACGTGGGCGGACTCAGAGAGAGTCGCACCCCCCGTGGCAGCCTGAGTCACGTCTTTGGGGCATCTCTTCCTGGTTTCCTTTGGCCAGTTGTCTTGCTTTGCCTGATTCCAAGGTCGTCTTTGGTTGAAGTCAGGATCCTCCCATGTGCGCACACGCATCTCTCAGCCAAGATGGATTCTGGTGAAGGGGCAAGGGTAGGTTGACATCACTTACTGTGAGGTGACGCTCCCACCCTTTAGACCTCCAAGGAGCCTTTCTGGGCAAGTATAGTTGGGAAGGTCACCTTGACCTTGACAATGAGGAATACGTGGTCTCTTATATGAGCAGGACTCAGCTCCTCCTCCTCTCCATCTTGGAGTGTCTGTCCACAGGGGACAAACTCCAGCTGCCCAGCCTGGGGCCCATCCATCTCCTGCCTCATTTTTCATCCAGAGCTCGGCTGGGAAAGGGAGGTGGCGTGCAGGCCAGGAGGGACTGTCTAACTGAAGATCACGTGACTGCATAAGAATGTGCGTGCAGAGCTGTGTATGGACGATCGTGGGAAGGGGTGGGTGGATGTGTGAATGGGAGGGTGTGTATGTGTGCAAGAATGTGTTTAAGGGCATGTGTGTTATAAAGAGTGTAGAGGGTATGTGTATGAGTGTGTGTGAGTACGTGTGGTGAGGAAGCCCCTGTGAGGAGGTGTGTGTGGGCAGTTGTGGGGGGATACACATGTGTATTGAATGGTGTGTATATGGGCGTGTGGGGGTGTGTAATGAATGAGCTTGCCTGTGTGTGGTACCTACACAAGCACACGTGAGTGTGTGTGAGAACCAGCAAGTGAGAGGGTGTGTGTGTGTGGGGGGGGTTGTATCTGTGTGCATGGATCTATACTTCTGGATTCTAAGAGCCGGAGAGAGTCTTGACTCCCCTTCAGTCCAACCCCCACCTGCCCACCCCAATAACAAGCCACCTCATGTGTGCACAGCACCCTACAGCTTGTACTTTTCCTATTCATTCATTGTTCCCTCCCCTACCCCCAGCAGCCCTGGAAACATGGCTTCAACCCATTCGACAGATGTGGCAACTGAGGCCCCCAGGCCAAGAGGGAGGTGGGGGCAGTGCCTCTAGGTCCCAGGACTCTGTTTCTGGCCAGATTCCAGCTCTGACTGCTCCTCCCTGTATCTCTTCCAGCTCAAGCACTTACCCACGTAACAAGATGCCTATTCAAAGCCCACACACATCCATTACACTGTTTCTTTTCTCCTTTGATTCTTACTTTCTCTTTTTATCCTAGTTCTCCTCTGGTTCCACTTGGCTTCCACTTCATTAGGGATGAATGAGTCTGTAACTTTGACACATTCCTCACCCACACCCACTCCTGCCAAATGTCTTTTTTAAAAAATCACTTTAGAATTAACAGGAAAAATTCTTATAAAAATGTTTAAATTGAAGTGGAGCTCATTATTCAAGAAAATTTAGGGGAAAAAAAATGGGTTTGCAAATGCTCACCAGGATTCCCCTGGAACAATGCATTATACAGAGACATTCACTACTTACAAAGAAAAACAAACAATCTCAAATAAAGACCAAATATTTTGGAAGACTCAGACCCCAAAGCAGAGAAAACAAATTCAGTCTTAAGGAAGCCGGTTGTGCAATTGGCCAGCAATCCCTATGGATTCAGGAAACAAGCTGCCTTCTGCCCACTGGATCTGCATATTAGCTAACGCCCTCAAAGGATCTTCCTACTTAGCCTCAGGGCCCCCCGGCTACCCTCAGGAAGATAGAAGTGGTGGCTCTCTTACTTTCAGAGGAACGGAGGGTCAGTGCTGAGCTCTGGGACCCCAGTGGTGTGGTCTGAGCTTAGCACGGCCCAGCCTTGGGCATCCACGCTCTGGGCGGCCAATGCTCTGTCCCCACGAGGTTCCTCTTCCAGCGGGGCTGTGACCTGACCCTCTGGTCTCCCAACTGGGACCTCAGCAGCCAACAAGACAGCCCCAGGGAGCCTGTGTGAGCTGGACGCAGCCAAGGGCGGGAGTTGGGAGTGAAATCTCTCAGGACCATGCCAAGTTAGCACTGGGGAGGGGACAGAGGGTCGAGGCAATGAAGGCCCTCCCCTCCTCTGTCTCTCTCTGTCTCTCCCTCCCTCTCCCTCCCTCACTGGCTCTATGAGCATCTCTCTGGCTCTGCCTCATCACTGCCACTCTAGCGATAGTAATGGTAGCCTCTCACGTCTCTGTCACTGCTTTCTTCTGTGTCCCTTCCCTGGCCTTCCTCCCACCTGCTCTGTGAAGTGGGCGAGACTGGGACGATCCTTTGTCCTGCTTCATATACTGAGAGCCAAAGGCTCAGAGAGGTTAGGTAGCTTGTCCCAGGTCACACGGAGCTGGGCCATCCCCTGAAGACTGTGTTTTCCAGTCCAGAATGTTCTTCCCCGTGTCGTCATGGAGCCCCCCATGTCTCCTGCCCAGGTGTTCCTCCACTCTGGCTGGCACTGTTACCTTATATTCACCTGTATTCCCTTGACCAGGTTGTGAGATGCAAAGACCACTATGTCAGGAGAGAATGTTTTCATACCATCGGGTGTCACTTCCATCAGTCCCGTGAGCCAGCAATGATGCTGGTATTGGTTGTGGTTGCTACCCATCAGGTACTGATTGGTGTTTTAAGGGCTGGTTTGAGCCATTGGCACCCCCCTGTCCTTACCTTCCACGGATGGAAACTGGCACAGACTAGCTGAAAATGATTAATTCGAACTATTTGGATTCAGTGAAGAGCCTGTCCATGGGGACTGGCAGGATTGGAATTTAATTCTAAGTGAGCAACAGTTTTTGAGCAGTGGGTGTAGCCTGCAAGATGATAGCATATAATTAAAAAAAGAATGAAATAATGCCACTTGCAGCAACATGGACAGACCTAGAGATTATCATACTAAGAGAAGTAAGTCACACAGAGAAAGACAAATATCCTTTATCACTTGTGTGTGGAATCCAAAGAAATGATACAAACGAACCTATTAACCAAACAGAAACAGACTCACAGATATAGGGAACAAATTTTTGGTTAGCAATGGGGAAAGGGGTTGGGGAGGGATAAATTAGGGTTTGGAATTAACAGATACACGCCACTGTCTGTAAAATAGTTGACCATGTTTGGCAGAAACCAACACAAAGCTGTAAAGCAATTATCATTCAATTAAAAATAAATTTTAAAAAACCAACACAACATTGTAAAGCAACTACACTCCAATAAAAAATTAATTAAAAAATAATAGTTAACCAACAAGGATCTACTGTATAGCACAGAGACCAATATCTTGTACTAACCTATAATGGGAAAGACACACACATTTATATATCTGACTCAATTTGCTGTACACCAGAAACTAATACATCATTGTAAATCAACTATACTTCAATAGAGAATAAATAAAGAAATGGAAAGGGAAAACTTGAAAAAAATTCAAAAGATGGCATATAGATCCATGTCTTTCAAACATGGAACACTTTTCAAGGGCACATTCTCACAGACACTCCCCCTTAATGTTGCCATAAAATATTTTGATTATGATGCTGCTTAATTGTGTACCCGCAGAACAGCAGGTATGAGTTCTTCATGCTTATATTCCTACAAAACCAAAGCAAATCCACAAATTGAACACCATCCCAATTACAGAGCAAATCAGATTTGAGCTCAAAACATGTTAGTAATGGCTTGAGTGAAGTTCTGTTTGCAACATAAGTATAATACATGATGCATGGACCAGAAGGCCCTCGGGGGTCCCCCAGGTTCTGCCCACCAGGCCCTGTGAGGACTTGATTTTCCCTCCCTCTCTCCTCCTCACACTGCTTAGAGCCCTCTGTCTCTATAACATGGTGTTCCAGTCTTTGGCCTTCTCCAGGCACGGGGAGGATCATTTCTGTATCGTGCCGGTGGCCTCTTCTCATTCCTGTGCAGTGATTAAAGCAAGACAGCTCAGCCCAGCTGCCATCATCACAGAACAGTCACTGGAATCATGTGGCAGCTCCTAGTGATGAGACTGTCATCAGCAGATCCAGGAAAGGCTGATGGTCGTGTCCTACACATCAGTGATAACACTTCTAAATGATCAGAGTGTCTTATGAACCCCTGTGGGGACCCCAATACTTTGGCCAATAATTTGTCCAATACTTTGGCCACCTGATGCAAAAAGCCGACTCATTGGAAAAGACCCTGATTCTGGGAAAGGTTGAGGGCAGGAGGAGAAGGGGACAACAGCAGATGAGATGGTTGGATGGCATCACTGACTCAATGGACCTGAGTTTGAGCAAACTCTGGGAGACAGTTAGGTCAGGGAAGCCTGGCACGCTGCAGTTCATGGGGTCACAGAGTTGGACATGACTGAGTGACTGAACAACAACAAGGGGACCCCAATTTCAGAAATGTTAGTTCAGGTACCTCCAGTAGTATGAAGAAATGTGCATCCCAGTTAGGGGGCCCAGTTAGGAGGTTATGGTTAAGATTTGATGCTGGGAGGCTCCAAAAGCTAAAATGGGACAGGTCTGAGTGGTGGGCTGAAGGCAGATTAGGCAGAGTTTGGGCTTGACAGTAATGCTCAGAGAACTGGCATGGGGTTCCTGGAGCCTCCCAAAGCTGTGAGGAGCCAGGAGAGAGGAATTAGCAGGAAGCCAGGCAGGAAAAGAGGCTCAGCTTTTCCCAGGCACGCTGGGATCCTGGGCTCGGCTTCCCTTGCCTTGTCGCATCCTCAGCTTCTTGGTAGGTTGGCTGAGACCTTCTACCATACTTGGTGGTACAGACAAGCAAGTCAGGGGATAAGGTGGTCGTGGTGTGAATTCTAGCTCTATGATTTCCCACCTATGGGACCTCAGACAAGCCCCTGAACATGTCTGCAGCTGTGTTTCCTTGGCTCTGAAAGGGAAATTGAATTAGAAACCTTCTTACGGTTATTGTCAAGGTCAAACAGAAAGGTCTGGAACCTTGTGAGCTCAGAAATTGCAGCTTCTGCTGCTGCTGTTCCTGTGATCATACCTCTATGTCATCAGCACATCCCTTCCACCAGCACCCTCTACCCTCTGCTCCATCAGCCTGAGTCCCAGCTCCCCTCAACAGGTGCATCCTCCTCCCCCAGTTTATCAAACGCCTGCACCCCTAGCTGCTTTCCTATCTCTAAAGAAGCTTTTCAACCTATCTCATGCCGCACACCCTTTGGCCCTCTCACAAAACCCACAGACACCTTGGCAGAAGAGTGTTTTTCAATGCATAAAAAATAACACCCAGGATTGTGAAGGAACCAATTTTGTTGAGTTGTAGTTACCAAAAATGTATTTTTATTAAAAAAAAAAACAAATAGAAAATGCATGTGTTTATCTATACGTTAACTAAATGAGTAGCTGTGAGCCTAACACACTGCGAATTTGAAGAAGTGATGAGCATAAATATTTTGGGATATTTGTCAACAGCTATAAGGTAATATGAAAATACCTACTATTTTCTATCAATGATAAAGTCACAAGTCTGATAATACCGATGTGGCTTTTCCCCTGTATTTGTAAGGAAAGCAAATGCTAAATTTCAGCTCGAGGTTAATAACATAAAGATGTAATTATTTGTTCCCATCCAAGTTCACAGCCCCTCTTAATTGTATCCAGAGACCCTTTGCTCCAAAACCAGTGGTGTTAACTGCCTGAACCATGCATGTAGCTTTTGCCACTGACTCTTTTAAGCCAAGATTTCTCTCCATTTGAGTGTTCAAACTCTCTTATCAAAGAACATTCACATGGTAAAAGGAAAAATAAACAGGAGGCAAAGCCCTACACTGGGAAGCAGCTCCCTGCCCCACCCCTTCCTGCCCTTAGTCAGCTTCCCAAGGGTTCCCGTTCTTATGTCTTCTGGCAGTTTCTTCCGTGGTTATCTCCAAATCTCTCAGTGCCACGCATATACTTGACGTTTATTGATTTCTGGACCTTAGACCTTATCTGTCAGCATGTCCTGCCCTGTCCTCCCAGTGTAAGTCAATCACTGTTTTCAGTCCCACATTGGTTACCTTGGCAACTTCAAGAAATGCCTTCCACTCTCATTTCTTATTTCATCAGCCACAAGCAGGGTATTTTGACTCCATGACCATTTCGGATGAGACACTGATGTTCTATCTTCCTTCCTTTTTCTTCTCCCTGTTTTTCTTGCCTGATCGATGTGGATCACTGATTCATTCTATATGCGGATCCTATCTACCTAATATGGTTATAAGCTTCTGGAAGACAGGGTCCTGATGTGGTTTCTCATGGATCCAGCACGGCGCTTGGCACACAGTAGGTGGCAGTGAGTCTGTATCCTGTGCTCTGTGCCTTGGCTGAAGTAGGTACCCCTAACCTGGCAGCAGGCCCCCAAACACCACCATGGCCAGGGGAGGAAATGGAACGTCACTACTGACTGAATGAGGGACATCATTGCTGTAATTAAGCTCTACAGAAATTCTTTCTTGGCCTTGGGGTCTGAATTTCCCATTAGAGCTTCAAGGAAGCTTCTTCAGGGAGTATATTAATGACTGAGCGATAATGAACCATTACCTCCCCTCCTGCCAGGATCACTGGATTTTCAGCCAGGCATAAAATGATTCTGGGAAAACAGACAGCAAATTTCAGAAGAAAGAAGCCTTTCTCATATCATTCTGAGTTTGATGACTTGCTTCCCATGTGCCATTCCTGTTCAAAAAGGAAATCCATTTCCTGTGAGAGGGAAGTTTCTAAAGCCACTCCCTTCACTCAAGCCTCTTTACAACCATCCATGGCTTCTCAGTTTCTTGGGACAAAGTCCAGGCTCAGCTCAAGGCCCTGGACTCTCGCCAACTCTCTCATTCCTCCCAGCTTCACTTCCCATAGTCCATCCAGGCAGGACAGAACTTACTGTTCCCCCAGCTCAGCACATTTCCTCTTGCCCTCGCCTCTGCACCTTCTGCTCCTGCTGCCTGGACAGCCCATCTCCCCACAGAGCATCCCCTGCTGGTCCTTCCTGCCTCGGCGTAGACATTGCGTCTGGCAGGAACTCTGGCTGGACTCTCCTAGGCCTTGTGTCCTCCCTTAGACTCTCATACACACTCCACCATAATCCATATCATGCCAAATAGAAAACGCCTGTTTACTTGCCATCTGTCTCTCTTGAATGAAAATTCCTTGAGAGTGGGATCCATAGGTGATTCAGTGATAGGTCACAACAATGTCTAGCACAATGCCTGGAAGCTGGAAAGTGTTCAATAAATACATTAATGATGGGTGTTTAGCTTGATAGATGTACTAATAGATGTATGAGTGAATGGATGGATAGATGGATGAATGGGTAGATGAATGGACAGACAGATGCATGCTTAGATGGGTGTTTGAATGGTTGGATAGATCAAAAGATGAGTGTTTGAATGGATATTTGGATGCATGGATGGATGGATAACTGGAAGGATGGCATGGATACACAAGTGGGCGCAAATGTTTGCAGTTAGAAAAATGGAAGGGAGATGACTATTTAATCCCTGCAGCAGGCTACAGTCCATGAGGTCACAAAAGAGTCAGACACAACCTAGCGACTAAATAACAACAACAAAAAGAAGTGTATAATAAGAAATACCAACAGACTTCATATTCCTTTCACCCTAAAATTCCATTGTTGATGGAGATATCAAAACATGTGCCAGGAGATGGCTTAATTGGTCCTATTGCACATAGCCTTAGGGTTAAGTTCATGTCCCAACCTTCCCCAGCTCTCCCCAGTAACCTAGCAGGGATATTTCAGTCAAGAATTTCTCTGAACCTTCCTGAAACCTGTACTTTTATGAAGTGCCTCTGGGGCTCTGAATGTTCGATGTTAACCATCAGTGGTGTAAGCAGGACTTTCTTTGAGTTTATTGTTCAGCAGCAAACATTTCCTGATGCTGTATTATGCTCCAGCAACTATGGTAGGTGCCAGGGACATGGAAATAAACAATCATTGCCTCCCTGGAGCTTAAAACGTGGGGAAAGTAGTGGATGCGACTGTGCATGCCATGGATAATAACACGGTAACAACAGCAGTCACTGTTGCTAACGTTTAATGAGTTCATGCTCAGAGGAAAGCAGATGGAGATGGAGAAAGAAGAGAGGGTGGTCTTGGTGGGAAAAAGTACAAGAAGAATAGAATACCCTGTCATGTGAGGCAGGTACCATTTAGCTTCATTGTATAAACATAGAAAGTGAGGCTCAGAGGGATGAGGTGAGTCACTCAGTCACAGAGCTGATCAGCGGCAGAATCAGCATTCTCCCTGCCTCCAGGGGCCGACTGATTGGAAAAGACTCTGATGCTGGGAAAGATTGCGGGCAGGAGGAGAAGGGGATGACAGATGATGAGATGGTTGGATGGCATCACCGACTCAATGGACATGAGTTTGAGCAAACTCTGGGACATGGCGAAGGCCAGGGAAGCCTGGAGTGCTGCAGTCCATGGGGTCGCAAAGAGTCAGACGTGACTGAGGGACTGAAAATCAACAGCCAGGACCCAGGCTTTTAACAACTGCCTGACTGGGGTCTGTAGCCCACAGCAGAGCATGAGAGAAGGCCCACGATGGGGTAAGCCAGGCACTGGGGGAGTGCTTGGAGAAGGAAGTGCTTGGAGAGGAAAGTGCACTCATCCTTCCTGGAGGGGACGTGGAGTCTCCATGGACCTGAGCATCATCATCCTGTGGGCTCTGGTGCCTCCATGCCTAGTGAGGTCTATGTGGTCAAGCTTGAGCTGAGGTTCTGACCAAGGGCACTTCCTGGCTGGGGTACCTTGTTGGGTTTACCCAAGGCACCACAGTACTAATGACAGGACTCGCCTTGGGATCAGAGTGTCCTGAGCTGAAATCCCAGGCCAGTGCCAGCCAGTCATGGGACAAGCAAGTGGCCAAGTCCAGTGTCTGGCTGTCAGATTGAGCTCTCCAAGCCTCTGTTTCCTCATCTGGAAAATGGGAATGATGGTACATACTTTGCCCAATTGTTAGTATAGGGATAATGCATTTCAACTTGGCACCCAGGCTCAGTAAGCAATGGGTCCCTTTTGCCAGCCCTTGGGCACAAACAACCTACTCAGAGCATGCTCAGAGATGATCCCTTTCTAGACAGAGAACTGCTTGGAAAATCTGACAACATCCAGAACCTCCGTCTGAAGAAAACATCACATACACTCTGCACTGCGTGTGTCATCTCAGGAGGCTTGTACACCACCCTGGGCCCAGGGCCAGACCTCCTGGTCTTAGGGCCGAGGAATAAGCCATGCAGGTGCTCACATCAGCATTTTAGCGATCTCGGATTTTGGAAACCCAGGGAACCATAGATGACTCGGTTTGAAAATCTCTCTACGAACAAACAAACAAACAAATGCTCTAAAGCACCCACGAATTGATTTTTAAGAAAAAAGAAAAAACCACCACCACCACCATTGTTTGGACATTTCCCAAGTTCTGAGCATGGCATGAAGCCTCTTACATGCATTCACATTGTTTTGTCCAGACAAAGCAATCCTACGTATAATAAGCCCCGGTTTGCAGGTGAAGACACTGAGGCTCAGAGAGGTGAGGTTACTCGCCTAGGATCATTCAGTAAGCCGCAGAACTAGGATTTGAACCTGAGTCCCTTTAACCTATGCTTCTGATGTGAGAGGATGTTATTACACACAGCCCACAGATAAATGCAGTAAGGTGGGGTCTTTGTTGGGCCAGAGCTCACAAAGGTAGATCAGCAGCAGAGCAGATACATCGGGACTCCCTGGTAAGATCCTGGAGGAGACTGCGATGCGCTCTGCTCCCAGCCTTGGGGCACACTGGGCATGTGGCTGCATGCTGAGCCCGTCTCTCCCAAAGTCCCCTGAGATTTCCAGGGCAGGATGCCCCCAGTTGGCAGGATGTGGGCTGCTCTACTCAGTGGCACAGAACAGCAGGACAACCCCATTCATGGCAGCACATGGGAGTTCTTTCCTTTCATCGGATGCTCAATCTCACTCCTAGAACTCTGAGACTGTCTAATAATAGGAGCAACAGTGGGAGTCATAGGAAGCTGGTCGCCTAGAGGCTGTGTCTCCTGGCTGGGACACAGTAGCAGGTTCTGCCCCACCGTGACTCTGATAGGCAGGGAAGTACCAGGCTGCTGATGGCTCAGTGGCGACGTCTCCCCATGCACAGGGCCACGGGAGCCACTCATGTAGGTGACTTCCATCCCCGGGCCCCTCCTGGGGGCTTGGCCACTATCCACAGGGTGTTCGACAACCTACCAGCTCATGCCAATTAGACTCCTCATCAGCCTTTGTCTCCTTCTGTCATCTCTACCCACAGAATGTGGGAGATGTCACCACAGCAGAAAGGAGGGAAGAGCCAGCCTGGAAATGTTCCAAGTCCACCCCTTGCTCAGGCCCAGAAGTGCTGGGGGACAGCGGGTGTATGTGATGGACGTTGCTGCGTGCCCACTTCTGAAATGCGAGGGGACCGTGACAATCCACTTTGCAGGGTATGCACCACTCTGGATATGAGATGCGTTCATTTGCGAGGGCCGCCGTAACAAATTCCCACACACTGGGTGGCTTTGGTGATAGAAGTGTATCATCTCACAGTCCTGGAGACTGCAAGTCCAAGACCAAGTTTGGGGGACACCTTCCGAGGGGTGTAGATGAGAACATGCCATGTGCCTCGCTTAGCTCGGGCTGCCTCAGGGTTCCCCGACCTGTCAGTGACATGGCCCGGTCTGCATACCATCTTCCCTCTGTGTCTTCACGTGGAGTTCTTCTTATAGAACAGTAGTCACACTGAATTCCCGCTCCCCTCCAGTAGGACCTCATCTAACTATTTAATATGTCTGCGATGACTTGTGTCCAAATAAAGTCACATTCTGCGGTGCTGGGTGTTAGGATATCACTATATGAATTGGAAGTGGCAGGGTTGCTGCTGCTGCTAAGTCACTTCAGTCATGTCCAACTCTGTGCGACCCCATAGACAGCAGCCCACCAGGCTCCCCCGTCCCTGGGATTCTCCAGGCAAGAATACTGGAGTGGGTTGCAATTTCCTTCTCCAATGCATGAAAGTGAAAAGTCAAAGTGAAGTCGCTCAGTCATGTCCGACTCTTCGCGACCCCATGGACTGCAGCCTACCAGGCTTCTCTGCCCATGGGATTTTCCAGGCAAGAGTACTGGAGTGGAGTGCCATTGCAGAGAAGTACCAGGCTGCTGGTACCAGGGAGCCTAATTCAACCTTAATGAGAGGGGACTTCATAGCAACTAAGGACCATGTTAGGATGGCTTGAAATCTGTGATCCCTTTGATAATTGAGTGGCCCAGCGGTAAAGAATCCACCTGCCAAGGCAGGAGACTCGGGTTCCATCCCTGGGTGGGGAAGATCCCCTGGAGTAGGAGATGGCAGCCCACTCCAGTATTCTTGCCTGGAGAATCCCATGGGCACAGGAACCCGGTGGGCTACCGTCTATAGGGTCACAAACAGTCAGATACAATGGAAACAACTGACCACACAAGCTAACAAGAACAAATGTCTGTATGCTGGGCTCCCAGCCTCTCGTGACAATTTGTGGATGACTTTGACCGAGGTTGACCCCAAAGGGATGTCATGAAGTTTGAGCAGGACTTTGCAGTGCGGTTTTCCTGCATGAGGAAGAAGACAAGAGATGGAACCACTCCCAGGTCAGGTCAGGTGTTGTTCCCGGGTGGCAGGTGGCATCCCCATGGCCAGTCTTAAAGGGACACACTGGAAAGCTACAAGGGGAGAACCCCCTGGAGCTTTGAGAGAGCCGTGCCTGGGCTGGAGTCTGGCATGAGGCCCATCCTATCTCTGAACCCGTGGTCACTGTCAGCTCTATCCCAGTGCCTGGCATGGTGGTGGTGGTGGGGCAGACTGGGGGGGATGGATAATTGCTTAACATGGGTCAGGAAAGACTAAAGAGAAGTAAAGACAGACAGACAAGGGACATTTCCCCAGGGGCTTCGCCTGCTAAAAGCAGCCAGCAGCACCACCACCCCCAATTCAGGGCCAAGGAATGAAGAGGCTCTTGGCTCAGATCTGAAGGGGGCTCTGGGCAGTGGTCCATTAACTGGCCAGTCCCCTCCCATCCTGACTGCTGACCCCAGAAGTGTGCATACCTTGGAGGTGCCCCCCAGGTGGGAGTGCCATCCCACCCCCAGCCCCAAGCCCTGATCTTAGCAGGACCCACAGGGGCTGGGCTAGGTCTCCCTTACCTGCTCCTGAACCAGGAGCAGCTCTACATGAGAAATCAAATCAGTCCAAGGCCCAGCCGCAGTGCCACGGGAGCCTGCTGTCCGGCGGTGGCACTAGACTCCTTAGGAAACAGCAAGTCTCTCGCTGCTCTTTCCCCAAAAGCATTTGCTCCCTTTGTGTCTCTGTGTCACATTCTGGTAATGCTTGCAATAATTCATTCTGTTCCAATTATCTGTTTGTTACGATGGTCTGTGATCAGTGATTTTTGGCATTGTGGTTCACTGAAGGCCCCTGGCCTTGGAGGAATTTGCTGTGTGGCCTTGAGCAACATGCTTAAGCTCTCTGAGCCTTGGTTTCCCCAGTCATAAAGTACACATAATGGCCCACCCCCCAGGAATAACAACAGCTTCTAATCATTTGGCTATGTGAGAATTCAATGAGAAAATGCTTATAATGAATGGTGCCCAACAGAGTAAAGACCCGACACAGAGTAGCTGCAATTATTTCATGTATCAGTTGTTAATTCTCGAATGACCCAGCACCTTGTTGTTCTTCAGTCGCTCAGTCACGTCCGACTGTTTGTGACTCCGTGGACTACAGCATGCCAGTCTTCCCTGTCTTCACTATTTCCTGGAAGTTGCTCGAACTCATGTCCATTGAGTCAGTGATGCTATCCAACCATCTCATCATCTGTCGCCCCTTCTCCTCCTGCCTTCAGTCTTTCCAAGCATCAAGATATTTTCCAATGAATCAGCTCGCATCAGATGGCCAAAGTATTGGCGTTTCAGCTTCAGTGTCAGTCGTTCCAGTGAACACCCAGGACTGATCTCCTTTAGGATGGACTGATTGGATCTCCTTGCAGTCCAAGGGACTCTCAAGAGCCTTCTCCAACACCACAGTTCAAAAGCATCAATTCTTCTGTGCTCAGCTTTCATCACAGTCTGACTCTCACATCCATACATGACTACTGGAAAAACCATAGCCTTGACTAGACGGAACTTTGTTGACAAAGTAATATCTCTGGTTTTTAATATGCTATCTAGGTTGGTCATAACTTTCCTTCCAAGGAGTAAGCGTCTTTTAATTTCATGGCTGCAGTCACCATCTGCAGTGATTTTGGAGCCCCCCAAAATAAAGTCTGACACTGTTCCCACTGTTTCCCCATCTATTTGCCATGAAGTGGTGGGACCGGATGCCATGATCTTAGTTTTCTGAATGTTGAGCTTTAAGTCAACTTTTTCACTCTCCTCTTTCAAGAGGCTTTTTAGTTCCTCTTCACTTTCTGCCATAAGGGTGATGTCATCTGCATGTCTGAGGTTATTGATACTTCTCCCAGCAATCTTAATTCCAGCTTGTGCGTCTTCCAGCCCAGCATTTCTCATGATGTACTCTGCATATAAGTTAAATAAGCAGGGTGACAATATACAGCCTCAACGTACTCCTTTTCCTATTTGGAACCAGCCTGTTGTTCCATGTCCAGTTCTAACTGTTGCTTCCTGACCTGCATATAGGTTTCTTAAGAGGCAGGCCAGGTGGTCTGGTATTCCCATCTCTTTCAGAATTTTCCACAGTTTATTGCGATCCACACAGTCAAAGGCTTTGGCAGTCAATAAAGCAGAATTGGATGTTTTTTCTGGAACTCTCTTGCTTTTTGATGATCCAGCTGCTGTTGCTGCTGCTAAGTCGCTTCGGTCATGTTGGACTCTGTGTGACCCCATAGACAGCAGCCCACCAGTGTCCCCTGTCCCTGGGATTCTCCAGGCAAGAACACTGGAGTGGGTTGCCATTTCCTTCTCCAATGCATGAAAGTGAAAAGTGAAAGTGAAGTCACTCAGTCGTGTCCGACTCTTTGAGACCCCATGGACTGCAGCCTACCAGGCTCCTCCATCCATGGGATTTCCAGACAAGAGTACTGAAGTGGGTTACAATTGCTTTCTCTGCCATGATCCAGCAGATGTTGGCAATTTGATCTCTGGTTCCTCTGCCTTTGCTAAAACCAGCTTGAACATCTGAAAGTTCACGGTTCACGGGTCTTTTTCAATGAGTCTGTCCTTCGCATCAGTCCTTCCAGTGAATATTCAGGGTTGATTTCCTTTAGGATGGACTGGTTCGATCTCCTTGCCATCTAAGGGACCCTCGAGAGTCTTTTCCAGCACTACAATTCAGAAGCATCAGTTCTTCAGTGTTCAAGCCTTCTTTATGGTCCAACTCTCACATCTGACCCAGCACTTACCTCATGCCAAGTTCTGGGGGCTGAGTGAGCAAGACACTGTCCCTACCCTCCAGGGTGTCACAAACAAGTTGGGGAGGCAGACATATACATAAGAGAGAAGGCAGCCGTGCCTGGTGTCTCTTGCAGGCATGGGCCAGGGCCAGGGGGGATTTGGGGGAAGAGGAAGAAGCTGTGGTATAGATGGGCAGTGAGAACAGTCCTTGGGATCCCCAGTCACAGCTGCCAGCCCCAGAACACAGAGCAGAGTAACTTGATCGGGGCTAGAAATCTCTCCTTGGTGTGAAGAGACCAAGGGAGGGTGTGTGTGTGGGGGTGTGTGTGTGTGTGTGTGTACTATGGCAGGGGAGGTTGCCTAAACAGCCCAGATCACAAGGCTCGAGGTTTGTGACAGCCACAGGGTCACGGGATCCATGCAGGAGGCGCCACCTGAGATGGGAATGGCATCTCTGGCCTTCCTGGCCCTGGCCACTGGGGAAAGGGCAGGAGTGAAAATAGCCCCGGACCGTCAGGAGCTGCAGGCTTGGGAGGACTTCGGGAGGGCACCTGGCCTGCCTCCAACCTTGTCACCTCTAGAGAAACCCCAGCCCAGACGCATTGCTTATAATAGTAAAAAAAAAAACCTGAAAACATCCTGAATAACAGGTGGGAGGAAAGTACGTGAGTATAACGCAGTCTCTTTGAGAACACAGCCATGCATTTTATTACTTTTAAAATTTTATCAGAGTCTAGTTGCTTTACAACGTTGTGCTCGTTTCTCCTCTGCAGCAAAGTGAGTCAGCCGTCTGCATACACATATCCCCTCTCTTTGGATCCCCTCCCATTTAGGTCGCCACAGAGCACAGAGCAGAGTTCCCTGTGCTGGATAGTAGGTTCTCATTTGTTATGCATTGTTTTTAATGTTTATTTATTCGTATTATTTATTTTGGCTGTGCTGGGTCTTCATCGCAGCATGAAGCCTTCTCTCGTTGCAGGGCGTGGCCTCTCTAGCTGTGGCACTCGGGCTTAGCTGCCCCTCAGCATGTGGGATCTTAGTTCGCAGACCAGGAACCAAACCTGCATTGGATTCTTTGCCGCTAGACCACCAGGGAAGTGCCTAGTTATCTGTTTCACACATAGTATCAATAGTGTGCATATGGCCAATCCCCATCTCCCAGTTCATTCCATCCCCCCTTTTGCCCCTCAGCATCCATACGTTTGTTCTCTATGATGAGTACAGCCAGGTTAAAAAACTAGTCTAGAAAAGAAAAGCGTTCACATGACAAGACCTCAAACACATCCGCAGAGTGAGAAAAATTTATGGAGTAAGGTACAAAAGGTGATACTATTCCCATATATTTAAATATGTGTGCATATACAAAATTACGCTATATATTTACTTTATCGATATATATACTTGTTTCCATCAGTATAAAGCAAATTTGGAAAGACACGGGAAACTCACAGCATAGAATTCCTCTGGGAACAAGAATGTTCAGGATATGTGATACCTAGAGCGGGTCACTTTCTGAGAAAGATACTGTTTCTTTAATAATTGTATGTTTGTTTGGGGCTCTGCTGCATGGAATTTTCTCTAGTGGCAGTCCGTGGGCTTCTCACTGCGATGTCTTCTCTTGTTGCTGAGCACGGCCTCTAGGAGCGTGGGCTTCATAGCTGTGGCTTCCAGGCCCTAGCGCACAGGCCCAATATTTGCGGCACACTGACTTAGCTGTTACGTGGTGTATGGGATCTTCCTAAACCGGGGATGGAACCCATGTCCCCTGCATTGGCAAGCAGCTTCTTTACCAATAAGCCACCAGGGAAGCCCCAAGAGGGGGTCATTTTTCTAACACTACTCACCTCTACAGGGCAAAATATTTTCTGTAATAGCAAGCATTATTTTCAGGGCTTGTTCTTGGGTTTTTAAACCAAAAATGTTTAAAGAAATACATTTCAATGTATTCAAATTCAGTAAAACAGGTCATGAATAAACTAAACATTTGTGCTTGACAAAAAACCCCAGAAATTTTACATCTAACAATTTGTACTCCATTTCACTGTTTTACATTTTAAACGCAAATTAATTTCAAACACTGTTCCACGCAGTGGCAAAGAATAGCAAAACTGCCTATAATCACTGTTTAGTTTGAATCTATGGTTTAAACATAGGAATATATATTCTCTCAGAAGCTGGAGACACAGATTGAACCCAAAATGACTTTGAACAATTTCGAGCTGTTGGGAATGTTTGAACTTTCAAAACAATTATGTGTAACTGAGTTTGCCTGTGTCAGGGGCCAGTGTATAATTGAGGGGTTCTCTGATTTAGCTTCCATAGGATACTGTGATCATTAAAGCATGAGTAATAAAAATGGGCTAATTTGAAGCTTATTATTAAACCTTAACAGCAATGCAGCAATGGTTTAGAACCTAAAACACTTTCTTGTGGAGGAGTATTTGATCACCGACTAGAATCAGTGAATACATAATTCGTGGTGATAATAAAAAGCAGACCAACTTAGCTTTACTGTAAACTTTTCTACAAACAGCTCAGTTCATATTTTATGCTCACAGGGTGGTCCATCCCCTCAGCCCAACACTTGGTATCCCATTGCTAGGGAAGGCTGGTAGGGACCAGGGTCAGGGTGGGGGTGTCAAAGGAGACTTCAACTCTACCCATAATATTCTGATTTTTTGAGCATGGGCTCTGAAATCAGATTGCTGGGTTTGAATCCTAACCCCAAGATTGTATGATCCTGGGCAAGTTACTTAATCTCTCTGGTCTTGTTTTCCTCATCTGGAACATGCAGCCAGTAATACCTGTTTCACAGAGGAGCAGTGAGAATGTCATAACATTCATAGACTTACCATCTGGCCTATGGCACATGCTCAGTAAATGTCAGCCCTGTTTCTAGAGGACGATGTGTTCACACAGAAATAATGTAAATTTTAAAGTATATGCCTAAATATATTCATATCATATGATCCAGCAATCATACTCTTGATACTTACTCAAATGATTTGAAATCTTAGGTCCAAACAAAAGCAGCTATATTCATAACTGCCAAAATTTGGAAGCAAATAAAATGTCTTTCAGTAGGTGAGTAAACCAACTGTGGTATATCCAATGGAATATTATTCAGCACTAAAGAGCAATGAGCTCTCAGGCCATGGAAAGATCAGGAGGAAACTGAAATGCATGTTACTAAGTGATAGAAGCCAGTCTGAAAAGGCTCCATACTGTCTGATTACAATTATATGACATCCAGGAAAAGATTTAAAATTCAGAGACAGTAAAAAGATCAGTGGCTTTCAGAGATTAGGGGGGAGGGTGGGATGATTAGGTGGAGCACAGAGGATTTTTAGGGCTGTGGAACTACTCTGTGTGACACTGTAATGATGGATTCGTGTTGTCATGTTGCTGTTCAGTCTCTAAGTCGTATCTGACTCTCTGCAACCCCATGAGCTGCAGCCCAGCAGGTTTCCCTGTCCTTCACTATCACCCTGAGTTTGCTCAAACTCATGTCCATTGAGTCTGTGATGCCATCCAACCATCTCATCCTCGGTTGTCCCCTTCTCCTCCTGCCCTCTATCTTTCCCAGCATCAGGGTCTTTTCCAATTAGCTGGCTCTTTGTATCAGGTGACTTCAGCTTCAGCATCGGTCCTTCCAGTGAATATTCAGGGTTGATTTCCTTTAGGAATGACTGGTTTGATCTCCTTGCTGTCAAGGAACTCTTAAGAGTCTTCTCTAGCATCACAATTCAAAAGCATCAATTCTTCAGTGCTCAGCCTTCTTTATAGTCCAACTCTTACATTGTCATTATACATTTGTCCAAACCCATTGAATGTCAAACCATGGACTCTGAGTGATAATGAGGTGTCCATGTAGGCTCATTAGTTTGACAAATATCCTACTCTGAAGAGGGAGGTCAGTGGTGGAAGAGGCTGTGTGTTGGGGGAGAAGGGGTTGCAGGAGGCATATGGGAACTCAGTACTTCCCATTCAGAGTAAACGTAAAATAAAACCTTGAAGCGTATGTCTAGAAAAAAGGCCAGAATGCCAAAATGTTAACTAAGATTAATGTTGGGTGGTCGGATTATGCAGGGTAGTTATTGTATTTTATTCTTTGTATTTTTAAAAATGTATGACCTGCCCCACCTTGAGACTGGAAGGCTGGGAGAGGGTCTCTCTGAGGCCTCAGTGGCTGAAACAGCGTCAGCCCTCAGTGCACCCTTCCGCTTTGGGTCTGAAGCTTCCAGCCGTGCTCAGGACAGCTCTGACCCAGCCTATGGAACTCTCCAGTGTGACCCAGGAGGCAGCTTTTCTCTCTGAGTAGACTTTCTTTGTCTAGGGTTGGAAGCCCACCTGCTGAGAGGTTAGAGGGGTCTCAGGGCAAGTTGGCAGAGAGATGGGGAGAAGCCTCAAGGTTGGGAAGGTCTCAGGATGGAGATACAGCGAGAGAGACTGGGCAGGAGCCTGCCTGGAGTGCTGACCTTGGTGCCTGTCCATCTGCCTTTCCCTGCCTTTGTCCATCCAGCCATGCATTCATCCACCCATCTACCCACCTTTCTATCTGCCTGACTGCCAGTTCCTCCTCTCAAGCAGCCACTTCATTCATTCATTTATTCCACAAGTATTTATTGAGTACCTACTATGTGCCTAGTACTGTGCTAGGCCTGGGACATTGGAACAGACACAGTCCCCGCCCTCCCAAGGCTGACATTCTAGTAGGGGACACGGCAATAACAAGTAAACGAACAGCCAAATATATAATCACTAGCTGGGCCAAGACTCTGGGGAAGATAACCAGGCTGCTGCCTGTCTGTCCATCTGGCTGGCCGTCCATCTGCCAGTGCTCCAGCCTGTCCTTACGCTTCTCCTTTGGTCCTGCTAACAACCTGGGCCAGGGGTCCTGCTTCAGCAGAAGCTTCTTTCCAGAACCTTCCTTCACCCTTGCCTCAACTGGTGCAGACTTCTAGTATCCTTCTGTGGATACCCCATGCAGGACCTGGAATCCTGTTCTGACAGCAGAGGAGACGGTGTGTTCCGCCCGGGGTGAGCGAGCTATCTCGGCACCCCCTACACCCCCCACCCCAGCTGCAGCCCCAAAGCCTCCCGTGCAGCTGCAACATCACCGGCACAGCTGGGCCTGGGAGACAGGGCCCTGGGGACGCACCTGGGCTGATTCTCACAGCCTGGAACCCTGGGGGCAGGGCTCGCAGAGGCCCCGGGTCAGACTTGGTCAGCACCAGGCTGCCGGGAGCCTGTGGAGAGCCAGGCCAGAGGTGTCCTCAGGATCTGCTGGCTCTGAAGAGGAGACAGAAGCGGAGGCGGAGAGGAGGAGACTCAAAGGGTCTCAGCGGCCTCAACAGGTACAAGGCCCAAGCTGGGAGGAGCCCAGCCAGTCGGCCTGGTATGGGAGGCCTTCTGCCAAGACTCCGCGCGGCCCCCAGGGAGGCCCCGCCTGGGTACCAGCCACCCTTACAATCCCAGGCAGCTTCCGGATTTGGTGAAGGAAATGGCCCATTGTGGCTGGAGGGGCCAGGGCAGGCTTGAATGGGCAGGAAAGAATTGAGAAAGGCGTTCCTAGCAGTGGCCACAGCAGGGCATTTGACAAGGATCCAGAGCACCCTCATTTCCTGAGGCTCCTGGTATATGGAAAAAGGAGGAAATTTCAAAGCAGAGTTTAAAAATTCTCCACTTTATGTTTAGTGATTGCAGTGAACTAATACAATTGTATTTAACAGCCACCAAGCATACTGGCCAGAAGAAAATGACAGGATTTTTTTAAAATATGAATTAATAGTGTCCCATGAGCAGAAGTTAAAAGTTACTTGATGAATGTCATCTACTTGAGATCCTATGGCTGTGTCTTGGTGACTGTATGAATGAGCGCACTTGGAGACCACGTTAGGTGACTGAGTTTGGGGCTCTTACTCGCTGAAGAATAAAACCTGTGGGTGGGTCATTAGGGAGACGTGGGATTCTGGTGGAGTGCCCAGGAGATGTGTTGGATGAGGCAGGGCAGTGTGGGAGGATGGAGGAAGCATCTCACTGAGCCTGGGGAAACTTCCTGGAGGAGGTGGCTCTAACCTGGGACCTGAATGATGATTAAGCATGAACCAGGTAAGGAAGGGTGGAAAGGAGGTACCAGGAGGAAAGAACAGCAGAAACTGGTCAGATGAGGCTAGAACCCTTGGTATGAGAACTGAGGATGGAGAGGTGGGCAGGCAGGTACAGACAAGGAAGCCCTCTCTAGCATATTCAGAAACTGGAACTTTAATTCCTGCAGTCAGTTTAGCCAAGCTTTCTTTATTTGTGAATATTGTCAATGTGGTTTTTAAAACTTGCATACATCTATGTTCCTTGTAGACAAATGGGAAAGTAAAATGATCAGGACTGTTTGTCATTAGGAATGTGAAAGTACACAGGTGTTGGGATGGGGTGGCTCTTTCCCTCCCTCCAAAATAACATTAAAAATCATATCTACCATTAATTGAGAGCATCAGAACTACATATATAGCAGACAGTGTATATATTTCTATTTAGTATTTAATATATTATAGTATGGAGAAGGCAATGGCACCCCACTCCAGTACTCTTGCCTGGAAAATCCCATCGACAGAGGAGCCCAGTAGGCTGCAGATATGTTATTTTATATATATATAAATATATATATATATATATTTAATATATATATATATATATTAAAATAGATATTTAAGTTGTCTATTGCTGCGTAAAGTCACTGCAAACTGAGTGGCTTATAAGAACATGCAGATGTGATCTCTGTTTCCGTGGGTCAGTAATCAGAGCATAGCTATGCTGGGTCCTCTGCTTCAGTGTGTCTCCTGAGACTGAAATCAGGCTGTTAGCTAGGGTTTGGGTCTCATCCGAAGGTTCACCTGGGGAAGGACAGGTTTCCAGGCTCCTGCATTTGCTGAAAGCAGTGAGTTTCTTGAGGGTTGGTGGACTGCATGCCTGTGGGATTCTCCAGCATGGCTATTGACTTCATCAAAGCGTGTAAGCCGAAAAGGCAATAGAATCTGCTGTCCGGTTGGAAGTCACACTCTTCTTCTTTTTTTTTTTAATTGAAATATGGTTGTTTTAGCATGTTGTGTTAGTTTCTACTGTAGAGCAAGGTGAATCAGCGATACGTATACATATGTCCCCTATTTTTGAGTTTCTTTCCCATTTAGGTCACCACAGTGCACTGACTGGGCCTCCCTGCTAGCTCAGCTGATAAAGAATCTGCCTGCAATGCAGGAGACCCCAGTTTGTTCCTGGGTCAGGAAGATTCCCTGGAGTAAGGAATAGGCTACCCACTCCAGTATTCATGGGCTTCCCTGGTGGCTCAGATGGTAAAGAATCTGCCCGCAATGCAGGAGAGCCCAGATTGATCGCTGGGTTGGGAAGAGCCCCTGGAGGAGGGCATGGCAACCTTCTCCAGTATTCTTGCCTGGAAAATCCCATGGACAGAGGAGCCTAGTAGGCTACAGACCATGGGGTTGCAAAGAGTTGGGCATAACTGAGCAACTAAGCACAGCCCAGCACAGCGCAGAGCACTGAGTAAGGTTCCCTGAGCTATGCAGTAGGTTCCCATTAGTTACCTGGGACGTCACACTCTTGTGTAAACAAATCTCAGGACTGACAGCTCATCACCTTTTCTGTATTCTGTTAGTTGAAAGCACATCACAGGTCCTGCCCACTACTCAAGGG
This sequence comes from Budorcas taxicolor, assembly GCF_023091745.1. Taxonomy (NCBI): domain Eukaryota; kingdom Metazoa; phylum Chordata; class Mammalia; order Artiodactyla; family Bovidae; genus Budorcas; species Budorcas taxicolor. Next base: position 57,798,808 of record NC_068926.1, read on the forward strand.
TCATGGATTACACAAGGGGGTGGACACCTGGTGATGGGAACCATCGAAGGCCATGCTAGAGTCTGTCCACCACAGGTTCCCATAATGGTTTCAAGAGGTCTCTCTCCATATCCCCACTTTATAAAAGCAGAAACTGAGGCTCAGAGGAGTAGGAGAGGAAGCTGCCAGGGTGGCTTCCCATGTACATCTAAATCTTATTCTTTATCAACAGGCTCTGAAATTTTATTTAATGTCCGACAGTTCAGTGCCTACAATACACAAAGGACAATACTAGGCACTAGGATATACATCGGAGAAGGCGATGGCACCCCACTCCAGTACTCTTGCCTGCAAAATCCCATGGATGGAAGAGCCTGGTGGGCTGCAGTCCATGGGGTCACTAGGAGTTGGGCACAGCTGAGCGACTTCACTTTCACTTTCATGCATTGCAGAAGGAAATGGCAACCCGCTCCAGTGTTCTTGCCTGGAGAATCCCAGGGCTGCAGTCCATGGGGTCGCGAAGTCAGACACGGCTGAGTGACTTCACTTTCACTTTTCACTTTCATGCACTGGAGAAGGAAATGGCAACCCACTCCAGTGTTCTTGCCTGAAGAATCCCAGGGATGGGGAAGCCTGGTGGGCTGCCGTCTATGGGGTCGCAGAGAGTCGGACACTACTGAAGCGACTTAGCAGGAGCAGGAGCAGCAGCAGGATATACAGAAATAATTAAATCAAGGTGTCTGTGTTCAAGGAGCCTCCAGCATGTTGTTGTTGTTGTTCAATTGCTGAGTCATGTCCGACTCTTTGGGACCCCATAGACTGCAGCACTCCAGGCTTCCCTGTCCTTCAGTATCTTCCGGAGTTTGCTCAAACTCATGTCCACTGAGTCAGTGATGCCATCCAACCATCTCATCCTATGCCATCCCTTTCTCCTCCCACCTTCAATCTTTCCCAGCATCAGGGTCTTTTCCAATGAGTCAGTTTTTCACATCAGGTGACCAAAGTATTGGAGTTTCAGCTCTAGCATCAGTCCTTCCAGGGAATATTCAGGACTGATTTCCTTTAGGATTGACTGATTTGATCTCCTTGTAGTCCAAGGGACTTGCAAGAGTCTTTTCCAACACCACAGTTTCAAAACATCAATTCTTTGGCACTCAGCCTTCTTTATGGTACAACTCTCACATCTGTACATGAATACTGGAAAAATCATAGCTTTGACTATATGGACCTTTGTCAGCAAAGTGATATCTTTATTTTTAATATGCTGTCTAGGTTTGTCATAGCTTTCTTTCCAAGGAGCAAGAGTCTTTTAATTTCATGACTGCTGTCACTATCCACAGTGATTTTGGAGCCCAAGAAAATAAAATCTGTCACTGTTTCCCCTTCTATTTGCCATGAAGTGATGGGACTGGATACTGTGATCTTAGTTTTGTGAATGTTGAGTTTTAAGCCAGCTTTTTCACTCTTCTCTTACACCGTTATCAAGAGGCTCTTTCATTCCTCTTTGCTTTCTGCCATTAGAGTCACATCATCTGCATATCTGAGGTTGCTGATATTTCTCCTGGCAATCTTTATTCCAGCTTCTGATTCATCCAACCTGACATTTCGCATGATGTACTCTGCATATAAGTTAAATAAACAGGGTGATAGTATATGGCCTTGTTGTACTCCTTTCCCAATTTGGAACCAATCTGTTGTTCCATGTCCAGTTCTAACTTTTGCTTCTTAACCTGCATACAGGTTTCTCAGGAGACAAGTAAGGTGGTCTGGTGTTCCAATTTCTTTAAGAATTTTCCACAGCTTGCTGTGATTCACATAGTCAAAGGCTTTTGTACAGACCATAAAACAGAAGTAGATGTTTTTCTGGAATTCTCTTTCTTTCTCTATGATCCAACAAATGTTGGCAATTTGACCTCTGGTTCCTCTGTCCTTTCTAAACCCAGCTTGTACATCAGCAAGTTCTCAGTTCACGTACTACAGAAGCCCAGCTTGAAGGATTTTAAGAATAACCCTACTAGCACTAAAAATGAGCACAACTGTATGGTAGTTTGAATATTCTTTGGCACTGTCCTTCTTTGGGATTGAAATGAAAACTGACCTTCTCCAGTCCTGTGGCCTCCAGCATATTAAGGAGCAAAGACAGGCATTAAAATAAGTTTCTCTTCAAATAAATGAGTGATTAGTAGAGATATGCCCAAGCAGATGATCTTATAGAGAAGGGAATAATTCATTGAATTGAGGGCAGGGAGGAGAGCAAGGAAGTCTTCCTGGAAGAGGTGGCATTTGAGTGACATTCAGAGCCATTTTGTAACATAAGAAGCTGTGGCTTCAAAAGCATGAGATGGTTTGCTCTGCCTGAGTAGGCACTGGCATTCTTTCATTCACCCTTTCCCTCCTTCACACATGCAGCATACATTTTGAGCACCTACTGTGTGCCAGGCCCTGGGTAAGGTGCCCTTAGACATCATATGCTGTCAAGCCCCTGTAGCAGCCTTGTTGAACAAGAAGTGTGCAGGGTGTGTGTACTGAGTGCAGAGGGCGGCACTAAGCAGGGAACACCCCCATCCAACCTGCATGGAGCTTACACACTTGATGGTCAGACAAGGCAGGGGCTCCGTCAGAGACCACCCCCAGCCAGAGGTGACATGGGGGATGTACCAGCTATTAAAAAAATAACAGTGTTTACAAAGTGTGCGCCACTGTCTTCTCAGCATCCATACCTCTGACCGCCTCCTCTTTGCACCTCCTCCATAACTCTGACTCAGGACTGTTTTGAGTGTCTAGGGGCTTCAGCTCTTGAGGGAAGGATTCTGACTGGCTGGCTGGATTTGGAGCGCCAGCCTCCATCACAAGTCGCAGGCTTGGACATGGGGTCAGGTGGCAGGCACGGTATCTGGCACCCTGTTCAGTAAAACACAGCTGCGTCTGCACATTCCTCTTCTTCTCATCTAGTCCTTTCCCTGATTGCCTGCAGCAGGCGTGCGTCCAAGCTCCGTGTCCCATGCACGCTCACCAAGACTCCTTCACTGTGTGCACAGCTACTCTCCATGCTCATTAGCTCCCAACAGCCAGAACCTCCTTTGCCTGGGAGAGAACCTGAGTGCCTGGGAATTGACATCCTCCGCGGGTGACCCCTACCCAGTGATTGAGGAGGGCAGCATCCTTGTGTCCTAATAGGGCCAACTCCGGGCTGTTAGCAAATCCTCTCTTGGTCACCTTCCCTTCCTGGCTCCTCCTTCCCACTCCCCCCTACCACTCTTCTTCTTTTTCTTTTTTTTCTTTTAATATTTATTTGTTTTGCTGTGCTGAGTCTTCATTGTGGCAGGCAGTTTCTTTTAGCTGTGGCTTGGCATGTGAGCTCTTAGCTGCATCATGTGGGATCTAGTTCCTTGACCAGGGATGGAACCTGGGCCCCCTGCATTGGAAGCTCAGAATCTTAGCCACTGGACCAGTGGGAAACCCTCCCCGACCACTTTTCATGGAGACATTTCCCATAAATCACTGCCACCCAAATCCTCATCTCAGGGTCTGACGCTGGGGAACCCAACCAAAGACAGTATCTCTTTCCATCTCAGCCTCCCAGGGGCCCCTCCCTCCCATCCTCACCCTCCCCATCGCTCCTCCCCTCTCTGCCTTCCCCTCCCGGACAACCCCCTCAGGCATCTCCACCACCAACTTGGAAGCAGATGGCATCATCTGGGCAGGAGAGCTCCCTCCACAGTGACTGATGGTTCTTGATTGGGCAGTCGGTATTTTTAGCATCCTCTCTACTTTCTGCTGTCCTCCAGGATGGAGGAAGTTCAGCCCTGTTCTTTGGGCATCAGAGGGTGGCTATGTCAGTGCGTTTTCAATTGGAGACAATTTTGTCCCCTGAGGGACACTTGGCAGTGTCTGGAGACATTTCTAGCTGTCACAACTGGCATCTAGTGGGTAGAGGCCATGGGTACTGCTAAGCATGTTGCAATGCACAGGACAGCCCTCCACAGCACCACCACCGCAAAGAATGATCCCAAAGGTCAATAGTGCTGTGGTCGAGAAACCCAGGGCTGTGTGTTTCTCTACTTCTTTTAACTTTTTCTAAATTTAAATTTATTTATTTTTAATTGCAGGATAATTGCTCTACAATACTGTGTTGGTTTCTGCCGTATATCAACATTTTAACTTTTTTTTAACCTCATCTTTCCTTAAAAAAAAAAGCCATTTATTTATTTGACTGCGGCCGGGTCTTGATTGTGGCATCTGGCGTCTTTTAGTTGCAGCATGCAGGTGCTAGTTCCCTGACCAGGGATTGAACCCAGGACCCCTGCATTGGGCACGCAGAGTGAAGTCCTTCTTCTAACTCTTTGTTACAGTATCAGGATATCACACCCTCCTCTTGTAAATATCAGTACAAGAAGAGCAGCCAAGACTCTGTGTCCTGCTGCCTGGAACCTATAATCAGAGAAAGGCCCAGGAGGGATATCACCTAACACAATGATGATGCTTAACCCTGTGCTAAGCCTGTAGCAAGCGGGTTAAAGTATTAGCAACCCTTTGATGTTTTTAAAAACTCCTCATTTTATGAATTGAAAAAAAGAGGCTCTGAGGAGGAGAGTGGCTTTTGAGTATCACAGTTGACCCTGGCCTTGTCTCCAAAGCCCATCCACTTAACACTGCTAGATCATATCAGTGATACAATAAAATGGTTGCTTTTTATTGGGGTTGCTGTTTTATGGGGAACACCTGCATATGTTCAGTGCACAGGAGGCATCTGGGTTCCCAACTTTGGAAGTCCCCAAGGGGGCGGATCAGAAGACTGCATGGATGGAGGCCCTGGCCTCATGAGGGAGTGAGGTCCTAACTCCATAGATGCGCAAGTCTGACAGATGTCGGGCCAAAAGAAACTATCTCTCCTTGTGATTTATCAGTGAGCTTTGGCTGTGTAACAAACCACCCCAAAAGCAAATGCCTTTTTTAAAAATTTATTTTTAATCAGAGGATAATTGCTTTACAATGTTGTGTTGACTTCTGCCATATAACAACATGAATCAGCCATAAGTATATATATGTCCCCTCCTTCTTGACCCTCTCCCACCCCCTACCCCATCTTGTCCCCCTAGGTTGTCACAGTTCTGGGTTGAGCTCCCTGTATCATACAGCAACTTCCCATTAGCTATCTGTTTTACATGTGGTAATGGATATGTTTCAGTGCTACTCTCTCAGTTCATCCCACCCTTTCCTTCCCCTCCCCTGCTGTGTCCACAAGTTCATTCTGTATATAAAGTCACTATAGAAGTTCACCATCTCGTGGGTCAGCAGTGTGAATCTGTGGTCAGCTCCCAAGTTGGCTGGGGGCTGGCTGATCTAGAAGACCTTTAGCTGAATGACTCGCCTCTGTTCCACCTGGTCACTCAACCTCTAGTGACTAGTCTGAGCTCATGTATGTGGCAGTGGCAGGATTTTAAGTGTGTGAGAGGAGATACGTGGACTCTTGGTGCCTTTGCTGGTAACTGGGTATTGTCACTTCTGCTGCATTCTACTGGTCAAAGCAAGTCACATGACCAGTCCGGACCCACAGGGTGGGGAAGTAGATTCCACCCAAAGTGTATTATCACCATCCAGTCTCCTCTGATGGGGTTTTCCTTCCAGGCCAAGGTACCTATTTATGTGGTCGTCATGGTTGGTGGCATCAGCACTTAATCTGGTTCCACAAAGCTGTCAATTACTTAGCTATGTGGCCTTGGTCAGTTACTCAAGTTCTCTGGGCCTTGGTTTTTCATTTATATTATAGGAAAAAATGTACTCGTCCTGCCTGCTTCGCAGGTTATCACAAAACTCAAATAACAGTGGAGGGAGAAGAGGCTCTTATCCTATTACCTGTCCTTGAAACAGAAGGAGGCCCAGCTGCTCACATCAGGCACGTGCCTCTCTCTCCCCGGGAGCCACGTCTCCTGCAATTTATCAGGAGCCAAAGCCTGACAAGCTCCTGGTGAATTCTCCATCAATCCTCCTGTCTCTTTTCCCAAGGAAAACTCAAGTGGTTTCGCCGGAAACTCTTAGGCTCTTTTTCACTCAAGTTCAACTATTAAGTCTTGACTAAGAGCCCCTTGTATGATTTCATTATTTGGTCTAAGAGCAAACATGGTGATTCTGTGACCTAGACTGGTCTCACTAACCCCTCTCACCCAGTAGAAACTCTCCACCACTCAGTAAATACAGCCTGCATGCTCTGAGACATCTTCTAGGCTGCAGGTTCTGAGATGGCGGGGAAGAGCTGCGTCCTCCTGAATGGGGCCAGGTCTGTGGAGGAATATCAGGCTGGCTCAGTGGATGGTCCCTCTCCTGCAAGGGAGCCCAGGGATCAGCCAGCCTCCCACAATCCTGGGGAACCTGAGACCAGAGGTGCAAAAAGAAGAACATGATCATCCCATTTGGGGTAAAGGGACCTTTGAGTTGTGGGATGAATAAACACTGTCATTTAGTTATTACGACTGATTCATCCCTGTTATTGAATGCTGACTTGGTGACATGTCCCCTGCTCAAGGCCAGGGACTATTCCTGTGTCATTCACTGTCATACCCCCATACCTGGCATCAGGCCCTGTCTAAGAGATCCAGGACAGTGTGGAGTGATCTCATTTAATCCTCCAACCACCCACCCAAGCAGGTACCATCACTACCACCTGAATTTTGCAGATGAGAAAACTGGGGCCCTGAGCATAGAGAGAATTCATCTACATCACACAGGTGTGAGGTGGCACAGTCAAGACTCAGACTGGTTCTTTCTAGATCTGAAGTGCATACACCCAGGACTACACAGCAACCCCTTCAACTCTGCTGGCTCCAGAGAGTCTAGACCTGTGGGCAGGACATGGGAGGGGTACAAACAAAAACAGGCAAAGCAGACCGAGGCCCTGGGGGTTCTTTCTGCAGGAGGGCCCAAGCCACTGTCCTCTCTACCCGCTGCCAGTCAAATGCACCCTGCCCTTCTCTCCCCGTACCAGGGTGGCATGTCACCAAGAGAACCAATTTGACCCTTTTGTACTGATTTCATACTTTTTACACCCTCGCTTGTACCAGGCACTGTTCCATGCACTCCCCCTGCATTAGTTTTCCAGCCTCAACACTAGGAAGATTCTGCAACCTTCCAAAGTGATCCAAATGTGGGGGTATCACTGGGATGCAAAGCCAAGATTTCCTCACTACCGCCACCACCACCACCATCATCATCATCCTCGCAGTTACCATCCTGACTTCTCACCAAATGCCAAACACAGGTTGAGTATTTTATGTGCTCAGATCCTCACATCAGCTCCCTGAGGTAGGGCTCCTTATGACTCCATTGTACAGAAGGAGAAACTAAGTCACAGAGAAGTGAAGTCACTTCCCCAAGACCACACACATAGTAAATGGCACAACCAGGATTCGAACGCCAAGCTGGCTAAGACTGGAGGCCATGGTCTTACTCACTGGGCTCCATCACTCCTCCTGTGGGCACTGAGCCTGTTGACGATGCACATTCCATGAGATTGAGAGAACAGATTAATGCACGAATGCATGAATAAAAGAGGCCACTTCCAGGGACACCGCCCCCTCACCCCAGTGACCAGAGGCAAGAAGAGGGAAGGGGGCCTCTGTTTAAGTCTTAGTTTGAGAGCAGCTGGTTTCAAAGGCAGAGGATGGGGCAGGGCTGCTGGGAAATCCCAGGGAAATGTTCACTGCGAAAGCATCATCCTCTTAAACCCCTGGAGAGGGGCCTCTGCTGGCCAGTGCTCTGGGGTGCCGAAACCTTTCCTGGCTGGACAGGGAAGAGCAGGGGACTTTGGAGGTAGGTCATCATCCCTTGCTGGCAGAAAGGTCACCGCATGCTATGTTAGTGAGGACTTGTCAGTGACTCCTCAGTCCCCTGAGGAGGGCATGATTCCACTTGTACCAGTGGAGTTGCCCAGAGCTTGGCGGAAGCAAGCCACCCAAGCAAGGCACGGCGTGCCCATCAGGCCTTACAAACAGTCACTGCATAGCCAGGACCCTCTGGAAAAAAAGCACAGTTAGGAGAACAAGGGACCAAATGGACATTGAAGATACCTCTTCTTCCCCCATTCCTTACAACAGAAGAGAACACTGCTTTCTCCTGGGTGTAAGTTGTGTTATATGATGTTTGTCTTTCTCTTTCTAACCTACTTCACTCAGTAGGATAATCTCCAGATCCGTCCATGTTGCTGAAAATGGCTTCATTTCATTCCTTTTATGGCTGAGTAGTAGTCCACTGTGGGGCTTCCCTGCTGGCTCGTGGTGAAGAATCTGCCTGCAATGCAGGAGACATGGGTTTGATCCCTGGGTCGGGAAGATCCCCTGGAAGAGGAAATGCCAGTCCATGCCAATATTCATGCCTGAAAAATCCCATGGACAGAGGAGCCTGGTGGCTACCGTCCATGGGGTCAGAAAGAGTCAGACATGACTGGGCGAGTAAGCATGAGCGCAAGTATTCCATTGAATAAATGGGCCACGTCTTCTTTATCCATTCCTCTGCTGATGGACATTTACGTTGCTTCCATGTCTTGGCTGTTGTGAATAGTGCTCCTATGAACATTGGGATACATGTATCTTTTTGAATGATAGTTTTGTCCAGTTACATGCCCAGGAGTGGGATTGCTGGATCATATGGCAACTCTATTTTTAGTTTTCTGAGGAACTTCATACTGTTTTCCATAGTGGCTGCACCAATTTACATTCCCATCATTGTGAAGGAGGGTTTCCTTTTCTCCACACCCTTTCCAGCATCTATAGTTTGTAGACTTTTTAAATGATGGCCATTCTGACTGGTGTGAGGTGGCGCCTCACTGTCATTTTGATTTGTATTTCTCTAATATCCATTGCAGCTTTTAATTCAGCAATTATGTTTTCATCTCTTCGGTCTTCCTTAATCTCAGATATGCCTCTTTCATGAATACTTCCTGTAGTTTCTGAGGGGTAGCATCCATTAGAGTTGTGCCGAGAATATGAGCTAAAAAATTAACCAAGTTTTTTTCTGATTTCTTTTAATCGTTCCCTCCCAAAGGATGCATCATCTTATTCTCTTGGACGCACCGCCGTTTTTTAGGTTTCACATCTTTCCTCTGCTTCCTTCCTAAGGGAGCTCTCTGCTGTAGAGTGTTGAGTCGAGTTTTAGGGTATTGAGTTGAGTTTTTCTAGGGTTATGCATCCTTTCGGTCCTTTCAGTCACAGTGGGAGTGAGAGGGAGTAAAATGAAGTGGTTACCGAGGAGCATTTCTGGTCTGAAATGCTGGGGACCTGGGAGAGCAGAGTGGAGGTTTGCACCACACCGCCAGCTCCATTAGGAAGCACAGCTTTGGGTCAAATACTGTCTTGTCTCTGACAATTGTGGAATAGCTAAGGCAATACCCTTAACTCCTTGCCAAGCCCGGCTTCCCTCAGTGTCAGCCAGTCATGGCGGTGCTAGCAGCTAACCGGCTTCCCCTTGGGGTTCCCCACAACGCAGCGGCCCATACTACACCCTCCCAGAGGCACCTTGGGACTTCCCTGGAGGTTCAGCGGTTAAGGCTCTGTGCTTCCGGTGCGAGGGGCACCAGTCTGATCCCTGGTTGGGCAACTAGCATCCCGTATGCTGTGTGGCATGATCAAAGAAAGGTTTTAAAAATCCAATAAGTGAATGGCCTGTTACTCCGCATTCCTGACAGTGGTATGCTCTGGGATCTCTTCTCCAGACTTGACAGTGACTTATTCTTTTTTCAAAAAAATTGTATTGGGATATAGTTGATTTATAATGCTGTGTTAGTTTCAGGTATACAGCAAAGTGAATCAGTTATATATACATCCACTCTTTTTAGATACTTTTCCCATATAGGCCATTACAGAGTGCTGAATAGACGTTCCTATGCTCTACAGTAGGCCCTTGTTGATTAACCGTGTGCACATAGTATGCATGTGTGTGTGTGTTTCCCTGGGCTATGCAGCAGGTCCTTACTAGTAGTGACATTCTTTCACACATGACCTTCCATGGATCTGTTCAGACCTTCCTCCAATCTAATCCCATCTCCATGCTATTTTGCACAATTATCTGAAGTCTGGGACATTGCGAATGCCAACCTTCCCTAGTTTCTAAGGCTTTTCTCTAGCTTTTATGTTCCCCGGGTAATTTCAACAGATGTCCCAGAGAGAAACACAGGAGAGACGCGGCTGCAAAAGTCATCCTCTAGCCCAGAAGTCTTTTCACCATTCCCTGGAGCCATAGGAAGCCGGCATCTAATTAAATAGAGATCAGCTCTCACCTGTTAACACACTCCTTGTATTTCGTTACACAATCCAGAAACCTTCTTCTGAAATCTAAATTGCACCCATGACTAGGTGTGCCGTTGATGTGTAGTCGTGACCTAGGGGCTGTTTTACTGCTGAAACCAAGGTACCTTCAGGTTTTGAGAAAAGGAGAAAGGAGTTACATGAAGACCCTGAAGCCTTGGAAGAGCTTTTGTTTATGAAGGAGGGGAGGTCTGGGGCCAGTTTCTACCTCAGAAGCAGCTTCCTTTTTCACCAAGCACCTTGAAGTCAATGAGTCCACTCCAGCTAGGTGAACAGCCCAGGCTTTGGAAAAATCATAGATTACAAGGCCAGACAACACCAATTTCCTTCCAGGCTCAGATATGTGTTCCCGGCAGCTCTGTCAAGTACACGCATTGAATATCCCATTCTACAGATGTGGAAACAGGCTCAGAAGGGTCCAGGGGTATGTGGCAGAGCCTAGATTTGAATCCACATTTTATCTCCTTTAATTCTCAGAGCAGGCTGATGAGGTAGGCATCATTATTTTCCCTTGAAGGTAAAACAGCTGAGACCCCAGAGAGTAAAATTGAGAGGCAGGTGCCCTGCCTCCTTGCTCAGGTACAGTGGAGCCCTGACTCCACCCAGGCAGGGGTGTAGGGACCTGCTGGGAGCTCTAGATGGAAGTGTGAATTGCTGGGAGAGCTTGGGGACATGGCAGGGGGAAGGTGATGGTTGAAGCTTCTGGAGTGTGTAAGAGCCCAGGACAGGAAAAAGAGGAGAGACTGAGAAAAACCCTGAACAAAGAAACATGTGCTGGACAACAGAGGAAGAGGCCTGCAGAGAGCCCGAGGAGGGGCAGGACAGGGCAGCAAGCAGAAACCAAAGGAGATTCTCCCAGAGGGTTGGGGCCTCAAAGGCCAGAGCTTCCCCTGGCAGAGTCTCGGCATAGAGCAGCTTATCGCCTGTGGAGGGGGAGCAGGATCACCCCCAGGGCTTATGAAACTCAGATGCCCGGGCCCCACCCCAGAGGCCCTGAGTCAGTCGGTCTGGGACAGAGCGGGAAGGTTGTTTGTCAGTCACTCAGTCCGACTCTTTTGCAACCCCATGGACTATAGCCCACCTGCAGACTCCTCCATCCATGGGATTTCCCAGGCAAGAATACTGGAGTGGGTTGCCGTTTCCTTCTCCAGTGGATCTTCCTAACCCAGGGATCGAACCCAGATCTCCTGCATTGGCAGGTGGGTTCTTTACTGAGCCACCTGGAAACCCTACCCCCGGAGGGCAGGAATTTGCATTTCTACCAAGTTTCCACTTGATGTCCACTCACCTGGTCTGCATTCCAGAGGGCCAGCTTTTGTATGAGGAAGAAACATTAGCGAGGCTGGGGTTCAAGGTGCTCAGCCGGATCCCTAAGCTTTTCTTCTCTGCTCCCCTCACTCAGCCCTTTCTGCAAACTCCCCCAGACCCTCCATTTCTCTATGGCTCAGGTATAAGTACATCCAGTAAAGCACCCTCACCTTAGAGGACCACACTTGATGGATATTTACGTGGTTGCACACCTGTGTGTCCACCACCTGGATCAAGATGCAGAACATTCCCAGTGTGCCTGGCTGTCTTTCTCCTGTGCCCTGTATTCAGTAACCTGCCCTAAGAGGTATTGTAGGAAGGAATAGTTCTTGTCTCTTGAGCTTCCCAGGATGCAATCACACAGTGTGCCTCTCTTTGTGCCAGAGGCCCTTTCTTGGTAGCCGACCGGTGTGTTTTTTATTTGTCGCTCGCTCTGAACCCTTGGTCCAGAAACCACAGGTGACTCATCCATGAATGTTTCCTTGTGCCTCGTCTCCTGTGTAAGACATATTTTCCTCCGGAGCCTTCTACTTCTTTGCAGTTCTCAAAAAGTTCTTTCTTCCTTCTCAGTAAGGAAGGTATTTTTATTTCTGCATTTTGCAGGTGATAAAACTGAGATTCAGAGGGGTTAAGACATTTGTCCCAAATCCCACAACCTGTAAGAAGCAGCCTCAGGTAGTTTGAATCCAAAGCCTGCCTTTAACCCTAAGCCCATCCTACCTCCCTCCCGACAGAACCTTATTACCCAGCAGACAAGCATGATGGCGTTATTTGACTGACTTACTGAAACAAACCCCCTCCCCACAAAGCAACTGTTCTGTTGATCTTTGGAATTGCTGTATTAGAAACAGCCTAGGTTAACTTCCCAGGGCTCAAAGCCAGGCCAGCTTTACTCACAGGCGAACAATGGAATCATGTCACCAGTGGTCTGGCCTCAGCCTGACTCACACCTGAGCTGGCCAGTGTGGGAGGCTGCGTCCTGGGGCCTGGAGGTTGGGCTCGGTGAGACATGTCCCCAGGAGCCACCAAAGGCCACAGCTGATGGCACTCTCTTGAAGCATCCTGGCACCTCTCAGGTTCCCCAGCTGAGATCCATGTGTGGCATTTAAACTAGCCAGAAGCTCGAGACTGCTCTGTTAAACTGCTGAAGGGAACTTCAAGACAGCTGAACAGCCAATAGCCTTTGTGCTAGCAGAAGAGACACAAAAGATGTCAAAAAAAAGGATAGTTTTCTTTTTCTCCTCTAGTTTTTCAACACTGATTAAAAAGAGAGAGAGAGGAAGAGTGGGGAAATGGGCCTGCTTATAAATGAGGAGTGGCGTGAAGGTAATGATGACTCATATTTTAAACTGGTGTTTGACAAGAACAAGAAAGAACTGAAACCAGGACAATTAGGAATAATGAAGGGCTTAAAACACAGGCAGCAAAGCAGGTGAGGGAGGGATCCCAGAAGGCCGTGCCTGGAAATGACTAAGAGTATCTTCGGGGCCACACTGGGGGTGGGTGCGCCATAGGGGAGCCACCAGAATGATTCTAAACAGTTGATGCTGATGAGTGGGGCTCAGAAAGTCCACTCAGACCACCAGCCTTGAATCTGCCCGCTCCTGGTGAAGTCCAGCTTCTCCACGCTGCTCCAAGCCCCTGACATCTCTCCCTGGAGCCTTAAATGACCACCTTGCTGGTGCCCTTCCTTCCTGTCTCTGCCTCTTCCCAAGTGCATTCATCTCAAGTGCCAGAGGAGTTCTGCCTAGAGTCAAGGTGACTGCCATTCCCTTGTTCCAGATCCTTCTGTAGCTTCTCAGAGGAAATTTCAAGGCCTCACCTTGATCTGCAAATTCTAATCTAAATGATGAGCTGAATCTACCTGTCCTGCCTCATCTCAAGCCATGTGGGCCCTCACCCTGTCCCCAACAGGATTCTGGCATCCTCAAACATGCCACATCCGTTCCAACCTCAGGACCTTTGCACACGCTCTCTCCTTTGTCTGGAATACTCCCATCTTCACATGAAAGGCAGGAGGACTCATTCAAGTTTAAGCTTCAAGTCAGAATAATGTTCCAAAATACCTAGCTGAAGGAAATCCCCTATCATTCTCTTTCACTGCACCCTATGGCATTTCTTCTTCGCCCTTATCATGGCTCACAGCAGTAGCTTTCGTGCACTTGCTTGCTTTTATGTTGTCTAGCTCCTCCTTTGGACTAAAAAGGCAGGACTATGGATGTTTTATTTATCAGTGGACAACCCAGAATCTAACTCAATGAGTTACACATAATAAACGAGACAGCAACAATCCCATACAGCGACTCCAGTTCTGGCTTCAGGCACAGTTGGATCTAGGTGATTGCTGTCATCAGGAATCTTTCTCTGTTTACTCAGAACTGCTCTCCTCTGTGCTGTCTTCATTCTCAGGCAGGGTCTCCTTGGAGCAAGTTTCAGCAGCTCTAGTGGGAAAAGCGGTTCTCTTTTCTAATCACTTCAGCCATGTTCAAGCGACCATGTATTCACTGGACAAGTCTTAACTGAGTGAGTCCTTAACTGTATTTCGGCACTGTTCTAAGAATTGAAGACTCATCAGTAAACAGAGTCAGTCCTTGTGCTTTGGGGCACGTGCCAGCGGGGGAGACAAACAATCAGCAAGTCAGGATAATGAGCTCCCTAAACCAGTGAAAACTGGGAGGGAGTTGGAGAGTAATGGGCAGGGGGTAGACAGGGGAGAATTCAGCTGATGTGTAGGACCTCTGACTGCCCTGGCTGGAGGCTCCTGTTCCTCACCAACCTCATGACAATGAGAGCAAGGGGAGAATTGTCCCAAAAGAAAGTAATGAGATGTTCCCAGAACAGGGTGGGGTGGAGACAGTCAGGCAAATCCAGGTGGTGTGTCCTCCTCAGACCATGCAGGGAGTCGATTCAAAGACTCAGGACCCAGGATCACAGACCCTACACCAGGTCCCGTGGTGTGCACCCTCTCTGTGCCGGGTGTCGTGGAGGAGATTCTGGGCACCAGTGGGGAGAAGTCATTTCTGGCCTCATGACTTCTCGCCTCCAGGGTGGGACAGTGGCATGTTGTCATCAAGCAAGGGACTCGAGCACCTGAGCCTGTCAATATCTGACTCATATTGAAGTAGATTGCAGAAGGCCCCTGAGAAACTTTCACACGCATGAGGGAAGGATGGCAGCATCACAGATGCATGGGGCTCTGCCCCCATCATCCACCCAGCTTCAGCCACACCATGCCTGACGCCGTGAGCTCCTGACGGGTGGGGCTTGGCAGTCCTGGTGATCACCAGCTGTTGCACTGTGTTCCTTCTCTGCTCAATGTTTCTCTGGCCCATGACAGTGCACTGCCTCATCTGTTTCGTGGTCTCAGAAGAGTGAGAGTTGAGATTTGCAATTTAGTGCGACTGAGGTGGTATTGACTCCTGAAAGGGCAGGTCCCAGAAACCGTTGTGTTTGGGAAGGAGGCCAAGCTTCAGGTTGGGTTTGTTTTCAGCAATCTTGGAAGAGTTTTCAGGTTTCCTCCATATTATTGGGAAGTTATCTGAGGTCCTGAGATTGGTGTCCAAGGAATTAGACATGTTGCTTTGTCCTCAAGAATACTGTGAGTGACACCTAGTTTCATCTCAAATGCCATCTCAGAGGGCTTGGTAATGGCTGCCTGGACCACTGTGTGGAGCACAGATACATGATCAGGAGGAAGGTGTGCTGTGAGCCACTAGTAATGTCTGCCAAGGACACAGGAAGAGTGGGTTGTGTATACATTCCAGATATTTACCACAGCTGATCAAATGGACAACACTGCACTTCCTAGAGAAAAATGCCCCACTAGAAATAGATGCAGAGTGGTAACAGGGATTGTCCCAAGCTCGCATGCCACAATAAAGAGCAGAATCTGAGATCAAACCACTCCTGGCTCCACCACGTGTCTGCTGTGTGATCCTGGGCAAGTCACCTACCTCTCTGAGCCTGTTTCTTCTTTTCATTATTGTAGCAATGCCATCACTGCTATCACACAGGGTTTTAAAGGATTAAATGGAATCATATATGTGGAACAATTGAGTGAGCCCTATTTCCCTTCTCCCCATCCTCTCCCCACCTGCAGCCATCCATCCTGAGGAGGTGGGAAGTCAGACAAGGGAGGAAGGACACCCTGGCATAACCGGTGAGGGCGTGTGCAGAGGGGCTTCTGTCTGTCACGTCATCACCACACGAAAATGAGGGACACTGAAGAAATCACCCCAGAGGAGAATTCCTCCAGCTCCTCCCGGGAGATGTACCCTTCCTGCTGTCTGGGGTTGGAGGACCTCAGAGGGCGCCAGGTGACCACGCCACATGGAGGCTTCTGAATCCCATCCGGGCAGATGGCGTCCCCCGGGTCCTTCACTAATTATCCTACAGCAGAACCTTGCCGCTTCCCACTCTAATGCCTCATAATCAGCCAAGAAACCTCGCAATCCGCTATTTGGAAACTATTAGCCCAGTTCACGGCCTCTGCAGCATCAATTAACGTGGACGTGGATATAAATTATGGGGAAGCAGGGACAGACACAGGGGATGAGGTCACAGCAACCATGAACCTCTGGCTCAGATGAGAGTCCCTGGGAAGGAAACTGACCGTGGGGATCCCTCACCCTTCAATCATACAGGTGGGGGCCACTTTCCACTAGGGGGGCCTCCAGAGACCCACAGTCAGAGGCCTGTGGCCAGGGCCTCTGAGTTTAGCTCCTGGTTATCCAGGGCTCAGACAGACCACCTCAGCCATCCCCCTGCCTCCACTCAGGCTGTCCTAGCACCCTCCTCAATCTAAGAGGAGGATGCTGCAAACCCATTGATCTCTGGTTCTCTTGGGACCAGTCTCAGCTTTGGCAGACCCTTGGGAAAGACAACACAGATGACCTTCGCCAACCCTGGCACAGGCTAAGGATGTTTCTTGAATGAGAAAGGGCTCCCTAGGCCCATTTCTCAGAAGACTGACTCAGATTTGTCGGGAGACAAATGTTCATTGACCAGGCCCACTCTGGCAAGTCCCAGTTTGGCCCCATATTGGCTGTCTGACTGTGCACACATCTCTTAAACTCCCCCAGCCTCAGTTTCCACAACTGCAAACTGGGAATTTGAAATGTCAAGTGGACCAATGGGCTCAACACTGTGTACTTTGGTCTCAAGAGGTTGAGTTGGCAGTTGCTGGAGTAATAGTTAACAGAAAAATAGCAAATCCCTTAGAGAGCTTCAGAGCTTGCTGCTGCTGCTGCTAAGTCACTTCAGTCATGTCCGACTCTGTGCGACCCCATAGACAGCAGCCCACCAGGCTCCCCCATCCCTGGGATTCTCCAGGCAAGAACACTGCAGTGGGTTGCCATTTCCTTCTCCAATGCATGAAAGTGAAAAGTGACAGTGAAGTCGCTCAGTCGTGTCCTACTTTTAGCAGAACACTTTAAAAACCACAGTCCCAGGACTTCCTCGGCAGTCCAGTGGTTAGGACCCCACCTTCCAATGCAGGTTCAATTCCTGATCAGGGATCTAAGGTCTCATGTTGCCAGGTACAGCCAAAAATTTTTTTAAGTAAAGAAAAAATAAAACCATAGTCCTCATAGACCCCCCAAAGGGTGAGGCAAGACAGAAGACCAGCAGTTATCTCCAGGCTCCATTGCAGGAAGATCCACTTCCCAGCTAGTCAGCAGGTCTCTGCAGTGTGGGTCTGGCTGCCTGTTGCCAGGAGACATCGGCTCCTCACCACAAAGTAGGGCTCTCCGTCGTCAGCTCCTGGCTTTCTCCCCAGCTTCCCCCAGGGCAAAGACTCCAAGAGAGAGAGCCAAGGTTAAATGCTTTTCAGGCATTGTCTCACTTAACCCTCTCTAAGGCAAGGATAGGAGAAGGAAAGAAGAGAGAAGCTTCTATCTTTTCAGAACCAAATCTAGGAAGTAACAGCCATTGCTTTAGCTGGGTTCTCTTGGTTAGAAGCAATCACTAGGTCCCAGCCACACCTCATTGGGGGACAGTTCAGAGGGATGCAAGGAAGATTACTGGGAGGCAGGGTCATCGGGGACACCATGGGGGCTTCCTACCCGAGAGAGACAGTTAGCATCCTCACTGAATGCCAGGTACTGGATTAAATGCTTTGCAGGCATCACCCATTTAATCCTCACTACGGCCCCCTAGGCTAAGTCTTACCCACCCCTTGGCAAAGGATGAGCAGAATGAATAATCGTCCAACAGAGAAAGACAAACCACCCCTTAAAAGATGGGGGTGCTGATAAGAAAGGAAAATGCATACTAAACGGGAAAAAAAGTCTTCCAAATACTGTTCAGTTCAGTTCACTCGCTCAGTCCTGTCCGACTCTTTGCGACCCCATGAATTGCCACATGACAGGCCTCCCTGTCCATCAACAACTCCCGGAGTTCACTCAAACTCAAGTCCATTGATTCAGTGATGCCATCCAGCCATCTCATCCTCTGTCGTCCCCTTCTCCTCCTGCCCCCAATCCCTCCCAGCATCAGAGTCTTTTCCAGTGAGTCAACTCTTCGCATGAGGTGGCCAAAGTACTGGAGTTTCAGCTTTAACATCATACCTTCCAGAGAAATCCCAGGGCTGATCTTCAGAATGGACTGGTTGGATCTCTTTGCAGTCCAAGTGACTCTCAAGAGCCTTCTCCAACACCACAGTTCAAAAGCATCAATTCTTCAGCGCTCAGCCTTCTTCACAGTCCAACTCTCACATCCATACATGACCACTGGAAAAACCATAGCCTGGACTAGACTGACCTTTGTTGGCAAAGTAATGTCTCTGCTTTTGAATATGCTATCTAGGTTGCTCATAACTTTCCTTACAAGGAGTAAGCGTCCTTTAATTTCATGGCTGCAGTCACCATCTGCAGTGATTTGGGAGCCCAAAAAAATAAAGTCTGACACTGTTTCCACTGTTTCCCCATCTATTTCCCATGAAGTGATGGGACCAGATGCCATGATCTTAGTTTTCTGAATGTTGAGCTTTAAGCCAACTTTTTCACTCTCCTCTTTCACTTTCATCAAGAGGCTTTTTAGTTCCTCTTCACTTTCTGCCATAAGGGTGGTGTCATCTACATATCTGAGATTATTGATATTTTTCCCGGCAATCTTGATTCCAGCCCAGCATTTCTCATGATGTACTCTGCATATAAGTTAAGTAAGTAGGGTGACAATATACAGCCTTGACATACTCCTTTTCCTATTTGGAACCAGTCTGTTGTTCCATGTCTAGTTCTAACTGTTGCTTCCTAACCTGCATATAGGTTTCACAGGAGGCAGGTAAGGTGGTCTGGTATTCCCATCTCTCTCAGAATTTTCCACAGTTTAGTGTGATCCACACAGTCAAAGGCTTTGGCATAGTCAAGAAAGCAGAAATAGATGGTTTTCTGGAACTCTCTTGCTTTTTCGATAATCCAGAGGATGTTGGCAATTTGATCTCTGGTTCCTCTGCCTTTTCTAAATCCAGCTTGAACATCTGGAAGTTCATGGTTCACATACTGCTGAAGCCTGGCTTGGAGAATTTTGAGCATTACTTTACTAGCGTGTGAGATGAGTGCAATTGTGTGGTAGTTTGAGCATTCTTCGGCATTGCCTTTCTTTGGAATTGGAATGAAAACTGACCTTTTCCAGTCCTGTGGCCACTGCTGAGTTTTCTAAATTTGCTGGCATATTGAGTGCAGCACTTTGACAGCATCATCTTCCAGGATTTGAAATAGCTCCACTGGAATTCCATCACCTCCACTAGCTTTGTTCGTAGTGATGCTTTCTAAGGCCCACTTGACTTCACACTCCAGGATGTCTGGCTCTAGGTGAGTGATCACACCATCGTGATTATCTGGGTCATGAAGATCTTTTTTGTACAGTTCTTCTGTGTATTCTTGCCACCCCTTCTTAATATCTTCTGCTGCTGTTAGGTCCATACCATTTCTGTCCTCTATCGAGCCCATCTTTGCATGAAATGTTCCCTTGGTATCTCCAATTTTCTTGAAGAGATCTCTAGTCTTTCCCATTCTGTTGTTTTCCTCTATTTCTTTGCATTGATCGCTGAAGAAGGCTTTCTTATCTCTTCTTGCTATTCTTTGGAAACTCTGCATTCAGATGCTTATATCTTTCCTTTTCTCCTTTGCTTTTCACTTCTCTTCTTTTCATAGCTATTTGTAAGGTCTCCCCAGACAGCCAAATACTGTTACCATCCCTATTTTATGAGTGAGAAATTTGAGACTCTGAGGAGTTAGGTAACTCTCCCAGAAATTGAAATGATCCATGGGAATCTGAGCCATGTTTCGATCATTGACCTCTCACTCCACAAAGGTCAGGCCACTGTCCTTTGGGACCAGCCTCAGACTGACTGGGCCACCCTGAACATGGAAGTTGACTATCTGATTAATGGGGTCAGGAAGCCAGCCTACTGGCTGGTCAAGGGAAGTTTGCAAATGAACCGTAATTCAATAATATGATTTCCTTGCCCGGGTCAGCAGAAGGAAACTCTTTCGCCTATCTGGCTTGGTTGCGTTGGATACTTGAAAGTTACTGGAGAATTGTAGCCAGCTAGCCAGCCTTGTTTGCTCAGGTTAAAAGCAAGAGTGTAGAGCTGGTCCCATTGTTGAAGAAACTGCCTTGAACTTCAAAAGGTGGTAGAACCCAGAAGGCCAAGAGAATGATCTCATCCCTTCCTGACCCCATCAGGGCAGCAGGGCAGGCTTCCCAAGCTCAGACCCACAGGGATGGGGAGACACGCCCCAGCCCAGGCCTGGTTCCTTGCCCTACCTTTGCCACCGTCTGACTGCAGGACTTTGAGCAAACCACAAACCCCTGGAAGCCCCAGCTGCTAGGCCTCAAAGAGGAAGTGATGGTAATCCAACCTCGCAGGACCACTGAGAGGATGAGAAGGCATGAGACTGCAAAGCACCCCTCAGAGAGTGGGTGCCAAGCTAACACCATCTCTCCTCAGCACACGGGATGTGCCAGGCAGAGGTGTGCTGCCCTCATGCTGGTGTTCCCTGTGCTGGGCTCAGACCTGGCTAATCAAGTAAACCAGCAGGGAAGAATGCAACTTCTGGACAGGGCGAGGGCACAAAAGATGCAACTTCAGGAGCTGGGACCTTTCTCAGATGTGTAATCGCTACAAAGTGGGTCATGGCCCTATTTCTAAAGAAGGCTTTGATCAAAAGAGTCATCGATGGCAAGTGTGTGTGTTTCAACCACCACAAAAGAAGAGCATGCCCCCGACACCTGGGAGGCAGCCAGGTGCGAGCCTAGTGGGGAACAACCCTTGTCACTTGTTGCACAGGGCTTCCCGAGCCCCCCCAGGGACATGGGCTGGTCTGGGGTGTCTCCCGTATGCCAGCTCTACCCTGGACCCTTCTGCATGTGCTGTGACAATTCTCAACTTACTAGAAAACCCTGAAATCACACACATGCTCTGTGATCTTGGGAGAAAGCCCTCACCTCTCTGAGCATCAGAAAATGGGGTTCAGTATCAGAGACTTGAAGGTGACAGTGGGTCACAATGCCTGGTGCCTGACAGAAACCTTCCATTACCGGGAAACCCTGCTGCAATTAAGAACTGTGCCTCTTTAGAATGATTCTGTAACGCCTCAGGACCCCTGGGTCCCCAAGGTGTGAAGCTGGTTGTATCTTCCCGGAAGTGGATCAAGAGAGTGAAGTGCTGGCAGGCAGCTCACAGGAGGGAGGGGACCAACCAGGCCTTTCTGGTGGCTTAGGGCATGCCAGAGGCAGATAAAGGACACCCTCCCCTTGCCAGTCATGAATGTCCTTGGCTGCACCCAGAAATGTTGATGCTTTCCCTTCAGCTTGATGTAGGGGACCAAGATCCCCATTATTGTAGCTTGGTGTCTACCAGGTTCCTAAGGAAAAGCGGGAGCAGGCGTGTGACAGAGAGATGGATGGTTTCAGTCTCCATCACAGCTCACGGCACCCAAGGGATTGAAGCCGTGTGTGTGTGTGTGTGTGTCTGTGTGTGTGTCTGTGTCTGTGTGTGTTGTCTGTGTGTGTGTGTGTCTGTGTGTGTGTGTCTGTATATGTGTGTCTGTGTGTGTGTCTGTGTGTGTGTGTGTGATGTGGGGTGGTGTGTGAGGTACTGTATCTTCAGTGACAGGTCTTCTAGAACCAGCAGCAGGATATACAGTGTTGCCAACAGACCCTTTTCATACACGGGGAGGGCTGCTTGCCAAGCTTGGGGGCTGCTGGCTGCAGAGGGTCAGATATGAAGTTCCACTCGGCCTCCCATCTGGTGGTGGCTCTGGCCAGCCGGGAGAATTCCCAAAGGGCTGGCTCTGGGCTCTGGCAAGCCACTCTGCCCCAAGCCAACCCTCTAGTGACCCTCAGACAGGGCTGCACTCAGCTAATCAGGAGGGTCCCCCAATTCCAGCCAAGCATCCCGTCATCTCCTGCCACCTCTACACACCCCTCCAAGTCTGCTCCCCCCAAGCCGGGGCAAAAAGAGCATGCTACTCGGCATCATATTTGCTGGGGGCCCCATCTTGATTCCTCCGGGCATGTGCCAGGACCTGAGTCTCCATTTCCTCCTCCGTTTTACCCACGTCCCATGGCCATCGGGTGGATGAAATAAGAGCTCACACAGGTGGAGCAGGGTCTCCGGACCTTGGCACGGTCGATACATAGGTTTGGATAACTGTTCGTGATACGGGGCTTCCCTGTGCTTTGTAGGGCATCAGGCATCGTCCTAGACCTCCACCTACTAGATGCCAGTAGCACCGCTCCCCCAGTCGTGGCAACAAAAATGTCTCCAGATGTTGCCTCGAGTCCCCTGGGGTCCAACTCAGCCCTGCTGAGAATTACTGGTGTGGAGCACTCTGTGCCGTGACTGGCATGTGGTCAACATGTGATAGACCAGCAGCGATGTCTGAATTCAAAGCGGCTGCAGCCTAGAACATCACAGGGCCGTGGTAAGCACGTGACAGATGTTCCCTGTGCTCATAGTTGTCTTGCCAAAGGCTCTTTCAAGGCCTTTGAAAGGAGGTTTTTGAAATCTGCGATTTAACAATCAAACATCACGTGTGTACAGAGAGCTAAAGGCCAGCCTGGGATGGATACATATGTAAGCCTGGTTCTTTTTTTTTTTTTTTTTTTTTTGAAGTACAGTTGATTTACAGTTTGTTCATTTTCTTCTGCACAGCAAAGTAATTCAGTTACACATATATACACATTCTTTTTCGTATTCTTTTCCATCGTGGTTTATCACAGAATATTGACTAGAGCTCCCTGGGCTATACAGTAGGACCTCGTCGTGCATACATTCTATATGTGACAGGTTGCCTCTGCTAATCCCTGACTCCCAATCCATCCTTCCCCCGTCCCCTCCCCTTGGCAACCACAAGTCTGCTATCTGTGTCTGTGAGTCTCTCTGTTTTGTCGATAGGTTCGCTTGTGCCTTATTTTAGATTCTGTGTATAAGTAACATCATGTATTTGTCTTTCTCTGACTTTTCTTGGTGCGGTCACCTCTGGGTCCATCCGTGTAGCTGCAAATGGCATTATGTCATTCTTTGTGATGGCTGAGTCGTATTCCATGGTGTATACGCGCCACATCTTCTTTGTCCATTCATCTGTCGCTGGATATTTAGGCTGTTTCCACATCTTGGCTGTTGTAAATAATGCTGCTATGAACATTGGGGTGCATGTATCTTCTTGAATTATAGTTTTGTCCAGATCTATGCCCGGGAGTGGGATTGCTGGATCAAATGGCAACTCTTTAATTTCTTGAGGAACTTCCGTACTGTTCTCCATAGTGGCTTCACCAAATCACACTCTGGGCTTCCAGTTCTTAAGTAGGTGAGAGGAAAGGACCAGGGGAGAAGGGAGGTATGTGTCCTGGTACCCCTAAGAGGTCGCTTCTTTTACGTTTCTGTTGTGTGGACGAGGAGATGGAGGTGTCCCAGCACCTTGCCTGTGGGCACCAGCAGCCGGCTGGAGGGATTTTCACAGGGTCCCAGAGGGGTCGTGTGAGGGGAGGGGTGACTGCCACTCTGCCTGGAACCCGGCTGGCCAGCCAGCAGGTGAGGAAATGGGGGCTGAGAGTTGACCTGGATCTTGAGCCATGAGTAAGATTTCTTTTCTTTTTAATATATATATATTTGTTATTGATATATAGCTGCCTTACAATGTTTAAGGTACATAGCAAGGTGATTCAGTTGTGCACATACATTATTTTTAAAATTATTTTCCATAATAAGTTATTACAAGATAATGACTACAGTTCCCTGTACTATACAATAAACCTTTGTTGCTGGAGGAAAGGAGGGGAGGAAGGCAGGTCCAGGTAGAGGGTCTAGCCTGAACAGGCCCCGTGGCTGGAAAAGTCTCAGCTTTCAGTTCATAGGGTTCCTGACATCTGGGGGAAAATTATGCAAGAAGAGAAAGGCTGGCAGCCCACAACAGCGGGGGTGAGGTGTTGGGGTTGCCCTTGTCAGCTCCCCAGTAGCCACACCCGATCTGTCCTCAACCTCGTTATCCAAGAAGTGTTAGGATCCCACTTAGGGGGTGTCTGATGTGCTTGGGTGACCAATGGTCCCAGTGTGCCCAGGGCCGAGGGAGTTTCCAGTAGGTGGAAGGTTCACTGATAAAACTAGGACAGTCCCAGGCAAACCGGCACCGTCGGTCACCCTGCCTGTGGCTCCCCTGGTTTGCTGGCCCTGTACCCCTGTCATCCAGGGCTTCCACAGACTAGTCAGTCCCCACGGTGATTCAGACCCATTTCCCACCCACCTGCCTTCTAATCTGCACCCCAAAAGGGTAGGCTTGGGCCACGTGGTCAAACAGCTGTTTCCCAAATGCTTGGCACGGCCCATCCGTCCAAGGCGGGAGACTCCTTGAGCAGCTGGGGAGACCTTGGAAGGAGAAGGAACCTGCTCAGGGCTGCCTGGAGAGTCTCCAGGAGAGCTGGGAGGGGAGGCCGGGCCTTGCGGTGAGCAGAATCATCTTCATGTCAGTCCCCAAAGCAGAGCAAGAACAAACACAGAGGTTTCTCCAGCTCTTCCTACACCCCACACCAGCCCAGCACTGAACCCACCGAATGCCCATTCCAACCCCAACACGTAATACTGTCCTCTTCAAGACAATTTTACATGAGGAGGAAACTGAGGCACACAGAAATTTAATGGCTTGACCAAGGGCACTCAGCTGGGTAATATTATATAAATAAAATTATAGTAGAGACAATATTCAAACCCAGGAAGCTGGACACCACAGTCAGAGGAAGTAACCACTACACCACAGAGCCTCTTACCCAGCACCTGGGGACAATGCTGCTGACGACTCTGAATTTGAGACCCTTGCAAAGTACTGGGGTGTAACACACACACACACCCGTTTCCAGGTCTTTTGTCCCATAGGACACTCCCTTGACACCAGAAGTGTCACTGACTTTGTGAGGTCTCTACCTGAGAACCCCCCCAGAAGGGAACAATGCTTTCTTTTGACCCTGACTTGCTGCTGGTGTGGGTTCCTGCTCTGTGGTTGATTAGAGCTGTGGGGACAGGGGGCCCCTTCCGTAAGCTCAAGCTCCCTACCCTGTGGAGGACCATTAGCTCTCTTTCTAATCCACAGGGCCCTGCAGGCTCGGGAGGCAGAGGGGAAAGAGATGGTATTCATTCAGAAGTCTTTCCTGCAACTCTGTTAGGCAACAGAAAGCCAGTCAAGCCTGAACATGACACAGAGACAGAGATGGCAGGCAGGGAGCCAAGAGTCGTGTGATCTGTGCTGGAACGGAGCCCAGGGAACTCAGGAAACCCAGAGGGGGCCATGTAGCCCAGTGTCAGGAGATAGGAGAGGCCTCCTAGGGGCAGTGAGGTCCCAGCTGAGATGTGAAGGAGAAGTAGGGTTTAGCCAGGTAAAGAGGGAGTGGAAATGTCTTAAAGGCATAAAGAAGCATTTGTGCAAAGGCCCGGGGTGAGCCCCTGCTAACAACTGTGAGTCTCTGTGTTTGGCTGGAGTCTAGGTCATCGGGTGGGGGAGGGGAGAGCCGGGGAAGGAGGATTGGGCAGAAGATGCACTTGATAGGAGTTAGTAGTTCATTCTATCTTGAGGGCAATGGAAGGCCACTGATGAAGTTAGGGGGTGACAGGATGATGTCCCTCTTCTTGCAGTAAGAAAACTGGATTGGATGGTAGGGTGAAGCTTGTGTGGACACGGGGCTCTGCGTCCTCTTGATTCTCTGATTCTCTTCGATACTTATGACAGTAGAGGGGTGGGAGAGAATGAGGGAGGAAGGAAAGAACCAATCATTATACACTGCACCAGCACCCAAAAGGTGACCTCTTCAGAAGATCACTGACATGTAGCAGACCTGGGACTTCTCTAGTGATCCAGTAGCTAAGACTCCACGCTTCCTCCACAGGGGGCCCAGGTGCAATCCCTGATCAGGGAACTAAGACCCCACAAACCACAACTAAGCAACTAAGCCCCAGTGTAGGCAAGCACATACGCTTACCTAAGAAATAAATAAATGTAGCAGAACGATAATGTGGGGCTTGGGGGACCATTGGGCCACTAAGGGTTCCCACGCTCTGAAACATGAAAACCTGATTCTGTGGTTGCTTCCACTTTTATTCGCCCATCCCTTCCCATTCATTACTTTATCCAACAATATTTTTGAGCACCTGCTCAGTTCCGAGGATTCAGCAGCGAGCGAGACACCCAGCCCCCCCACTTGAGGTCTGGTTTGCTTCCCATCACCATTATCTTGACTTTCTTTCTCACTTATTGAAAAACCTAAAAGGCTTACCTCACCAAAGTGAAGTGAAATGAAGTGAAAGCCGCTCAGTCATGTCTGGCTCTTTGTGACCCCATGGACTATACAGCCCATGGAATTCTCCAGGCCAGAATACTGGAGTGGTAGCCTTTCTCTTCTCCAGGGGGTCTTCCCAACCCAGGGTCGAATCCAGGTCTCTCACATTGCAGGTGGATTCTTTACCAGCTGAACCACAAGGGAAGCCCAAGATACTGGAGTGGGTAGCCTATCCCTTCTCCAGCAGATCTTCCCAACCCAGGAACTGAACTGGGGTCTCCTGCATTGCAGGCAGATTCTTTACCAACTGAGCTATCAGGGAAGAGGGGCTTAAAAATACACACACCCACACGAATTACGGTTCACAATTTATAGAGCTGAGTTGATGAACTTGCACTGGTTCAATAGCAATTCCAAAATGATTACATATTTCCCCCCCACGGGTAATTACTTAGGAAAGAGGCACACGTCCACCCCACAAGTCCCTGAGGGCTGCAAGCTAGTTTCAAGACATCATATGCACAAGCACATGTTCTTTGTTTGGCCCACAAACACTGTTTAAATGTAATTAGTTGCCAGCATTTTAAATTCAGATTTCATATAAAATCTGTATTTGAAGCATCTCTTGAGAAGTCAGAAGACCCAGTGATACTGGACTTGCATTCCACATGGTAACAATCTCTGGAACCCCATTGCAGCCATCCCTTTAGAGAGAGCCTGTACTCCCCAATTCTTCAAGTCCCCAATGTGGCCGGTTTCTTTGAGTCCCACTGGCAGGCCCCTGCAGGTCCAATCAGCCCTCCACATCCAGTTCTGCAGAGGCGCCCAACTGCCAATCCCAGTGCTTTGCAATCACCAGTTCTGCATTTTCAGTCCTTGGTTCCTGGAGTTCAAGAATCTAAACCCACAGATGCAGACCCCACAGATACTAGAGGCCAATTGTGCTTCCCCATTGTATATGAGGGACTTGAGCATCCATGGATTCTGGGATCACTGAGGGTGGGGGGTGGTGTCCTGGAACCAATCCCCCATGGATGCTGAGGGGTGACTATATTTGTTTTGCTTCCCTGGAGTTAGAGGCCATTGGGCGAAAATACCAGCTCTGCCAAATATTTCTTCCAAACTGCCTCCCCAGTCTGCCCAGAAGACCTTCCCTATGCAGCAGGTGCTATAAAACCTGGGGAATAAAAGACCCGGGAAGAGACAAGTGGCCCCATCTGCAGGCAGGTGAAGCCCAGCCTTGCTCTTTCACACTCTGTTTTCATACCCCAGCCCATTAGGTGAAGTTGCTTGAGGACATAAAAGGCAGAGATACAAGTGATTTCATTGCATCAAAGAGGAGTGTTTTACCCAACACAGCAGGAAGGCAGTTTCAAGCGTCATCAGAATTACCTTCATTCAGCCTTTGAATAGCTAGATTCTCAACTTTTTCTGAGCTCAAAGGGACTCTCCTTCACTGAGCAGGGAAGCGCAGAGCAGAGAGTGGGTGGCTGTTCAGCTTGCTGTTGGGGTGGGGATAGAGGTCATTAACTGCTTTGGGATGATTTGCGCTCATCGACTTCCAAATGCTGAGTAGAAGTGAAGAAGACATGACTCACATTCCGATTCAGAGAACATTTATCAAGGACCTACTATGTACTTCAAACGCTGTCTACAAAACAACAAATCTCAAACTACATCACTGGCTCAGACCTCTTCTGAATTCTTACATCTAACTTTTTACTTAATATCTCCATTCGAATGTCTCCCAAACATTGCAAACATCATGTTCTAAACTTAACTCTTCACTCCTACAAAGAAATAAAAGGAAGGAAGAAAGAAGGGGGGGGGGGCAGAAAACTCTTTTCCATCTTTCTCATCTTCCTCAGCTCGGGAAACACTAACTTCCTCTGCACAATTGCTCAAGCCAAAACATAGAAGTTATTCTTGACCTCCTTACTCATCCAATCCATCACCAAGTCCTGCTGGCTCTTTCTCCTAACTGGTCTGCCCATTGCTTTGTCTAACTGTAACAGTTAGACTCCACAATCTCAGTGGCTCTGTAGAAGAGAAATGTGTACATAGGTCAAATAAAGTCCACTTAGGGGTCCAGATGGTGATTCAGGGACCCAAGGGACTCCCATCTTATGCCTCCTCCATCTTGTAGGGCTTTTTGCTTCCAACCAATGGACAGGAAAAGAGAAGGTGGAAAAGACACACTTGCTCTTAACTGCTTCAGTTCAGAAGTGAGGCCATCACTTCTGCTCTCATTTCATTGGTGAGAACAAGTCACATGACCTTATCCAGCCACAAAGGGCACTGGGAAGTGCAGTCTCTAGCAAGAGAGCTGCTTCCCAGCCACAACAATACGCTATGGAAGTGGCTCTGTGGTGGCCAGCAGGCCGTCTCTGCCTCAGCCCATTTCCTCCACCTTCACTGCCTCTTCTGCAGCCTAAGCCACCATCCTGTCTCATCTGGGCAACTGCAACAGTCCCCTTCTGGTCTCCCTGACTCCACCCTGGCCCATCTCTAGTCTGTCCTTCATACAACAGCCAGAGTGGTCCTTCAAGCCATAATTCACACCACCCATGTCTTCTCATGCTCAGAATAAAATGCAGACCCGTCGCTGGGGGAGGCAAAGCTCTGATTAGCCTGATCTCTGACACCTCCTCTTCCTCATCGTCTGTTCCCCCGTCACTCCCAGCTCCTCCAACAGCCACCTCTGCCCTGACGTGTCTGTTATCTTGGTTCACCCTCCAGCTGGCTTTCCTCATCCTCCAAGACTCAGCTCACACACTAGCCATTTCCTCAGAGAAGACTTTTCAGTCCCATTCAGGCCCCCCATAGAAGGACGTCCACAGTGAACGACTGGATATTTAGTTGTATCGCTCTTTGTCTATATGCCTTTCTCCATGTAGGCTGGGAGCTGCTGGAGGGTAAGAGCAGTATCTGTGCTCTCTACTGGGGTTCCCAGCACCCAGCACATTGCCAGGCACATAGCAGGGGCTCGATACATTTTTTAATATTTACTTTTATTTACTTATTTGATTGCACCAGGTGTTAGTTGCATCACGTGGGATCTTTGATCTTCATTGTGGCATACAGGTTCTTTTGATTCTGGCATGTGCAATCTAGCTCCCTGACCAGGGATCAAACCTGGGCCCTCTGCACTGAGAGAGCAGAGTCTTAGCCACTGGACCACCAGGGAAGTCCCTCAATACATATTTGTTGCGTGAGTCAATGAATGAACGGATGAATACCATGATGTCATTGACCCTCCAGCAGCGCCCGATGCAGGAAGCTCTATTCTCATTCCCATTTTACAGATGGGAAGATGTGGCTCAGAGACAGGAAGTGGTTTTTCTCAAGGTCACACAGCAAAGAAATGGTGAACTTACACCTCAGAGCTTGTTCTAGCTGGAGCTCTTCTTAGCATCCCCATTTTAGGGGTACTTTGGGAGATTTCTCTTTGTCTTCTCCCAGGCCTTCCATCCCCCACCCAACCCCCCATGCAGCCAGGACCCTGGGAGACCCTCCACAGTTTCTAACAAGCAGACACAGATGGTGGCACATGTCTTCCCTGAAACAGTCAAGGCCCTGGCAAGAAAAGGATACGCATATAAACTATGTAATTGGAGGGGAGATTTGTGGAGGGTCAATGGGAACCAGCAAGAAGCAGTGCAAGACCCGGAACTAGTTGTTGTTGTTCAGTTGCTAAGTCACATACGACTCTTTGCAACCCCATGGACTACAGCATGCCCGGTTTCCCTGTCCTTCACCATCTCCTGGAGTTTGCTCAAACTCATGCCCATGGAGTCTGTGATGCCATCCTACCATTTCATCCTCTGTTGCCCCCTTCTCCTTCTGCCCTCAATCTTTCCCAACATCAGGGTCTTTCCTAATTAGTCAGCTCTCCACATCAGGTGGCCAAAGTATTGGAGCTTCAGCATCAGTCCTTCCAATAAATATTCAGAGTGGATTTCCTTTGGGACTGATTGGTTTGAACTAGGGGGAGCCTAGAACTAGGAGGAGCCTCAAAGAGCAAGAGGAAGGGGCCGTTAACAGGACCTGGGGAGGGAACTGTGTGTGAAAGACTGCCTTTAACAGAGGGGCACAGCCACTGCACCTCTAGCCCTCAGGGAGGGATCCAGGAGGACACTGTTGTGTGATGCTTTCCATTGGCTGAATCCCCCTGCAAGTTGGATGCAAGGGACTAGGCTGATTGGTTCAGCCTCCAAGGGCACCATGCAGAGTACAGAAGAGTCCAGGTGGACCTGGGGAAACTACAGCCAGCTCACAGCTCTTTAAGGCTGAAAGAGGAGAGGCGGCCCCACCCATCAGGGTTTCTTTGGTTTCAACCACCATCCACTGAGTCTGACAAAACAAGGAATGTATTGGAGGAATTCAAGGTAGCTCCAAGATTTTGCTGCTGCTGCTGCTGCTAAGTCGCTTCAGTCGTGTCCGACTCTGTGCGACCCCATAGACGGCAGCCCACCAGCCTCCCCCGTCCTGGGATTCTCCAGGCAAGAATTGGAGTGGGTTGCCATTTCCTTCTCCAATGCATGAAAGTGAAAAGTGAAAGTGAAGTCGCTCAGATTTTGAGGAAAGGCTAAACAACTGTGCCTCATGGGCTCCAGGACTGTATGTGAAAGGGAGGCACTCAGTGAAAACTGGGCCCACAAAAACAAGAGATGTCCTCACAAGACTCACTCCTACCAAAAGGGCAATACAGCCAAGTCAGTGGAGAGGCTAATACCTCATCAGACCTCAGAAGAATCAGTGTTGCTCAATCACCATTTGTGGGATGGAAAAATTAATGAACCGAGGAGTGCTAGAGAATCTGGACTTTAAGCACTCGAGGGCACTGGAGACTTTGACATAGTCACATTTGCGTTTTGGAAAGGTGACTCTGATTTGTGTGGGGAGACTGGATCACAGCAGGCAGGAAGCCTCTTGAGGCTGATGGAGTGTCCCAGATGAGGAAGATGGCAGTTCAGACTAGAGCATGGTCAGAGAGAAGGAAAGAGAGGATCACATCAAGCAATTTGGGGCTTGGGGGCACAGTCAGAGCCTTGGAGACTATACATAGACGACCACTGATCAAGCTGCTCAAGGTGGTCCACAGCACCCTCAGAGGGCCCGGGTGAGAGGCTACCACCCTGGGTATGGGCGGCAGCACGTGCTGACAACCTCATCAGATGCTGTGTTCACCCCTAATCGCTCGTCACCTCTGTAGACTCCACAAGCTAATCTAAGAATCAGCACGAATAGCCTTCATCCTGCTGGGATGGTGGAGTCCAATCACTGACCCCAGGGATCTCCATGGCGCCCAGGGAGATGGGCACAGGATAACCTCACCACCTGAAGGAGGAGTAGGGAATCCCCCAGAATCACCCCTAAGATGCCCACACCACCCACACAACCCTTCTGGGGAGTGCCAGCCAGCCTAGCATTAAACCACAGCTCCGTAAATGTGATGTCCACTCGGCTAAACCCTGAACCACACAAAATAAGGCAAGGGGTTAATTCTACCTTTTGGCAAAGTTCTACCTCCCAGAGGTTCCTGAACTTGCCCTCACTTTCAAGCATTGGATGTTACTGGAATGAGTTTCTCTCTCTCCTTACCTCCCACCATTCCTGCATCAACTTGAACCTTCTCCATACCTCAACTCAGAAATTACACCCACAGGCATAGGAGTTCCTTTACCCCAGACTGGGTAGGCACACCTCCTCTATGCTCCCATTAGCAGCCCCCCTCGTGGCACTTAACAGACCGCATTGTCATTGCGTGACCCTGAGCGAGTTACTTAACCTCCTCTCATCCTCTATTTCCTCCCCTGGAAAACGGGGTTATGATAGTAGCCACCTAACAGGGTCTTTGAGCTTCCCTGGTGGCTTAGACAGTAAAGAATCCGCCTGCCAATGCAGGAGACTTGCTTTCAATCCCTGAGTCAGAAAGATCCGCTGGAGAAGGAAATGGCAACCCACTCCAGTATTCCTGCCTGGGAAATGCCTTGGACAGAGGAACCTGGCAGGCTGTAGTCCATGGGGTCACCAGGATTCGGACATGACTTAGTGAATAAACATCAGCAGCAAACGGGGTCTGTGTGAGCCTCCAACGGATGTGGCCCTTATGATACTCTTAGCAATGTGCCTAGCGCCAAGGAAGCAGGAAGTGAGGATTCACTGCTGCTGGTTTTTAGCCACTTCGTGGTCACGAGACTTCCTGCAGAAACTGTTTCAGAACCTGCTCTTCCAGTGCCGTGCGGTTTCCCAAGACCTCAGACAGCCCCTCATTGATTCTGGCCGCATTCCTACTCGTATTGATCAAACATCAAGGCTGCCTTCCTCTCGGGGGTGTTAATTGGCCCAAGTACTTGTCTGTGTTGGGGACCTAACAGATTTCTGAATGAAGTCATTGAAATCTTTCCTGTGGCATCAACTCAGAGAGGGGTCAGCAGGCTTTGAAGTGTTTGGAACAGTTTTCTGTGTTGAAGATGCTCTTCTCATTGTGGTGTTACCCATTGACCGCAACAGCTAAGGCTTGTACTTCCTGTGTTCAGCAACCTTTACTGAGCACCAGTGGTCTGCACATCCTCCAAGACCCTCTCCCTGCCCCAGCTCCCTCGCTGTCTCCTCGCCCTGCTGTCTCTGCCACTGTATGCATCACAGAATGACGTTACAGTCTTTGTCTACGCGTGGGCTTTTATGTTTGCCTTCACTGGTTTGTGCTAAGTCACTTCAATCATGTCCGACTCTTGGTGATCCTACGGATTGTAGCCCCTGGGCTCCTCTGTCCCTGGGATTCTCCAGGCAAGAATACTGGAGTAGGTTGCCATCTCCTTCTCCACTTTACTTGTTTGCATTCGGTCAGCTCCGTGAGGGCTGGGAATGGGTCTCTTTTGCTTACTGCTGGCTGTATCCCCACAACATAGAACATACCCTGGGTCACTGAGTTTTTATCAGATAAGTGAATGCCAAGCCCTGGGCTAGGCAATTCGCAGGGGAGTAGGAAATGAACAAGAAGGTGTGGATTCTGGCCTCAAAATGCTTATTCATTGGGTCATCAGGGAAAGACTGGAGAAAAATAATTGTGAGTCTTGGATGTGCTCTAAGAAAGAAGCCTGAACATTCTGGGTCTTCATACACCGAAAGCAGTTCAATCTTTACAGGCTTCTTTATCCTCTGTCTGTTTCTCTGATGGCCTGATGGTAGGCAGTGTGCTGACAGCAGGGACCCTGTCTGGTTAATCTAGGCATAGGATGACACCTGGCAGGCACACAGTAGGAGTTTAATCAACGTCTTAGTCTCGTTGGAGTTTTTGTGTCCCAGAAGCAGAACCTGAGGTGCTGGAGTACAAGGAAATTTCTTCAGGAGGAGAGAGTGCAGGTGGGATGGGGAAGGGGAGGAGCCAGGAAAGCGGGCACCGTCTAGTAAGTTATCACTGTAGGCAACCACAGCTGAGCCTTGTAGGGGCACCTGGGAGCCAGTGTAGATCACGCGTCTCAGAGTTACCCTCCTCGGGGGTCAAGGGAGCCGAAGTCCTCCAACTCCTATCAGGTATTGGGTAAAGGCACTCCAGGGGATGGGGGATGTTAATTTCCCATTATTTTCTCTACAAAAGCATTGCAGGTACTGACAGCTGGAAGTTGGGATGTGAGCACATAGGGGAGTGAATGGTGGACACCAAGGTGATCTGGCTGGGGCACTGACAGCAGGTGCTACAGTCAGTATTTACTCAGTGAGTCAGTCAGTGAATGGCATTTGGCAATAGGGCATTATTTGAAGGCCTACTACCTACCCAAGTGCCTTGTTTGTTAACACGATTTTCAAAGTTTTGAAAGGCAAGTAGTTACTGGGGCTCAGAGATGTTAGGTAACTTGCCCAAGGTCATACAGCCAGCAAGAGACAGAGCCAGGATTTGGCCCAGTCTCACTTGGCTTCCCTTATAGCTCAGTTGATAAAGAATCTGCCTGCAGTGTGGGTAGACCCAGGTTCGATTCCTGGGTTGGGAAGATCCCCTGGAGAAGGAAATGGCAACCCATTCCAGTATTCCTGCCTGGAGAATCCCATGGACGGCGGAGCCTGGTGGGCTACAGTCGATGGGGTCGCAAGAGTTGGACACGACTGAGCAACTAACCCACCTGGCTCCAGGGCCCACACACTTTTTCATAACGTCAGCTGGCGGGATACAACCGTGATGTGGATACTCTGGGCTAGAAAGTTCAGGAAGGGCCCAGATTTTCTCAATCATCCTCTTTGTCTGTCTTCTCTTTGGCTCCAAGGCTGGGCCAGCCCAACCTTGTGGCCAAACCCAGTCAACAGACACCCTTGCCCTGAGGTCACTCCAACTTTCTAAGGCTTCCCCTTCACCTTTTTAATCCCCTTAAGATTCTGGTGGTTGGAGTCCAAGAAACTTAGGTTCAAATTCTGGGGTTGCCACTGCTTAGCTGTGTGTCCTTGAGCAAGTAATTCTACCTCTCGGCACCTCAGTTTCCCCAGAAAGTAGGCCAGTAACATCCAATTTGCCAGGTGGCTGTGAAGATGAAGGAGGGTTAGCCTGGACCATAGGAAGTGCTCTGGAAATGGTAACCATGGTGATCTTGAAGCAGTGATGTTTATCTTATTTGTCAGTTGCTAGCCTATCTTTCTAAGCCCTGAACTGCTCCTTCTTCCCATTTCTTTCTCAGTATCAGCAACCATCATGTAATGGTTAATTGCATAGACCTTGGAGCCAGTCTTGCTGGGTTCAAATCCTGGCTCTGCCACTTACCAAGTAGGTGAGAGGTAACATATTGAAATGGTGAAATGTAGTAAGTGCTAAGTGATACTGAGTGTACAAATGGATGCATGAGTGCGTGGATAGATGGGCGGGTAGGTGATGAGTAGGAGGATGAAAAATCATAAGGCCATGCTTTTTCAACTCTATTTCCAGAAGTCTTAAGTGTTTGAGGACTCCTAGGAGGATAGGCAGGCAGGGGTCTTGTCTTAACCCATGATTCCTAAGTAGCTTCTCTTTCACCTATTCTATCTTGACTTTTGAATATGATTTCATTTGGAACTTTTTTTTTAATATTGCTAAGATTCAAAACAAGTTTGAAAGTCATTAGTGTAGAAAGGTGATTCTCAAACTTAAAAATGCATCAGAATTTCTAGAGGCTTGTAAAAACCCAAAGTGCCAGACCGCCACCCCCACCTCACAACCTCCCAGAGCTGCTGAGTCAGT
Source organism: Budorcas taxicolor (assembly GCF_023091745.1). NCBI lineage: Eukaryota > Metazoa > Chordata > Mammalia > Artiodactyla > Bovidae > Budorcas > Budorcas taxicolor. The sequence goes on from NC_068926.1 coordinate 57,834,364, forward strand.
AAGTCTGAGATGGGTCCAGAAAATCTGCATTTCTAGCTCCCAGGTGATGCTCACACTGCTGGTCTGAGGACAAGATTTTGAGAACCACTGTAACAGAGAATTTCTTCTGATTCCTCCATGCAATTAGATAAATCTAGCTATTGAGTTGGAGAAGGAAATGGCAACCCACTCCAGTGTTCTTGCCTGGAGAATCCCAGGGACAGGGGAGCCTAGTGGGCTGCCGTCTATGGGGTCGCACAGAGTCGGACACGACTGAAGCGACTTAGCAGCAGCAGCAGCTACTGAGTGCCTAGAATGTGCCAGCAAACTGTTAGGTATATTGGAGAACATCAAAAATGGATTCAGATACAGCCCAAATCCCTCAAAGAGCTCCTGATCTCAAAACAGAGACAAGAACCACACACAATATAATATATATAATATATAATATAATAATAGTTTCAAAAGGAGGGGGAACTACAATTAATTGAACTTGTACTGAGTGCCAAAGACTGTACTTGCTAAGGACTTCACAAGCACAATCTCATCTAATCAGCACAATCCTATCAGGTAGGAACTATCATTGTCCCCATTTTTAACAGTGGAGAAAGCCAAGGCTCAGAAAGGGTAATTAACCTGCCTAAGGTCACACAGCAAGCAAGAAGCAAAACCCAGGACTGACTCTGAAGCTTTGAAATCACACCATAAACTTGCAGACTCTTCCCTTCCCCACAATTAGAGAAGAGTATAAGACAGTTTGCTTGAGTGTCAGTTTGAATAAATCAAATGCCAAAACACATGACGCTAATGAAACTCTGGGCTGTCAGGCTGGGGAGAAGGAAGTGGGTTCTCTCATTATGGCTTTAAAAGTCAGAGTAAAGCCAGCAGGATCGCTTTCTGGGGTTCGGGGAGGTATAGTCGGCATGGTGCCAGCTCACCAGCAGGCTGGCTTGTCACCGCTGATGGGCTGGGTGTTTGTCTGATTTCCCCCACTGGACTGAGTGTTCCAGGAGCCAGAAATCCTGCCTAGATGGCCGGGGGGGGGGGGGGGGGGGAGTCTCAGTTGGCCCAGCCCATGGCCCACCAAAAAACAGGGGGCAATAATGAATGCCTAGTAAATGGACAATGGAAGATGCCACAGAAAGCTTCCGGACCTGTTGCTCTCACTTGTTTTTCAAATGAAAGCTAAAGGAGGAAGCTAGACGCATAGTCAGAACAGAAGCAGGTCAACTCAGGAATGGCCGAAGAGTCCCCAGCACCCTTGCCCCTCCACTTGCGTGACTGCCAGCGCCCAAAACACTGCTGCAGAGCCCCAGGGAAGTCCTGGAACACAGGAGGGAGCTCTGCCCCAGTCCAACCCCCTTAATTTTATAGGAGGGGAAACTGAGACCCAGAAAGGGGAGGCACCCTGGCCAAGGTCACACACACAGTAGACGCGAAGTCACGCACCATGACCCCACTCTGGGTAGCTTTCTGGAATACCGAGCTGGAATTGCACCTGCCCTCTCTCTCCCACCTCCCCGTTGCCCTCTCCCAGGGACTGGTCTCAGAATTTGCCTTAGTTCTTAGAAATAAGCCCAGGTGTGTCATCCTTTCCATGCATGTCTGCAGTATGGTGCGGAGGAGGAGCATTACGAGCGGGCCACTTGATGGGGGAGGGGGTGTCATTGCTGCTAAGATGCTGTGTCACTGAACTCCGAGTGCCTGCAGGCTGAGGATGAGGCCCCACCCAGCTCACTGGGGTGGACGGACGGGCACAGAGTAGACAACATGGGGCCAGAAGGCCACCTGCCTCAGCTTCCTCCAGGAGTTTGCTTAAAAAAAATACCACCTCTTGAGACCTACAGATTCATACGCTGTGGAGGCAGAGTCCAGGCAGCGGCAGCCCTCATCTCATGCAATTTTTGTGTACCTGACAGGTTAAGGATCTCTGCTTTTTTTTTATTCTGAGTAAGACTTCCCTTGCACTCAAACACCTCCACTCAGGTGCTGAAGTCCATTTTCTTGCTCAAAGTTCTCCCACAGGTGGGCCAAAGCTGTTTAGTCTGGTAGAAACTGTTGCTTTGAAAACATTTGCACGTGAAGCCCTTTGGTTGGGGGCACTCCCTCCCATTTAGCCCCAGCCCCCACAACTCCCTGCTGTCTCTGAGCCAGCCGGCGTCCTCTGTTCCCCAGTGGCACTGGCTTCAAGGTGCACATACTTTGGCCCCTCAGACCCCAGTGACAGACCATCAGACGCTCCAGGTTTACAGGATTCTGAGAGTTGGGATGTGTTGAATTGGAATGGGGAAGCACAGGTGTGTAGGGGGGACTATATTTGGGTTGCAGGGGATATGAACACCAAACTTGGGGTCCCTTCCCATTTTTCAGGTGGTCTCCTCTGGCAGAGACCTCCCCTCACCCCTCCCCTACGCACTAATGCCCCTACACTCATATCCTTTTCCATGCCTCCTCTGTGGACAGACGCTGCAAGACAGGGTGGCAACCAGGAGATACCAACAGCCCAGAGGTGGCCCAGCACTCTCATCCCACTCAAGTCAGCCCCGCAGAGCAGGGACCCAGGCCCCTGGTCCCCAAAGCTGAGTAAACAGAAGCCAGGCAGGTCTTGGGGAGAACAGGAAAGCTACAGTGAAGGTTTAGCGCCATCTGTCGGTCATTTGGGAAACTGCCTCTCTGCCAAAGAGGCTGCGTGGGGCAAAGGGTGTCGGGCAAACTTCCCCGCCAGGTTTCTCAGCAATGATGTCTCCTTTTTCTGCCCATTAAAGCGCCCCGAGATATCATTTGATTCAGTTCCAATTAACCTTTTCCAGCTCTCAGGCTTCTTTTAAAAAGCCACTTAATACTATGAATCTTCTACCCCAGAAAAATACACTTCTGCTTGATTTTGCATGATTCCAGGGAGCTGACTATCCTTGGGTTAAGACCACCTCGGAGACCCAGAGATTCCAAGGGGTTTGCTCAAACTCACACAGCCCGCTAGTGGCAAAGCCAAGTCTGAGAGTCAGACGCTCCAGTGCGTCTTATGCTCAGGCTGCCTCTTTAAGCCTTAAAGGGCCCCTCCTCCTCTCTTCCCTGTCAGAATCCTGCAAATGTCTGCAGGGTATCTGACCACAGCAGCCATCCCAGGGACTGTGACACCCTCACACCTTCCGGGGGTTCCAGGCTCCTAGACAATTCTGTTTCCTGTACCCTGGCTCTGCTGGCCTGCCATCCCGGGATCCTCCAGGGCTACACTCTCAGGGATCCCAGCCCTCTCAGGGATCCTGAGTTGGGAGCCACGGCAGGAATCTGATGGGCCACTAACTGGCTCTTGCCCTTGGATGAGCTGCCAGACCTCCCTGGACCTTGACTTCCCTGTGTAAAAAACCAGGGTTGAGGACAGTCATCTCCAAGGTTGCCGCAGTGCCGGGGCTTCTCACTCTAATTTTTCAAGACTGACCACCAGGCACAATCCTTCACAAGCACATCTGAGCGACTTCCCCAGCCAAGACCCCAGCAGCAGGCCTGAAAGCTGAATTCTCTTCCAGAATCAGGGCCCCTGGGTGGATTGGTATGCAGCTGATGGCTAATAAGGGAGGTAAGGCTGTTAACATAGCTGGACCCCAGCAAGCTCTTCATTCATTTATTCAACCAAACATTTTTGAGGGTTTGGGGCTGAAGAAGAGGTTCTCCTATTTGAGTATGGATCAGGACCACTTAGAGAGTTTGGGCGAATTACAGAGCACCCAGCCCACATCTGAGTATCTGGTTCAGCAGGTCTGGGATGGGACCCAAGGACTGGCCTTTCAAATACATTCCCAGGAGATGCTGAATCCTCTGGTCCAGGGAACATGTTTTGAGAAGCACTGGCTTCCGGTGACAAATGAGACAGACCTGCCGTGCCTTTGTGGAGCTGTAACAGTCCAGCTGTGAACCAGCAAACATTCTAAAGTGTGTTGTGATACAAAAGGGGAGGGGCAGGGTCTTCTCCAAAGAGGGGCTGTTTATGCTAAGACCAGAAGGCTAAGTAGAACTGACCCAGCAAAGCAGCAGGGGAGTGGGGAGGTTTCGTTAAATATTTACTGAGTAGGCGCCAGGACTCCTCTCTCATTTCTCATCTATTCCTCCCCGTTAATGGGAGGGAGTCAGGATTAGCCCTATTTTACAGATGGGGAAGCTGAGGCTCAGAGAGGCAAAGGACGGGTCCAAGTTCAAGAGCAAGAAAGGAGCCCCAGCTTGTCATGAGGACACCTGTTAGCTGCCACATCCTCTCTGCTGCTTCTGCCCTGCAGCCCCCAGGCTCCCCTCCCCTGGGAGAGCTACCACTCTGACACAGCTGCAGGGCTCTGCCAGCCAGCCGCGCTCTGCCCACTCCCCCGTCCCCCTCCGCCCCAGCCCTTCAAGTGTTTTCACTGCTGGGTGAATTCAGCAGATGCCTTTCGATCGCAGCCTATTAAATTAGACCCTCTGCAGCCAAGAGAAGATAATTATGTTTTCATTAGCCCTGGATAATGTATTACCCCCTCGGTGGCAGCACACTGGCCAACTCCTCCCTCCCTCTCCTCCCCTTGGCCACCCCAGAGCCCTCTGCTCCCCCAGGCTCACCTCTAAGCTGCTGGGGTGGCGACTGGTTAGGGTCCAGAGGGGCAGAGAGCAGGTAAAAGGGACGGCCCTCTCTTCAGCCGGGAGAAGACTTTTACCCACCTGCCGAGCACACAGGGGTGGAGGGTGTGGGCCTGAGAGAAGATCCAAGAATAATCGTTATCATGGTGACCATTTATGGAGAGCTTGCTCTGGGCTGACCCCTGGGTAGGTCTCGGCCTTTGAGCACTACAGTGCTCTGGGTGGGGTTGTGGGTGAGGGGAGAGAAGCGTTATCAACGTCTCCCTTGACACCAAGGAGGTCCTGAGGAATCAGTTTAGAGGGAAAGCCCCAAGCAGCCTAGGAAAAGGAAAGACTTCCCAGGGTACCACACCTGAGGAGCGTCTGGGGGGCAGTCCCTCTGCACAGTTCGAGGGCCACCACGTGGCTTAAAAGCACCAGTTTTTGAAGCCCTCTGGCACAAGCAAGAAGGGCCTCCAAACGCCAGACACTCCCCTGCCACCCGGAAAAACAGCAACATCTTCACTCCCTCTTTCTCCACAAGGCGGCGGTGGGGAGGCAGGAAGAGCCTCACTCTGAGGTCAGTACGGACCAGGGCTTATAGCTGCTTTTACCACCAGCTAACTGGAGTGAGTCACTTTGCCTCTCAGAGCCTCTGCTTTGCCCTCTGTACAATGGGAATAAGAGAAAGCAATCACCCCTTACAATTTCTGTGATCATTCAGTGAGATACACCTAGAGAAGGCTTGGCTCAAGACTGGCAAAATGAGACATACTCGATAGAAGACAGTCATTATCCTTTCTGCCGCAATTAGTACTGTTACTAGTCCCCTTGTCCCTACAGAAACAACCAGAGGAAGGGGGGGATCTGTTTCTTTCTCTCTTCCTTTCCTCTCTCTCACTACCTCTCTGTCCTCTCTCTCTCTCTCTCTCTCTCTCACACACACACACACACACACACACATACACATACACACACACACACACACACTCACAAAACCCATGGTGGTAACTGGCTCCCTCCCTGGACTTGGAAGCCCACCTTCCCGAATCTCCTCTCTGGACCTTCATGCCTGTGCTTTGCTCTCAGACACCTGCTGGTGAGGACAGCAGGTGATGAGGGGGTGGGGGGTCTGTCCCCCTCCCCCTGAACCCAGGCTAACTCTGCCTTCTGTAAGCACAGCCAGCCTTGGCCTGGACCCCACCATCTTGTGGCTGCCTGTCTCCTACCAACCACCCTTTTCCCCGAGTCAGAGCAGCTGGTGATCCAGAAGAGAAGGTGCCCCCCTCACCTGGGGTCTCCCCCGGCCCCACCCCCACATGGACAGGCATGCACATGGTAGCTGTTTTGAACAGGTGAAGGGCCAGCCCAGTGGAAGAGCAGCTTCTCTTCCTCTGGCTTTCTGATTTTCCCCGGTTGCCATGGTAATTGAGGGGAGCAGTATTCCGAGTCTGACTCTGATAGCACTGAAGCCCAGCGCTTAACTTTGAAATGGTTCAGGCAGGGGAAGCTGGGCCCAGGCTGAATGCTTCCCTGGGACACCCTATCCAGCCTTTATGCTCCTGTTCTGATTCTCATCATGGTTGTTATTACTTGGGGCTACTGTTTACTGAGCATTTACTATATGCCAGGCTCTATGCCAAGAGCTTCCCCAGCCAGCATCACCTCGCTGTCAGCATCTTTACAACGACCCCGGGGCCATTTCACCACTGAGAAAACAGGCTCTGGACTTAACGCCACGTGGCACAGTCCGGAGGTGGCAGAGCCCTGGGACTGAGAGGGAATTACTCGCGGGTTCCTTCCAGTGTGTTGAAGACCAACAGAAGGCTACGCAGCCACCTCTCTGCCAGCTTCTTCACTCTTTCCTCCCCTCCTCATCCCCACACCCCTCTTCCTGTCCCCTGAAGTCACACCCCCTTCTCCTGCTGCTTGATGTGAAAAGCGATTCGAAAAGCATTTATTAAGGACAAACTGGGGGATTCCTTTTTGCCTCTTCAAGCTATCTAGAGCCAGGTGCTGTGTGTGTGTGTCTGTGTGTGTGTGTATTCTCTATTTCCCTGGTTTTCTCTCATTTTCCCGAGTGTGTGAGCAGCAGCAACAGTGAAATGCAAAATTCTTCGCAATCTGCCCGGGAAAAGACAGCTTTTGAGCCGGGTTTATATGGTTACCCATATGTTAGGGCCCCTAAGAAAGGAAGGAAGGCTTGCTTCTCTGCCTCCTCCCCTCCTCCCAGCCCAGCCCTGGGCGTCTCCAACCCGCAGGTTTACCTGCAGCTTTTCCAGGCCACAGGTGAGCAAGCCTGCGCCCTCCCCGTCCATGCCCCTCGCCAGCTGTCAGGACTAAGCGCTACTCAGGGGAGGAAGACCAGAGCAAGGCAGCATTTCCTCCACCGGCCCCCTCTCTTCCTGTCTGCCCACCCAAGAGCCAGAGCCAGAATTCAGGCTGGGGTGCCTTTTGGCCCTGTCAGGAGTGAAAGGCAGCGCACCCCACTGTCCCATTGAGGAACGTTACCCCAAGGCTGATGGAGAGGCAGAAATAACCATCTCTGCTTTCCACGGGGCCCTCTCTGCCCAGAGAGCCGCCCTGTGGCTACTGCACGGAGCCCCCTCCAGGCTCCCAGAAATTGTCATGGGGTGTGTGTGTGTGTGTGTGTGTGTGTGTTTCCTGATAGAAAAAAAGATGGAAATTAGGTTATATAAAAGATGTATGTTTTGGAGCCCAGAGCGGCTCTTTTAATGAGGGTTGCGACGTTTCCCTCCCCACACCCATAAACCAGCCGGGTTGGACGTCACCGCTAATTTGTTTCAGCGACGATAGGATAAAGGAGGGACATTAAGAAATAAATTCCCCCTCACGACCCTCGCTGAGCTCACGGCTCTGCCCCTACATATTTATGCCGCGTTTCCGGCCTCTGGGCGAGGAGCTACTTAGCCCCGGGGCTGCTCCGAGGGGCAGCCAGGCGGCGAGCGGCTGCCGGGCGGACGGGGTGAGCCAGGGGCGCGCGCGCGGGGCGCCCCGGCACGGCGCCGGGGAAGCCCACAGCCTCCGTCCCGAACTTGGGTTCGCAAGGGGCGGAGGGAGGGGAGGGGACTTGGGGAGGGGTTGGGGCTCGGGAAGAGGGGGCGGGAAGGGATCGGAAAGGCGGCGGGGAAGGCGGAGGGATGCGCGCGGCTCCTACCCAGAGGTGAGCGGGTACGACTGGCGCCTTACAGCCGCGCGGGGCGTCGGACCGGGAGGGTTTGGAACCGGGAGCGCGGTGGCTGCAGGAGCCCGGGAGAAGGAGGAGGAGAAAGAGGAGGAGAAGGGAGACGGAGGAGGAGGAAGGAGGCGGGCAGGCTCGCGGACCGGCGGGCTGGCGGGTGCGCAGCGCTAAGAGGCAGCCTCGGCACTGCCCGACTCGGCAGCAGGTGAGTTCTCGGCCCAGGCATCCCGCGTCCCCTCGGTGTCCCCTTGGGCTCCCAGCCCCCAGTGCTCACGGGTAGGCATGGGGGGCTTGCTTGCGTCCCAACGTGGTCCCAGTGGCCTCGATCTCCTCCCCAGCCGGCAGCCCCAGGCCGGCGGGCTCAGGTCCCGGCGATCGTCGCGCCCGCTGCGCTCTCGCTCCAACTTTGCGGGGACCAGCGTCCCCGTTCTGCTGCACGCTCGGCTCGGAGCTGCGCGCCTGCGGTAATGGCGGCCCCTTTGGCAAGGCGCGCTACCCCCCGCGGGCAGCCGGAGGCTGGGGGACGCCAGTCCCCGGGGATCGTTGCACCTGCCCAATCTCAACTTTCAGCTTTCCTCCGCGCCAGGCTCGGCAGAGGCACGGCCACCGCCAGCCCGGTAATGGCGGACTCTTCGGCATCGCTCGCCACCCTCGGTGGGGGGCCCCGAGGCCGGGAGGGTTGTGCTCCTGGGTGGGGTACGTTGTTGCTCCCGCCTGGCTTCCAACTTTGCTGCGCTCCCAGTAACGGCGGGGCCGCCTACACCCTTACTTCTAGCGTCCGGGCGGGATTGGGGTGCAAAAGCTCTGGCTCCCGGAACCTAGGAAAGTTGTGCCTCCTGCTCGAAAGAGGTTCTAGAGCTCCCAGACGGGCGAGGGGCGCACTCTGCAGGGATTCGGGGCCGGGCCTTGTATCACCAAGAGTGGTAGTTTTTACTGCCAGGTAGCCAAAGGCCAGAGCTGGGTCCCTGTGAGATGCAACTTCTAGAGCCACCCGAGGGGTCCTTGTCTGGACAGGCTTCTCTGAGCTGTGCTCTAGGGACCTCCATCTCCCGGGCGCTGTGGCAGAGGCGCTCACTCAGCACTGCCTGGGTTGGCACCCAGAAAGGAGAAGCGCTCGGGCCAGGAGTCACTAGAGCGAGGGCAGGCATCTTTGGAGTGACATACCTAGGTTCTAATCCTAGATTTACTTTTTACTTACCCCCATGGTTTTAAGTTAGTCCCTTTACTTCTCTAAGCCTCAGTGCTCTTGTCTGTAAAATGGGAAAACAGTACCTTTCTCATGAGACTGTCGTGAGAACCTTAAAAAAATCACATAGCCCAGCTCAAACCCTGACTTTGGACACCAGAAGAGCACACAAACGACCAGAGGAGACAGTGTCCATGGGCAGAGGTGCGTGCGGGGCTAGGAAGACACCCAGAACGCATCGTCTGGTCTCTGGTGGTCCAGAACCTTGGAAGAGAGAAGGAAGGAGCTGATCTCTCAGGCCCCAGAGGAATGAGGGAAAGCTTCTCTCTTTCTTGTACATTTTTCTAATTGGGATTGGGGCAAACAGGTTGCATTCACAAAGGTGCAAGGGAGCATCAATTTCCCCCTGATTGTTATTTTGAATTTAAGATAAAACAGGGAAGGAGCCTCTTGTGCCCTCGCTGGCAGCGGAGTGGTGTCCATTCTCCTCTGCCCTCAGGATCTTAGCAGACAGATTTGAGAAGGCTTGGCATGTATCCAGAGGAAGTCGTTCCACCCCACCATTTCCACCACCATCACCCCAGTCCTTTCCACCAATCCAATTTCTAGGAGCCCCTGAAAGGGTTCACAGCTCTGGGTCGTCTTCAAGGTGCTATTACATACAATGTTTACCAACCCCCCCCCACCGCCGCCCCCGCCCAGGCATGCTCTTAAAACCTCCCCCAGGTCACCAGCACAGTGATCTGACCCATTTGGCAGCTTTGGAAACTGAGGCAGGGCAAGCCAAGAGACCCACCCCTAGCCATCTACCTGGTAAGTGGCACAACTGGAAACCTCAGTGCCGTTTTTTAGTTACTTAATTTGGGGGGTTTTGCCCACATCTGGGCACACAAGCAGTCTGTGCTCCTGCCTTAGCACCCACAGCTTCATTTCCTGATACGTCTGCACAGCCAGAGACTACCCCAATAGTCAGAGACCTGACTGCATCCCCAGAAATTGTGAGTTCCCCACAAAATCCCAGCCATGTATGGAGAGGAGCAGGCCGCACAGTAGAGAGATCTGGTAAGGACCCCTGCTTGAAGCCAAGCTTAGCTCAGTCCATTGGCTGTGTGACCTCTGGCCGAACACTTGACCTGATAATGGGCTTCAGTTCCATTATCTGTAAAATGAGAACAATAACTTCCACAAGGGCTTGCTCTGAAGATTTTGTGAAAAGGTATGTGACAAGTGTTCTGGAAACAATGGTTTTATGCCAAGATTGGTGATAATAGAAGAACCCAAGAGGGAAGTCTGTGGCACTGTTTGGGGCCCGTAGTGTTGATGTTTTTTCTAGATCAGCCTGCTGTTTGCTTGTTCTTCCTGCCTCTTCTTCATTTTCCCCGAATGACCAAAGCCAGCTCCCACCCCGCCACCTCCTCAACCCTCCCCATTCCCCAAAGGCTCTGTCTTCCCTGGGGTAGGACCTCATCAGAAAGAATGAGGGGCTAGGAATTGTGTGGTGGGGTAGGCTGCTCTCTGAGGGTCTCCGCAGCTGAGCCACAGGGAGCTGTCCAAGGTACCACCCAGGCAGTTATCCAAAAACTTCCCACCCACTGGTGGGGGGGTTGCTGATTTCCTAGCACACAGGGAGACTTGGGGGGCAGTTCACCCACGTGTTGTGAGCCCACCTGGGTCTAGCTGTGCTGCCTGCTTCAGTGTATGTTCTGAGGTGTCTTCATGACAAGATGGCTTATGTTGCCTGTCACTCAGGTTCCTGGGTCTGTACATGCCGTGATGAGCCTTGGAATGTGGTTGAGAGCTGCAGGCAACAATCGTAACCCTTAGAACTGGAGCTTTTTCCTATTAGAAACCAGAACACTCAGAAGTTGAATCTGGCATCATTCCGGGAGTAATTTTCATCTGGCCAGGCATTCTTCCCACCACTGGTCAGTGTGGGTTTACGTAGTTACCAACATGAAGGCTGCAACAACCATAAACATGACCATTTTCCTCATTCTAATACCGGACAGCATTTGGGCATATCTAATCTGGTAGATGCCAAACATTAGCCCAGTGGACCATCAACCTCGGAATCCACCAAGGAACTGAGCAAAAGCAGAGATGCCAGGTCCCACCCCAGAGCTCCTTAATCAGTATCCCCAGGGGAGACATGCAGTTTCTGTGTTCTTAACAAGACTTCTCCATGAGGTTCCAGTGCCCTCCAGGACCCTTGTTTTACAGATGAAGAATCCAAAGCCAAGAGAAGACACATGGCTTGCTGAAAGTCACACAGCACAGGATTGACCAAGCTTGGATAGGACCTCCGTGTCTCGGCTCTTTGCCCAGTGCTAGTTTATGATAACACCACATTCACTTCAGTGTAAAGAAGCCCTACAGATTCAGTACTGAAAGGAAATGTGACCCCATCTCTTTCCCGATTGTCATCATAGGTTGGATAAACTGTTCAGGAAAGACTGAGCGTGAGCCCGGCCACCTTGACCTTGCTGTGCACGAAGCCCTGAGTCCTCGTCTAATGTTGGGCATTAGCCCCTTCGGTTGATCCATCTGTCCTTTCAAAGAGGAAATTCCTTTTTTAAAGTGAGCTAGTGGGTATGACTTTAGGAACCAGGTAGTCACAGGAACTAGTAAACCTTGTCTACCTATTACCTACCTATCATTGATTTCACCAAAGCCATTGATTTGGGCTCATTTCAGCAGCCAAGTCAGCCCCTACCCCAGCTTTGCAAGTCCTGCGTTCCTTTATGCCGCTTACATGCCTGTTCCTAGGGATGGAGAATGGTGAGCAGGGTCCTGCAATGCTGGAAAATTGAGTCCATGTGAATCTACCAAATGAAAAAGATCTCAACAGAAAACGCCCCTCAGTCCCCAGTGCAAGTGTAGCCGACAGGGTGTAGCGGACGTGGATCTTGGCATAGCTGCGTTTAGCAATGATCAGCCAGAGATGAGCAGCAGTTCTGTGTGGTTCTGCGGCAGACGTCAGCACATTTGTCAAATGTGTAATGATGAGTGCTAAATGGCAGACCCAGAGTCCGGCCCCAAGGGCAGGTGCTTGGATTAAGGTGGTGCGAGCCCTGCTCTGACACAGCCTGCAGTCTGGTTGGGTAGTGGGCACCAGACCAGCCCTATACCAAGCTCAAAATTTTGACAAGAGAGGTGAAATGTTGCTGCAGCGCTCAGGACAGGTGACTGGAGGTATCAGGGAAGGCTTCACAGAGGAGGTGACCTCAGAACTGGTAGCTGTCTGATGTGTAGCACCCACTCAGTGGGAGGGTCTCCGATACCAAACTGGGTCAAGTGCAGCCAGGTCGAAAGGCAGAGGAAAATCGAATGAGGATGTCATCTGGGAAAGCGTCTGATGCCAGGCTCAGGCACTTGTGGATTCTGTGACTCGGGGTGAGTGAGTTAACCTCTCTGAACCTCAGGCCTGTCATCAGTAAATAGAGGTTATAACGACTGCATGGTGTTGTTGGAAGGATTCAGGGAGGTGGTGTAAATGCAATTCTTGAAAGGGGACAGAGAGCATCAGAACTGAGTTAATATCAAAGAAAAGCAATGCAAGAAAGAGAGACCTTTTAGTTAGCTAGCTGATGTGGGCCCTGCCCTTCCCCTCCCTCAGCCCCAGTTTTCTCATCTATGAAATGAAGGAGCTGGAATTCAAGGGCAACTCCATTCAGAGACGTGCAAATACATTCTATCTGGCTGGCACAGAGTTTGCATTTTGCTTTGGTTTGGTCATTTTTCTTGCCTTTGGGTCACAGACCCCTATCATTAAATACGGTATGTATTACTTGCCTGCTTTGAGATGTTTCCATGTATGAACCCTGGACTAAGTTCCTCCCAAGATCTTTTCCACCTTACATTCTGGGCCTCACCCGAGAAAAACATTCTTGTCCATCAGTGGCATTTGTGATTTCTGCTGACAGTTCCTTAAAAAAGAATGGTTCTGTTAGGATTGAAAGCAGATGCCCTTTGCAAAGGCATAGTCTCCATTTACAGCCTGGGAAGTGTCTTCTTTTCCCCCACCTCTTGTTTGTATGTTCATTAGATCACCTCTTCTCAAACGGGATTCCTGGAAAACATAAACCTTTTCTTTGGCCATGCAATATGCTTCTGCATGGGCTAAAGGCACCTGAAAGAAATTCCCCTGATTTTCAGGGGTGTCCTAGAAAGTGCTGCTGCTGGGAACTGTGCCCACCAGCGTTAATACTCAGGACTCTCTTTTTCATTCCAAGCCCGACAGCTAACTTGCCCCCATGGGGGATTGAAGACGTGAGTCTGTCTGGGACCCAGCTGCAGGTAGGAATGAGGAAAGGAGCTTGTGAACTCAGACAGCTTGCCTGACTTTAAATGGTGTTGAGCAGACACTGTTTCTCACTTAAAGGATTTCTTGTCATGAACAAGGGTCGGGGCAGCAGCTCCTTCATCTGAGAAGCAAACTCTGAGCTCCCAGCTCCAAGCCGGAACCTATAGGACAGGCTGGGGCAAAAAGAAGTGGAAGACACCATCTGTACCCCCAAGCAGTTCCTGAAGCCCAAGAAAGGGATCCACTTGCCAGTAACTGGAATGCAACAGGGCAGGCAATACAAGCAATCCTTCCTATATGGTCATGAAAATAGCCGCATGGATTTCATTGTGCTGTATTTCATTCCAGGAATTTTAAGCATAAAAATGTAACCCACAGGGATAAATCAAAATGGTATTCGATAGCCACTGACATATTTTGGGCAGGCTTTTCTCTTTGATTTCTGAAGCAGTTTCTTTGAAATATTCAATAAGGCAAATGAAAACCAATTATATTCATGTACCAGAATTCAGGTAATGGAAAGAGTCAATAATATGTCCGTGCTAGTTTATTAAGATAAGTCTTAGCTGCAAAGACCTTCATTTGCTATTCCTCTCCGAATATCATGGTCATCACTGAACTGAAATCCCTTGATTTCTCACAATGTGTGTTCTAAAAGGATGAGACTGATTGAATTTGGAGGCTTGCTATTTTTGTTTTTTTGATTATTTTTTAACAAATATGCACAACTTTTACTTACAGATAAAGGTTGTTTCCTTAACCACTGCCTTCAATGTCCAGGGTTTCGTGGGGGTATCTTCATCAAGATTTGCCTTCAGAAATTACAATATTTCTTTCTGAATCTCCCTACCAGTGCTACCTCTTTGGGCTTTTAAGAGTTCATTTGCTTTTCAGAAATAGCAGGAAGGCATTGGGAGCCACATTTTGTTAAAAGCGGAGGTTGCACTGAATGAAGTCAGGTGATGATTTCGTTAGGAGGGGGCCTTTTTTTAAAAAATAATATCGTGTAATCACACTGGGTTTCTTGTCCAGTTCTAAACTGGCATCTAAGTCAGGTGTCATGTCCTGTGCATTTCACCTTGAAACCGTGATGACGGCACCCAGCCATGAAGCCAAAAATCTTCCCGTTTAAGAAACCCCTGACAGCTTGTTTCTGTGCAGTAGATTGCCTCTTCTCTCCTGAGCAGTAGCTGTTGGACTTATTACTTTGGTTGCCATTATTTAAAATATGACTTTAGCTGAATATTTGGTGAAATTTGCAAATATCTTTAGGTGTAATGATGGTGCTGTGAGTTTTGTCTAGGATGTGCATGCTTCAGAATTTAGAGCTGAGGCATCATGACGTCTGCAAGTTATGTTCAAATGGTTCAGTGCAAAGATGATAGAGATGGGAGATAACTGGTATAGATACATGGGTAGGAAGAGAGGTGGATGGATGGATGAATGGATGGATAGATAGGTAGGCAGGTAGAGTCAAAGAGATGATGGATGAATGGATGGGTGGATCGATAGGTAGATGATAGATACAATAGGCAGGGCGAATATGGCAAATGCTAATAACTTGAATATAGTTGGAAAGCTTATAGATATTATTGCATTTTCCTTTTACATTTTCTGTATTTAAATATTTCAAAATAAAAAGTTGGATGGCAAGAATAGCTTTAGTTAGACTTTGTTCTGTATTAAAATTACCCAAGTTTCTTAAGAGAATAATATTCAGCCTCGCCACCTCCAACCCCCCTCCCCCCACACACCCATTAAGACATATGCACACACACACATACACACACATGCATGCATGCACACACACACTCATAAGCACCTCTTTTCCTGGAAGAAAATAATCCTGCAGTTTAGCAGAATGTCACTGTTTTTCCATGGCAGCCTTTCTTTACATTTTTCCCTCAGCATTTTAATTAGAGCTGTGAGTCACTGTGCCTTATGAAGGCTGGTGACAATGTCATTTACGGCTGTTTAGCATCCCAGTCGAGCCCTCTTCCACGGTGCTCATTACATCAGGGGCAATGAGCAGGCAACAGTTCCTCTGTCAGCCACAGAGCAGGCTCTGGGCCTCTTGAGGAGTTGAGAAATAAGCTTGAGGTTTGTCCCTGGAATATCTTCCAAAGTTGCCTTTTCCACCACAGGCTTTACAGCCAGGAAATGCCTGAATGTGTGTGTGCTCCAAAGGGTGATTCAAAACTGCAGGTTTGACATCCTTCTCAGTGTCAGCAAGCTTTTCTCCCAGGCACTGGGGTCTAGCTGGCCATGATATCAAGTCTTGAATGTATCAGAGGCCTCTGGACATGAGGGGAGGCAGAGGAGGCAAGATTCTGACCAAGCTGGATTGGAGTCCATCCCGTGCCCTTCACCCTGTAACCTTGGGCAAGTTTGTTTAATCTCTCTTGAAATGTCCTTTTGCTCTTCTGTTCAGTTCAGTTCAGTTCATTTCAGTCACTCAATCATGTCTGACTCTTTGTGACCCCATGGACTGCAGCACACCAGGCCTCCCTGTCCATCACCAACTCCTGGAGCCTACTCAAACTCATGTCCATCAAGTCGGTGATGCCATCCAACCATCTCATTCTCTGTCAGCCCCTTCTCCTCCCGCCTTCAATCTTTCCCAGCATCAGGGTCTTTTCAAATGAGTCAGTTGTTTGTATCAGGTGGCCAAAGTATTGGAGTTTCAGCTTCAGCATCAGTCTTTCCAATGAATATTCAGAACTGATTTCCTTTAGGATGGACTGGTTGGATCTCCTTGCAGTCCAAGGGACTCTCAAGAGCCTTCTCCAACACCACAGTTCAAAAGCATCAATTCTTCAGCGCTCAGCTTTCTTTATAGTCCAACTCTCACATCTATACATGACTACTGGAAAAACCATAGCCTTGACTAGATGGACCTTTGTTGGCAAAGTAATGTCTCTGCTTTTTAATATGCTGTGTAGGTTGGTCATAGCTTTTCTTCCAAGGAGTAAGCGTCTTTTAATTTCATGGCTGCAGTCACCATCTGCAGTGATTTTGGAGCCCCTCAAAATAAAGCCTGTCACTGTTTCCATTGTTTCCCCATCTATTTGCCATGAAGTGATGAGACCAGATGCCATGATCTTAGTTTTCTGAATGTTAAACTTTAAGCCAACTTTTTCACTCTCATCTCACTTTCATCAAGAGGCTCTTTAGTTAGTTCCTCTTCACTTTCTGCCATGAGGGTGGTGTCATCTGCATATCTGAGGTTATTGATATTTCTCTTGGCAGTCTTGATTCCAGCTTGCGCTTCATCCAGCCTGGCATTTCTCATGATGTACTCTGTATATAAGTTAAATAAACAGGGTGACAATATACAGCCTTGACGTACTCCTTTCCCAGTTTGGAACCAGTCTGTTGTTCCATGTCCAGTTCTAACTGCTGCTTCCTGACCTGCACACAGGTTTCTCAGGAGGCAGGTCAGGTGTCCTGGTATTCCCTTCCCTTGAAGAATTTCCCACAGTTTGTTGTGATCCACACAGTCAGTCTTTGGCATGAGCAGTAAAGCAGAAGTAGATGTTTTTCTGGAACTCTCTTGCTTTTTTGATGATCCAACAGATGTTGGCCATTTGATCTGATTCCTTGGCCTTTTCTAAATCCAGCTTGAACATCTGGAAGTTCACTCTTCATGTACTGTTGAAGCCTGGCTTAGAGAATTTTGAGCATCACTTTGCTAGTGTGTGAGATGAGTGCAATTGTGTGGTAGTTTGGGCATTCTTTGGCAAACTTTGGGGTTTTAAATGATAAATGACCTTTTTCAGTCCTGTGGCCACTGCTGAGTTTTCCAAATGTGCTGGCATATTGAGTGCAGCACTTTCACAGCATCATCTTTTAGGATTTTAAATAGACTTAAATTGAAGAAAGTAGGGAAAACCAGTAGACCATTCAGGTATGACCTAAATCAAATCCCTTATGATGATACAGTGGAAGTGACAAGTAGATTCAAGGGATTAGATCTGATAGACAGAGTGCCTGAAGAACTATGGATGGAGGTTCGTGACGTTGTACAGGAGGCAGTGATCAAAACCATCCTCAAGAAAAAGAAATGAGAAAAGGAAAAATGGTTGTCTGAGGAGGCCTTACAAATAGCTGAGAAGCAAAAGCCAAGGGAGAAAAGGAAAAATATACCCATCTGAATGCAGAGTTCCAAAGAATAGCAAGGAGAGATAGGAAAGCCTTCCTCAGTGATCAATGCAAAGAAATAGAGGAAACAACAGAATGGCAAAGACTAGAGATCCCCTCAAGAAAATTAGAGATACCAAGGGAACATTTCATGCAAAGATGGGCTCAATAAAGGACAGAAATGGTAGGGACCTAACAGAAGCAGAAGGTATTAAGAAGAGGTGGCAAGAATATACAGAAGAACTGTACAAAGAGCTTCGTGACCCAGGAAACCATGATGGTGTGATCACTCACCTAGAGCCAGACATCCTGGAATGCAAAGTCAAGTGGGCCTTAGGAAGCATCACTATGAGCAAAGCTAGTGGAGATGATGGAATTCCTCCTCTGTTAACAGGAGGTTGACTCCACTTCTCTGAGTACTTGGGACCAGTCAGTGCTTGACTCGCATTGTGTGCTTGTGTGTTTATTAGAAAGGATGTGTATGTGCTCAGGCATGTCCAACTCTTTGTGACCTCATGGAGTATATAGCTCACCAGGCTCCTCTGTCTATGGGATTTTCCCAGCAATAATACTGGAGTGGATTGCCACTTCCTCCTCCAGGGGATCTTCCCTGACCCAGGGATTGAACCCATGTCTCTTGCATCTCCGGCATTAGCAGGCAGATTCTTTATCACTGTGCCACCTGAGAAGCCCTTAGAAAGGATGGGGATGGCCATTAGGATGCTTCAGTTGATACCTGCTATGCCCTTGACCATGGCATCACTTCTTATATGCCTCATCCCTGAACCCAGCATTCAATGAGGATGAAGGTTTGTTAGACAGGGTCCAAGCAAGAAACAGAAGGCACCTGTGGCTGTGAGACTTTATTCCCAGATAATTTAATGAAGGAATTACTTAAGAACGTGGTTTTAGGCACCAACCAGGGAAGGCGGATTGTCCAGGGGCTAGTAGCAAGGGGAGTGAGGATCACCCAAGGCCTGATATAGCTGCAGGAAGTCCAGTGTTGCTGAAGCCCTTTGGGCCGTGGGGTGGGCTGGCAGAGTCAGGGAATGGGGGGTGGTAGGCCTCTTCAGACCACAGCACTGAGATGGGAGAAAGCAGCCTATCTCTCCTCCATCTGTCTCATCTTCTTTGTGTGTCCCCTTGGAGGCCTCCAGTCAAAAGCCAGAGGACAAGGAGCCTATTGATACCCATAGAGCTCAGCCTCCTCCCAGGACCCAGAGAAGGTCGGACAACAGATCTGGGAACAAAGGATGGAGAACAACCAGCAGAGAGGAGACAAAGAGGATGAGTTTGCTGGTGATGGTCAGTACAACCGAGCTCAGTTCATCAGCTCTGAACAGAGAGATGCTTCCCTGTTCTGGGATGTACTGGGGTGTCCCCAGCTTCCTGTAGGATCCTCATAAAAGCCTCAGAATGATTCAGGCATTTGCTTCCATTTCAAACATTAGAGTACATCCCTAGGTACTTTGAGGAAATGGGACTGGGCATTAGAAAATCAGATGAAGAGTGCTGGGGCATTGAGACTTAACCAGCAAATTGTAGGATGGAGTCCTGGGTCAATAAGGCATTTGGTCTATTGAAGAGACTTGTTGAATAAGCTGCTGAAATGGGTTCAGTATTCAGTCAACAGGTAACTGGTTTATTATCTGTTGAACTTCCATTCTGCATTCTGAGCACATGTCTGGGCAGTGGGCAGCCGTGTCATTCCAGCCAGCTGTGCACTTTGTGAAAATAGGAGAAGTTCATGAATGCCAAGCAAGGCATTCTAGTGGTGGTATTCCAAGGTCGCTGATATTTCTTTTTTTTTTTTTTTTTTTGTATCTTCAAGAACTGTAGTAGATTAAACATGGAGGAACTATCTTGGTGAAAGCAATGTTGTGTTGTTGGAAGAATTCCTGTGGTGGGAGCTGGGAGTCTTATGTTACTCCTGCAAAGACACTAACACTGGCCAACATTTTTCACACATTTTCTGAGGACCAGGTACTATGTTAAGTGCTGGGGTTTCATAAGCACAGATTTTCCAAAATATGACATTTATTCCACCGGTAGGGCCCATTTTTATTGAGATACGTAACATGAACTTCATCATTTTAAAATATACACTTCGGTAGCTCTAGTACATTCATAATATTTTACAATCACCACCTCTGTCTAGTTCCAAAACATTTCATCATCCCAATAGGAGACCCCATACCCTTGGGTTTTGAACACAAATGTTCAAAGCAGCATTGTTCCCAGCAGTCAAAAGGTGGAAACTACCCACATGGCCATCAACGGATGAATGGATAAACAAAATGTGGTCTGTGCATTCAATGGAATATTATTCAACTGTAAAAAATGGAATGAAGTACTAATACCTGCTACAACATGAATGGACCTTGAAAACATCATGGGAAGTAAAAGAAAGCCAGACACAAAAGGCCACCAATTGTAGGATTCCATTTAAAGGAAGTGCCTGGGACAGGCAAATCCATAGAGACAAAAAGCAGCCTAGTGTTTGCCAGGCACTGAAGGGAGAGGACAAACGACAGAGACCGATTCACTGGTCCCCACTTTTTCAAACTTTTTATTTTGAAGTAATTTTAGGCTTACAGAAAAGTTGCAAAATAGTATAATGATTTTCTTTATTATCCCTTATCCAGCATCCCCTAATGTTATCATCATTCCCAGACACAATACAATTAATTATCAAAAGCAGGAAACTGACAATGAAGCAAGTTATTAACTGAACAACAGAGCTTATTTAAATTTCACCACTTTTCCCACTGATAACCTTTTCCTGTTCCAGTGCTCCGGATCCCACAGCGCTTTTAATGCATGATTTCTCTTTTCTCTGATCTGTGAGTTTGTGAATCTCTCCTTGCCTCTCGTGCATTTGAGACTTCTAAAGATGAATGGTCAGTTATTTTTTGTGTTGTTATGCCAGTCACTCAGTCCTGTCTGACTCTTTGTGATCCATGAACTATATAGCCCACCAGGCTCCTCTGTCCATGGAATTCTCCAGGCAGGAATACTGGAGTGGGTTGCCATTCCCTTCTCCAAGGGAATATTCCTCATCCAGGGATTGAACCATGGTCTCCTGCATTGCAGGCAGATTCTTTACCACCTGAGCAACCAGGGAAATCTCAGTTACTTTCTAGAACTCCCTAAATTGGATTTTGTTCAATGTTTTCTCATGATTGGAGCAAATCGGTATCCATTTTTCAAATTCACTCCTTCAATATTTGTTTTGTTAATAGAAAAATGTAGCTTGCACCTCTGTACCATAATTTCATGAATGTTATTCCTTTGGATGAGGCCATGGTATGTTTTTAAGGGAAAAAATGAGTCGACTTTAAGGGAAACTAGTAAATAAATAATTGCATAGTACAAGGCACAGGTATGGCACAAAGCTATGAAGGTGGCAAGACCAGTCAGGGAAGCGTGATGTGATTTCATAGAATCGTCACCAGAGCCCTGCGAAGTAGATACTGTCGATACTTGATATTTTCCAGATGAAGAAATAGAGGCACAGAGATGCTAGATGTCATGTCCGAAGCCACAGTCAGTCATTAAGCAGGGTCAGGATTTGAACCCAGAATCTAAAGTCTTAACCATGATCTTCTCCCATAAGCCTTCCTTCCCACCTCTGTGATGAATGTGTAGATGCTGATCCCAGTGACATTATGCTCTCTCTTTTTTTTTTTCCTGTGATTTTATTTCAGGGGGAAATTTGCAGAACTTTGTTTGGTAAGGCTGAATCAGGTGGGAATGTGTCCCTCAGTGCCAAGGAAGGGATGTCTTCGAGGGGCTTACCAGGTGCACTGGCATAGCAGGAGATAAATTCCCAGCCAGCCCAGGGAACCCAGGTGGAGTCACCAAGGAAACGTATAGAGTCTGGGACTGTGTGTTTCCTCCCAACAGAGGAAGGACACTGGTTTCTCTTCAGCTCTCATTGGAATGAGCAGGCACAGACCAGCTTGACATCGAAAGAAAAAGCTCCATTTAGAGAGAGAGGTGTCACTCCAGGAAAGGGTTTTGTAAACAACCCCGAGGTATGAGAAGAAGCAGATAGGGAGTTGGGGTTACTGCCATGTGGAGTGGGCTCCCCTCATGGCTCAGACAGTAAAGAAACCATCTGCAATGCAGGAGACTCAGGTTCGATCCCTGGGTCAGGAAGATCCTCCCGATAAGGGATTGGCAACCCACTCCAGTATTCTTGCCTGGAGAACTCCATGGACAGAGGAGACTGGTGGACTACAGTCCACGGGGTCACAAAACTGAGTGATTCACACACACACACATATGCATGCACACACGCGTGCACACACACACACACACACAATGTGAAATGCTGTCCTATTCTCAGTAGTTTTAACCCAGGGAGACGAGGGCAGGGTGAGCATCAACCAGAGTGCACAGACTGGGACAGGTGCAGAGAGCTCTCAGGAAGGTGAGCTTCTCATCAAACACCTGGACAAACTGAGAGCACCTATGATGGGACCCAAATCACTGAGCACCTCCCTTCACTGAGCAGTTTCTAAAAGTGACCTTCCTTGTTCCCCTCTAAAACACAGTATCTATCCAGGGTCCCATGGTCAAACTCTTCAGGTCCCACCTGCAGGGTCCTGGCAAGGAAGAAATGAGTGAGGGGTCTTCACAGGTGCTGGGATCTGAGGAGCTCATGCCCCACTTAAAAGGGGCATCACCTCTCACTCCAGCTGTTGGCCAACATTGAGGAATGCAGACCCAGTGTGAATGCACCTGCCAGGAACCCACGAAAGCCAAAAAATTTTCATGTGAAACTTACAGTTTTTAAATGGTGGTAACCAATTTGGAAAAAAAAATTTAAGTGTGTTAACTAAACGGAAGTCGTCTGTATGCCTGTGGGCTGTTGTTTGTAAAATCTGACCAGAGTCTTTTTGAAGCAAGTGATATCCTGCCTCTCTGAAGCAGACAGTTTTGTGCAGAACAGTTTATGGTTGGAAGGAAATTGGAATTTCATTGGAAATTGCCATTTTTGTAGGTCACGAAACGGTTGAGTATCTGCAGTTGTACGTGGTTCCGTGTAATATTACCGCACACCCTAGACTGAAATGTTCTGGTTGAAGCTTCATTCGGCTGTGAAAATGTAACACAGGCATTTAGAGCCAAACCAGACGGTGTTTCTTAAATTATAAAGTACACACCAATCACCCAGAGGTCTTTTTAAAAATGTAGATTCTGATTTGTAGGTCTGTGTGGAGACTGAGATTCTGCATTTCTAACCAGCTCTCAGATGATGTCTGTAGTCCATGGACCACACCTTACATAGCATGTCAGACGTGGGGATTGAGACTCTGGTATATTGAGCACCTACTATGTGCGCAGTGCTTTACTGTGCTCCAGGAGTCCAAGTAAACCAGGGACCCATGATCTCTAGAGAGATCACCATGGAGAGATTGTCTCCACAGTGCATACAATCTCACAGTTCACTAGAGGCATCCTTTTTGAGAACAAAGTAGTTACTTGCTAAAAGGTGAGTAAATGGAACGTATTGGTCTACAAATATTTACCTTGGTAAGCAATCTGTACGGGATCTGTGGATCCCTCCAGGGTTCTGGATTACCTGAAAATCCTAGAATTGTATGCACATCTTTTATGGCAATTTGCCCCTAGCTCTCACCTGTCAGGGTGTCCTCGGGTGCCAGTCCTGGAGAAGTATAAAGTAATTGGAGATGGTTCACCAGGAGGGGAGGGATGAAGAGATTGCTGATGCCTTGGGCTTATTTTGAATAATCAAGAAATAGTATAGTTAGACAGAAGGGGCAGGTACCAAAAAGGCTGCAGCTGGCATCCTGAGATTAGCATTGCTGTTGAATACAGGACGCTGAGAGAATTTCCTAATTTCACAAGAGAGGTGAGGAGAATGAGGATGTAACCTTAGTTTGAGAAAAAATCTCAAGCAAGAGGTCCGAATCTGAGATCTCTGTCTCTAAGAACTTACGGCAAGTTCTTCCCCATCTGGAGCCTCAATCTCCTCATCTGTAAAATGTAAGGTTAATCTAGTAACTTCCACTCTT
The DNA here is from genome assembly GCF_023091745.1 of Budorcas taxicolor. Lineage (NCBI taxonomy): Eukaryota > Metazoa > Chordata > Mammalia > Artiodactyla > Bovidae > Budorcas > Budorcas taxicolor. Next base: position 57,857,799 of record NC_068926.1, read on the forward strand.
ACTGCTTATTGGGTCAAGGAGTGCTCAGGAAATCCTATTAATGCTCTGCCCCCCTCCTCGTGTAAATGCACATATGCATGTACTCACAAAATTTTTGGCACACAATTGCAGGATTTTCAGGGATTCCTGAGCCCTGTAGGGGGCCCATAGACTCCATATTATGATGGAATAGAAAATGCCTGGAGTCCCTTTCAACTTCCAATTACTAAAATTATAGCTGGTGATCAGGCCAACTGAAACAAAAGTACACTGTAGTATCTGGAAAGTGATAAAAGCAAAGACTTTGAGCTCTCATTATTTGTAGGTGATATGATTGCTTAAAAAAAATCCAAGACAAAAATCTTGTGGCTATTAAGAGTTTACTAAAAAGCAAAGATTTTAAGTTCCAACAAACTTGATTGGAATCCCCACCATTGACACTAGCTGGATAAACTTCCATGACTTAATTAATATGTTTGAGCCTCAGTTTCAGCATCTATAAAATGCGAATATTATTATCACATCCTTCATATTTGTTGCAAGAACAAAATTAGAGTTCAGTAAAGTTCTTACATATAAAAATATTTGAAATATTAGATTGAACTATAGGAAATTATTGAATTTGATATTTTCAAAACTGCTAATTCCATATATTTGAGCCTATTTAATACAAATTTACTAAAAGATACTGCTTGGCTAGCTGATCATGTATTCAGTAAATATTTACTCTGTGTTTACTAGGTGCTGATCTAAGAAGAGAGCCAATTGTGTCTTTCAAATCAAATCAGACTTATGCTGCCTTAGAGTTAAGTGACCAGCAGATGTACACCAAGCTCATACTTCCCTTAGTAAACTATTTTCCTTTCTGTCCTTGGCTCTTGTCCCTACATCCATGCTAATACAAGATAATTGCAATTCCACTTAGCTAATCTGAGTCTTGATCTTTTACTTAAGTTTAATCCATTTACATTTATTATTATTACTGATATATCTGACATATGCAAGTTATCCCTGCCGTTGCAAGTTTGTGTTTTCTACTTAATGTGTTCTCCCTTTGCTGAAATTCATTTGTAATTGATTCAAGCCTCTGTGGATGCTGTTATCTATTTGCAAGGAACTTTTGTGTTAAGGAGGGCTTTCCTGGTGGCTCAGATGGTAAGGAATCTGCCTGCAGTGTGGGAGGCCCGGGTTTGATCCGTGGCTCAGGAAGATCCCTGGGAGAAGGGAATGGCTACTCCAGTATTCGTGCCTGGAGAATTCCGTGGACAGAGGAACCTGGTAGGCTACCGTCCATGGCTTCGCAGAGTTGGACATGACTGAGTGATTAACACTTTGAGTTAAGGGAGCAGATATAATCTTTCTTTCTTCTTTTTCCTTCCATGAGCGCCTTTTGCCATCCTCTTGACCCAGCTTCCCTGCACCAGAGGCACCCAAGGATGCCAGGCATGAGGAGAAACTAAATTAAATCTCCATTACCAGTGAGCTGCTATCTGGATGATACTGTTCTTGATGCCCTCCTGAAAATAAAGACTCAACATTACCACTGCAGTTGCCATTTACAGTTCACAAAGTGCTCTTTCCAGCATCTGTCTTATTTAATCTTCACAAAAACCTTCCAAGTAGTTGTTATTACCTTTTCAATTTCACAAAAGGAAATTGAGATTCAAAATGTGAAAGATGACTTGCCCAAGATCAAATGCCCGGTAAATAGCACAGCTGGGGAAATGAGCCAAATCAATTCTATTTGCTGTTATCCCCGTTAATTCTCAGAATTAAGAAAGTAATGGCATCAGGAAATGTTGCCTCTTGAAATATACTAAAATGCAGTTAAATTATTTATTACTGCCCAAGAAGGACAATTCTGTCAAATGAGTTTCATTCACTCTTTTCCTTTCCTTCACCCCATCATGTTCTATCTGCTTGTAGAAGCCAGAGCTGAAAAATTATTCTGGATACCTCCTTCTTTCAAACCCCAGGTTTCAGTCACCAAATCTTGTTGACTCAACCTCCCAAATCTCTCTCTTTTTTTTTTCAGATTCATATTCCTTTATTTATTTTTTTAAATTTATTTATTTTACTTTACAATATTGTATTGGTTTTGCCATACATTGACATGAACCTGCCATGGGTATACATGTGTTCCCCATCCTGAACCCTTCTTCTACCTCCCTCCCCATCCCGTCCCTCTGGGTCATCCCAGTGCACCAGCCCTGAGCACCGTGTATCATCATATTCCTTTAAAAATTGTTGTGTGTCCTTTAAAAATTGTTGGGCTTCCCTAGTGGCTGAGCTGATAAAGAATCTGCCTGTGATGTGGGAGACCTGAGCTCAATCCCTGGGTTGGGAAGATCCCCTGGAGAAGGGAATAGCCACCCACTTCAGTATTCTGGCCTGGAGAATTGTACGGACTGTGTAGTCCATGGTGTTGCAAAGAGTTGGACTCAAATATCTCTTAAATCTACCCACTTTCTTCCTTCCTCCCTAATCCTGACTACCATCATCTCTCATCTCTGGCCTGCAGCAGCCTCCTAACTGAGCTCCCCATAGCCAGCCTTGCTTTTCTACCCATCTTCTATCTAGCATCTTAATAAAATCTAAGTCTAACCACAGAACATCTCTTCTCAAATACCTGCAGTGTTTGCCATCGCCGTGAAAATAAGATCCAAAATCTTTCACTTGGCTCTCAAGATAACTGCATGATCTAGCTCCTGGAGATCCCTCCAGCTTTATAAGACCTTGGCTTTCTTCTCCTGTCACAGTGGACTTTGTCCAGTGCCTCCAACCTGCTCCCTCCCACACCTCAGTGCTTTGTCTCTCCCATCCTTTGCTCCCACCACCCACCCTTTCATCTGGCCAATTCTGTATTCCTGACTCTTCCTCCAGGAAGCCTTCCCTGACTACCACCACTCTGACTATGTTAAGTGTCCTCCCGTGCTCCCATTAGCACCCTGTTTTTCCACTTTGTCCTACTCACTATACTCGTCATTAATCTCTCTCTCCACTCTCGGCTTCCCTCCTGGCTTGGGAGATCCAAGGGTAGGAATGCTGTCTGTCTTGTCTACCTTACATTCTCAGTGCCAAGCTTCTTGTTGGCCCAGTTGAGATCTTCGTAAGGGTTAGTGAATGACTAGATGATGCGAATGACAAAATAGAAGAAAGAAGAGAGGAAGGGAAGGAGCAAAAAGAAGTGGAAGAAGAAAAGAAAGTAAAAGAGGGTAAGGTGTATTGAGGATAGGAAATATGTGCCATCTTCTTGTAATGATTCTTAAGAAATGTTTCAGAGACCACTGGTAATATATGTTTCCTTTAAAAAAATTTATACCAGATCTTGGTTATGGCACTGGGGATCTTTAGTTGTGGCCTTTGAACCTTTAGTTGTGGAACTTGTTAATAGTTCCCTGACCAGGGATCGAACTGAGGCCCCCTGCATGGGAAGCATAGTCTTAGCCACTGGGCCACCAGGGGAGCCCCAGTTTGCTGCTTTTTTATAGTAAGGAGGCTGTCCTCTTGCCCATGATTCTGTTCACCTATCTGGGCTGACACACTTCATTTTCCTTGAGGTGTCATCTAAAGTGACTCTTAAAATAATAGAAGCACCATGCACTTTACGTGGACTATCCCATCAGATGTTTTCCATCCACTTATTCCATGTAACTTATTTCTCCTGCTTGACGGATGAGGAATCTGAGGCTAAAATGTGGTGGAGGAGGGTCACAAACCCTTGTCTTTGCAACCACAGTGCAAATGCCTTCAACCCCTACCTGACAATGTCGGTGGTGGGGTGTGTCTGGCAAGGACAGGGGCAGAGGTACATCCTTGCGGACTTTGCACCCCTGAGGGGTCCACAGATGGAAGAATTTAAGACCCCAGCCCCCAACCCTGGAATTTTCAGTCTGTGTGATGGATATAGTGTTCTACAGCCGGCTGAACTTGTTCATAAAAAATGAGTTTTGCAAAATGAAGAGGAATGAACGTTTCGTAATTCCCCAGATCTATTCCAACACGGGGCTGACAGCTGTGAAACTCCCTCCTGATGATGGACTGGACCAGTGATACCCCACCCCCCTCCCACTGGTGATGACTCATCACGAAGTCCCAGGGCCCGATTTCCTGGCTGTCTCTCGAGTGCCACATTCCGACACAACGCATCCCGTTCTCTTGGTGTTCCAAAAAAGGAGCCCGTGACAGGCTCCCATTCCATTGGCAAGCAGGACCAACCTGTGTGTCCACAGCACTGACCTGATCCTCCTGCACAAAGTACTTTAAGCAACATATGTCCATTGGATGCTCCAGACAGCCAGTAGAATAACATCTGCTTGCATTTTAATAATTGGTAAAAGAAGTGAGGCGGGGGAGGACCCATTTACTGAGCACTTACCTTTCTGTATGGTGCCTTGTAAGAACTCGGAAAATACTCATTATTATCTCATGCCATCCTCACACACACAACGCCCTGAGGAGATGCTATTATCACTCCCATTTCATAGATGCAAAACCATGACTCAAAGAGGTTAAGTAACTTGCTGATCATCACAAAGCTACATGGAGAAGCTAGGGTTCAAATACAAAATAATCTGACTTCAATTTAAGTTTTTAAAAAAATTATATTTTCTAAAATATTGCTGATTTTTTAAATGTTTTGTTTTTCCAGATTTAAGGAAAACTTTTTCTCTTTTCTCTTAAGCTATCTCTGATTTACAGCAATTTGATAAAATGTATCTTTGGGAAAATGATGAAACATTTTTATTTTTTTCCCTACCTGATCCCCCCACCCCAGAATTCAGAGACTGAGTATTCTTATTTTCATAACAATATAGTTATTTGTCTAAGTTCACTAACAATCTTTTTGTTCATTGGAGTTTAGATTTGTCCTTTTATTAAAGCTGATATAAAAGCATAGTAAAAAATAAACAATATGAAAGAATATATAATAAAAGTGAACTTCCTCCTCCCACCTAACCTTTTGCCTCCCAGTCTCCTTTCCCAGCAGCTACCTGTGACCAACATCTTGAGTGTTTTCCCAGAGATATTGAGTACATCTCCAAGCTTACGTGGAAGTATAGACAAATACATGCAATGGTCTACAAATATATTTATGTATTGGTGTTCTCTACCTTGCTTTTTAATTTAACTATATCTTAAGAATCATTGCCCATTGGTCCTTTATTGTTTATTATTATTATTGGCTGTGCCACACAACATGTGGGATCCTAGTTCCCCAACCAGGGATCAAACCAGCGCCCCCTCAATTGGAAGCTGGTAGGCTTAACCACTGGATGCCCAGGAAGTGCCCCCTTATTGGTCCTTATAGAGCTAATCTCCCCTTGTTTAATGCCTGCGCTGTATTCCATTGCATGGATGTGCCATAGTTTATGTAGCAGTTCTCTATTAATGGATACTCAGATTTTCTAGTCTCTTGATATTCTGAACAACCCTGCATGTGTGTGTGTGTGTGTGTGTTGTGTGTGTGTGTGTGTAAGGATGGTCCTTCCAGTTTATCCTAAGAATTGAATTGCCAGGCCAAAAATCCATGTGTTTTCAATTTTGGTGTAGATACTGTCAATCTGCTGTACAAAGAGGCTATACAAGGCACGATAGATGAGAGAGTAAATTTCTCAAAGCCTCACATCAGAGTGTACTGTCAGACTCTAAACGGCCCTTCATCCTCACGCTCCTGACTCTAAACGATGCTCCTTCCTGCCCCGGTGATCTGAGCATTAGATCTGAGATGATCAGGAACAAACTGTGGCTGTGAAACTGGGGAATTATGTGACTGGGGAGAGCCCCCTGGCACCAGGGTGTTTGTGTCTCTGGGATCCCCAAGACACAGAATGCCAACCTACCCCTACCCCCCGCCAGCAGCTTGCAGAGGTTGGAGGATTTGTAGCTATGACTTGCCAGCGTGGGAGAAAGCACGTCATTTTGATTCCCGGGGGGTGTTCTCTCTGGGGAAAGACTGCAAATTAGCAGTTCAGGAGATGTAAGGAAGTCGGTTGGTTGCTGTGTTTTGTGGTTTGGTGTTTTGTGTTTGTTTTTTTTTTAAGAGCACAATTGGGTTACAGTTTTGGTCTTTTGTTTGTGTTGGGGGTGGCAGTATCCTGTTTTGCTTTTCAAGACATGAAGGGCTTGGGATTTATTTTTAAATGAGATTGGAGGGACATGGGAACCAGAGTTGTGACTCCTTTAGAGATTTTGTGGGTGCTTGAAGTGAAAACAGTCAGTTTACAGGCTGAGTGTTGTTTTCTTTAATATTTAATGGTATACACATTTAGATGATCTTAAAGTAATAATTTGCTGTTGTTCAGTTGCAAAGTTGTCTTTGTGACCCCATGGACTGTAGCACACCAGGCTTCCCTGTCTTCCGCTATCTCCCGGAGTTTGCTAAACCTCATGTCCATTGAGTCGGTGATGCTCTCCAACCATCTCACCCTCTGTTGTCCCCTTCTCCTCCTGCCCTCAATCTTTCCCAGCATCAGGGTCTTTTCCAGTGAGTCAGCTCTTCGCATCAGGTGGCCAAAGTATTGGAGCTTCAGCATCAGTCCTTCTAATGAATATTCAGAGTTGATTTTCTTTAGGATGGACTGGTTGGATCTCCTTGCAGTCCAAGGAACTCTCAAGAGTCTTCTCCAACACCACAATTCAAAAGCATCAATTCTTTGGCCCTCATTCTTCTTTATGGTCCACCTCTCACGTCTGTACAAGACTGCTAGAAAAACCATAGCTTTGACTATATGGACCTTTGTCAGCAAAGTGTCTTTGGTTTTTAATATACTGTCTAGGTTTGTCATAGCATTTCTCCCAAGGAACAAGCATCATTTCATGGCTGTGTGACCATCAGCAGTGATTTTGGAGCCCGAGAAAATAAAATCTGTCAAGGTAGTCAATGCATTGTCTCCCTCCTACTAGTGATGTCCTGAATTCCATCTAAGATGTAGCCCGTGACACCCATTCCTTCCAGAACATTCTCTCCACTTACATGTACAGAATATATGCTTTTCCACCATTCTTTTTTCACTTAGTGGTATATCTTGGAGCTCATATCCCACCTGTCAAAAGAGATCTGTGTCACTTTTTAAATGAAACATTTGTTGCACAGGTGGATTAGATTTCAAATGTCATTCAGACAGCAAGCTGTTGGGTTCTGGACAACCAGCCTAGGTGACACCCTACTCTCTCTCTTTACATGGTTTGAGGTGGGTTTTCTTTCTCCCCCGACTCCTGCTATCCAGTGATCAACCTTAAAAAATGGCAAGATGTTTGATTTTACCCTCTATGTCATTTTCTGACTTCTTTAGAAAGCAGAATTATCTTCTTCCCGCCTAGGTTATCAGTAGATGCTTGAGGGGACCTAAGGGGCAGTGGGGTGCAGGGAGGCCCTCTGGTTCAGGCACCATGAGGGCCAGACTCTAGACCTGCTACCCAGTGGCAACACAATATGAGCACATATCTGACTTTTGAACTGTATAGTGGTTGCATATAAAAGCATCAAAAGCAACAGTTGAAATTATTTTTTCATAACTATGCTTAATCCAGTATACCCAAAGCATTATCCTTTCAACATGTGGTCATATTGTAAAATTATTGAGCTATTTGACATTCTTTTTTTCCCTCCTAGTCTTCAAGACCCCGTGTAGATTTCGCCCTTAGGTCACATCTCCAGGAACCAGCCACAGTTTAGGGGTTCAAAGGCCACATGTGGCTGGTGGCTGCCCTATTGGACAGACAGCTCTTGACACCCCAACTGTGGCTGATCCATGTTGAATGAGTACCCTCCTCCCTTCTCCAGGCCTCTATTTCCTTATTTTTGAGTGTGGGAGTTGGACAATCTTTTGGATTTTAATGGCTCTTCATCATCCTCGTGTCCGTGGACTTTCAGTGCTAAAAATGAAATGAATGGGTAGCTTAATCTCAACCTCTGTGAAATGGAGACCATTGAATGTGATGAGTCAGGGTGAGAATGAAAAGTATGGCAGCCAATGAGAGTGTGTTGGGGGGAGGCATGGTCTTAGGAGATCGTCTTTAGGATTAGGTGTGTACCCAGCACCCGCTCGCTTAGAGCCAGGGCAGTCTTCCAGTTTGCTTCTCGGAACCCGTCACCTTGTCTTTCTGTAATTGCTGTAGTTTAGTTGCTCAGTCATGTCTGACTCTTGCGACCCCAAAGACTGTAGCCTACAAGACTCCTCTGTCTATGGGATGTCCAAGGCAAGAATACTGGAATGGGTTGCCACATCCTTTTCCAGGGGAATCTTCCCAACCCAGGGATTGAACCTGTATCTCCTGCTTCACTGGCAGATTTTTTTTTTTTCTGCTGAGCCAGCTGGGAAGCCTGTCTTTCTGTAAAATGGGGGTAAAAATGACATGTGGTTTACATGGTCACTGTCAGGATGAAATAAGACACCCATGTGGAAGACTCAGTGCCGTGCTTGCGTGCATGCTCAGTCATGTCCGACTCTTTGTGTCCCTGTGAACTGTAGCCCACCGGGCTCCTCTGTCCATGGGATTCTCCAGGCAAGAATACTGGAGTGGGTTGCCATGCCCTCCTCCAGGAGATCTTCCTGACCCGGGAAGTGAACCCATGTCTCTTACATCTCCTGCACTGGCAGGCTAAACTCTCCATCCCTGGGAACTGCTCCCATCACCATCCTGGATGCAGACGTGGGCCCAGAATGGGGCAGGGGTGGCGTGCCCAAGGTCACACAGTGAGATGGTAGTAGCAGACGCTGGCCTATTTTGGCTCCCTCCTTCTCCCTGGCAGTCATCCTCGAAAGTCAGCCGTGAATTTCCTCCACAGCAAGGTACTCCCGAAACCACTGAACTACTCCAGCGAGGCCTGGGTCCAAGTATTGTTTCCATGGTATGTGCCGTGGTGTGCACGCGCATGTGCCGTGTTTAAAATCACACTCCAAGAGTCGGAGGCTGGGTTGGCAGGATCCCCAGCACCCGTCTCCCTGTATTCAGCGCCTCATACCATGAGCGGCGTGAGATTTCTCTGTGCTTTCAAGCACCGGCCCCCTCCTGGCCCATGACGTGCCTTTGGAGAGGCTGCCGCAGAGTAGCAAGTGCCCCGAGTCAAGGGCCAGGAAGCCGGAACCATTACATGTTACACGACAGTGGTAAGAAGCCATTTCTTCTGAGCATTCCTTCTGTGATATTACTGAAACCCGTGTGCTGAACTATTTTATTCAGTCCTCCCAGTTACCCAGGATGTGAAGAATTACTTAAGGAGCCCATCTTACACATACAGAAACTGAGGTTCAGAGAAAATAAAGAACTCACCCAGAAACAGACAGATAGAGCCAGAAAGGGCCTTAAAAATCTTCCCTGTGGCAGAAGGGTGGCCAGCCGTCCTGGAGGCCCAGGTTTGAGGAGACACTGTGGATACTGGACATTCACAAAGCAGGACAGACGCGTCTCCATCTGGCATCTTAGTACATTCTTTGCAGATGTCAAACCTGATCCTGGTCAGGATGGGGGTGAAGATGTGTTTGGGGAGGGAAAAGAGGGATATTATTAGGGGGGGTTGTCGTTAAGATTAGGATTGACCCTGATGGAGGCTCAGAATGCACTTGCTTAGACCTAGAGCCTATTTACCCCACCCTGTCTCAGTAGACGCTGAATTTCACTGCCTCTTTGAAGCCCTGCCTCTTTCCATTCCTTCTAAAGATCAAGTTGTCTTTCTAGGGCCAAGGTCTAAAAAACAGCACTTCAATTTCCCTATTCCCAGCCAGCCAGCAGCCCCACCCCACCCCTCTCCCCGCTGCTGATTTAGAAAGCAGCTGAGAAAGAGCAGAGAAGCTAGGAGTGGCCAGGGGGATCTTCGGGTTTGCCTTGTTTCTTTTTTCTTAAGCCAAGTCCCAGCTCTGTCCTTTGGTAAGTTGTGTTTTTCTTATTTATTTTTTATTGGAGGACAATTGCCTTACAGAATTTTATTGTTTTCTGTCAATCCTCAACATGAATCAGCCATAGATACACATATATCCCCCCTCTTGAACCTCCCTCCCATCTTCCTCCCCATCTCACCCCTCTAGGTTGATCCAGAGCCCCTGTTTGAGTTTCCTGAGCCATGCAGCAAATTCCCATTGGCTATCTATTTTATATATGGTAATGTGAGTTTCCCTGTTACTCTTCTTTTTTTTTGCATTTTTTTTAATTTTTATTTTTACTTTATTTTACTTTACAATACCGTATTGATTTTGCCATACACATCTCACCCTCTTCTCCCCCATCCCCATGTCCGTAAGTCTGTTCTCTATGTCTGTTTCTCCACTGTTGCCCTGCAAAAAAAATCCTTCAGTACCGTTTTTCTAGGTTCCGTATATATGCGTTAGAATATGGTATTTATCTTTCTCTTTCCGACTCACTTCACTCTGTATAATAGGTTCTAGGTTCATCCACCTCATTAGAACTCACTCAAAGGAGTTCCTTTTTATGGCTGAGTAATATTCCACGTCACTCAATCGTGTCCGACTTGTTTGCGACCCCATGGACTATAGCTTGCCAGGCTCCTCTGTCCATGGAATTTCGCAGGCAAGAATTCTGGAGTGGGTTGCCATTTCCTCCTCCAGGGGATCTTCCCGACCCAGGGATCAAACCCATGTCTCCTGCATCTCCTGTGGAGATTGGCGGGTGGATTCTTTACCACTGAGCCACCGTGTATATGCACCACAACTTCTTTATCCATTCATGTGTCATTGGACGTCCAGGTTGCTTCCATGTCCTAATTATTGTAAATAGTGCTGCAGTGAACAATGGGATGCATTTGTCTCTTTCAACTTTGGTTCCCTCAGGATATGTGCCTAGGAGTGGGATTGCTGGGTCATATGGTGGTTTTATTCCTAGTATTTTAAGGACTCTCCATACTGTTTTCCATAGTGGCTTTATCAATTTACATTCTCACCAACAGTGCAAGAGCGTTCCCTTTTCTCCACACCCTCTCCAGCATTTATTTTTTAATGCAGTGTTTTTTTAATGTAATGCCTCAACTAGTTATTTTTCTTAATAATTTTATTTATTTTTGGCTGTGTTGGGTCTTCGTTGCTGTGAGGGCTTTTCTCTAGTTGCGAGGAGTGGGGGCTACTCTCTAGTTGTGGTGCGGGCTTCTCATTGTGGTGGTTCTCCTGCAGAGCCAGGGGCTCTAGGGCAAGCAGGCTTCAGTAATTGTGGCACGTGGGCTCAGTGGTTGCGGTTCCCAGGCTCTGGAGCACAGATGCCATAGTTGTGGTGGACGGGCTTAGTTGTTCTATGGCACAAGGGGTCTTCCCAGATCAGGGACTGAACCCATGTCATCTGCACTGGCAGGCGGATTTTTTTACCACTGAGCCACCAGGAAAGTCCCTTTGGTAAGTTCTGGCTGAAGCCAGTATGGGGTAGAAGCAAGCTGGGGGCCTCCACCTCCCGAAGAGCTCACCTTCAAGTCCCTTCTTGAATTAAAGAATGGAGCCTAGTGCCACACTAGAACACTCAAGAGATCTGGAGGTCCCAGCTGTCTCTGCCTTCAACTAAATCCTGGGTTTGGTACCCAGAAGAAATGGGTACCACGAGAGCTCCGGGAGAGTTAAGAAACCAGAGCCCAGGGTGGGGTGGGTAGGGAGGTGGACCAATCCTCCCCAGTGAGGAAGGACATAGCAGTTTGGGCTGGTTTTCTCTGCAAGCCAGAAGGCCGGCAGCAAGATGCCGAAAGACACTCAGCCTGTCAACACACGGGCCACACAGGCTCATACACACAGCAGAGAAATGACACAGCAGGAGGGCGATGCATGAATACACAGAGAGAAACACACACGCACACACACACACAGCGACACCAGATGGAGAAAGCAGCCCAGGCTGGGTCTGGGTATTCATGACTCCCTCACCCACACAGAGGGGCTGGCAGAGTTACATAACGCAAGCTGCAAAAGGGAGAGGCTGAACTTGCTAACCACCGCCCTCCCTTGTGGGGGATCTGGGAGGTAGCGCCTCTTCCTCGGGGTGCGGGGAGAGTTATCCTCACCCACCCCCTGCTTTCAGAGGTGGCAGGAGTTTATCAGTGGCCTCAGCCCTGGGGTGACCCCGGAAAGCCGCTAAAAGGGGAACAAGGGAGTGTCGCTTTGTCAGTAGTGGCAGATAAGGGCTCCCTCCTTGCGTGAAGGAGTTTTGAGGATGCTGATGGCAAGGGGTGCCAGGGCAGAGAGGAAACTGCAGCTGGAGCTGGCGGGTAGGAAAAGAGATGAAGGGATTTTCTGCTACCTCCCACCCTGCCCCACTCCACCTGTAGCCCACAGGTCACCTGCCCCAACCCAGACACATGAGATGTGCTTCCATAGCTGCTCGGGCCCATGCCATGGGTGCTGGGTGCACGCACCTCACCTGGGCTACTGTGTCTTCACTTGGCCTCCTTGTGGTCCTCCGGCACTCCAACCGCTTCTCTGAGTCTGGTGAAGCTGGTGGGAGTTGCAAAAGTCAGTAGATTATAAATTGTTAAAAACTAGAGTATTTAAAACCTCAGACTCGAGATCTGAGTTCAAATCCTCCCCCCACCGTCCTTCTCCACCTGACCTTGGGCAAGTCCCTGAACCTTCCCAAGTTTCAGTCTTCTCGTCTGTGGAAGGGTTAACTGTGAAGATCAAAGGAGGGAAAAATACACAGTAAGAACATATGCACTCAATGAGTGTCCGCTGTCTTTTGGACTTTTTCTTGTTCCACAGATATTCGTTGCGCACCAGCTCTGTTTATCTAACCCTAGGGGGACACAGTCCACACCTCCTAATGTTTCTCTGTTAGGATTTCAGACAGTCTGCGATACACAAATGCCCTCCAGAGTTTGACGTGGACCTGTGTCTTTGGTATTCCTTATACCAATTTTGGCTTATCATGGGATGGAGTGTGGCCAAGTCTGTCCTTTTGAACCTGAAATAAGGGAATCGTTACAAAACTGACGGTCCTGAAGTCCAGCTGACCTCCCTCATCCGTGGTTCTGTAGAAGGTGACATCATTTCCTGTTGATGGGTTTGTGATGGGGGCTTTGGGAGTGGTGGGAATGGAGAGCCCCACACCCCACGATCCTTGTTGGCCAAGCTCCTGACCTGAGGATGGAAAAATGTTGCAAAAAGCAGAGAGTCAAAGGCTGCATGACAGGGTTGGAGTGCTGACTTCTTCCGGTGAAAAAAAGATGAGAGGTCTTAGGGTTCTTGGCCATTTGATTTCTGGGGCTGACGCCTCAGTGGTTTCCCCAAAGAGCCCCCCGGTCTCACAGGGCTTTGATCATGGAAATGAAACCAGGCAATATGCAGCCACCTGCGAGTGTGTCCCCCTGGAAGAAGAATTTTTTGTCTAGGTAATCTTCAGAACTCCAGAGCATCTTATGGCTAGACTTCTCAGTTGGCTGTTTCCCATGTTAGTTTTAAAGGTGGTCTTGGGCATATCACATCATCTCTCTTTTTTTTTAAATCCTTTTCCTCCCTTCCCTTGTTCCTTCTCTTGACCTCAGGAAGACCTGGATCGGATCTGCCTCTGACGGGCTGACGATGCCCAGTGGATAGTCCGCGCTAGCATGCGTCACCCCTAGGCACAGCCACCAGACACGTCTCCTCCCGGATCCGCCTGACCTGTGGCATAGGACTCATCCCACCGCTTCCCCTGACGTCTGCCTGATCAACCATTGCTTCCTTAGAGACCGAGGAAGGAGGCAGACGCAGGAAATCATGCCACCGACGGCCCGACAGCAATGAGCGGGTGACGCCGAGTTGACGTCAGAGGCACAGAAGGCCAACGCCGAGAGCAGCTGCCCGTCCGGGCTGCAGCCCTGCCACGCCAGCCCCCGGCGCCTCCTCCCGGCGTGGCCTGAAGCCCAGCCGCTCCTGGGGACCTGACCTCGGCCAGACCCATTTTGAGGTCTGTGGACCCTTGGACACTAAACACCATGGAGAGCCACATGTTCAGCGTTCAGCAGATCCAACCCAACGTCATTTCTGTCCGCCTCTTCAAGCGCAAGGTGGGGGGCCTGGGGTTCCTGGTGAAGGAGAGGGTGAGCAAGCCACCCGTGATCATCTCTGACCTGATCCGAGGGGGTGCCGCGGAGCAGAGCGGCCTCATCCAGGCCGGGGACATCATTCTCGCCGTCAACGGCCAGCCTTTGGTGGACCTGAGCTATGACAGCGCCCTGGAGGTGCTCAGGGGGATTGCCTCCGAGACCCACGTGGTGCTCATCCTCAGGGGCCCTGAGGGCTTCACCACGCACCTGGAGACCACGTTCACCGGGGACGGGACCCCCAAGACCATCCGGGTGACCCGGCCCCTGGGTCCCCCAACAGCAGCCGTTGACCTGTCCCACCAAGCGTCAGCCGGCAGAGAGCAGACGCTGGCGGTGGACGGGGCCACGGGTCCCGGAAATGGTCCCCAGCATGCTCCAGATCCAGGGCAGGAAGCCAGCTCTCTCGCCCAAGCCAACGGCCTGGCTGCCAGGCCCCCAGGCCAGGACCCAGCCAAGAAAAGCACTGGGGTCACCCTCCAGGGCAGCGGGGAGAACAATAAACTGCTCAAAGAGATAGAGCCTGTCCTGAACCTTCTCACCAGTGGGGGCAAAGCGATCAACGGAGGGGGACCTGCCAAGACAGAGACCAAGGACGTGGAAGTCCAGGTGGACAGGTAAGCTGCAGGGGGGCCTGTGTGTGCACGTGTCTTGTATGTGAGCATGCATGGTCTCACAGCCCGGGAGCCAAGCTGAGTGTCTCAGGCATCCAAGCACACATACACCCGCTCAACCGCCCTTGCCTCTTGCCCTGGAGATTGCCATTGCGGAATGGAATGGGCACGCCTAGTGCGTATCTCTTGCCATGAAACCCGGAGCTCATAATCATGGTAGCTGGGGCCCCATCTTCCAGCATCCCCACAAGGCGGGTATTTTGCAACCCACATTTCAAGAGTGAGAAGACTGAGGCTCAGATGGTGGGGCCTTCCCTGAGGTCACTGCATGAGGAGAGGTGCCTGGGCATGGCCGACCTGGGTGTGGATGGATGCTGAGAATCTGGGGAGAGCAAGGAAGAGCTGGGTGCTGGGCGACCCTCAGCCCAAACTGGCTCTCTCTTGGGGGCAGCCCATGCAGGGCAAGAAAACTTCGAAAGAGAGAAACTGGAGACGAAGTAGAGAATTAGTCTCCATTCCCCAAAACGCTGCCATTGCTCCGATTACACGCACGCTAAGGCCAGCAGTTGAAGAACAGGATGCCAGAGACTTCCCTGGGGGTCCAGTGGTTAGGGCCCCATGCTTCCGCTGAAGGGGCCACAGCTTAAATGCCTGGTCAGGGAGCTAAGATCCCTCATGCCGAGTGGTGTGGCAAAAAAAATTAAAAAAAAATAGAGCTGGGTACCAGCCCCTCTGTACTTGCCGGATTGGCATTTTCTGACCCTCTGGGGAAGGAGGGCTGGCTGCACAGTCGGTGAGGAGCAGATGGGCCAGGTGGTGGGGAAATAGGAGACCCAGGAGACACGAGTATGATCTTGGGTTGGGAAGATCCCCTGGAGTAGGAAAATGGCAACCCACTCCAGTATCCCTGCCTGAAAAATCCCATGGATAGAGGAGCCTGGCAGGCTGCAGTCCAAAAGATAGCAAAGAGAGTGGGTCACAACTGAGCGACTGAGCAAACACACACTTGGAGGGGGCAGCTTGTCCCTCTGCCTTCTTCCACTCCCCTCTAAGGTCTAGCACTGACGCTACAGCCCACAGTGTTACGAGGCAGATCCTGGGAGCCACAGAGGGAGGCTCAGGCCTGAGGTCCCCAGAAATCCAGGCCAAGCTCTCCCGGTCCTCTTCTCAAGGACCCCTGAGAGTCCCAAGGGCATTTAGAGGTCACTGGGAAATCCTGTGGGGGCCTGAATTGACTAGCTCCCAGGCCCCTGCGTGTATTCATATAGGAAGTGTTCCCAGAGGACCTACTCTGTGCAAGTACTCTTCTGGGCCCTGGGCTAGAGCAATGAATGGACAAGTCCTCTGGCTTTGGGGGAGTGACTGAAATAGACAAACCCCCTGACTTGGGGAGCTTGCAGTGCAGTGGGGAAGCCAAAGAAGAAGCGAGAGGTTAACGCTGTAAACCATTAGTCATATGCGCTGAGGAGATAAATAGAGCGGGGAAGAGCTAGGAAGTGTTGGGGAGGGTAACATTGCAAGTGGGAAGCTGGCAGGCCACACTAGGAAGGCAACATGGGAGGGCCCGGAGGAAGGGGCGGGGGGAGGCTCACAGCTGCAAGGGGGAGGGGCGTCCAGGCAGAGGGAGCAGCAGGTGCCAAGGTCCTGAGGTGCACTTGTGCCTGCATGGGACCCAGTCCTGGCAGGGTAGCCCCCAGACGGCCCACTGTGCACCCCCCAGTCTGTGGAAGCCCACCCTGGCCACCATTGCATCCTGGGGCTTTTCCAGCATCTCACGCCTGGCTAAAAACTGAGCCAATGCCAGCAAGACCCCCAAGGAGGAAAGTGGAGGCTCTGTCGGAAGGCCTGGGCAGAGGGCAACAGAGGGCACCTCCTGCCCGCCCAGCTCCCCCCTCCCACCCACTCCTCCTCTCTCCTGCGAGCTCCCCACAGATACCCTGGAGTCTCTGCCACACCCTGGGTCCCATCTCCACGAGAGACAGCGAGTCTTAGGCCACATACACAGGGTGTGGTGTGACCCTCTTGGTGGGACAGATGATTGGGGTTCCCCAGTGGCCTAATGTCCATTTCCAGAGCTGGAGGCCAGAATCACATGCTCAGGGTTCTCCCGGTGGCAGTGACCTGGCACCTCATTCTCCCACAGCCAGCACAGGAGCTCCCCCCTCCAGGCTAGAACCCACTTCCCAGGGGTCCCCACTGTGACATACTTGGTGGAGATGGCTGGTGTAGCCGTGAGGTAGTTTCTGGGCAGCCAATAGGCACTCCCAAGTCTCACCCCGTGGGCTTGAATTCTAAGGCAGCTAGAGACTACAGAATCAATCACTGGCCTTCTTTTCTAGATGGCATCAGAAGTGCCCATCAGAGGCTCCTGGGCATGGCCTCTCCCCGCCCCCCCCCCCCCACCATCACCACCAATCCTTTATGTGCCCCGCCCATCCTCCGCACCGCCTCTTGCAGAAGCAGCAGTGAGTCCATGAATAGGACCATCTCACCTTGCATGACAGCGGAACCCCTTGGTCTAATGTCCCGTATACTTGGTTCTGATTCTCAGCTAGGCGTAGGGTGTGAGCCTCAGAACCCCAAGGGCTCTGTTTCAGCCCCAGCCGGGCCCGGGCATCTGACTCTCCGGTTATGTTGTAGAGAAGTACCTGCTATAGTTGGGAGCTGCACGCTCTATCCAAGGAGCGAATACTAGCAAATACCCTCTCCTAGCCTGCAGTCCAGGACATAAAGGCTGCGGACAGGACCCCAGGCTGGGATGAGGTCCTTGAGTCCCATGAGCTTTAATGGGAGCCCACTTGGTAGTCAGGCCCCGAGGGGCCTCTCCAAACACCATCTTGGGGAAGCAGCCTTTGTGTCCCCAAGAATGAGGGCGAGATAGAGCCGTCTGCCCTGGGGCGCTGCTCCCACAGACCCATTTCCCACCTCAGGAGATGACATCTGAGCTCTCAGCCGCCCTCATCCATCAGGGTCCTCCCTCCAGGGACCCCACATCACCTGCAGTGTGACTGACCACAAGTAGCTGAAAAAACTGCTTTGGTGGAGATATGTTTTGGGAGAAAGTGACCCAGGGCAAGTATATGCCTCCATGAAACCCACTGAGACGAGTGGTTCTAAGGATGAGTAATACTGTGGAGCCCCCCCAACCCCGGCTCCATGGCTGGATGCACAGCTCTCCCCCTTCACTCTGTTTTTTTAACAAATAATTTGAAATGCCCCCTTCACTAACCAGAAGCTCCTTCATGGAGCATGGAGCCTACCCACACTTTACATTTTTTAAATCAGTATAATGCCCTAACGATAAAATCAAGGCTATAGAGCATAAAAGTCATCTATAATAAAAGAGCCTATAATTTAACATAGCAGCGCATAGGCACAGCTCCACCAGAATGTCATATGTTGGCACCTAAAGATAGAATGGAGGCAAACACGATGCAGATTGACACAGGTGTGTTGTGTTGGCAACTCAGACACCACCTGCAGCACCGCGTCGCCTTGGTGATGCGATTTTCCCAAATGGTGAATGATTCCTGGTAAAACGATGTCCTGTCTTTGATTTCCCAATAGTTGCAAGTTCAGTAGAATTTAAAGCCGAATTTATACATAAACCCACACTGAGATTTTGGCTGAGAAACTGAAGCATGTTTCGTGTTTTTGTTTTTAATCTAAGCAGATGTCCAAAGTTTGCGAGGCAGTCAGGACCCTTCTTGAGTGGCTTTGTCATCTGTGTTGCCAGGGTGTCCTTCACCCCTGACATCACCTCCCTTCCACTGTGATGTCAGAAGCATCGGCCATCGTCATAACAACCACAAAAGCACCCCCACAGATTGCAAAGCTCTTTGCTCATGGCTAAAATAAGTGTCTCGTTACGAATCAGTATCCCAAGTCAGGAAACGCAACCCCAGAGGCAGAATGTCGTTCAGAGCCAGTCTCGGGGCTGCTGACCTGGGAACGTTCAAGCCTCACAGCACAAACAGCTGCCTGGAAACGACTCATCCTCCCAGGCCCCTCTCCATCCAGGCTGCTTTTGGGGGTGGGGTCAGACTAGCATGCTAGATGCATCCTAGATGCTGGGTGACAGTGAAGCCAGCAGCCTGCTGGGCCCAGAGCTCCACATCCGGGTCCCACTCGGCATCCGTGGCTTCTGGGTCTGAGCAGAGGCTGGGCCATCACTGGTTCTCAGCAGCGACCTTGACTCCTCTGCTCTCTTGGCCTTATTTTCCTCCTTCCGTCCTTCTTTCCTCTTGGACCTGGACTTATTCCCCTGCTCCAGCTAGTCCCTTTCCCTCAGGGGGCACCCCTGTCCTGTTGTTTGGGGTGTCGGCCCGTGTTTGGGGAGATAAGTGATGTTGATTTGAGACACAGTCTCCTCCCTTCATCCCAGGAGGAGGGAGGGGGCCCTGAGCAGGCAGTGACAGCAGGTGAAGGGTGATCAGGAAGGGAGGCGACGAATTCAGGGCCTTCTGTACTTGGGAGCGGTCACTTTAAAATGCTGCATGTCAGAGGATATCCAGGTTGCTCAGCTTGCTGCCCTGAAGGAGGGTTCTAAAGAGGCCAAGGTCCGCAGTCCAGCCTCCATCTGGACCAGCCGGCCAGCCACCTCGCCCTGCGCTCTGATAACTCCTCATCCGCTTGCAGGGCCCTCCCTTGGTTACTTATAGGAGTACCTTCACAACAGTCACCTCTTTAGAACCTGTACGAATGCAGCTCCTGAAGTAGGACCTGTGGTTCTAGCCCCCACCTATAGAAGGAACTGAAGCTCAGAGAGGTGAAGCAACTTGCCCAGGGTCACACAGCACTGGCCACAGGGTTCTATCCAGGTTCTACCTAGCAATCTCACAGTGAGTGTCTAGAGTTTAAAAAGAAACCAGACAAGTAAATGTGGCTGGAGGAACACAAGTCAATTTTAACCCTAGAGAATCAGCTTTTTTGGGGAAGAGGCCTCCTCCTGTGACAAGCCTGAGTTTCATCCCCATCATGTTAGCCAGCCTCTGCTGAGCACTGCAGGTGGGCCTGGCCCCAGGCTATGGTCTTCACATCAAGTAATTCACTTCCTCCACATAGCACCCCATTTTCCTGATAGGAAACCAAGGCTCAGAGAGGTGTAGTCACTTGTGCGAGCTCACACAGCCAGCCTACAGCAAAGCCAGAACTTGACCCTAAGCCCATGTTCTTGACCTCTACTAAGCTTGTAGATTGCACTGTTGGCCACAGTGCCCTTAACCACTAGCCATCAACTTTCTGAGGCTATCAGAGTATTTTCTCAAACTGGAGGGGAAACCAAGGCCCTGAGGTTGCTGTCTGCTAAAGACAGCCTCCCTAGAGAGATGACCTCGGATCAACCAAGGTCGGCACTGATGCCTTAGAGACCCTCCTCCTAGGCTGCACTTGACCTTTCTCATGGCTGTGGATCACTCTGGTGGCATTTTCATTTTTTCTTTTCTACTGTTTTTTTTAATTCTTTCTCTCTCTTTTTTGGCATTTTTCAACTCAGGAATTAACTCTGATAACTTTGCTGTCATGCAGAATCTGGGAGCAACTTTTCATTCTCACCCTGACTGTTTAAGTGTGAGTGACTTCCAGCACTGCCCTGCCCCCGCCACCATGCATTCTTTCCCAGGCAGGGGACAGGGGGTCCTGTTTACACCAGTTAATGCACTTGCTCTGTGACCTCTCCCATGCATGTCCCTGCCACCTGGCCTCGTGGGCACCCGGCCCCTCATTCTGAAAGGGAAATAAGCTCACCCACCTCACATTGCATGTAACTGAGGGCTTCTCAGCATCTCTCAGCCACTGGATATTTATGGAGCATCTATTCTGCCTCAGATACTGTCCTCAGAGCTGGGGATCCACTGATGATCCACTACAGAGTCATCTCATAGACAACACGCAAGGAATAATAAATAGACACATGCAGTCGTTTTAGATAGCAATATGTGCTATGAAGGAGATGATACAGTGACTTCAAGAGAAGTGGCTTGGGGTTGGGTAGCACGTTAGACTGGAAGGTTGGGGAAAAGCTCTCTGCAGGCATTTGTACCAAGGCCAGAAGGTGAGAACCTTGCGAAATCTAGGCAAGGGTGTTCCTGGCAGAGGGCACAGAAGGAGCAAAGGTCCTGAGGCAGGAACGAGGTTGGGATGTTCAAGGAACTAAAGGGAGGCCTTGAGTGTAGCAAGTAGGAGGAGAGCGATAGGCAGTGAGGTCAGACATAGACACGGGGGCAGGGCCATCAACCATCCCAACACCCGTTCATTGTATCTGCCATCACTCCTGTGGCTGCTGTTAACAAATGACCACAACCTTGGTGCCTTAAAACAACACATCTTGGAACTTCCCTGGTGGTTCAGTCGTTAAGAATCCACCTTACAATGCAAGGGACATGGGTTCAATCCCTGCTCGGGGCACTAAGATCCCACATGCCATGGGGCATGGCCAAAAAACTTTTTCTTAAAAAGTGAATTTGTGGCAAAATAGATACATCAAGATATTTTACATTAAAACCTATTCCCAGCCTCTCAAAAAAAAAAAAAAAAAAAGATATATCAGAGGGGCTGTTAGCAAGAAGTCACATCCCAGTAAGACAGCCTTAGGAGCTGGAACCCAAATTCAGCCCCATCCCCCCTAGCCTGGGGCCTACAGACATGAGTTGGAGAATCCTGCCCAGCTTTTGTGATTTTAGGAATGAGAGTCGTGGTTGTTTTGGAGCCCAGAGGCCCTCGCCTCGCTTCTCAGCTACAACGCTCACCATGGAATTCCTGCTCTGAAGAGCATACCTTTATCAAGAACCAACCCCCCAGACTGCAGCATGATGGAATCTAGAAGGAAAGCTGCACAGAGACGCCACACCCGCTTGCACAGCCCCCCAAATCTTCCTGCTCCAACTCAGCTCTCAGAATCTGCAACCAGGTAGAAGCAGAAGCCAAAGACCGTTGGAGTGTGGAGGGCGAGGAGGGGAGTTGGAGAGGGCATAGTGTCTGCCGAGAGATGCGAGCAGGGCTTCCTGCCAGGACCAGCTGCTCCTCGGCGGCCTCCTCGCCTGGTTGGGCCAGAGTGGGTGGCCCCCACCTCCAGGCTGCGCCCTGCACCCTGGCCTGGCCCACCTGCTCCCCCTCCTGGGTCCTTGGTCAGGGGAGGTTAGTGGTCAGCATGGGGCCAACCGACACATGTGCAAACTGCCTGTGGAGTCTGGCCTGGGACCCCCATCCTCGTGCCCGAGAGATCGGGGAGCCTCGGTTGGAAGGATCTGGCAAAGATCCTCAGAAGGTTTAGAGATGCTAGACCGACTCTTGGCTTGAGTTTGAGGATCCAACTAGTGAACTGGAAGGAAAGAGCTTTAGTTTAGTTCTTGCCAAGAAGCACAGAAGATGCTCGCCAGGTAGGAGGGAGAGCCTCACACTAAGGCAGGGGGAGAAGAGCTGGGGGAGGGGAGCACTCCTAGCCAGGAGGGCACCTGGCTGCTCACTGCACGAGCCTAGCTCAGAGCTCTCCCAGGGAAACGGGTCTTCACAGGTGTCCTTGGCCGATGTGGGTGCTTTTGACAATGCAGATTCCAGGCTTCCCACTATTTCAGGCTCTCTGGAGATGGGCTGGGGGGAATTTTAACAAGCCTCTCAATTGATTCTGATGCACCCTGATGTTGGAGAACCACCAAGCTTGACCGCAGGATGGCTCTGGCCTTGCTGGTCTGCCACAATGCCAAGTTCACTGGAGGATGTCTTTTCAGGAGAATAAGGACACTAAGCAGATGTGGGAGCCACTGAGCGAAGGCAGGTTTCTCAGTCCTGTCTGGGAACAAGGGACAACTAGTAAATAAATCCTCATAGACCCCCTGGGTGGGTGTGGAACAGGGATGGGAGAGCTGGGAAGCATGGGTTTGGGTCCTTGATTGAAGCTAAGCCTGCTTCTCAGTAGGGAGGAGTCTAATTCCTCCCCTCCCCACAGGGACATTGATTGATCTCCTGGGATGTTTTCAGTTGTCACAGCTGGTGATGGAGATGTTACTGGTGTCTAGTGAGGAGAGACCAAGGATGCTGTTAAACATTCTCCAATGTACAGGGCAGTCCCCACCACAAAGAATTATCTGAACCCAAATATCAGTAGTTACAGGCTGAGAATTTCTGATCTAAACCAAAATCCCTCAGACAGCTGGGCAGGACCAAGACTCAAAAGTACTGGCCAAGGAGAGTCACCATTCAGGCTTCTCAGAAGTCAAGCCAGGCCCCGTCTACCTCCATCTGTGGGCTCCCGGTGTATTTGCTTAAATGAAGAAATGATAACCTGGAGTTAGCAGAATTGCATTTAGTGGATAAACACATTCACGACCATCACCTCATTTGGGGGGAAACATTCGATATCTAAATTTGAGGTTCTTCATGAGTGTGAAATCCAATCAAATGCGCCCCCCACCCCCAAGCCCTGTTCTCAGTGATTCTAGATGAGGAGGGCAGCGAGGAGGAGACATTTAATTGCAAAATTTCCTCTGCTTCTCACTGATGGTGTGATCTTGACAAGTTACCTAATCTCTCTGGACTTCAATCGCCACAAGTTAAATGTTAGTCGCTCAGTTGTGTCCAGCTCTTTGCAACCCCGTGGACTGTAGCCCACCAGGTTCCTCTCTCCATGGGACTCTCCAGGCAAGAATACTGGAATGGGTAGCCATTCTCTTCTCCAGGGGGTCTTCCTGACCCGGGGATCAAATACAGTTCGTGTTTGGTCAGAGCTGACTGTATAACCAGGCATTTTGCAAGCGTGATCTTATTTAACCCCCAGGAGAGGTGGTGTGTGAAGTGGGCCTTGTAAGGGTGAGTAGGAGTTGACTCTTGACAGAGGGGAGATGAAAGGGCATTCTAGGGAGGCCAAGGATGGACACGGTGTACTCCCTGGGAAGAGAGGAGAGTGGAGGTCGGGGCTAAGAGTGATGGAAGGGGGGGAGTCTGGAAAGGAAGCAGAGAATTCCCAGATTCCTGGGCTCTGTGAACAAGACATAATAGCTCAATGGGCAGTTACTCAGCCATAAAAAAGAATGAGACAATGCCATTTGCAGCAACATGGATGGACCCAGAGATTATCATACTGAGTGAAGTAAGTCAGACAAAGACAAATACTATATAATACCACTTTTATGTGGGATCTAAAAAAGTGATACAAATGAGCTTATTTACAAAGCAGAAATAGACTCATAGGTATAAAAGCAAACATCTAGTTGAAGGGGGGAGATAAAGGAAGAGTGTGGGATTAACATTTGCACACTACTGTATAGAAAATAGGTTTTAAAAACAAGGTTGTGCTGCATAACACAGGAAACTATACTGAATCTCTTATAATAACCTATAATGGAAAGGAATCTGAAAACGTGTGTGTGTGTCTGTGTATCACTGAATCAATTTGCTACACCTGAACTAACACAACATTGTAAATCAAATATACTCTCTTCTCTGCTTAGTAGCTCAGTGATGTCTGACTTTTTGTGACCCCATAGACTACAGCCTGCCAGGCTCCTCTGTCCATGGGGTTCTCTAGGCAAGAATACTGGAGTGGGTTGCCATTTCCTCCTCCAGGGGATCTTTTCAACCCAGGGATCAAACCCCTGGCTCCTACAGCTCCTGCATTGGCAGGCAGATTTTTTTACTATTCAGGCACCTGGGAAGCCTTGTATGTAATATATGTGCATTTCTATGTATATGTGCAAATATATATGTATATATAATATATATACACATATATATGTATATGAACCCATGAAAAAGAAATGGCAACCCACTCAAATATCCTTGCCAGGGAAATCCCAGGGACAGAGCACCCTGGCAGACTACAGTGCATGGAGTCCTGAAAGAGTCAGATACAACTTAGTGATTAAACAATAGCAATATATGTATGTGTAACTGAATCACTTTGCTATGCACTTGAAACTAATCCAGCATTGTAAGTCAACTCTCCTTCAATTAAAAAAGAAGTGTCTGAGTGCAGACATCCCTGCCTGTGCCCCCATAAGCCCCCAGGGAAGACACCCCTTTCTCAGTTGGGAGCCATACATGCCTTCAGGCTTTAGAGACATTAAGGCTTTGGCCAGCACCACCCAGTGCTATAGCCACTGACTATATATGGCTAATTAAAGTGAAATGAAATTAAAAATTCAACTAATTCCTCAGTGACAATAGGTGCTTTTTTTCAGCCGAGCCCCACAGGGGAGCTTTGTGCCCCACCAAGGGATTGAACTCATGACCCCTGAGGTGGAAGCGCAGAGTCTTAACCACTGGACGACGAGGGAAGTCCCTAAGCACATTTCAAGTATTCAGCTGCTTCATGTGGGCCATGGCTAAAATACCCAAAACGCAAGCAGACGTGGAATGTTTCCATTGACTCAGAAAGTTCTCCTAGACCATGCTGACTTAGAGGAATCTTGACTGTTTTAGAAAGAACTAGCGTTTTCCTTCCTCTGTTTCTGTCTGATCAGCCTACAAACACATCAGCAGTCAAAGCAATAGCAGATGCCACAGGCTAAGTGCTGTGAGCCTTACCTCCTGTAATTGTTGCAGTAACCCTGGGAACTGGGTTTTATTATCAGCACTAGTTTAGAGATGAGTATACTGAGAATTAGAAAGGTTAAGTAGCCAAAATATTCAAAGTCACACAGCTTACAACCAGCAAAGCTGAGAGTTGAACCCAGTTCCACCCAATCCACAGTCCATGGATCGCACTGCCCGTACAAACCTAGCAAACAGACTCCTCCCAGGCTGAGAAAATTCATGGCAATAAACTGCTTGTCTCCCTCAGAGCTGACTTTTACTGAAAACTGGGGGTGGGGAGTGGGAATTCAGAATCTACCTAAATCTGCTCCTGATTTTGTCCCTGGGTGCAGAGATGCAAAGTAACTCCTTGTCAGAGGCTGAAGGATGTTCCCTGTGGTCCCACGTTAAAAATATTCTTGTTTTAAATTGGAGGATAATTGCTTTCCAATGTTGTGTTGGTTTCTGCTGTATAATAAAGCAAGTTGTATCCCCTCCTTCTGGAGCCTCCCTCCCATCCATCCCCATCACACTCCTCTGGGTCATCACTCCCTGTGCCATCCAGCAGCTTCCATTAGCTGTCTCTCTTCTGCGTGGTGGTGTATGTATGTTCATTCGACTCTGCTCTATCCTTCCCACCCTCTCCTTCCCCTGCTATGTCCTCAAGACCACCGTCTACTTCTGCATCTCTTTTCCTGCCAGGCTAATGGGTTCATCAGTACCATTTTTCTAGGTTCCGTAGATACGTGTTAACACATAACATTTGCTTTTCTCTTTCTAACTGACTTCACTCTGTATAACAGGCTCTAGTTTCATTCACCTCATGACAGTTGTCTCAAATAAAAGTATTCTTCCCGGCTCATCACAGGGCTCTTACATAAGTTTGTGTTGACAAAACACTTCAAATATATTATTTAAACAAAAGTGTTAAAGGCTTTTATAAAAAAAAAAAAAAAGGCAAAGGATGATGATAAAAGCACCTCTCCCTGCAGATCCACACGAGACAAGCCTTGTGAGCCAGCCATTTAAGAGTCATCTGGGTAATCGTACCCTGTAATCTTTGTAAACTGGCCTCATTCAGTGAGAGATGCTGGATTCCTAGCTCTTTAGCCTCTGGCTTATCCTATGTATCCTGAATCGTTTTCCCAGTCTGTTTACAAAAAGGAAGGATCTGGGCCGAGCATCAGTCAGACCTAGTTTCAAACCCCAGCTCTGCTTTGTGTTTGCTGAGACACCTTGGGAAATTGACATAACCTCTCTGGTCTCAGTTTTTGCCGCTGTAAAATAGGGAAGCTTTTAATATCTGCTGAGAGGAAGTGAAATAACTTCTGTGCTGTTACCTGGTACATTACCAACACTCAAACAGCGTTAAACTCCTCTCTTCTCTGCTGATTCCCCACTTATGGTCACATGACATCCTAGGAACTGGAGTTTTAGCGCTAAGAGGGGCTGCGTGACATTTAGAACAGCCGTCTCCACAGACAATGCCTCTGTTTATTACCACGTAGGTAAACCATTGACTTGGGAAATATCTGTAATCAAGAACCACTCCTGGTGTGTTTTGGAGACATTTTTAAGAGAGTAAAACATAATGTTCCCTCTTAAAACTGCAGACCTCTCCAAGCAAGATGAGCAGAAGTGGCTTCAGCGTGGGCCACCAGGACGCTGCGAGACAAAGCAAGGAGGGGATTCTGGGTAGCCCCATCCGAGCAGCCAGAGGGGCCACTTAGGGCCTTACACTCAGAGTTTGGGCCCTGGCCTCTGATTCATCCCAAATGACCATCAGCATCAGGTTGGGAACTGGGGGAATTTATGGAGCCAAGAGTCCCCAAAGCTGGGAACATAGAATGGAGAGCTGGATACGGCCCGCCTCCACCCCTGGGACCAAAAGTGAGATGGACCACAGAGGAAGCCACATTGCCCAAAGTTGGGGAACAAACAGATCCCATCGAGTGAAATTGGGTGGGAGGGTTAGAAAGAGGCGGATGGTTAGAAAGCAGGAGGGCAGAAGGATGGAGATGAGGTGAGGCAGGTTGGGAGGTCTGGATTTTGATACAGTCAGTCCCATCTCAGCCACAACTTCCCTCCAGCTCAGAGGATGGTCAGCCTGTCCAGCCAAGATAACCTCTTCCTTGAACCTATCCGAGTTCAAGGGCAGAGAGCCAGGAAAGCTTCATGGTTAGAGTCAGGAATAAGCCTGGGTTTGAACCCCATCTCCTGCAACCCTGACTGTGAGACTTAGGTGAGTGGTTTAACCTCTCTGAGCCTCAGTTTCCGCATCTGATAATGAGTGCAAGGTGGTGATGAACATGGTGATGGGTATGAAGATTCTGATGGGACGAAGGTGGTGGTGATGAGAAGGATGAGAATGAATTTGGCGATAATGAAAGTGATGATGTCAGCATTGGTGTTGATGTGCACACTTATGATGACTGTGGTGACAGTGATGCTGATGCTGATAAGGAAACGTTGGGTGGTGATGTTGACAGTCGTGAGAAGGATGGTGCTGATGGTGGTGATGATAAGTGAGGGTGATAGTAACAGCCTCCACTTCAGAATAAACGTGAAGAGCAGGCTGGAAAACCAACTCAATGGACATGAATTCGAGCAAACTCTGGGAGATACTGGAAGACAGGGAAGCCTGGTGTGCTATAGTCCATGGGGTCACAAAGAGTTGGACTTAGCAACTGAACAGCGACAGACTGCAATACTGTGACCTTGAGTGACTTAGCTTCTGTCTCACTTATGCCATCTGCACAGCAGTGACAAACATTCATACCGACCTCATCGGGTTGTCCCAAGCACTAAATTCACTACAACATATGTGAAGTGCTTGATGCACCAGTAAGTGCTTAATCAACACCAACAGTATTAATAGTTTTTGTCGCTGTGTTCCCCTTATTTTCAGAATCATTCCTGTGTATCCTGGGCTGGTACCATTAGCCTTGTGATCAGTGCTCTAGTTGCCGTTGGTGTGACTCACCACCGTGGCCCACAGGACTGGTTTTCTGACCTATCCCTCCTGCTTCCTGTATTTTCCACCATTAGGTTTCATGGATGCTAAGCTGTCCAGGGGTTCTGCGTGGGATTCTGCTAGGAGAGGGGCCTCCTGGCTTCCTAGATCAGGCAATCGGGGGCAGGGGAGGGAGGAACAAAGTCTCTGTCACAGACATCCTGAAACTATCTCCACACAACAGGTATGTGCCAGCTGGGGGTGTCAAGTCAAGTAAGCTCACCTTCATGCTTGATCCTACGAAGCGGCAAACTGCGGACCCAAAGCTCACTGGCTCCGTGGAGGGTCATGTGGGTGAACCCTGAGGGTTCTTCACGGACTCAGGGCTTTCAGACCAGGGTGACCAGCCGGCCACTCCAGGTGTCGCGTCTTCCTCAACCTCTCCTGCCTTGCCTTTCAGAGACCCGGACGGCAAGTCACGCAAACCTCTGCCTCTCGGCGTGGAGAATGACCGCGTCTTCAATGACCTGTGGGGGAAGGGCAACATGCCCGTCATCCTCAACAACCCGTACTCAGAGAAGGAGCAGGTAAGTGGCGGTGTCAGCCTGGGGCCCACACTCCACGGTTCCCTGAATGTTCTTGGGAAGACAAGTGCCAAACCACCTTGGGGAGAAAACCAGCCATTGTGGCTGGAGAAATGGTGTGGGGGCCGAGCCAGCAGCCCTTACCCTGGACGGTGGCTTTGGGCTTTGATTTGGTGGCTTTTGTTTGCTAGCTTGCCAGTTTTCAAATTTTCATTGTTTCTACCAAGAAAGATATTCACATGATTCTGAATTTAAAAGGTAAAAAAGATAGGTGGTAAAAGCTTCTTCCCTCTTCCCTCATCCCAGCCACACAGCTTCACTCCCCAGAGGCAAGCAGTATTCATTATCCATCATTTTTGTGGTCCTTTTAGCAATGTTTTATGCATAGACAAACAAAGACATACGTATTATTTTCATATGTTTTTACACAAATGAGAACACATCATACATACAGGCAAACCTCATGCTATTGCACTTCATTTTATTACATGTATTATTTGTGTGTGTGTGTGTGTGTGTGTGTGTGTGTGTGTGTGTGTGTGTGTGTATGAATTGAAGGTTTGTGGCAACCCTGCATTGAGCAAGTCTATTGGTGCCATTTTTCCAATTGCATTTTTTTAATTGGAGGCTAATTACTTTATAATATTGTGGTGGTTTTGCCATACATTCACATGAATCAGCCATGGGTGTATACGTGTTCCCCATCCTGACCCTCCCTCCCGCCTCCCTCCCCATCCCATCCCTCAGGGTCATCCAAGTGCGCCAGCCCTGAGCACCCTGCCTCATGCATCGAACCTGGACTGGCGATCTGTTTCATATATGATAATATACATGTTTCAATGCTGGTCTCTCAAATCATCCCACCCTCGCCTTCTCCCACAGAGTCCAACAGTCTGTTCTATACATCTGTGTCTCTTTTGCTTTCTCACATACAGGGTTATCGTCACCATGTTTTTAAATTCCATATATATGCGTTAGTATACTGTATTGGTGTTTTTCTTTCTGACTTACTTCACTCTGTATAATAGGCTCCAGTTTCATCCACGTCATTAGAACTGATTCAAATGCATTCTTTTTAATGGCTGAGTGATATTGCATTGTACCACAGCTGTGGTATACGTACCTCAGCTTTCTTATCCATTCGTCTGCCGATGGACATCAGGTTGCTTCCATGCCCTGGTTTTTGTAAACAGTGCTGCGATAAACATTGGGGTACACGTGTCTCTTTCAATTCTGGTTTCCTCAATGTGTATGCCCAGCAGTGGGATTGCTGGGTCGTATGACACTTCTATTTCCAGTTTTTTTAAGGAATCTCCACATTGTTCTCCATAGTGGCTATACTAGTCTGCATTCCCACCAACAGTGTAAGAGGGTTCCTTTTTCTCCGCACCCTCTCCAGCATTTATTGCTTGTAGACTTTTTGATAGCAGCCATTCTGACTGGTATGAGATGGTAACTCACTGTGGTTTTGATTGCATTATTTTTAAGGTAAAGTATGTGCATTTTTAGACAAAAGGTTATTAGACAGCATATAGACTACAGTGTAGGAAGTGCAGAATGGGCTTCCCAGGTGGCGCTAGTGGTAAAGAACCCGCCTGCCAGTGCAGGAGATGTAAGAGATGCAGGTTTGATCCCTGGGTTGGGAAGATCCCCTGGAGGAGGGGATGGCAACCTAGTCCAGTATTCTTGCCTGGAGAATCTCACGGACAGAGGAGCCTGGTGGGTTACAGTCCATAGGGTCACAGAGAGTCGGATACTACTGAGGCGACTAAGATGCACACACGCATAGTACAGTGTAAAAATGCTTGTAACTTTTATATTCACTGGGAAGCCAAAAAGCTCATGTGACTCACTTTATTGTGATATTTGCTGGATTACTACTGGTCCAGAAGTGAACCTACAATATCTCCACCATATGCCTGTATTGCTTTGTACCTTGTTCTTTCAGGTATCAATGTATCTTGGAGACTAGTCCTAATTAGTAGTTGAAGAGTCCTGGTTCTTTTTTCATGGCTGCATAATATTCCCTTTTATTTATTTATGAACCAGGCCTCCGAAATGAACATGTGGCCCATCACCAGTATTTTGCCAAGACATCTCTATAATGAATGACCTTGTGCAAATACCTCATTGGCAGATGGGTGAGCTTATCGAAAGAATAAATTCCTAGAAGCAGTTGTTGAGTCAAAGGTCATATACAGTTGTGACTTGGGCAGAAATGGCCAGATTGCTCACCACAGAGGTTGTACCATTCCTATCTGCTAAGTAGGTGAATGACTATTTCACCATAGCCTTCCCAGCTTGGAGTGTTACCAGACTTTGCCAATTTGCTGAGGAGTGTTTTAACAGCAGAGTCAATATGGTTTCCTGAGAGTGTCTAGATCTGGCTAGAGATTAGCAAAGCCTGTTTCTCACCTGCCCAGGCAGGTAACAGAGCAACGCTGGTGAAGCATGTGAATTTCCCACCCCTCCCCTGCACTGCAGCAGAGTACTATTGGAATGGCCATCTTCTTCCTTCCCTCCACCCACCTCAAGCCTTGGATGGCACAGGCCAGGTTGCCAAGCTCTTTCTTTCAGTGCTTAGTCCTGAGACAGCACTTTTCACCACCAACCCATGTAAGCAGTGACTCACAGCCTCTGTGTGTAGCTTCATGGGGGAGGATGGGACACTCCAGAGCGTCAGTGGAACTTGCTTTCCTTAGCTGCCAGGGGTTGGCCAGGAAAAGAAGGACACATCAGGGATCCCATAGTAGGTCAGTGGCCAAGCACTCTGACTCCTGCAGTGACACCTGGGAATGTTTGGTGGACAAGGCACAATTTCAGTTCTCTATTATGCTGTCCTCAAAAACCCAGGCCATATTGTGAGTGTGAGGACTATTGTTATCTGTCGATGATTAAGTGAACAAATAGAGCTTGAGTTTTCTTCATATTTTCTCAATTGAAAATAAAGGGTGTTGCCATAATGCAACCCCTCCCAAGACAAAGAAGGGCAGAGAGAGGCAGACTCCGGCGAGACCCAGGCTGTAGACGTGATTTGTTAGGCTTGCACTATATTGTCCTATAGACAACTTATATTTATACTTTGAATTTATTGCCACTGTTTCAGTTTTTTATGTAACTATCATATTTGCAACTTCTCTTACAAATATGGACAATCTGACCACATTGAGCCTATGTTCTTATGGGGAAACAGTCTGCCCAGACTGACTAACTGCTCCTCCCACTACGCAGGGCATGGGCTCTCCAATGTGCCACAATCCCCACCTCTCCTTAGCGTGCCCCTCTCATTACCACCAACTGTTCATTACCGTTTATCATAACATTAGCACTGTTGGTTTTCTTATAATAGGTAGGATAAGTGGTAGGTAGGTATGGACCAAGCAATTCACACATTTCAGGGAAGATGAGAAAGATTTCACGGTTTGTAAGAATAAAGAATATTCTTATGTGTTTGCTATGCAGCCAAGTGTTCTGTCTCAAGGTTAGCCAGCTGGCTTTACTGATTTGCCTTGCCTGCCTGCTCTAGGCATCAGAGGTGGTGGTCGCTGGCCTGCAGTGACTCCTGAGATCTGGGGTATAGGGAAGAAGCAGAGGAGGCCTTGACCCCACCAGAAAGACCCTTAATGTCCTGCTGAAATCTGAGCCATTGCAGTCTGATGACTCTTTCCTTTCACCTTGGTCAGACAGTGACCAGTTAAAAAACATAACCTTGAACTTCAAGCCTGAGTAGTAGGGCTCAATACTGAGGACAGGACAGGGGGTTTAATAGGCCCAAGGACTTTTGTGGGGCATCATGATGAAATGATCAGTGTCTTAGTCTGTCTGGGCTGCTGTAACAGAATACCATAGACTGGGTGGCTTATTAACAACAGAAATATATTTGTCACTGTTCTGGAGGCTGGCACCGGTAGATTCTACATTCGGTGCAGGCCTGCTTCCTATGACTGTGCCCTCACGTGGCAGAAGAGCAAAGGATCTCTCTGGGTCTCTTTTATAAGGGCACTAATCCCATTCATGAGCACTCCACCCTCATCACTTCATCCTCTCCCAAAGGCCCCACCTCCACATACCATCACATAAAGGTTAGGTTTCAGCAGATGAATTTGGTGGAGGAGGGGCATAAACATTCAGTCCATAGCAATTAGGGGGAGGTGCTGAGAACTTGCCTTAAGGCTGCCTCTAAAATGGAAACTCATTTCTGTGGAGGAGAAAGGGTGCTGGAGAAAGGGGGAAAAGATAGTCTTCCTGAGGTTAAGGCGGCCAAACAGGTTTAGACATGGGAGCTCCTGGAATGGTGACGTGCAGACCAGCCGTGCTTGGACTTACTCCTTGAATGTTATCAAGTCCTTGCTGTTAGTCTGTGACCCAAAATAAGCTTCGAAATCACTGGCCTGTGAGATTATCCAGGCTCTGCTGTCTGAGACTCAATTTTCCAAATGCCTCTCAGAAATAGAGCTAAAAGGAAGCAGAGACCCAAGTGCTCAGTTACATTGAAGTCCCAGAGCTAAGCAAACAGCTCGGCTGCCTCCTGCTAGACACCTCCACAGCCATAGGGCTCAGAAACATTTCCCAGGTGAAGCAAATTAATAGGAAACCCAGTGATTTTCTTTCTGGCCTGAAAGACCAGCTCCTATGTTCAGCCTCTTCTCTATCTGCCCAAAGCCACTTTACCTGCAGCGCCTGGAATTGGCTCCCTTCTGTCCAGTTGTAACCCACATTTGCTGCTTTTTAGACATCCAGGGAGGGGGGAGCATTGTTAATAACACAAAGAGAGGCCCAGCTACTACCTGCCAATAGGAGCTGGTGGAGGAGCAGCTGGTCTGCATTTTCCCGGCAAAGACTTGGCAAAAGGCAACAGAGCCCAGGTGAAGTGGGAGAGATGCAGGCTAGACAGGAAAAAGGACCTCCTGACTCCGACAACTGTTAGGTCCCTGAAGGAATATTATGGTCTGCCCCATTCTCCCTGATATTCTCGTTTGGCCAAATTCAACAGGAATTCTGCCATAGAAGCACCTTCTCTTAAGTTAGCCTCAGAAATCTGAGATGCGCACCTATACCTAGTGGTCATTTCTCTTGTTGGGTCAGCAGTGGGTAGAGCCAGTGAGACCCAAATCCCTGGTCACTAGAACATAGCATATGAATGACTTGGGGATGCTTATCTTTAACATCCCCTGACAAGTTGTATCTGGCCTGCACTGGTGGATAGAATGAATCCGTTCACTCATCACACAGATACCTAGTCACTCAACACTGCCACACACGCAACTCTGGGGTAGAAGCATAAGCGAGCAAACTTGGCCCTCCCTGCCCTCAAGACCTTCATGCATGCATGTGGGGAGATAACACACATGGACAGTGCAATTAATCCTAAAATAGAGAGGGGCACAATACACTATGGGGCCATAGATACGTCGGCAGGCATAAGACAAGATTTACCAGAAGAGGTGACCTTTTGATCTGGGTTTTGAAGATCATGTAGGAGTTTGCCTAGAAGAAAGCTGGGGAAAGCATTATAGTTTTAAAAGAAACCGCCAGGGCTGACAAATTATGTTTCTTTTTCTTACTAAGGATTGTTATTTGATTGCTGAGGTTGTTTCTGATGCTAATTCCACCTGAGCCACTTTGAGTTTTGACACCATTCTCAAAGCCCCATACATAATAACCCTCCTAAGTGGAAACGTTCCCCTAGATTAGTAAGAAAGTGCTATTTGTTCATTTTTCCCACAAAACCTTAGGATTTGATTCAAGCCCTTCTCTGCTTCCTTTCTTATTAAGCACCTATTTCTCTTGCCTGCCTGATTTGCTTCCCTAAGGGGTAGGAGTGGAACTGTGTCATGCTTGGAGGTAGAATGTCTATCTTCATATACAAATTAAGTATCCTTCCAACCCTTAGTGAGTGTGAGAGGTCTTGGGTCTGGGGGAAGTGGCATTTCCATTTGGGTTCTTCTTTCTTACTTAGCCCACTGCCCCTCTCTCCAGCCTCTTGCTGACAAAGGCAGCCAGATAGTCAGAGAGCTGATTTTCATTTCAAAATCTCCCTGCCCACCCCATCCCCACAACCTCATCAGCAACCTGGCATTTCCTCACCCCTGGGCACATAGGGCTTGTTGCCTTTCAAAATGTCAAAATCTGCTGAGAAGCTTTTCCCTCCTTCCAGGGAAGTGTCGGCCTCCCCGACTAGCCTCTCTGCAGAGCTCCAAATGATAAGGCATAAAGGGGAGTGCTTATGGGTTCCCAATCTTCAGAGGGTCAGAGGTGTCCAGAGCCCCTCTCTTCAGGAGCAAGCACCCCAAGCAGCCAGTACTGCTGGCTTTGCTGAAGACCGAAAGCAGGCAGCCAGACCCCTCCAACCTGTGTCTGGATGAAGGCAAACCAGCCCAACCCTCTGCTTCTCAGCAACAGCCCAGCATGCTTCAGGGAAGCTTTCTAAGTCAGCCCTGACTCACTGCACGCTAATGATGTCAGGATAAAAATAACAATAACGCTGACAACAATACCACCTTGTGGGGGTGCGGCCGTTCTATTCCCTGGGCTCACCCACATCACTGGGGTCACGATCTCAGCTCAGGGGTCAACCCAGGTTTGGTCTCCTCCCGGTGACCTTGGTCAAACAGCTGATTAGCATCCACACTGAAGCTCATAGTGGATAATAGGCTCGTGGAGTTGTGAGGAAGAAGAAATAAGATACCATACAAAATGATTACATCTGCTATTCATGATAAGAAATAATATGTGTTGAGCAATGGCAGACATTGTGTCAAGCAGTTTAGATCCACAATCTCATTTAATCTCCAACCCAACCCAATGGAGTTGGGTTACTGCTGTTGGGCTACTTCCTGTTACTGCTCCCATTTTACAGATGAATGAACTGAGGCCCAGAGAGTTTAATAGCTCGAGGAAGGTCACTTGACTTGTAAGTGGGCAAGATGGGACTTGAACCCAGGTCATAGAGCCCTACAGCCCACTCTCAACTCTACAAGGCCTTGCACAGAATAAGTGCTCCATAAAAAGTTCATTATTGTTATTTGACTAATTATCATATTGCTGATCTAGGCATCATACTGTGTATTTAGGTAAAGGAGTATTGCCAATGGTTATATTGCCCATGTGAGGCTGAAGGTGACACCCTTATGGCCCAGAAAGGGAAGGTGACGACCCACGGAGTCTTGGTGGCAAAGGCACACCTCTTTGCCTTTACGGCGACATCGTCATCCTTGTCAATCATTCAGGTCAATGTAGCATTCAGTCTTTATCTTCTGGGGCCAGACTCTAGGAATATGCAGAGGAGGGAGGCAGTAAAGACCTGGATGGGGGGAAAAATGGGAACTTCGAGGGACTGGAGTCCATGCCCAGCTCTGTGGCCTGTCAGTTATTAATTTAGGGACAGTCACTTTACATCTCAGAGCCTCCATTTCCTCATCTGAAAAATGGGTTACCATGAGGAATCCAGGAACCAGTGGGTACGCAGTGGCCTAGCCTAGAGGAGGCACACAATAGGCATTTAATAAATGTCACTCAAAATGAAATTGAAATCACAGCCCTTGAGTTCAGAACCTAGACATTAGTTCAGAACTGAAACATACATATTTGTCTCAGTGTCCAGAAACTCCCACTCCCTAGACAACCTGCAGCCACAGACACATACCCAGTAGTCGGCACACCGTGATTTTGGGGGTTCTGTAGAATCATGCGCAGACATGCCACACAGGGTGCCCCCTGCCTGGCTCCAGCAGATTCTGTCGGCCGCATTTACGTTGACTCCTTGGGGGCGCCTGCTCACTACTCCCTGCGCTAAGCCTGTCTCTAAGTACTTGAGAGACCTCCTCTATTTTGAACCTCATTGCTCTCTGTGAGAGTGTCCCAATCCCTACTAGAAGCTGCGATTAAGCCCTTTTCTGCCCCCAACTGTATCTGGCCAGGTATCCTTGACCTTGATCTGGCTCATGGCTGAAGTGAGACACTCAGGTCAGATTTTCCAAAAAGCATGTTCCACCCCTTCCTCCACCTGTTTGAGGGTTCCTGGAGCACCCTCCAATAGACACAAAGGGATGCTTTCCAGGAATTTATATTGAACAAAGCCCCTCAGTTCCCACTGGCACAGAACCCCAGCCTTGCTGATGTTTCACATCCCTCCACCCTGACCATCACCTGCCCAGTGACCTCCAGGGTCTTTACAGGTCACTTCGTCAGGGGACCGACCTTCCATGTCCCTTCCATCTGTTCCCGTCAGAGGCAGGGTGGAACCAGGAAGTGGGGCCTGAATTGATGGGTGTTTGGGTTCAGCCCTTCTGGAATTTCCACATATTTTGCTAACTGTTTATTTTAACAGTGAGCATATTCAATGGAGGGGCTTCCCAGATGGCACAGTGGTAAAGAATCCGTCTGCCAATGCAGGAGATGCAGGAGACCCAGGTTCCATCCCTGGGTATGGCAGCCCCCTCCAGTGTTCTTGCCTGGGAAGCACCATGGACAGAGGAGTCTGGTGGGCTACAGTCCATGGGGTCGCAGAGTTGGACACGACTGAGTGACTGAGCGTGCATATTCATCGCAGGCTGTTTGAGTGTTGTCCGAGAAGGACAGTGACATTCTTGTGCTCATTTATTGCTTCAAACCATATTCAGATTCTTTCCCTTGATCAAAGTCATTTTTTCCTTCCTCTCTTTACAAATGGATATCAGTTGTCAAAACTCCCTTCACACGGAGATTCTCAGAGGCCCACAGAGCCACAACCCACTTCTATTTTCTGAGGGTCCCAGGATGTTTTAAAAGGTAAAAAGTCCAAAACATAATCACAAAGCTTGTTGTGCATTTTTTTTAATTAAAAAAAATTTTTTGCAGTATAGTTGCCTTACAAGGTTGTGTGACTTTCCACTGTACAGCAAAGTGAGTCAGCTCTATGTATACATATATCCCCTCTTTTTTTCAATTTCCTTCCCATTTAGGTCACCACAGAGCATCGAGTAGGGTTTATACAGTAGGTTCTCATTAATTATATGTTTTGTACATAGGAGTGTATATGCATCAATCCCAATCCCCTAATTTATCCCACTCCCCCCTGCCCCCATGGTATCCATAAGTTTGTTCTCTACATCTCTGTCTCTATTTCTGCTATACATTTTAAATATTTACAATCAGCAGTGTAATGCTTTTAATAAACACACACAGTACAATGCAATATAAGAGGGATGGGCCCCAAGATAATCACAGGATTTCTCAAAATTAATTCATAATGCACGTGTACATTCTGATCTGGTAATGGGATCAGGTTTAAAGTTGTCTAATAATCTGATTATCTTGTGAGATCATCATGATTGTAAGCATCACCTCATTTGGAGAAAGCATCAACAATCTAACTTAAAGACCCCTTGGGTCCAGTGGTTAAGACCCAGTGCTTCTACTGCTGGGGGCATGAGTTCAATCCCTGGTTGAGGAACTAAGATCCTGCATGCCACAGGATGGCCAAAACAAACAAAAATCCTCATCTCCAGAGGCTCTTGTCTGTGAACCCAAACCATGATGAGTCTGACTCCCAAGCACTCCCTTCTGTAACCATCCTCCATAGAGAACATGGACCACTGAATAGGGGGGAAAGACAGAGGAGGGGTGAAGAATAAGCGATTTCAAGCTTCTGTGGAGTTATTATAAAGAGTGAATCACTTTAGAAATCATGCTTTGAATACACTGCAAGGAAATTATACTCCAGTTTACTTAACACTGTTGGTTAAGCTTTATAAGTAGCAATTTTTTAATTGCACGGATGGGTGCGAACCTGCTGGCTTGCAGGCCCGTGGTTCTAGAACCTGACCTGCCACAGCTCCTAATAGGTATGCTCGCGGCTCTCAAAGGTGGGGCCCACAGACTGGAGCAGCACGGCCTGGAGCTGCAGCGAAGGGGCTGTGGCATGGTGTGTGGCATCTGGCCCCTGGTGTGGATGGCCCGCTGCCCGGCTCAGCCCCAGCGTGCTGCCCTCATTTTAGAGCAAGCCAAGCAGGGCAAGTTGCTGCAGGCCTCAGAGGGAGGAGCTGGCGCTGGTACCAACAGTGGAAGAAATAGGAACTGGCTCGCTTTGAACAGGTTTGGGCCTCAGCGCCTGGATTCATCTCCTCGAGCTGTTTTCTAGACGAAGCACCATAAACTGTGTGGCTTCAACAATCAGAACTTATTGTCTGAGTCTGGAAACCCAAAAGTCTGAGATCAAAGTGGCTCCAGGGTTTGTTCCCTCTGAGGGCTGTGAGCAAAGCTTCTGCTCCAGGCTCCTCTCCTCGGCTCGCAGGTGACAGTCTTCATGTTCATGCGGCGTTCTCCCTGTGTGCACGTCTGTCTCCTGATTTCCCCCTTTTTGTAAGGACACAAGTCATATTGGATTAGGGCCACTTTAACGACCTTATTTTAACTTAATTGCCGCTTTAAAGACTCACATTTGGAGATCCTGGGGGTTAGGACATCAACGTATGCATTGGAGGGACATCCTAAGATGTTCTGTGGTGCATAGGTACCTCCCTCCCTCCTTTCTGTCAAGCTCTTGTCCCGATTTCATTGTGAGCCTCCTGCCCACAGGGTGCCTGCCCTCTCTTTGTAGACCACAAAGATTCTGATGTCTAGTATCTGTCTTCCAGCCTTAAAATCCTCCACATTCCCCTCACCTTAGCTCCTTACTTCCCAGCTTCTGCTAAAAGCCTCACATCCTCCCACTTACCCAGATGGGAAGTCCCTGCATCAGTGTTGACTTGCTCTTTTCTCTCCCATCCTCTCAAGCCACAGAGCTCTTGTCCTGCTCCTGACACCCCAGTCTCCTCCCTTCCTGCCATCTGCTACCGCTGCTGCATTCCCACTCTCCTGGCCCCTGCACTGGTGCAGCAGCCCCCTCTTGGGCCTCTCAGCCTCCACCCTCTCCCTCCTACAGTCCTTGCACTCATGTATTTCCTAAAATGGCTTTGATAAGGCCACCCTCTTCACCGGGCAGCTTCAGGGGTTCTCACTGTCTACTCATTCAAGGCCAAAGCTTTCGGCTTAGCATTTAAGGGACTCCACAGTTTAGAAATACACTTAGCTCTTATGTTAAATA
This sequence comes from Budorcas taxicolor, assembly GCF_023091745.1. Taxonomy (NCBI): domain Eukaryota; kingdom Metazoa; phylum Chordata; class Mammalia; order Artiodactyla; family Bovidae; genus Budorcas; species Budorcas taxicolor. The sequence goes on from NC_068926.1 coordinate 57,897,508, forward strand.
GCTCCGGCTGCCATAATAATATACCATAGACCCAGCAGCTTAAACAATAGAAAATTATTTCTCACAGTTATGGAGGGTAGAGATCCAAAGTCAGGGTACCAAAAAAAAACAAACAAAGTCAGGGTACCAGTATGGTCACATTCAGTGAGGGCTCTCTTCCTGGCTTGTAGCCAGCCACCTTCGTTGTGTCCTTAAACAGCCTGTGCACTCAAAGAAATAGCTGTCTCTTCCTATTCAAAGAAGACCCCTAATCCTATCAGATTAGGGGTCCACGCTTGTGACCTCATTTAACCTTAATTACCTTCTAAAAGCCCTATCTCCAAATATGTCACAATGGGAGTTGGAGCTTCAACATATGAATTTGCGAGGATACAGTTCAGTCCATAGCAGACCTCAAATGTTTGTTGAACAGGCACTGCTGCTGCTGCTGCTAAGTCACTTCAGTCATGTCCGATTCTGTGCGATCCCATAGACGGCAGCCCACCAGGCTCCCCCGTCGCTGGGATTCTCCAGGCAAGAACACTGGAGTGGGGTGCCATTTCCTTCTCCAATGCATAAAAGTGAAAGTGAAGTCACTCAGTCGTGTCTGATTCTTAGTGACCCCATGGACTGAAGCCTACCAGGCTCCTCCGTCCATGGGATTTTCCAGGCAAGAGCACTGGAGTGGGTGCCATCGCCTTCTCCGGCTTGGCACTGGAGGTAGAGCAAAGTGAATGCTGTGTTGGCAAAAAGTGGTATCTATATATGAACATCTATAAAGATACATGTATAAAGAAGATATGATGTGTGTATACACACACACACACACACACATACATACACACACACTGGAATATTACATAGCCATAAAAAGGAATGGAATTGGGTCATTTGTAGAGATGTGAATGGACCTAGCTAGAGACTGTCATACAAAGTGAAAAAAGTCAGAAAGGAAAAAACAAATATAGTATATTAACACATATATGTGGAATCTAGAAAATTATAGAGATGATCTTATTTGCAAAGCAGAAATAGAGACACAGATGTAGAGAACAAATGTATGGATACCAAGGGGGAAAAGGGGTGGGAGGAATTGGGAGACTGGGATTGACATGTATCCACTGCTGGTAAAGAACCCGCCTGCCAATACAGGAGACAGAAGAGAGGCAGGTTTGACCCCTGAGTCAGAACGATTCCTTGGAGAAGGGAATGGCAGCCCACTCCAGTATCCTTGCCTGGAAAATCCCATGGACTGTAGCCTGCCAGGCTCCTCTGTCCCTGGGGTCGCAAAGAGTCAGACACCACTGAGTAACACTTTCACTTTCACATGTATAAAACAGATAACTAATGTTTAAGTTAATGGAGACCTAAGTAAGATAGGTTAGCTTTCAGCCACTGGAATTCAATCCTTTTGATCAGGAGTCTGCAAAGTTTTCCTGGATAGGAGGTAATAGGAAATATATGTGACTTTGTGGACCATTCCATCTGAATCTCCATCTCAACTACCCCCACTCTGCCATTGTATCTCAAAAGCAGCCATAGGCAATATGGAAACAAATGAGGGTGGCTGGGTGCCAATAAAGCTTTATTTATAGACACAGAAATTCAAGCATCGTCTAACTTTCACATGTCATGGAGCATTATCCTTCTTTTGACTGTTTTATTCAACAAGTTTAAAATGGGAAAACCATTCTTAGCCCATGCTGCTGCTGCTAAGTCACTTCAGTCGTGTCTGACTCTGTGTGACGCCATAGATGGCCTCCCACTAGGCTCCCCCGTCCCTGGGGTTCTCCAGGCAAGAACACTGTAGCGGGTTGCCATTTCCTTCTCCAATTCATGAAAGTGAAAGTGAAGTCATTCAGTCGTGTCTGACTCTTAGCGACCCCATGGACTGCAGCCTAGCAGGCTCCTCCGTCCATGGGATTTTCCAGGCAAGAGTACTGGAGTGGGGTGCCATTGCCTCTCCATCTTAGCCCATGGGCTATACCAAAAGAGAGGGTAGACCAGCTGTGGCCCACGGGCCACCGTCTGCAAACCCCTGCTTCAGAGCATGTGGCTGCAAGATGCTGCTGCCAAGAGAGTGGGGATCACGGTAGAGCCTAGAACACAAGTCCATAACACGCACTAGGTACTCAGTGTGTATTTGCTGAAGAGAGGAGGAAGGGAGGCATGGAGAGGGTGTGGAAATCAAGTTGCCAGGGATCCTACAAGCTGAATTCCTGGCTCAGAGCCCAAGGCTGACAACACCTCACCTGCTGTCTCCTCTTGGGCTGCAAGACCATTTCCTTCCATTTCCTCAGGACCTCTCTAAAGACTCCCAGAGTGAAGAGGTGTTGACAAAGCCTTTGAAACGCCCAGGAGCTCAGAGCCTGCTTTCAAATTTAGGAGCAGGCACCAAGGAGTCCTCCTGTTGAACCCACTGAAGTCGAGTCAGTGTCTCCCACCACCTGAAAAGCTTTCACTGTCTACCCTGATCCCAAATCCAGGGAAGAACACACTGTGTTCCCAAGCCCACTTGTGCCCTGTCGCCAGCCTAACAACCCACAAGTGCCACTATCCTGAGTTTTTAGACCAAGCACTTCAGTCCCCACTCAGAAAAGTCATTTGCATCCCCCACGCCGGGCCCCCAACTGCTATATTAATCTCCTCGTTTGTCCCCTCCTGAGTCATCTAATATTACTGCTGGCTAATTAAAACATCAAAACTCAAGTACAACAGCCCTGCCAGAGGCCTCCTAATGCCTGGTTTCAAGTGTGCCCTTCACACAGCCCAGGGCGGAGAGTGGCACGGCTCATGCCTGGGCCCCCAATTAGTTGTCTCGTAATGACCACCCCTCACACATCTGGACCCTCAACAGATGGCCTCTTTGATTGCGTATCTCTCTCCATCCGCCCTGCCTGTGAAGACTTCCGGCATCCTCCCACCTTGTCAGGCTCCCCTCACCGCTGCCTTCTGCCCCTCTGTCACCTCCACGGGCCCTGGGCCTGACCCCAAATGCCAACACCACGTCTGTTATCCCCACTCTGGGATTGCAGCTGCTCCTCAAACTCTGGGGTGTCAAGAGAGAGTTTCTTTACTGGCTAAGTGATGCCCAGTATTTAGGGAGGATGGCTAGGGTGTCTCCCATATGGACAAGGGAGGATTTTATTTTCCTAAGGATGCAGATTGCCGGCATGATCAGAGGAATTTCTAATCAGAAAGGCCCACCTAGAGGCAACCTCCATCACCTGGACATCTGCTGGGAGAGACGGGAGTGGAAATAGAATCCTAAATAAAGAAGTTCAGGATGTCTAGACCTTCAAAGGAAGTAGAGTCGTCTGTACATGGCTTCGTGTGGGGACAGAAGTGAAAGAACTTAAGAGTTTAGCGGAATAGAAGGGCAGATAGGGAATGGAGGGAAGAATTCATTCCAATCCTTCTCCTGCTCCCAGGGTGATAGTGCAGTAGTAACACTTACAGCAGTAGCAGTCATAACAGGGCTTCCCAGGTGGCGCTAGCGGTAAAGAACACACCTGCCAATGCAGGAGACGTAAGAGACGTGGGTTCAATCTCTGGATCGGGAAGATGCCCTGGAGGAGGGCATGGCAACCCACTCCAGTATTCTGGCCTGGAGAATCCCCATGGCCAGAGGAGTCTTGTGGGCCACAGTCCACGGGGGTTACAAAGAGTTGGACATGGCTGAAAGTGATGTAGCACGCATGCACAGTTGCGGTAGGGCTACAAGTTGTTCTGGTAGTAGAATAATGACACCAGCAGTGATGAGGAGGGGCTAACATTTAGGAAGCTGTTGCAATCACCCGCATGAAAGGTGGTGGAAGCTTGGATAGAGTGCTACACAGTAGATGCAGAGAATGAGGATTTTGGAGCCATTTAGAAGGCTAAGTGGATGCGAGTCAGGGATGGTCTGGGCGTGGGGGATAAAGAAGATGATGTTCAGGACAGTTCCTTCCTGTGGCATGCACAGGCGGTGGGTGGATGTTGGTACCCAGCACCGAGATGAGAGCCGCTGGGGACAAGTGGATCTGGAAGATCATGAGTCATAGTACCTTCCTTTTGTTCTTTGCTCTCGCTCCCTGCACTGTCTGGCAGTCTTTAGTGGTGGCATATGCTGGCACTTGCCTCCCGTTCCCCAAAATCCAACATGGCGGCACGGATGCTTTAGCAGAGCGCTCCCCTGGCAGAAAGGTGGCTATGCCTCTCACTTCTCTACCAACAAGACTCTGCTCCCTCTTCTTGACCTGACTAACAGGTCTCGACTTAGAAGTCAAATGACCCTGGTCAGATGCCCCTTCTGAGTGCTTTCACAGTCCCCTGCACACTGCCGACATCCCAGGTTATGATACTCATTTCATTCAATCATCATCCCCACTGGGCCACATAAACTCCATGAGGGCACAGATCATGTCTGTTGTGTTTGTTACTGTAGCCCTTGCCCTTACTGACTTGCCTGGAACATGGGAGATACTCAGTAAACCTATGCTGGGTGAACGAACGAATGAGTGAGTGAGTGAGGAAATTGTACATGATGGCCAAGAGGCAGAGTGGCCAAACAGTGGAGGGCATGGTTAGAGAGCCAGACGCCAGGATTTGACTCCTGGCTCCAGTTTATTAGTTCTGCAATCTTGTTCAACTTGGTTAACTTCTCTGTGCCTCAGTTTCCTCATCTGTAAAATGGGGATGATAAGGTGGTTGCTTGGCACATAGCAAGTGTCCAGTGGATGTTAGTTTTCAGTAGCTGTCCTTCAGGGTTCTCTGTGATTTCTGTCCCAGACTTAACCCAATTCAGTCCTAATTCATAGCTCTCTCAGCAGCCTGAGCACCTCCATGCTGATGAGATGTGGATCCTGCCTCCTTTCTGATTTCATCTCCTTTGTATTCATTCACACTCAAACACCCCAGCCACACTGGCCTCCTTGCTGGTCCTTTGAGCTTACAAGCTCATCCCTGCCTCAGGGCCTTTGCAAAATGTGCCTCCCCCCCCCCCTCCACTTTGTTACCATTACTTCTCTCTATATTGTATTCTTATCACCTCCTGAAATTATATCATCCATGTATTAGTTTACTTATTATTTATCTCCACTTCTCCAAAAACAGTGCTCCAGAAGAACAAGGATCCTGACTGCCTTGTTCACCTCGGTGTCCCCAGCACCTAGCAGTGCCTAGCACATAGTGGGTGCTCAAGAGATACAATTCGAATGTGTAAATACCCTGGCTCTAGGTCACTGCCCACTACGCCACTCTTAGGCATGAGTGTCACTCAACACTGTCTCATCCTCTCTCCTCCCTTGCTCAGCTGTTGCATCAGGGTATGCCTGATGCCTCTCCCTTAGAGCTGCTGATGCTCTTCTGATGCACGAGCACACCTCTCTCCAGGCTGGTAGACGACCACCCAGAAATACCCAAGAACAGAAGGTGATCCTTATCAGTGAGGCTTAAAATGGATGGGCAACATTTGTCAGCCAGGCCTTTTCCCTCTCACCTACTGGGAAATTTGCTTACAGAGGTGAAGACAAATGAGGGGCTGAAGATGTTCAAGATGGAGAGGACAGTATGTGCAAAGGCCCTGAGCAGGGACATGCTTGGCCTTTTTGAAAAACAGAAACCTGAAATTGGAAGAAGGTATCCTATGCTTCAAGGGCTTCCCAGGGGGCACGGTGGGAAAGAATTCATCTGCCAATGCAGGAGACCAGAGTTCAATCCCTGGGTCAGGAAGATCCCCTGGAGAAGGGAACCGCTACACACTTCAGTATTCTGGCCTGGAGAATCCCATGGACAGAGGAGCCTGGCGGGATAAGCCATGGGGTCACAAGGAGTCAGACATGGCTGAGCATGCTATGCTTCAAACCTTTCTCACTTAAACTTCTTGTTTCCCTAGTATTTGCCAAAAATGGTGAGTTTGGACTATGGCAGGACAGCCCAAAAATCCAAGTAACTTGACCCAACCTCAGGTTTGATTCCTCAGCCCTGAAAGCTGTTACCATTTCGAGAGACTGACAGTGTTCTTTCAGTCACTCATTCATTCAACAAGCATTCACTGAGTCCCAGCTACGTGCCAGACCCTGCGCTAGAGGCCAGAGAGACCAGCCTCTGAGCTCCTGACCCCTCTCCCCAGGACGGAACATGAGACATTCTTCCATGGCACCTCCTTCTGTCTGGGCAGAGGGACCAGGTCCCAGGCACCTTGCACATGTCCACCCCAGAGTCACAGACAGGCGGTGACTAGGGGCAGATTCCAGGAAGAACACCACCTCTTCCCACCCCAGTGGAGACAATCTTCCAGTGCCTAATATGCATCTTCATTCTCTCCTCCAGCCCCCTGCCTCGGGGAAACAGTCTCCCACGAAGAATGGCAGCCCCTCCAAGTGCCCTCGCTTCCTCAAGGTCAAGAACTGGGAGACCGACGTGGTTCTCTCTGACACCCTCCACCTCAAGAGCACATTGGTGAGTATCCCAGCATGGGGGGAGACCAGGCTTTTCTCAACCCCAGCAATATCCACACATGGGACAGGATAATTCTCGTTGTGGGGACCATCCTGTGCATTGTGGAATGTTGAGCATCACCCCTGACCTGTGCCCACCAGATGCCGGTTGTGACAACCAAATATGTCTCCAGATATTGTTAGATGTGCCCTGGGTGGGAAATACACCCCCATTTGAGAACCACTGGTAGATACTTAGCTGTGCAAATACTATTTATTTCTGTCCCCTGTACCCAGAAGGGGATTGCTGCTCCTAAGTACACTCTTTTTACATCTCACTATCCAACCAGTGATGGAGTTTTGAACAAACCCTTCTTAGTTATCAATCTGTCCTCTAAATTTTTATATATTGTAAAGTCAATCAATCAGTTTTTTTATATTGTAGAAAGCGGGCTTCCCTCATAGCTCAGTCGGTAAAGAATCTGCCTCCAGTGCGGGAGACTCGGGTTCTATCCCTGGGTCGGGAAGATCTCCTGGAGAAGGAAATGGCAACCTACTCCAGTATTCTTGCCTGGAAAACCCCATGGACGGAGGAGCCTGGTGGGCTGCAGTCCATGGGGTCGCAAAGGGTCAGGCATGACTGAGCAACTAACGCTTGGAGGAATGTTGTATCAGTAAGCTATCACAGTGTAACAAACCACCCCAAATGACCTAAAGCAACTACTCACAAAGAGTTGGACATGACTGAGCCACTGAACTGAACTGAACTGAAAGCAACTATTCCTCTTATTTTCCAGGACCTACAGATTGGCAGGGTGGTTCTCATGCTTCTGTTGATCTCATGCTTCTGTGATTATCTGAGGGGTCAGCTCTGTGCCATGGGGCCTCTCAGCCTCCAGTAAGGTAGCTTGGTCTCCTCCATGCCCTGGATGCAGGGTCCTGAGAGAATGAGCAGAAACATATAAGATATCTTGAGGCCTAGACTCAGAATGGGCACAGTGTCACCTCTGCCATTTTCTGTTGGCCCAAACCAGCTCAGATTCAAAAGGAGAGGGAGGAGGCTTCACCTCTTGATGAGAATTGCTGTAAAGTCACATAGGAAAGGGCGTGAATAGATGGAGGGAAAGAATGGGGGCGATTTTCTGCAATCAACATCCTGTAGACCTGTTCAAAAGAGCTACTGTGATCACTCTACTAGTCCTTGTTGATCAACATGGGATCAAAAAATAGTTGGGAGGGGTCTCCGCTGATGGCCCAGTGGTTATGACTCTATGCTTCCAATGAAGGGACATGGGTTCGATCCCTGGTTGATAACTAAGATCTTACATGCTGCATGGTGCAGCCAAAAAAACAATTTTTTTTTAATATTGGGAGATTCAGCATCAATGGTTCTGATTCCCAGAGAATGTCAGTCATAAAGCCCCTCTCCTCACCCCGCCTCACTGAATAGAGCAAATAATTACAGAACCTTAAAATGCTGATTAGGGCTTCCCCTAACTCAGATGTGACTCAGATGGGAAAGAGTCTGTCTGAAATGCAGGAGACCTGGGTTCGATACCTGGGTCAGGAAGATCCCCTGGAGAAGAAATGGCAACCCACTCCAGTATTCTTGCCTGTGGAGCATCCCGTGGACCGAGGAGCCTGATGGACTACAGTCCATGGGGTCGCGAAGAGTCAGACATGACTCAGTGACTAACACACACACTAAAATGCTGGTTATCTTTTCCTCACCTGGGCTAATCACCAGGTACAACAGTGACTGGAAGCTGGTACGTGAGAAATTCACTTTGGGAATTAAAGGCCGGGGAAACTCTACCACGAATGTCTAGCCAAGTCCGCAGCCCTACACGTGCCACACTTGGGTGAAACTAGGTAACAGCCCAAACCTCTTTTCCTTCCAGGGAACGGGATGCACTGAGCACATCTGTATGGGGTCCGTCATGCTCCCTTCTCAGCAAATACGAAAGCCTGAAGACGTCCGCACAAAAGAACAGCTCTTTCTTCTTGCCAAAGAGTTCATTGATCAGTACTACTCATCAATTAAAAGGCAAGTTCATGTCTACACTCGGGTGCCCCAGTACTGGGTACAAAGACTTCAGGTCCAACTCTGCAGACAGTTGAACCAAGACTGAGCATAGCACCTCTGCCCGCCATGCACAAAGGTCGAAAATTGGGCCTGGTCCTATACAAGGGCCAGATCTGGCCCCTAGAAATGTTTTTGTTTGGCCTGAAGAGTGTCTGTTAAATTTGAAACTCTTCAAGCAATTTCACACCTGGGTATATTCCCTAAAGAAACTCTCACAGTTGTTCACAAGGTCAGCATAAGAATGTTCACTGAAGCATAGTTATTATGGGAAAAAAAGAAATTAAGCACCCAGCTGGAAATAACCTCAACTCCATTGTTAGGAGAATGTGTAAGTGAACTGTGGCAGTTTCTGTACTGGAATATTATACAGCTATGAGAATGAGCGTGTTAAAGCTCTGTGTGTTCATGGAAATGAAGCTCACAAATAACTTTGAGCAAAGGGAAGAAAAGATAGATACATTCTACTCAATAGATACAGTGTATCTATTATAGAAGATACATTTATGACAGCACCATTTATAAAAAATAATACTATGGCAACCCACTCTAGTATCCTTGCGTGGAGAATCCCATGGATGGAGGAGCCTGGTAGGCTGCAGTCCACGGGGTCGCAAAGAGCCAGACACGACTGAGCGACTTTTTACTTTTACTTTACTTTATACATGATTTAGGGGGATATATATTGGGCTGGCCAGAAAGTTCATTCATTTTTCCATAACATCAGAAAACCTGAACAAACTTTTTGGTCAACCAAATGCTCAAGTGGCAAAAATCTAGACAGAAGCATGAGAATGCTAAATTCCACATTCAAAATAGCAACCACTTCTGGAAAGAAAGTGAGCTATGGTAAGGAGTAGTCCCCAAGGAATTGTAAAATATTTTCTTGCTTATTAATGATTTCTCCGGCTTGGGACACAGATGCTCATTATATTATTTTCTACACCTTTTGTCAGCCTGCAAATTTTCATAACATTTTTTTTAACTTTCTCAAAGTGAATTTATTTTAAAACGAATTTAAATTTTTGTTTGGAAATGGGAAGAGTTCCCTTTAAAAATCAGATTCCCACTTTCTCTGGAAAGAAGATCTGGCAATACTGGCCCCAGATCAGACAACAGCAGTCTAGAACAGAGATGAGGCTGCCCTCTGGGGACTAGGCTTGGGCTGGCCTGTTTGCTACAGTCCCCACCCAGCCAGGTCAGTCCCATGTTTGGGCCTTTGAAGGCATTTGAATTTGCCAGCCTCTGCTTTATGCACAAACTATCATGTCTGGACATCACAGACTCTCCGTGGCTTCTGGCCTCCTGTAATAGCTCACTCCTTCCACCAACCTCTAACTGAGGAGAGAAAGTAATGCTCCCGTGTCCCTTCCCTCTTCCCTCAGGTTCGGCTCCAAAGCCCACATGGAGAGGCTGGAAGAGGTGAACAAAGAGATCGAAACCACCAGCACCTACCAGCTCAAGGACACAGAGCTCATCTACGGGGCCAAGCACGCCTGGCGGAACGCCTCCCGCTGCGTCGGCAGGATCCAGTGGTCCAAGCTGCAGGTGGGCAGTCAGGCTCAGATACTGTGAAGAGCCCTTTGGTGGGAGCCAGTGCGAGGGAAATGAACTTTAAAAGGGGTCAGCTTCTACCCAGGGCCCTTGGTGGCCATGGTGAGCTATCAGATGGTCATCATGGGGTCCCAGATTCTCAGATCATGACCAAATCTGGCTTGTAGTCATGTTTTATTCAGCCAAAGCAATCTTTCTTAAAAACTGAATTTGACGTCTCTAGGTAGGGCTTATACTCTCCAGTTTACCACAGACCCCATTCCTCCCTTTTGTCTTACACCTACTCTCTTTCCTTATTTATGTTATTTGCTTACTCCCTGAAAGCATTAGATTCTGCATCTCCTGGTATGATTTTCTTCCCTTGGAGAATAATTGTAAGTTGGAAATAGATTAGTTATCAGTCTCGGGGGGAGTTTGTCTGATTTTTGTTTGTTTTATTTTTAAGTCCCTATTGCTGTTGTTCAGTCACTAAGTCGTATGATTCTTTGCAACGCCATGGACTGCAGTGTGTCAAGCTTGCCTGTCATACATTATCTCTCGGAGTCGCTCAAACTCATGTCCATTGAGTCGATGATGCCATCCTACCATCTCATCCTCTGTCACCCTCTTTTCCTCTTGCCCTCAATCTTTCCCAGCATCAGGGTCTTTTCCAATGAGTCATCTGTTCTCAGTAGGGGGCCAAAGGACTGGAGCTTCAGCTTCAGCACCAGTCCTTCCAATGAATATCCAGGGTTAATTTCTTTCAGGATTGACTGGTTTGATCTCCTTGCTGTCCAAGGGACTCTCAAGAGTCCCTTGAGCACCACAATTTCAAAGCACCGATTCTTCCACCCTCAGCCTTCTTTATGGTCCAACTCTCACATCCATGCATGACTACTGGAAAAACCATAGCTTTGACTGTATGGACCGTTGTTGGCAAAGAGACGAAGTCCCTAATTCCTAGCAACCTCACGGGAGATACAGGCAGCCCATTACGAGTCACTGCTCTGCTCAGCCTTCCCTTCCCATGGTCACTTACCCCCCGGGCCTACTTTTAGGGGATGTTTTCCTGGTTTGATTAGCCATGGTTATTAGAATATAAAAAGATACTATAAACACAGGGGGGCGGGGCTCAGTAGTGAAATGCTCACTACCCCTAAGGGGCAGCAGCTAGGGTGGGCTCTGCGTGCTTCTGCAATCGGGGGGGCTGCCCTGGGCAGGGCTGAATGGGGAAAGAGGAGGCAATCGTTCCCGCATTGTACTCCTTACAGGTGTTTGATGCCCGAGACTGTACCACTGCTCATGGGATGTTCAACTACATCTGTAACCACATCAAGTATGCCACCAACAAAGGGAACCTCAGGTGAGCCAACCAGCCTGGGGAAAGGGAGTCTGACATCCCCACAGTGTTGACCCTTGAGTCTGGAGCTGGCTCCCCTGCCATGGAATTGCTCTCCCTCTTTCCTCGGGGCCAGTGCCACGTGGGGAGAGGTGGCCTGGCCTCCTCATTCTGACCTCCACGTGCCTTCTCTCCCAAGAGACACAGACTCCCCCGTGGTTTGCAGAAGTATAGCAACCACAATCACGTTCATCCCACAGTTTAATATCAACCTCTAGAGGAAGCAGGATGAGATGTTTCAGATTCCCAGGAAGAGGAAAACCCCCTTGCTGATGGTGACCTGCTTTCACCAGCACCTCCTCTGTTGCCTGGAGCTGCCTCCGAGGTTTCCGGGGTTTCAAATACAACATCTCTTCCCAAGCTGAGCCACATCTGGGACTTCTCTTACCTCCCACCAAGAACAAAGCTGCAGGGTGCAGGCCAAAGCAGACAGGTGCTGATGTGAGCTAGTGGCTTCCATGCTGGCAAGTCTCAGCTGGGAGAGGAGTAGCTGAGAAGGAACAGCTGAGGCCCCACAGACAGGCAGTGACACTTACATACTCCCTCCGTCCTGCCCCTGTATCTGTTCCCAGCAGCTGAGGACCAGCCTCACCTTGGGGCTGCACAGGACCACTGCAAAGATATTCCCACAAGCCCTTGGGCTGTGCTGAGCTCATCCATGAAGTGGCTTATTGGCATTAAGCATGGCTTTTCTTGGACATGTCTATTCCTTGAGAAGGAAATTGTGTTTACCACCTGAGCCCACCAGTGGGAAAGAGCCTGTCATTTAAGGCCTGCTGGGGAAATTAGTATTCAGATCTTTTTCCGAAAAGACCTTGCCCCTCAGAGAACAACAAAGAACTCCCTTCAACTGCATATCCTAAGCATTAAAGCATGGCCTAGCCAAGGTCTTAGCCTCAAAGAGCTTGTGAGTTATTTTGATAGTTTTCAAATGATGCTGTGATAGAGTGATTTGGGATGGGGGTCATCAGGGCAGGCAGTGCACCTTTACTTTTTTCAATTTTCTATTGGTGGAGGTCTAAATGAGACCTTCTGTTGATGAAATATTCAGCTGATTTTTTTTAACAAGTTTTAAACTACATATGTGGACACAATGAGAGGCCATAAGAGAATGTATGCCATATATAGAAATAATCTAAAATAAGAGAGGGAGGAAGAGAGGGAGAGAGATGACATTTAAACAGGATGGGGCATTTGACTTGCCATTTCATGACAAGCTCAGGAGACTTGGGAGACAGGAGGTGTAAAGCTGTCCCATGTCTTCCTCCGGGCTTATTCTTGCACACAGTAAGCATCCCATCCCACTGCGTGTCATTCTGAAGTATCTAAACATACTTTTAAAATATATGTAAACAAATACAAACAAACACAAACACGTGTTATCTGCTGCTCAGCCAAACAGCCATGTGTTTTAACACTGGAGGGAAAGGCTGACAATTTTACTCAGTCTGTGTCCATCTACAATACAGCACCCTTGCCAAGAGATTCTTAAGAGCGTCTTTGGCCCTCTGTGACTTCACCTTCAGCCTGGGTTCCAGATTCACCCCAAGGTGGGACACACCACTCCCTGCAGAATTAAATGCAATACGATCTTGTGCAGATAGCAAGATCTAAATGTGCTCACAGAGGAGGCCCTGGGAACCAGATAGGACAGGCGATGCTATGTGAAGAAGGCAGATTTGAGTTGGGCCTTGAAATCAGGTACATGATGGCAGAAACGGACTCCAGCCAAGGCAGGCAGCGGGAGCAGGGCTCCAGGGCAAGATATGAATGGGAGCAGACCTGTGAGCATGGAGCTGAACCTGTGATGTCACCCCCATGTTGACGTAAGCCAGGACGTGGCTTCCGTAGCCTCGGGTTTGGTCCATGGATGGAACTGATGAGTCCAGGTGACAAGAGCTCCTGGCAAGAGATAACATTGAAAGACTCTTTTTTTTTTTTTGGCCACACTGGCTTTTAGCTGTGGCATGTGGCATCTAGTTCCCTGACTAGGGATTGAACCCGGGCCCCCTGCTTTGGGCACACGGAATCTTAACCACTGGACCACCAGGGAAGTCCCTACGTTGAATCACTTTGTGAAAAAGTTACTCTCCTTCTTTTCAATCTTTCTGATGGTGCCAAAGAGAATAACGCATGATGAACATCTCTCCAAACTGCTGGTCTCCCATTTAACAAAAAGAGGGCAGCGCTCCAGTGAGGTTCCTTCTGCAGGCAACAACATCTTTCTCCAGTTTGCTAATAATACAGGGTCTCACAGTTGCCTGTTTGGGTGAGTGAGGCCAGGGGCAGTCTTCACTGTTTTTAAATAAATAAATATCAGTACAAATGAAAGTTGATCTCCTATTAATCATAAATCTGTAGAGGGGGTGAGCAACTGGGGCAATAATGATGGTGGTAAAAGAAAGACTGAAACTGGGAATCAGTGGTGAGTTCTTAAGAGGAAACAGAGCCTGATGATTTTTTCTCCCCCTGAGGATTACCTGCTGCAAAAGAACTTTCTGGAAAAATGGCCCAAGTCAAGATTGTTCAAAAGACTCCAGTTGGAGAAGCATTTGTTTCCTTATGCGAGCTGGCCCAGGGCTTCCCTTCCTCTGCCCTTCCTCACCTAGTGGTCAGTGGAGGGACAGAGCAGAGTCCCACCCCTTCCAACAGCTGCTCCATGCGCCCTGGGGGCCTCGGAGCAGATGTGAATCCACCCTGAGCCTGGTGCACAGTTGACCTGAGCAGCTCCTCTTTCAGTCTTTCTCTGAAGTGCAAGCCCAGCCCCGATGCAAAATGTCCCTCGTCTCTCCACCACAGATCTGCGATCACCATATTTCCCCAGAGGACCGACGGCAAGCATGACTTCCGCGTTTGGAACTCCCAACTCATCCGCTACGCTGGCTACAAGCAGCCCGATGGCTCCATCCTGGGGGACCCAGCCAACGTGGAGTTCACGGAGGTAGGCGCCCCCACCTCTCCCCCACCCAGACTCTCATCCCCCAAACTCTCTTTATCCCCAGGCTTTTCTTGGTTTAATATCGTCATAGAGAGAGCAGGCAATAGGGGCAGCTTACTCACCCCCAGGCCTCCCGCTCTGTCTGCCTGCAGTCCAGCTGGTTCTGTGGCAGCTGGTCATTTTCATGTCATGACCTCACCCAACCCTCATGATGGGAACTGTTGTCCCATTTCACAGATGAGTAGACTGAGTCACACTCAGACTGGCCAAATGCATTATCCAAGGCTACTGCAATAGCAAAGAGAAAGCTAGAAGTACAGGCCAAATCTCCTGCCTTCCCCCAGGAGGGGGGAACTAATATGTGGAAGTCATATCTAGCATCATCTTTTCTTTTCTTTTTTTAAAAATACATATTTATTTGGCTGCACTGGGTCTTAGTTGCTGCATGTGGGGTCTTTTAGTCGATGTGGAATCTTAAGTTGTGCCATGCAAACTCCTAGTTGCGGCATGTAGGATCTGGTTCCCTGACCAGGGATTGAACTCGAGCCTCCTGCATTGGCAGTGCAGAGTCCTAGCCACCAGGGAGTCCCTGGCACCACTTTTTCTGAGTGAGGTGTATGTCAGCCTCATCCCCTTCATCCATTCATTCATTTCTCTGTACAACATTGCTGCCCACCGACACAACCCCTCTCCGCATGAACTTGACTCTCCAGCACCCCACTATTGCTGGCAGCCCAAGTCAGTTCATGCAAGCCGCTGGGAACACGAACCCCACCTTCTCCCCATCCAGGTTCCTTCCAGGTGGTAATGTACACAGGTAGCACAGGTAAGGCCTGGAAGCTTCCGGCATCTATGCCCACAGGAGGTATCACAGGCAGACCCCACGCCTGGAACACCGCAGGCATACAGGCCTGGTTCCCCTTTTATTTGTCACCAACTCAGCCGCCATTCTGCTTCATCTTGTTCTTTCCTCAAACCACCCTCATGCTCCACCCCAGTACCTTCCCCATGAGGGGGCTGCCCTCACCCTCATGGCTGCTGACTTCATTTGCAGGGAGCTTTTCTTACTAAAATGTTATTATCCTGGGGAGAGGGTTGTAAGCAAGGCGACCAGGAGTCACACCTGTGCCGTTTAGGCTCAGCCAGACTCTGCTCCACCTGGCTGAGCTCTAACTGTATGCTTGGCTCACCTTGTCCTTGTGGAGCCAGAACAGACATGCCACAGCCTCTTCCTCTCCTTCTGTCCCCAGAAACCTCACTGATACCACACGTTCTCCTAAACCCCTACTTCTGTGCTTCCTCTGTCTACCAGCCCAGCAGAGGGAATCACCCCAAACATAACCACGTAACTGTAACTTTCGAAAGCCCCAGCATGGCAGCCACTGGCTGCGCCTAGCCAGTGACCACATGAAATGCTGTGAGTCCAAATGAAACATGCTCTAACTGTAAGGTACACAGTCTCTGAGACGGAGAACAAAAAAGGAGTGGAAAGGTCTCATTAGTAATCTGTATCTTGATTACTTGCTGAAAAATAATGTTGTGGGTAATATTGGACTAATCTATTTCTATTTATTAATAAATTAATACATTTATTGTATTAACACATATAGTTAATTTTGTTAAATATATTATTTATCATTAATCAGTTAATGGTGTTTTAATTATATATTTTTATATTTTCTTGAATTAATAAATATATTTCATGTTTAGTTTTAGTGCCAAATATACTGTTAATAAGGTTTCCCTCAGGGGTCAAGAATCTGTCTGCCAGTGCAAGAAAGACGGGTTCAATTCCTGGGTTGGGAAGATCCCCCAGAGAAGGAAATGGCAACGCACTTCAGTATTCTTGCCTGGGAAATGCCATGGACAGAGGAGCCTGGTGGGCTACAGTCCATGAGGTCACAGAAGAGTCAGATACAACTTATTGACTGAACCACACCACGTGTGTGTGTGTGTGTGTGTGTGTGTGCGTGTGTGTGTGCGCATGCTCATTCAGTCATTTCTGACTCTTTGTCTCCTGCACTGGCAGGTGGATTCTTTACCTCTGTGCCCCTATTAAAATATTCATATTATAGTGTATAGTTATACATGCCATCAATGTTATATAATATTTCTATATCATTAATATTTTATATAAATAGTAATAATATTGAAGTTAATATTTTAATGTTTGATTATGTTATTAATATTTTATATTAATGTTTTAGTATAGTGTTAGTAAATTACAACTACTATTTATATAGTCAATATCATGCTATAATTAATAACTATTTAATTAAATATTATTGAAATTAAAACTGTTTCAAATGAATATATTATTTAAATTTATCTTTGCCTGGTTTTGCATTAGGGTTTTGGGTTTTTTTTTAATACATTTTAAAATGTGTCTGCTGGAAATTTTTAAATTACTTACATGGCTGGCTTTATATTTCAATGGATAGCTGCTCTAACAGGTGCATTTTTCTGTGGTCATTCTGAGAGATCTGCCCTCATCCAATTTGGTACATTTTCTTCGCGTCTTTGCACTCAGGGCACAGAGTGCAAATACTTCCAATGCAAGTGTCAGTTCAACCCTTGCTCCGGGAGTTCCCAGAGGGCAGGAAAGGCCCAGAAAACATTACCAAGTGAGGGGCCGGAGGACGGGTTTGTCTTCTGTCCTGTGGAACCACGGGAAGTTGTGCTAGTTACGTGATGATATCAAGGAGAACTTCATGTAGGAGGTGGCGTGGCCCGGAGCCTCCAGAGGAAGGGACAGCTGGGGGGCGGGCCCTGGGGCCTCTGCCCCTCCCCTCACCCCTGTTGCCTCTGAGGGCCTGGGGCTCAGTGGTCTGACCTGGTGGCTCTGCTTGCAGATCTGCATACAGCAGGGCTGGAAACCCCCACGAAGCCGCTTCGATGTCCTGCCGCTCCTGCTCCAGGCGAACGGCAACGACCCAGAGCTCTTCCAAATCCCTCCAGAGTTGGTACTGGAAGTCCCCATCAGGCACCCCAAGTAAGAGGGCCTGGTGTGGGGAGGGTGAGGGTGGGGGAGTGGTTTATCCAGTGTCCCCCTCTGCCCAACCCCGGAGCTCCTCCTGTCTCTCCAGCCCAGACAGAGGCTAAAAGGGGGTCTTGGTTCCTATCACTACCATGGGGCCAAGGCAAAGCAGGTTCCCTCGAGATCAGTAATTCCTCCTTTAGCAGCTGCTGCTGCTGCTGCTGCGCTAAGTCACTTCAGTTGTGTCTGACTCTGTGCGACCCCATAGACGGCAGCCCACCAGGCTCCCCCGTCCCTGGGATTCTCCAGGCAAGAACACTGGAGTGGGTTCCCATTGCCTTCTCTAATGCATGAAGATGGAAAGTGAAAACTGAAAGTGAAGTCACTTAGTCGCTTCTGACTCTTAGAGACCCCATGGACTGCAGCCCACCAGGCTCCTCCACCCATGGGATTTTCCAGGCAAGAGTACTTGAGTGGGGTGCCATTGCCTTCTCCACTGAAGGACCATCATATTTTCTGAATCAAAATCCCCCTCCTTATAAGTCAGATAGAGAAAGACAAATACTATATGATATCACTTAGTCATAGAACCTAAAAAATACAACAAGCTAGTGTATATAACAAAAAAGAAGGAGATAGAGAATACAGGTATACAGAATATAGAGAATACAGATAGAATAAACTAGGGGGTCCCAGTGGGGAGATGGAATAGGAGAAATATCAATCACCTCAGATATGCAGACGACACCACCCTTATGGCAGAAAGTGAAGAGGAACTAAAAAGCCTCTTGATAAAAGTGAAAGAGGAGAGTGAAAAAGTTGGCTTAAAGCTCAACATTCAGAAAACGAAGATCATGGCATCTGGTCCCATTACTTCATGGGAAATAGATGGGGAAACAGTAGAAACAGTGTCAGACTTTATTTTGGGGGGCTCCAAAATCATTGCAGATGGTGACTGCAGCCATGAAATTAAAAGACGCTTACTCCTTGGAAGAAAAGTTATGACCAACCTAGATAGTATATTCAAAAACAGAGACATTACCTTGCCAACTAAGGTCCATCTAGTCAAGGCTATGGTTTTTCCTGTGGTCATGTATGGATGTGAGAGTTGGACTGTGAAGAAGGCTGAGCGCCGAAGAATTGATGCTTTTGAACTGTGGTGTTGGAGAAGACTCTTGAGAGTCCCTTGGACTGCAAGGAGATCCAACCAGTCCATTCTGAAGGAGATCAGCCCTGGGATTTCTTTGGAAGGAATGATGCTAAAGCTGAAGCTCCAGTACTTTGGCCACCTCATGAGAAGAGTTGACTCATTGGAAAAGACTCTGATGCTGGGAGGGATTAGGGGCAGGAGGAGAAGGGGACGACCCAGGATGAGATGGCTGGATGGCATCACGGACTCGATGGACGTGAGTCTGAGTGAACTCCGGGAGATGGTGATGGACAGGGAGGCCTGGCGTGCTGCGATTCGTGGGGTCGCAGAGAGTCGGACACGACTGAGCGACTGAACCGAACTGAATAGAGGGATAGGGGATAAAGAGGTAAAAACCATTATGGATAAAATAAATAAGCTACAAGAATATACTCTACAACATAGGGAATATAGCCAGTGCTTTGTGCTGAGTCACTCAGTCTGTCCAACTCTTTGCGACCCCATGGACTGTAGCCCGCCAGGCTCCTCTGTCCATGGGATTCTCCAGGCAAGAATACTGGAGTGGGTTGCCATGCCCTCCTCCAGGGGATCTTTCCAACCCAGGGACTGAACCCAGGTCTCCCACACTGCAGGCAGATTCTTTACTGTCTGAGCCACCAGGGAAGCCCAGTATAGCCAGTATTTTACAACATTCCATCCCTATAAATGGAATATAACCTTTAGAAATTGTGAATCACTGTATTGTACACCTTACATATTATAGTGATCATATATGTCTTTCACTATATCATACACATTACATGTTATAATGTATAATAATATATATTGACTATACTTCAATTCTTTAAAAATTTCCTTCTTTACTCTACTCCTTCTAAGCCATCAACCTGGACCTATCCATTTTCCAACCCTAAGGGCCAAAACTAGAGAAGGGAATGGCAACCCACTCCAGTGTTCTTGCCTAGAGAATCTCATGGACGGAGTAGCCTGGTGGTCTGTAGTCCATGGGATCACAAAGAGTCAGACATAACTGAAGCGATCAACACGCGCACACACACACACAAAGGGCAAAAGAGCAGAAGCGCTTCCTGTATTGTTATGGGTGCAAATTTTAAATAGAGGGAAGCATTAAAAACTATGTGACCTGATGCAGCTCAAGTTCAAAAGTAGTTTGGAGTTGGGATGGGGCTATGAGGGCTGAGGCTAGCAACACAAATAAAATTTACACTTTTTGAGAGTAAAAGAACTCCACAATAAGACCTGGCCTCAGGAGCAAAATTGATGGAGGAAGCACCAAAAAAATCAACCATCAAATTAATAGTATTTTAATGTAATTTAAAAAAATCAAGATTAGCTTTTTAAATCCATGATGCATAATATATCAAAATTCTCAAACAAGGACCAGTTCAGGGCTGAGATTAGGGTAAGCAAGTGAGGTAAAGTATACAAGTGCAGAGTGGGATCCTGTCTTTTTGTAAAGCTTTGACGTTTTGTTCATCATGGCGGTTTTGTGTTAATTTTTTTTTTAGAGACACTGAATTAATTTAGAATATTTGATCTTGATTACTGGGTTTGCTGGTGCTCCTCAATTTTGCACCCACAGCCAGTGCCTTACTTGCCCCACCCTGGTCCAGGTCCTGGAGATGGAGCAAGTGTCCTAAGGCTCCCAACACTGCCAGGTATCTAGGAGCTCAACCAGCTTCAATGGTGAAACTTGGCCTTCATTCATTCATTCACTTAACATTCAAAACTGTTTATTATTCCCACTCTGGGTCATGCATTGTGCAGGCCTTTGTCACTGACTTGGTCCCCACCTCCGTGGTGCTTTCAATTTCAAAGAGGAGATCAGTTACCCAAATAAACCACTTAATTCCAATCGAGTGTTGCAAAATAGTGTTATGGTACCTACAGGCGTAAAGCTGCCTGACCCAACCTAGATCGGGCATCAGAGAAGGCTTCCAGAGTAACCAGGATTTTAGCTGAGAATGAAAGTGTAAGAACTGGACAGGCACAGAGGGAAAGGAGCAGGAAGGAACTGCCATGCAAAGGCCCTGAGGTCAGAAGGAACTCGCGGCTCTGTATTTAAAATGGATAACCAATAAGGACCTACTGAGTAGCATAGGGAACTCTGCTTAATGTTATGTGGAAGCCTGGATGGGAGGGGAGTCTGGGGGAGAATGGATACCTGTAAATGTATGGCTGAGTCTCTTCACTGTTCACTTGAAATTATCACAACATTGTTAATTGGCTATACCCTAATACAAAACAAAAAGTTAATTTAAAAAAAAGAAAAAGGAACTCAGAGATGCTCACTTTCTCCTGAATTCACCTTCCAGGTGAGTTTAGGGGATAAATAGCAGCCCTGGGCAGTGGTTCCCAGGCCTGGATATCCATGCAAATCACCTGGGAAATACGTGAAAGTGAATATTCTCAGGCCTCTGATGTGGATGGCGGTGTGATTCCACAGGTCAGACGTGAGCCCAGGAATCAGGTTCCAAAGTAGTAAGCCCCAGTCAGTCGCGGGCATTTCTGCATCCCCAGGCTAAGGAGACCCCGCCCACGTGTCTTCCCCTGAGGCTCCCGCCCCACATCCCACAGCGAGCTGGGCTATGTTGCTCTCCACAGGTTCGAGTGGTTCAAGGACCTGGGACTGAAGTGGTACGGCCTCCCCGCTGTGTCCAACATGCTCCTAGAGATTGGCGGCCTGGAGTTCAGCGCCTGTCCCTTCAGTGGCTGGTACATGGGCACAGAGATTGGCGTCCGTGACTACTGCGACAGCTCCCGATACAACATCCTGGAGGTGAGGCCCTCCCAGGCCATCCTGACGGGGAATTCATGGGGTGGAGGACGTGGGCTCAGTGGCCTTTCCCCACAGCTGAGCTCTGGGGCTCAGAAACTGGAAGAGGTTAACACAGAACCATAAGGAAGCCCCTGGCCTTTCTGAAGGCTTCCATGGCATTAAGAGTACGTGCGCTATATGCTGAGTGCCACTCCAAGCGCTTTGGAGATTACTGTATGCTCATTGGATCTTCATCACGTCCTCTGGGTGTGAAAATACCCCCTTCACAGGTGAGGAAGCTGAGGCCTTTTGGCGGATTAACATGACAAGTTCAGAGTCACACAGCTAGGGAGTGGCAGAGCTGGGGTGTGAACCCAGGCTGGTATTATGACCCAAGTTCATTACCATTCTACTGCCCTGCCTGTCAAGGTCAAACCTGGTTAGAAGCTTTGGGAAGGGGCATGAACTTGGGGCATTTTTGGTCTCTTTTCTGAAACAACAAGGAGGGAGGGTTGGCAGTGATTTTTCCCACCATGTGCATTTCTCAGTGGAGGGTCTGACTCCCCACCCCCCCATTCCCCTGCTACCCCCACCCCAGGCTGAGTCATCTTCATCCACTGAACATTGTTGGGGCGGACTGCTCCCTGGAGCTCCGCTTTGCTGAATGTGTCAGCAACGCTGTGGTTTTGTCAGCAAATGCTGTTTCTAACAACAGTCTGCTGTGGTTGGCCTTATTTCAGAAGAAAACACTAAGAAACAGAGAAGTTAAGCACTGAGCCTCTGTCACACAGTAAACAAAGCAGAGAGCAAAGTTTGCATCCAGAGTCAAGCGTTGGGTTTATAGTGTTAAAAACCGTGGACATTCAGCTGCGTGGACCTTGAGGGCATTATGCTGATGAGATAAATCAGACATAAAAAGACAGAGACTGGGTGATCTCACTTCTATACGGAATCTAAAAAAAGCCACACTCCATAAAACAGAGAGGAGAGTGGTGGTTACCAGGGGCTGTAAGGAGGGCGCGGGGAGGGTGGTTGGCAGGGGGAGGCAGCAGGAGAACTGGGAAAGATGTTTGTTGATGTGTACAGACTGACAACTTGGAGATAAGTGCTGGAGATCTAATGTACAAGTAGTTATTATAGTCAATAATGATACTGTGTTATGAATTTCACAGTTGCAGAGAAACTATATCTTAATCTCACCACAAAAAAAGAAATGGTAATTATGTGACTGGATAGAGGTGTTAAGTCACCCTACAGTAGTAATTATACTGCAACATATAAATGTTATCGAACCAATACCTCTGACACTTGATCTATACAAACTCCTGACAGGAAAGGAAAAAACAGTTCTAGGCAATTTCCAGAGATGTGGCTCAAGTCATGTTTGGGGATTTTTTTAAGTCATATATGTTTGACTTAATACATATGACTTAAAAGAAGTCATTAGATGACACTGCAACTAATTTCTATTGTTTTAACCAAAATAATGTGGTAGAAATAACAGTAGCAGCATGACTGATTGTACACACTTTCTTTTATAAAAGAACTCAAGTTTTATATGTATTTATGTAAAGCCGGCAATTTCTTACTCTTTGCATTTGTGTCACCGCTAAAAGACCCCAAACAGAACCTAACGCCCCATTCTCCAAAGAGTAAATTAATGCCTGCTTTCATGACTCAGGTTCACATTTGGATCGCAAAGAGTAGTCACTGGGTAACTTAAATGAGACTCACTCCCGCCCCAGCCTTCCGACTCTAACTGCCATTATGCACAAATGTTGACAGCTGGGCCTGCGAAGCAATTTACTCAAACTTGAGAAATTGTCACATTCTAGCCCCATAATGAGACCTAGGTTCCCACAAATGATTAGAATTGACAGAGGAAGTGAGAAGCCAGGCTCTAATTAATGGATTTGCTTTTGGGTCTTCCCTGCTTCTGACATCAGCTCCTACTGGAGCTGGAGCCGTAACTTAAATGTCAGGGGTGTTTTTGCCAAGCAGTTTTGCCAAAGGAGTCGGCTGACTGGGGAGCCGCTCCCAGGTCTTAGGTGTTACTCAGCTGCCTGGCTCCAGCTCTGAGGCCAACTGGCTCTGCAGGCTGCGAGCAAGTCTGTGCAGCAGTCTGAACCTCAGTTTCCTCATCTGTCAAATGGAGTCGACAGGTGTCTCCATAAACTCAAAATACTCATGATCTAGATTCCAAGTAGTGGCCAGTCTGGAGATGAAACGGAATCGGTGGAGAGCTTTCCCCAATAGAAAGTAGTGATGATAAGAAAGAAAAAGAAGAATTTTTAAAAAAGATAAAAAGCAACTGCTCTCACTCCCAGACCCGAATAGCTCCTTAAAGCCGTTCAAAGACTCTCCTCATCATATTTGAAATAAAATCCTGACCGCTTTGCACACCCTGCGTAATCCAGTCCTGCATCTCTCTTTTTCATCAGAGTCCTGCATCCCCCTGACTCCCTACCCTTCAAATACATTGACCTTCTTTTTGTGTCTCAACACCAGCGTGATCCCACCCCAGGGTCTTTGCACATACTATTCTTTCTGCCTAGAACATTTCCTCCCAAGATTTTCAAATGTCTTGCTTCTTCTCATCATTTGGATCTCATGTGTGTGCCACCTTTGCAGTGGTCCTTCAGTAACTATCCTGGTTCAATTCATCCTGCCCCTATATCCCTCTTTCTCCTAGTTCCTTGCCTTATTTTCTTCCTAGGAATTAATACTCATCACTGTATTATTTTCTGTCTCTTCCCCCTCTAGAAGGTAAGCTCAGTAACCAAAGGGCCAGTCAAGTCCGTCTAGCTTCCTGCCACCAGTATGTCCTCAATAAAAAAAAAAAAATTGAGTGAATTAGTCTGCATATGAGTTCATTAATTAATGAAGAATCTAATTGGTGATGCTAGTCCAGTCCCTCTTTAGTCTGAAACCCAGAGGTAGCCCAGCCTGTGAGTCTGTGTTTCCTTCCCCTTTCAGGATGTGGCCAAGAAGATGAACTTGGACATGAGGAAGACATCCTCTCTGTGGAAGGACCAGGCACTGGTGGAGATCAATATTGCGGTTCTGTACAGCTTCCAGGTAGCACCAGGACACGCCTCCCAGCTGCCAAGCCGCAAAGGGCGAACTAAAACTTTTCAGAGTCTTAGGGCAGAAAATCAAGGGTCCAGCTCCCAGGAACCTTGTTTGCAGGGCTCTGCTTATAAGCAAGGTGTCCTTCCCATCATGTATGCCTGACTCTCCATCAGAGAACTTGGGAGGAGGGGGCCCATTTGAGGGAGAGACAAAAAGATAGAGGGCTGATGACTTGCTGCTTGATTTGTTTCAGAACTGAAATGGTACACATCCTGTGTGTCTTGACTTGTTAGACACTGAGACTTTCCCATAGCAGAGACAAATGTTCATCGTCATGGTCAGAGGCATGTAGCCCCCCAGTGCATGTGGCTCCACGATAAACGCTAAAATATATATAGTTGAGTTGTTGTTTAGTTGCTAAGTCATGTCTGACTCTTTGAAACCTCATGGACTGTGGCCCACCAGGTTCCTTTGCCCATGGGATTCTCCAGGCAAGAATACGGGAGTGGGTTGTCATTTTCTTCTCCAGGGGATCTTCCTGACCCAGGGATCAAACCTGCGTCTCCTGCATTGGCAGGTGGATTCTCTGCCACTGAGCCACCAGGGAAGCCCATTATGTATATAGTAAGATGGTTTTAAAAATTATCAGCTAGGAAATCCCCTGGTGGTCTAGTGGTTAGGACTCCCAGCTTCCACTGCAGGGGGCCCAGGTTCGATCCCTGGTCAGGGAACTAAGATCCTGCATGCCATGCAGCACAGCCAATAAAAGATTATCTGCTAAACCATGACACTTTAGAGGGCAAAGTGGAGGCACCACTAACAGTTGTGACAGCACATGGGCATAAGCTGGGATTCTCCTGGGCGAAGCAGGAGACCCGTAGAATAGAGGTCACTTTCTGTAGTAGAGACCAGCTCTGTCTTCTAGGAGTGCGTACGTGGGAGGCACCCACAGGCAGTAGAAGGGGCATATCAAGTCATATAAAGACCTGAATATGAACCACAGGTCCCCATGTCAGGAACAGGGAGACTGGGCAAACTGGGAGATGCATACCCCAGGGGAGAAACCGGGTGAGATGGGGTTGAAGGGGCAAGAAGCCCCCTTCACTCTTGACCATGCAGGAGTGAAGTTTGGGGAGTTGTTGAAAATGAAGGCGGATGCTCTGGGGGTCTGGTGGACTGGTGTGAAGGTTGGTGAGCCAGAGACAGCAGAGATGTGAGAGGACACATATACTGTGTGTAAACCGGGTAGCTAGTGGGACCCTGCTGTCAAGCACAGGAAGCTCAGCTCCATGCTTTTGATGACCTAGAGGAGAAGGCAATGGCACCCCACTCCAGTACTCTTGCCTGGAAAATCCCATGGGCGGAGGAGCCTGGTGGGCTGCAGTCCATGGGGTCGCTGGGAGTCGGACACGACTGAGTGACTTCACTTTCACTTTTCACTTTCATGCATTGGAGAAGGAAATGGCAACCCACTCCGGTGTTCTTGCCTGGAGAATCCCAGGGACGGAGGAGCCTGGTGGGCTGCCGTCTCTGGGGTCGCACAGAGTCGGACACGACTGAAGCGACTTCGCAGCAGCAGCAGCAGCAGCAGCAGAGTCTTTCTGGGCTTCCCTGGTGGCTGGGACAGTAAAGAATCCGCCTGCAATGAGAGAGACCTGGGGTCGATCCCTGGGTTGGGAAGATCCCCTGGAGGAGGGCATGGCAACCCCCTCTAGCCTTCTTGCCTGGAGAATCCCCAGGGACAGAGGAGCCTGATCAGCTGCAGTCCGTGGGGTCACAAAGAGTCAGACACGACTGAGTGACTAAGCACAGCCAAGTCTTTCTCCTGGATATGGTCAGGATCAAAAAAAAAAAAAAAAAAAAAACCGCAGAGAATCACTTTACACCGCCTAGAATCATCCCCAGGACCACCCTTTAGGAAACACGCTCTGGGGTGAGGGAGCCCTGAAACAGCCTGGCTTGTCTCTCCTCCTGACTCCCCAGTGTCCTCTCCTCCCACAGAGTGACAAGGTGACCATCGTCGACCACCACTCCGCCACCGAGTCCTTCATTAAGCACATGGAGAACGAGTACCGCTGCCGGGGGGGCTGCCCCGCTGACTGGGTGTGGATCGTGCCCCCCATGTCCGGCAGTATCACGCCCGTCTTCCACCAGGAGATGCTCAACTACCGGCTGACACCCTCCTTCGAATACCAGGTCCTGCCCCTCTCCACCTCTTTGGTCCTAAACCTGCAGGAGCCAGTGTGCATGTTACAACTAGAGCAGGGGTCCCCAAACTCCAGGATTTAATGCCTGGTGAGCTGAGGTGGAGCTGATGTAATGATAGTAGAAATAAAGTGCGCAGTGAATGGAATGTGCTTGAATCATCCCCAAACCATCCCCCGCCCACCCGGGTCTGTGGGAGAATTGCCTTCTACAAAACTGGTGCCCAAAAGGCTGGGGTCTGCTGGCTTAGAGCACACCTCGGTTCAAACTTGCGTTTCAGACTCTCAGTGCAGCCGTCAGATTGGACAACACAGCTCGAGCTGAAAGACGAATGAAACTGAAACAAAGAGTCAGGGGTCTTGAGTCAGAGAGGGTCTGTGGGAAGGTCTAGCAAGACAGTGCAGGGCGGCTGGGCCAGCCACTCTGCCAGGCACCCTGCGGTCACCACCAGCAGACTCGCTCCCTTCGAGGGCTGAGGGTTGGGCGTGGCCGGGCAGCCATAAGCCTCCAGGGATCCTGGGCATCTCCCAAGGGGAACCAGTCTCCCTCACTATAGTGACTATGCTCCTCTCTCCCCAGCCTGACCCTTGGAACACCCATGTCTGGAAAGGCACCAACGGGACCCCCACAAAGCGGCGAGCCATCGGCTTCAAGAAGCTGGCAGAGTAAGTCTCCTAAAGCTGCAGGGGGGTGGATGTATGTGTCCCCAAATTCAGAAAGCCCCAGAAAAGAAGGCTGGGAGGATGCTGTGCCTCTGTCTCTTGTGTGACGTGACTTGTCCATTCTCTCCAACATTCCTGTCCCTCCTTTGCCCCAGATCTGGGATGTAAACACTGCCATGACCCTTCCCCTTCCCAACCTCTCTTCCCACCCCCAGGTTCCCAAATGCTTGTCCTGGAGGCAGTGTTGTGTTGATAAACCAGCTCTCCTAATGATGATGGTGGCCCCAGTAATAATAACATTAATAGACTTGTAACATTTGTATTCCCACTATGGCCAGTTTCAAGCTCCCAACAGGAAGTCACTGAAGCCAGAGTCAGGAGGAGCTGGGATGAGCTGGCTCCAGCACGCCACTGCCTAGAGTGGACTCTCGTCAGGGCTGAATCTCATCTCGCTCATTCAGTTCACTCATCTGGCCAACAAAAATGGATACTCAGTGCCAGGCACTGTGCTGGGCCCCAGAGATGCCATGACAAGCCTAATAACGTGATCCTGTCCGCATGAAGCTCACAGCTACCCTCGAGGAAGGGGTCGTGGAAGCCTAACATAGACACCACCGAGTCTGAGAGGTCAAAGGGGGCTTGCTTCAGGAGATGCCAGTTGAGTTAATGAATGAAATTAATAAGATTTCACTGAGAACAGGAGGGAGGCGAGAGGATTAGGGACCAAGGCTACTGAAGAGTCATTGACCTGCAGAACCTGTGGTCAGCCAGGGACAAGTGGGGTGGGGCTGACTGAGACGGTTAAATGGGGATGCCTGCCTTCTGTCTAAAGACAGAGAACTCCCTGATCCACTCCTCACAGACCCCTGATTTGAAGCTCACTTTTTGGCAGAGGAGCTATTGTGCACCAAGCTACTCACTCACTTTCCTCAGCCCCTCGTTTCTAGAACTCTCTGCTCTCTACAGGTGACTGGTAGACCTTGCAGGGACTCAAAGCTAGGTCCTGGCTCCACCCGTATGGTCCACGGGATCTCCCCTTCCCTCCCTCCCCCATCTCCTTCTACCTAACAGTTATCTTCCAGCCAAGCTGGACCACATTAGCAGCCATCCCTTCCCTAACGAGAGCATCACCAGTTCTCAGGCATAGCAGCCTTTGGCTTCAGTTCAGTTCAACCTGTCTCTGAGGGAAGAAGGGAGGGAAAAATCTAAAGCATTAATTGCACTATTAAGTTTGAGGTAGAAACAATGGGAGTTAATTACAGATGCTTTTTTCTGCTCCAGTCATTCAAAGGGAACCCTCCAGGTGCCTTTTATTCTTTTCTGTTTCTCCCTCTTAACTCTCAGGCAGTGTGGGTGGTTTCCCTGAGTCTAAAAAATGATGAATTTACCACCAATAATCCCCAGGTGGGGGTAAATTAGCAATTTATCTACTCAAAGAGATTCCTACTTTGAACAGGGGTGCTTCTTGGAAGGTGAACCCAGGCATTCCTGAGCCTCTGGCCCACCTGCCACGCCCACACCCTCATAGATGGGAAGGAAGAAAACACTGCTTCTGGACTCTCCATTTAACCAGAAAGAGCCCCGACTTGACATTTAAGCTCCCCGGGGCTTTGGTGGCAGCAGCAGGTTTAAAATCCATTCCTGCTCCCGATAGATATTTAGTGCCTATTAAGAATCACCCTCTGCAAAACCCTGGATGTGCATGGCTGACTACACCAGACCTGGTCCTTCTTTTGTGGAGTTATAAACCTCTGAAATCCCCTCAAGTTCAATGCCTGTTCATTTATTAGTGATTCATTTTCTGTCTCTGTCTCTCTCACACACACTTAAGAATGGAAGCCCCATGACAGCCATTTCTCTGTTTTTCCATTCCTATAACAATCCCTGGCACATAGCTAGGCCTCAGCAAAACACATGATGAATGGCCAAATGAGTGAATGAATGAATGAATGGGGGCAATGCTTGGCAAACCAAGGTTCTCACGGCTGGGATCGATCCATCAAGTAACAAACTAGCAAAGCTCACCAACCATGTTAGCTCATGACTAGTTGCTCTGGAGGGACTTAAGAAGGGGATCAATATGGTGCCTCAACTCACACTTTGAATATCCCTGATGCCATCAGGGATGAGGAGAGTATGTTCCCTCCTGTTGTATCTCATGGATCGTGGTTCTTGCCCCCAAGTCCCAGCCTGACACCCTCCCTCCCTTCTACATTTCCCGTCTTTCTCTCCACCCTCTTCCCCCACAGAGCCGTCAAGTTCTCAGCCAAACTGATGGGGCAGGCTATGGCCAAGAGGGTCAAGGCTACCATCCTTTATGCCACAGAGACGGGCAAGTCTCAGGCTTATGCCAAAACCTTGTGTGAGATCTTCAAACATGCCTTTGATGCCAAGGTGGGTAGCAGGCAGTTCCCTTGCTCTCTGGGCCCTCCTGGTGAAGCTGGGGAGGGAACAAAGGAAGTCAGCAGAGAAGAACCCTTTGAGAGTGGGTAGCAGCCCATCTGAAGATGCCCATCAGCCCACCTGCATATATTTCAAGGGACAGTGATGCTTCTCTCCCCGTGAACTCTCCAGGAGTTCAGGAATCATAACCCCCAGTTCTAGACCAAAATGTTAGAAAGTTTCTGAAAAAACAAATCTGGAAGTCAGTCTGGGAAGCCCCGCATTTCATACAATTCAGTGGGTTTCTTTGCTGCAGGAATTCTCAAGCCTTTACTCTGCACATGTGTGTTACCATCTCCAAAAGAGGAAAGGAGAGAAAATAAATGTATCCCAAAGATGTTTGCTTATGGCTCACTTATTTTTAAAGCACATCTAAGGAGACAGTGTTTTCCTAGGATCTACTTTGAGAAATGGTACCCAAGGAATTCTAAGAGATAGGGCAAAGCAGTCTTTACAGTGGGCTTCCCAGGTAGTGCTCATGGTAAAAAAAAAAAAAAAAAGCCTACCAGTGCAGGACTTAAGAGACATAGGTTTGATCCTCGGGTCGGAAGATCCCCTGGAGGAGGGCATGGTAACCTACTGCACTATTCTTGCCTGGAGAATCCCTGGGTTAGAGGAGCCTGGTGGGCTACAGTCTGTAGGGTTGTAAACAGTTATAGGGGGAAGTGACTTAGCACACAGATGTGTTTGGCCCAGGTCCTCCTCATTGCTGAATGGAGGATTGGAAAGGGACCTGAGCACACAGTTGGTCAGATCCAGCTGGGCCACTCCCAGCCTACATGTGGTCAAGAAGACTCCAGCATCCATTGGTTGTAAGAAGCCCAGGAGTCCCAATCAAGATCCGTCTCTACTGGCAGCCAATGCGTTGCCCCAGACTCTCTGCGGTCCTTCAGGGCAAAGGCAGCCCATACTACCAACAAGCTTTTAGTTCTACCCACTGGAGCCCATTGAAACAGAGGCACCCAGAACTTTGGATCTCTGTCCTAAGGAGGTGGCTCAAGATAACTCCTCCTCTTCCTCTCTTCTCTTCCCCCAACACTTTTTCTCTCCGACCCCTTCTCTCTCCTCATCACCTTCTCCCTTCTTCTCCCCTCTCATTCTCCCACCTAGGTGATGTCCATGGAAGAATATGACATTGTACACCTGGAACATGAAACTCTGGTCCTGGTGGTTACCAGCACCTTTGGCAATGGAGACCCCCCTGAGAATGGGGAGGTGAGATGAGCTCCTATTCTGGCACCTGTTTCCACCTGCAGAGAAGAGGGGCAGCAGTGACACCTGCCCTGCTCTTCAGTAGCAGATCCTCCCAGAATCTCAAAGCCAGTGACCTCGATTTGGGTCCAGGTTGCGCCAAGACTGGACAACTCCCAAGTCCTCAGTCTGCTGGCGTCCGCTGACCAGCCGAGCCTTCCTGAAAATGTTGTCACCTGAACTCACTACTTCTTTGGAATGGATGCTCCAGTCAAGAGCTTGGTGTCCGCTGCTCCAGACTGAGAGAAGCAGGGGCAATATTTTGTAGAAAACCACCACAAGGGGAATTTGCATGCTGAGGTGGGGGCGGGGGGCATCCAAACTTACAGCCCTTTATAAACAGTCCTCTTCCACTCACACCACTGCTGCCTGGCCCAAGCGCCTGACACCCTGGCCCCCAGGCCTCAGGCTCCTCTTTTGCCAGTCGGGACCCCCAGACCCTCTGCCCAAACCCATTCCCAGTTTAATCATATCTGCCTCACATCCTGCTTGTGTCTTTCGACCTCCAGAAATTTGGCTGTGCTTTGATGGAAATGAGGAACCCTAACTCTGTGCACGAGGAAAGGAAGTAAGTAAACGACCCGCCAGTGTCCCCTGACACTCTGTGGGGGAAACCAAAAGTTGTCTCTTGGCATCTGGGGTTCAGCTCTGAGCTCTGGATACTTTTGTGACCTGAAGTCCATCTGTGACTTATTTTAGCCAGTGGGTGTCTGTGGCATTCTGGTCTTTAATCACCTTACAGCCCTGTGCCTCAGTTTCTTTTTCCATCAAGTTGGGTTTCTTCTACCTGCGTGAACTTTCTGATTTGTAAGAATCAAGGTAAAAAATAGATATCAGCATCCTGTGAGAAGCTGTGCATGTGTGCTTGGGCATGTCCGACTCTGCAGCCCAACGGACGGTAGCCTGCCAGGTTCCTCCAAGGGATTTCCCAGGCAAGAATACTGGAGTGGATTGCCATTTCCTTCTCCAGGGGATTTTCCTGACCCAGGGATGGAACGCACACCTCCTGCACTGCAGGCAGATGCCTTAGTGCTTGAGCCATCAGGGGCGCCCTGTGAGAAGTTGAGTGCCGTGTAAAAATAGTTCTTGTTACTCCACCCTTTGGAAGCTTACATTCAGAATCAGTGAGCTGCTTTCCCTAGAACTTTCCCATCTGATGTTCATGGCGGAGTTGCATCCACTAACGTGGAGGCTGACTTCAAACAAGATACCTCCTAAGGCAAAAAAAAAATGCCTGAGGCCAAAAGATGTTACTGGTAAAACTGCACCTAACATGGGGGTGGGTTCTACAGATATTTCATAAGGTGACAAACACTCGTAACCAAAATTACCCTTGAAAAGCCCTTAAATCCTCTCAAAGCAGAGAACACATAACCTGTGAGTAATAAGCTGCCTTTCTTTGAGAGCGTCACACGTGGTGTTGCCTCCACCATGGAGTAGGTCTTAAGCTGAGGACTGGATGTCATCGCTGGCTGGCATTTTATTTGTTGTTGTTGTTGTTTTTTAATGTGGACTGTTTTTAAAGTCTTTATAGAATTTGCTACAGTACTGCTTCTGTTTCATGTTTTGGTTTTTTGGCCAAAAGGCCTGTGAGATCTTGGCTCCCTGACCGAGAATCGAGCCTGCACCCCTGCGTGTGGAGGTGTAGTCTTAACCGCATCTTAACCGCTGGACTGCCAGGGAATTCCCTGACTGGCGTTCAGAGGCTGTGTTCTGCAGAACATCCCTCTTGGTTCTCTTTCAGCCAAGCACACGTTGCCAAAGTTGCCTGCATCCCATACCCAGGGGATAGCTGAGTCCCTGGTGGTCAGCCCTCCTGATTTCAAGACCAGCATCTTATTCCTCACCCTCTATGCCTCTCTCCTCCCCACCCGGTCCTGGTGGCCTTCAGCAGGTCCCCCTCACCCCTCCTCCAGGGAGAGAGAGGGCACCATCCATTCTCCCCTCTAGGTACCCGGAACCCTTGCGTTTCTTTCCCCGTAAAGGGCCTCCCCTCTCCCGTGGTGACACAGAAGTCCACGGTCTGGCTGCAGTTCGTGACAGCCAGCGCAGGTAGAGCATCTGTATGTGCACATGCGTGCATGTGTGTGTGTGTGCTCACATGCACGTGTAGGATGCACCTGTGTGATCGTGTTTGCCTGGCGTTCATGTGCGTGCGTGAATGGTGTAAGCACTCGCACGCATGGCGATGAGTATGAACGTGCGCATGCCCAGTGCTGCAGCATCGAAGGCCACGCCCCGGTCTCAAGGAAACCAGAGTTCTAACGCCGGCCATGCCACTGACACACTGAGTAACCTTGAGCTTGCTACTTGACCTCTCTGGGCTTCTCCGTCTTTCTCACCTTCCAAATAGGGAGAAACTCTCTCTGTCCCGACCATCTCTGGGAGCTGGTGCAGGGATCGAAGGATGATAACAAAGAGGAACACATTTGGAAAAGCCTCAAACCTCATACAAATACGTGTGCTGATATTTTTACCCCACAACCATCAACCCTACCTCCCACACTAACAACGCAGCCACCCCCTGATATGTTACAGGACTTATTTGGAGATGTGACTCAATGTGAGACTATTTTAGGGCAGAAAATACACTTACATATATTTAGAACTTTCCTGATGCTGGAGCAAAAACTTTGAAGAACATCCAGCTTAGAAACCCTGCTGCCAGAATGCGCAATTTCTTTTTTTGTCTTTTGCACTCAGATTTGTGTGTTGAGTTTTTGTGTTTTGGGTTTTGATTTGAGGGTTTTATGGAAGTCTTTTGTTGTTGTTTGGGGGTTTGTTTTGTTTTGTTGGTCTTGGAGGTTTGTTGGTTTGGTTTGGTTTTTGCCTTATCTGAGAACAGAACTTACCACTTTTAGAAGAAAACTGGGAAACCGTTTTTGTTTTTTTTTTAATTTTGAGGCTCCTGAGCCTCCGATGCCAAGGTTTGAGTCCCAGTGGCATTTTTCTCCTTCTTTGAAACAACTTCATAAGAAATCCAATCTCTTTTCAGGCTGTGTCTGAACATTTTTCATGTTTATTTGAAATGAGAAATGTGAAAGACCCTTGAAATGTCTAAAGATGATAGCTTTATTGGAAGAAAATGTTGTAGTGGTTACCAATGGAGAGAGGGAAGGGGTAAAATAGGGGTAGAGGATTAAGAGGTACAAGCTATTATGTGTAAAATAAGCTGCAATGTTATATTGTATAACACAGGGAGTGTAGTCAATATTTTATAATAACTATAAATGGAGCTGTTGTTTAGTTGCCAAGTGGTGCTGACCTCTTTTTTGACCCTGTAGACTGTAGCCCACCAGGCTCCTGTGTCCATGGGCTTTCCTAAGCAAGAATACTGGAGTGGGTTGTCATTTCCTTCTCCAGAGAATCTTCCCGACCTAGAGATTGAACCATGTATGTTGGATTGGCAGGTGAATTCTTTACCACTGAGCCACCAGGGAAGCTCATAAATGGAGTATAACCTTTAAAAATTGTGAATCACTATATTGTACACCTGTAGCATATAATACTGTATATCCACTATACTTCAACTTTTTTGAATAGGAAAAAGAAAAGAGAATATTGAGTGAGACAGTCCTCCACTGCCCAATAAGCCTTTCTATGAGCACATGAATGTTCTATATCTATGTCGTCCTGTACAGCAGCCACTGGCCGCATATGGCTGTCAAGCCCTTGACATGAGTTTAGTGCACGTGGGGAGCAGAGTGTTTCATCGTATCCAATCTGAATGAATTGAAATAGTCACACACAACCCATGGCTGCTGTAGCAGACAGCAGAAGTGTGATTCTTTTATGGTTACTATAGCAGACAGCAGGAGTGTAATTCTTCACTAGTCGGTGTGAGGTTTGGGGACCAATGGCATCTCCTGGGAGCTTCTTAGAAACGCAGCACCGTAGGCCCTACCCTGGACCTACTGAGTCAGGATCTGCATCTTAACAAGATCCCAGAATGATTCTTGTCCTGGCTAACCTGCGGGAAGTAAGGAAACATGGTCTAATGGGTTAAGGAATGGACCATTGATGTGGTCTAAACCTTTTCAGTTTTAATATTTTTTAATTGAAGTATAGTGGATTTACAATGATGTATTAATTTCTGCTGTACAGCAAAGTGATTCAGTTCTATATAATCATCCTTTTTTGAATTTTCTTTCCCATTATGGCTCATCATAGGCTATTGAATACAGTTCCCTGTGCTGTGCTGCAAGACCTCGTTGCTCATCCTTTCTCTGTGTGAGAGCTTACCCCTGCCCACCCCACCCTCCCACTCCACCCCTCCGCCACCCCCTCCCCCTCGGCACCCACCAGGCTGTTGTCTGTGTGTCCAGGATTCTGTTTCTGCTGAAACCTTTTCAGTACGCGCAGCATCAGATGATGTCTAGGTGTCCGTGTGGTGGGCGAGGGTGAGTTGATATCTTCTAGTCAAGGCCATGGATGTGTTATGATCTCACTCAACACTCAAGGGAAGGTCCTAGAACCAGGACTGGTAACAGAGCCAGCCATGGGGGTGCTGACCCCAGGACGGGGGCTCTGAACCAGAGTTTACAGACTCTCTTTTGTCTTGGCAGGAGCTACAAGGTGCGTTTCAACAGCGTTTCCTCGTACTCTGACTCCCGCAAATCATCGGGTGATGGGCCAGACCTCAGAGACAACTTTGAGAGCACTGGACCCCTGGCCAACGTGAGGTGAGAGAGGTGCTCGGGGCATCAGGGATGATGAAGGCTCCTGGGGAGCTGGACAGAGTAACAAAGTGGGCTGTCTGTTTGGGGAGGGGTCTCCCTTCCCTGTCCGTTCATCCCTTGAATAAAACCAGCTGCACTCTCACTGTTTGGGGATGTCCCCCTGCTTCATTAAAGCACATTACCTAGACCCCCTCCTATGACCTCTTCCAAAATCACACTCCTTCAGAGCCCCCATCACCCCTTTGCATGAATTTCATATCATTTGTGCTAAAGGATGCTAATCCCCCAGATGTAACTCAGTGAGTTCCCTTCATAAGTGCTACGACACCTTATATATTAGAAGCTTCTGGGGACCCCCCACCGTGACCCAGTGGTTCCCAACCTGGGATGCTCATCAGAATCACTTGGAGATGTTTACAATGTACAGATGCCTGAGCCCCACCTCCGGAGACTTGATGTAGTTGGGTCTAAACTTGGACCCAGGGTTTGCTTGTTTGTTTTTTATTCAGTCTCCCTAACTGCCTCCAGTGTACAGTCAGATTCAAAAAAATATTGTCACGACTCCTTGTTTCCCAAAGCCTAGTCACATCCCACGAGAACATTTTAGATAGTACGTGGACAGGTATTTTCTACTTCAGTGGTTGTGGATTCAGTTTCATGGGTATTTGGAAAGGAAAAAACTGAATGTCAAACCCTTGGTTTCATAGATACTGGTCAAGACGAGGCTACTCTGTAAGCAGTGTTCAGGCCCGGCCAGGAACCTCTTAGACAGCCACCAATGCAACCTCCTCCACAGCGGCTCAGGGCGATGCTTAGAAGATGACAGAGGTCACAGGGTTCCTAGATGTTCAAGTACTGTTTCTGTCAGTACTCTTTTTTTCTTTTTTGGCCATGCCACGTAACGTGATTGGTTGGCATCACCGCCTCAATGGGCATGAGTTTGCGCAAGCTCTGGGAGATGGTGAAGGACAGGGAAACCTGGCGTGTTGCAGTCATGGGGTCGCAAAGAGTCAGACTTTACTGAGCAACTGTACAACAAAGACCTAACCACTGGACCACCAGGGAATTCCCCGTCAGCACACTTCTTAATAAACTTTATTTTTTTAAAGTAGCTTTAGATTCACAGCAAAATTGAAGGGAAGACACAGAGATTTTGCATGCACTACCTGTCCAACCCTCGGTTCACGCGCGCGCACACACACACACGCACAAACACACACACACACACACACACACTCTGAAGGGAAGACACAGAGATTTTACGTGTACTACCTGCCCAACCCTCGGTGCACGCACGCGCGCGTGCACACACACACACACCCCTCCACACACACACACACACCCCTCCACACACACACACCCCTCCACACACACACACACACTCTGAAGGGAAGACAGGGATTTTACATGTACTACCTGCCCAACCCTCGGTGCACGTGCGCGCACACACACACACACACACTCTGAAGGGAAGACACAGAGATTTTACGTGTACTACCTGCCCAACCCTCAGTGCACACACGCGTGTGTGCACACACACACACACACCCCTACACACACACACCCCTACACACACACACACACACACACACACACACACACACACTGAAGGGAAGACACAGAGATTTTACATGTACTACCTGCCCAACCCTCGGTGCATGCGCGCGTGCACACACACACACACGCACACACACACCCCTCCACACACACACCCCTCCACACACACCCCTCCACACACACACACACACACACCCCTCCATCCCCTACCATGGTGATACATTTATAAAGTCAATGAACCTATATTGACACATCATTGTCACCCAGGGCCCATAGTTTACATTAGGGTTCCCCCTTGGTTCACCCTCGAACTGATGGGTTTTGACATCAGTTCATGTTCTTTAGCTTGACATTGAAACATCCATGGTTTGACATTCAGACCCATTTTTTCCTTATTAAATCTATCGTGCTTAAGAGCAGGGGTTGGCAAACTGCAGCCCATTGGCTGAATCCAGCCCAGCCACTGTATATTTCTGTACAATCCAGGATGGTTTTTACAGATGACCGTCTACCATTTATTTGATGATAGAAAATATTCCCTTCAAGCCCCAATTAAGCAGAATGCTATACCCTTCTCAAAAAAGAGTTCCAGTCTTCTCATTAGTAGCTATATATAGCTAGAAAAATGTACCCCATAACTATTGCTATTATATTTTTAATTTTATCCAAAAGCATGCAGAAATTTATTTTCTTCCTTGTTATACAGATATCTGCATAATAGTATCAATTTTGCTTCTTAGCCTGCAGGCCTGAAAATATTTACTATCTGGCCCCAATTATAATAATTTTGCCAGGTTTTCTGGTTTGAAAGCTTGAAATAGGAATTTTACAATCACAAGGTTTAGCCTGTGATGAAATGTGAAATAGGAGATGACTGCGACACAGGCCTTCAGAGATTGGGAAGCATGTTAATGAGTTAATTCCCCGGGCCATCTCTTAGTGAACACCAGTGGGTTTGCATAGCTAGTACAAATAATTGTACAAATAATTTGTGCAAATAGAGTACAAATTAAAAGCAAATTAAATAGCAACTATTAAGTAAATAACAGTGTGAGAGGTAGTCAAGTACAGCAGGTATCTCAAACATAATCAGTATTGGAGGGACTTCCCTGGTGGTCCAGTGGCTAAAACTCTGCACTCCCAATCCAGGGGGCCCGGGTTCAATCCCTCGTCAGGGAACTAGATCTCACATGTCACAACTAAAGATCCTACGGCCACAACTAAGACCCAGTGCATCCAGATAAATAAATAAATATTAAAATAAGTAAATAAATAGTAGGGGTTTGGGGAACAACTCCCTAACCACAAGGCTTGACTAGCACCGAGTTTTCAAACCTGCATTAGGCTGAGGGCGACGGCTGGGGGCAGGAGTGCAGCTTCTTGGCCCCCATCCAAGCAGTCCCATGCTGGCCACCAGTTCTCACCACCTGCAGGGAGAAGGTGAGGAATCTTGGTAAAGGAGGATCGTGGGTGAAGGAGTGGTGGGGAAACATGATACCTAATCCTACATCCTTCCCTTGGGAAGACTGTGGAGCCCCCAGGAAAGAAGGGCAGGAGGATAAGATGAAGAAGCATCAATGTGGATTTCAGAGGAGGGGATATAAGTCTGTGTTAACTTTCACATGATCTCTGAGACACCTGGAGCCCATCTCAAGCTCATTCTCCAATAACAAGCGGGTCCCTTCCCGACTTGCCCTACTGTTTTCCCCTCATCCCCCACTGCAGTCTTTCATGTGATGGCTGTCTCCATCATTCTTTAATAAGAAAGACCCAGGGACAGAGGCAGACTCTGTACGGAGCAAGTTAAACAGCTCGACTCCTTGACTTGTCTGAAATGACAGTCGCCCACAGGGTAGTCACATTCCAACCTGGAAAAAAATTCAAGTTGTGGTGGTGGTCGTATCCCACTTGTTCACTTGTCCGTCTAGGACCAGTGAGGTCAAGACCCACAGCCAGGACCAAGTCGTGGAAGTGTGATGTCAAGTCTCTGCAGGACTGAGGGGTCATCTGGGACACAGCCCTCCACTTCCCAGACTTCAGAAAATTCTCATTAACTTGACCCTCATTGATTCAAACACCAACATTTTCTTGTGGCATCTATGCAAACAGACATTTTTTTAAATTAAACTTTTTTATTTTGTCCTGGGGTATGGCCAATTAACCAACAGTGTTGTGATAGTTTCAGGTGAACAGGGAAGGGACTGAGGCATACATATACATGGACCCATTCTCCCCCAAACTCCCCTCTCATCCAGGCTGCCACATAACACTGAGCAGCATTCCATGTGCTCTATGGCAGGTCCTTGTTGTATTCATTTGAAATATAGCAGAGTGTATATGTCCATTCCAAGCAAAGAGGCTTTGTGAAACAAATCAATTTCACAGACGCTGCAAAGGGTGGAGCCAGTGTATCTGTAAATCTTTCAGTCCCTTTTAGAAGAACCTGTTTACACACCAGCCCTGGATGTATTCATGACAAGTCCTCTGATCTCCTCCTTAGCACAGGTCCCCAAGAATTGCTATGCTAGAGTTTCCATTCTCTTGAAACTAATTTAGTCGTATGCTGAGTAGAGTCAAGTCTTTCACTGATGTATTGAGTTGGCCAAAAAGTTCATTCAGGCTTTTCCGTGACGTCTTATAGAAAAACCCAAACGAACTTTTTGGCTAATCCAGTAGATTCATTTTCCCAATTAGTCTAGCTTAGAAAGGGACACTCAAGAGACAGCCACTGGTTCTCGGTCACCCATCCTCCTAAGGACCAACGGGGAGTTTTCTCCTGAGGACAGTGGTACCTCGCAGAGACCAGAAGGAAGGCAGAGCAGGGTTCAGGGGTTCTCGGGCTTAAAGAGGGCCTTCCCCAAATGGGTGTGGGGTGGTCTGCCCTCCTGAGGTGCCAGTTGTCTTCATCTGCTTGGGCAGCCATCACAACGTGCCACAGGCTGGGGGCCTCAACAGCAGAAATTTGTTTCTGACACTTCTGGAAGCTGCAAGTCCAAGCTCAAGGTTTCTGGTGAGGCCTGTCCTCCTGGCTTGCAGACATCCGCCTTCTTGCTGCGTCCTCACGTGGCCTATCCTCTGAGAGCCTGTCACTGGAGGTGGAGGAGAGAGCTCTCAGGTGCCTCTGCCTCTTCTTAGAAGGATTAGGGCCCCACCCTTATGGCCTCGTTTGACCTCAGTTACCTCCTTGAAGGCCCCATCTCCAAATACATTCACACTGGGGGACAGGGCTTCACATGTGCACTTAGGGGGACGTAACAGTCTGTGACACTAGAACCCCAGCCACGTTCCCCCCAGCCCTCTATTCTAGAGCCTCTGTTGTCTTCTTGGCAGGTTCTCTGTGTTCGGCCTTGGCTCGCGGGCATACCCTCACTTCTGCGCCTTTGGACACGCAGTGGACACCCTCCTGGAAGAGCTTGGAGGAGAGAGGATCCTGAAGATGAGGGAGGGGGACGAGCTTTGTGGGCAGGAAGAGGCTTTCAGGACCTGGGCTAAGAAGGTCTTCAAGGTAACCATCTGCCCGTCTTAGAGACCCATGAGCAATCATGTCCCCAGGGACCCCCAAGGACAGATCACCTGAACCATCAGAAATAGAAAAAACTTGAGACAATCTTTGGTACTTCCCTTATGTATCCAACCAGGAGACAGCTTTAAACAAGTCAGATGACTTTGGGTGGTCCTAAGACACATTTTCTACCTGGAATCCGGCCTCCTGTATTAAGGGTAAAGAGTTGGTCTATAAAAAATTACAGAGCTTTGGAATTTTAGAGCTGGGAGGAACCCATCCTTCACTCACATTCCATAGACAAGTAAATAAAAAACATACAGTTGGTTAACCAACTCGGGCTGGATCTCAGATCTCACCGATCTGTCTGCTTTGACAATCTTGTTCCTCTTGTGCGAGATCTCCAGTGACCGGTACAGTAGCCACTGGCCACACGTGGCCTTTAGATTTAAATGTAAACTGGTTACTATTAAATATGATGCATGGATGAACAAAATGTAGCGTGTCCCTGCAATAGAATGTTCGGGCACAACAAGGAACGAAGTGCTGAAGCATGCTACGGCATGGATGAATCTTGAAAACGTGGAAGAAGCCAGACACAAAAGGACACTTGCTGTCTGAGTCCACGTACACGAAACGTCCAGAACAGGCAAATTCAGAGAGACTAGGAGTAGGCTAGTGGTCCCCAGGGGCAGGGGAGGCGGGGAGAGAAAGATGGCAGTGCCTCCTAACGGGTGTGACGTGTGCCACAGGCAGCCTGTGATGTGTTCTGCGTGGGTGATGACGTCAACATTGAGAAGGCGAACAACTCCCTCATCAGCAATGACCGCAGCTGGAAGAGGAACAAGTTCCGTCTCACCTACGTGGCGGAAGCTCCGGAACTCACGCAAGGTACCTCCTAGCACCCGCCCGGGGAGACATCCAGGACCCGGAGGTGGGGACGGGAGGCGGCAGTTCTCACCTCCGAAAGGTCCCTAGAGAAGGCTTCGTGGCTTAGGTCTCCCTTATAGTACATGGGTGTGTTCTCAGTCGCTTCAGTTTTGTCCGGCTCTGTGCAACCCCATGCACCGCAGCCCACCGGCTCCCCTGTCCATGGGATTCTCCTGGCAAGAATACTGGAGCGGGTTGCTGTGCCCACCTCCGCCCTGTAGTGCAGGCCACCCAAATAGACACACTGTTGCTGCTCTGGGCTCTCTCTCCAGCCCTGCAGCATGTTACCCTAAACCTCCTCTTCTCTGCTAAGTTCAGCCAGGTTTGCTTTCTGTTCAGCTGTATCCACAAACACCCACCCCAATGCCTGCCTCTTTTATCTCTGCATTTCACTCCAGAGGGTCAGGAGAAGCTGGAGACTCTACTGACAACTGTTTTACTCCATCTCAGGAGCACCTTTGTTCTTCTCCCCGCAGGTCTATCCAATGTCCACAAAAAGCGGGTCTCAGCCGCTCGACTCCTCAGCCGCCAAAACCTTCAGAGTCCAAAATCCAGGTAGGAACACCCTGGTCCCTTCGGGTTCCCCACCTCTGCCCCGGATGCCACCCACGGCAAGGAATGAACCCTTGTTGACTCCGAGGACTGACTTCCTATTACCATTGGAAGGGTCCTCCAGACCCCCTTTGCTGCCTTGCAGCATCTTGGCTTACTACTTTCCATTTGCCAAGCTCCAACCTGCAGGGATGAAAAAAGTAAACAGTTGGGACATCCCTGGTGATACAGTGGTTAAGACCTCAGGTTTCCACAGCAGGGGGTGCAAGTTTGATCCATGGTCAAGGAGCTAAGATCCCACAAGCCACTCGGTACAGCCAAAAAGAAAAGAAAAAAAATGAACGGTGATGATCTCTGTGGAAAGGGGAAAGAGAAAGGTTTTGTGAGGAATTTGTTTTAATAGAGACCACACCTTCGTCAAACTGCTAATATTCACTCTAACGTGCACCTTAGTCAGAAATCACTTAGTCCAGACAGCTCCTCTTTGCGGATAATTCTTCTCTGGAGTCCTGAGAAATGCCTGCTCAGTCTCTACGTTAAGGCCTTTGGGGTGACAGGAGGTTTATTAACCTACAAAACAGCCCCTTCTGTGTTCTGAGGTCCTAGTTGTTAGAAATTCTCTTCCTATTGTTTATGACCAAAGCACGTGTTCCTAGCACGTCCATTTTGATCCTGTGTTACAGTCTCCAGTGACACCCAAACCAAGTCAGTTCTTCCAAATGAGAGAGCTGCCAACAGCCAAGGACAGCAGCCACTCTCCCTGATTCTCGTTCCTTCCAGCTGTTTCTCCTGAGACCTGGTTTCCCAAACCTTTGGCTGTAGTAGAAGGACACAGTGTCCTGCTGGAAGTGTCCTTCTCGGACCTGGTCACAGAGCTGTGGAGGTCCTGTGATCACTGCCAAGTGCGCCGAGGCTATTATTACCATCCTCAATCCGGACAGGTGGTGCCAAAGCAGCCCAGGGTTGTCCTAACAGCCTTGCCGCTCTCCCATTAAGCTTATGTCCTTTCTGCTCTCAGACCTGAAGTCTTTTCAAAATGATCAAGCCAGATGTCTGCATCACTCCATGTATAAGTACATTTTTTAGCAGTTATGAAAGTCTTTGCCTGGATCCCCATCAAACGGAATCTTCTTCACTTAGCGGTTCTCGCCCATGAAGATCTTCTGAGATCTTCGTTCTTTGCATGGCATGGTACAAAGGGTGGCCTCTCGAGCCAGACAACCCTGGGTTCTTACCCCAGTGCTGCCATCCCCCAGCCATGAGACCTTGGACAAGTCCCTTAGCGCTTCAGAACACCCGTCTCCTTACCTAAAATGAGAACTAGTACTTATCTAGTATTTTCTGTGTTCCGAGCACAGTTGTGAGTTCTCTCTGTGCAGGCTCTCCCAGAGTTCGGAACAGCCCAGGAAATAGGTGCTGTTATCAGCCATGTTCTAAATAGGAAAAATGACAATTAGAAAATGCGAGTGGCCTTTGTAAGGTCACACAGACTCAGTTCTCTAACTCCAAAGTCAAAAACGCCCAATGGCTATACCTGTGGCATCAACAGCGTCACAAGACTGCTATATTAAAAACAACACACACAAAGCAGCTAGGATATGCTGTTTCTGTTGCTATTCCTTACCCATCCCAGTTTCATACATCTGCACATGTTAATATGTGTGCTTTCTATGTGGATATAAAACTGTTCTTCAATTAAACTGTAGTTGATTTACAATGTTGCATTAATTTCTGTTGTACAGTGAGTGCTTCAGTTATACATATATACACACATTCTTTTTAAATATTCTTTCCTATTGTGGTTTATCATGGGATATTGAATATAATCCCCTGTGCCATACAGTAGGAACTTGTTTATCCATTCTACATATAAAAGCTGCTTCT
The DNA here is from genome assembly GCF_023091745.1 of Budorcas taxicolor. Taxonomy (NCBI): domain Eukaryota; kingdom Metazoa; phylum Chordata; class Mammalia; order Artiodactyla; family Bovidae; genus Budorcas; species Budorcas taxicolor. The sequence goes on from NC_068926.1 coordinate 57,941,501, forward strand.
GTGACCCCCAGCCTCCCACTCCATCCCCCCAAACCCCTCACCCCCTTGGCAACACAAGTCTCTTCTCTGTGCCCGGATGTAAAACTTACGATAAAGTGGTCAATATGGTCAACAGGATGGAGCCCCAGGGCACGTGTGTTCTCCCCCAGACCCTCAAACGCTGAAGAAACGGATTGGGAAATTAATAAATTGAAGAATTAGTTACATGTAATATTCAGAGCATAGTAATCTCTGATATATTGGGTTGGCCCAAAAGTGAACGAACTTTCTGGCCAACCCAATAGAAAGGGACTATATTTGAAATACACATCTTACTCCCCATTTCTGTCCCATGGAAAAGTACAATCTCAGTGGCATTGGAGAAGAAGGGACTAAGAATCTACTGGACGTCTCTCTCAGTGACCAACCATGAAAGACCAGATCATAAAAATTACTCCCAAACCATAGTACATAAAAAGCAAGATCATTTGCAAATGTTTCGATGCTAAGTTGGACCAAGTCCCAGAATAAATGCCCCCCACCCCCACCAAACCATCCACCTCTGGAAAGGGCAGCTGACTCTGTGCTGAGCAACTTGCAAGAGGGCATTTCAGAAAGGTTAGTAACCAGAAGATACTATGAAAATCAGTTACAGATTAGCTTTAAAAGAATCAAATGGGGCCTCGGTGTTTAACCGTGTAAAACCAGACTCCACAGCGCTACCTATTTTCAGGCCTTACTACCCTTTCCAGCTTCATAAGGGGTGTGTGTGTGTGTGTGTGTGTGTGTGTGTGTGTGTGTGTGTGTCTGTGTGTGTGTGTCTGTGTCTGTGTGTGTGTGTCTGTGTGTGTCTGTGTGTCTGTGTCTGTGTGTGTGTGTGTCTGTGTCTGTGTCTGTGTGTGTGTGTGTGTGTGTGTGTGTGTGTGTTTAAGGATTGAGTAAAAGAGTATGCCCCTTTCTCCCATCTTCCCCTGCCCACAGCCAAAGTCAGAATGTTTGAGCCAGGAGACCACATAAAGGTATTACAAAACACCCTCCCCACCCTGCTCCCACCCATAACAAGAGACCCTTAAGCAAGCAAAGTGCTTAAGAGGAAATAAACCACTTTTTGAGGGTGATCCTTGCAACTCTAAAGAGAAAAGCGCCTGACCACAGTTTCTGCCTGGCCAGGAAATAAACTTTTCAGTGTGAGGCAATTAGCAAACAATGCAGAAAAGAGTATAATGAAGCACTAAAGGGTGGGGTGTGGGCCCTGTAAGTCCTAGAAGCCAGGAGGAGGCGGGGAGACACAGGGTCAGCTTTAGATAAGAAAGAGAACAGACAGGGCCATGTAGGAGCAGAGATGCTGAAAGGGCCCGAGTGCTGGGGTATATCAGAGAAAGAGGGGACATTGTAATGGAGAGTTCTGCATGGAAGCACTCTCAATTCCCAGCTCCTCTTGGATAAAATCACTTCTTTCCAGCCTTCCCCATCTCAACACAGGACATCAACATACAGTGTAAGCCCCAAACTCAGGCTCCCTCTTTTGCCTCCTCCGTCTCCCTCCTAATATCCATCCAACTCTCAGCTGATACTGTGGGCTTGTCTTTCAAATACATTTCAGATCTACAGCCACCACCATAAGAAAGGCCACAATCACCTGTGGTCTGAGGGCCTCCCCAAACCACCTAACTTGTCTTCCTTGTTTTTTGCCTTTTCTCTCAAAGATTCATCTTCCAAATAGCAGCCAGACTAATCTTTTACGAACGTAAATGGAAGCCCAGCCTCCTGCAGCTTCACACCCTCCAGGGGCTTCCCACTGATCTCAGGAAACCTCTAAACTCCTTGCCTGGACAGGTTACAATGAGACCCTCCTGATCTGCCTCTTGCTAGCTCTCTGACCTCCTCCTGTGCCAGTCAGCCCTGTGTTGACCGCTCTTCCAAATCCTCCAGGCTTCTTTCCCGTCCTCAGCCCTGCCACGCTTTTTGCAACCTCGGGGCCTTTGCATGTACTGCTTCCCCTTTCGGGAACACTCTTCCCCCAAATCTTTGCACGTCCCCTCCTCCTCATTGTTCAGATCTCTGCTCCAACATCAAATCACCAGCAAGGCCTCCCCAACCATCCTAATCTGCTGGTCACTGAGCCCACTGCCCCCCACCCATCAGCACCCACCCATCCTTATCACTAGCCCCATCCATGATCTTTTTCAGGTGCTTCTTAATGAGAATAGGGCCCTGTGTTTTCTTTATCCATCACTGTCTCACCAGTGCCTAGAAAGTGTCAACAAATTCGTTGAAGCTATGAGCCTTATCGCCTCAAACTGCTCACAAGAGACCATGCTTACTCTTTTCATTGACGAACAGACGAACATGAGTTGTTTCCCACCCCGTCCCCCTTTTAATGCTGGATGTTAGCAGACTGTTTTTTCCCCTGTGAACCTGTCATTGAACCATTGCTGATTGTATATGTGCATGAGTGAGTGTGTGTGCGTGCCATATTGCTGTAGGTGAATGTAAATATATCACAAGCAAGCCATACTCAGGGGACAGGCATTTGAATGGCTGTTGCCTTTCCAATGCTACCTTTTCTCCCCTTTCCAAATACTAACTTTTTTTTTAAGCTTGGGAAAGGACTTTTTTTTTTTTTTTACTACCCATGCCACGTGGCATGTGGGATCTTCTTTCCCCAACCAGGGATTGAACTCATGCCCCCTGCAGTCGAAGTGTGGAATCTTAATCACTAGACCCCTAATACTTTCTGACAACCCATGTATATCCCAAGCTTTTTTTTTTTTTTTTAAAGGGAGAAGGTTAGAAAATCCTATACTTAGAAACCCCCAGCAGAACAGAGATATAAGACAGTAGGTCTCCAGGCTAGTGCTACCCACTGGGGGATCAGCTCCCACCAAAGCTTCAAGGACAGCCCATGGAGGGGTGCTCGGGCCATGCAGCCATTCAGGGCTGGGTTCTCCAGTCAGAGGCATACAGCGTCCGTGGTCCACCTCCCAGCAGAGCCTGCGCCCACCTTGTGGCCCACAGGCCAGCTCCATTCTTATCCCTGGCCCTTCTCTGCCTGACCACCCTCAGCTGCGTTCAAGAGGACTTAGGGGAAAAGGCTGTGAGCATAAGCCAGCTCAGCAAGTTTGGGGCCTCCACGTTTCTATTTTGTACCGGCCATAGGAACGGAGGCAAATATACTTCTGGAGAAAAAAAAAAGACTCGTGATGATCAGGGAGAAAGTGGGAATTGATTTGCGGGCCTTTCAAAGGCTTCCCGTGGTTGGCACTGGAGGCTCCCAAATTCGCAACCCCACAGCGCCCCCTGCTGGCTGTCAGCCTCTGCTTGTTCCCTTCCTGGAGCTGGCAGGGGGTGACGATGTCTCTCGCTCTCCAGGAACCAACAGATTGGCATGAGCTCAGAGCAGAGTCATTCACGCAAGCCCATTTAATAGATAAGATCAGTGCCCCAGGGAGGGCAAAATCTGCCCAGGGAAGGAGAGTGGGAGCTCAGGCCCCCACCACCATCATTCACAAGCTCAGTCACAGAGTTCCCCACCCTACTAAGGACAGGGGTGTCATGTTTCAAGAAAATACACCCAAAAAAGCAGAGATGCCAGCACAACTATTTTTAATAATGGTGGCTATTTGCAGCACAAAAGAACTTTTGGTTGTGCCAAAAACTCCTTCAAATAGCGAGTCCCATTGGTCTATTCAAGTGCTGATTTACATACCACGGAGAATGTAGAAACTTCATGTTGAATATCAAGTGTCTCTATCAACTGAAAACCAATTGGCAAGGAAGAAAAAGCGGATCTGAAAATGCGAATGTAACTCCAAGAATACAAAAAGATTTGATTTACCCAAGTGTAGTCATCAATCCCAAAGTTTTCAGGCATAAAAATGCAGTGTATTGATACTAAAACTTTAAAGGAACCAGAATAATCCTATTCTAAGGATTCATAGACCTCCTGCACTTGAAATCCAACTATCAAAGGAAAGGGCATGACTCGGCAGGCCTAAACAAGTTTCCCTCTGGGTTTTCTCCTTTGTTCTAGAAACTTTATAGTATCAGTGGACTGGGGATAATAAGAACCTGAGCTTAAGGTCAAGCCCTTTTCCCTTTTCCAGGACAAGGTGAAGACCCCAGTTGTAAAAGGAGGTGGAGCTTGGGATTCCCAGGAGAGGTGGAATTTCACCGAACAGGGACATCTCTGCCGCGACTCCTGTGGGGTTTAGTGGTTCCTGGTAGAAATCTGGTATCAAAAATAGAGCCTATTCGAGCAGCTGGTTAACCCTGAGGATCTGAGGTTCCTTCAATCGATAGATATTTCTTGAGTATCTACCATGTGTCATGCACTGTCCTAAGTGCTAGACTAGAGCAGTGGAGAAAACAGACAAGTTCCTCGCCCTCTAGAGTTTAGGCAGATTCCTAGTCCCCTCTATTGTCCTCGGGGTGGGGATGAGGAACGGGCAGGCAGAGAGACAGACCACATGCCATAGGATGGAATGAACTCTCCATTCTGTGGAGGTTGGTAAGCGCTATGGAGAAAAGGAGAGCAGGGACAGGAAGTCAGAAAAGCAAAGAGATCTGGGGCCTGAATCTCGGGGTGCTCCAATGTCCAGAGTTAGGGGAGATGAGAAGGAACCAACAAAGGGGACCGAGGAAGAGCAGCCAGGGAAGAGACCAGGAGAGCTTGGGGAGCTCAAGAGAAGGAGACTGAGCAGGAAGAAGTGAGAAGCCATATCCAGGACTGCTCTGATGACCACAGTGAGCGCTGGGAGCTGGCTGTTGGGTTTGCAAAGAGGATCTCATGGGTGACCTTGCTGAAACCCACCCTGTGGAATTGGTGAGGGTGGAAGTCTGATTGGCCTGAGCCCCAAGGAGAATGGAAGGAGGGGAGGTGTAGCCACAAAGACAGAGGGGCAAAGAAAAGGGGCACAAGCTGGTGGCCCTCACCCCGTTGTTCCCCCACCCTTCCCTCCAGTCGATCGACCATCTTCGTGCGTCTCCACACCAACGGGAATCAGGAGCTGCAGTACCAGCCCGGGGACCACCTGGGCGTCTTCCCCGGCAACCACGAGGACCTGGTGAATGCCCTGATCGAGCGGCTGGAGGACGCGCCCCCTGCCAACCAGTTGGTGAAGGTGGAGCTGCTGGAGGAGCGGAACACGGCTTTGGGTAACTATGGCCAAGCTAGTACCCCACCCAGGCACTCCCAAGGGCCCTCTCCTTCTCCAAGGAGTCCCAGAAGCTGTCTGGGCCTTCCCTTCCCCGGTGGGTGTCCAGGGAAGAGGAAACCCATTCTTCTGCCCAGTTGCCAGTCCAGGCAGGAGAGTGGATCTCTGTCACCCCCAGCTTATGAGACCGAAGGCTCCCCTTCCTCATGGCTGAACAGCCTTGACCCAACTCGCTGAGCAAGTGTCCATTTAAGCCAGGACACTGATGGCTTAACCTTGAGGGAAATAGTCTTACCTTCCTTCGTCAGCTAGATGCTGATCTTAGCAAAGGCTACTTGTCTAACTTCCTTCATCACCCCAGCCTCACCGCCCACTAAGGGAATAGCAGCTGAAGTCCACTCCTGTGTTCTCTTAGAATCTAAAAGCATCTAAATGAAGCTCGGTGGCCCATTGGGATTGAACCTGATTTCTGATATCATTAGATCAAGTCCCAGCCTGTTTGGGGGCCACCCTTGACATTCCTTGGAGAAGGCGATGGCACCCCACTCCAGTACTCTTGCCTGGCAAATCCTATGGACGGAGGAGCCTGGTGGGCTGCAGTCCATGGGGTCGCTACGAGTCAGACACGACTGAGCGACTTGCCTTTCACTTTTCACTTTAATGCATTGGAGAAGGAAATGGCAACCCACTCCAGTGTTCTTGCTTGGAGAATCCCAGGGACGGGGGAGCCTGGTGGGCTGCCGTCTATGGGGTTGCACAGAGTCGGACACAACTGAAGCGACTTAGCAGCAGCAGCAGCAGCAGCAGCTTGACATTCCTATTAAAGAACGTTGCAAGGCAAATGGGTCTACATGCTTAATCTCAGTAGCCATGAGTGAGCTCAGGACTTAAGGAACTGCGGTGACCGCCCGTGGTAGCCCATGATACAGGGACACATCTCCTCTACAAGGGAGCCAGGACGTAAAGTCAGCGCAGAATGTGAAAACAGTACGTAGTCGAAACCCTGCATAGGAGAGACGCTCCTTCTCTTATGAAATCCAACCCAGCCAGTTCTTCCTCCTTATTGGAACAGTACTTTATATCTTGAGTTGAGCACCTGATGAAGTAGAGGCTTGTGTTTAGGGCCTCTATTGGACTAAAGTACACAGAGGCAGTAGTTCAAACGTGGTCTGGAGCAGTACTGCCTGACTTTATGGATTTGAGCTGTGTTGCTGTTGAGCTCAGTCGCTCGGTCGTGTCTGACTCTCTCTGACCCTAGGGACTGTAGCCCACCAGCCTCCTCTGTCCATGGGATTCTCCAGGCAAGAATACTCTGGAACGGGTTGCCATTCCCTTCTCTAGGGGATCTTCCCAAACCAGAGATGGAACCCACATCTCCTGCATTTTCACTCGTGCCACCTGGTGACCTTGGGCAAATTCCTTAACCTCTCTGTGCTTCCATTTTTTCAACTGCAAAATGGAGATAATAATAGCACCCACCACCTAGGATTGTGGCAAGGATTAAAAGAGTTACTAATAGAAAGTGCTGAGGAAACGACATGGTACATAGAAAGGGCTAGGTAAGTGTTTGGCATTTTTGTCATTTTAAATGCTAGAATCCCACTCAGAGGGCTGAAAGACTGACACCATGAGAAGAGAGACGGAGGGAAAAATGGACTCATAGTTCGTGCTCAGTTGGTGGCTCATTGCTCAGAATATCAAGGGACGGTCTCACGCTATTTTAATATTTACTCTTAAATTCCAGCACTAGCTTGCTCAGCTGATTTTGGACATGCTCCTTGCGTACAGGAGGTGATTACAGGGTCCCCAGGAAACCTGGCTGCAGATGTGGGATGGAGGTGGCCAGCCAAGGGGTCAGTTGGCTCTAGGGCAGTTGGTTCTTTGGGCCCCATCCTCTGCTCCAGGAGCAGGTCTGGCCTCCCTGACTTGGACCCAAACCCTCAGAGCCCACACTGTCTCTCCCCCACCCATCTCTCACCTCTGTTGTACCTCTGCAGGGGTTATCAGTAACTGGACTGATGAGCATCGCCTGCCGCCCTGCACCATCTTCCAGGCCTTCAAGTACTACCTGGACATCACCACGCCTCCGACGCCACTGCAGCTGCAGCAGTTTGCCTCCCTGGCCACCAGTGAGAAGGAGAGGCAGCGTCTGCTGGTCCTCAGCAAGGTGGGTCCCTGGCCTCATTCAGTCTCACCACCTGCTCCTTGGAGAATTTTATGGTTCCCTCGTGGCTCAGCTGGTAAGGAGTCTGCCTGCAATGCAGGAGACCCGGGTTCGATCCCTGGGTTAGGAAGATCCCCTGGAGAAGGAAATGGCAACCCACTCCAGGATTCTTGCCTGGAAAATCCCATGGACAGAGGAGACTGGCAGGCCACAGTTCATGGGGCCGCAAAGGGTCGGACATGACTAAGCAACTTCACTTCTTCTCTGTATGGTTATTGCAGCGGTGTTTCAGCAGATGGCAGCCTTGAGTGAGGGCTGCCACGGTCTGGTTTGCAGGTCACCATATTAGCTAACCCAATTTGGCTGCTGCTGCTAAGTCACTTCAGTCGTGTCCGACTCTGTGTGACCCCATAGACGGCAACCCACCAGGCTCCCCTGTCCCTGGGATTCTCCAGGCAAGGCTAGACCTGGCCATCTCCCCTCCTTCTAACAAAGGAACAGAACAAAAGAGCGACCCCACTGAATCTCCAGGTTCTCTGACGGCAGTAGAAATTGCTAACCCTTTTTTCTCCTTCCTTTGGAACCCTTATTGTTCAGTCACTTCAGTTCAGTTCAGTCACTCAGTCATGTCCGACTCTTTGCGACCCCATGAATCGCAGCACGCCAGGCCTCCCTGTCCATCACCAACTCCCGGAGTTCACTCAGACTCACGTCCATCGAGTCCGTGATGCCATCCAGCCATCTCATCCTCTGTTGTCCCCTTCTCCTGCCCCCAATCCCTCCCAACATCAGAGTCTTTTCCAATGAGTCAACTCTTTGCATGAAGTGGCCAAAGTACTAGAACTTCAGCTTTAGCATCATTCCTTCCAAAAAATTCCCAGGGTTGATCTCCTTCAGAGTGGACTGGTTGGATCTCCTTGCAGTCCAAGGGACTCTCAAGAGTCTTCTCCAACACCACAGTTCAAAAGCATCAATTCTTCGGCACTCAGCTTTCTTCACAGTCCAACTCTCACATCCATACATGACCGCTGGAAAAACCATAGCCTTGACTAGATGGACCTTAGTCGGCAAAGTAATATCTCTGCTTTTGAATATACTATCTAGGTTGGTCATAACTTTTCTTCCAAGGAGTAAGCGTCTTTTAATTTCATGGCTGCAGTCACCATCTGCAGTGATTTTGAGCGAACCCACTGAATCTCCAAGTTCTCTGACGGCAGTAGAAATTGCTAACGCTTTTTTCTCCTTCCTTTGGAACCCTTTTTGTTCAGTTGTTTAGTTGTGTTCAACTCTTTGTGACCCCAACCCCACAGACTGCAGCACGCCAAGCTTCCCTGTCCTTCACTATTTCCCAGAGCTTGCTCAAACTCATATCCATTGAGTCAATGATGCCACCCAACCATCTCGTCCTCTGCCGTCCCCTTCTCCTCCTGCCCTCAATCTTTCCCAGCATCAGGGTCTTTTCCAATGAGTCAGTTCTTCACATCAGATGATAGTATTGTTCGTTTGATTCTCTACCTCCAGCCATTAAAACATATAAAAACAACTCTTAGTTCACAGGCCATATGAGCAGGTGGCTTATGGGCTAAATTTGCCACCACCTCATTGCTGTGTGATCTCTATATCCCTCAGTTTCCCCATCAATAAAATAGGGGTGACAACCAGGCTTATTTCATAATATCCTTGCAACAGTGAAAACCTGGCACAGGATAATTCCTATGTAAGACTTAACTATGACTACTCTTTAATTTCCCTTCTCCCTGAACCTCCGCGAGCGAGCCTGCCTTGAAAGTTCACTCCAGGGTCTGGCTGCAAGTTCCCTTTTGTCCCTGTCCACGGTTCAGGGTCTGCAGGAGTACGAGGAGTGGAAATGGGGCAAGAACCCCACCATCGTGGAGGTGCTGGAGGAGTTCCCGTCCATCCAGATGCCCTCCACCCTGCTCCTGACCCAGCTGTCCCTGCTGCAGCCTCGCTACTATTCCATCAGCTCCTCCCCGGACATGTACCCCGACGAGGTGCACCTCACTGTGGCCATCGTCTCCTACCGCACCCGAGGTGGGCAGAGGTGCTGGGAGAGCCCCCGGCTCTGCATTTCCCACCCTGCTTCCAGGGGCCCCTGAACAGCTGCCTAAACCTCTGCCAAGACCCAAACCCTGGGGAGGAGACCCACCCCTCTCCAAGGTCAGGAAAACTGCGAGAAGAAGCAGTGCAGCAAACTGCCCCTTAGGCAGAGCCAGCTCTGTGCAGAATTAGGAGAGAAATGAGCTGTGCATTTGGAAGCCTCTGCTCCCAAAGCCCGAGACCCCCTTCTACTCCCTTCCTCCCTTTGTACCCGCAAGGCAGCAGCTAGAACAAACCGCCACCCTCTCTTCCCTCAGAGCGGGGAGCTCTGTGCTCTATGACACCCAGCTGGTTGTAGGGCAGCCAGATACCCTGACCTCTGTGCCTGTGTTTTCCATCCTTGGTAAAGAGGTGAAAATGCATGGTGCCTGGGAATTCCCTGGCAGTCCAACGGTTGGGACTGTGGGCTTTCACTGCTGGGGCCTGGGTTCAATCCCTGGTCGGGGAACTGAGCTCCTATAAGCCATAAGGCACAGCCAAAGGAAAAAAAGTATGTGGTACCTGAGATAGTGCTGAGACCAGGGTCCTGGCAGGCCACAGAGAGCACTTGGACCAAGGCCCTTGCAGTGGACAGGATTGGAATCCAGCCCGCCCACACCTAGTCATTTCACAGCCATGGGCCCACCCCAGCTTTACCATTTCCTCTTCGCCATCAGAGCAAGGGATCCAGACAGGGAGCCCTAAGGCAGAAGCTTGGCGTCGGGGCTGTGAGCCTTCTGTGCTGGAGGACTGGGGAGGCCAGGGGTGGGGCAGCATGAGGGACAGTAGATGAGCCAGAGCGCCTCGGTTATCCTGATAGATGGAGAAGGACCAATTCACCACGGCGTGTGCTCCTCCTGGCTCAACCGGATCCAGGCTGACGAAGTGGTGCCCTGTTTCGTGAGAGGGTGAGTAGCAAATGAAGAGAGAGGAGCAGCCATCCCAAATCTGCATCCTGAGGTCCTAAGATGCGGTGGGTGGGGCCAGTGGACCGGCCGGAAGGGTTCTAGAGAGGTGGCCAAGTCAGGCAGGGCTGAGATCAACATTCGGCATCACTCCCAGCTGTTAGGCAACAGGCTCGTGGGGGCAGAGCAACCTAGCAGGAACTAAGCAAGTCCTCTAGTCAAATTCAGATCAGTGCAACAGATATTTATCAAGTGCGTGTCCTGTGCTAGCTGGGGCCACCGCAGCCAACCAGGCAGTTTCAGGCAGTTTCAGCCTTAATGGACTTTTCAAGCCAATGAAATTCCTATCTGAAGCCTGCTGGCCACCCCATGTGTTCCCAGTTTCTTAGAGACCGGGAGGATTTAACAACCCTCCCTGTCAACCACCTTCCCCTTCCAAACTCACTTTTAAAGGATATTTCTGCCCTCAGGTAACAGTACTGTATTGTACACTTAAAAACATGTTACAAGGATCAGTTTCATGTTAAGTGTTCCTACCATAATCAGTCAATCAAATAAGAAAAATATAGCCTTAAAAACATAAAAATTAAAAAATCATTGATATGCCTCAGCTTAGGCCCTCTGCACTTACCTGCTTTGTCAACTGATAACTTCCCTACCTAAACTGTGGACTTGGACAGTCATTTTTCTCAGCTGTGAAGGGTAGAGTGGTCATGGTAATCCACATACCACCAGCACCAGAATCCCCTGGGGTGCTTCAGAAATGCTGAGTCCTGAGCCTAGACTTACTGCATTGCCAGCCATCTACACCCTCTTTGAACATCCCCATGTGATTCTTTTGTACACTGACATTTGCAGCTCCCAGATTTGGAAAATCTCATAGATGGTTAATTCAGTGGTTCTCAGACAAGGGTGATTTTGCCCCCCAGAGGCCCTTGGCAAAGTCTGGAGATATTTTTGGCTATCACAGCTGGAGGGTTTTCCTGACTTCTAATAGACAGAGGCCTGGGCACTAGTCTGTATCCTACAGTACACAGGACAGCCCCCACCTCTTGGTCGTGGGACTGTATACAGAGAATTATGCAGCCCCCAATGTCAGGAGGTCTGAGGTAGGGAAGCCCTGCATTTGATCCATCCCACTCCTGTTGTGGTTTAGCTCAGATAATGGGGATAATTAGAAAGTAGAGTGATAGGCAAACCCTGAGGATCTCCTGTTTGGGGAAATTCCCCAAATTTATGGGACCTCCCAACCATGAGAAGGGCCACCTGACCACAGCTGAAGAGCTTTAAGTCCCGTTGTATTTTTACCCAGGATGGCCATCTGGTTTACCTAAGATCCAACAGGGTTTTGCTTTTCTATTTTTTTTTTTAATTTTTTTATTGGAGGATAATTGTTTCACAGTGCTGTTGCTGAGCTCAAATTTGATCAAGAACTGTTGGATCTCTGTTGCTGTATACAGCAGAGATCCAACAGTTCTTGATCAGATTTGAACTCAGCCAGCCTCCTGACTCTCCCTTCCTTGTCCAGAGCGCCCAGCTTCCACCTGCCCCAAAATCCCCAAGTGCCCTGTATCCTGGTTGGCCCAGGCACTGGCATCGCCCCCTTCCGGAGCTTCTGGCAGCAGCGGCAATTTGATATCCAACACAAAGGTGGGTTGTGGTCCAGCAAGCACATGATTTCCTCCCCCTGGATCCTGGGAGGGCTGCCTGTATCCCAGCAGCCAGGAGGCGTGACGCTGTTCTGTCTCCTTTGCATCACTGCCGGAGGAGGGACGGGGAATACTGTAGCAGCCAGACCCACAGGTGAAGTTTATGGTGCAATTCAAAGGACCCATCCAAACAAGTCATCCACACAACTTGTTGCAAAGCCTGAAAGCCCATCCCCAGAAGACATTTCTTGGACTGTTAAGATAGGACCCCCATCTTAAAATCTAAGCAGTCCTAGAAGGGGTGTGCATTAAGCCTTATCCAATGGATGTGTGTTTCTGGGATAGTCGCAAAGGCGGTTGCTATGCGAGAAACACAACAGATCAGCTTTGGGAGGAGAGAGGGAAAAAAACCCACAGTCTGACATGCATTAAAGAGAGATTTACTGAGCATCTCATGGATGCCAAACACTATTGGAGGTGCTAGAGGTGTAGCAATGAACAAGACAGAAACAACTGGAAACACACACACACACTTGCCCAGTGGAATTGTCATTCTAGTGGAATAGCAAACATACATTCACAAAGTACAGTTGACCCTTGACAGACACGGGAATTGCGTGGGTCAACTTTCATGAAAATTTTTTCGTTAAATCCATATACACCATCCGAGGCCAGCTGAGAGCCCGTGGATGTGGAACCACAGACACAGAGGACCAGCGGGTTCAGGGGACCGACTGTAGCACTTGAGCATCAGGGGATTTTGGTATCGGGGTGGATCCTGGAAGTGACCCCCTGGGATACCAAGGGGCTTCACTATGTACTGGGCAGGGGTCTAATGTACCTTTACTTCTTAAAATAGCCCTATGAGGTTAGATGCTGTTATTACTTCCATTTTTCACGTGGCGACACGGAGACATAGAAAGTTCATCGCTCAGCATCACACAGAGCTGGGATTTGAACCCAGGCAGTCTAGCTTCCAAGTCTGGGCGTTTGGTGCTACCAGTGTGGGGGAGGGGCAGAGGAATGACTGAGACCTAGAGAAAAGAGGTCTGCTGAAGTCTGAACACACTTTACCTACTTCTGTCAGTGTGTGCATGTGTGTGAGAGAACATGTACCCCTGCCCCAGCGTCCGCATGCCTCTGCCTGTGTCACGCGTGCTAAGGTTCCCAGAGCCCCGACACCCCCACATCCGGCGTCAGAGCTGGCGGTGACAAGTTTCCCCACCCCCAGGAATGAGCCCCTGCCCCATGGTCCTGGTCTTTGGGTGCCGGCAGTCCAAGATAGACCACATCTACAGGGAGGAGGCCTTGCAGGCCAAGACCAAGGGGGTCTTCAGAGAACTGTACACAGCTTACTCCCGGGAGCCAGACAAACCAAAGGTAAGCCCCAGCCCGTCACGCACGTGTGCCTGTCCACACACACACACCCTGCTCCCAAAACACCCTCACCCCTTCTGAATTCTCCTTGACATCGCTCTGAACTTCAGGAAGCATGGAGCATAAACATGCGACCTAAAATATTTAACAGCCCATACTCTGTCATGCCACTTACATGAGATATCCAGAACAGCCAGATCTATAGAGACAGAGGCTGATTTGTGGTCACCAGGGGCTGTGGGAAGTGGGGAATGGGGAGTGGCACTTAATGGGTACAGGGCATCCTTGTGGGGCAGAGGAGCTTGTGGAGCTAAATAGGGGGGTGGTTGTTCAACACCATGAATGTGCTCCATCCCACTGCGTCGGGCTGCACACTTTAAAACACACCTGCATTTTACATTATGTTTATTTTAATCACAATAAAAATATTTATAAAATGAATTAAAAGAGACTTCCCTGGCGGTCCAGTGGTTAAGACTCCATGCTTCCAATGCAGGGGACATGGGTTCAATCCCTGGTCAGGGAACTAAGATCTCACATGCCTCAGGGCCAAAAAATAAACACTTAAAATAATTAATTAGATATGAATCTTTAAAAGTTAAACAGCACCTCCCCACCCCAATAAAAAATTAAACAGCCCATAAGAGGCACTCCAAGTCAGAGTGGACACGGGCTACAAGACAGGGGCACATCCCTGCTGGATCTTGGGGAACTTCAACTGGACCCCCAGGGGCATCCCAGGAAAGGACCCAGGACAGCCGGGGAAGGGGTACCCAGAGGGCCCGGGCAGCAACTACTAGACACCTGGCATGAGAGTTCATCAGTGTCTCAGCACCTGGCACGGTCGTGCCTGAAAGTAGCAGCTGAACACCAGGCTTGCCTGGGGGAAGCTTCCTGAGCAACCCAGACAAATTCCCTAGAGGCTGCACTGGACACCCCTTGTGCCCACCCAATATTTCCTTAGCCCACCGTTTATCGCAGCAACTCCTGCAGCAGCGGACTTTGCGCAGGTGTCACCTGCGAGCCCCTCCCCCATCTCCTGCTGTCTGTCTGGGGCTTCTCCTGCACCCGGGCCTAGGATGCCTGCAGTACCAGCCCCACACCTAGAGGTGCATGGGTGTAAACGCCCCCGGCGTGACCACTGGCCACGGGAGAAAGGAGCTGGTAGAGAACACCCCGCTCTTACGCCTCCGGCAGACAGCTCTGGAGCATGGGCAGCATGGCTCCCTCGAGGGTCCTCAGCAGAGGCTAGCTGCAGAGCAGAGGTGTGGCTCATCACTCTCTCAGATGGACAGTCCCTCTTCCCCTGCTTCATTCTTCCCAGTCTCCTGCATCGCTGCACAAAACACAGACCTGCCCCCAAGGCCCTGGGTCAGGCTCTGTTTCCAGGGTGGTGGGGGGTGGGTGGTGAGCTACACAGCCTGGCTCCTCCTCACCAGTCCTCCTGCTCCCCACCCCCCACACCCCCGCAGAAGTACGTGCAAGACATCCTACAAGAGCAGCTGGCGGAACCCGTGTATCGAGCCCTGAAGGAGCAAGGGGGCCACATCTACGTGTGCGGGGATGTCACCATGGCGGCTGATGTCCTCAAAGCTATCCAGCGCATCATGACCCAGAAGGGCAAGCTCTCGGTGGAGGACGCTGGCGTGTTCATCAGCAGGCTGAGGGTGAGTGATGGGCTGGCTCCTGGGAGCCCTCTTCTGGCATCCTGTCTCCTCTTCCTCGTCTTACCTGTCTCCGTGACTCAGAGGACCCATGATGACATCCCTGCTCCCATCTTCCCATTTATGACTGGGGGTAGAGGATGCAGGTGATCCCAAACCACAGTAGAGAGAGAAGGAAAGATAGCTGGGCATGCAGTGCGTATATTAAATAGAATGGGGAGCTGTGATGTATGAAAATGACAAAGCGGGTGGGCCACTAGTAGTTAGACAGAAACGATCCTAACCCAACCATTCCTGTGCCCAGAACCAAGCTGCAGGACTGCCCTGGGCAGTCGTGCAGGTTGGCCACCGCACGAAAGGGTTTGTCCAAAGGGGGCAAGTAGGGGATGAAAGTCACCACCAGGCTTGGCCTCCCACGCAGCACGCCTTGGCATGGAACTGTGTTCCTCCCAGAAGGAGGGGTGTCTTTTCCTAATTTGCAAAAAGGCTAGTAGCAGCCCAGGAAGCAAAGTCCCAGCTCTGTGGTCAACTGCCCCAAATAGAATAAGTCCCAGGCCTCCACAAACCTCCAAATGTGACCCCATTCTTCTCCCTGCTTCCCTAAATAAGCAGCAATCACACATTTTTGCAGAAGAAGCCCTTGCTCTAATTTTGAGATTAAACCCCTACTAGGTTAAAACAGTAACAACAGCTTTCCAGTAGAAATGCCAGAGCACCCTGGAGAACTGCAGAGTGCCCTGCCACTCTGTCTCTTTGCTGTAAGTCCTTGGGACACATTTTCATAGATTCTGCAGAAGAAGGTCGAAAAACCACCCCAACTTAAAATGAATCCACTCTACAGATGGGCAAGTTTCTTCAAGACCTTTGGAACTATGGATGCCAGAAACTCTGCTCAGTGTGTATTCCCCAAACACCACCTTTCCTCAGTGAGGGGTGGGGGGGCACCTTAGCCCCTTATTTAATTCTCAGCAACACCGCCCTAAAGGATCTCCTTAATGCCCATCCCTCAGTTCTGCCAAAGGCGCTCCAGTGGCTCCAGAAACCCATGGATGCCCCAAGTTCATCCTCACTCATGGTGTTTCTCGACTTTTCTTTTTTGTTTGTTTGTTTCTGGGCAAAGCTGAGCTAAGATACTCATCATCAGATAAACTATGTCTGGAGAAGTCTCCACTTTGGCAACTGTGTGTTCCCTGAGAGCTAAGTGGGCACTTTGGCCTTTCTTCCATTTCTGCTGGTCTCTACAGACGGTGATGTTTCACACTAAACCCAGCCAAGCCCCAGATCTGAACTGGCAGGAACAAGGAAGAGGGAGGAAATGGGGAAATGAGCTGAAGTTTCCCCTGGACCCCCTCAGCTCTTCTGTCCTTAGCACCCACAAAGCAGCAGCACTCTCTCTGGGTGGGAACAAAAGTGTTTGTTGCCAACTGGGCTTAGAGAGACCCCATGCCCTACAGGGCAGAGGCTCTTGCTAAAACACAGTCTTGGAGACTAGAGGGGTCTCCAGGGTGCCCTGAGTTACATCTCATTTCTTCTCTCTTTTTTTTTTTTCTTTTTTTTTGGCATGCCGCAGGGCTTGCAAAACCTTAGTTCTCTGACCAGGGATGAACCCAGGCCCCTCCACGGAAGCACTGAGTCCTAACTGCTGAACTGCCAGGGAACTCCCTGTGCCCGGTATCTTCAGGAACCATCTTCTCCACGGATGTTCCCTTCCAGGATGTCCGTGTGTCCACCCTTCTCCATGCCCTCGGCTGGCATTTGGAATCTGATCCCTGCTTGTTTCTGTTGCCTAGGATGACAACCGCTACCATGAGGACATTTTCGGGGTCACCCTGCGCACATATGAAGTGACCAACCGCCTTAGATCTGAATCCATTGCCTTCATTGAGGAGAGCAAAAAAGACACCGATGAGTAAGCTGGCTCCTTCCCAGGGGTGAGGGGCGGGCAGAGCCCTGACAGACGGAGATGTCTGACTCCATGGCTTTCCCACGCTGGGGCCCCAGACCAGCAGCATCAGCATCTCCTGGGAATGTGTTACAAATCCAAATTCCCAGGCTGCCCCAGCCCGGCTGAATCTGAATCTCTGGGGTCAGGGCACTGAGCAGTTGGTGTTTTTACGACCCCTGCAGGGCATTCTGAGTTCCCCTCAAGTGTGGGAACCCTGGCTATGGATGTCACCTTCCACCGGGGCAGCCCCAAGTTGAATGATGGCTCTCGCCACTGCAAAATTTGTGTTCCTGTTCACTTCTCCTAGGGTTGATACTACCTCCCTCGCCCCTCGAATGCTGCTAGCATTCTCATGGATGCAAATTGCAATCGCTATTATTTTGACGATTCCATTTGTCCTCTAGAAATTGCTGGAAATGGTCTGAGGTATACCACACAACTGGGGTTGAGCGTAACTCTTTAAACCTTACATTAATGCCATGACATGTCACCTTTGATTGTAAGCTCACTCCCTGCATTGTCTGCCTCAAACCCACCACCAAGTGCCCTTTAAATTAGGTGGGAATTCAGTTGCCTTGTTTTCAGTAGGCGTGCCCTTTAAATTAGGTGGGAATTCAGTGGCCTTGTTTTCAGTAGGCTAGGGCACACATACTCCATTTCCTAAGCTGTCCCCCTTATGACAACACGGCAGTCTTGAAAACAAACTTTGGTGTCTAGCAAGCTGACATTATTGCCTTGAAGATCACAGCTCATCCTGGCTTATTGTGTGGCTGAGCCAGGCTCATTCATCTGTTCATTGATTCATTCTTCATTCACTCAAGATGAGTCCCACCTGGGTGCCAGGGCCTGTCCCTGTCACTGGGGCTGCCGAGGAAGTGAAAGAGACGAAGTCCAGAGCTCAGGAGCTTTTCCCTGAGTCTCTTTATAAGGAAGCAGAGCAGCCTTGCTCCTCGGGCACTAACTCCCTCCCCACTTCTCCTCCTACAGGGTTTTCAGCTCCTAACTGGACCCTCTTGCCCAGACGGATGGCAGGGTGGCCGCCCCATTGCGCTCGGCTGGGGTGGCTGCTTTTGTAAGCACGGACACTGCTGAACCTTCCCTTCGGGCACCCCCACGTGGCCCCCGCTCTGCCTCTCGTCCTGTTGCCGTGTCCTGGTCCTCCTCTCCCGGGTTCTCACCTCTCAGTGGTTTCCCGGCCCTCTTGGGTTTTCTCCTTGAGTTTTCGTGCTGCAGTGCAACGCCTTTATAATCCGCAGTGGCTCTTACAAGACCGTCTCCCTCTCCCTCTCTCTCTCTTTCCGACAAGGGCAAATCACCGGTGCATGAAACCACTGGAACATGGCCAGGGCTCGCGTTAGGGTGTTTTCTGGGGTTTGCCCTGGAGAGGCTGCAGGGACCAGACAGAAGAGTATTTTGAGCTAGCCCCTCAGCCATTCGAATCCCACCCGATCCTTTTTCATGATGACGTTCTGGTCGTGTGTGTGTGTGTGTGTGTGTGTGTGTGTGTGTGTGTGCGCGTGTGCACATGTGTGATGGCCTTGGGTCTCCCTCTGTCCTCTTGCCTGTGGAAGCATGTTGCCTCCAGACCCTCGGTGCCAAGAAATATGCCCCAACCCGTATTGGAGCCTCACACATCCATAATTAAGGGTCTGTGCCAGCATACCTGAAACACATGGACGCATCCTAATTGTCCTGGTTATAAAGGGTCAGGGCATGGACGTGGGGTTTGATGACCAAGGGGGAAATCCCTAGTGAAAGGGGGCATTAGATGCATTTAGGTAGTGGCACCAGTTAGCAGAGATCTTACTGGGAGATTAACCCATCTGATGGATTGGGCAAACCCACTTCCCAGCCCCACCCACCCCAGCCAGGATCACTTAATTGGCCCTCTCAGGCACTCTCACTCAAGACCCAAAGTAACATCATCCAAGGGAATGAGCTGGAAATAAGGGTCTTCCTGTCTTTGCCGCTGGGTAACTTTGGAAACATTAGTTAATGTTGCTTAATTTCCCCTAATCGTAATGTTATGAAGCTAAAAAGTGTGAATGGATCAAACTTTAAAGTTGTGAAAACTGGAAACAATATCAAGGAAGAGTATCACATATATATATATATATATATATATATATATATATATTTTTTTTAATTCTCCCATGTGGGGCTTGCTGTTTCACCCCTGGGGATAAAATAATGGAAGCCAGTGAAGGCAGATAGGTTGGAGAGGGAATCTGTCATGAGGCATTTCACAGCTTCCTCTAGAGCCAGGGTGGGGAGGATCTGCCTTCATGCTTTTGGTCTTCTGAGATTCCCCCCATTTTTTAACCTGATAAGATTATCTTAACAAATTATTCTCAACTCAGATGAAAAAAAAACAGGCAGCAAAGTCATTGGCAAGCATCAAGGTGGGTACTGTTTCTCCCAGGCAGACAACCTGCTGAATTCACCTTCTCCGAGGAAATGAGATGGAAAGGTCCCTTTCTACACTTACACGCTAAAAGTCAATGGTAAGCAGTGCCCAGAGACAGCTGATGCTCCCAAGAACCCCTTCCCCAAGGTTGAAAGACAAGCAGTCAGCCAGTTTGGAACTTCCGTCTTATTTCATTTTGTCTTGTCCTACAGAAAGCTAGCCCTTTTCTTTCTATACAGTACACAAGCATTTCTTTCTTTATTTCTCTGCCAAAGGGAGAGAGCCCTGGCCCTCTCTGGAAGGAACTTAGATTTGGGATGCCAGAGGTGTCCCCAGGAGGTGCCCTTAAAGACAAAGGGTAAACTATGTCTCCCTTTTTCCACCCTTCCCGGCAGCCCCCGCTGGTGTCATATCCCTGGCGCTCAGAGTTCGACTTTATGCCAGTTCTGATTACCCTGCCTGCCTTTAATCCTATTTTCTCCTGCTCAGGCTTCCATGGTACAGAGACCAAGCGCTCAGCATGCTCGGCTGACCCTCTCTGACCTGGAGGGAAGCCCATTTTAAACCCTGTCTTTCCTGCAAACACGATCCTGGCTAGTAGCTCTCCTTCCAGCAGCTTTCTTTCCAGCCATTTGAGCCCTTTGGAGATAGCTCCTAAGATGTCACTAGCTTCTGGGGGACTGAACTGCTGTGTTTGACCCCCATCACAGAGAAATGAACCAGTGCTCCCGTTTCCAAATCAAGTTTTATGCACAAATGCTTTTCCATCACCAGAAAATACTTAAGAGCACTTATTCCGTGCCAGGCACCTTCCTCATATAGCTTTGCTCATCTAGTAGCAGGCAGGGCGAGGGAAATAGCATCTTGTTTTATCAGGTAGCCTAAAGAAATAATCGTATCTCCAAGATTTATCTTTCTTCCCAAGAATGATTGTTTGGTTTGGTTTTTAAGTAAGTACCTTTCAACCCTCAACTCAAGCTGATTCATAACTGCTGGCTAGAGGACAGGAGATTAATCTGGTGTGTGTGTCTCATTTGATAGAATCTCTGATACCCAAAGCCTCGCTGTAATGAGCCCATCAAGAGGCAGGAGTGGAAGCCTGATTTCAGGCTCAGCTCAGATCCACAATAGCTAAACACTGCCCTCTTGTGGTCTGTGTAGTTCAGTCCCAGTAGCCTGCAAATTTTGGTGTGAACAATTAGTGAGCAAAAATGGGGTTGGCTGGGCATCTGATTCGGTGGGGCGGGGGGAGCCACCCTAGTTGCAGGTCTCCTATTTACTCCTCCCTCTCAAGCTGGCCAGAAGTAACTCCAACTCGATTTAACAACAGTGAGTTTGGCCTGGAGGGACACGAAACCCCCTGCCACAGGAAAGTGGGACAGCCATGCTCTCTGGCTGTCATTGTGAATCCTATTCCTATGGTTGTGCTGCAAAAGAAGCGGAAGTCATTAACCTCCCAAAGAGGATACAGGCTTTCCCTTGGCTTCTATGGAGTGAGACAGTCAGGTGTCTTTGCTTTGGGGCAATGCTTCAGACCCACCAAAGTGGAGTTTTAAAAGCAGCCCTGAATCCAAACAGTAACTCTGCCGTCATTTCTGCAGACAGCCCTGAGCTGGTGACCTAATCTTTCTGAGTAAACATAGCCCCCTTTATCACAAAGTGGACTAGATGAGATACTGTCCAGAAAATGCCCCAGTTGCCATACCTGGCCCATGATGAGCAATAGAATCTTGTTTCACTTAATCAGTGTCATGTCTTACCTCTCTGGTATCTGGAAGGCACAGTCAAGTGTGCAGAGCAAAACACAGTTCCTCTCTTACAGAAGGTTAGGATCTGTGATGCAGAGACACAGGTCTTAGAATCAATGTTCAGGCCTGCGGTTTGAGTGATCACCAGGATTCCCCCAGCAGGTTTGGGGAAACGAGATTGCCAGGATGTAGGAGGTCAGGGGAGCAGGGGTGAAGCATGGATGGAGAGCACGCAGGATGGGGATCAGGTCTGGCTTCTGACATAGTCCGGCTTTGGGAGGCTGAGGAACATGGAGGTACGCAGCAGAGACAGGCGGGGAACAGATAGAATTTTGTCAAGGGATTTTGTCTTTATTTGGTAGGCAACACGGAGTGCTTAGGAGTGTTTTTTTTTTTTAAGGGGAAGATGAGCTGATGGGAGTTATGCTTGGAAAAAAATGTTCTGGCTGCAGCATAGAGCATAGACTGCTGACCTGTTGAACTATTGGCTAGTTACTGCAGAAAGCCAAGACTTGAATGAGGGAAGGGGGTAGATTATAGCGATAAAGACATTCCAGGGGTTGAATTACCAGGACCTAGACTCCAACCTGGTGTGGACAAGGAGAACAAAGGCAAAGTCAAGAGTTTTGCCTCTAGGCTGAGAAACAGGTCTCAGGAAGAAAAAACAGGCTCCAAGGAGAACTGAGTTTTCAGAGGTGACAGGAGAGCCAGTTCCCCCCACCCCAAGTCAACAGGGTGGTCTACACCTAGATGGGCGGAAAGAGAACTGACCTCAGGCCACCAGACAATGCAGGAGAACGCAGGAATTTCTTGCCAAACACACTCTTTGCAGCCACCTGCTTGGGGGCTTCCAAAAGGAGGTCAGGTTTTGCCCTAAGTCAGGTTTGCCACAAGCAAGATTCTCTGACCCAGATCACGGTGCCAGAATGATTATCAGCAAGCCGATGTCTGGACTCCTCACCACCATGGCTCTGGTCCCTTTTAATTCATGCCATTTGGAAAAGTGTGGACTTAAGATCTTAGGCTGGCCGTGTTTCCTTGTATATTTCCATTGCCCCTGCCACCGATATCCAGCATGGCGCTATGCCCGCCTTACCCTCGAAGCCTGCTGTCTGAATAGGCACGTTAATCTGAGACCACCTGCCAGAGACAAGGAAAAAGAAATATTAATCTGGGCTTCCCTTGGGACCTGCCCACACTCCCTGCTTCTCCCAGCCCTCTCCCGCATCTAAGTGTGCCATTCGACTCAAGAATGAAAGGCCAAAAGCAGGGATGGAGGATAGAGAATCTGAGAGGCTGTGAAAGCAACCTTGCCCCCCTCCCTAGGGACTCACCAGAGATGGTCCCCACAAACCTGAAGCCTTGGGGGACTAACAGCAGCCTGGCCTCTCCTCTTTCTCCCACACCCTCCGGGACCTTGGTCCACCTGCCAGTCTCTGCCTGGCAGCACAAACACATGGATGTGTCTCAGGTCCAAGGACTCAGGTAAACTGTTACGCCAGGAAAGCAGAACTGTTTGCGGGGGGAGGTGGGGTCTGTTCCCTATTAATACTGTCTGAGTCGTGTGCTCGGGAGGTGATTGGGAGTAAACACACCCCGGCATGTTTCTGAATTCACTATTTCCTAGAATATCTGAGCAAGCAGGGCATGTGTGTCTGGTCCCAAGCAGAGACCGTTCTTAAGCAGGTGGCCCTGGCAGGTGGGAACAAATCTGCCTGAAGATACAGCTTTCCAGAGTCTTCTAGAAATTGGCTCCAGGACATCAAAGTGCCCAGACTTGGCTCCTAGGAGATGCTTGGAGGCTCTAGTCCAGAGTCCGTCAACCTCAGTACTGTTGGCATTTGGGGCTGGAGAATTCTTTGGGTGGGGGGCTGCCCAGGGCTTTGCAGGATGTTGGCCAGCATCCCTGGCCTCCACCCACCCACCCGACCCCCCCTAAAGTTGTGCCAACCAACTGTGTCTTCAGACCTTGCCAGATGAACCCTGAGGACAACAGACTCTCTACTGGCTGCCCCAGGCCTTCTTACCATCCACCTTCTAGAATAAGCAAGGCATTTCTCAGGCCTCTGGTTTTCCTTCCTTTATCTGCTGCCCAACAGAGACTCGAAGGATTTCAAGAGGAAATGGAAAAGTACAGTTTCACCTACTCCCTCCCAGGACAGAAAGTTGACAGCCCCGATGGAGTAAGATGCTGTGCCCTTGGCGTCCAGTTTGGACGAAGACTCATGGAGGCCCAGTGCCCTCCTGTGCCCACCCCCCTCCCCGCCTCCACCCTTCTGTCCTTGCTGTCAACTTGTCGTTGTGATTGTAAGACCCACTCCGGGCTCAGCAGTGGTTTTCCAGGTGGCGCCGGACAGGTTTGTGGGTGGGGGTCGTCCTGTGTCGCTGGGCAGGTGGTGGGTTTCTGTTCCAGGTCTGGGGAGCCGGGGAGGTGGGCTGAGCGCGAGTCGTCGCCTCTCGCCACACTGCACTGTCAGAAAACTCGGACCTCCCCCTACCTCTGAGCTCTCGATGCTGCTAACACCGCCAAGTGTCCCATGCGCTCCAGCACCTTCCCAGAACGCGCTCTGCGAGGTTGTCCAGGCTGTGCTCGCCGCATGCTCTTCTTCTGTATCATTCTTCTAATTTGATGAAATTCAACAAAAGTCTATTTATGCCTGTTTGCATCATGGTCAAAATATTAAAAAGTGGACTCAACTCGACTGGCTGTGGTCTTTTGTTTGACTGGCCTAGAATTTCTCACGCCTGTTGCCCACTGCGTGCAACTGGCCAGGTGCCCCCAGGAAGCCTAGTCTGAGATAGAGGTGGCAGGAGGCTGATGGGTGGGGATGGGGCGGGGAGGGAACCTGAGCTGCCACGCTGTCTCAACAGAAACTTCCGCGAACCCTGCCGGGAATTCCAAAGATGGCCTTGCAGGACTGTCCCCAATGTAGGACAAGGAGCCCTAGCGCTCTGCAGCTGAAGCCATCTCCCGAGGGCATGAGGGCGTTCTCAGGGTCCAGAGGAAGAGCTGCGGACTCCTGACACAGATCTGGAGAGCAATTCTCAGTGTCCTGTCCACCTTCCTCCCGACACCTTTGCCCCCATCCCTAGAAAGGACCCCAAAGGGAGAGTACCGCCTTCTCGCTCAGCCCTCTCTCCCTGTACGCACGAGCCTGAGGCCCTGAACCTAATTCCCAGCTGACTTCAGACTCGATTCCAAAGGATGAGACTTCCAAAGCAATAAAAGGGGACATCCCCAGCGGTCCAGAGGTTAAGACTTTGCCTTCCAATGCAGGGGATGTGGGTTCAATCCCTGGTCTGGGAGGTAAGATCCTACATGCCTCTTGGCCAAAAAAACAAAAGATAGAAACAATGTTGTAACAAATTCAGTAAAGACTTTAAAATTGGTCCACATCAAAAAAAAAAAAAAAAAAGCATTTAAAGGACAGATGAAAAGAAGCAACCCCAAATACCCTGACAGAGTGGCTACTATGAAAGGACCAAGTGAACAGTGGCCTTTATCAAGCCCTTTTGGACGTGGCCATTTAGATGCTGTCACCAGTTTGACCTTCACACCTATTTCCCAGTCAAAAAGCATAAGCTATTAGGTACTCAACCTTTTAAATTACAGTTATTTATCCAACAGCAAAGATACCCTTAACACTGTTCCTGACTCTTCTGCCCCATCCCTGAGCCTCAGGGCCAAGTTCAAACAGGAGACGCTGATCAGCAAGGAGGTGGAAAGTCAGCACTTGATCCACACTGCTCTTCAGAAATGAACTAAAATAATGGCTAACAGTTATCAAATGCCAGTCTTTACAAGAATACTCTGACATGTTACCATTGCTCTCCACACTGTAAAACTTGGGAAGCTAAGGCAAGAGTTTGGGGCTTTCCTGGTGGCTCAAATGGTAAAGAATCTGCCTGCAATTGAACTCGGAGGCCCAGGTTCAAACCCTGGGTCAGGAAGAATCCCCTGGAGAAGGGAATGGCTACCCACTCCAGTATTCTTGCCAGAAGAACTCCATGGAGAGAGAAGCCTGGCAGCTGCAGTCCATGAGTTCACAAAGAGCTGGACACAACTGAGTAACTAACACTTTCACTTTCAAGGTGAAAGCAGCTCAACCAGTCAACACAGCCAGTAAGTATTAGAGATGGAGTTTGAGCCCAGAGCGGCTGGCTTGAGAATCTGCATTTTTAACCACCACCTGGTTTCAGACCAGAAAAAAAAAAAAATGCCACCTGCCATTTCAGTAAACAAAGACTGCTCCTGCCATTCCTGTATAAACAACTGGACAACCCGCCCCTCCCCCTCAGTGCACCCAGATGAGGAGTCAGGACAGAGAAAACCAGAATGCTGGCCCTAGGTAGTTGTTGCTGCTAAAAGATACATATTCGAGGAGTAATTTCAGTGCACCTGGACTCTTACATCTTCCCATGCATAGAACAGCACTAAAATCATTAACTTCAGAGGGCTTGGGTTTTGTGCATGTGTGTGACTAGCAGTGGAGAAGGCGATGGCACCCCACTCCAGTGCTCTTGCCTGGAAAAATCCCATGGGCGGAGGAGCCTGGTAGGCTGCAATTCATGGGGTCGCAAAGAGTCGGACACGACTGAGCAACTTCACTTTCATTTTTTACTTTCATGTATTGGAGAAGGAAGTGGCAACCCACTCCAGTGTTCTTGCCTGGAGGATCCCAGGGACGGGGGAGCCTGGTGGGCTGCCATCTATGGGGTCGCACAGAGTCGGACACGATTGAAGCGACTTAGCAGCAGTGACTAGCAGTAATCTTTTGATGTTCCACTTCAGGTCCATTTGTC
Organism: Budorcas taxicolor; assembly: GCF_023091745.1. Classification (NCBI taxonomy): domain Eukaryota; kingdom Metazoa; phylum Chordata; class Mammalia; order Artiodactyla; family Bovidae; genus Budorcas; species Budorcas taxicolor. The sequence goes on from NC_068926.1 coordinate 57,967,395, forward strand.
TTCAGCAAAAATGCCTACATACCCCAGCTTCCCCCTTTCTTCTCTGGAACAGTTCCTCAGACCAATCTGAGATGTTGCCTTTCCCAGGCTAGAGTTCTCAACAAGGTCCCACATAAAACAAAATTCTTAACTTTTCAGTTCAGTTGCTCAGTTGTGTCCAACTCTTTGGGACCCCATGAACTGCAGCACACCAGGCCTTCCTGTCCATCACCAACTCCCAGAGTTCACCCAAACCCATGTCCATTGAGTCGGTGATGCCATTCAACCATCTCATCCTCTGTCATCTCCTTCTCCTCCTCTCTTCAATCTTTCCCAGCATAAGGTTCTTTTCCAATGAGTCAGCTTTTTGTATGAGGTGGCCCAAGTATTGGAGTTTCAGCTTCAACGTCAGTCCTTCCAATGAATACCCAGGACTGATTTCCTTTAGAATGGACTGGTTGGATATCCTTGCAGTCCAAGTTACTCTCAAGAGTCTTCTCCAACACCACAGTTCAAAAGCATCAATTCTTTGGCGCTCAGCTTTCTTTATAGTCCAACTCTCACATCTATACATGACTACTGGAAAAACCATAGCCTTTTACTAGACGGACCTTTGTTGGCAAAGTAACATCTCTGCTTTTTAATATGCTGTCTAGGTTGGTCATAATTTTCCTTCCAAGGAGTAAGCGTCTTATAATTTCATGGCTGCAGTCACCATCTGCTGTGATTTTGGAGCCCCCCAAAATAAAGTCAGCCACTGTTTCCACTGCTTCCCCATCTATTTGCCATGAAGTGATGGGACCAGATGCCATGATCTTGGTTTTCTGAATGTTGAGCTTTAAGGCACTCTCCTCTTTCACTTTCATCAAGAGGCTTTTTAGTTCCTCTTCACTTTCTGCCATAAGGGTGGTATCATCTGCATATCTGAGGTTATTGATATTTCTCCTGGCAATCTTTTAGGTCGTGCCTTTTTTTTTTTCCTAGTTGACACAGTGCTGCTGCTAAGAGACTGTCACAGTTCAAATCCAGGCTCCTCCACTTCTGAGCTGTGCAACTTTGGATAAGTTGCCTAACCTCTCTGTGCTTTCATTTCTTCACTGTAAAATAGGTTGTGATGATTTTGACTTCATTGCCCTTCGATAGGATTAAGTGAGTTGATGTATACAACACACAGAGAACATAACAGCATGGAATGGAATAGAATAGGACAGAATAAAGTAGTCCTATACGTGAGTAAACTAGCTCTGGTTCCTTCCAACTTTCTCATTGCTTTCTCCACGTATTTATTTATTTGTTGCTGTGCTAGGTCTTCATTGCTGTGCGTGGGCTTTCTCTGTTTGCAGCGAGCAGGGGCCACTCTCTAGTTGTGGTGTGCGGGCTTCTCACCGTGGAGGCTTTTCTTGTTGCAGAGCGCGGGGCTCTAGGGCACGTGGGCTTCAGTAGTTGCAGCTCGAGGGCTCCAGAGCACGGGCTCTGTAGTTGCGGCACGTGGGCTTAGTTGCTCCATGGCATGTGGGATCTTCCTGGAACAGGGCTTGAACCCGTGTCTCCTGCATTTTCAGGCGGATTCCTAACCGCTGGACCACCAGGGAAGTCCCAGTCCTTTTTCCTCATTGAAACTCAAAACAGCCCCATCTTGTTGCTGTTTGCCATTTGACACTTAGGTGCTGGGTTTCCCAGACCACCTGCCATCACAGGGGCCACTGGTTTCAAAAGCCAAATCCTTGCCCTCTCCCCACACCTGCTCACTAGTGCGCACTGGGGATTTAGGTTTGACACCACCGCATTTTTAACCAGTTCCTCCATGTGACCCATACACACACTGGAGTTTTGACAGGCCCAGCCTCAAGAGGTGGCTGGGGAGAATTTAACATTTATGTGCCTCCTGGCTGGGGTGTCTTCTGTTGCCTGGCAACCAGGTGAAAAATCTAAGTTTACACCTAAACAGAACCTTTCCAACCACAAATCAAAAGGAGAAGGGGGCGGGAAACAAGTGGGGGAAGGAAAAAAAGGAATTTTGAGTTACAGCAGGTCAATACAGAATATGGGCTTCGCAGTCAGTTGAATAGTAAAAAAAATGTACTTCTTCTGTTTTTCATTGTACCCTTCGCAAAACTGCTGAGGAAGCAAAAAAACAAGGGAGCGTATTTACAATCAATACAGAGCTTAACCCACATCAGTAGAAGGAAATCACTTTAGCAATAACCTCTGGAGGAAAATAAGATTAAGTTAATCAAATAGCAGAAGATTAAAACCAGAGTAAATAGTAAATTAGTAAAGTGATTTTTTTTTTAAGACGCAAATCTTTTAGATTAGTACACCTGGGTCGGGGCAGGGTGAGAGGACAAGGGTAGATGGGCCTCCTGGCATCTTGGCATCTTCGTTTTCTCGGCTGGAAGTCAGAGTTGAGGTTGGAAGTTGATGTTGGAAGCCCCACTCTCTCCTCCCTAATTAACTGTTTCCAGGAATTTTGAGATCTTCAAGGGTGATGAGTCCCACGTGCCATAAGGATATATTGGGGAAAAGAAACTCTTAAAGGCAAGAAAGCCTCTAAGACACACTACCACCTCAAGGTGTAGTATCTGTGCCATTAAGCAGTGAGTAACTGAGTCAGTTCTGTTTTGAAGGCTTTGAAAAGAATCGCTAATGGAAATATAGTTATTAGCAGAAAAGCCTCAGGGAAAATCTGTGGGGAGAGACACCTGTTCCTTGCTCCTCCAAGCTGGTGCTAATAACGTCACCTTCCTTGAAAAGCGCACACTACCCCCAGATTGCCCCTTTCCAGAACCGTCTCTTTCAGCCCACTTCGCCTTTGCGCAAAGGCCTTTGGGACCACCAGGGGCCAGAGCGGGAAGACCAACCCCTCTGGCCCGCGCTAGTGCCTGCTCTGGCCACAAGCAGCCTTTTGCGTTTCTGTTTCGGCCACTGCTCCACCCAAACCACCCAGTGTTCTGATTTGCCCCCAAGGGCTCTAAACACAGCTTTTATTTTCCTTCTAGCTTGCCTTTGCTTCTGCCATGCCCCTCACCTAGAGAGCCCACCTCCATTGCTGAGGGCAGGATTCAAACACTGCCTTTTCAGGGAAGCCCTCCTCCGCCGTCCAGCCATACTTCCTGCCTGTACCAATTGCTTGGCATAGTGGAGGTACTGCTTTGCAATTGTGTGTGTGTGTGTGTGTCTGTTTTACCTGCTTCTGCGTATCCATTATCTATTGCCACAATAAAGCTGCCTAACAAACACTCACAACATCTCCCTGGCATGCTACTTGACTGCTGCAGAGGTTGGAGTCACGCTATGAGCCAAGGGATTCAAGTAGCCTCTACACCCAGAGCCTCCACAAGGAACAGAGCTCTGCCGTGTCTTGATCTTAGTCTCCTAAGACTCACTTGAGACTCTGACATCCAGGGCAATAAGATCACACAGTGGTATGGTTTTAAGACCCTAAGTTGTGGTAGTTTGTTACAGCAGCAGTAGAAAAGTAAAATCTGTATTAAATCTGTGTTAATTTCTTATTGCTGCTGATCTAAGGAAGAATCTATTTCCTTAGGTTTTCTAGCTTTTAGAAAGCTGCCCACATTTCTTGGCTTACGACCCAGCATCACTCCAGCCTCTGTATCTATCGTCACATCCCCTGTCTCTGACTCCAACCCTCCTGTGCCCCTCTTTTATATATATATAAAAGGCTTCCCAGGTGGCTCAGCAGTAAAGAACCTGCCTGCCTTGCTGGAGATGCAGGAAACATGGGTTTGATCCCTGGGTCAGGAAGGTCCCCTGGAGGAAGGCATGGCAACCCACTCCAGTATTCTTCCTGGAGAATCCCGTAGAGGAGCCTGGTGGGCTGAAGTCCATGGGGTTGCAAAGAGTCAGACACGACTGAAGCTACTGAGCATGCATGCACGTAAGTGTGTGTGTGTGTGTGTGTGTGTGTGTGTGTGTGTGTGTGTGGCTGTGCCGACTCTTAGTTATGGCACTCAAGATCTTCAGTGTTCATTGTGGCATGCGGGATCTTTATTGTGGCATGTGAACTTAGTTGCAGCATGTGGGATCTAGTTCCCAGACCAGGGATCGAACCTGGGGCCTCCTGCATTGGGATTTCAGAGTCTTGGCCACTGGACCACCAGGAAAGTCACCTGCCTGTCTGATAAGGACCCTTGTGATTACACTGAGCCCACAGGATTGTCCGGGATTATCTCTGCATCTCAAGATTCCTAACTTGATTCCATCTGCAAAGTCCCTTTTGCTGTGTAAGATACCTGTGATACTGTGGTTTATAATAAGGAATATATTTGCTCTCGGGCTTCCCCAGTGAAAATGGCAACCCTCTCCAGTATTCTTGCCTGGAGAATTCCATGGACAGAGGAGCCTCCTGGGTCACAGTACACGGGGTCACAAAGAGTCAGACATGACTGAGCAGGCATGCTATGCTACATATTTGGTCTCCATCCTATGTCTGGCTCAGAGCTCCTAGAATTCTTGGAATCTCCTATGATAAGAGTGATGAAGGTGTCTTGTTATTCTTAACAAGTCGCTTTCAACCACACCTGCGTTTATGTTACTATGGTGACTTTTGGAAAGCACCTGGGGTAGGGGGCTGGTTGCCAGGGGAACCAACCAGGTGATTAGAGGGTTGGATCTTTTGGTGCTGTGCCCCTGAGCTCCTCAGAGGGAAGAGGGGCTGGAGGTTGAATCCATTGTCAATGCCCAATGATTCAATCAGTCATTCCTATGGAGTGTTGTCGTTTAGTCACTAAGTCATGTCTGACTCTTTGCGACTCCATGGACTGTGGCCCGCCAGGCTCCTCTCTCTATGGGGATTCTCCAGGCAAGAATACTGGAGTGGGTTGCCATTTCCTACAGGCGATCTTCCCAACCCAGGGATCTAACCCTCTCTCTCATATTGCAGGCAGATTCTGTACCATCTGAGTCACCAAATAGTTGAGCAAATGGGACAGAGCCCCTGCTTACATGGAGGTTACCTTTTATAGGAAGAAATGTGTTCATTATCAAATTAATGATAAGCCTCGGGACCCTCACCAAAGGCCCCTTCTTTCCTCATTTTACATAAATGTCCCCCAGTTGACTCACGAGTTTATCCTGTGTGTCCCTTTTCTAAAATAGGGCCTCCGGGGAATTCCTCGACGGTCCAGTGGTTAGGACTCCGGGCTTTCAGTGCCAAGGGCCTGGGTTTGATCCCTGGTTCCATGAAGGCTGTGTAGTGTGCCCCAAAAAAGAAATAAATAATAAAATAGGGCCCCTGGGACTTCCCTAGTGGTCCAATGGTAACACTTACGCCCTTCCACTGCAGGGGGCACAGGCTCAATCCCAGCTCAGGGAACTAAGATCCCACACGCCAAGCAGCACAGCCAAAAAAAAGAAAATAAGTAAACTAAAATAGGACTCCAGACAATAAAGCTTCAGGCTCCTGACTGCAGAAAATGCACAACCTCAAAGTTTCAGTTCAGTCACTCAGTCGCTCAGTCGTGTCCGACTCTTTGCGACCCCATGGACTGCAGCACACCAGGCCTCCCTGTCCATCACCAGCTCCTGGAGTTTACTCAAACTCATGTCCATTGAGTCGGTGATGCCACACAACCATCTCATCCTCTGGCGTCCCCTTCTCCTCCTGCCTTCAATCTTTCCCAGCATCAAGGTCTTTTTAAATGAGTCAGTTCTTTGCATCAGGTGGCCGAAGTATCAACTTACATTTTATTTGGGGACCTTATTGAGGACTCTAGCCCAGGAAGTCAGCCTCTCAGAAAGCTCTGAGGAACTGTTCCAAAGTAAAAAGGGAGGAGCCAGGGTACATAGGAGTTTTTGCTGGGGGGAAAAGAACCATAATTAGTCAAACATCTAAAGATTGCTGCTAATCACACACACACAAAAAAAACAAAAACAACAACCAAAAGCAGACATCTCAAGTTAATGATTTTAGTGCTTTTCTCTGTATGGAAAAATGCAAGAGGCCGGGCCCATGGAAACCATCCCTTTGATAGGCATCTCTAACGATGTGGGGCCGGTACCATATTTTCCTCCATCCTGAATTCCCCTCAGGGTGCACCATCCAGGCAGCACTGGCTTGAGGGTGGCAGCATTCTTTGTTTACTGAAACGGGAGGCAGTGTTCTTTGTCCACACCCCATAAAGCCTGAATCAGCCATGCCCGTGGGTGAATCCGATATGCCAATGTATGTATTACAGCAGTTTAGGAGTATGTGTGTACTCAGTTGCTCAGTCATATCTGACTCTTTGCAACCCTACAGACTGTAGCCCACCAGGCTCCTTTGTCCATGGGGACTCTCCAGGCAAGAATACTGGAGTTGCCATGCCCTCCTCCAGGGGATCTTCTCCACCCCGGGATCGAACCCAGATCTCCGCCATTGCAGGCAGATTCTCTACCGTCTGAGCCACCAGGGAAGCCCAAAAATACTGGAGTGGGTAGCCTATCCCTTCTCCAGGGAATGTTCCCGACCCAGGAATCGAACCAGGGTTTCCTGCAGTCCAGGCAGATTCTTTACCAGCTGAGCTATGTACCGAATGAATGAAAGGGGGTTCTGCGAGGGCAGGAGAGAGAAGCAGGCTTAGTCTGTGATCAGCAGGCATGCCTGCAGGCAAGTTCTTGAGTTGGAGCTAAAGGATGAGTAGGAACTGCAGACAGTCCAGGAAAGTGGCCCTGGATTAGCAGGTGGGAGAGAGAATCAAGGGGCTGGACCAGAAGAGAAAGGATGCGTTTATTTTGAGAACAAGGAAAACCATAGATTTATTTTGAGAACAAGGAAAACCATAGGAGATGTTGAGGGGGGTTGAGACATAGTCTCTCTAGCTGGGCTGTGGTGGTCTCATGGGAAAGGCATTTTGAAGTCCTCCAGCCAAAGATAACCAGAAATACACTTGATGGTCCATGAAGATATTCTCTTGCTATAGCAGGTTAGGACACCCAGGAGGAACTCTGGGGAGCCAGGTTAGTCAAGGATTGGGGCTTGTGTGAGGGGATTTTAAATAGGAACTCAGGTAGTCGGGGGTGGGGGGGGCGGTGGCTTCCCAGGTGGCGCTAATGGTAAAGAACCTGCCTGCAATGCAGGAGACATAAGAGACATGGGTTAGATACCTGGGTCAGAAAGATCCCCTGGAGGAGGGCATGGGAACCTACTCTAGTATTCATGCCTGGAGAATCCCATGGACAGAGGAGCCTGGCAGGCGACAGTCCATAGCGTTGCATAGAGTCGGACACGACTGAAGTGATAGCATGCACACACAGGTAGTGGGGATCATCTTTGGGTTAAATACAGTCAGCAGTTCAGCAGAAAGGTACATTAAAAACTTAGAATTTTGCCTGTCACCAAAATGAAAGGAGACCCATTCCCTCTTTTCTTTTTTAGAGCATTTCCTTTATATATTCTATATATGTAAATCTTTCCTCTGTTTCTCTCTCTCTCTCTCCCTTTTATTTTTTTTTTTTCTGGCCATGCCGCAGGATTGTGGGATCTTAGTTCCTTGATCAGGGATCTAACCCACACTCCCTGCATTGGAAGCATGGAGTCTTTACCCCTGGACCACCAGGGAAGTCCTTCCTCTGTCTCTTTCATAGGGATGTGAATCTTTTTTGTGGGTTCTATTTTTTTAAATACTATGGCATACTATACACAACAGGAAATTTATAATTCAACTATTTTTAAGTATAAATTCAATGGTATGGAGGGCATTCATGCTGTGTAACTGTCAACCACTATCTCTTTCCAGAACTTTCTCATCACCCTAGACAGAAACTTTGTACCCATTCAGCAAGAATCCCCGATTCTCTCCTCCCTCCCAGCCCTTGGTAAACCTTTAATCTACATTCTGTCTCCAAGAATTTGCCTATTCTATATGTTTCATAGGCGTGTGATCATACAATAGCTGCCCTTTTGAGTGTGGCTTCTTTTTTAAATTAATTAACTCGGCTGCACCAGGTCTTAGTTATAGCATATGGGATCTTCAGTTGCGGCATGCGAAATCTAGTTCCCTGGCCAGGGTCTGAACCCGAGCCCCCTACACATTGAGAGCGCAGAGTCTCAGCCACTGGACCACAGGGAAGTCCCTCACATGCAGCTGCTTCCACTTAGCATCATGTTCTCAGGGTTTACCCGTCTTGTAGCACATGTCAGTGCTTCATTCCTTTTTATGTCTGAGTATTACTCCACTGTGTGTCTACACTACATTTTGCAAATATGCCTCCTGGCCAATATCACAACCTAGGACTGCTTCTTTTAAGGGCATGGGAGCCATCTCTTTGAAATGTAAATGTCAAGGAAGGTTGTGTCTCCCAGCCATGTGGGAGTTTGAGCACTTGTATTTATACTGTAACTGCCAGCTTATCACAAAGATGAGAAATTTTACTATTCCTTGAGACAAAGGCAGATAGTATAATGTATGCTCCACTTAGCAGGTGACCTTAGCATGAACTGGGCTAGGGAAAGTACAATCAGACTCTTACCTTTTAGTGCTTTAAAAAAAAAAAAAAAACATACTTATGTATTTATTTAGGCTGTGCTGGGTCTTAGTTGAGGCATGTGAAATCTAGTTCCCCAACTAGGGATCGAACCCAGGTCCCCTGAATCAGGAGAATGGAGTCTTAGCCACTAGGTCAACAGAGAAGTCTCAGATCCTCTTACTTTTTAAGTGAATGGTAATTTACAAGCCACCACTAATCTCAGGAGCATGTACATGCTGCAATGCTTGGCTGTCTATAAAACGGTGGGATTTCTCTCTGTGATCTCATTAGTGGGTTACCTGTGATGTATATCACCATCTGGTTTAATGCATGTTCAAAAATAAAAATGTTCTTCTTTCCTAGGGCTTGGGGAGTATTCTCTGGATTGGCAGAGGAGAATTTAATTTTAATTGTCATTGATCAGAAAGCAAGAGTCATCCATAAAAACAGCTTCCACCTCACAGGCTGGAAACTTTGCCAAGGTCTGAGTGTCACCAAGGTTGATGTTCACCTTCTCGGAGCCAGGGCTGGACTGTTAGGAGCCGCAGTAGAGATATGGACAGAGACAGTGGCTGAAGAGAGAGAAGAGACAGATTTGATGGATATTAAGAATGATCATTCAGACAAGAAACTGCTTCCCTGTTTCCCCTCAGAAAAGCTTCTTTGAAGTAACTGAGGCACAGAAATCTTAACCTGTATTGGGCATCTGAATACAAATAGTGTATGTTAGCACATAGCTCAACCCTTTTTCCAGGTCCTGTGAGATCTAACCATGGTTAGCATGTGCAGTGGTTGAAAGCTTCGAATCTGGAGCCACCACCTGATTCCAACTCAGAGTTCTTCAACTAAGCCTTTCCTGGCCTACAAAACTAAGAGCACAGAAACAAGGTTGTTTCCATCTCCTAGGTTTTGGATTTACCTCTTACTCAGCAACGGGAACTGATGTATGTGCATTGTTTCATTTAATAGGAAGACCTATTGTTATCCCCATTTCATAGATGTGAAGGCAGAGGCTTGGAGATGTTATGCTCTACTGGGCATTTGGACCCAGATGGTGAGGGAGAGAGAAGTGAGAAGGATGGCAATAGGTTCCAGTTTTGCAGGAATGCATGGATGGGTAGCCCCTTCCAAGGCAGGAACCACTGGGAAAGAAACAAGGTAAACTTGGAGGAGGGGGTGAGGACTTTGAGCTCCTGGGAGGCAAGGACACTGTCTTATCCACTTCTGTGTCCCCAAGGCACACAGTACAGGGCCTGGCACAAAAGTGAGCTGAAAAACTTAAACAGGTGCAGGTGTGGGAAAAAAGAGAGCGCCTGCCCATAGCTGAATGGAAACTCCTGTTTGGAGGATTCAAATCCAGATTTGACCACTTTTTGTCTCTGTCACTTTTAATGAGTACGCTCATCTCTGTGAACTAGGTCTTCCTTATCTGTAGATCCAATATAAATATGGTACCTGTCACAGCCGGGCTCACATAGGATGCCGTGAAGAACGTGCTTACAATGCTTGGCACAGCACCCACTCATGAGTTTTATTATTAGAGCATACTGGTTTAGCATCCAGTCAAGCAGAGTCAAGCAGATCTGGGTTAGAATCTAGGACAAGGGACTCCCAACAAGTCCATTTATCTCCCTGAACCTCAGTTTCCCCATCTGTAACTTGGGAAGAAGAACAGTTCTTAGGGTGATTGCGGAGGATGGAAGCTACTAATCCTGTCCCCTCATAGCTCCCAGGCCCACAGCGGCGTTATTTTCCAAGACGCGTTTCCTTCCCTCGGCCAGGGGCGCAGCCCTCCCGGAGCAGCTGGGGCTGAGGGGGTGTGGCCACGGGCCTGAGCGGAGGGGGAGCGGGGGGACCCCGGCACCCGCCCCTCGAGGCGAGTGGGCGGGGCCAAGTGGGGCTGTGGCCACAGGCTTGGGCGGGGCGTGGGGAGCCGGGCGGGGGGACCTCGGCCCCCGCCCCTCGAGCCGGGTAGGCGGGGCCAAGGGGGCTCCCTGGCGCGAGCAAACGCGCGCGCGCGCGGGGCCCCAGGTACGCGGACAAGATGGCGGCGGCAGCGGTCGACAGCGCGATGGAGGTGGTGCCGGCGCTGGTGGAGGAGGCCGCGCCCGAGGCGGCGGGCCTCAGCTGCCTCGTCAACCTGCCCGGAGAGGTGCTGGAGTACATCCTGTGTAGCGGCTCGCTGACGGCCGCCGACATCGGCCGCGTCTCCAGCACCTGCCGGCGGCTGCGCGAGCTGTGCCAGGGTAGTGGGAAGGTGTGGAAGGAGCAGTTCCGGGTGAGGTGAGCCCGCGCTCCCCCCTCTCTCTGCGCGCCCCCCACCCCACCCCGGGGCCCCGGCCTGGCTGCTCCGAGCCGCCGCCGCCTCCCTGCCGGCTCGCGGACCCCACCCCCGGGAGGACCCCTTCCCGCGGACAGAGACACAAAGGCCTCCAGGCCGCTGCCCCTCCGTCCACGCCAGGCGGACCCGCGGATGCCCAGATGGCGTCTCGGGAAGCGCCCGGCAGCCCGGCCCCCCATCAAGGATGACGACCGTGGTTATCACCGCTGATCCATCCTGCGCGCTTCTTTTGTGCCCGACTCCGTGCTAAAATGTTTACACGGACCCGGTGATGCAGTGATCCTAACGGCCCTTTGAGGGAAGCGGGCGCAGCATCCCTTTGGCGGTTGGCCGAGAGCACAGATTTCGGTTAGGACCCGGCATAAAATCTGGCCCTGGCATACTCACCGCGTGACCTTGCGGGTAGCAGCTTCCCTTTTTGGAGCCTCATGTATCGACTTTAAATGGTGTTGTGATGAAGACCTATTTTTTACTGTGGTGGTTAGATGAGCTGATACATGGGGAGCCTTACACAGGGCCCCGCTCATGTTAACTGTGATTGCGATCACTGTGATTGTTGTTGCTACGACTGTCCCCATTTTATAAATGGGGAGTGAAGACACAGTATTGATATTGCTAAGCCAAGGTCACGGTGTATGCGAGTGCGTGCGCGCCGGGTGAAGATTTGAACTGGGTCCCTCGCTAGGGCCGCCCCTGATCCCTAAACCCAACCGCTTTCGCTGTTTTCCAAAGCTGCTTTTGATTCCTATTTCTTCTGCCTTTGCGTCTCTGTTAAGCTGAGGGGGTGTTCTTCTCCTTGTAGGTGGCCTTCCCTTATGAAACACTACAGCCCCACCGACTACGTCAATTGGTTGGAGGAGTACAAAGTTCGGCAAAAAGCTGGGTTAGAAGCCCGGAAGATTGTAGCCTCGTTCTCAAAGAGGTTCTTTTCAGAGCACGTAAGGACCCGTTGATGGAGCTCTAAGCATTTGCCTGCTAGCGGTGGTCTGCGTCGGGGTCTGTAGGCATTAGCTCATCCAGCTCTTTTTGCTGTCTCCCTGTTCAGTGCGCTCACAGTCCCTTCCTCACTTAGATGGCTGCAAGAGTCATTGTGTCCTTTCCTCCTATCCAACAACACGGAGCCATTTGTCCCTGCCAGCTTTACTTTTCTAAAGCCAGAGAGAATGGGGGGAGGGATGGAGAGGGAGGGACCCGCACGCAATGTGGAGGGAATCCAGATCAGCACTATTTCTCTTTAAGGAAGTTAGACAGTATTTTTTGCAGTCTCTACATGATTGGGGGTATCATCCATGATTGAACACTACAAATTTCACCCAGTAGTTTTCCCAGAATGGTTGCCAAATTAATACAGTTCTTCTCTCTGGCTTTGCAGGTTCAAACCAGTAGTGAATGCGTTATTTGTTAAGGTAACAGAGGATTAAAAGCTACCCATAAAGCGAGAATTATTACTCCCTCAGTGATACCATCTCATATACATTATTTCTGAAAAGTTGTGGGGTTTTTAATGTTTGTTTTTAATGTTGTTGAAACGCATGGGTTTGTTTGGTTTCCTTATGTCTCACAGAAGTTTCTGTATGAGGTCCTGATTCTTAACTTTTTGCACATTCTGGAAAAGAGACAGCACTAATATTTTATTTCTGATTGGAGGTCCAGAAATGGAACCAGTCTGATTTATCCTGATTTACTGAACATTAATTCCGATTTCTAATTTTAATTACTTTTAATGAGTTCACACAATCCCTTTCAAGTTTTTGAAAGGGAAAATTCGAATGTGGCATGGATATGAATATCTCTCCCTGTAAAGAATAAAGCTTAGGTGTTCTCCAGTGTAATTTGTTTCTATAAACAAGTGTTTGTTGATGTCAGAATGACCTGAATTTGTGTCCTATTTGGGATAAGCCATATGCCGGCGAAAAGCGCTTCTAGTCGCAGATATTCCACACTGGTCTAAACATGTTTGCACACATACACTTGGGGGTGCTGGATGTGCTTGATGCACTGGACACGAGCCACTCCTTTGCAGCCTCTGCTTACAGTCCAGCTGGTCTTGTGCGCATGTTTAACAGCCCGAGCCTTTGTCCAGTAATGGCGCATTGTTGTGTCTTTCCCCAGATCTGTCTTTCCCTGCACCTCTGCATGATTAGAAGTGTGTCGAGGACTTTGAACATAGCAGGACTGTTCTTAGGATTGATCTGTGGGTAGATGATTACTTTGGCTCAGGACCCTTGTGCTCCTGTGTTTTCCACGTGCACACAGGCTGACAAGAAATTTCCTGCCTACTTTCAGAAAGAAAAGTGGGAAAAGGAATCAAATTTTTAAACCAAGGGGGCGGGGATCTTACAGCTCATCGGCACCACCACCTCAACTTACAGAGGAGAAAACATGCCTCAACCTTCAGAGTCACCCAAACCCCTAGACTTCCTTCTCTGGCCCTGGACTCCTAGTTGAACACAGTGTTGCCAGCACAGAATAGGTACTGGGAAAGACATGATTTTTATACTTTTAGTCCTCCTTTCAGAGTTGTTTTTCCTTAGGTGAGAACTCTGGGTTATTACTTTCAGAAATTCCCGTCTATAAATTCCAAATATAATTCATTTGCAGCTAATAATATGATTTGAACAAATTACTGTTACCCACAGGTTCCTTTTCTCCCCTAGTGGGTGGGTGGTGCCAGATAGTGTGGGAGAGGTGTTACCGCTTCCTTGGAAGTGAACGGCTTTGCTTGTAACTTTGTGTGTGAGAGACAACAGCATTGCTACTCCTTACTGAGGCCTCTGCGTCTGTCTTCTTCATAGGTCCCTTGTAACGGTTTCAGTGACATTGAGAATCTTGAGGGCCCCGAGATATTTTTTGAGGATGAGCTGGTGTGTATCCTAAATATGGAAGGAAGGTAAGCTGTAGTTCTGTCAGGAGTTTGTTTTACTAATAACCCCAGGATTAATTGCTGTAATAGGTGTGTGGCTGAACAATGAGACGTGTATTTCAAATGTTTCATGTTACATTCATGTCGCTGTAGTACGTTTTTGAAAAATTCTGTGTATACAAGGTAAATACACCAAGACAATTAATATTTAAAGAAATGGTGCAAAAATCCTTGTGGGAGAATTAGTATTTATTCCTCCTGGTTGTCAAATACTGTGCTCTGGGTACTTGTGTCTGTTATGTCGTTTGGGTAACACAAATTATCCTTTCTTTGCTGTCATCGCCAAACTTGCCTGTTGTGAGTTGAATTTAAAAAAATATTTTTCTTAGAGGCATGTCGTATTTAATGGATAATTTTTCATAGTTTCTGAATTCTGGTAAGACATGATCTTACTTTAGCCATGGACATTGTAGATATCTGGTAGAGTTGTTCATCTCTCCTGATTAAGAAGAACCCTTTGTCTCTTGGTTGTTGCTTAAAGTTTTTTATGCTTTGTATTTTCTGCTGTGAAGGTTAATTTCTAGTTTACCTGAAAGATGACTTGGCTTCCAGCCTGACTTACCTATGAAAAATATTTTCTGCTCTAAAAGTTCTGGAAACTTGACTTGAGATGGAAGATAAGAATGCTATTTTAACATCTTCCTTCAGAGAGCTCATTGTGAAATAGCTCACAACAAGGCGTAAGGCGTTTTTCTTTACTGTGGTCAAAGGGCTTTAGGAGAGCGAAGTGTCTGTCAGTGGAGCAACTGTGAGGAGAGGTAAGGCGTGTCACTATTCTAGGCCTTGGATGAGTCCTGATGCAGAGGTCATTTTCCTGTTTCTATTTTGGTTTATCTATAAATGAATTGAAGTGTGATCTAATAGTCAGTATTGTGCAGCTTTAAAAATAAAAGTCGACCTCTCTTTTTTGCATATATACATATAGACTTTTAAATACATAAATAGTCAATACATACTGAGTTTATTGGTGGTTTGGGTTTGCTTAGATGTTTAGTGCAGACTTTGTTTTTTTTTCTTATTTATGTGGCTTTTCCTTCCTCTCTTCTCCCTCCATTTGCATTGGCCTTCCCTGCCCCTACTCCCATAATTTATGATGACAACCTAGATTGTAGCCCATGCTAATATGATATACATGAGGATGGAGGGGATCATTACTTTACAAAACTGAGATCATATAATAGGTACTTTTCAATAAATATCTCTTTTTCCTCATTCAACATTACCCTGTGGAAATCTGTCCTGATCAATTGGTAAAAATCAAATTCACCTTTAATAATGACTGCCTGCTTTTTTTGTAGTATATACCATGACTTATTTAACCATCCCTCTGTTGATAGTAACCACTTTCTTCTCCATTTTGTGTTACTGTGGAGAGTGATGTTTCTAGTGCTTTCATTTCTAAGTATTAGTTCCTAGGAGTGAGTTTCTTAAGTTAGACTATAGAATGTTGTTTGGAAAACATAAGGCAGTGCATAGGAGACATAAGAGATGCAGGTTCAATCCCTGGATCGGGAAGATCCCTTGGAGGAGGAAATGGCAACCCACTCTGGTATTCTTGCCTGGGAAACCCCATGGACACAGGAGCCTGGTGGGCTACAGTCCATGGGGTTGTAAAGAATTGGGTACAACTCAGTGCCTAAGTACACAAGGCAGAGCATGTCCTTGAATAAGACTTACTATCACAAAAATGTCAGTTCTTCCAAAATTAGTACATAAACTTAGTGCTGTTCCATTTAGGATCCAACAAGAGTTTTGTGTGTGGATAGTATTGTCATAAAATTTACACAGAAGAATACATTCACAAGAAGAGCCAGAAAAAAACAGTTTTTAAATAATCACAATGGGAAACTTCTGGAATAGGAAATGGCAACCCACTCTAGTATTCTTGCCTGGGAAATCCCATGGACAGAGGAGCCTGGCAGGCTACAGTCCATGGGAACACAAACAGCTGGGCACAAGTGAGTGACTGAATACACGCACACAATAGGAAACTTCCACCACTTGATATTAGAACCTATTATAATGCTACCTGTTATCAAACATTACAAAACTTGAATAAAAATGGATAGCTCCATCAGTGGCAGAGGATCATTCAAAGCCATGTCCCAGCATGAAAGATAATGTATTCAAGCTCAGAGGGGAGAAGATGGATTATTTAATGAATGGTATTGAACATAACTGAATATCCATCTGGAAGAAAGTAAAACTTGCATCATGTACAAAAATTAAATTCTAAGATTAAACAACCTGAAATTTTAAATTATCACATGAAAATTTCAAGAAAACAGGAGACTTCGTGTGCAATCTAGGAATTCCTTCTGAACCATGACTGGTAATGCAAAGGCACTTAAAAAAAAAAAAAAAGACATGATTTTGCAGTTAAAAAAAAAAAGATTTGTATGACCAAAGAAACTATAAAGAAAGTCAGTAGAATACTTAAAATTTCTGAAAAGAAATTTTAAAACGTACAAAGGATAAGAGAATAACATTCTCAGGAAAGCAAGTCCAGGCACTGACAGTCTAGTAAAAATACCTTTAAATTCATTCAGATCAATGTTAGATAATAATGAAGTACTGCTTTTTTACTTACCAGATTGGTTACAAAGACTAAATATGAATAGCCAGCAAAAAAGTATATTATTATAGTTTTTTTAAAAAATAAGATATCATAAATACGTTACTTTTTAGCCTGACAAATATTTTAAACCTAAAGCAGGTTGTTTTTTAATAGCAGAGAATACTTTCATGTTTGTAAATATTTTGGGGTGCTGGTTTTCATGCTGCTGCTAAGTAGCTTCAGCCGTGTCCGATTCTGTGCGACCCCATAGATGGCAGCCCACCAGGCTCCTCTGTCCCTGGGATTCTCCAGGCAAGAACACTGGAGTGGGTTGCCGTTTCCTTCTCCAGTGCATGAAAGTGAAAAGTGAAAGTGAAGTCACTCAGTCGTGTCCGACTCTTAGCGACCCCATGGACTGCAGCCCACCAGGCTCCTCTGTCCATGGGATTTTCCAGGCAAGAGTACTGGAGAGTAGGGTGCCATTGCCTTCTCCCACTGGTTTTCATAAATGACCCTATTTATATTCATTCTTGGCAAATGGCTTGTTGTTTCAATATGGAAAGCATAGGAAGGAAGCATAGTTTCCATAAATGCTAAGGCACTAATCCCTGGATATTTGAAAACAGTTTACATTTACATTCTTCGTGGTCTTAAAAAGGGGTAAATAAAGATTTGAAGCAGCATATTAGAAGAGCATACACCATAGTTAAGAAGACTGACCCAGAATGACCAACACTGAAGCATATTTCAGTAAAAAGATTGAACTTTAAAGACAGGAAAGTCCTTTGAGAATCCAAGCGAAAAAGATGAAGCCAGTTACAGGGAGAATAAGTCAGAATACCATCAGACTTTTCAACAGGATTAGTCTATTCCAGAGAAAAAGAGTAACACATTTAAGATATCCAGGGATGGAGAATGTCAGCCAAGGATTTTTATATCCAGCCAAATTGATTTCCAGATGTAAGAGCTGTGGAGAAACCTATCCACTTGCAGTAACTCAGGGACTTTGGAGCTCTGCCTGAAAAATGTGCTAGAAAATAAGCTTCAAACAACCGAAATAACCAGAGAGACCCTAATACAAGGACTAGTAGTGAACATTAAGTATAGGTTTACTTGTAGAATTAAATCCAAGTGACCGTTGATAGGGACAAAGGTATTGTATGTGGTGGCTGTAAGCTCTGTGTAGATACAATACACCTCTCCAAAAGAAATGAACAGACAATGGGGGAGAGTGTGAGCAAAATGTTTCCCTGTTTTCAGGAACCATCAAGGTGATGAGAATATTGGTTTTGTTATTCTGAGGCTGGTGTGTGTGTGTGTGTGTGTGTGTGTGTATGAGAGAGAGAGATGTGGAATAAAATAAGTAAGTGATCATGTGACATTCTGATTCATCCCTGGTATCCTGAAGAAATAGGATTCTCCTGGAGGGGGAAAAAAAAAAAAAAAATATATATATATATATATAAAATAGAAGGTAAAAGCTGTATAGTTGTGAGTTTAAATTAGATGTAGCAGTATGAACTCATAAGACACTTGGCACTGAAATGTGTGTTAGGTATATATGTATGCACATGTGCACACACTTACACGCTAGACTCACTGAAACGGTCTGGAAGCAGGCGCCAGCCCAGCAGAAACGATCATCTGCAGTCCTCAGATGCTGGTCTTCTGTCAGTGCTTCCCACAAAAGCAGCCAGGGTTTCTGGAGAAATGGCTGATTCCAGGTCCAGAGCAGGAAATGTAAAAGATGACCCGGGAGCATCTTGGAAGCCTGGAGCCAGATAGCAAGGAAAGTAACAGTATTTCATGTCAGAAATATCCATGGACAGGAGGCTTCCTTTAGACAAGTAAACAGTGTTTCACGTCAGAAGTGTTCATGGGCCAGCGTGAGGAGGCTTCCTTTGGTCAGAGATGTGATGATTAAATCATCCGCATGGACAGTAACTAGAACATAAACTCATAATACTTAACAGCAACTAATTAATTGGTCACCTTTGGAGGATAATAACAACCCAAAGTATTGTTTTGGGATCTGATGAAAGTAGTGAGCATTTATTCTGCCTTTTCCTACATACGCTGCCGCTGGGGGACCAGATAATAG
Source organism: Budorcas taxicolor (assembly GCF_023091745.1). Taxonomy (NCBI): domain Eukaryota; kingdom Metazoa; phylum Chordata; class Mammalia; order Artiodactyla; family Bovidae; genus Budorcas; species Budorcas taxicolor. Next base: position 57,985,762 of record NC_068926.1, read on the forward strand.
ATGAGGGGAAGTTATTCTTCATAGTAAAATATTCTAGCTAGTAATGAAAAGGGATAGTTGATTAGAATATCACCACTTTAGGGCCTTTGGTGAATGAGTGGACCTGGGCCTTTGAGTAGCAATCGCTGCTGACATCACAGAAAGAGACACCCGAGGCACGATTGCCTTCTTAAGGAACTCACTACCACCTATGAAGAGTAAATGGAATCTGAATCTGATCAAGCCTTTACATCCAGTTTACAGGAATTTAGAAAACAACATGTTAAGCTATACCATGTAGATGCAGTCAGCAAATTCCAGACTATGGGAAAGTACAGGTCAAACAACCAGGTTTCTTCAACAGATAAAATACGAGGGGGAAAAAAGATGAAGGGGAAGCCTGTGAATTTTAAGTGACTTAAAAGGAATCTTACCAGACTAGTCTGGAGTTTTTAGGGATGCATGTTTGTGAAAGCTCTGGAGAAAAGCAAAGTAGTGATGACCACAGAGCGCAGATTGTGATCATTGTCACGGGGTGGGGGTGGGGCGGGGGGAGAGGGCCCATGGAGGGCTTCCAGGGTTTCTTCAAAGTTCTGTTTCTTGGCCTGAGTGGGGGATCCAGGGGTGTTTGCCTTGTAGTAATTAAGATATTTATTTGATTCATGTGATTTTCTCAATTGCAATATTTTACAACCCAAAGATTTAAAAAGCTGGTAAAACCTCTGCTGATTTTCATTTACTCCGTAAAAATTGAAGAGTCCTTTATTTATGAAGCCAGGCAGATAAGATAATCATTAACTCCCTGCTACTTCCCACAATCCCTGTGTGTATTTGAAAGATCTGGTGGAGAAATTCAGTTGCTCAGCAGTGATTTACTGAGCACCTGTGGTGTCAGACATTATTCTGGGTGCTGAGGATACAGCAGTGAGCCACACTTAAAAACCTTGCCCTCAGGAAGCTCACACTCGAGTGGAGAAGAGAGGTGCTGAACAAAGTAAAATATTTATTAGGAAATGAGAAGTGTTCTAGAGAACTGTTAACCAGGGAAGAGGGTGAGCGAGTCGTGAGGGCGGCAGGGGGGTCCAGTTTTAAACAGAGTGGTTGGAGAGAGCCTTACTCAACGTGACATTTGAATCAAAACCTGAAAGGAGATGAGGGCCCAGATTGCAGCTCTCCAGGGAAAGGATGTTCTGGTCAGGAGGAACTGAGTGCCTAAGGTGAGGAGGCCTAGTGTGAGCTCTACCAGCTGTGATGAAGGGACGGTCAGAAAGCCCCCGCGGCCGGTGACTGGACTGAGTGGGGTGGGGCGTGATACAGGAACCGAGGGGTCAGATAGGCAACTGGGGCAAGAGTGTAAAAGACCGTTCCGGTCATCATGGGGACGTGGATTTTTACTTTGAACAAGGTGGAAAACCGTTGGAGAATTTGGGGCAGAGGATTTTTGTGCTGACTTCACAGGTCAGCTGGAGTCCTCTCGCTGCCCTGTTGAACATTGACTACGACTGTTCAAAGCAGAAGCTGCTATGAAACAGGTGACAGAGGCTGGTGGTTTAGTTGAGTTAGTGAGACGTTTATGTCTCTGGTACATTTGGATGATAAGACTAATAACTATTGGCAGATGGATTGAATATGACTGAGAAAAAGCAAGGAGTCAAGGATGACTCCAAAGGTTTGGCCCACCTGGAATGATGGAGTTGCCTCAATCTGAGATGGGCATGACCCTAGGAAGGGAAGAAAGTTAAGGTCTCATCAGATACTGAGGTGGGATATCATTGTAGCAGTCGGATATACAGGTGTGGAGTTGAGGGAAGAAATCCGTTCTGGAAAATAAATCGGGGGCTGTCAGTATGGATGGTGTCTGAAGCCATGAGAATGGATGAGACAGCCGCAGCCTGAGGCCTGAGTTACTGCTGGCAGGTGCCAAGTGGCCAGCAAGCTTTCAAGTGCCTCACGCCTGTCTCCTGAGACTCACCCAATTCCCCTGACTTTTCAGGTTTCTCTTTCATTTCCTGTTAGTATATCTGAAGCCAAATGGATAACTGTTTCTTGAATTTCAGCACAGCTAATTTAGTGGTAAATTACAAATTCCAAGTCCTAAATTCTGCTGTTTCCATGATAAGTACTCTGTGCTTGTGAGCCAGTTATACTTTTCTTGTGAAGTAGACTTTTAACACAGTATGATTAGTATGACATAAAGAAATGGATAATGGAAAGTTTTAGTATCTTAATTCTTATTGACTTATTGCTAACTTGTTTGTTTTTTCCAGAAAAGCTTTGACCTGGAAATACTATGCCAAAAAAATCCTTTATTACCTACGACAGCAGAAAATTTTAAATAATCTTAAGGCTTTTCTTCAACAGCCTGATGACTATGAATCGTATCTTGAAGGTGAGACTTCAGCACTGATACTGTGATAGTCAGCTAAGTTGCCCTTAAGAGCAGCGGTGGAAAGTGGCCCTGATGAAGCAGCGGTGGAGAAGGAAACTGCACTACACGGGCTTCTGGAGGTTGGGATATATGGTCTGATCAGTTAGCTAAGCAAAATGATTGCATTTAGAGCTAAGATCTGGTCAGAATCTTCAGCTGTCAGCCAAAGAGTGTTTTCTAAAGATGCACTGTCAGTTCAAAGTATGAAGCTGATATTTTAGCTAAGGAGGTTAGTTCCCGGTTTTTCTACGTTTTAACGTCTGATTTCCACATCAGAAACAAATGTGTCCAGTTTTGTCTCCATGCGACCTTGAGCAAATCCCTTATTAACCTTTCTGGTTGGAGTTTAATGAGGACAAAATGTTCCTGCACGTCAGTGAGTCTGCCGGTCCATAATGAGCAGTGAGTGGAAAGAAGTCCTCTGGACAGGCAAGATGCTGGGTAGAACTTTGTGTTCCTGTCCAGTTGGACGAGAACACAATGTGACTTCATTTTTTAAAAACGATTTTAAATTCCTAACATATTACCCAGACACTCCCGCAGATTATGGTTGTGAAATATATGTGTCACTCTTCATTCACTTTCATTCCCTACTCCCAGTGATATACCCAGTACGTTAGTTTTTTTTTTTCCCTTGCTGATAGTCATGTCTCCATCCTCTTGCTGGTCTCCTGCAGGCCTCCCTGCCTCTCCCAGCAGCAGCTTTCTAAGCAATACTTGCTTTCATGGGCATCACCCCTTCTGGCTCCCAAGGCACTAGCATACAGTGCCAGCCCCGTCTGAAACCCAGCCTTCCTTGCACGCCCCGTGATATTGCCACATGGCCCGCTGACGTCCTTTTTAAAATTCTCTGCCTGCTTTCAGTCCCCTCCTTAATTTGGTCAGGCCTTTCTCCACTCTCCAGAATGTGCCATTTGCTCCAGCCAGGCCACTCTCCTTACTGGCACCCTACACACAGGTACCTGGCTTCACTTCCTCATGGATGGTATCCCTTTTCTTTAGGATTCCATTCTATGTCCTGCTCGCCCTCCAGGTTCATTCCAGGTTTCATTTGCATGAAGTTTCTCTCTGATGGCTGAAGCACTTGCAGATTTTGCTGCCTCCAACCTAACACAGCAGCAGTGGCTGGTAAACCCTGTCCGTCCTTTCTCCAGTGGTCACTGTATTTCTTGGTTCTTTGGCCTTAGAATCGAGATCTACTCTGCAGTGCTGTGCGCAGGTTCTTGTTGATTGATCTTGTTGGTTATGCTATCCAGAAGGAATTGAAGTGACTGCTTCAGTTCATTAAAATATCTTCAGTGTCCTGGAGTCTTCGCATATGTGTCCTGGAGTTGAGAGTCATCTTTTGTTTATTCCACAGTCAAGAATAACTTGATGAGCTTAATTTATTAAAACAATTAACTTCTCTTTCATCTTTATAATATTATAAAGTAATATCATTTTTTTAAGTTCAGTCGCTCAGTCCTGTCTGACTCTTTGCAACAGCATGGACACAGCACGCCAGGCTTCACTGTCACTCACCAACTTCTGGATCTTGCTCAGACTCATGTCCATTGAGTCTGATGACATCCAACCATCTCATTCTCTGTCATCCCCTTCTCCTCCTGCCCTCAGTCTTTCCCAGCATCAGGGTCTTTTCCACTGAGTCATTTCTTCACATCAGATGGCCAAAGTATTGGAGCTTCAGCATCAGTCCTTCCCACGAATATTCAGGACTTATTTCCTTTCGGATTGACTGGTTTGATCTTCTAGCAGTCCAAGGGACTCTTAAAAGAGTCTTCTCCAACACTTCAGTTTAAAAGCTTCAATTCTTCAGCACTCAGCTTTCTTTATGGTCTAACTGTCATATCCATACGTGACTACTGGAAAAACCATAGCTTTGATGGACCTGCCAGCAAAGTAATGTCTCTGCTTTTTAATATACTGTGTGGGTTGGTCAGAGCTTTTTTCCCAAGGAGCAAGTGTCTTTTAATTTCATGGCTGCAGTTAGCATCTGCAGTGATATTTTAAGTAGTTGAGTGAATAGAGGTTGGCTCCAGGATTCTGATTCTGAGTGGCAGACTAGAATCGTCCGATGCCATTGATGAAGTCTAGGGAGCAGCAGTCAGACACAGCGGATCCCAGAGCCATGCAGCAGAAGCCTTGTCACCTGGCTGATGGGGATCTCAGTCCCGAGGAGGCCCAGGAGCCAGGCCTGGGCTGGTGGAAAAACCAGAACTGGGGTCCTGGTCACTTGATACCCTGGTCACTTGGGGATCAAGTTAGGGAATCTGGGTCCTGAGCTGGTTTGAGACCTTGTGGATTTTAAGGGACTCTACAGCTTCCCAAGTGAAAATATCCTATGACAGATAAGCAAGTTAGCTCTTCGATTCTAGGGTTAAAAAGTGACCTGAGGCAGTAAAGTAATGATTTTTGACAGACAGTGTCTCTGGTGTGCTCTGTGCAACTTTTTAGCTGTGGGTTTCTTGAGTGTAACTTTAACTTCAAACTCCAGTTATCTCCAAAGTCCATTTACTGGCTTAACCTTTCAGGGGAATAGTTTGTGGAAATAGCATATCTGACATTGTGGCCTTTCAACGATTTTTTTTTTCAAGTCAAAATGCTGTCATATACTATTGAGTTCTCAAGAGTTGTTGGATTTTGAATTATAATTAAGAGGGGGAGAGAAGTAGCCTGAAAAGAGCTCCTTTATGGTATTTATCTCTCTTGGCAGTAGACCATGGGTATATGTGTCAGAGTAAGTCCTTAACCTCTGAGAGAGTTTTGGTATATTAATAATGAAATGTCAGCTCCTTGGTTGTAAGCACATTGCCCCTTCTCAGTGGATTAGAAGCCAGGCCTGACATCCAGGATAGCAACCATCCGAGGAGTATGGCCTCAGGAGTCTGGGACAAATGACCACTGTTAAGAAAAGGCAAATGTAAGAACTTATCCCATGATTCTTATTCGTTTCAGGTGCGGTGTATATTGACCAGTACTGCAACCCTCTCTCTGACATCAGTCTAAAGGACATCCAGGCTCAGATTGACAGCATCGTGGAGCTTGTTTGCAAAACCCTCCGGGGCATAAACAGTCGCCACCCCAGCTTGGCCTTCAAGGCAGGTGTGGAATTGCTTTGGATCCAGCTGTATTTATAAAAGAAAAACCTAGAGTGATTGGTTAATTTGGAAAATTCTGCAGTGCATTCCCATTATGTCCCCTCAAAGCGATAGATAACACAACCACCGGTTCACCCGAATGATGTCAGAGGCTTCAAACACATAGTCTCTTTTCCACCCAGCATTGGCAACACCTGATGAGCCTTCCTAGGACATGGCCAGTGTCTGCACATCGGGTTGTTGGGGACACTCCTCGCAGCGTTATTTGTGCTTGTGTCCTCAGAGTAGGTCTCTGTGTTTCAGGCGAGTCCTCCATGATCATGGAAATAGAGCTCCAGAGTCAGGTGCTGGATGCCATGAACCATGTCCTGTATGACCAGCTGAAGTTCAAGGGGAACCGAATGGATTACTACAACGCCTTGAACTTATATATGCACCAGGTAAACGTGGGGTGAGAGAAAATACTGTTATAATATATGTAGGTGGAGCTTACCTCTGATGAACTGTACAGTGTTTGAGGGCAAAGACTAGATTTTGTTGGTCTGCCAATGCCTGGTGAGACTCATTTTTTGCCTTTCCTATGAGGATATTGCTGTGGATTTTATCTGATTCATCACAGAGCACCCTCTTGTCTGAAAACCCTCGAAGTAAATTCCTGGCTAGAAATAGGTACGCCTCTGACTCAGTGTGGTCAGATTGCTTCTTGTGAACAGTAAACAGTGAAACTAAGCAGGTCTCCCTTCTTGCACTGGCCTGCAGGAAGACTGGAGGAAATGAGTGACCGACTGCGTCACTGATGCTTATTTTTTGTTTGCTTTCTACCTCTCTGTTTTTATATCTGTTCTGTTGCTCTCTCTCAGACCTGTATTTTCTTTTGTCATATCTTACACACTTTTCTTTGAAATACCCTCAAGTTCTTCCTAGACAAAGGAGGGCCTAACCATAGGTCTATAGACTTTTGCCGTGAAGGCCAGATGGTGACTTCTCTCGATCTGGCTCCTCAGGCCAAATGCCCTCTGTCCTAACAGCTCAGTTCTGCCCTAGTCATGTGAAGGAAAATGCAAACCATCCAGAAACAGAGGAGTGTGGCTGTGTCCCCATAAAACTTTGTGTGTGGACGTGGACACATGAATTTCACAGTTTTCACATTTTATGAAGTAGTGTTCGGTTGACTTCTTGTAAACATTAAAAAAATGCTAAAATTCTTCTTAAGCAGGCAATCCAAAAACAGCTGATCGGTCTGATGTGGACTGTAGCCCGCAGAGCCCTGACCTAAATAAATAAAATACTCACCCATTTAAGTCTGCAAACCTATCCTCGCACCTGCTGCACAGTGGGCGCCGACTGGGAAGGTGTGTGGAAGAGGTGAGAAGGTGTGGTTTTCTGTGTGAAGCTAAAGCCTGCTTTCTTCTCTAGGTGTTAATCCGCAGAACAGGAATCCCCATCAGCATGTCTCTGCTCTACCTGACAATTGCCCGGCAGTTGGGGGTCCCACTGGAGCCTGTCAACTTCCCCAGCCACTTCTTACTAAGGTGGTGCCAAGGTGCAGAAGGGTAAGCCGCCTCTGACCCCACGTGATTGCCCTGTGCTGAGAGAAGTGTAGCAGCGGAAGTTGTCAAGGGGACCAGGGTGGTGAGAGCTGTTTTGCTCTTGATTGTATCCAGGTCCATAATCTGTTCCGGGGAGAAGGGCAGTGTGCATTCTCCTGCCTTGTTTCTCCCAAGGGGACTGTGACTCTCCAGTTATCTCCAAGAAACCAGTTTACTTTTGAAGGACTAACAGTTCAGGGTCTTGTATGAATCTCAGTCTCTTTGTTCCAAGGCAAATCAGTGACAAAGAATTCTTAAGCTGTTTCTTCCCAGTCTTCCATAAAACCTCCCACAGAAGGGAGGTGGGGGTAGGGTGGGGGACTCAGAGGGAACTGGGCTGGGTAGAGGGAACTGGGCTGCCAGGTTCTTAATTTGCAAAAGCCAATAGGCATGTTCTCAGCAGGGGAGCTCCTTCAGGCAAGGTTAGTGCCTGCTTTGCAGACCAGGTTAAAGAGTTCTGTTTTGTTCTCTTTTTTTTTAAAACCTGGTCTCCTGTTGGACGTAAAGCTCCTTTACAACTGTAGTCTAGCTTTTTTGAAAGCAGTTCATCAAATGGGTAGAGATGCCCTCTCTTTAAAAGTGCCCTTTAGAGGGAAAAGAAACAAAGTTATTTGATTACATCCTGTTATTTGAGACTACTTCCTGATGACTGGCCCTGGTACGCTTTGCTGAAGTGATGAGCAGAATGAAAGAAAGTAGCTGAGCTTTGAAGTTCAACTGGGTTCAGACCTCAGCTTCCTCTGGGCTTAAGTTTCTTCCTCTGTAAAATGGGGCCGATGTTTTTCATACAGTGGTTTGGAGGGTTCAGTGAGAGAACCCAAATGCTTTACACACGTGGTGGAATTCTGTTGCTGGTCTCTGTGTTTCCACCTCTGGGTTTGGGAAATAAAACACCTCCTTGGTATTCTTCTCCATTCTTTTCTCCCTTTTCTCCTTTCTAGAGTTTAGTTTGAAAGTATTTGTTATTTCCATGCATATTTTTGTATTCTATGACGTGTGTGTTTCCTTAAATAGGAAGTACAGGCTTCCCTTATTTCCCAAATATAATCTGTTTCTTCAGATGTATTGGATAGTTTCTCTGTGGGAGAGTAGGCACCCATTTTCCATTATTTTAAATGAAAAAAATGCTTTTTCAGCCCATTCCCTCTCCCTGAGTAACTCAACAATTTCCCCAAATATCTAAAACGTCCTTAAATGTTTATATTATTTAATGGTCCACCAGGGACTTCTGCATGATACAGAGCATTTAAAACACCAATTACCATGTTATTGACCGCAGTAACCCATTGCTGGGCACGTTTGTGTGTGCCAGCAGGATTGTGTGTCCTTGTTTAGGCTCCAGTGAGTGTACACCACATTGCAGACGAACAGTGAAGGGGTTTGTTAGCACCACAGACACCTGGCAGACGCTGAGACCCATGACGGTGTGGCCCGTTGGGGGCGCGCGTGCCTGCTGGGCCCTCGGCCTCCATGTCTGCACCGAGACCATAGTGCTTGCTGACTGTGACCATATCGTGAGTCTTAAAGACTAGGCGGCTGAGAGCCGCGTGGAGTCCTTCAAAATCACCCTGGCTCCTCTAAGCCTGAAGCCCACGCACAGCTTTAGAGTCCGTGGTCAGGCCCTTGAAGCTCTAGTGTGGCAGCTGGCCCCAGAGCTTCTCTGGACTCACAGATTCACGTGAGGAGCATGGTGTGTGTGTCCCTGCTCCGTCTGTCTGTCTGTGAGCACAAATGCTTCCACGTTGCAGTCATCTTTAATGTCCTTCAAAGGATTTTACTCTTTTCTATAGCCAGCTCTTTCACATCTTATTAGTTATTCCTGGGTACCTTTACTTTTTTTTTTGCTATTGAAAATGGTCATTGTTTAAATGACACTTTTTATCTATTGGTGGTGTACAGGGGTATGGCTGATACTTAAATCTGGGTTGATTGTTGGCCCCTCTGCTGAATCAATTATTAGTGATAATAATTTGTCAGGGTTTTCTGTGTAGATAATCATATTTTCTGAATCATGACGTTTTGTTTCTTCTTTTTTTTCTCCCCCCAGCTGTTATATGTTTGTGTCTCTTTCACTTACTGTGCTGGCTAGGTCCTCTTGAACACAGTGAATAGAAACAGTGATAGCAGGCACTCTGCCTTGGGTGTGACTTTACAGTTTCACCTCAGACATGATGTTTGGGAGCAGTACCTTTCATTGAGATGATCAAAACTGCCTTCTAAAATTGTGATTTCCTGAGAGTTTTATTAATAACTAGGATTTTTATCCCCTCAGATTTCTTTTCTGTGTCTACAGATAGAATCCTATAGTTTTGCTCTTGTAGTCTGCGTGTGCTGAAGTTTTTTAGGGAACATCTAACTCAGTCATACAGATTTTGATCATACATCACTGTATTTGATTTGGTCATATTGTATTTAGAATTTTTGCCCATAAACTTGTGTCCATTTGTGTGGTTCTCCTAGACTAAAAAGGGATTGAAGAGCATTCCTTATTTCTGGAACATTTATGTATGTCTTGCTAAAGCTGGGCTATTGATATGACTCAAAGAAGAAATCTGACAACTTTCTAGCAGCCCAAGAGAAAGTCTCTTGCGTGATTTGCAGTCGGCATAAGATCAAAGTGAAATAGTTGCTCAAAGGAGAAAACACAGCTTTCCCGGAGAGTCCCACCCTAGCCCTTCAGGCATCCTCCTTGGGTAAATGCCGTGTAGTTAGAGGTACTGCAGTAAGAACGCGCCTCCTAGGACCACCTCCCTGCCTGGCTCTGATGTTGCCAGCCACCCCGCACCCCCACCTCACCCCGCCAGCTCACGCGAGAGCTGGGTTTGTACAGAGCAGTTCCAAGGGAGGAGCGGAGGTGGAGGCCAGGGACACAGCTCTCTGTGGTCCGGAGCAGGTTCTCACCTGAGCTGCCTGAGGGTGTCTGCAGAGCTGAGGCCAGAAGCCTTGTGGCTCCAGACTCCTCCAACTTTCATCACAGCCTCGAGGGGCCCGGGCTCCACGCATAGTAACTGCTGCTCTGTGGAATTTATTGACTGCCTCGGGCATTCCAGAATTACCTCTCTCAACTGGATTTTGGATAGATCTACCTGGCAGTGAGTTTAAGGATTACTGTCTCTAAAAACCTATATTAAATGGCACAAACCAGTGCTATTTCTTAAATACCAGTGTATCGCCATCTTACTCCATCAAAGTATGTATAAAGGTCAGCTTTCAGACTTTGAACAAGGCCTTGATATTTTCAGCAGAAATGCAACTGTGTTAACATTCTGTCTCTGATTTGAGCTGTTTATTAGGGGGTTTTGACTGGTTCAGCTCTAGCCTGAGCAACAGCTCACTACATTGCTGCTCTTTGGGCAGGACGACCCTGGACATCTTCGACTACATCTACATAGATGCTTTTGGGAAAGGCAAGCAGCTGACAGTGAAAGAGTGTGAATACCTGATCGGCCAGCACGTGACCGCGGCACTGTACGGGGTGGTGAACGTGAAGAAGGTGTTGCAGCGAATGGTGGGAAACCTGTTAAGTCTGGGGAAGCGGTAAGGTTTTCTCGATTTTCCAGTTCTTTTGTAGAGTGTGCGTCTTTGGAGGCGCAAATTGCCTTACAGAGAATTTTATTTCACAAGCCTGCCTGCCATACTGAGAAGCATTGGATGCTGCTCAGCACCATTGGGACCACAGGGGAGGAACCAGTTCCCATGACATAATACTGTCCAGACTTTGGATGTGCTCAGTGACTTTTCCTTGAGGTCTTTGCAATGGACTTGGACAAGGGCTCTTTTATAAAAGCTGAAAGCATTCTCCTGTAACAAAAACATTTTAGACTGGCGATTGGAAGAACTGATGCTGATGCAGAAGCTCCAGTACTTTGGCCACCTGATGCAAAGAATTGACTCATTGGAAAAGACTGATGATGGGAAAGATTGAGGGCAGGAGAAGAGGGCAACAGAGGATGAGATGATTAGATGGCATCACCAACTCAATGGACACGAGTTTTGAGCAAACTTTGGGAGATGAAGGACAGAAAAGCCTGGCGTTCTGCAGTCTTTGGGGTTGCAAAGAGTCGGACATGACTTAGTGACTGAACAATACCAATCACTTAGTTAAGGGAACCAGAGAAGGCAGTGGCACCCCACTCCAGTACTCTTGCCTGGAAAACCCCATGGATAGAGGAGCCTGGTAGGCTGCAGTCCATGACTGCAGTCCGTGTCGCAGACTCTGACACGACTGAGCGACTTCACTTTCACTTTTCACTTTCATGCATTGGAGAAGGAAATGGCAAACCATCCCAGTGTTCTTGCCCGGAGAATCCCAGGGACGGGGGAGCCTGATGGGCTGCTGTCTATGGGGTTTCACAGAGTCAGACACAACTGAAGCGACTTAGCAGCAGCAGCAGTTAAGGAAACAAGCAAAAATATGAAACAGGCTGGCTTCTGAGTCCAAAGAAAATTGTCTTACAGGGAAAAAAGAAATTTATACATTGGAGTCATAGTTTTCTAATGGTAGAATTTTTTTAAAAATAGACTTTAGTCTTCTTTAAAAAAGAAAAAAACAAAAATCAGTTTCAGGGGGACTTCCCATAAAGTCCACTTTTCTAAAGTGGTCCAGTGGTTAAGACTACACCTCCTAATGCAGGTCTCTGGTCAGGGAGCGAAGATCCCACATGCCACACAGCCAAAAACACTAAAACATTAAAAAATAAAGAAGCAGCAGCAGCAAGATTGTAACAAATACAGTAAAGACTTTAAAAATGGTCTGGATCCAAAAAAAAAAAAGGCAGTTTTAGCTTCACAGCAAAACCTAAGCAAAAAGTCCAGAATATTTACCCTCTGCCTCCAGATACGCACAGCCTCCCTCACGTCAGCATCCCCTCCGGAGGTATTTGTTACAGTTGATGAACCTACCATCCTTTACATTAGGGTTTGCTCTAGATGGTGTCCAGTCTGTGGATTTTGACAAATGTGTGATGACACCCGCCCACCACTATAGCATCATCCAGAATAGTTTCACTGTCCTGAAAGACCTCCTATTCAGAATCCACTTCTAATTTATGTATGGTGCTATTGAGGTGACTTCCAAGGAAAGCACTTTTACGATTTTAAATTAGTGGGGTACAAAATTTCTGTCTCTTCTTTTTATTAAGAGCACTATAACTTTGCTAAACAGAGAGGAAGTATCAGAATCAGAGAACGTGTGGGATTTGTGTCTCATTTGTTTTAAAACCTGGTCTTTGAAAAAGCAGGCCCTAACTCGGAAGCCAGCAGGCTAAAATGAAGCTTTCTCCCTCATAGGGAGGGCATTGACCAGTCCTACCAGCTCCTGAGGGACTCTCTGGACCTGTACTTGGCGATGTACCCCGACCAGGTGCAGCTGCTCCTCCTCCAAGCCAGGCTTTACTTCCACCTGGGCATCTGGCCAGAGAAGGTAATTATTTTATCTTGATGCTCTCCCCTTGCCATAGAGAGGGAAATCCTAATTGAAAGGCGGCACTTACCGGTTTATCCTTGGATTAACCTGGGGGATAAACGCAGATTTATTCAAAGCGTCACAGTTTTGACCCATCGACTGAATTTTTTGTCTGCTTTTATTCTCCTGAAAATTGGCTATCCTGCCAGGAGTTGCCCATTCTCTTTGTGATCAGCATCTTAAACTCACAGAACCACAAGGCCTCTGCCCTACCGCTCACCCACTGGTGGCCCAAAGATGTCTTTTCCCCCAAGTCCCCCTCCTCAAGGGGAAGCAGAAGTTTGAAATGTTCATCTTCCAGCTGTGCTGTTAGAGACTAAACCGACCTGGAGATGTAGGAAAAGGAGATCTCAGATTTGCTCAGGTCTAGAGCTGCTGGGTGCAGGAAGGATGGTGCACACCTTTGGAAGCTGTTGGGTTTTGAAACCATTCCATGTGGATCTTGCAGGCTGGTGATGCCCCCTTGGCCAGCAGAAAGCCCTGTCAGCGCCTCCTGACCATGTTTGAGGTCAGCCCTGCTCCTGGCGAGCTGTGGGTGCAGCACGTGTGGCTTCCAGGCGCAGTGCGTGTGCTGGCGCTGCTCACTCCCGTCCCGCCCTCGCATGTCCCTGAGAACATGGTCATAGTCCACTTTGTTTGGACAGCCTGGTGAGAGAATTGACTTCTGAGCACTCTCAGTACCAACATCAAGAAATCGTCAGCCCTGTCACTGGAGAGTGGGAAAGCCTTCTGTAAGAAAGGAAATAGTCTCAGTGATTCAGCACAGCTTAGATTTATGGCGTCTTGTGTATTCATAGCATCACACATCTGCGGTAGTTCTGAGAAAGGACGCGGCAGTAGGAAAAGTCCTGGGCTCCTATCTTAAGATGTTGCCTCCAGCCCAGACAGCAACCATCTTCCCAGGACCTCCATGGGACCCAATAGAGAAAAATGAGACTCCCCCCCCAAGTCACCACCTGCCTCCTAGCACCTTGTTGTCCAGAATTGAACAGTTGATTTTTATCTTTTTACTTTATTTTTGATACCAGTATATACATAACTAATTCCTGTCACTTTTTACTGTATGTTGGTTAAGGAATTTCATGATAGTTTGTGAGACTCATAGATGCTTTCAAAGTGTTGTTCCTCCCAAGTAGATTCTGTACTGAAATCACACATCAGCCTTAGGAGGAGAGGGGTTGATGTTCCCTCTGTGAGGAGCACCTGCCAAAGCCCTGGCGTCCTGCTTTTAATGCTGGGCTCCATTTAGGGCTCCTCTGCCATTTCCAGGGAGTTTCCTCGGCCTCCTCAGATGGCCAAGATTGCCTTCCTGCCAAGCAGATGTCACTGGAGCAAGTTCCAAAACCTGTCTCACACAACATTATTCTCCTTGACGTGGGCTGCTGGGACTCCCCCCACCAAACCCCGAGCCCCCTCCGCTCCGTGTCTGAGATCAGGAGGGGAAAGTGGCCATTTCCTTTCCCACAGCTCACCTCCCCAGCTCCGTGAACTGTACTCCAGCTGCAGCAAGAAAGGAGGGCTGGGCCCCCAGTAAGGAAGACACCCAGGGGTGCAGAGCAGTTAGAAGAGGGTCTGCTCCAGAGGAAGGTTTGAGGTGCCCCTGGAAGGCCCAGGAAGGATTTCAGAGCAAGGAGTAGGTTCCTCCAGGGCTGGGGGGGACGACGGCTAGAGAGCTTAGGCTTCATGCTTCCAACACCTGGCACCCCCTCGGGGTGGATACAAGCTTTTTTGCCCTTCTGTAAATAATGAAAGAGGCATTGAGAGAAGTTTAGTGACCTGCCAGGGGTTTCTACAGGAGCTGATGGCACCAGGCGTTCAGATTCCAAGCCCACTCACACACTTCACCCCTGTGGACCGGGTCAGGCGAAATGGTCTCTAAAGAAGCCAACAAACAGGCACTTTCCACTTCCTGCTGCCAAACCTGCATCCTTGTGATCCAGTATTCCTGCCTCCATTCTCCACATTTCAGTGGAAAAGAAGCCCCTCGGTTTCCCAAGGTGCACACCCCTGGGCTCTGGGTCCAGCCTGCTGCCTGTCTAGAGACTGCTAAGCCGCCTTTGCTTCTTTTCCTGGATCTGCAGGTCCCTGTTTCTGCTTCTCTTGTCAGCATTAAACACACTCAGGTCTCTCTTCATCTTTGAAAAAAGAAAAGACAAAGCCTCCCATGGCAGCCCTCTGCCTTGCCCCGTGGCTCCACCTTATCTGCTCCCAGCCCGGCCAGGGTCCTGGGGCTCACCTCCCCTTCGCCTCCTCCCACTGCTCAGAACCCAGGGCTCTGTTCCCACCCCTCCTCCATGTGAACTGGAAGTCCGTGACCCCTCTTGTTAAACTTTATCCTTGTTGCGGAATGCAGTGGATACTTGTCTTTGCTTATCTCTCTCGATCATGGAGGCCACTTCCCCACCACTCAGAATGCTCTGTTCTTTTGAATTTAGTTCCTGCCCTCCCGCTCTCGGTTAAAGGCTCCGCACTGAGTGGGGGGGGCCAGTTCTTCGACTTCTCCTGCTGTTCCCCTTGGCCATCATACCTGCTCTCCAGTCCTCCAGTCCCCTCTGCAGGCCGATGGCTCCTGAATCCCTGCCCTGCTGCCTGGACCCTGGGTGCCACACCAGCAGGCATCCACCACACATCTGCCAGCGCCTGTGTCCCCCTCTGACCGCAGAGGCTGCCTGTGCAGTCTTCTTCCTTCTCTTAGACCCCTGAACACATTTCAAGCACTGGAGTCAAGAGTGACCGTAACCAGATGTCACTCGTAGCCCTTCCCTGCTTGGGACCCTCCGAGTGGCTCCCTCCTTGCCTGCAAGGTCAGGTTCCCACTCTCCACCGAGGCCTGCCAGGTTCTTGGTGGCCTGGCTCCACCAGCTTGTGCTTCCTCACATCCACTCTGCACTTTCCGGGCTGTGTCATCCTGCCACCCCCGTGCTCTTGCACCCGTCCTCTGTACACGCTGCAGCTCTGCCTAGAGCTTCCTTCCTGTCCCTCAGCTCTGCGGCTCACGCCTGCTGAGACGAGATGTCAGCTTAGCTCTCGCTTCTGACCCCCTCCAGCTCTCCACGCTGTGCCCTGTGCTCGCCCTTCCACATGCTCGTGCGCGGTGTCTGAAGCTGCTTGTTCACCCAAGCTTCCCCACTAGACAGTGCTTTTTAAGGACCGGGACCTTCTGTTTTGTTCCTTTTTTTTTTTTGTCCCAGGTCTTAGTTACAGCACACAAGACCTCCAGTCTTTGTTGTGGCAGGAGGGATCTTTAGTTGCAGCATGTGAACTCTTAACTGGGACTCGTGGGATCTAGGTGTCAGACCAGGGGTCAACAGGAGCCCCCTGCATTGGCAGCACAGAGTCGTAAGCCCCTGGACCACCAGGGATGTCCTTGTTTTGTTCCTTACTGTAGTTATTCCCCTGGCTCACAACACAATTCCTCCCACCCAGTAGGTACTCACAAAATTTTTAGTTGAATGAATAAGAAATGACGGGATTCGTTAGCCTGGACATTTAGCTGGAGATGTCATGGTGGCCCACCGTCAGCACAGGTCTTCGGGACACACTGGGCATGTCTTATGGCACCTTCTCCGTTTCTGGCCTCCCCCTTCACCCCATCATTCCCACCTCCCACCAAGGGAAGGATGTAGTTATCTCTGAACCTTATCTTCTTCGCTGACACTCTGAGTTCAAGACTTCCTTTGTGCTTTGAAGATTCCAAGTTAACATTTCTTTCACTTATCTGATAGGAAGGGGCTGCCAGGAAGGAGAGGAAGTCTGTGTCTATAGAAAACTTGTCAGAAGTAATTAGTTGGAACTGCAGAGGGGAACACAAGAAGCTTACTGTGAAATCCGATGCTTTTAGCTACAAGGCAGAACTGTTGCTAGTGCCCCTGCATGACAAGGCCACTGCTGGGGGCGGCAGGTGGATGGGATCGGCTCCGAGCTGGGTCTGCTACTTGGGGTCCTGCCGTTCTGTTCACCTGATACGTGTTTGAGAATTTTCCTGACAGTTAATTACAATCCTCTTCTTCCTGCTTTGGTGTGAAGGTGACTGAGACCTGGGGCTGCAAGTCAGCCCCAGGTCCACGTTTTCACTGCATGTCTCCATAACCCCGTGACCTCAGGCACCTTGCTTAACTTCTCTAAGCCTGGTTCCTCTTCTGGAAATTGGCAGTGACTGGACTGCTGACCTCCAGGTTGGGAGGATTAAATGAAGTTAAAAAAGATGTGTGACAGGCTTGGCACACTGAACCAGCAGAAGAATATTCAGGAAATATTGATATCTTGCAAATCTCATTCTGGAAGACAAGATTGGGTTTTAAAATAATACCTTGCATTGCAGAAAAATGCAGTTTTCACAGCACTTATACAGGCTTACCGTGTGTCAGGAAATAGGGGAGTTTTTAATCATTATTTGATAAGTAGATAAACTAATTCAAAGACAGAAGCAGTTGAGTTTGGCAGATTTGGGGCTAGAATCCAGTGTCAATAAATAGGAAGATATCCTTTTCTAAAACAGAAACACATCAGAGACCCTCATCTGACAGCTGAGACAGTAGGCGCTTGGTAATTGCTTACGTGAGTTAGCTTTCCTTGAACTTGTATTTTTCCATAGAGGCACTAAGTGCCGTGAAGAGAACAGAACCTCCAGCTCAGGCAGTTCTGCTCTGCCAGCTCATCATGTAACTAACTCCCAAGGAGAGGGCTTTCTCCCTGTTCTCCTGAACACTAAAGTCCACTGAGTTAGCGTACTTGACACGACCCATAGGCTCTCCAAGCCCTGGACCTACACACCTTCCTTCTTACATAGAGCATCATAAATGTGCTGTGCTGACGTGTGTCCATCTCCCCATGCCCTCTCTGTGACCCCTCCCCTCTCCTGCAGCCCCGAGGCCACTCTGCACTCAGCCTTTCCATCTTGATTGAAGCAGCTTTGTATTTCTTTTTCCAATTCATGAGCAGCAGGTTGAAAAGGTTTCCTTTCCGTGTATAAGACATTGAGTCCCCCCACTGCCCAGGAACGTTTGGACCTGTTAGGCTTCACCTGGCCTCAGTGCACTCATGGACGACAACCCTGGCCTCCCCGTCCCATGTGGGTCCAAGCGCCTCATGTTTTAAATAGAGTTCCTCCCACTCAGGTTGGTTGGACTCGGATGCCAGGGTCAGCCACCAGCACATGAAGCGACTCCGGGTGTACATGGCACCAGTGGGGAGAGACCCCCGTGGGTCACGGAGACGCAGGTTGTTAGCCCAGCCCACGTTGCCGCCTTTCATCAGGTTATGCAGGTTTAAATCTATCGCCAGGAAACCGAAAAGGCCTAAATGAAAATATTATCTCCTAGTCTTTCTGTCTTGTCTTGAAGGTGCTTGACATCCTCCAGCACATCCAGACCCTAGACCCGGGGCAGCACGGGGCGGTGGGTTACCTGGTGCAGCACACGCTGGAGCACATTGAGCGGAAAAAGGAGGAGGTGGGGGTGGAGGTCAAGCTTCGCTCCCACGAGAAGCACAGGGACGTCTGCTACTCCATTGGGCTCATTATGAAGCACAAGAGGTGAGTGCTCCCGGCGCCCGCCCCACCCCGCGTGGCTGCCGAGGACACAGCGCCGTGAGCGGCGGGGACCTGACTCGGTGCGCGTGAGCGGCGGGGACCTGACTCGGTGCAGCAGAGACCAAGGCCCATCGCGGCAAGGACCGAAGACCAAACCGTGTATCTGACCTTTTTGTTTGTTAAGAAGCAACTGGCTTTCCTAACTGGGAGCTCTTCTAACGATTGTAGCGTCCTGTCTCTGGGGAGTGGAAGCCCTGTCGGCCGGATGCTTCCCCTATTCATCAGCCTCTCTGTCCCGCGGTCTCGGCTCCTTGGATCTGAGTTCGGTAGGGACTTACCCGGTGGGTCCTATGGCTGGTGGACGAGGCACAGTTAAGCTGTGCCCCAGAGCACCTGTGCTGATTCACACCCCACCAGCAGGTCAGGCGCTGAGAGGCTTGAGCCTCGCCACCTTGTGGCAGTGCCAGCCCTTGAAAAGTGTGCTTCTGTAGTAAGTGGCAAATGGCATTTCGTTGTGGTTTTAATTTTCATTTTCCTGGTTGCCACGCAGATCGAGGTTCTTTTCCTGTGTTTACTGGCCTTTCAAGTTTCCTTTGATTAAGTGCCTCTTTGGGTATTTGGCGTGTTTTTCAATTGAGTTGTTAGTGTTACTGGTTTGCAGTTTCTTTATTCTGTGTGTTAGTCTCTATGGGCAGATAAATTGCAAATGTCTCTTCTCATTTTTTGGTTAGTGTTTCCCATTCTTTTACTGCATTCTTTTTTTTTTTTTAACTTTGTTGTGAAGTTTTCAAGTGTATGTGAGAGTAGAGAGAGGAGTGTAATGAACCAGGTGAGGTCCCGTATCTAGCTTCAAAGGTTATCATTATGAGGTCAGTCTTCATTTCACTTCCACCCCCTGACTCTCCTCCTCCTCCCTGGAGCAAATACCAGAGGTCATTTCGTCTGTAGTTGTTTTAGTCGCACTAAAAAGGTAAGGGATCTCTTTTTTTTTTTCCAAAAGACGTTTACCCTTTTGTTGTCATAATTCAGAAAAAAATCAACAGTTTGTTAACCTCATCAAAAATCTAGTGGGACTTTGGTGTTTCCCCAGTTGTACTATTCTCTGAGCAAACTCTGAAAGACAGTGAAGGACAGGGAAACCTGGCTTGCTGCAGTCTGGGGTCACAAAGAGTCGGACATGACTTAGCAACTGGACGGCAGCGGCAACAAGATAGAGTGAGCTTGTCAATAAGAGGGGTTCTTAAAGAGGTCAGGAGTGAAATTGATTCAGCGTAGAGTGAAGGCAGGTAGATCTGTAAGAACGTGAGCCTCGGAGAAGCCACACCATCGCCTCTGTGTCCCGCTCCCCCACGACAGGAAGCTGACGTGTGGCTGCTCTTGTGTTGATCAGGTACGGCTATAACTGTGTCATCTACGGCTGGGACCCCACCTGCATGATGGGCCACGAGTGGATCCGGAACATGAACGTCCACAGCCTGCCTCACGGCCACCATCAGCCCTTTTACAACGTCCTGGTGGAGGACGGGTCCTGTCGGTACGCCGCCCAGGGTGAGTGGCGGGCTCTGTCTGTACCTCAGGCACACGTTTGAGCACTCGGATACTGAGGGCAAGAGGTCGGTTTGAGAGTCGGCAGTTGTCACACAGCCATCAACCTCATCAGGGCTGATACTCAGCTCAACGTAGGTGGGTATGTATTTTTGCAGCCATATCGACCAGTTAGCTGGTCACTGCCCCGGGTCTTCCCCCCTAGTCACCACCACACCCCTGTTCCAAGCTGTTGCCCACTTCTGTTCTGATTGGTCATTGCCTCTGCCAGCCCTAGTTTCTGAAAGTCCTGTTTCCTGGCCACTGCCTTTGGCTCCCTCCAGGCAAGGTGGGTCAGTTTTTGCCCTGCTCATACTGCCTACCTGAACTGGAGGGCACGGAATGGGCTCTGTTGGGGGAGCCGCCCTGGCACCCTGAAACTGGCAGCCAGTAAAGCTGTGCTTGGGAGAGCTACACCCCCAGTGGCCATCGTGGGAACTGCAGGTCACAGCTCTGGCTCTGAGAGCAGCTGGGAGTCAGCAGGTAGGTGCTTGGTAGGTATTAGGGGCCACTGCCTGCGCTGACAGTGCTCACCCAGGGCCCTCGTCGTCTTTGCCTCTCCGTTTAATGGGATGAGTTTATTGCATGCCTGCCTGTCAAGGCATCCACATTGTCCCTCTTATTCATAAAAATTAACACGAATGCTTTGCAGTACTGCTCTGGGACAGCAGCCTTCCGATGTGTATTAACTTCTCTGAGAACTCTACATTGCTGTCATTGTTGTCGTCATACGCATTTGATACGCTAGGAAATTGAAGCATGTAGAGATGTGTAAATTTTACTGAATACGAACACAGGCAGCTTGGCAAAGAGCCTTCTCCCTAACCATCATGCTGAACCTTTTTGCATCTCACCTAAAACATAAGGTTTGACCTAAGTCAGTATTATGTTCTGGTAAATCCAGTAATAGAAATATTGGATGTATAAAAATCTCAGAAGTGCCAACAAGACTAGAAAAGGGCTCATGTTAATTACTATTAATTCATCAGAATATGAGAGAGGATCTTAGAGAACTTCCCCTTTATTGAGACCAGAGGTCACCTAACCTCCATCAGCACTAGGGGAGTTATGAGAGGGGTCAGCGTGTACCCCATGTCAGACGGAGATATTGACAGTGGTTTTATTTAACATAAGAAGCTGTGTCAGAAAAAGAAATCCTACAAATTTTAGCAATCAAGTTATTTGGGAATTGCTGAATGATTCATGGCCGGTTTGCACCCCCACCACTCACTCAGTGCGCATTTCACACTGCACGTCATGGAGTGCGTCGCGAGAATAGAGGACACTGTCAGCTCTTGGGGCCGTGTCTGCGCCCGCACCTTATCCAGTCATTGCCCATTACATGGGGTTGTTATGAAGACTTGTAGTATCTGATATTTAGGTGTCTAGAAACAGCCATATTAACTTTGAAACAGGCTTTTTAGAGTAGGTAAAGCTGGGTGTTTGGTTTCAAGGTGTTCTGAATTTGTCCAGTGTCCCAGCGATTCAGGAATGCGTCCTAATCATATCTGGGGCCAGCATGTGCTGTAAGGCTCCCTGCAAGGATACTGTAACGACATTGTTGTTTTATAAATGTAGTATCTGCTTATCAGTTTCACGCTCTCTAAAACTGAGATCGAAGGATCATGGGTAAAGGTAGCAAATCGCCCTTTCTAAGGTTAGATGCTGGGACCTGCAGGAAGCTCTTAGGACTGAGCGTGGGCGTCCCTGTGTGATGCTGCTAGTGCTTTGCCGGCCCGCAGTCTGCATTTGCCCAGCACGTGTGTGCCCAGGGGTGCTGGGCTCCGGCATTCAGCGCTGAGGAAGAGCTCTGTCATAGCCCCCAGAGGCCGGCCTGGCCTGCCCTGCCCTTGGGGGCCCTCTGCTCAGGGTTCTTCGCAGGCCTGGCCTTCACTCCTGTGGTGTCCTTAATGGTTGTGTTTGGTTGTTATGTCTCTGTTCTCTCTTGGTAAAGCACAGTTCCTCAGTCTCATCTTTCCCCGCTTTTTACATGACTTTCACTTTTTTGAAGAGTCTGGATCAGTTGGCTTATAAATTGTCTTACCAGTCTGGATTTGTCTCACTGTTTCTTGGCGTATTGTCTGTAAACCAGAAGTTAATCTCAGGTTGTGTTAGATGGAGTTGGGGTTTTTGGCTGGTGAGCTTGCTCTCGGGTGCTGTGTGTTTTACGCTGCGTCTCATCCAGAGGCCGTGGGGTTCCATGTCCACTGTCAGGGAGGCGGAGTTTGGTCACTTGGCCAAGACAGTGACACCCTGTAAGGGATAGTGCTCCATCTGCAGTTAACAAGAAATCCATGGGGTCAAACTATGACCGAGTCCTGGGTATAACCTGTTCCCCAGTGATGACTTTTGTCCTTATGTTTGTTTTAGCTCCTGTTGGCTCTTCCTTCCTAAATCATGATATGAAAGTTGTAAGATGGTGATTTTCTGCTGTGAGTGTGCCCTCTAGTGAAGCAGAGCTTTGCCTCCTCTCGCTTTCCTCTCCACCGCCACCTCCCTCTCCTCTCCTTTCCCTTGCTGTCTCCTTTCTCTCTCCTTCCCGCCTCCTCCCAAGGATTGCTGGATTTTTTGTTTAGTCAATGTGTTATAATCATTTGGAACAATTTTATGCTCAGGTTAGCCCACATTTAGCCAGGGAGTGATCTTGAGAGGCTACATTTTAAAAGCACTTATTTAAATATATTTTTGAACATTTATGAGTTAATACATTTGCATTAAATTATTTTTAAACTTTCATCTTCTAAATTTTCAACCTTTGGCTGCATTGATCCTGGTAATCTGGGCAGAGCCCATTAATGAATGCCTTTCTCTTCGCTCTCCACAGAAGAGTGAGTTATAAGCCACATATGTGTGTGCCACCCTCAAATAGTTTTAGCCAGCAGCATTAAAAGATGTTTTCCATCAGTATTTTAATAGGCTCTACAGCATTTTGCGTGTTTGTAATTTTCCTACCACTAGGGGGCGTGCTTTAGTATTTTTCTGATAGCAGGAACTCCTGTCTCAGCTTCCCTGCATGCTTTTTAGATCCTGGAGAAAGTGACTATCCCAGATGCTCTGAATTTAAGCCAGCTCCCACACTGCAAAGTCAGGAATTGGGCTGTGCTGTGAAAACCTGGTTCTTGAGTGATTTGTGTGTGACGGTAAATCACCTGGTTGAATGCTTGGGTCCAAGTGCGCCCTCAGCCAGCGTCAGTTTCATCCTCCATGATTTGTCCTCCACTTCCAAACTAAAGTTGCCTCCACAGCCCTCCACCCCACCCTCGCATGGACACCGCCTGCAGCAGTCTGCACGCGCTGTTAACTGCGGTGATTCCCTGTGTTGGGGCTGGAGTGTAAATTTGCAGCCACCTCACAGGGCGGTTTGGTGCTGTCTTTTAAGTTGTCAGAATCTCAAGTGCCCGTGTTCCTCTGACTTGGCAGCTCCGCCATTCGGTCCCTCCACTAGAGACGCCCTCACACAGGGGGCCTGCGGTCCCCTTGTTGTGACAGAGAAACAGTCATGCATGGGCCTCACCTGGTCAGTGGAGGTGTATCCAGACTTCGGGACACTAAGCTGCAGCCAAGTAAACCACATGCAGGTCAGTGCTTACTGGATGCTTTGTATGAATAAACACACGCTAGACAACACGGAGTTACCTTCTGCGTGCATTAAAGTACATTTAACTGCAGGTATATGTGTTCATACAAGGACTGGGAAGCTAGACCCGCAGTCCTAGTGGTTTCCTCTTGGGAGGGCCTGACAGGTGCCCCCAAAGGACTTATGAGTACCGTTTCTAGGCTTTTACAGGGAGGTATGCGTATATTTTGATGTAGGTAGCTGAAAATTTTAAATAAAATCAGAAACATTTCTCAGAAAATATTGGGGGAATCAGATTCTTCCCACGATTTTTCCAGGCATTGTAAGTAGTCCCTGTTTAATAGTTTGCTCTTTCTTAAGTTTTATTTCACTTAGGTTTCTTCCTTCAAAATTTTTTAAAACTTCAAAAAAATTGTTTACCTCATATAGTGGATTGGGAATTATCTTCCCCTCATAACTCGTAGCTGCCAACTTCAGCGTCTGCTTTTCTCCTAAAAAAAGTGTCTTTTGTTAGTACAGTTTTCCTGTTTCACTGGGAGCCCAGGCAGGCAAACACACCACATTCAGTCTGTGCTCCTGGTGGACAGCTTGGAGTGGGGCAGTGAGCACCCTGTGGACTCTCACTGCCCCTTGCCTCTTGTTTTGGGCCCATGTTCAGAATTCCGTGCACCTGCCCAGTCGTGCTGTCCTTAAGCAGATGGGTGATCATGACCTGACAGCAACCTTCCTGCCCTCCTGCCAACACTCAGATGCCAAGTGTCAGCCAACACCAAGCTGCTGCTTAGTGATACCTAGAAAAAGAGGGAGAAAGAAGCGGTGCTGAAGCACATGTCTGACTTTCTTCAGAGCAGGTGCTGGACGTATTGTGGTCCAGACGGTTCTGTGTTGGGGGGATTTCCTGTCACCCTGGCCCCTGCCCACGAGATCATGACAGGCCCCAATCGTGACAGCCAGAAGTGTCTTCAGACATTGCCGAGCATCCTGTGTGCGGCAGAGTGGCCCCCAGATGAGAACAGAAGGGATTTTGACCTCTTGTTGGTGATCCCAGATTCCCTGCCATCATCTCGAACATCTCTGGGGCAAGAAAAGCCAACAGGGAGGCAGCTGGCCAGGTTAGGGCCCGTGGCCGTGTTCGCATCCCCATTGGCCTCCCCAAGGCGGGTACGCCTGTGACCCCTCATTCACTGTAGGAGGGCCGCATGGGCAGGACAGCAGATTTTTTCAGTCGGCGGCATTTTAGAAAGTCCAAGTTTGTTTTAATGTCGAAAGCAAGTGTAAAGAAGGAAGTGAAGTCATCTTCACACTCTGGTGGTCACAGCAGGGAGAAACCAGCTAGCAGAGCCCCCAGTTTCCTCTTGGACTCCCCAGGTGCCTGTTTGCAGAGCACCATCCCGCAGCCTGCCTTCCGAGGCAGCCTGTCCGGGCCCTGGGGTCCGTCCCAGGCCGTCCTCCCTGACCGCTGCTGGCAGGACGGTGCACAGGGGCGCCGCTCTTGGTCTGCTTCCCCAGCCCCCGGTGGAGGCCTTGGGCCGTCCTCACTCTTGCTGCAGTTGGCCCAGCCGCTAGAGGGCATCGTGAGTGGAGCCTCTCGTGGAGCCCTGTGAGAGGATCACAGGAGCCGGAGCCCGGGCAGGTCTCGTGGTGCCTGGCGCACCGTACATGCCCAGTTTAAAAGAGGTCACTTAAAATGTGTAGCTGTATGCACGTGTCACGTAGTAATGCAGGTGTTTGGCCTTCCTGTCCTTTTATAAGATGTGTTTTTACTCCCGCTTCCCCCGTTGCGTCTGTTGCTCATTTTCCTGGCTGCCTGGGACGCACTGAGTTAACGTGCCGTTGTTTATTTACACAGTGACCTGCAGGTGGACGTGTGGACTGTTGCTGCCTTTTTTTTTTCTTTTCTTCTGCTCTCCTGAGCGTTGCTGAGGTACTGTGGATATCCATTTTTGCTTGTAATTGGTATGTGATTTCTCAAACTGGTATGTCCTCACGTAATCTGAAGAATCAGCCTTAAACAGCTGTAAGCGCAGAAGTTCTCTAAATGTTCCTTCTTGGGTTGAAGAAATATGTTACAGATTGAATTACAAACTCTTTCCCCATCTCCTGAAAGATAAAGCGTCAGTTACAAGTCACAGGCAGTGCTTCTGGGAGGCACTCGTGTTTATCCCGTGGTGTTTATCCTGTGTTCTCGGGGTGCTGGGCACCGAAGGGCCTGCAGGTGTGTTTCAGGATGTTTAACGAGCGGTGTAAGAGATAACCTGCTGCACCATTGGTGTTAGTTAGCCGGTCGACTGGGCGTGCACAGGAACTCCCTGAATTGATTGTGACTCGTTGATCAGAACCAAGAGCACCCTGGGACGCAGTCAGAGCAGGCAGGCCTGCCTGGCCAACTGCTTTCTGGCCCAGGTCATGGAGGATGGGGCTGGGCCCTCCTGGCTGGGGGCCCACAACCAGTCTAGGCCAGGCCTCCACGGCCAGTGGGGGAGGGCCCACAACCCACCGTCTTCTCATTGGGTCCACGGAGGAGCCGTTTCTCAGATAGCTTGGGGAGGGAGAAGCCATCTGAAAGGATGTCGGTCTTCAAAATACCTCACACGTGCTGTCACCTCTTTTTTTTATTATTTCCATTTTAAAGGAGTCATTTTCTATTGCTGTCTCTAGTGGCAAAACATGGAGCAGAGAAGGGAGGGGGCATGGTTTTCCTAAGAGCTGATACAGATGGCATAACCCCTACCCTCTATGGTCTAGGGGCACGAGCCACTTTTCCACTCCTCCGCGGACCCCACATCAGCCCTGGGAGCTGGGCCCTCACCCTCGGAAGCAGGAGCCAGCACTGCAGGGTGCTCTGGGGTGGCGGGGGCAGGGGGGTGTGCAACAGAGGACGCAGGGAGAGACCTGTGACCCGGTGCTGTGAAGGCTTCAGAAACTTCACTGGTGAGAACAGAACAGGCTAGGACACCCTCGGCCCGCTGTGTGTGTGTGTGTGTGTGTGTGTGTGTGTGTTGGATCAGGTGAGACAAGCCCTCTGCACCTCCAGCTTGCAGACCCCGAGGGGCTGCTAGAGTTTCGCTCAGAGGAGGAAAACATTGGTGTTCTGTGCGGATCTGGCAGGGGCCCCGTGCCCCCTCCCTCCATCCTCCAGTGCCCCCGCACCTCTACCTCTTCCCTCCTGACTTCCAAAAACATCTGTTTCTTCCCCCCCGCCCCCCGCCACCTCAAAAATGCACTCAGAGACTTCTCCAGAGGTCCTCTGGATAAAAGATGCTGCAGAAAAACCAGTTTTAATGAGAATGTCCGTGTGCCTCTCTGCCAACAGAGAACCTGGAGTATAACGTGGAGCCTCAGGAGATCTCCCACCCCGATGTTGGACGCTACTTCTCGGAGTTCACGGGCACTCACTACATCCCTAACGCAGAGCTAGAGATCCGGTACCCAGAGGACCTGGAGTCTGTGTATGAGACGGTGCAGAACATTTACAGCGCAAAGAAAGAGAACGTGGAATAGAGCCTCGGGGACGTCAGACCTTTGCTGCTGCTGCTCTTTTCCAAGACGACGGGGTTTGGGGTGCAGACGTCCCCTTGGATCCCTCTGGACTCACACCACCGGGCAGGCCACTCAACCGGTCATGCTGGTTGCCTCCTACCAAGTGGAAATCACGTGTGCTCTCTCCGCCAGCTGCAAAGACAATGTTGCTCTCCGCCTACACTAGTGATTCATTTGACAGGCACTGTCTCAGTGGCATGGCTTGTATGCTTGTCCTGTGGTGACCGTTTGTGACATGCTGTCTTCATGACGTATCACCGTTGACACTTAGAACCGTTCTTTTTCCTCATACCCCCTCCCCACCCTGCATTGCGTCTGTCTACGTCGTCTCAGAGCGTTTCGCTTGCTGGACAGGTGGAGTTGTCTGTTTGCAATCGTTTCTCTCTGATCTCTTTGTGAACCGTGTGCGCTCCTCGGTCAGGATGGTCTGTCCTTTTACCCAGGGCTGAAGCTCTAAGTGATCATGGCCGCATAGTGGATCTGGAGTCATTAACAAACTAACAGTAATCAGAATCATTCGAATTTTTTTTCCCTAATTTTTGAAACAGATTTCCGACATTTTATCTTTTTCTTTAAATGAATTGAGAGCATGGCACAGTTTTGCTTTCCCAGATTCATCTCTCGGATTTACACTCATATCTCTTAAGAATCATTAGGTTTTTTTATTTTATTACATAAAATTCTTTGAAAAAATGCATAGTAATAGTCTTTGTGAATGGGTTTTCCCACTTTCATCTACTATTCCTCCCTTAAAAATAAGTGGGTTTTTTTTTAATCTACTCCAGTATCGTAAGTAGATCTTAAATCAGCAATGAGTTCTCTCTTTAGTAGGAAAGTACAATCTGCTGTTAAAATGTCTGCGTTTTAGAAGCCGTGCTCCGTGGTCTCCAAAGACCTGAAAATGAGGTTTTACTTTTATAACCAGAAATGAGAAGAAATAATGAAGCATAGAAACTAAAAAGCGAAGGGGAGGCCTCGTGCTCCCTGTTCTCCCTTAGAATCATTTCAAGGCCTTTCTGAACGTGGCAGGGTAGAAGTGAGTGAAGTATCTCCGGTGTGAGAGCGCGAGCTCGGTGGGAAAGGAGACAGCGTGGCCGGCATGCTCCAGTCACCGTTGCCATGGCGGCAGCAGGAGGAGGCCTGTGCTCAAGCCCCGGGATTCCGGCTTCATACCCAGGCGCTGCCGGCACCCATCTTTCCCACGTTTGTGGTACCCAAGCAGGAAGGCACCTTGTCCTAACGCAGCTCTGGACTCCCACCGCTCTCCACCTGCCCCTTCTCCAGTGGGCCAGCCTTGTAGTTGACCTGTAGTAGCTAACTTCTGAAGTTAGAACCTAGTTACTCTGCTCTCTTAAGTTGAAAAGATTTCCAGTTGCTCTAGTGAATGAAGCTCTGGGGGCTGTGATCCAGCCACGCCTCACCGCCCATCTGTCCCTTTGCATGCAGTATTTCCATACTACGTTCGGTGACTGCTTCTCGTTTACCCTTCGGAAACCGTGGGATGACTGAGGTTTGGAGAAGCCACCTGAGACCACTTCCCAGCTAGTGACAGTTCCTGAGCGGTTACTAGAAAGAAATGGGGATTTGGCTAGCCAGCTCCTTCCCGCCCCAATTAGCTCTGGTCCAGGGCCCATGTCCCTCATTGGTCCAATCCAAAGTCAGATGGTCTGGACGCGCATTGGGAATTGTGACCACTCACAACACCCGGCCTGCCCAAGGTTAGGGGCGTTTTACACTACTCTCATTTAAAGGTGAAAATTAGATACTATGGCATTAATATTACTGAGATGCTTTACTAAGAATCTGTGGCGCATGCTGAGAGTTAAAACTGTTGGTTTTCTGGTTTGATTTCCTTTTTTCTTAGAGTGACATTGAAGCCAAGAAAGATGGTTTTACTTTTACTGACCCGATGTAAATATGTATCTAGACTGTTTCTAAATGTGTTTCTCCATGAATGCATCATTTGGCTCCAGGAAGCCTGTGACACCTGTGTAAGTTGGTCTTTGGGCACTTTATATTTTTCTAAAAACGTGTTTTGGATCCTGTACTCTAATAAATCATAAGTTTCTTTTTAAAATTTTTCCAAATGTTTTCTCCACTTAAAAAAGCCCTGTTATAAAAGTAGAACTTTCACAATGTTGAAATACTCACTCTTTGGATATAGTAACTTCTTTTCTCTTCCAATGAATGCCAAGATTTTTTGTACAATAATTAATAAATGGAACTTATCCAGAGAAACCACACCAATGGCCTGCCGGGTCTCGTTCCAGGTAGACAGCCCAGCCATGGCAACAGCAGAGTCTTGCTTGGTTCTCATTGATTAAAATGGGCGAGAAGTGACTCTCCTGCCTTTTTCTAACATCTGTGAGCGAACAGGGAAATACTGTGATTTCCCTGCCAAACGTTAACCTTCTGAGCTGGCTGCTCACCTTGAGAGTGGTTGCAACGCAAAGATTGCAGCTTTTTAATGACATCAAGTCACATGTCTTGAAGCGAGAGCTGTGGATGCCTTGTGAGGGAAACCCAGGTTCTCGGGGTGTCGATGCTGACCCCATAGCTGCATGCCCATGGCACGTCCGCAGCTTCGCACCTAGCACCGTGTCTCCCCTGTGGTCACATGCATGCTGTCACACTCGTCGCAGCTGAGCAGTCCCCAGTTTTGCACACTCGGAACCTTTCACATGCTGCTGTTCATTGTCACTCCCCAGGAGAGGAGTGTGGTGGTGTCTTCCCAACTGCTCAGGCCCTGGAGCTTTCCTGCCGGGACACACCTGCATACTCACTGCAATCCTCCCCGCCTACCCTGAGGCCCGAGGTTTGCAGGCGTGCTTTGGGAAACACTTTCAGTGAGGTGTCAGTTACACCCAACCTCGTCCATGTCGCCAGCAGACCAGTCTGGCCAAGCGTCTCATTTGAAAGTACGATCCATCTAATCGCAGTTTGAGAGGCTGGCTTTGTGGCCTGTCTGCCAGAGCCTCACAGATCTCCATTGGAAGTGACATTCGCACTGCAAAATCGTGTTACTTCAAAAACCTGTGTTAATACTCTCGATCAGCTTTATGTTTTCGAATATCTGGTTAAAGTCTTGTTTCTACTTTTAAACTGTCCGAGTCTTAACGTATTAAACTGGGTCGTGCTTCAGCGTCCTGAGCTCTGCTCTGCTACCACCAGGCCCATTTGCTGTAAAGGGGGAAGTGGGGGATGTGTCTTTCCTTCCTCTGTGAAACCAGACTGCCGGAAGCCTTTTCTTTGGGAAGTGTTTCATGGTCATAATAATCAAGCTGTTGTTGTTGTTTGTGGTTTTTGTTTGGCGGTTTTTTCTTTTTTTTGAAGGGAAGGAGAGACTGTTCACCTAGAAGAAATGCAGAATTTGGCTCCATGACGGTTTGGTTTTGGAGAAAACAGCTGTATTGCATTGTATTACCTTGTATTACGTCAGGCCAGGCACCAGGCATAACTGTTTATAACCCTCACAGCAACCCTTTAGGACGCGGACCGGGCGGTGAATATTTTTGCGGGCTGCGTAAAGTCTCTGTCACATATTCTTGGTTGGAAAAATGTAAGGAAAAAAAAAGCATTCTTAGCTTGAGGGCTGTGAGGCGGCAGGCTGGAGGGGGCCAGATGGCCGTGGGCTATAGTTCACTGAATCCCGCCGAGGCATAGGGCCGCCGAGTTCCCCTAGCGGACCGCTCCCAGGTGGAGAGCCTGGCCTCCGAGCTCCAGCTCCCCGCGGCCTTGCTGCCGACAACCTCAGCAGCTACCTCACAAACGTCTCGACCCTCTGCCTTGCTGCACCCTTAACTTCCCATGTTTCAGTTCTGAAAATTTAGAGAGTCCTGAGAGAAAAGAACATTCCTTCGGTGAATAAAATTTATGTGCAAATACAGAAGAGATGTATTACGGCCATTTAGCAATGATTGTATTAGGGTCACGCTAGTTCTGTAATAAATAGACCCAGAAATGTACGATGGCTTGAACACGTAAGAACTTTCTTGGCTGACATAACACAGGGCAGGGGGAGTGGGTTGGCGGGCGGCCCTACACACCATCACCTAAGGACCCAGGACCACCACACGTGGCTTCCCAAAGCCCCCGGGCCCCCTGCCATCCAGTAGGAGTAGGGAGCGTGGAGGGACTTGTCTGGAAGGGCCGTGGGACACAGGGTCCTTGTGCTGAGGCGGGCAGTGGCGCTCACTGCTTCACCTGTCCTTCCTGCCAGGATGGAGGTGAGGGGACAGAGGTGGCCAGCTGGTTGTCGCTCTGGGTGTGCCCATCCCTTGTAGGACCCGCTGCCGCCCAGGGAGCTGGCCGCTGCAGTCAGGCGGCCCAGTCCAGAATTGCCTTGCTGGCTTCTGGCCCAGCGCGACCACCAGCAGTGGGTGTTCCTGCCGGCCACTCTGCCACCTCAGACCCATCATCCCTGCGACAGATGGCCCCAGGGGGAGGAGCGCAGACTTCACGAGGTGAGTCACGCCCAGAACTCTTGCCTCCGTAGCCAGAACTCAGGTCACCGACAGACAGCCTAATTCCAGGGGAGGTGGGCAGTGGCCGCCCGTGTAGGGGGTGGGGACAGTGAAAGGTGTGTGGGGTCCCCACCTTATCTGTGCTTCTCGCCCACTTCCTGCCCAGCTCTCAGTTCTCCTGGAGCTCAGCCGTCCTCCCCACCAGTCCACACCCCTCTCCCAGTGCCCATTCACTGGTGAAGCAGGGACAGGACAACTGCAGTGGAGACAGCAGGCCCTGGGCCCTGGATGATGAAATACTGCGGGGCAGGTGGGTGAGGCCCCCTCCCTGCAGGGTGTGTAGGGGGTGATGGCGCCCTCCGGGAGGGACTCCCTCGGCCACTGCCTCCCGCGCCCCATCCTGCCCTCTGGGGCCCATCCTCTCTTGTCACTTCACTAGTGGGTGCTGGGGGTGCCCCCTTCCTGCAAGCCATGCATTCTTCACAGCTCCACTCCAAGATGTCCGTTTGTTTCTACAAGCTTTTGATACCTCCAGCAACAATTCCCTCAAAAACTTAGCAGGCTACCGCTGCCGGTCAGGTTCTTTTCCAGAAATGTCCTTTCTTTCCTCGCTTCTCTGCCCAGTGCCTGTCCCTTCTTCCTGACCTAGATGGCAGCTGCCTGACTCTGCTGCTGCCCGGAGCTGAGTCTCACTGTAACAGGCAAGTGTCTAAGGGGCCTTCGTGGCTCAAACTGATTTCCGTCCTCCTCTCTCGCTGCAGTATCATGAAACAGTGACGTTGCCAACAAAGGGAGCCTGGGAGTTATGACTCTTCTGTTTGAGGTCTAAACCAGCAGGTTTTGGCCTGAGTATCCCTCTGGTACCTGCTATCAGCTGCAAAGAGCAACCAGCACCCTCTATTCAAGTGTCTGATGACGTCCCCTAGACCTGCTGCAGTGCCTGCGGCTCCACCTTGCAAGTTGTAAGCAGCAATTTCACCAAATATAACCCCCGGCACAGCAATCCAGCTTCCCAGGCACCCAGCTGCTGACACCGTATAGTGTGGGGTTTGGCACAGCAGTTCTTTCAAGTGTTGGTTTCTGGGGGGATTTCTTTGTTTTGGTTTTAAGTTCAAAGTGGGCTAATTTTTCCAGAGGAAGTTCTATTTCCTGTTTGACCATGGGAAAAAAAAAAAAAAAGAAAAACTAAAGACAGCAATGTCAGTGTCTTCTGGGGAGTAGAAAGAGCTATACAGCACATTGTTTTGGAAACTTAGGAAAAGAAGTTGTACAGAATAAAGGAAAATGTAGAGGGGAAGAGCCAGTTCATTCTAGACTCCTCATGTGGTTAGATCAAATTTCCATCTACTTTTAAACATGACAGAATTCTTAATGGAAGTGTTGGTATTTAAGTTGTTGAAGCTGGGAGCAATCTGAGAGCACTTTGAGAGCTCTGAGTTTTCCCTGTCTGCAGGACACCAGTCATCTCAAGGTGGTGAGGGTCTTTCATAATCTGCCATCACGACGGTCGCTCCTGGCTGCTCCTGCAAAGGTGGCTTCCCCTCGGTGTCTCTTGCCTGTCTCCACTCCAGTGCTTCTCAGCCTTGTTTTCCCAGTAATTTCTCCCCGCCCCGCTCCAGGACCCTTTTTACTTAATTTTTTCCTAAACGCCCTCACCCCATGAATAGTTTTGACCTCTTCTTGAAAAATTGAGGTGAAATTCATAGAACATAAAATTCAGCACTTTATTTCAGTTATTTATTTTTTTTAATCTTTTGGCCATGCCACACAGCATGTGGGATCTTAACTCCCCAACCTGGGATCACACCCACGCACCCTGCACTGGAAGCATAAAGTCTTAACCGCTAGACTGCTAGGGCAGTCCCTCACCGTTTTGAAGTGTACAGTCAGTGGCGTTTAGCGTATCACTATATTGGGCAGCCACCACCTTTATCTAGATGTGAACATTTGACTGTCTCAAAACAAAACCTTGACCCCCGTGAAACCGCCACTCCCTGTTTCTTCTCCCTGCCCCCCACCACCCCAGTCTGCTTTCTCTCTCTGTGGGCTTGTCTATTCTCAACATTTCATATAAAGAGAATCATACAACGGACCTTTGGGGATTGGTTTATTTCACGTAGCGTCATGTTTTCAAAGTCCAACCAGTCTGTAGCATGAAGCAGTATTCCTTTCTATGGCCAAGTAATATTTATGCATGGACCACACTCTGTTTATCAGTTCAGCTGACGCTGGACACTGGCATTGTTTTCACCTTTTAACCCCTGTGAATAGAGCTGCTGCAAACTGCTATGAAATTTTAATACCAGACTGTGTATCCACTGAGGTGTCGTTTGTGTATCTGTCCATCAAGAGTAATTGTCTTTCACCCCCACCTGGGAGGCAGCATTGGGAAAAGTCCATCTGTCCCTTCCTACCTGCCCACTGCTGTCTTGTCTTGGAGTGTCTTAGTGTGCCCACCTTTGTGCCAGGAGCTGTAGTGAATACAGAAGTCAATCTATACCATCTGCAGATGCCAAAGTGTGTATTCCAGAGAGCTTTCTCGATATGTATTGCATAATAGTGTTTGCTTAGCATATTGACTTGACCCCACAATGTCCTGGTGGCTCAGACAGTAAAGAATCTGCCTGCAGTACAGGAGGTAGGGGTTTGATCCCCAGGTCAGGAAGATGCCCTAGAGAAGGGAATGGCAACCTCCTCCAGCATTCTTGCCTGGAGAATCCCAGTGGACCAGAGGAACCTGGCAGACGACAGTCCATGGGGTCACAGAGAGACACTACTGACGACTAACACTTTAACCAGTATCTCTTAGAACGTGTTCCTTTAAAAAAACAAAACAACAAACTATTAGAGAGTTATTTGCCTCTTATAAAAGTAGGATTTTTTAAAAATGTAGTTATAAAGTTTTCTGAGTAATGGCCGCGTTTGTTTGCGACTATGTCCTAAATTGCCTCCTCAGAGAATTTGAAAGCTAACGGACCCCTGAAGAATCAGCTGCTAGAACCCCGGTTCCTGGTATTTTACAGAGAGAAGTAATGAGGCCCACCAAGGTTCAAGTGACTTGATCTGGTGTGGGTCTCGAAGCAGGGACTAGAGCCTGGGCCTTCAGACTTAACCTCAGAAAACACCTTACTGGTAATACCATCTCTCATTATTTGGGACTCAGAACTTGGTTATTTCTTCGCCAACTGTGCTGTGACAACCACCTGGCCACCTTCAGCCACTCTGTTTCACTCGCATTGACTCTGTTGAGGGAAAACGAGGACGTGTTATTCTCCCTCCCCATCCCAGCAATGTGTGCTCTTGAAGTTGGGGAGACCCTATTCCAAGGTGGTAGAGACTTTTGCAAGGGAGCTGCTTTTCACTCCTCCAGCCTTTGTGAGGTATATAACAGGTATGCTAAAAACTGCACATAATTCACGTGCACAGTTTGCTGAGTTTGGATATATGCATCCATTTGTGTTCCCATCACCACAATCCCTGTGATAAACAGATCCATCATTTCCAGAAGTTTCCCTGTATCCCTTTGGGCTTTGGGGTTTTCATTCCCCAAAACCTCAGCTTTGCCCATGTGCATGTTACTGAACCAAATCGGCTGTTTGCTCATGCGCAGTAAAGCCCATCTAGTGCCACCAGGTGGTGGTGAAGGGAAGTGCAGCGTTTATTGTAGGCGCCAAGCAAGGACTTCGAGGACAGCGGCTGCCCCTGAACCCCAAACTCTCTGATAGGGTTCAAGACAGCATTTTTGAAGGCCAGGTGACACAGGGGCATCCCAGGGCCTGTGATCAGCTAGTGCACAGTTCTCTGATTGGGTGGCGGTGAGGTAATGGGGTGATGTCACAGGTGTTAACTGTCCATCCCTAGACACCTGGAGGTCTGGGGGACTCCTTGTTTGTGGTCATGATGTAGTTCACATCTTCCATTTGGTGGGAGTGTTAGCAGGTGGGGCCTCTGGGAGGTGATTAGGTCACGAGGGTGGAGCCCTCGTGGTAGAATTAGTGCCCTTATAAAAAGGGACCTCAGACTGTTCCCTCACCCCCGCCATCATATGAGGACACAGCAAGCAGCTGGCCACCTCCAAACCAGGACACCTGCTCTTCACCAGACACCAAAGCTGCCAGCACCTTGGCCTTCCTCGTCTCCAGAACAGTATTTGTTGTTGAAGCCACCCAGTCTGTTGGTGTTTTTGCTAAAGCAGCCCAGACTAAAATAACAGCTCTCCCGGAAACAGAAAAAAGGCAGCCCTCCCATTAGAGATGTCGACGGCTTCCAGTGACGTTCCCTGTGAGAAGGTTTCAGCGAGAACAGGCGGGTGGAGTTGGTGACGGTCAGAAGGGTAGAGTCTCAGGGCACACACTGTGACCTCCTGGCAAAGTGTGATTTCCTTGTGCATTCAACACTTTTTGCTTTTCGAGGGATTAGCAGCTGCCAGCCAAAGATGCTCAGAGGACCGCCTGTTGAGTCCTTGGTGTCTCAAGATGGTGACTCGGTCACACGTTTATATGGGTGTGTTATGTATCTACAGATAAATTTCCTCCTTGCGTATTAAGTCGCATGTGACTTTTCTCTCAATTAGAAATCATCCAAGCACCATTTATCATGGCTTTCTGACTCTGGTTTGCTTTGCCTTCTGCTTAGAGCTTGAGGGTAGGGGTGAGGTGGGGACAGAGGGCTGGTTCTTGGGGCTGAGGTGCACACGTCTGATGTGTGAAGCTGCGGTTCCCCACAGTGAGCCCCACTAGAGGGAGGGGAGGTGGAAGTCTCCCTCCCAGCAGCATCGTCGTGTGGTAATAGAGACAAACAGATGGTTCTGGGGTGAGGGGGGCTGGGGCATATGTTTTGTAGTTTGCTCTGAGAGTGACAGATTCTGCTAAGTGTCACTGTCTGGGCAAGTTGCATCCAGCATGTCACCCCCAATCAGGAGGCACAGCTCCCCAAGGCCAACTGTACCCCTAGCCTTAAACGCACATTAAGCTCCAGCACCATGTGACCTGCCAGGAGAAGACACGGAACAGGCACATGGAGACAGCCAGGATGGGGCGGCCACCACGCAGGATGGCCCAGGGATCCTGCCAGCTCACCCCAGGCTCCGCTGTCCTCTCCGAGTAACTCGTGTTCCCACAGAGAGAGAGAGTGGTAATTTTCCATTTTCCTTCCCTGGGTGACTCAGAAGAAAGCAAAATCTGTTCCCGGCTTGTTTTACTACTTCTGTCATTTCTCTTGCTGAGCAGCGCAGATTGAAGGCTGAGGGAGACTTCTCCACACCCACTCCACCTCCTGATCCGTTCTTTCTGCGATCTGCCCTCCTCTCCATCTTGCATCTGCCAGGGCCCTTTTTGTTCGCCTGGAGATGCTGCGTCTCTGTGGTCTTCATTTTAAATGGAAGTGCCCCTCCCTTAGTCCAGGGATGGGCGGGTCTCGGGGGTGAGGTTTCAGCCACACATCACTGCCACAATTCCACGAGAACACAACGGGCTGGGAAAAGTCACAGGAGAGGGGCGGTAGCTTCCGAAACGCTCTCTTTGGGGTCATGTTTGCTGAGCAAGCCTGCCCTTCCTTGGCTCCAGTAAGTGACTCGGGGAACCGGCACTCAGTTCCTTGTCCCCACAGCCCCAAGGACCAGGGCCGGCTATGTCTCCCTGGGCGTAGAGCCGTCCGGGCTTCGGGAGTGCCCTGCCATCTCCCCATCCGTGGCTGTGGGAGGCACAAGGAGGAGACAGTGGTCTCATGGGAGGAATCGAGGGGGCTTAGGAAGGAAACTGGCTGTGTGGTCTCCCACCCTATGTCAGGGAAGTGCAGACAAGGAAATGAGGACTTCTTTGACTCACGTTTCAACCTTCATCAGGTCAGAAATGGAGTGAGGAGCCCCCTTGATAAATGGAACCTGCCAGACTGGAGGGGCCTGGACGAGACCCCGGGGCGCATGTCACTGTGCATTCTTTGCTCTGCACTCCCCCCTGGAGCCGGCAGGAGGTGCTGGCCCTGCACTGAGTTCAGCAAGGGTGGTGTCCCTCGCAGATGTGAAAAAATGTGGGAAACACCTGGATCAAGTCCCCAGATGGAGCCTCACCAAGCCTGTGGGGCTGGGGGTGAGGGGAGCAGACGGAGACCAGCATCATTCTGATTCTCCTGGACACCTGCTCCTGTGAGGTCATCACCAAGCCTCAGCGTCTATTGAGGGAGACAGTCACACACCCTAACAACAGAACAGTACGAATGCCCAGAGGATCTGTGCCAAAGAGGGCACCCAGAGGTCTGTGAGAGATCCAGGAAGACTTGAGTGTTCCCAGCCTTAGCACATCTCGGAGATCAGTTGGTCTTGTGGGGTGAGGGCTGGGGGGCTGCCTTATCCAGGCAGCTGACGATGCCCCCCAACCTGATGGGGCCAAGAGGAGAAGATGGGGGACTGTGCCTTCAGAAAAGCCACATTATTTAGTCCTCGTGCTTCTCTGCAGGGTGGACGCTGTTATTATCAACCCGCTTTACAGATGAAGAAACTGAGGCTCAGTGACAGGGCACTCCAGATCTCAAAGGGGAAAGAACCACATGGTGGAGGAGGATGGCTCCCCCAGGGGACAGGAGACGGAGTGGCACTGCTTTTCCTTTGGTTACAGGTTGAGAGAGGCTGGGAACCCCGCCATGGTGTCTGATTCCCCCCAGGCCCTAGGGGGCAGCAGAGCGTCGTAACTGAGCTTGCTTTGCAGTGGACCAGACTCAAGTTCCAGAGAGGCTTCTGTTACTAACTAGCGTGGGCTGGTCATTTAGCCTGCAGCGGGGTCTCTGTTTCCACTGGGCTGGCAGAGACGAGGACCTACGTGGAGCGTGTTACTCACCTTCGCGTCAGGAGCAGCAGATCCCCGAGGGCTCACCTAGCTCCAAGACTCGGTGTTTAAGGTCTAGACATCTTCACTTTGGACTTCCCAGGTGGCACTAGTGATAAAGAATCCACCTGCTAATGCAGGGAGATGCAGGAGACGCGGGTTTGATCCCCTGGCGAGGGAAGGTTCCCCTGGAGTAGGAAATGGCCACCCACTCCAGTATTCTTGCCTGGAAAATCGCACGGACAGAGAAGCCTGGCGGCCTGCAGTCCACAGGGCCGCAGTGAGTCAGACACGGCTGAACAGCGCCAGCAGTGGGAGCACCTCCACAGCAGCCCAGCACCTTGGTGATGGTGAGCATCCTGGGTCCCCAGCAGCAAAGATACACAAAGTGAACTCCTCTTGGTCACATGACCAGCAGGCAGGATTTGAACCAGGTCTTCCAGCCGCTCTGTACCCTGAAATCACTCACACGCTGCTCCACACACAGAACACACCCCCCGTTTGCTGCTAGAACTGAAGGGGGCTTCGTACAAGTTCAGTTGCTGGAAGTGATCGCTGCTGATGTAATGACATTGTCTGCAAGGTTCCTGGGGGAGGGAGGGGGCGGGGTGTGCCCACCCCTGAGATGGTGAACATCCTGCGTACAAGAAAGAAGTACTTAACCAGCGCCCGGCAGGCCGCAAGTTTCTAAGTGATTTATAAAAAACCTGCTCAAGTTTAGAGACTTCTAACAGGCAGAGGTGTGTTTTCCAGACTAAGAATAGCTGCCTAGGCCTGACGGGAGATGTTTTCTGGTGACTTCAGAGCAGAGCAGCAGCATCTTGGGGGGCGGTGGGGGATAACAGCTGCCGGAACAGCCTCACTGCCCACCCCTGCCACCTTCCAGAGGGATGCGCTGAGCCTGGGGAATTCAGTGAAGGTGTTGGAACAGGGCCAGGTGATTACCAAGATGGGATTTGTTCTTGACTTTTGAATGTCAAGAAGCCGACCTAACCTGTCACTTTCCCGCCTCACCACTCCACTGCTGGCTGCACGCTGGCCACCTGACCAGTAGACTGGGGACGGACAGCAGAGGTCAGCAGGGGAGAGGCCAGTGGTCCCTGGCCGCTTTGGATTTAGATGCTTCCTGGGCAGCAAGAGGGCTCAGGTGCCTCCATCCTGCCAGGGCCCCCCCCCAACCCCCGGCCTCACTGGCACCTGAGGGACCTCTAACACGTGCAGACCCCAGGCACCCAGCCCAGCCCATCGCAGAGGGATTCTCATTCGTACCCGAGTGTGGGAACTCCTGCTGTTTAAGGGAAGGAGGACTCCGTTCCAGAGCTTGCTCCAAGCCCCAGCAGGTAACCGCTGACTTTTTTTGAAGTTCGTAAATTCTGGGTAGAGAGAAAGTACAAAGATTAAGTCAAACTGAGGTTAAACTATGGCTCCTCGCCAAGAGCTGTGAGCTTTCAGTGGAAGTACTAGAGGGGAGAGAGAAAAGGGAAGTTCCAACTTAAAACACACTTTTAAAATTATGTCTTGCCGGCGCTCCTGCGCGGTATGTAACTGGGCGTTTGCACGCACATTCTGCGTCTTTACCGCGCCAGGCCTGCGCGTGACATTGTGCGGTTCATACTTTATGTCCACGGGGGCATCTTTGGGGTTATTATGGCTGCATCTGTTGTTGACCTTGCACCCTGGCTCCACAAAACTGAGCCCCCACCCCAAGCCTCAGTTTCCCCCTTTCTGAGGTTCAGTTTTTGTCTTCTGACATCTAGGAGGGGCTGGAGAAACCATCTTTTAAAAACTCTTTGCATCTGACCCTCAGAGAGCCCCAAGCATTCACCCTCTTCCTTCAAGGAGGGGCAAAGGGCAAGTCAGTCTTTTTAAAAAAACAAACACTGAAGCCAGAGAGGACTTGCCCAAGGGCACCCTGATGTTCTTCCCACGTTCCTGAGACTTCCTTAACCAGAATTGTCCCTACTGAGAGTGGCTCTCCCTGGGAGTCCCCAGATGTTCCCTGCGTTAAAAGGTGGAGGTTAGGTGACCGGCCCTGGAGAAGGGCTAGCATGGTGCCACCTGTGAGCCGTCCCTAGGTGCACTGGTGATACAGCCCTCGAGGCTCTCGTCTCTGGATGCGGAGTTAATGAGCTGCGTCTTTCTGCACAGCTGCCAAGCGATGGTCTCAGCCGAAGGTCATGCTACCAGGACTCCCCAAGAAAACACAGGCGCACCTGTGCACCCAGGTGGCCTAGGAGTCACACCGCCCTGTCCATGTGGGTCATCATACTCCACTCTATAATAAACACCAACACCTGGGCACCCCCCAGGGATTCTGATTGCAGGCGATAACCTCCCCAGTTGTACGTCACCACAGCTGGGGTGGAGACAGTGTGCCTGCAACTTGGTAATGTCTTGGAATCACCTGGGGGATTAAAATTCAGATCCCCATCCCCAGCTTGCTTTAACTGGGGTCTGGGGTGTGGCTTGAGCATTAGGGGTTTTCAACACTTCCCACGTGGCTTGGTAAAGAACCCAGCCTGCTCTTGTAGGAGATGGTTCGATCCCTGGGTCAGGAAGATCCCCTGGAAGAGAAAATGGCTACCTGCCTCAGTATTCTTGCCTGGGAAATCCCTTGGACAGAGGAGCCTGGTGGGCTACAGTCCACAGGATTGCAAAAGAGTCGGACACGACTGAGCAACTGAACGCACACACACTGGTGGTTCAGAGGTGTGGCCACATCTGAGGACACCGCCGCGGTTCATTCTGCACCTGGTCTCTTGGCCGCCCAGTCCCCAGCAGCCAGGGCCGCCCTGCAGGTCCCAAGTCCTCCCCGGAGAGACTGTAGCCTTGCGCTGCTGTTTCTAAATCTATATCTCTGCATCTCGAGAAAATTCTGCTCTTGACTTTTGAATGTCAAGAAGGTGATCCAAAGCGATGCGTCCTCTGGCTGCACCTTCCTGAGCAGGAAATAAAGGCTCGGTCTGTAGAGCATGAAGACAGACGGGGGAGGGGGCCTCTGTGGTCAGCCAAGCCCCAGGCCTCAACCTAAGCCTCTGGAGGGTCCTGGCTCCTCAGCCCCGAGGGCACGGGGCAGTGTCTGAGCCCCGCGGGTTTCGGGGCAGCCCCAGCGCTGTGTCACTTGTGCCTCCACCGTCTGCCCGGGCCTCGGGGTGACCGAGCTCCCCCGGGAAGGATGGCTCTTTCCAGAAGCCCCTCTCCTGAACCCCCGCCCAGCAAGGGCTCTCCTGTTCTGCTGACCGGCAAGCCCAGGGGCTCCACAGAGGTGAGTTCCCTGCTGTCTGCACTGGCCGCCCCCTCCCCAGGACCCCCAGGCC
Organism: Budorcas taxicolor; assembly: GCF_023091745.1. Taxonomy (NCBI): domain Eukaryota; kingdom Metazoa; phylum Chordata; class Mammalia; order Artiodactyla; family Bovidae; genus Budorcas; species Budorcas taxicolor. The sequence goes on from NC_068926.1 coordinate 58,027,149, forward strand.
TCACCCTGTGATATCTGGAGGTTGGGCTTGAGGCCCGTGGTCCTCTCTGCACGCCCTCCCTCTTTGGGCCTTAGATCCCCGTGACCTTGACCTCTCTGAGCTTCCTCCCTGGTGAAAATGAAAGGTTTGAGCTAGTCAATTCCCAGGGGCCTTTTGATCCCTCCTGGAGCTGCCCCCAACTCAGCTCCCTCTGTTGGAGAAGGAGGGGGGCTCCTTCTCCCCGCATTTTTCCCCCCAGCAGCCCCTCTCCCAGGTCAGAACACTCAACCCTGCCCAGGATTTTCAGCTGCCTCCACTACATGCAGCGAGGAACCCAGAAGCCCCCAAAGCACCTTTCTCTCCCAGCCATCCCCGACCCTGCCCTGGAGTCTCTCAGGCAGAGGGGATGCCTCCTCTACTTAAGGAGTCTCGAAACAACAGCCGAGGAGCAGCCTGTCTCTGCTTCACATCCACGTCGTTCTCCACGAAGGGTAGAGCTGGATGCGGTTCCCATCCCTGCTGTCCGCAGCCTGAGGACACTGCCGGGTGGACATCTGGGAAGCATGCCCAGTCAGCGGGAGCACCCCGGGTGCTGCCAAGTCAGCACAGCCTGGGGAGGGGAGCGCGGGGCGGGGCACCTGGGCCTACCTCTCACCTCCACCTTCAACCCCGTCCGCCCCAGCCTGTCTCTGCCCTCCGTCTGGCCCAGATGGGAGGTACCTGCTCCATCCTGTCCCAAATCAGCTCCAAATTATCGACTGCACCAGCTCTGCACCCCAGCATATATTTATCACCCTACCTCCCACGCCCTCAGTTGGGTCCTGCTTGTACTTTCAGCCACTCCAGGAGTGAGAGGATGGAGGGGGAGACGGCAGAGATGGCTGTGTCTGCCCCTACGCCCTCCTCTTGGCTGGGGAGGTGCTAAGATGAGCCAGGTGGTAGGATCCCAGCCAGTGGTACTGCCTGACTGGTCAAGTTCGTGGTCGCCAAGGTGGCCTGCTCAGCACCCACCCCCAGTGGATCCACCCCAGCCATGAAACCCCCTTGCTGAATCCTATTTATAGAGATGGGATTGTGGACCCATTATACAGAAGAGGACATCAAGGTTCAGCGCTGCAAAGGAACCAACCCAAGGCCACACTCCACCTGGGGAGTGGCAGGCCCTGGATGCAACTCAGATCTGAATCCATCTCCTACAGGGCACTGTCACCCAAGGTTAGCTTCAAAGATTAAGGTGCCTTGGGTGAGAAGGGATTGTTTAACAGATAACCAAAAGGCCAACTTTAATTCAAAATGCAAATTGGGGTTGATTCTTCTCTCATTCCATTCACACTGAAACCAAGAGGCCCAGATATATGAGACCAGTGTAAGGAACTTACGGAGAAGGCAATGGCACCCCACTCCAGTACTCCTGCCTGGGAAATCCCATGGGCAGAGGAGCCTGGTAGGCTGCAGTCCATGGGGTCGCGAAGAGTCGGACACGACTGAGCGACTTCACTTTCACTTTTCACTTTCATGCATTGGAGAAGGAAATGGCAACCCACTCCAGTGTTCTTGCCTGGAGAATCCCAGGGACAGGGGAGCCTGGTAGGCCACCGTCTATGGGGTCGCACAGAGTCGGACATGACTGAAGTGACTTAGCAGCAGTAAGGAACTTAAAACGAGGGTAAGAGGAAAATTGTTTCAGAGTCGAGATACTGGTGTAGCCATTTCTGGGGTTTCCTTTCCTGGATGTATTTTATGAGAGCACCACTTCCTTCCTTGTTTGAAGTGACTTAGGTGTGGTGTTCTCTAAGTCAAAGGCCAAGCAAGATGGCTGTTGAAATCCCAGTAGCTTTCTTAGGGTCAGTGGTCCCCAAGTTAAGAAAAGTGTTTTATTGTTCCCAGAACATTGCCAGGTCTTGGGAGATCCCCCAAGCTAAGTGATGAGAGACAGGAGGGCAGTACAGGTGAATTATAGGAACTGCCGTTTACACAGTTTCATATATGTGCCCTGATTCTGGTTTACCACCCATTCTGAACACCTTGGTTTTCCCATCAATAGAATGGGCTTCTATTGGATAGCCACTAGTGATGGTCTGTTCCTCTTTCTTTCCTTCCAGACCCGGAGGTCAGAGACCAATGACCTCACTCTAGTATCGGAATGCCCAGCACTCTGTAGTGAATGGGTGGATGAATGAATGACTGGACAGATGAACGTAGGAATCATAACAGCCGACTGTGTAGTGGTGTACCGAGTTATCTCAGACCAGCTTGTGAGAACAAATGATTAAACATTCAAGAGTTTTGCAAGCCCATTGTTCAGTTACTGGTAGCTTGAAATCGACTGTGGTGGGAGTGTTTATACATGAGGGCAATCGACAAGGTTGTAAAGTCGAGCTTCCCGTCTGCTCCCGCAGAGCCTGTTCGCCTGCACCCCGCTGGATGCCACTTCCTGTGTCAGGCAGTCTTCACGTGTGTGACTCCATGCAAGCATCGTGAGATGGCACCATTGTTATCCCACTCTGCAGATGGGAAGCCGAGGCCCAGGGAGCAAAGCCACCTGCCCGCGAGTGGTTCGATGGTCTGCTTCACTTAGGTGAACGGGGACGGCCTTCGCCATCCCTGGGCTCGGCGGCCCATCGTGGCCTCACAGGTACCGGTTGTTCTCACCACCGCTGTTTTTAATCAGCTCCTCTGGGAGAAGAGAGGCAGTTGCCTGGTGACCAAAGTGTTTTCCTGGCCCTCCGAAGAAGGTCACGCTGAGTGAGGGGGAGGATAAAGGTTGCCACAGGGGGCGCCCCCACTTCCAGACAACAGAGCCAGTCAGCCCAGCCAGACCCCATGCAGCACTCCAGGCCTCCTGCATGCTCTGACGCCATTAGTTGGATCGAATTAAAGGCCTGACGTCCCAGAGCAGTGGCAGCAGGCTTGTATGCAGAGAGCCCTGCGGTGTGTGGGCATCACGGCCAGAGAACAAGGCAGAGGGTGGGTGACCGCAGGGCCCCCAAACCTGTCTAGCCGTATGTGCCTCTGACGTGTCCCTTTGGGAGCACAGTTGGGGACAGTCACAGGTTCCCCAAAGCTCAGCTCAGGGTGTAACAGAATCTCTCCAGGGGCCATTCCGGCTGGGCCAATCCCCATCTCTGGGGGCCTCGTCTACCCCGCCGCATTGTCACCTCCTGTGTGTCCACCTCCCACTCCTCCAGGACTCTCTCAAGAGCAGAAGTAAGGCTCCCAGTTACTCCTGGTTGTGGCTCCAGGACCCATGCAGGCCTACACACAGCAGGCCCTGGACAAACGGGCAGTGGATAAATGAATGAACAAGCAGACCTGCACACTGCCTCCCTGGTGCCCGGAGTTCTTGACTCCTCCAAGCCCTGCCATCAGGAGTACATTTCCCATGGTCATCATAGCCCAGCCTCCCAGCTCCTGCTGGCCGGTGAAGGTGGCATGTTTGGCAGTAGACCCAGAACAGTGGATGGGGGCCCTGAGAAGGACTCTCCAAGGAGGTGATGTTTACACTGAGATTCAGGAGCCCCTGCCATGGGAGGAGGGAAGGGAGGGGAGTTTCAGGCAGAAGGGACCAACACAAATGCTTGTCTAGGAGCTGACAGTGGCCAGCGGGGCTTGAGATGAAGTTGACCGTGTAGACGGGTGATGGAATAAGGACCACCTCCCTTCACCCCATACACTGGGGGGTCTCTGGGCAGTCTCCCAAGGGCCAGAGCAAAGCCATGTGACCCTCCCTGCTCCTGGGCACTGTTCCAGGGCTTTCACCCCCACCCACCTGCACTGAACCAGCTCTGAGAGCAACCGTGCCAAGGGGAGGAGATGCATGAGAACATCATTTTCTCTCTCTCCAGCAAAAAGCCCCAGCATAAAATCACTGGATAATTCAATAGAATAAAATTCCAGAAACAGATATCTTAAGTCAGGACAACACTGTGTCCGGCAGCCTCGGGTAATTCCCAAGGTTCCCCGGGACCCCATTCCTGTTCCAGAGGGCAGCCTGGGTTTCTAGATTCCTCCTGACCTGACGTGCAGCCTCCCAGGCGACTTTCCATTTAGCTAGGACCAGCTGATGCCCCGCAGCCAACATTTCCCCAGCTCAGTGAGATCTCAGCCCTGCCGAGCTTTTGCAAATGCATATTCCAGGTGCAGCCCCTGCTCTGTGAGTAACAAGAGTGTGAAGGGAGCTGGATTTTCAACCAGGCGGGGGCTGATTCTCTGCTCTGGTAGGTTTCAGGAAGCTCCTTGGTGACTCTGAACAGCTCCTCTTCTCTGAAAGGGCTGTGACCCTCAGCTTGGACCTGTGGTCTGCACGTATGAGCAGTTGGTTTGAGCACCCCCTCCCCAGCCTCCTATGACATAGATGTAAGTGGGCCTGCTCAAGTCTCCCCCAGCCAGCACTATCAACAGAGCCTGTCACCCAGGACAGCCCCCAAATACATGCTAATAACACACATCACCAGGCACCGTGGAGTGCAGTGGTCTGGGCTTGAGATCGGGAATATGCTGACTTTGAATTTCTGCCCTGGCTGTGTGACCTTTCTGAGAACCAGTTCCTTTGTTGTGAAGTGGACATGATTCCACAGCGACTGCCTTTGCACTGTGGCCCAGGCCAGGCCCTTCTGATGGAGGTTCTCATCAACTATTATTATCCCCATCTTAAGGAGGAGTCACAGTTAGACAGCTGGTGGGACTGGCTGGGGTCACCCAGCCTGGTTAACGAAACCCAACTCCCTACAGCCAGCCTAAGTCAGAACTTCTCCCAGGATTGCATTCTCAGACAGGTTGAAATGCAGCCTCCTGGGCGCTGCCTGAGTGCCTGAACCTCAAGTTTGAGAAGGTCCCCACCCTAAGCTACTAGGCTGAGCGGCTAGGACTAGTTAGTGTTGTCTGTGGGGGTGTCCACTTCATCATGTTGGGCTCTCCTGGAATAAGCTAAGCAAAGCACCCCCTCCATGTGCATTCAAGCTGGATTGTTATTATTATTATCATATTATCTTTATTGCTGTTTACCGTAGAGCTGATTAACGTTCTCCTTCTTCACTGTTCCCAGGGAGTTTCCTTTCTGAGAATTGGGAGGAGGTGTAGTGAAACCAGGGCGGGGGTGGGCGTGGGCGTGGAACCTCCATTCGTTCTGATCCCTTCTATCTGTATACCCCAACTCTGCTCATACCTGCTTCTTCCCAGGGCCGGCACGGGTGCAGAAGGGATGAGCACGGCGGCTGCTGCAAGGACTGCGGAACCTGGGTCCCCCGTCCGGGGCGGGGCGCTGCCCACTCCCGGCCGTGCGCGAAGCCGGCGCGCGCTAGGACCGTGGCGCTCCGCCCGCCGCCTCTATAAGAGGCTGCGCTCGCGCCCCACGCGGAACCCGCGGCTCAGACCGGTTCCTGGCGTCCCGACCGGTGTTGGACCCGAGGCCGGTGCGGCCGCGGCGCAGCTAACGCCAGCCCAGGGCCTGGGACGGACGAGCGTCCCGGGACCCCACCCCGCCGCGGGCACCATGGGCGCTGCCCACTCCGCGTCCGAGGAGGTGCGGGAGCTGGAGGGCAAGACCGGCTGTGAGTATCCCGCGGGGGGCGCGCGCGAGGACAGGGGCGGGGACCGCCGGCCGGCTGACCATGGGGTTCCCAGCCCACAGCCGGCCGCTCGGCTCTGGGCCCCCGCACTGTGTGACCTTGGGCTAGTAGCTAGCTCTCTGGGCGCCTCAGTCTCCCCTTCCTTCAAATGGGTTCCCCGCCGGCCGCTTTGCAGGCTGCGACGATGCTGAGTAAGTGCCGGGGCCGCTGTGCCCCGGCGCCCTCGGAGTTGGACAGTAAGCCCCGCCTGGGACTGCAGACCCGGGAGGGAGCAGGGTCCTGGCTCTCCCCGCCCGGGGCAGAGCAGGCGCCCGGGAGAGCGAGCGCCCGGGCGCGCTCAGCTGTTGTGCGCTCACCGCACCTGAAAGTCGTTGGCTTCGCGATGCGCCGGGGGAGGAAAGTTTTGAAATCGGCGGCAGCTGGGTACGAGCCGGGCTGCGTGACCTTTGGCGGCTGCGCAGGTCTCTGCGCCTCCCGTCTGAGAAATGGGTTCAGGTGGGTCCCGCTCCATGGGTAACTGGGAGGATTAAGCGAGGCAGCGCCCGAGGAGCACTTTGCGGGAGCCCGGCGACCTTCCTCGAGCTGGCCCAGACTCCCGGGCCCCGCAGAGGCTGCGCGCCCAGCGTCCGCCCGTGCAGGGCGCACCGGGAGGCCGGGCTGCGGGCCGAGCTGACCGCAGGGAAGTGATGGCGGAAGCGCCTGACCGCCCTAGTCCTGCAGGGCTGGGAACTTGACCGTAGGCCATGACCTCTGGGCCGCTGGTTCTGTTACGAGGCTGTGAAGCGGAGTGTGGACTGAGGACCACGAAAGGCTAGGTGAGTGGGCAGACTGGCTTTAACAGTGGGCAGATGGTGTTTGATCCCTGCCAGCTCCACTTCCTGGCTGTGTGACCTTGGACTAGTCACTTTACCCCTCTGAGTCTCTATTTCTTTCTAGAATGGGATTTCTGCTAGTATCTGGCAGACTAGATGGTCATGAAAACGGGAGCCACAGATGTTATTTCCAGGCAGCAGGCTCCTGGTGCCTGCCTGGAGTTTAATGCAGACAAAGTCCATGGTTGATCAGCTGGAGGGAGCCATCCGGCCATTTGTGCCTGGACTGAAAAATGACCCCTCCTGACCCCCAATCTAAATACCTCTTTCCAGAAGAATTGGGTGAAAATTACAGAAAGCCCTTAATTAGTTGTGTGTGTGTATACAGGTACATATGTACACAGACATGTATACAGACACCTTCCTGTGTACAAATATAGAGCTGTCTTCTATGGGAGGGAAAAAAAAGGTGTGGTCCATATACATAATATGGAACCCCTTTCTTTCTTTCTTTTTTTTTTTTTTAAAAGAGAAGTAAGAGTATATTTTGGTAACTGTTTCATTTGCATCAAGGAAGAGTAATGAATACTTACCAGGGTATTTGGTAGAAGGGATGGAGGAGTGAGCCTTTCACTATTAACTTTTTTACATTTTCATTTTGAATCATGTGTGACTGTTTCTTCAGAAAGTTTTACAAAGTCTAGCTCATCCCCAAGGCTCGCGTGAGAGAGGAGGGAGGACCGTGACCTGACTTTCTTGGGCTTCCCCTGTGTCTCTTGTATTTCTTGAGTGCCCGCTGGCTGCCTGGAGTCTGGATGGATAGAAGTAGGATTCTCTGAGGCTGGGATCTCTGCAGGAAGTGTGGGCTCTACTGGCTATAGTCTCTCAGGCAGCCCCCACGCCAGGCAGTCTGGGGGAATTCCATCTGCTTGTGCAGTTTGACAGGTGATGGGGCCGCAGAGCATGCTGGGAATCTTGTCAGTTTCCTGGGTCCAGCCTCCTACAGGGATGACAGACGCTGAGTGTTCCATGCTCTGTTGCTTTCCCAGATATGGCTTCCCTTCTTGCTGCTCAGAACTCGGATTTCACACCCCAAAGAGAGAGGGGAGACAGAGGAGAGCCAGGAAGGGGTGTTCTGAGATCAGACTAGAGGGATGGATGAACGCCTGCCTTCTGTTATCTGAACTTTAAGTAGGTGGAAAACTCCCCTATTTCTGTGAAAAGGGTTGGCACGGTTGAGCTCTTTTACCCATTCAGACCTGAGAGACTGATATGGCAGAGGGGAGACGCACAGTGTGAACAAATCAATCCGTAGTTCTGGGGAGAAGGTACAGCCCAATGGCATGAGAGCTGGGATGGGGCAAGGAGACATTTCTTTAGGGTCAACCTGGAGGGCTTCTCAGAGGAGGTGATAATGGAGCAGACCCAAATAAGAAGGAGCAAGCTGTGTGAAGACCAGTGGGAAATGCACTGAGGGCAGAGGGCGCAGCAAATGCAAAGGTCCTTTGGCAGGAACAGAGTGAAGACAATGAGTGAGGTTTGTTTGAGGTGAGGACACGGATATAGGGCTCAAGTTGGGACAGGAGCCTGATTTAAGGGGTCTTGCTAGGTATGTGGACTTGGGCAAGTCATTCATGCCCTGAGTGCCTCAGTTTCATGCACTGTGAAGTCAGAATAGAAGTCATACCTTCTTCTGAGTTGTTAGGAAGGATTAAATGAGTGAATATATGCAAAATATTTAGAACAAGCAGCTTGCCAGGTGGCACAGTGGTAGAGAATCTGCCTGCCAGTGCAGGAGACTCGGGAGACTCGGGTTCAGTCCTTGGGTTTGGGAAGATTCCCTGGAAGAGGGCATGACAACCTACTTCAGTATTCTTGCCTGGGAAATTCCATGGACAAAGGAGCCTAGCAGGCTATAGTCCATGCGGTCGCAGAGAGACACTACTGAGCGAGTATGCACACATGTAGAACAAGTATTTAATATTCTCAGTCTTGCTTTAAACACATTGATAGATCCTGGTCGCTCTGAGCCACAAGTAAGAGTTAAGCCTTGGTCCCACTTCTTCAGAGCTGTGTGACCTGAAGCAAGTTGTTTACCTCTCTGAGTGTTAATGCACCCACCTGGATCCTGGGGTGGAGGTATAGATTGAACCACACGATGTATGTGTGTGTGGCAATGCCTGACTTGGTGTAGGGACATCAGCTCCCAGGATCCCACGGGCTGGGTGGAGTGTTCCCGTCAGAACCCTTGGGAAGCATCCCTGAGAAGGGAACAGAGCCTCAGACCAGGGCAGCCAAAGGACAGGCGGTGCCCACGGGGTTGCTAGGTTACCCCTGCCTCTCTGAGCACCAAGATGGTCCCTGATTGGAAGAATCAGCCTGATCCCTTTGCATGCACCCTGAAGGAATCCTCATAGTAATCCTCCAGGGAAGGTGGTACTGTGGCCAATTCAGATGAGGAAACCGACGTTCAAGAGGGCTCAAGCAACTTGGCTGCCATCCCACAGTGCATAAGCAGAGGAGTAGGGGATCCCAGCATCCCCGGGGTTCACTGTCCTGCCACCACTGTGCTTTCACTGTTTCATCGCCTTGCAGATTTCTAGGAACCCAAAAAGGGTAGGAACAGGCTGCCATACGTTTTTCTCACCTCCAGGCCTTCGCACAATCTGTTCCCCAGGCCCCGGAGCACTCTTTCCATTTCAGGTAATTCAGCATTTGCATGTGGCAGTAACCATCACCCAGGAGACAGCATGGCTCCTCTTCTCCTCATCTCTTTATGAAACTCATGCTCTTAGTTCAGAGCTCAGCTTTTAGCTATCGTTTCCTCCCAGAGAGCCTTCCCTGGCTACCCTCCTTCCAACCTTGGTGTGTTAAATGCCAGTCCCCAGCGCTCCAGCAGCTCCTGCGTTGCCTCCCATAATAGCATCACAGCCTGTTGTAATTGTCAGCTTTGTCACCTGCCACCCCCTCGAAACTTGGAGCTCCTCGAGAGTGAGGAGGACGGTCTTGTTCACCTTTGTACTCACTGGGAACACAAGAGGTTCACGTTGAGGGGGTGAAGGCCCTGGGGACTTTATAACCCAAGCAGTATAGCCCAGGTGCGTGTGTCTGGTATAAAATCTAGCACCACCCCAGCAGCCAGCCCAGGCCATGCCAGCCCCCAAAATAGGCCGGAGTGCAAGCTCGCCCACAGAGGGCATCCTCAGGTCTGCACACCCACCTCTCCTTTCCTCTAAGGGCCTCATCAATTGATTTAAAACACAAGCAAGTATTCCCAAACATCTTTGCTGCGTCAGCAAAGCCAACTACCTAGATGGTTAACATTCCTATTAAAAACCCCAGCAAAGGCATCCTCGTTGTGTGTCTGAGTGGTGAGCTTGCCTTTCTCCATGGCAGATGTGGAGTCAAGCCCAGTGTGTGTGTCCCGGGGTGTGACATGGGCCCTGGACGGGAGGAAAAGCTCCTTAGGAGACACGTGTCCCCCATCACCACCTGGAGCTGGCGTGGAGGTGGCCCCGCTTCCCGTCCCCCCACCCGGTGTCTGCCCCTGGAATTGGAAAGGAAACAATAAGAGTAGGATTCTGGGAAAGGTGGAAGGGTCTGTTTTTTTTTTCCTTCAGGCTCCAAAACAGCTCCACAGGCACGTCTATATAGATGCCAAGAAGCTGCCAGAAGGAAGAAGAAAAAACAATCTCACAGATCGGGAGTTCAGACCTCATGATGGCCGGAGCTAGTGTTTATCGGGCACCCGTCATCTGCCAGACGCTGGGCTGAGCCGGGATGTTCCCCCGTGGCGGCTCACGGAATCCTCCCAGGGACGCTGTGGCCTCCTTGTTCCGTAGATGGGCAAGTCGAGGCTGAGGAGAGGACGTGACAGACCAGGGCCACAGGCCACTGAGAAGCAGAGGCGGGATTCAGTTTCTGGTCTGACCCCCAGACGTCATCCTTTGGGGAGGGAACCAGAGATGAGGGAGTCCTGTGTGGCCTGGGCCTGCTTCTAGGGGTGACACAGTACATCTTCCACCAAAATCTCCCTGCTGGGCGATACTCCTGGCTTATAAAACCTTCAGGAAGCCCCAGACTGTGGCCTCGGCCCCTTCACCAACTTCTCCCATGCAGCAGATGCCTCCTTTGCCCTCCTGAAGGGGCCTTGAGGGGTAAGGGCGGGCCAGCAGCTACCACTGTGTCCTTCCTGTTGTCGTCAGGCTTGTGAAGCTAAATGGCCAAACAAGACCCACCCAGCTCCCTTTCCATTTTCTCTGGGGTAGATTATAGTTTGTTTTCATTAAAAAAAAAAATAATTTATTTCATTTATTTTTGGCTGGGCCGGGTCCTCATTGCTGTGTGGGCGTTTCTTTAGTTGTAATGTATAGGCTCCTCATTGTGGCAGCTTCTCTTGTTGCAGAGCATGGGCCCTAGGCAACTCGGGCTTCAGTGTTTCGGCTCCCAGGCTCTGGAGCACAGGTTCAATAGTCATGGCACACAGGCTTATTTGCTTTGCAGCATGTGGGATCTTCCTGGACTAAGGATCGAACCTGTGTCTGCTGCATTGGCAGGCGGATTCTTTAGCACTGAGCCACCAGGGAGGTCCTAGACTATGGTTTTAACTTGGGATCCTTGAGGAGTCTCTGAACCCCCATAAAAATGGGGTGTAGAATTGTGTCCTGGGGGCCCTGGGAGACATGGACCCTCAGCTTTCATGAGATTCTTAGAACAGTGACAGTGCAGTCCACTGTATGTAAATAAGACCCCAAAAGGAAAGTGAAGATAAATTGAGCACTAAATAATTTTGTTTAGAAAAATGAAAAAGGGTGGCTCCCTGCTGAGGGAGGAACAGACATGTATGGGAGGACTGGTCGCCGACGTCTGAGCTCTCAGGGCCCCTGGGTGCAGTGGTCTCGACCACAGAAGGGGGAGGGCTGAGTGGCCCCAGCCCTCAGTAACCTCCTCTCCCTTGGTCAGGCAGGGGTGTCCAGACCTCTGCCCACCCCTGGGTGCTCACAGTGTGGAAACATGCAGGAAAAGGCTGGGTACAAGGGGACTGATTCCTGGGCACCCACAAGCACCCCTGCTCTGGCCCACTCTGTGCAGCTGGCCCATTTGTCCTGTGTCCGTGGCAGTTGCAGAGCAGGACCAGGTGATAGTGGGGTCTGCCCTGTGCAGCAGTGCTGAGACACCCTCTCCACGCCACCAGTTCCATACCTTTGAAGATGTGACAGTTGACCAGATGGTCTTGGACTGTGGCCGAGCTCACGGCTGCACCTTCTGGGGCCCTTTCCATCCATCGTCCGCCCATCCTTAGAGCCCAGTGGGACTTCAGTTACCTGTTTACAGATGAGGACACTGAGGCTCAGACATGCAGCTAATGGCTCAAGGTTACTTGGATGCATATGTGTAACTGAATTGCTGTGCTGTACACCTGAAACTAACATGATCTTGATACTATGAATCAATTATACTTCTATAAAAAAGGAAAACACAGCCTACAAAAGATGACTTAGATGCTGTGTGTAGAACCCAAATCCAAAACCAGACCTTTTTTCCCGGGGGTAAGGAGAAACTCCCTGTCCCACGTGCCATAATATAGACGAGAGTGTGAGGGTCCCTGAGTCTGTCTTATCTGGGAGATGTGACACTGCTCACCCATGACCTTGTTTTGTTTTGTTTTTAGATATTGCTTATTTGGCTGTTCCAGGTCTTAGTTGTGGCATGCAAACTCTTAGCTGAGGCATGCGTGATCTAGTTGCCTGACCAGGAATTGAACTCAGGGACCCCTGTACTTGAAGTGCAGAGTCTTATCCACTGGACTTCCAGGGAACTGTGCCCCTCACCACAACCCTGTCAATAGTGTTCTACACAGTTGTTTATTAAGTTGGCAAGGGGACAATAGGACCTCGAGATGTGTAGGATTAGCTCTGGGTGATTTGGAAAGTTCTAGAACTGTGGGCTACCCATCCTCCAGGGAGGGCAAGCTTGGTGGTGGGCAGTGTGAGGGGTGTGGAAAGGACTAGGGAAGAGGAGGCCCTCTCCAACTCCTGTGGAGTCAGACCTCACAGGTCTGACTGTGAGGCTTGCGCCTGTTTCAGAAGAAATAGTTGTGTTTTCTCTGCGTGAGAGCAGCTGGTGAGCACTTCCCAGCTCCATGGACTAGTAGTAATTACATCCCTTATGCATCTTTCCTTCTCACTTCCCTCACCCCCACGCTGGCAGGATAATTTTTTTGTGAGTTAATGGTCCCCAGAAGGCAGCATGGAACTTAATCACTGATCAGATGTGCCATACGGCCCAGTCCTACAGACGAAATGTCTCATGTGTTGTTGATAATATGCTGCTGCTTTTGCAAAGCACTTCAGTATCTATTATCTCAAGCCCAGGGAACACAGTGTTTTCGGCTCCGGGGTACCCACTGCTTTGGGGAGATAAGGTAGGGCCTCCTTTTCCCAAGCTGGAGAGGCCAGGCAAGGTGACAGAAAGGAACGTGGCACCTGGGGCCTGCCAGCCATCCTGTCGCCGGTGCCAGCTTTATTATTAATTCATAAAACCAGAAGGTCAAGTGGGTGATTTCCACTGGTGGTGGTGGCCACCTTAAGGGCCAGGACAAAAGGCCCTTTGTTGTCCCAGCCCTGTGACCTTTGTGGACCGGTAGGCTGTCAGAAGTGGGCCTGCAGTTCTCTGCACAGCTCCCTGGGAGGTGAGAGAGCGCAGTTTCAGGGCTCAGGTACCTCTGGGAGGGAGGGCAGGTGGCCAGGCGGGAGACATCAGCAGGGTTGGTGTGACTAAGTCATACAGCAATGGAAAGAGAAGGGTAGGGGGATCCCTTCCACCTCCCAAGTACCAATACCAGGGCCCCAGTGATCCAAGCACCGCGGGTGAGCACCCAGCACTTCACAGACCTCGCCCACCTGGTAGCTCTCAGGGTTTCCCTTATCTTGTCCTCTCCCACACCTCTGAGATCTCAGCCAGAGTCCCATGTGGGCATAGACTAGCCTCCCACCACATTCGCCTTTACCAGCAGCAGATAGGTGTGGGTTTGAATCACGGCACTACTTCTTAACTGTCTAAGCAAGAAAATTTGCCTCCCTGAGTCTCAGTCTCCTCATCTGTAAAATGGAAATGTGTCCTAAGCCTGCTGTGAGGATTAAGTGAGAATTTGAGTAAAGCTCTTCACACACCATCTGTGTTCAGTAGCTGTTGGCAGCTGTGAATCATTTTGATTTTTGTAAACCTTTCAGAAGCTGGCCACATATACGCCTTTTAAGGGTATTCTGTAACTCCTTCAGCAGTTCATATCATCTTTGACATGTCTGCCATCTTTGACATGCCTTAAGTTAGTCATTATCTTGCTCTTGTGCTGATGATCAGGGACCTTCAGTTCAGTCTCTCAGTCATGTCCAGCTCTTTGCAACCCCTTGAACCACAGCACGCCAGGCCTCTCTGTCCATCACCAACTCCCAGAGTTCACCCAAACCCATGTCCATTGAGTCAGTGATGCCAGTCAACCATCTCATCCTCTGTCATCCCCTTCTCCTCCTGCCCTCAGTCTTTCCCAGCATCAGGGTCTTTTCAAATGAGTCAGCTCTTCGCATCAGGTGGCCAAAGTGTTGGAGTTTCAGCTTCAACATCAGTCCTTCCAATGAACACCCAGGACTGATCTCCTTTAGGATGGGCTGGTCAGATCTCCTCTCAGTCCAAGGGACTCTCAAGAGTCTTCTCCAACACCACAGTTCAAAAGCATCAATTCTTCTGTGCTCAGCTTTCTTTATAGTCCAACTCTCACATCTGTATGTGACTACTGGAAAAACCATAGCTTTGACTAGACGGTCTTTTGTTGACAAAGTAATGTCTCTGCTTTTCAATATGCGGTCTAGGTTGGTGATAACTTTCCCTTCCAAGGAGTAAGTATCTCTTAATTTCAGGGACCTTAGCATACTTGAATTTGTATCACTCTGTTTTTTTGTCTTTATTTTTAAAACCTATATTTTTATTGTTTTATGCAGTCTCTTAATTCTTGCAACCATTCTTCCTTACAGATTCAGTTTTCTTCCTCTGTAACACACCTTTCCATAGAGTTTGCAGTCAGTCTCTGAGTTGTCAGCTTTGTCTGAAAATGTCTTTTTTTGCTAGCCCATAGGGCTTCCCTAGTGACTCAGACAGTAAAGAATTTGCCTGCAATGCAGGAGACACAGGTTCAATCCCTGATCTCAGGAAGATCCCCTGGAGAAGAGAATGGCAACCCTCTCCAGTATTCTCGCCTAGAGAATCCCATGCACAGAGGAGCCAGGCAGACTACAGTCCATGGGGTTGCAAAGAGTCAGACACGACTGAGAGACTAAAATTTGCTTTCATTTCATAGGAATGGTCTTTTGGCTAGGTATAAAATCTGAGATTGCTACATGTTTTCTCTCAGGACTGAAGTTTTTGGTCGTTTTCTGTTGTTGAAAAGTCAACTCTTTTGTCTGACTGATATTCCTTTGTGGAAATCTGTTTTTCCCCCTGTGTTTTAAAAATATCTGTTGTGGGTGGTTTTTTTCTTTGTTGTTGTTGTTGTTTTTAATATGCTTTTGTCTAGGTGTGGATTTAATTTATTCTGCTGGGGAATGGTTGATGCTATATTCTTTTAAAAGCAACTCATGTCTTCTATCATGAAAATATTCTCTCTCCCCTTTCTCCTTCTTCCTCAGTAATTCCTTTAGAGAGGTGATGAACCCTGTCATTCTGTCCTGAGCACCTCTTTACCTTTCTTTCATATTTCATAGCTTTTTGTTTCTCTGTGCTGTATTTTAAGTTGTTTGCTGAAGTCTGTCTTCTAATTCACTCTTTATCTATTAAACAACTTTGCTGCCTTAGCTTTTTTTGTAAGTTCTGTATGGTTTTCAGAGTCACTACTTTTGTCATAGAGCACTGTTCTTACATTATTTGAAATAATTTATAGTTTCTGCTGTCTCATCTTCTTGGAGTTCCATTCCATTTATTATTTGTGTCTGCTGATTCTCCTAAATGCTGATGGTTTGCTTGTGTAGTTTGGTTTTTGAGTCTGAGCTCATCTTTGGGCTGTCTGCCCCTGGTTTTCATATCTTCCTGTGTCCCTTTATCTCCACATTCATGCCAAGGCCAAAGAGATGAGCTTAGCTGAAGTGCCCCCGGGATGAGAGTACCCTGTGCTCAGGGCTATAGAAGTGGCTCACACAGTGCTTTGCACTTGTTGTTCTGGAGACACTATTTACATTAATTCCTCAATTTGGTTTTCCTTCACTACAGAGGTTTGGATTTTTCTCTCATGCATATCACGGGCCCAGAGTTTTGATTCGTCACAGAGTCCTCCTCCTTCCTCTGCACCATCCCACCTCTTTGGCAGAGTCAGCTTCCCTGTTGATTCTCTGGGCCAGTGGGAACATTTTTCTGTCCCTCCTTACCTGGAGAGGCAGCCCTTTGTGCTCTAGCCTTTGTTAGGAGTCTCACTTCTAACTCATACAGACCCAAGGCCACTGCTGTTACTCAGCGGGCTAGACGCCTCACACTTAGCTGTTAGAGCCTGAAATTGTTCTGGTACCCCTGGGCCACCTCTCTTAATGCGACTGAGTTCCCTCCTTGCTTCTAGTACCTGAAGATTTCCCAGCTTAGTGATATCTTTAATTTTTTTCTAATTTAATCCAGTGCTTCATGGGTTTGTAATGGAATAGAGAGTCTGTGTTAGCTCTTTGTAGAAGGAACTAGAGTTCTTTTATTTTTTTCTTTTTATATGTATTTTTTATTTTTTGGCTGTGGCATGTGGGATCTTAGCTCCCCAACCAGGATCAAACCTGTGCCCCCCGCATTGGAAGTATGGAGTCTCAGCCATTGGACCAGTTCTAATGGAACTGGAATTCTTTACTAAATGTCCTGCCATAATAAACCCTTGTACTTTTGGTAAATCTGGCACTGAAAATAGATCTGGAAAGATCTGAAAACCAGTTCCCTATAGGCTCTGAAAGGTGCCCAAATCTCCCCTGATTGACTGTTGTTTTTCTTCCTTAGCTTGAGCCTTTTTAAAAAAGTATAATTTTTATTTATCCATTTTTGGCTGTGCTGGATCTTTGCTGCTGTGCGGGCCTCTCTCCAGTTGCAGCAAGTGGGCCCTGTTCTCTAGCTGTGGCTCCCAGGCTTCTCCTTGCGGTGGCTTCTCGTTGCAGAGCACAGCCTCTGGAGCTTCAGCAGTCACGGTTCCCAGCTCGAGGGCACAGGCCAAGTAATTGTAGTGCGTGGGCTTAGTTGCTCCACAGCACGTGGGATCTTCCTGGATCAGGGATTGAACCGTCTCTCCTGCTTTGGTGGGAGGATTCTTTACCACTGAGCCACCAGGGAAGCCCTAGTCCTTTTATTAAAATGGAGACATCTTTCTCTCTTTAGCGAGGTAAGTGATAATGTGCTTGTTGTCCTAGTCATTTCTTCATTTTGGCAGACAGCACCGCAGATGGTCATGAGAGCAGATTCTGGAGTCATAGACCCCGGTTCAAATCCCAGTTCTGCCACTCATATCTGTGTGACCTTCAGCGAGTGACTTAACCTCTCAGTTTCCTTATCTGTAAAATGGGTGTGATAATCATGAGAGACAGACACTGTGTTGAGGATTAAATAACATAATGTGTGTCAAACATTTGGCTTAGGTCTTGCCTCTGCATAAATGCTGACACACAGCAGTTAACGATTGCTGCTGTAAGGCAAACGGGAAAGGCCAGACCCTAGCCGTGGGAAGATGAGCGTGGATGAGCAGGCCATGGTCTGTGTGATTTTGAGAATTGTCTCGTCTGTCCTGGGAGGAGAGTGTTTTCTAAACTCAGGTCACTTTACTCTCTCCCAGCATCCCCTCCAGTTCTGATATTTGGAGGATTCTTTCTGTGCAGGAAAAACAAAACAAACAAACACAACCCCAAATATCTAATAAGACCTTCAGTACCTGAAATAAATGCCATCTTGCAGGCTGGTGCAGGGCTGGGGCAACCTTTTCCTGGGAACTCCTCAGCTCTTGCGTTTACAAAGTGGGTTGGA
Organism: Budorcas taxicolor; assembly: GCF_023091745.1. Classification (NCBI taxonomy): domain Eukaryota; kingdom Metazoa; phylum Chordata; class Mammalia; order Artiodactyla; family Bovidae; genus Budorcas; species Budorcas taxicolor. The sequence goes on from NC_068926.1 coordinate 58,044,532, forward strand.
GTTTGTGTAGAAAGGATTTAAAGGTGCTGGAGGAAGGCCAGCCATCAGTCTTGTGGCTGCTTCAGCTGTGGAGAATAGAATGGAGTCTGAAAACTTCCTCCTCCAGGCCACGTGCTCCCAGGTGCATTTTTTTTTTTTAATTCCCAGCAGCGAGGTGTGGTTTGTAACACACCCAGCACGTGGCTTCCAAGTAGCCGGCAGGTGGAGGACAGAAGTAGGGCATCTCACACCACTGAAGCATCTTGTGTGCGCCAGGCATGTGAGAGAGGGTCCCTTCCAGGCTGTGAAGGCCAGCCCCTCACTCTCCCTCCCCAGGCCCTGGCTTAGTCATTGCTTTGGCTGTAGCCCCAGGCGGCTTCTTCCCTGGGAGCCTGGAGGCAGCTGAAGAGCTGAGTAGGTACCACGAGATGAGTGCTTTGGGGGCATAATAATAACAATCGAGGCGACTCCAGGGTCTCATGCCCCTCCTACCAGTTGCAGTGCTGAGTGTGTAATATAATTTCCTTTACAATTGGGGCAAAATTCATATAACATGAAGTTTATTATCTTAACCATTTAATTTTATTTATATTATTTCTTTTTGGCCGTGCCCTGTGGCATGTGGGATCTTAGCTCTCCTATCAGGGATCAAACCTATACCCTTGCAGTGGGAGCGTGGAGTCTTAACCTCCGGAGCACCAGGGAATTCTCTTAAACTATTTAAAAAATGTTTTAATTTTGTGTGTGTTTATTTTGGCTGCACCGTGCAGCTTGCAGGCTCTTAGCTGCCCAACCAGGGATTGAACCCGGGCCCCCAGCAGTAGAAGCACAAAGTCCAGCCACTGGACTGCCGGGGAATCCCCCGTCTTAACCATTTGAAAGCATACAATCCAGTGGCATTAAGCCCTTTCACAGTGGTGTGCCGCCACCACCTCTGTATTTCCCAACCATCTTCGTCACCCCCAAAAGAAACTTCCTGCCCATCAGCAGACACTCTAATCTCCCAACTAACTGGCAGCCCCTGGCAACCACTAACCCACTTTCCGTCTCTATGCATCTGCTTGCTTTGGGTGATTCATATGAAAGGGAGCATGCAGTAGTGGCCTTGCGTGTCTGGCTTCTCTCACTTAACGTCACGTTTCCAAGGTTCATCCAAGCTGTAGCAAGTATCAGTACTTCACTGGTCTTCTGGTGGAGTGATATGCCATCAGGTGGAGATGCCTCATTCTGCTCATCCATCTACCGGTGGATGGATGTTGGGGTTCCCACGTTTTGACGATTATGCATATTGTGTATGGGGTTCGATTGTTTTTCATGGTATGAACAGCCTCCTGTGGGCGGTGCTATTTTTATCTTCATACGGAGGAGGAAGTTACAGTCTCGGGAGGCGGTTTCTTAGGACGTGAAGCTGGGGTGGAACCGGCAGCTCTTGGCAGCAATGGGTTTAGCTCCCCTTTCTGTCTGGTCGGTCACACCTCTGTGTTTTAGGACTTTGGCTGATGCCAGGGGTTGAGTCCTGGTCAGTCTGTCAGGATTCAGCAGGCCCTGAGAGGCACCAACACCTTCCCAGTGATGCCACTTGGCATTCTGGGATCTGCATGCAGGCTGGCACTGCTGGGGGGACCTGAAGGAGGCAGGGTGGCTCGAGGGCACCCCCCAAAACCAGCATGCTCTCAGTCACCCCTGCTTCTCCCAGCTGTGTCTTGAGCTCCCTTCCCTGCCAGGAGTGCTGCACCTGCGGGCCTCTCAGCAGGTACCTGGCTCCATCACCTGCATCACCGTCCGTTCGGTTGCCAGGTGCCTGGGCTCTTGTTCTGTGGCTTAGCATCCTCTGGAAACTCAGGGTAAAGTCTGAATGCCGTAGTCTGTTGTAGGTGCCCGGCCCCCGCACCCAGCACCTCTGTTCTTAGTCTGCCTTCCACCCATGCTCAAGGGCTTGGGGCTCCTTGAGTTCCTCCCATTCTGCCTTCACCAGCCCTGCCTCCCGCACTGGGCCCTCAGCCTCTGGGATCCCAATGGCATCACCTCCCAGCCCATCCCCGTGGACCAGCAGCCCCACTCCTGCCTTGATGCTCCTTGGCCAGCAGACACCCCTCTCAAGGTCCTGGATCACAGCAAGGTGAGGGCTCTGCCTTTTGTGTCTTCGTCCTTGGCATCCAGCAGGTGTCCAGCAAATCAGAGGCACTCAGTACATGTCTCTCAAACAGTGGTGGGGGCACCCATCAGGGGATGAAGCAGACACAGCTGTGCCCCAGGGGGCCGCCTGTCAGGCCCCCACTCCCCTGAGACCAGCACAGATTCTGGAAGGAAGGAGAAAGTGGTATTTTGTACACCTGCCACCAGGCTCGAACAGTCCTGACCGCCCCATAGTGGACGTGGGTGAATGCGGGTCTCCCATTTCCTCCCAAGTCATGTAGGGGAGGCTGGACCCTGCAGGGGATTTGGGGCTGGCTTCTCCGCTCCTAGTCCCCACCTGCCCTCCTTCCTGAGTGTTGTCTCTAGCCTGATCTATGTGATTCTCCTTCCCTCAGTGAGCACAACCCCTCCTAGCATAGCAGGGGGCAGGCTGAGCGGCGGGGCCAGGGCCAGGCAGAGACCCCATGTCCATGAGCAGCCACTCCTCACTGCTCCCCTGCCCCGGGCAAGCACCCATCCAGTCTGTGTCTGTAGATTTGCCTACTCTGGCCGTTTCAAATAAATGGGATCACACACCTGTGGCCTTCTGGGCCTGGTTCCTTTCCTTCAGCAGGATGTGTTCGGGGTTCGTCCACATTGTGGCTGGCGTCAGTAGTTCACCCTTTTTATGGCCAAATAATAGTCCACTATATGGATAGAGCACACATCTATTAAATCAATTTTAATCAAATGCTCTGTTTCCTTAAATATGTAGGGTTGTTTTAGCAAACAAACAAACTGACTATGGGAGAAAAGGAAAGATTTGTGTTCCTGGCCTTTTTCCTCCTTCACTTTTATTGACATATAGTTGATATACAGCAGTATATAAGTTTAAAGTGTAGAGCATAAAGACTTGCTTTACATAGATCATGAAGTGATTATCATAATAAGCTTAGTGAACAGCCATCATTTCATATAGATTCAATTAAAGAAGAAACAGAAAAAAATTTTCTTGCGATGAAAACTCTTAGAATTTGCTCTCAATAACTTTCATGTATAACATTACAGCAGTGTTAATTATATTTATCATGTACTATCATCCCTAGTACTTATTTTTAATTTAATTTTTATTTTATATTAGAGTATGGTTGATTTACAGCGTTGTGTTTCAGGTATATAGCAGCGTGATTCAGTTAGCCACGTACATGTTTTTTCAGATTCTTTTCCCATATAGAATATTATAGAATATTGAGTAGAATATAGAATATGGGTCCTATACCCAGTGTATACCCAGTGTATAGGACCCATATAGTAGGTCATTGATGATTATTTTATATATAATGGTGTGTATATCCCTAGCTCCTAATTTATCCCTCCCTTCCACCTTTTCCTTTTGGTAACCATATCTTTGTTTTTGATATCTGCAAGTCTGTTTCTGTTTTGTAAATAAGTTCATTTGTATCGTTTTTTTTAGGACTCCACATGTAAGTGATACCTATGGTATTTGTCTTTCTCTTTCTATTTCCCTTAGTATGAAGGTGCATCCTTGTTACAGTAAATGGCATTATTTCGCTCTTTTTTATGATTGATGACTATTCCATTGTATGTGCCCATCTTTCTTATCCATTCCTCTGGCGATGGACATTTAGGTTGCCTCCGCGTCTAGGCTGTTGTAAATAGTGCTGCGGTGAACACTGGAGTGCGTATGTGTGGTTTTCTTCAGCGGCGTGGCCAGGGGTGGCCTTGCTGGATCATATGGCCGTTCTGCTTTTAGATTTTTAAGGAACCCCATACTGTTCTCCATAGGGTGCGCCAACTTGCATTCCCGCCAGCGCTGGAAGCGGCTTCTGTTTTCTCCACACCCTCTCCAGCATTTATGTTTGTAGCCTTTCTGATGATGGCCATTCTGACTGTTGTGAGGCAACAGCCTCAGTGTAGTTTTGATTTGCGTTTCTCTGCTAATGAGCGATGTTGAGCATCTTTTCATGGGCTTGTTTGGCCCTCTGGATGTCGTCTTTGCAGAAGTGTCTGTTTAGATCTTCTGCCCACTCTTTGCGTTGTTCGTTGTTTCTTTTTTTATATTGAGCTGCATGAGCTGTTTTTTTAATCCACTCACCTGTTGAAGGACATCTGGGTTGTTCCTACGTTTCGGCTGTTGCACATAGGGCTGCTGTGAGCATTTGTTTACAGGTTTTTGTGTGAATGTCCATTTTCATTTATCCTGGATACATGCTTAGGAGCAGAATTTCTGGATTCGGTATAAATCTATGTTTAATTTGAAGAGGAATCACCAGACTGTTTTCCATAGTTGCTGGATCATTTTCCACTCCCATCTGCAATGTCTGAGGGATCCACTTTCTCCATAGTATCACCAGTGCTTGGTCTTCTCTCTTTTATTTTCATTATAGCCATTGAAGGAAAAAAATTTAAATAAGATTACACAAGTAATCCCTACTAATTGCAGGAAACTTAAAGGACAGATAAACAAAAATTAGGATCCAGAGGAGACAAATGTCCTGTCATTCTACCATCTGGAACAATCTACTGTTTTGTTGTAGCCTTTTCCTAATTTTTCCTTTGTACATACTTGTATATCAATGTGTTAATGAGATCTTTCATGTAAATAAGATCTTTGTTGCCTGTTGGTTTTCCCACATAATAATATTCCATGAACATTTTTCTGTGTCCCACAATATTAAAAAAAAAAAATTTCAGCATTTATTTAACCAGTTTTCTGTGGCCTAGCGTTTACTCAATTCTTTTTTTTTTTTTACTGCTTTAAATAGGCAATGGTTATTACTCTTATGTATTTATCTTTGTATATTTGTCTCTTCTTTAGGATTCATTCCTAGGGACAAGTTGCTGGTTCAGAGCACGAGTGCCAGGCACTGTTCAGCACAAATATAATGTGAGGTAGAATAATTCTAAGTTTTCAGCGAGCTATAGATGGAACATAATTCTAGATTTTCTAGTAGCCACATTAAAAAAAAAAAACTAATGAAACTAAAGTTAATTTTAATAATGTATTTAACCTAACTAAAATATTTCAAATATAATTAATAGAAAAGTTATTAAGACAGTTGCCACGTGTTTTGTAATAAGTCTTTGAAAGCTGGTGTGTTTTTTCACACATCAGCCCATCTTCATAGCTGCTGGTGGCTGGTGGCTCTGTATTGGGCCGTGCAGATGTATACTTTTCGATTTAAGCTTTTGATACAAAAGTGACAGGTCACACTCCCCTCCCCCGCACCATCCCCTTCACCCCTGCCAGCCCTGGATAAGGCAGATTAAACTCTCACCAGTTCCATGGAAGGGTATGCATTTCCCTCAGGGTGAAATCTAAAACCCCAAATAACCAGGTCCAGGTGCCAGGCACCGAGGTGTCTCTGCCTCTCGTTCCCATGGCAACTGTGACCTCACAGTGGGGGTGGGGGAAACTGAGAGGGCTCAGAGTGAGGAGCAGGAAAATTCCATCATGAGCACCCTTGAGGGAACGACAGACAGGGCCTTCCAGGATGTGACGTGGGCACCTGTGTACCGGGGACCCTGTGTGACAGGATCAACCTGGGAGGCTGGCGCTGAGGGCACATGGAACTTTGTTAAGGACTGAGTTCTTGGCTCTGAAGATTTGGGTGCCAAAAAGAGGGAACCCGAACTGGGGAAGTTTTCCTCCTAAATCTTCTGCTTTCAGTGCAGCAGGACGGCAAGGTGTGTGGTGCACACGTGTGCATGCATTTCGGATGCCGTTAGCTGAAAAGTCTTCATTAGAGAAATCTGGTCTACGACGGTTTATAGTTTATTCACCGTTTCCTGCCTGTGTGGCCTTGGACGGGTCTCAGTGTTTCCATCTCTAGCTTGGGGGAAAAGCTGTGCCTACCTGATAGGACTGATTGAGGCTTATGTGAGCCAAGGCTCGTCGAGAATAGAGCCGGGCGCTATGCCCAGGACACAGCTTGATGAATGCCTCTTGTTAATTAACGGCCATGGTTGTTGTCATGATGGTGCACTAACTTTTTAAACTTTCTTCCTTTCTCTTTGTCTGCACTGGGTCTTTGTTGCTGCGCCCTGCGGGCTTTCTTTCGTTGTGTCGAGCGGGGGCTACTCTCTGGCTGCTGTGCTTGGGCTTCTCACCGCAGTGGCTTCCCTTGTTGCGGAACGCAGGCTCTAGGCGCGCAGGCTTCAGGTGTGGCACCCTGGGGCGCAACAGCTGCGGCTCGGGGGCTTAGTTGCCCTTCAGCAGGTGGAATCGTCCGGGACCCGGGATTAAACCCGCGTCCCCTGAGTTGGCAGGCAGATTCTTTACCCCTGGTCCACCAGGGTCGTCCTAAGTTATTTGTCAGTGTCTTTACTGAGCTGTCACGCATCCCCTGCATTTCACTTGTTTAAAGTGTGCTCAGTTTTTAGTATACTCAAAGGGCTGTGTAACAATCTAATTCTAGAACACTGTCGTCCCCCTCTGAAGAAACTCCTTTGCTGCTATCAGTGATTCCTTCTCTCCTTCCTCAGCCCCAGGCCACCACTGGTCTCCTTTCTGTGTCTGTGGCTTTGCCTCCCTAAGCGTTTTGTGTAAATAGGATTCTGCCAGGCGTGGGCTTTGTGACTGGCCTCTCTCACTTAGCACAGTGTCTTCAAGGGAACTCATCTTTCTTGGAGATGGTTTAGCAGCATGTGTTTGGCTCTAATTTCTGATCATTATTTTGCAACAAATCAGTGTATTTTTTGAGTTTTCTGTTGAAATCTAGTTGATTTATAGTGTTGTATTAGTTTCAGGTGTACTGCAAAGTGATTTAGTTACATATATTCTCTTTTAGATGCTTTTCCGTTATGGGTTATTATAAGATACTGGGTATAGTTCCCTGTGCTATACAGTAAGACCTGTTGTTTGTCTATTTCATATATAGTGGTGTGTTTATGTTAATTCCAAGCTCCTAATTTATTCTTCCCTCCGCTCTTTCCCCTTTGGTTAACCATAAGTTGTTTTCTCTGTCTGAAAGTCCACTTATGCTTTGTAAATTCATTTGTATCATTTTTTACGATTTCACACATGAGCAATAATGTCATATGAGAATTTCTTTCTTGGTCTGATTTATTTATTTAGAATGCTAATCTCGAGGTCCATCCATGTTTCTGCAAATGGCGTCAGTGTATTCCCTTTTTTTTTTTTTTTTTTCTGATCTGTGGGGACTCAGTTGGCCAGTATACTCTGATCACCCGGGTTTCCCAGGTGGCACAGTGATAAAGAGTCTGCCTGCCGATGCAGGGGACGCAAGAGCTGTGGGTTCAATCCCTGTGTTGGGAAGATCTCCTGGAGTGGGAAATGGCAGACCACTCCAGTATTCTTGCCTGGGAAATCCCATAGCCAGATGAGCCTGGTGGAATGCAGTCCATAGGGTCCAAAAGAGTCAGACACAGCTGAGCGACTGGGCACGCACACATACACACACACACACAATCCGATCACCCAAAGGGAGGCAGTGTGGGGTGTCACTCACAAAACATGCAGGCTGAATCACACATGTTCTGTCAGACAAGCCGAGCTCACATCCTGCTGCCGCTGCTTTTTAAGTTTAGTGGCCTTGAGCGAATTCCTGATCCCCTCAGGACCTCCATGTTCTTGTCTATAAAATGGGAATTGTCTTCATAGGGTCATGGAAAGGATTAAATAGTACATGTGTGCCCAGGATGTGTACTTGCCAATGAATGATTCACCATTAACACTATTTTTGAGATTCCTCAGCTGTCCCATATGGGACCTGCTTAAATCCTTTTATGACTAATAAGTATACATTGTATATTATGGAAGATTTGGAAAATACAGATGAGTGGAAGCAAAACAAACAAGAGTCTTTAATCCCAGTGTTGAGAGATAATGGCTATTATTATTTTGGGAAAACAAGTTGACTTTCATTACTTGCATGCATTTATGTATATTTAGATGTTCCCCCCAATATGGAGTCTTGCTGTCTTTGTAGCAGATTGTTTTTAGACAACATTATGTTAGATTGTATGTTCCTATTAAATACACAGCTGTCACTTGTAAAGTCAGCATCCTTTTTAAAATCTTTTTTTTTTTTTTTTGGCTGCACTGCCTGACATGTGAGACTTTAGTCCCCCGAGTGGGGATCGAACCTTCGCCCCCTGCAGTGGAAGTGCAGAGTCTTAATCACTGGACCACCAGGGAATTCTCAGCATCCTTTTTTATTGTTTTAATTGGCTAAACATACTGTAAAGTGGGGGGCTTCCCGGATGGCTCTGTGGGAACTAACCTGCAATGCAGAAGACATAGGAGACACGAGTTCAATCCCTGGGTTGGGAAGATCCCCTGGAGGAGGAGACGGCAACCCACTCCAGTATTCTTGCCTGAAAAAATTCCATGGACAAGAGGAGCCTGGTGGGCTACAGTCCAAAAGGTTGCAAAGAGCCAGACACAGTTGAGCACACACACACACACACCATAAAATATTTAACTGACCTGCTTTTGGTGGGCACTGATATTGAGTCCAGTTTCTAAGCTGTTGTGGAGAATACGCAGTGAACACACTTATAAACTCATCTTACTGTACCTGTTGAATTTATTCTTTCAGGATAAATCCCCGACGTGTAGAATTACTGTGTCTTATTGTGTGATCACATATAGAAAACTGCATCACACATGAGCATACAGTTCCTAAAACTTCACAGCTGTGTATCCTGCTGCTGGGTCAGGAATGAAACATTTCCAGCCCCCAGAAACTCTCTCATGCCCTGTTCAAGTTACTACCCCATCAAGGGCAACTGCTGTCCTAACTTTAAAAAAAATTAAGACTTTGTTATTAGCCATTTTAGGTTAACAGCAAATGAACGGGAAGGATAAGAGATTACATGCATCCCAGCCCCCAGGCTTCCCTGGTGGCTGAGACGGTAAAGAATCCACCTGCAATGTGGGAGACCTGGGTTCAGTCCCTTGGTTGGGAAGATCTGGAGAAGGGCGTGGCAACCCATACCAGTATTCTTGCCTGGAGAATCCGCATGGACAGAGGAGCCTGGCGGGCTACAGTCCATGGGGTTGCAAAGAGTCGGACACGACTGAGCGACTAAGCCCAGCACAGCACCCCTGCCCCCGCCCACTTGCACAGCCTCCCCTGCCATTAACATCCCCTGCAGCGTTGGGGCCTTTGTTATAACTGATGGACCTACGCTGACACATCAACACCCAGAGTTCATGGTTTACATTAGGGTTCCATTAGGTTCCTTGGTGTCCAGGCTTCCCTGGTGGTTCAGACAGTGAAGAATCTGCCTGCAGTGCAGGAGACCTGAGTTTGATCCCTGGGTCAGGAAGATCCCCTGGAGAAGGGAATGGCCATCCATTCCCGTATTCTTGCCAGGAGAATTCCATGGACAGAGGAGCCTGGCGGGCTACAGCCCATGGGATCACAAAGATTCAGACACGACTGGGCAACTAACACTTTTTCACTTCACTTTGGTGTCCTGCATTCTTTGCGTTTGGACAAATGTATAATGATCACACAGAGTAGGTTCACTGCCCTGAAAATTCTGTGTGCTTCGTCAGCTCATCTTTCCGCTGGTATCCACTGATCTTATTACTGTCTTGGTAAGTTTTGCCTCTTCCTGAAGGTCATGTAGTTGGAATCATACCGTTTGCAGCCTTTCTAGACTGACTGCTAATACGGCAGATGAGCTCTGCCGGGTTTTGTGCTTTATGTAAATGGAGTCATAAAGTATGTACTCTTCATACCTGGCTTCTGCTTGTTATTATGCTTTGAAAATCACCCTAGTTAATGTCCTACTATGTATTCATTTTCTGCTGTATACTATTCCATTATTTGAATATACCACCCACTTTGGGCTTCCCAGGTGGTGCTAGTGGTAAAGAACGTGCCTGTTCGATCCCTGGGTTGGGAAGATCCCCTGGAGTAGGAGATGACCACCCACTTCAGTATTCTTGCCTGGAAAGTCCCATGAACAGAGGCGCCTGGTGGGCTATAGTCCATGGGGCCACAAAGAGCCAGATATGACTGAGCGACTGAGTCCTGAACGCCCACTTTATTTAATCTGCTGCTGTGGGGCATTCAGGTAATTTCCAGTGTGGTGTTGTTCAGTTGCTAAGTTGTATCCAACTCTTTGCAGCCCCATGGACTGCAGCGCTCCAGGCTTCCCTGCCCTTCACTGTTTGCTGAAACTCATGTCCCTTGAGTCAGTGATGCCATCCAACCATCCCATCCTCTGATGCCCCCTTCTCCTCTTACCTTCAGTCTTTCCCAGCATCAGGGTCTTTTCCAGTGAGTCGGCTCTTCACATCAGATGGCCACCAGAGTATTAGAGCGTCAGCGTTCGGCATCAGTCCTTCCAAGAATATTCAGGGTTGATTTCCTTTAGGATTGACTGGTTTGATCTCCTTGTAGTCCAGGGGACTCTCTAGAGTTTTCTCCAGCACCACAATTTGAAAGCGTCACTTCTTCAGTTCTCAGCCTCTTTATGGTCCACCTGTCACATCTGTACACGAATACTACAAAAACCATAGCTTTGACTATACAGACCTTTGTTGGCAAAATGATGTCTCTGCTTTTTAATACACTGTTTGTCATAGCTTTTCTTTCAAGGAGCAAGCGTCTTTTAATTTCATGGCTGTAGTCCTGTGTTCGTATGTGCAAACTCGCTTCGACTCTTTGCAACCCTATGGACTGCAGCCCGTCAGGCTACTCAGTCCATGGGATTTGCCAGGCAAGAATACCGTAGTGGGTTGCCGTCTCCTCCTCCAGGGGATCTTCCCGATTCAGGGAACGAACCCACATCACTTACATCTCCTGCATTAATAGGTGGGTTCTTTACCACTAGCGCCACATGGCTGCAGTCCAGGGCTCTTCAAATCACACTGCCATGAAATCCTTCTACGTATCCTCTGATTGAGTGCAAGTATGCTTTTTTTCTTTTAATTTGGCTACACTGGGTCTTAATTGTGGCATGTGGGATCTAGTTTCCTGACCAGGGACGGAACCTGAGTGCCCTGCATTGGGAGTACAGAAATGCATATCTGGACCACCAGGGAAGTCCCAGCAAGTATGCATTTCTGCTGGGTGCATGGGCCAGACGTGAGTGTCTGTGCTAACATACATGTGATGTAAATGGCTGTATTTTCCCCCGGAAAAGTAGTGACTGCCCCCAGGGCTTACCTAACCTTTCCAAGCATCAGTTCCTACGTCTGTACCGTGGGATGCGGCCCCTCCCATGGCTTCTGAGAACAGATGAGCTAACGCGTGGAGACATGTCCACTCCCCCGGCACATGGCAGGCCTTCAGGATGGCTCGGTCATGGTAGTGGTACTTTCTAGCCACCACAGCTCCTAGAGGAGCTTGAGAACTCTGAGTTGTAGATTCTTGAAGAGGTGACAGCTGGAGCCTGAGGCCGAAAAGGAAAAAAAAGAGAACATGAAGTAAGGTGGCCACTTGGCCCCAGATATTAGCTGCCTTGAACAGGAAGAGAAAAGGTGCTTGAGGGATGAGAGATGTCGAGAGTGTGGTGGGAGGAGCAAGCCCTGCCCCAGGCCAGCGGCAATTTCAGAATTTTTTGCAGTCCCCCGGGCTTCTCGGGTGGCACAGTGGTAAAGAATCCACCTGCCAATGCAGGAGACACAGGTTTAATCCCTGGGTCAGGAAGATCCCCTGGAGGAGGAAATGGCAACCCACTCCAGTATTCTTGCTTAGGAAATCCCATGGACAGAGGAGCCTGGCGAGCTGCAGTGCATGAAGTCGCCAAGAGTCGGGCACAACTTAGCGACTGAACACATACATCGTCCCCAGACACCAGACTTGAGGGCCTCGAACACCAGGAAGTTCTGGGAAAAGAGGCGATGTTGCATAGTGGTTAAAGAGGGGGGGGGGGGTCTATGGAGTTGGGGAGACTTGGGGCTGAATCCCAATTCTGCCAATCACAGTTGTGTGAGCACAGCACTCTCCGAGCTGCGCTATTCAAATGACGTGACAGAGGAGAAAGTATCTGTTCACAGGGTGTTTTGAGGAGGAGGTGAGAAGGTACACAGAAGTCTCTAGTATTGTGCATTTCATAAAGCAGGAATGTGGGTGGAAACCCTCTAAATCCTGGGACCCACCAGGTCTGGTCTTAGCTGTGGAAGAAAACAGGGCCCACCCACTAAAAATGGTAATTAAAAAAGAAAGCAAACCTGTATGTGGGTTTTCTGAAACAATTGGGGGTGGGGAGAGGAGGAATTGGATGAAGACAGTTCAGTTGGTAAAGAATCTGCCTGTAATGCAGGAGACCTGGGTTCAGTCCTGGTTTGGGAAGTTCCCCCAGAGAAGAGAATGGTGACCCACTGCAGTAGTCTCCCCTGGAGAATTCCATGGACAGAGGAGTCTGGCAGGCTACAGTCCATGGGGTCACAAAGAATCAGACATATAGATACCTGTGTGTTTTTTAGGGGCTTCTCAGGTGGCGCTAGTAGTCAAGAATCTGTCTGCTAATGCAGGAGATGTAAGAGATGTGGGCTTGATCCCTGGGTCAGGAACATCCCCTGAAGGAGGAAATGGCAACCAACTCCAGTATTCTTGCCTGGAGAATCCCATGGACAGAGGAGCCTGGTGGGCTACAGTCCATAGGGTCGCAAAGAGTAGGACACGACTGAAGCAACTTAGCTTCCAAAGGTACAGTCTTTCATTTATTTATTTATGTTCCAAATGTGATGGGTTGATTTTATTTTACTCTGATGCAAAACCAAAGATTCCACTACTGCACAGAGACCAGTATGTTACAAGGTCATGAAAAAGTGGTGGGACATGCGGGACATGATGGACAGCCGGAGGGGCAGGCCGTCTCCTTTGTACATGACTCTACACCGTCCTGAGGATCACGTTGAAAATAACACTGTGAAACTGAAAGGTGGCACGAACGTGGCAGCTTCTGGGCATGCCTCCAAACGCGCCTCCCCTTAGGATGGGCTCAGAACCTAGGCTTCAGTGTGGGGAGGATCAGAATTCTTTGGAAGAATAAAAAGTTCATGCTTTTGAAATTTCACAGAAGAACTTTAAGGCCCAAACACATTTCTCTTCACCTCCAAACCACATTAAGCTTCCAGTTCCAATCCCAGCCCAACTGTGTGCCGTCCTGAATTGATGTTCTTTCCATTGATTAGAACTGACAGGGTCAGTTTCCCTCCGGGTCGAAGGGTCTGAGTGTAACCCAGTCCAATCAGGCTGGTATTATTTGCTTGAGCAGAGAGAAAAGTTCTAGAGTCCAGCGTGTACTTAACAGAGATGCCAAAGTGGGTGTTATTCCTCTCACCCATCCACGAGACGTTTATTAACATTTCAGTCTTATCGCTCACCTTCTGGTAGATGGACCCTCCAAATTCGTGCCGACATTCACGTGAGTGTGCAGCTGGAAGTCTGCAGCTTCGTAACCCAAAGCAAAATTATTCTGTGACAATTTGGAATCAGCTGTGTCAGAACTCATCTGATAGTAAGTCAACCTTCAAAGGCCAGCACAGCCCAGCCATAGATGGTTGGTCCAGAAAAATCTATATCAACATGACTGCCAAGACTGAAACAATCCCATTTATAGGAGGGCTTCAGTTTCCCCACTCTTCTTTCCTGTGTTTGGTACAAATATGGTATTAAGAGTCGGTTTCAGTCCTTCAGCCAACTTATTCTCCCAAGCGATTTCTGTCCCAGGAGTATTGTCTGTGTTCCACTCTTGGGTGAAGGTCAGTCCATAGTTACCAACCTTGTATTTGCCTCTAGGTTGCCTGATGCTTTCCCTGTATCTGTGTAAGCATTAGCAGAAGTAGAAAATTCCACTCCACTATATGACTTGGTTCCCAGATGTATTTTGACCATGCCAAATCCATATCCTTTGTTGAAGACATCATTAGCAGCCTCTCCTAGGTCACAGTAAATCGGTTACCCCATCTCTGACCGGAGGGCCTCTCCGCTCTGCCTGGGGCATCACTGAAGGTCTTCCAATCTGAGAATGTAGTATATCTTTCCATCTGTTTATGTCATCTTCGATTTCTTTCATCAGTGTCGTGTAGTTGTTCAGATTACAGGTCTTTTACCTCCTTAGGGAGGTTTATTCCCAGGTATTTATTCTTCCTGGTGCAGTGGGATTATTTCCTGAATTTCTCTTTCTGCTTTTACATTGTTAGTGTATAGGAATGCAAATGATTTCTGTGTAACTAATTTTGTATCTTGCAGTTTTACCAAATTCATTGAGCTTTAGTAGTTTTCTGGCAGCATCTTTAAGATTTTCTAAGTATAGTATCATGTCATCTGCAAGCAGTGACAGCTTTACTTCTTTTTCCAATTTGTGTTCCTTTTATTTCTTTTTCTTCTCTGATTGCTATAGCTAGGACTTCCAAAACTAGGTTGAATTTAAGTGGCAACAGTGGACATCCTTGTCTTGTTCCTAATCTTAGAGGGAATACTTTCAGCTTTTCATCATTGAGAATGATGTTAGCTCTGGGTTTGTCATATATGGGCTTTTTAATGTTGGGGTAAGTCCCCTCTATGCCCACTTTCGGGAGAATTTTTATCATAAATGGATGTTGAATTTTGTCAAAAGGTTTTCCTGCATCTATTGAGATGATTATATGGTTTTTATTCTTCAGTTTGTTAATATGGTATATCACCGATTGATTTGAGGATATTGAAGAATCCTTGCATCCCTGGGATAAACACTTGTTCATGGTGTGTGTTCCTTTTAATGTATTGTTGGGTTTGATTTGCTAGTATTTTGTTGAGGGTTTTTAAAAAATATTTATTTACTTATTTATTGGCCGTGGTGGGTCTTCATTGCTGCACACAGACTTTCTCTTGTTGCATCAAGTGGGGGTTCCTTTTCATTGGCATGGGGACTTCTCATTGTTGCTCAGGCTCTAGACATGCGGGCTTCAGGAGTCGCAGTGTGTGGGCTCAGCAGTTGCGGCTCCTGGGCTCTAGAGAGCAGGCTCGGTAATCGTGGCATGTGGGCTTAACTGCTCCGAGGCATGTGGGATCTTCCAGGACCAGGGATCGAACTGATATCCTTTGTGTTACAAGGCAGCTTCTTAACCACTGGACCACAGGGAAGCCCTGTTGAGGATTTTTACATTTCTGTTCATCAGTGATACTGACCTATAATTTTCCTTTTTTTGTGTGGTGTCTTTGTCTGATTTGGGTATCGGGGTGATGGTGGCCTCGTGGGATGAGCTTGAGAGTGTTCCTTCCTCTGCAGTATTTTGGAAGGGTTTCAAAGGTATAAGTGGTAACTCTTCTCTAAACATTTGATAGAATTTGCCTGTGAAGCCATCTGGTCTTGGACTTGCATTTGTTGGAAGAGTTTTAATCACAGTTGCAGCTTCAGTACTTGTAATTTGTCTCTTCATACTTTCTGTTTCTCCACGGTTCAGTCTTGGAAGGTTGTGCCTTTCTAAGAATTTGTCCAGGAGAGTTCTTTGGCAGTCCAGTGGTTAAGACGCCACGCTTCCACGGCAGAATGTGCAGGATCCATCCCTGGTCAGGGAACTAAGATCCCACATGCCATTCTGGGCTACACAGCCAAAACAAAACCAATAAACAAATAATCTTTTTTTTTTTTTTAAAGAATTTGTTTCTTATAGGTTGATCGTTTTATTGACTTACAGTTGTTAGAGTAATCTCTTATGATGCTTTGTATTTCTGTCATGTCCATTGTAACTTCTCATTTTTCATTTTATTAATTTGAGGCCTCTCCCTTTTTTTCTTGATGAGTCTGGCTAAAGGTGTGTCAATTTTCTTTATCTTTTCAAAGAACCAGCTTTGAGTTTCATTGATCTTTTGTTTTCTTGGTCTCTGTTTCATTTATTGCTGCTCTGATCCTTATGATTTCTTCTACTAACTTTGGGTTTTGTCCGATCTTTCTCTGGTTGCTCCAGGTATGAGGTTAGGCTGTCTGTTTGAGATTTTTCCTGCTTGCCGAGGTACCATTGTATTGCTGTAAACTTCTTTCTTAGAGCTGCTTTTGCTGCATCCCAAGGTTTTGGATCATTGTGTTTTCAGGGTCATCTGTCTCTAGGTGTTTTTTGATTTTGTCTTTGATTCCTTTGGTGATTTATTTAATTTTGCAGATGAGATGGATATTCACTAAACTTAAACGTGGTCACTGTTTCACTCACTGTGTGAGTCAAATCATTTGCAGTATACCTTAAACGTCTATGGTGCTATGCTGTACATCAATTATATCTCAAACCAGAAGGGAAAAAAATGAAACAGTTGAGGTTATGTAAATACATCGCCCACAGCAGCAATGATCAAAAGTCTGTTTCTTTTCCTTCCACTTCCCTCGCTTTTACCAGATTCTCTGTACTCTTCTGACTCCAGGTCTTCCCCGAATCACTTCTGGCACCAGCCTGAACCATCTCGCCCTGCCCGCCGCCTCTGTTTCCTAATACCTGATACAGGAAGCCCCTTTCTCACTGGGGAAGACACCCATCTCCATGAGTGGGAGGGGAGAGAGCCAGGCAAGCTGATACAGTCTCTTTTAAGGAGCTGAGCAAGGAGAGGGTGACTTGGTTCACGTTCCTCCTGTTCTCTAGGAGCTGTTGTTAGTAGTAATTGTCTTATTGCTGAGGGGTCAGAGCCAGTAACCCCAGCGCTGTGTTACCAGGAGGAATGGCAAACCGTTTCTCTGCTTCTTCATCCCAGCTCAGGTTTGCCTTGGTGGGATATGGCCCGAGAACAAACTGAACAGGAGAGTGGGGATGAGGGTCCAGCCTGCCTCCTGCCGCTCTCAGTTCAGAGGTCAGTGATGCCTTTCCTTTGTTTCCTTTCTCCCCCCCTTGCAGTCTCATCAGACCAGATCGAGCAGCTCCACCGGAGGTTTAAGCAGCTGAGCGGAGACCAGCCCACCATCCGGTAAGACGGGCAGCTGGGTGTAGGCGTCGGGCAGGACTGTGGCCTTTGAGGAGGTCCCTTTCCATATATCTCTTCCCCTGAGTGCTGGCTGGCTCTGCCAGAGCCCCTGGGTGGCCCCATTTCCTGAGACAAACTTGTGGTTCCCTCAGTGCTTTGTGTCCCTTCTAGACAAGCTGTCCTCAACTCGGGGGGGAGGAACCCCACCTGGTTCTAACTGGGGTCAGAAGATTACAACTGAAGGGAAGACGAAAGGGATGAAAAGCTGGTCAGCCAGCCGCTTTACCCTGACTTCCCTGGAACCCCGGACGCATAGGACGGGCCTGTCGAATGCCAGGATCATGGTTCTAACTGGGGTTAGAAGACTATAACTGGAGGGAGGAGAAGGGGGATGAAAAGCTGGTCAGCCGCTTTACCCTGACTTCCCTGGAACCCCAGGCACAAAGGGCAGGCCTGTCGAATGCCAGGACCGTGCCCAGTGCCGGGCACCCTGGGATGAATCGGTTGCGGTGTGCCTCAGTTCAAGAGTTGGATGCCGTCCCGAGGGTCTCTTGACTCTGCTTCCTCCGGTCGGTAGTTCCAGCCCCAGACAAGATTGCGGGCGGCAGCTGTGGATTTCTGTTTAGGAAAACCACCATTTTACGTCACGTTATTTCAGGTGAATCTCTTAGAAGGTGGGTGGTGTAACCTTTTCCTGAGGAGGAATGCCTCGGACTGTGTGTCTCCTCCTGGGAGAGAGTGTTCAGTCTTGGGTAGTGGCCTTGTCATTTCAAACCAGGCTGTGAGAGGTCCTCGTCAGTGAGTTGATCCGACTTGGTGAGGAAGACGCTTCGAGCTGAACCATTTCCCACATAAAGTGAATGCTGTCCTGCCACAAACTGTGTAACAGATGTAGTTTCCTAGAATAGGCATGCAGAGTCTCGAGGCTACAGACTTGGAACCTAAAGCCTTTTAGTAGTCCAGGAAAGCGTCTTGTTTTCTTAGTAAGTGGATTTAAACTTGACCCAAGTTTGAATGGAAAACAACATGTAAATACTGTCCACTTTGTCTCATCTGTCTAAACAATGGCGTGTTGTTAATCCAGTGCGTCATAGAGCATCCGTTTCCAGAGCTCAGAGTCTGGTGGTCTCAAGGTTCTGGGGGCCATTTGTCTTGATTTGATTGTGTCCAAGACAGAAGTAAATTAAATCAGGACTGACTTTTTAAATTTTTCGAGGTTTGCTCATTTATTCACTAACGATTCTGCTGGGTCTTCGTTGCTGGGCGTGGGCTTCCTCTGGCTGCGCCAGTTGGGGACTGCTCTTTGTCGCGATGCTCGGGCTTCTCATTGCAGTGGCTTCTCTAGCTGCAGACCCAGGCTCCAGGCATGCAGGCTTCAGTAGCTGAGTCTCTCGGGCTCTTGAGCTCTGACTCAGTAGTTGTGGCACATGGGCTCAGATGCCACACAGCATGTGGGATCTTTCCGGACCAGGGATCGAACCCATGTCCCCTGCATTGGCAGGCAGATGCTTAACCACTGGATCACCAAGGAGGCCTAGGACTGGCTTCTTGAATTCTACACAGTCTCACTTACTAATCCCAGTAAAGAGCCCAGCAGAAGATCCCCTGGCTTCCTATGGGATCACATGCCCAAGGCTGAGCCAATCACTGTGGCCAAGGGTAACCAGCAAAATGGTTTCTTCCCCCCAGAGCTGTGAGTGAGCAGGGCAGGGTCATCTGCCAAGGGCAGGGGTGGAGGGTGGGGTGATTTCCCAGGGCAAGGTGGGCTTCCTTGGACCAGGGGCTGAGGACTGGATGCAGGTCTCAGGTTAGCTGACACAGGTACACCTGGATGTTGGAACATGGAAGTGTCAAGGGCATCCTCCGTTTCTTTAGAAGTTCATGGGTATATGCGCTGTGCCAGGCAGGCAGTACCTGTGCTTGGGGGCAGGACCACCATGCAACTCTTAATTGGGGGTGTGTAATGGCGGAGCCCCCTTTCTCAAGATGATTTTCCAGCATGCTGTGCCCCCAGCATGTGACAAGCTGCCCTGGGCTGCTGCTTGTTATGTGTCTGGGGTCTATGGGTCTTGGTTTGGTGAGAGGCCTCAGGTTCCAATTCCACACCTGTATACTTTTCAGACTTGAGGAAAGCAGAGGCAAAAACCCAGGCCTGGGAAACAAATCGTATTTGAAACATCTGTGTCGCTGGCTGGTTGACTTTGGGTTAGTTGCTGTGTTTTTCTGAGCCTGTCTCTTCCGTAAAGTGAGCGTGGTCATTTGGGATTTGATTTGAGCAATAAAGATGAGCAGACGCACATGGTACATTTCTGTTCTGAGCTGGGTTGGTATTTGGCAAACAGGACTGTCTTCATTCCACCATTGGTGAGGTCATGAGGATGCACCCTGAGATGCCCAGGCAGTGGTCACTGATCCTCAGGCTGGAGTGGAGATGGGGAGGGAAGGTGCTGTGTGAGCAGGAAGCCCTCCCACTCTGAGGCTCTAGAGCTCAGACTGTGTTGCCCAGCAACCCCTCATGGGCTTTTCGAAGGATATACTAACGTGTTGAGCTCTACACTGGTTCTTTTTTTTTTTTTTTTTTAATTTTATTGTAGTATAGTCAATTTACAATACTGTATTAATTTCTTCTGTACAGAAAGTGATTCAGTGTTCCTCATATATTCTCGTTCTTATTCATTGTGATGTATTTCAGGATATTGAATATAGTTCCCTGTGCTATACAGTAGGACCACGTTGTTTATCCATTATGTGTTTTGTTGAAGTATAGTTGGCATACAGCATCGTGTTAATTTCTGCTCTACAGCAGAGTGACTCTGTTGGATGCGGTTCCTTGTGCTATATAGTAGGACCTTGTCGTTTATCCATTCTAAAGGTAATAGTTTCCATCTGCTAACCCCAAACTCCTGCTCCATCCTTCCCCCAGCCCTCTCCCCCTTGGCACCCACAAGCCTGTTCTCTATGTCTGTAAGGCTGTTTCTACCTTGTAGACAGGTTCACTTGTGCCATGCTTTGGATTCCATGTATAAGTGGTATCATGTGGTGTTTGTCTGTCTAACTTCACTCACTGTGAGAATCTCTAGTTGCATCCATGTTGCTGCAGATGGTGTCGTTTTGTTCTTTTTTATGGCCGAGTAATACTCCACTGCATATAGGTTCCACATCTTCTTTATCCATTCCTCTGGAAATGGGCATTTAGGTTGCTTCTGTGTCTCGGCTATTGTAAATAGTGCTGCATTGAACATAGGGGTGCATGTGTCTTTTTGAATAATGGTTTTCTCCAGACATATGTCCAGGAGTGGGATTGCTGGATCATACGGTGGTTTTGTTTTCAGTTTAAGGAGTCTCAGTGTTGTTTTCTATAGTGGCTGCACCAATTTACATTCCCACCAACGCTGTAGGAGGGTTCCCTTTTCTCCACACCCTCTCCAGCATTTGTTATTTGTAGATTTTTAAATGACAACATTCTGACTGGTGTGAGGTGACACCTCATTGTAGTTTTGATGTGCATTTCTCCCATTAGTAATGCTGAGCCTCTTTTCATGTGCTACTGGCCATCTGTATATCTTCTTTGGAGAAATGTCTGTTTAGGCTTTCTGCCCCTTTTTAATTGGGTTGTTTTGTTGTTGTTGTTGAGTTGTATGAACTGTTTGTATATATAAGCCCTTGTCAGTCACATCATTTGCAAATATTTCCTCCTATTCCATAGATTGTCTTTTCCTTTAAAAAAAAAAAAAAAGGTTCCTTTGCTGTACAAAAGCTTGTCAGTTTAAATATTTCCTATTTGTTTGCTTTTATTTCTATTGACTTGCGAGACGGACAAAAAAAAGTTGATATGATCTTATGTCAGAGAATATTTTGCCTATGCTCTCTTCTAGGAGTTTTATGATGTCATGTCTTATGTTTATGTCTTCAAGCCATCTTTTAGTTTATTTTGTGTAGAACATAAGGCTGTGTTCCAACTTCATTGATTTACATGCAGCTGTTTAACTTTCCCAGCACCTCTTGCTGAAGATTGTCTTCCTCCCATTTTATATTCTTACTTCTTTTGTCAAAGATTAATTGACCATAGGTGTGTGGGTTTATTTCTGGGTTCTCTATTCTGTTCTGTTGACACATGTGTCTGTTTTTGTGATAATATCACACTGTTTTAATTATTGTACTTTTGTAGTATAGTCTGAAGTCTGGGAGAGTTATGCCTCATGCTCAAGTTTTTTTTCCTTAGGATTGCTTTGGCAATTCTATGTCTTTTATGGTTCCATGTAAATTTTTGGATTATTCTAGTTCTATGAAAAATGTCATGGGTAATTTAATAGGGATCACATTAAATTTGTAGATTGCTTTGGGTAGTATTGGCATTTTAACAATATTCTTCCCATTTAAGAGCATAGGATATCATTCCATTTCTTTAAATCTTTTTTTTTTTTTGAATCTTCTTTAATTTCTTAATGTTTTATAGTTCTCTGCCTTTTAAGTCTTTTCACCTCCCTGGTGAGGTTTATTTCCTGAGGGTTTTTTGTTGCTGTTGTTGTTTGGGGAGGGGGGACGGTGGTATAATTTTAAAAGGTATTTTTTTTTGCATTTTCTTTCTGATGATATTTCATTATTAGTGTAAAGAAATGCCACTGCTTTCTGAATGTTAATCTTGTATCCTGCTACTTTGCTGAATTCATTGATCAGATCTAGTAGTTTTTTGTGGAGTCCTTAGGATTCGATATGTATAGTGTCATACCATCTGCACATAGTGACAGCGTTGCCTCTTCCTTCCAGTCATTCTGTATATAGTACTTTGCATCTGTTAACCCCAAACTCGCAATCCCTGGCTCCCCCAACCTCTCCCTTCCACCTTAGCAACCAGGAGTCTGTCCTGTATGTCTGTGAGTCTGTGTATGTTTCATAGAAAAGTAGATTTCATATTGTAGATTCCACATATATAAGTGATATCATATAGTGCTTTGTCTTTCTGGCTTAATGAGATAAATTACTCCGGGTTCATCCATGTTGCTGCAGATGACATTATTTCATTCTTTTTATGGCTGAGTATTACTCCATTGAGTATATGTGTTCCACATCTTCTTTATCCATGCCTCTGTTGATGAACATTTAGGCTGTTTCCTTGTCTTGGTTATAGTGAGTGGTCTACACTGGCTCTTTCCCACCGTTAGTGTGTGTGCAAATCACCGGGAAATTTTGCTAAAATGTGGGTTTTGGTCCACAGGACTGGAGTGGGGCCTAGGACTCTGCATTTATAACCAGCATAGGCTGTCTTGGTGAGGTTGGCCTTGCCTAGCACCTGGGAATGCACCCAGTTTGCCTTCCAGGCTTGCACAGATGGAGGAGGCACCCCTCTCCCAAGTGCTGAGCTGTCCAAGTGCAGCCTCCTACTTCCCACACCTTGTAGGTCAAGCCAGGACATGGGAGAGTTTTAACTGGTGGCTCCGCCTGCCCCTCTGCCCCCCACTTACCCATCTCTTGCATAGCCACCCCCAGGAGCATCATACGCATTGCCTTCCCAGCCCTGCCCTCAAGTAAGCCCTGACTGTGTCCACCTGAACCCAGCAAGTAGCCACTGCTCCCTAGCCCTGAGGGCTCCCCAGTCAACGTCACGTCCATGCTCTTTAGCCAGGGTCCACCACGGTCTTCAGCTGCTGGGTTTTGCTTTGTTGAGGTCTCAGTGTGGACACCACCTCCTTCAAGACATTCTCCTGCCCCCTGCATCCCCACAGACCCCTCCTGGGGGTGTCCTAACCCACAGATCTCTCCTGGGGGGTGCCCCAGCCTAGCATTTGCAGCACAGAATGGTAACTGCCCCTCTTCTAGCCACCCCACCCTCTCTAACAGACGGTCGGCCCCTTGGGGAACAGAAACTGGATCTCTTCCTTTGGTTCTGGTGCTGAATCCGGGGCTCATAACAGGATACATGCTCCGGGAGCAGCTGATTGAATGAACGGACGAATGAGAGGGCAGTGAAGTGAGCAACAAGTGAATGAGCACACTGGAAGAGTTCTCTTGAACTCAAGCATGGTATACAGCGCTAGTAATAGCCCTTCCTTCAGAGTCTACATATTTGTGATGAAAGGATTTATCTGGGGGCCTGGCACGCGGAGACGGTTCACAGATAATAAGCTTTATTATTTCCAGCGCGCTTTGTGCCGCACAGTCTTTAACATGCACCTTAGACGACCCCATAGGTAGGGGGAGGAACACCTGCTCGCCTCCCCTGAGACGTGGGAAAGTGAGGCTCAGAGAGGTCACATACCTGGCCCCTGGTCACACAGCTCACAAGCGGAGGAGCTGGGACTCAAGCCTGGTGCTGAGATCCCTCTGTTAGGAAGCGGGGAGCCTGGCTGTGACCAGCGAGTGTCCAGTAAGAGCCTCAGTCTCCCTCCTCTGCTCTCTGAGGACCCTGCGCCCTGACCTCCTGAGATGGGGGCACCATAACCGCCACCGTGGCCCCTGCTCCAGTGTCTGCAGCCTCTGCTGGGCTGGTAGTGCCAGCTGCACACAGTGACAGGCCAGCCCAGTCTGCAGGAGGGAGGTGACACCACCCAACTGCAGTGCCAGTGCAAACAAGCCTACATGGAGGGCCCCCTCTGAGCCCCTGGACCTGCTCTGCCCGATGCTCATCCACCCTCCAGGGGTTGTGGGGGCAGCTTTTCCGGTCCTCCTAGGCTTTCCTGCACATCCTCCTGGGCAGAAGGGGTGAGGAGCCCCGGTCAGTGTTCTGGCCCCCAGTCTGCCACGGGTTTCCTGTGTGATCCCAGGCTGAGCCTTCAACCTCTCTGATCCTTGGGCATGTTTGGGAGGCCTTGCTGGGATTTCGGAGCATGGGAAGAAGCTTTGTTTCTTTAGTGTCGAGATTTGTGAAAGTCGTCGACCAGGGTCCCCTCTGAGCATGGCCCCCAGCACTTCAGTCTGGGAGGGGTGTGGGTGGTTGCAGGCCCTTCGGCCCCCTCCTCTGAGAGAGTGAATGGGCCTGGACTTTTGAATACAGCAGTGCAAAAGGCCCCATTGACCTGCAGCTTTTATACGTAGACTTGTAAGTTACATCTAAAAGCTTAACGAAGAATTGTGTCTCTGAATTTATGACTTTAGTAAGTTGAGGGTAGCTTTAAAAAAAAATTCCACAGGGTAAAAACTGCCAAACTCGATTTTAATTTTGTTGTTTGTCTATTTGGCTGCACCGACTCTTAGCTGTGGCATGTGGGGTCCAGTTCACTGACCGGGGTGGAGCCTGGGCTCCCTGTGTTGGGAGCACAGCGTCCCAACTGCTGAACGACCAGGGAGGCCCTGAAAATTGATTTTAATTTTAACGCCCCGCTTCCTACCGTGTCTGGTCGTGTTCCCTCTTCTGCTGAAGACCATGTAAGGACATTCAGGGGTGAGTTTACCCTGAGGCTTTCCAAGTCAGGGCCCCACTCTGTATGGGTTCCACTCTGCATGGGTCCCTTACAAGGCCCAGCACTTGAATTTTTTTTCAATTCCTAATGCTGCATTCTTTTTCTTTAGGAAGGGTCCCCCAGATTATATGTGTTTCAGGATCCCCCAAACCTGAGAGCACCTTGATCACAAAGCTCTTTGTTCTAAGGGGCCTTGGTGAAAAATGCGTGATAGAAAATGTTCCTCTGACTCATTTATCAAGCACCTACTATGCAGAGACTTCTATCCTCAAAAGCTCTCCTTCTAGAAGGAAGGCCCTCCATAAGCAAGCTCACTAAACAGTACTGATTTTAGACAATACAAGAATGGCTTCTTGTACTTTTTCTCCCTTTAGTAGGGTCCCTTAGGTGTCAGATGTTTTAAACAGCAGCCTTCTACTTCCTGAGAGTGCTCTGGCAGGCTCACCAACACCCAGAAATAGATGCGATAGTATCCTTCAAACATAGTGATGCAGGCCAGGAGGGCGCCTGATTAGATAGAGCTGTGCTGCAAAAACAGTTTTAGATGAATACTGGACACATCACATGTGGAGTGATTTCTGGGATGAACGCAACCACAGACGTACATGAGGAAGAGAAAGGACGCAGTTGCCCACTGCCAGCACCGCCAGAGCCCCAAGCAGTGTTCTGATGGGCTTGATCCCTGGAGCCAGCAAAGGCCCAACCCCAGGGCTTGTTTTACACCCCTTGGCAGTGCCTCCCATTGCTTTAATCAAGTGAGAGGTTAGCTTGGTGTTAGGAGCTGCCATTAGCTGTGTGGTCTTAAGGGTCTCGGGGACCCTCTGAAGTTCACACCATTACCCCATTTGACAGGTCAAGAAACTGAGGCTAAGAAGGTTAAGGTCCCACAGCTTAACCTGCAGAAAGGTTAAGTGCTGGCTGTTGGAATAGCCAGAGCCCTGGAGCACTGTGATCACATCGATTTTCTCCAAATTAAATCAATTTGTTTTTCATTTTCTAGATTTCACGTACAAGTTATAACATATAGTATTTATCTTTCTGTCTGATTTATTTCACAAAGAATAATATCCTTCAGGCCCATCCATGGTGCTGAAAACGGCAAAATTTC
Source organism: Budorcas taxicolor (assembly GCF_023091745.1). Classification (NCBI taxonomy): domain Eukaryota; kingdom Metazoa; phylum Chordata; class Mammalia; order Artiodactyla; family Bovidae; genus Budorcas; species Budorcas taxicolor. Next base: position 58,070,007 of record NC_068926.1, read on the forward strand.
ATCCTTTTATGGCTGAGTAATATTCCATTATTTATTTTTAAATATATTTTTTATTATGTATTTATTTTTTTATATATGTAAATATATATGTATTTATATATATTTATACATATGTGTATATATATATACACATCACATCTTCTTTATGTATCTGTCGACAGACTGTTGGGTGGCTTCCATATCTTGGCTATTGTAAATAATAGTGCTGTGAACATGTGGGTGTATGTGTCTTTTTAAGTCACTTTTTAACCTAGTTACTTTGCTTTTTAACCTGTCAAGTAGCTAAAGATTTACTTATTAAAAAAAAAAAAAAAGTATGCCTGACAGTGAAAGAATTGAGGCCCCCACTTAGATCATGAGGCTGTCTCATGGCCAGTAATTACCATGTTCAAGGAAGTAACCAGGCTTCCCTGTTAGCTCAGTTGATAAAGAATCTGCCTGCAATGCAGGAGACGCCGGTTTGATCCCTGGGTTGGGAAGATCCCCTGGAGAAGGGAAAGGCTACCCACTCCAGTATTCTGACCTGGAGAATCCATGGACAATATGTCCATGGGGTCACAAAGAGTCAGACACTGCTGAGCGTCTTTCACGCAGGAGGTAACCAGACCTCCCTTTAAAGCCTCAGCTGAGATGATGCACGTTGACTTAGAAAGACAGACCCACAGTTACTTGTAACACTGCCCAGGAAACATCAGGAGGGAGTGCCCCCGGGGCTGCCACCCCTGCTCAGGTGAGGGCAGATATGGGAACGGGAGCCATGAAGGTGTCAGCTTGGTGTCAAGGGTGCCCAGGTGTCCCCCAGAGTGGAAAGAAGCTCTCTAAATGGTCTTAGATATATTAGTGGTGACTCACACAAAAAGTTTTTTTTTTTTTAAGAGATTCTTTTCCAGGATGATAAATACTTGACCCAGTCATTGCTTTAAAGAAGCAGGTGTTAGGACCTTCCGTGGTGGGTTCTAGTGCTGAGGACACTGAATGAGAAGTGAGGCTCCCTCTGCCCCGGCGGGTGGCGGGGGGGGGGGGTCTGTTGAGGTGTGAGTGTGAGCGAGGTAACTCGCATATAAGCTCATGATATACTATGATGGAGGAAGGAAGCGGGGCAGAGGGTGCATCCTTGGGACCACCGTGGGGAGAAGGACCTGGGGACAGGTGGTCGGCACAGGCCCCTCTGAGGTGGCTGCTGTGGGGACCAGAGAAGGGGCTGGCGTGTGGAGGGAAGAGGGAAGCTGCTCCAGGCAGAGGTGGGACTGAGCTTCATAAGCCTGAGTGATAAGAGGACTGGCCGGTTGGGGCAGATCACCGAGGCCTGACTTGGCCGTAGGAAGGACCCGAAATAGAAGACTCAGCCTAGGCTCAAAATACCACGTGGATGCTAACTGCCCAGTTTGTATCTGTGGCTGGGCCATCTCCTCTGAACCCCAGCCACTGCTCGTTCCCTTGATGTTCTTGCGGCATCTCACACTTAACTTGTCCCAAGGAGAGCCCCCATCATCCTCCAGGTTGCCTTCATCTCACACTTAACGTGTCCCAAGGAGAGCCCCCATCATCCTCCCAGGTTGCCTTCATCTCACACTATCCCCCAAGGAGAGCCCCCATCATCCTCCCAGGCTGCCTTCATCTCATACTATCCCCCAAGGAGAGCCCCCATCATCCTCCCAGGCTGCCTTCATCTCACACTGTCCCCCAAGGAGAGCCCCCATCATCCTCCCAGGCTGCCTTCATCTTACACTGTCCCCCAAGGAGAGCCCCCATCATCCTCCCAGGCTGCCTTCATCTCACACTATCCCCCAAGGAGAGCCCCCATCATCCTCCCGGGTTGCCTTCATCTCACACTTAACGTGTCCCAAGGAGAGCCCCCATCATCCTCCCAGGTTGCCTTCATCTCACACCATCCCCCAAGGAGAGCCCCCATCATCCTCCTGGGCTGCCTTCATCTCACACTATCCCCCAAGGAGAGCCCCCATCATCCTCCCAGGTTGCCTTCATCTCACACCATCCCCCAAGGAGAGCCTCCATCATCCTCCCGGGCTGCCTTCATCTCACACCATCCCCCCACTTCCTGAATCTACTTCTCCTGTTCACTGCCCCACCCTCATAGAGACCCACAGTGATGCATGGGGGCCAGGGGGAGCCTTTGAAAATGGCACCTCTCTGCTCCGAAGGTTCCACCTTGCCAAGTAAAAATAAAGTAACAGCCTCCTGGTCAGCACGTGTCCTGCAGATCCTCACATCCCACCACCCTTCCGACCCCCTGACCTTTTATCACTCCTTCTGTTCCAGCCGCGTGGATGTTCTTGCTGTTCCTGCCTCAGGGCTCTAGCACACACCCTTCCTTCTTTCTAGAACACTGTTCCTCAGAGCAGAGTTTCCATTGGCCGGGTCATTTGTTTTTTAAGTTTTAGTATGTACTTTAAAAAGCAATTATTTAATTTTATTTATTTTCGGCTGTGCCGGATCTTGGGTGCTGCGCGCTGGCTTTTCTCTAGTTGCCTCGAGCAGAGGCTGCTCTCTAGTTGCAGAACATGAGCTGCTCATCGCGGTGGTGTCTCTCGCTGTGGAGAACAGGCTCTAGGCCTTCAGGCTTCAGTAGCTGCAGTTCCTGGGCTCCCGAGCACAGAGTCAGTAGTTGTGGCAGACGGGCTTAGTTGCTCCGAGGCATGTGGGATTTTCCCGGATCGGGGACGGAACCCGTGTCTACTGCATTGGCAGATGGATTCTTTACCACTGAGCCACCAGGGAAGCCCAGAGCTGGACCAGCCTTGCTAGGGGCAGGGTGCGGTTAGGATGTATTCTTACAGGGTGTTGCGCAGCGTCCCTGGCTTCCTGGAGCACCTTTGCCCAGTGTGACAACCAGAAATGTCTCCAGACGTCACCAAGAGTCCCCTGGGGTGGAGCAGTCGCCTCCTGCAGGCCTTTGCTCATGTATACCCTTCACTCCGAGGCCTTCCCTGACCAGCCCACGGGAATTCACCAGCTCCCTGCGGTCTCCTCCATTCTGACTGCTCCGGGTGTCTGCAAAGCGCTTGTTGCTGCCTTGAAAGCTCCATTTTCCGCCTCTGTTGTTTCCCCCGCTGAAATGCCAGGAGGGATCGCGTCTGTCCCATCACTGCTGAAGCCAGCACCCAGAACAGGGCCTGGCACCTGGAAGGTGCTGGAATACCTGTCGCTCCCGCTGGAATGAGTACGTGACAGGTGTTGAGGGGTGGCCGGTCCTAGGCGTGCAGCAGGCAGGAGGAGGCGGGAAGCCTGTGGGGGAGGAATCATTTTGCTGACGCTGCCTCAGCATTTGAAAGACACATTTGCCTGGGGCTGGGGGCCAGGGCCTTCTAGCCAGAATCTTTTGTGCAAAGACGTCGGTAAAGAACCCACCTGCAGAGCAGGAGATGCAGGTTCGATACCCAGGTCAGGAAGATACCCTGGAGGAGGGCATAGTAGCCCACTCCAGTATTCTTGCCTGGGAAATCCCATGGGCAGAGGAGCCTGGCGGGCCACAGGCCATGGGGGTCACAAAGAGTCGGACACGACTGAGCAACTGAGCACTATTGTGTGCCAGGCGGACATCGTCATGTGACTAGGAGACCCACTCAGTGTGTGTCGGGAATTCTTGGCGCTTCTCAAACTTGGACGGGAATGCTGGCCATCGTGAAATGCGGGTTCTGCTTCCGGGGGTCTAGGCCCGGCCAGGACGCTGCATTCCTCACAAGCTCCCAAGTGATGCTGCTGCTGGTGTGGGTGCTGTGCTCTGAGTGGCTCAGCGTTTCCCAGGAAGACGCTTGCTGGATGGGGCATGCCGCTCCTGCACGAGCCCTGTGGGGCCCCCAGTTCCCCACTGTTTAACCGTCACAAGTAAATACTCAGTGCAGGGGGGTGGGTCTGGGAGAGTGGGGCCGGCGGCCTGCCTTGATGGGGGAAGCCCTGGACCAGCACAGAGCAGGGAGGCCAGGGTCTCAGGCCAAGAAGCCTCCCCGGACCCGCAGAGAGAACTTTGCACTTGGAGCTGAGCCTCACCGCCACCGGAAACCAAGCCACACTGAGGCAGGAGGAAGCGCCCCGCCCACCCTCCTCTGTGGTTTTCAGTCTTTCCTTCCCCTGCGGGTGCTTGCCTTGCTCTCTTTTGGGTCCCGGATGGGGCCTCTCAGGGCTGAGTGGGAGCAGATGCCCCAGGAAGGTCTCTCGTTCTCTCTTTGAAGTAGAAACATACCGAACTGGAAGGAAGTAGCGGGTGTGAGGAGTGCATGGGGTGGTGAGTGCTGGACTCAAAGCTCTTCTTCTAGCTGTGTCTCTACAGCTGGTCACTCCACCTCTCTGGGCCTCATTTTCTCGCCTGTAAAACGGAGGTCATTGACATCTCCCATCACTGGGATACGGGGGTGATGGAACATGCCTGAGCTCACAGAGCGCTCAGCCTCGGAGGATACAAGGGGGCCTCAAGGGGGAGAGTTTCAGTTCAGTTCAGCCAGTCAGTCGTGTCTGACTCTTTGCAACCCCATGGACCGCAGCACGCCAGGCCTCCCTGTCCATCACCGACTCCTGGAGTTTACCCAAACTCACGTTCATTGAGTCGGTGATGCCATGCAACCATCTCGTCCTCTGTCGTCCCCTTCTCCTCCTGCCTTCAATCTTTCCCAGCATCAGGGTCTTTTCAAATGAGTCGGCTCTTCGCATCAGGTGGCCAAAGTATTAGTTTCAGTTTCAACATCAGTCCTTCCACTGAACACTCAGGACTGATGTCATTTAGGATGGACTGGTTGGATCTCCTTGAAGTCCAAGAGACTCTCAAGAGTCTTCTCCAACACCACAGTTCAAAAGCATCAATTCTTTGGCGTTCAGCTTTCTTTATGGTCCAACTCTCACATCCATACATGACCACTGGAAAAACCATAGCCTTGACTAGACAGACCTTTGTTGGCAAAGTAATGTCTTTGCTTTTTAATATGCTGTCTAGGTTGGTCATAACTTTCCTTCCAAGGAGTAAGCATCTTTTAATTTCATGGCCCCTAAAGATGTGAGCCCAGGGGCCCCTTGTGGGCAGACCCTTCCCGCTGGTCACTGGGGCAGCATCACTGGACCACTGACCACAGTGTGTCAGCTCCTGCCCCCGAGCAGTGCCCCGCCCCCAGTCCTGGGCTCTGGGTGATACAGGGCAGTTCCCATAGGTGGTGGGGAGGCCTTGGGCTGAGCTGGTTCAGCCAGTCTGATGGGCACCTTGGGGCTCGAGGGAGAAAAGGAAATGAGACTGAAACTGGTCTTTACAGGACTGTAGAGTCAGAACCCGCTTTTTACCATGATCCCCAGGATTTGGGTGCAAGTTTGTGTTTGAGAAGTGCCAAAGTTCCCTAGTTTTGGGGGCAGAGGGGTTGTACCACACAGCTTGCAGGATCTTCTTAGTTCCTCGACCAGGAATTGAACCTTGGGGCCATGGCAGTGAAAGCACTAAGTCCTAACCACTGGACTGCCAGGGAACTCCCAAGAATCCTCTGCTTGCACCAGGTGGTTCTCCTGTCCACGTACCTTTGTGCAAAAGATCCTTGCAGGAAAGTCCTGGTCCCATCCCGTTCCTTGCCCTCAGGTAATGCCTCTTTCAATGTCCTAAACTGAAGTTGGCCTTTCCCTGCCTCTGGGCTCAAGACCTGCAACTCAACTTGTTGAAGAAGGATGTTGGCAGATACCCCAGAAGTGTCCACAGCCTCCCCAGAACCAGACAGAACTCAGGAGAAGTTGCTCCAGGGCTGGGCATCCGTACTCTAAGTTGGGGCATCATTCTCAGCAAAACATGTTACTTTACCTCTCTGCCTTGGTTTCCTCATCTGTAAGGTGGGAATATGTTCCTACTCTCATAAGGTAAAGCTCTCAAAACAGTACCTGACACCTGGGGTGTCTGTAGAGGGTTAGCTGCTGCTGTTACCACCATTATCACCATTTCAAAATGAACTCACTGCATGTCACACGTCATGCTGATAGCACCTTGTGTATGTGTGTTAAGTCGCTTCAGTCATGTCCGACTCTTTGCAGCCCCATGCACTGTAGCCCACCAGGCTCCTCTGGCCATGGGATTCTCCAGGCAGGAATACTGGAGTGGGTTGCCATGCCCTCCTCTGGGGCGGAGGAGAGGTCTTCCTGACCCAGGGATCGAACCTGTGTCTCCTGCATTGCAGGCAGGTTCTGCAACCACTGAGCCCCCTGGGAAGCCCTTAAAACAGCCTGATTGAGATATAATTCACACGTTATACAACTTATCCACTTAGCCTGCAGTCCATATAAGAACATTTTCCTCACTGCCAAGAGAAACCCTGTGTCTCCTAGCTGTCAACTGGCCCCCAGTCCCTGGCACCCACCAGTCTACTTTCTGTCTCTCTGGATTTGCTTATTCTGGACAGCTCATATATTCGTACATAGAATCATACACCGTGTGGCCTTTTGTGTCTGGCTGCCTTAGCATCTTGCTCTCAAAGTTCATCTCTGTTGTAGCATGGGTCAGCACTGCAGTCCTTTCTATGGCCGAATAGTACTCCAGTGCCGTAGGCCAGCTGCTCTGAGTGGGTTGCCTTCAGAACTGGGAAGCTCAGGAATCTGAAATCTTGGTATCCATTGATGCTGGCTCCTGAGTTTGGCCAGTGCTGCAAGCAAATGAAGCTGAGAGCGATGAATGGTGGGGAGAGGTGGGAGACAACTTGGAGAGGGAGAAAACACGAAGGCATCGGGCCCCGGGTAGGTCCTGCTTCTCCTGTCCGAGCCTCAGCCTCCCCATCTGTTTGGTGGGGGCAGGACAGGGCTCAGCTTTGTGTTTACAGAGCCTTCCAGCTCTGATGGTGCGGAATGCCCCTTGTATGTGGCACTTCCTCCTTCCCAGCATGGGTTGGTTCTAGCTTCAAGTTCTAAATCTGAGGGCCCCTGGACGTTTTCCTTTTAAGTGACTAATATCCTCCCAGCTTCCCCAAGCTGGGTCTGCCTCTTTATTCCCCGGGATTACCAGCCGGTGTCTGGGTCCCTTCCAAGACCACTGCCTGTTGAAATCCACAGAGCAGAAGGAAAGGTGAGCAGGAAGCAGGTCCAAGAACAAAGGACAGCCTTATGTGGGAAGGTCAGGCAGCTGGGGACTTACCTGCCTCCATGACTGCAAACTCACAGCCTCTGGGACCCGGCGACCCCTGGCCTCAGCCACAGGGTGGCTGTGTATGAAATTCACCATCTCATATGAATACTTCTCTCTCTCTTTAAACAGCTTTTCTGAAATAGAATTCGCATATCCTGCCATTTACCCACTAAAACGTGCAATCCAATGGCTTTTAGTATGCTTCCAGAGTACTGTATCCATCACCACAGTCAGTCTGACAACGTTTTCATCGCCCCCTAAGGAGTCCTCGTACCCTTAGTACCATTCCCCAGCGTGGCTCCCAACCCCCCAGCCTCTGGCAACCACTAATCTCCTTTCTGTCTCTATGGATTGATTTATTCTGGACTTTTCATATAAATGAAATCATACACTGTGGCCCAGCTTGTTTCACTTAGCATCGTGTCTGTACAGTCCATCCGTATTGTAGCCTGTGTCTGTATTTCATTCCTTTTAATGGCTGAATGTGCTTAGCCACTCAGTCGTGTCTGACTCTTTGTGACCATATGGACTATAGCCCACCAGGCTTCTCTGTCCATGGGGATTCTCCAGGCAAGAATACTGGCGTGGGTTGCCATGCTCTCCTCCAAGGGATCTTCCCAACCCAGGGACTGAACCCAAATCTTCTGTGTTGCAGGCATTCTTTACCAGCTAAGCTACCCAGGAAACCCACTTCTATCAATATTCACTGGCAAATTTCTATGTGGATGAATGTTTTCATTTCTCTTGGGACATATCCAGGTATATACCTAGCCGTGGAATCCCTGGGTCACGTGTAACTCCAGGTTTTTAACCTGCTGTGGACACTGTGTTTGAAATCTCCAAGTGAGCAGCTTGCTGCTCTGATTCCAGGACAGCCGACTCCGGGTTTCCTTACCCGGGGTATCTGACCGCTCGGAATAGGATGCAGGCTTGTGTCGCTGCATCCTTCTGGGGGATGGGCAGGTGGATGTCTGGGACACCTGTCAGATTCCCAAAGGCGCCTCTGAGCCTCCAGGCCCTCTGTGGCCCTGCTGGTCCAAGGGTTAGAGAAGGAGGTGGACTGGTGCAGTGTATCCCAGTCCTGACTTGGGAATTCCAGGCCATTCTCGTAGGGCCTGCTTAGGGTGAAAACCACATGAGAAGTGATGGACATGCTCTCTGACATCATTCTTTTCTTCCTCATTTCTCGGTGTGCCTCCTCCTTGGAAACTCAGGAAGGAGAACTTTAACAACGTCCCTGACCTGGAGCTCAACCCAATCCGGTCCAAAATCGTCCGTGCCTTCTTCGACAACAGGTGGGCCCTTCTCCTGGAATGCTGATAGTGGGTGACTTTGTGGGGAGTGTTTGCCTTTGTAACCTCTGTCATAACTCGTGTTGGGTAGGAGTTGTGAGCATGGGCCAGAGGTCTAGCAGTTCCGGATTCATGGCTAGGTGACTTGGGACAGCTCACTCAATCTCTGTCAGCCTCTGTATTAGTTAGCTATGGCTGCGTAACAAATTACTACCCCCCAAAACTTAGCAGTTTAAGACAATACATATTTATTAGCTCACCATTTCAATGGATCAGGAATTTGGGTTCTCTGGCTCAGGGAGGGTTAACTGGGGCTGCAGTCACCCAAAGGCATGACGGGGGAGGCTCTGCTTCCGAGCTCATCCACCTGCTCATGAACCAGTCCTCAGAGCTACCACACCTGGCAGCTGGCTTCCCTCAGAATAAGATGTTCCAGTGAGAAAGAGAGGGAGGGAGGGACGGAGAAGAGAGAGACTGGGCACTTGAGATGGAAAACACCATCCACTGGTAACTTCATCTTGCGCATAACATTCCCTCACCTTTTCTATATTGTTTTCATCAGAAGTGAGTCCCTGGGTCTCCCCACACTTGGAGTGGGGACCTCATGGGGGATGGATTCCAGGAGGCAGGCTCACTGGCACCCTGCTGGGGGCCACCTCGCTTTCCTTACAGATAGAATGACAGTCATAGCACCTGCCTTGCGGTGTTGCTGTGAGGCTGTGCTGAGATGATGTGTGTTGAAGAGCCGTAGTATGCTCAGTGCCCTGACTTACAGATGGAGAAACTGAGGCAGAGAGAGGCACCATGGACAGTGTCCCAAAGCCAAGGCTAAGGCCAGAGCTCATGTCTCCAAACGTCCAGTGTTGTCAGGGTTGAAAGACTCACGTATCGGGAGAGACATCACTGTGTCTGAGGCTTAGTGAGGAGGCAGGAGACGGACATGGAGGATGGGCATACTTGGCCTGACACCCTGTGTTTGCAGAGATCGCTGAGGAGCAGGGGAGCGGGCAGAAAGAGGAAGGAAGGGAACTGGCGTGTTGGGATCATGTGATAGGCGGGGACTCCCTGGATGGGCTTCACGTTGTGCGAGCCTGAACCGCCCCGCTTGGTTCTGCCAGGACTATGGGGACCTGAGCCAGAAGCAGACCTCACTGTTCATGGGGTGGGACTGGGAAGTCCTCTGGCTGCCCCAGAAAATGCAGAGACCTTCCTCTAGGGCCTGTGGGGTGAGACCTGAGGAGAAAGTGCCCAGGAGTTAACCAGGCAAAACAGAGAGAAACCAGAACTGCATGTGCAAAGGCCCTGTGGCCTAAAGTCCAGATATACGAGTGACAGAGAGGGGACTCAGCTGGAACACAGAGAGGCTGAGCATGGTGAGAGGTGTGGGGTAGGCAGGGTGCATCGTGCAGACCCTAGGCCAGCAAGAGGGGTCTTAACTTCAACCCAGGAGCAACATCGGGGTGGGGGCACAGATAGGCCTTAAGGGAGGTGTGTGGGGCATGAAGCAGGTTGGCATCTTGAGAGGCCACTCTGGCTGCCAGTGGGTTGTCGGGGACTGAGACCAGGGTCCCTCTGCCTGGAGCCGGGACTCCTCTGAGTGCAGAGGGATGGCAATGGGTGGCTTTGAGATACCTGGGAGGGGGTGACAGAGGGCAGAGGAAAGTGAGGGAGCTGGTATCTGAGGAATCACCCCCAGCAAATTGTCACACGTCCCTTCAGAGAGGAAAGGTCTGAAGTCACGTGGTCAGTGGTGAAGACGGGAGTAGAATTCAGCACGCCCACCTCCTTTATAACCCTGGTTCTGCCTTCGGAATCCCAGAGCGAGGCCTGGGTGGGCGGGCAGTGAGCAGAGCAGGATTGGAGGGGGTGGGTTGCTGACAGGTAGTGGAGCGGGGGTGGGGTGATGTGGCCCCCAACATGGAGACAGTATGGCCCTTGGGGTCTAGGGTGGGAGGTGGCGCAGGAAGATGGAGGGTGACCAGAGTGTCGTGGCGCCCGACACGAGAAGGGGGCAGTGTGCAGACGCATGTGTCTGTGTGTACACAGGCCTGCGGGCGCCTGCCTGTGAGGCATGTTTCTGAAAGACTGGATGAGACCGGGGCAGCTGTGAGGTTGGCCAGGCTCCGGGGACCCAGCCTTCTGTGCTTGGAGCTGGAGGGGCTGGTGTCTTCCATGGTACCAGGTGGGCCAAGATGGGGAGAAGGGGATGCCCCGGAGGTCCCAGTGACCCCACTGCCCCTGGGCCTGTGGAGCCCACCTGGGGCCAAGGGCTTGGTTCTTTGTCCTTACTGCTGGCCCAGGAGGAGAGTGGCGGGGCTGCATGGGGACCCCAGGAAACCTCTACTGTCCTGCTTGGTGGGGGCCGTGGACACCAGGAGGCTGCCTCACTTTGCTCATATACAGAACGATGACGGTAGTAACAGCACCTGCCTCACGGGGTTGCTGTGAGGCTGTGCTGAGATGACGTGTGTTCAAGAGCCACGGTACGCTCAGTGCTCAGTTGCGTCCTACTCTTTGTGACCCGTGGGCTGTACCCGCCTTCCCCCACTGCCCCCTGCAAGGCTCCTCTGTCCTTGGGATTCTCCAGGCAGGAATACTGGAGTGGGTAGCCATTTCCTTCTCCAGGAGATCTTCCCAACACAGGGATTGAACCCTGGTCTCCTGCATTGCAGGCAGATTCTTTACCGTCTGAGCCACCAGGGAAGCTGTTCCTTAAAGCAAGGCTGGCCGGAGGTCGCTTGGCCCTCTGCTGTCCCCTGGGGAACTCGGAACAGGTTCCAGGAGTTGTGTTTTCAGGTGAGGGTGGAACTTGGGTGTGGCCAGGCTGCTCTCCAGGACTGATGCGCTGCCTGCCGAGGGGACTGGGCCCCGGGCCCGAGCTGGAGCAGAAACCTCCCTCCGTCCGGCCAGAGGACAAGCGGCCCTGAATCCACAGTCAGAGGCGGGAGAGACCCCCGCCTTGCTTGGAGCATCCAACGTTAGGACAGAGCCATGAGCGCAGGCACAGGCAGGTGCCTCCTGAAGGATGGAGGGAGGCCCTCGATCAGTCAGGGAATGTTGGGTGTCTGCAAGATGTCATCAGGTCTTTGAGCCCCTGATGAGGAGCGTGTGGCAGGAAACAGGGGCAAAGGCTGGGCTGAGACCAGGTGGAGGCTTGTGGTGGGGGGAGTCACCCCAAGAGCTGGAGAAGCTTCCAGACAGCGTTGAGCAAGGGAGCGACAGAGTCTGATTTGCTTTTTTTTTTTTTAATATTTATTTATTTATGTATATTTATTTATTTGGCTGAATTGGGTCTTAGTTGCAGCATGTGGGATCTAGTTCCCTGACTAGGGAGGGAACCCGGGCCCCCTGCATTGGGAGTGCAGAGTCTTAGCCACTGGACCACCAGGGACGTCTCTGACTTGCTTTTTGCGGAGCTCATCCCGGCCTCTGCCCGTTGGGATGGTGGAGGCTGGAGCAGGCTGTCCTAGGAGAGAAGGAGATCGGATATGATGGGGAGGGAGTCAAGGGGTCCCCGGGCCTGCAGTGCCGGCAGCTCACAATGGCCTCTGCCCATTGGGATGGTGGAGGCTGGAGCAGGCTGTCCTAGGAGAGGAGGAGATTGGATATGATGGGGAGGGAGTCAAGGGGTCCCCGGGCCTGCAGTGCCGGCGGCTCACAAGACCCCTGCTCTAGAGGGTGACCACTGGAAGATGATGCAGGACGGTGCGCAGGAGACAGGGAGGACAGCTGCCCATAGCAGGAGGCGAGAGCCCGCTCCCGCCCCCATCCCCCTGTGGGCTGTGGGACCGCAGCCTTGGGGCAGCTGCTTAGAGACACGGTCTGGAGAAAGGGAGGCCCCTGGTGAGTTGGTGGACTGCCCGAGGTCAACAAGAAGAGGAGGCCTGAGGAAAGGCTTCCCCAGCCGGGACCTGGAGCAGCTCAGCGCCTGTGCGTCCTTTGCATTTCTGTCCTGTAAGCTCTGCCAAGGAGTGAGGGAGGAGGCAGAGGACAGGCTGGAGGTGGGAGTTTCCTTTCGAAGAGTACCAGTGTCTGCCTTGCATCCTAAGGCGTTCTGGGAACAAGACAGTGAAGCAAAAAGCTGGTTGGAAGGCAGTTTGAGCCGGGTCTGTCCCCACCTCCAAGGGTTCTGGTCCTCACAGAGTCATTGGAGAATTAAGGAAATGAAAACACTGCACTCAAGCAGGCTTTCTTGCAAAAAGAGTGCTGTGATGCAGGGCTGAAGATTTAGCCCCCATTCTTTTAGGGTTTCCCAGGTGGCACTAGTGGTAAAGAACCCACCTGCCAATGCAGGAGACTTGGGAGACGTGAGTTAGGTTCCCTGGGTCAGGAAGCGCTGGAGGAGGGCATGGCAACCCGCTCTAGCATTCTTGCCTAGAGAATCCCATGGACAGAGGAGCCTGGTGGGCTACAGTCTATAGGGTCGCATAGAGTAGGACACGACTGAAGCGACTTAGCACGCACACCCATTCTTCTACCCGCTGACCCTGGCCTCAGGGTGCCCCACCGTGGAAACTGGAGTGGAGAGCAGGTGGGCCCGGCTCCAGTCGCTGTGTCTGGGTTTCCTCGGCCTCTGCCCTCTGGTCGCCTTGAGAGACCAGGATGCTGGCCGACATGGACCTCCCAGGGACATTAGGATGGGAAGGAGCCCCTTGCCCTGGAATTGGGTCCTGATGCTGAAGCAGCCAGGTCGCAGCCTCCCCTGATAAGCAGACACACATGGCCTGCCCACCCCAGGGTCCATCACATTTCCCCGAGCTCATCTCCATCCCCCTTGCCACAGCCAGAACCCCCTGAGAAGGAGATGCAAGTGAACCATGCCTCCTAGGAGCCTGGTGATGCCTGGGGCTATTTTTACACCTTGTAAGTCTGGTCTGTGCCCCTGACAGCAGGAATTCTGAGGTTATTAAAAATCTGTCCAGAGGAACAGTGGGAAACCTTTGTAAGAGATGATTTCAGAGAAAATTGAGAAAAAAAAAAAAAAAAAACACTCAAAGACTAGGCTTACAGAGTCTGGGGAGATCTCCTCTCATCTCTCTAGTTTGTTGTTTCACAATCCACCTTTTGTGATCCAGGCTCGGGGGCCACTTCTTTCTGGAAAATCTCCTGGAACGGAAGCTTGGGGATAGTGAGATCTCTAAACTGTGAAGTGTGGTGGATGCTGCAGGGGCAGGATTCGAAGGGGAGCAACTGCGCCCCTGCTTTCCTGGTGGCACAGCAGTCAAGAACCTGTCTGCCGATGCAGGAGATGCAGGTTCGATCCCCGGGTTAGGATGATCCCCTGGAGAAGGAAATGGCGACCCACTCCAGTATTCTTGCCAGGGAAATCCCACTGGAAGAGCCTGGCGGGCTATAGTCTATGGGGATCACAAAGAGTCAGATACAACTTAGCGACAAAACAGCAACAGCTGGGCCCTTAGAGAGAGAACCTTGAACATGTTCCTTTAAGCTGAGATGTGGTCTTGACCCTAGGAGGCACCCAAGTGCATTTGAGAAGCACCATCATCCCAGGCAGACAGAGCTGTTCCTTTGCAAGGAGGCACAGGGAGGGCAGGGGACCATCAGACAGATGGCGACCTGCCCCAGTAGAAGTTGATTAGTGGTAGGAGTATGGCAGCAGTGGGTCAGGAGCCCGTGTTTGGTTGGAGTCGGCTCCAAGCTGTTTTCTCAGCTCCTCTGCCAGGACCTGCACTTGGCTTATCAGTGCCCTCGCCTGCATTTGCTGAGTACCCGCTGTGTGTTCAGCATGCGATGGACCCAGCCTTGGGTACCCTCCCCAAGTCCCGCCAGGAACTCAAGCCCTTTCCCACCCCTAGGAAAAGTACATTGGCGGGGACAACCTCCAACATGCCCTGATCTGTTCGAAAACCTGCAGTTAATTGGTGCACTTCACACTTTGGTAGGAAACAGATTACTCAGAGTGCCTGCCAACAGATCACTGTGCCCGAGTTTCAGGCAGCTGAGAGAGAGCAGGAACTGGCAGACTTTCTCTAAAAGGCCAGGGAGTAAATGTTTAGGCTTCGCAGGCCACGTCGTCTCTGTCGCAACTGTTCAGCTCTGCCTTTGTAGCCTGAAAGCAGCCGCGGATACCATGTAAATGAGCAGGCGTGGCTGTGTGCCAATAAAACTTTATTTCTGGACGCTCAGATTTGAATTTCATGTAATTTTCACTTGTCATGCGATGCTATTCTTTTTTCTTCCCCCTTAACATTTTTTTTTCAACCATATCAAAACATACAAACCCTTCTTAGCTCATGGGCTATATAAAAGCAGGCAGCAGGCAGGATTTGGCCCCTGGGCTGCAGTTTGTGACTCCCTGACCCTTTCGATCTAAAGGGAACAGCTGGGCCCTTAGAGAGACCCCTGCCCTCCAGGCCACAATCGCCTCATTAATAATAAAATTAATGACAGCGAGCCCATGCTGTACACCAACTGGGCCTGGCGCTGTGCCAGGTGCTACCCGTGGGCCCAGGGAGGCTACCCAGTAGGGTCTGTGGTCCTGCAAAGCCTAGCCTCGCCTGCCTGGGTTCTGTGCACCATGCATGCCTGGCAGCCCCCGCCCCACAGACACAGCTGCCTGTGTCTCCCCCAGACCCTCACATGGTGGTTTCTGGGTGGGGGGAGTGCAGCACAGGGCTGGACTAACCCCCCAGGGGGCCCCCGGTGCCCGCCACGAGCTGGTCGCTGGGTAGCAGAACCCAAGGCTGGGACAGCCATTGTAGGTGAAGCGAGTGCTTGGAAGGGCTGGTTTCTCTGGGGCTGTGGGTGACAGTGAGATGGGCTTCTGTTCTGAATACATTGCCGACACCCCCTTGTTGCTCCCGCAGGAACCTGCGCAAGGGGTCCAGCGGCCTGGCCGATGAGATCAACTTCGAGGACTTTCTGACCATCATGTCCTACTTCCGGCCCATCGACACCACCATGGACGAGGAGCAGGTGCAGCTGTGCCGGAAAGAGAAGCTGAGATGTGGGTGTCCCGCGGCCCCTCCCCAGGGCGCACCTGGCCGTTTGCATGTCCCCGAGGCCTGCTGTGCCCCTGCGGGGGGTGGGGAGGGTCAGGGAGCACCAGCTCTGGGCCTTGAGGAGGAGGATTTCACAGCACAGAGGGTGCTCCCTCTCCTAGGCTGTTCTGAGACAGCCTCCTTGTTGACACTCCTCAGCAACTGGTGATTTTCTGGGAATAGAAGGGTCTGTCGATGATGGGAAATTGGTTTGGACAGACTTGGTTCAATCCAGCCCTTCCACTAAGCAGCTGTGTGACCTTGAACCTGACGGTGGGAACGCGGGCTGGACACGTGGGCTGGTTCTGAGGCTGGAGGAGACCTCAGGGCTGCTTTTGTCCCTTGCCCCGGTCCACAGCCCACCACCAGACTCGGCTTCACAGGGCGGCCTCTGTGGGCCCATGCCCCACCCTCGGAGCCGCTCTGGCCCTGGGTCTGAGTGCAGGGCAGGCGGCACCCACCCCTCCCTGTGCACTTTCCCATGACTCCAGCATCCTTCTGCACCCCGCCCCCGAGGGAGCAGCGTCTGCAGGGAAATGTAAACACGGGCCTGGGCTATACTTAGCTCGGGATGTGGACCGAGGGCTGCTGGGGGCAGGGGGATGGCGCCTGGTGTCAGCCCAGCTTCCAGATGGTTCCAAGGGCTGGGTTAGGGGTCATGGGGCCTATGGGATGGGATGGACTCTGGTTCAAACCCGTGGCTGCCCCTCCGTTAAAGAAGTGAAGTGAAAATCGCTGTCGTGTCCAACGCTTTGCGACCCCATGGACTGTAGCCCGCCAGGCTCCTCTATCCATGGAATTCTCCAGGCAAGAATACTGGAGTGGGTAGGCCCTTCCTTCTCCAGGGGATCCTCCCAACCCAGGGATCGAACCCAGGTCTCCCTCAAGGCAGGCAGATTCTTTACCATCTGAGCCACAGGGGAAGCCCCCCTTAATAGGGCAGCTGTGGGCAAATGCCTTCATTTCTCTGAGCTTGTCAGCCCCGTCTGTGACACGGGCTCAGGGAGGGGTCATGTGAGGATGAGGGGCGGAGAGATGTTTGCGGAGCGCCAGGCAGGGTAAATGCCAGGACTGAGGCCATCGTGAGCTTGAGGCTCCCTGAGGCTCAGCCAGGGGTGGAGAGGTCACCTCCCCTTCAGCTCATGGCTCTGTTGGGATGCAGGCTGCTGAGTGATGTCAGTAAAGGGACCAGGTGACATCACTGAGAGCGAAGCTAGCCGAGCAGCTGTGAATGCCCCTCAGGGGCCGGCTCGGATCAGCCAGGGGCAGGAGGGAAGCAGCAGGGTCTGTGACCTGCCCCAAGCCCAGGATGGCAGCCAGCCTCTTGGGTCTGTCAGGAGTGACACCTTGAAGTCACGCTGAGCTGATTTCCTGTTGATGAGACTGTCGCGTGGTCCACAATGAGGCAGAGGTGTAGTGACTCCCATTTTACAGATGGGAAAGCTGAGGCTCAGAGCAGTGAGGTCGCTTGCCCAAGGTCACCCACCTGAAGTGGTAAATCTGGCCCCACGCCCTTTGCCCTTGCCCCCTATGGCCTTGGCATTCGGGTTGCATTGCTGGGGGTGTTTTGCTCAGTTTGAGGGAGGGGGAGGTTGGGGTAGCGGGGAACCCAGGGCTCCCGTCTGCCTCGCCTGACTCATCCTCCGCCTCTCCCCGCCGCCCCCAGTTCTGTTCCACATGTACGACTCGGACAGCGACGGCCGCATCACCCTGGAAGAGTATCGAAATGTAAAGTATGCTCCCGCCTGGCGGGCCCCGGCGCCCCCCACGCCCCGCGCTCAGCGGCCTGGAGGAGGCCCGAGCTCACGGTGTGTCTGCCCCTCCGGCAGGTGGTAGAGGAGCTGCTCTCGGGGAACCCGCACATCGAGAAGGAGTCGGCGCGCTCCATCGCCGACGGCGCCATGATGGAGGCGGCCAGCGTCTGCGTGGGGCAGATGGTGAGCGCCCGGGGCCCCTGTCCCCACCCTCCTCTCCGCTGGCAGAGCCCTGCCTGCAGTGAGTCTGTGCTTCCTGAAGGCCTGGAGGGCAGAGGCCGCACGTGGCCCGCTCACTGCTCCAGCTGGGCCTGGCGCAGAGCTCTGCTCAGAGGCCTCGCTGCTTTCCTGTCCCACCAGAAGAGCAGATCTGAGGTCCCAGTCCTGGGTGGTCGGGCCAGGCAGGCGAGGCTGGGCTTTGGGGGGCCACAGACCCTACTGGGTAGCTTCCCTGGGCCCACGGGTAGCACCTGGCACAGCGCCAGGCCCAGTTGGTGTACAGCATGGGCTCGCTGTCATTAATTTTATTATTAATGAGGCGATTTGTGGCCTGGAGGGCAGGGGTCTCCTGAGAGCCCACGGTCTGGTGTCCAGGGAGGAGCTGGGAGCATCGGGGGCCACGTGTAGATGAGACGAGGCTCGGCCATCCGGGCATGTGGCTGATGAGGGTGGGAGGCTTCCCGCTGGTGTCAGAAGTGGTGAGTCATTTCTCAGAGCCGGGCTCTCGGGCCTGGGGTTTCTCCTCCCGGCTCTGTTGACACGGGGCCCTCTGGGGTTGCAGGGTGTGGAGCAGCGTCCCTGGCTTCTACCTGCTGGATGCCAGTCACACCCTCCAAGTTGTGACAAGCAAACATTCTCCCGACACAGCTACCACCCCTGGGTTGGCGCGGGGGTGGGGTGGGGGTGTGAAGTCACCCCCGGTGCAGAACCGATGGGGCAGAGGGTGCAGGGACAGACGGCCAGGGGACTGGGAGCCAGCGCATCTGTGGGCGGCCACTGCCGGTGCTCACAGGCTCGGATGGTGCTGTTGGAGGGAGGGGGAGTTGCCGGTTCCCTTGGGAGGCTCCAGGCACCCCCAGGGTCCTCCGAAGGGTGAGCGCACAGAGTGTGCAGGCACCGTGCTAGGTTCTTCATGGGCATTGCTTCATGGACTTGTAGCCTTGTTTCACTGGTTCCAAGTGAACGAAGGGAACCAAGGCTCAGAGGCATAGGAATCTTCTGGACTTCCTGGGCAATGACCTGGACTCTTCTCTCTCACAGGGGCTCTGAGCGGGCAGGCACATGGTCACCTCCATGGACTTTTTTCCTTGCGGGGGTGGGGGGATTGTCTCGGGTGTTCCCCCTGAGGCCACCTCCTCTGGCTCCTGCGTATTTACTATAGCTGCCGTCCCAGACACCACCACAGCTTTGGGGTCACCCCAGCCCAGGTGGAGGGATGTTTTTTCCCTGCTGGAACCTGCTGTTTGTGCCCAGGCCCGTCATCTGGAGACGGCGGTCCTGGGCCTGCCCCCAGGGGCAAGGGGGCTGTGGTCACTTTATTGACCTGCATTTTATCTGTCTGCTTCAGGGGCCCTAGGGAGGCTTCTGAGTTTGGTGAACCCACCCTCCTCAGCAGATTAAACTGCTACAGAAAGGGCTGGTAGCCTCGTTGGGGAGCGCGGGGATCCCCGGCCGAATCCCCACTTGATTTAATTACACTTTCCTCCGATAAATTGCTCCCTGTCTTGCTCCACTTTCAATTGGCGAGTTTTCTTAATTTGCTGTCATGAAATCGCTGGCAGCTGGCAGCTGCTGGTCTGCATAGAATCCACGCATCCTTGGAGCCCGTGCCAGCTTCCTGGGGGGGGCATCCTGCCACGTGGGCATCATCTTCCTTTAGTTACCAGTCCTCTTTGTGCTCATAAAATGTTTTCTCATGTGATCGTCAACCAGATAAACACAGAGATGAGGGGCGACCACGTCCTTTCATAGTGCGTGGCCTCTGAGGACACTTGACGTTTCTGCCAAAGACAGATGAGGCATCGCCCACCATCATGGACTTCCAGGGCCGGCTGTCCACTGCAGCTGGGATCTTTCCAGAGTGCGTCTCTGGGAAGCCTTCCTGTGGCTGGAGAGTGGGCTGGCTTTGCTGGGGCCTCAGCCCTAGTGCTTCCCCGGGCCTCTGGCCCCTCCATCTGCCTTGCTTCCACCGGGCACCCACCCTGCATGCCGGGCCTCGGGCCAGCGGGGCCTCATCTGTAGTTGGCTCCCCTTGGCCGCCCGGCGGAGGGCAGCCACTTCTTCTGTCTGTTGACCCTGGTCAGGAAGAGCAGGCAGCCCTAGGGACAGAGCTGGTCCAGGCCTTCTAAGAATCTGGCGTTTTTCATAAAATTAAAAAGTATATCCCAGATTAGATTAAGAGCAGAGCCCACTTGAGGGGGCTGTTGTGAGATTCGCATCAGCTCGTGGTAATCACGTTGATAAAACACTTGTAGCAGACGCATGGAGAGTGGCTGCTGGTGTTTTCTTCCTTCTTTTTTTAAATGAATTATTTATGTATGTATTTTTAGCTGCACTGGGTCTTCGTTGCTGCACGTGGGCTTTCTCGATCTGCAGCGAGCAGGGGTTACTCTAGGTGCAGTGCCCTGGCTTCTCAGAGCCCTGGCTCAGTCATTGTGATGTATGAGCTTTGCTGCTCTGTGGCATGTGGGATCTTCCCAGACCAGGGATCGAACTGGTGTCCCCTGCATTGCAAGGTAACTCTGAACCACTGGACCAGCAGGGACGTCCCTGGTGGTTCCTTAACTATGCATCAGAACAAACCTGTGAGCAGTACGTAGAGAGAAGTGCGTCTCTCCTGGCCCTCCTCCCTAAAGAGACCTGTCTTTGATGGGTTTTTCCCGACACAGATCAACACACACATGAGTGTCTTCTAGTTCTGAGTCACACAACACGGTGTTCAACTCCCCCGGCTTCCTCGTCCCCGTGCTGACCCCACACGTCCACGGGGCAGGTGGCAGCCATCTGCAAGCATCTTTCTGCTCCTTGTTTCTTTTCCCACCAGGTGCATCTCTTGGAGCCTCTTCCAAATCAGCCTATGTAGGATCGACCCCTTCTTCGTGGTAATCCGTAGCCCGGACGACCACACTTTCTTTGGCTGGTCTCGTGTTGACAGGCGGTGGGATGTCCACCCAGTTGTCATGGGCACGGAGGGCACTGTGGGCCAGGGCGGGAGCTGTGGGGATTTGGTTGTAGCGGCATCAGGGGCAGGAGCCCTGCTTATCATCTTATGCGTCCCCGTGTGCACAGGTGACTCGGCAGGAGGGAGGCTCCTGGACCCCATGCCATCGGGGTGACTCACGGGCAAGAAGGGGTGGGCTGTGCGGGCTGGCTTCATTCCCTTGGCCCTTTCCCCAGTGTCTGGAGCGCTGGTCAGCCCAGAGCTACTCTTAACCAAGCCTGGTTAAGAAGGCAGGATGGAGAAACAACAGGCGGTGTCTGTTGGTGGCCACCCCATCCTCTGTGCCCACCCCACACCCCTTCTTTTCCCATCTTTGTCAGCCCTGTCCTCCCTAGGGGCACAGGCGGGGGAGAGCCTGCACCGGCTTCCACCCCACCCTCAAGGGGATGCTGGAAGCGCACAGTCCACAATGTTCTCGTGGTCCTACCTACACGCCCTACCCCTTTCTGCGTCGGTGGGTGGAGGTGGAGGGCCTCTGGGCAGAAGCCACTCACTGCGCCCCGTTCTCTGTCTGCAGGAGCCCGATCAGGTGTATGAGGGGATCACCTTCGATGACTTTCTAAAGGTGGGTGCCTGGGAGTTGGGGGTGGGCATGGGGGCTGCACTGGGGCCTTGCAGGGGACCCTGCTGGTCAGGAAGAGACAGGCGTCTCGAGGGAACAGGGTCTAGTCTGAGTGTGGCCTTTACGGTGGTTTAAACTGGTTTTACTTATGTTTATTGGAAGGATGATGATAGTCAGAGATGCTCCAAACAACTTAGCAATCACAAAAGGGCCTCTGAGGAAGGCTCCGTTTTTCTCCCCATCCAGTCCCTGGTCCCCTTTCTCAGAAGCACCCTGTTGACAGCTGGAACCAGGGTCTGGAATGTTCAACGCCTGTGAGCCCAGCTCTTCTCAGAAGCACGCGCTGGTGCTGCCCACGTGTGGCCCCGCCGTCCTCCTGGGCCTCGCAGACAGTGCTGCGTGCCCAGCTGCCCACCTTCCACCCTGGTTAGTGGACGTCCAGGCCTCGCCCAGCCTTCATGGCTGTAAACGTGCCCGCAGACTGGGAACGGGTCCTGGGTGCTTTGATCGGTGAGGAGTCAAGTCCCCCTCCTGTACTCTGCCCACTCTTTGGCCCTAAGCACCCCAACAGTGGGGTCCCTGCACCCCTTCCAGGAGCTGAGGAAGATGGGAGGTTAGGGCAACGATAGCCAGGGTCTCCTGGGCCAGCCGCCAGTGCTCTCAGGTGGCCCTGAGGGAACAGGCCTGTGCCTGGGATGGGGCTGGGGACCCCGACCCCATGGCTGACTCTCCACGAAGCCGAGGGGCAGCCTGCCTGAGAGGCTCCCCCAAAGTCTGAGCCGCCAACTTGGCCGGTCATGAGAAGAGGAGGGTCATGGGTGGTACAGACCAGGCCTGAAGGAGAGACTGGAAGGGTCTGCTGGGCTGGAGGAAGGCAGCCTCCCTCTCAGATGTGCCCTGCCCACCCCCCAGGGCAGGTGGGTGGGGAGAAGTTGAGCTGGCATTTGTGCCATGGGTCACCTTGGCATGTGGAAAGATGGTAACACCCAAGCAAGAACCAGAGTGAGCAGTGAGAAGACCAGGGAGGCCAAGGGGAGGTTAGGGAGGGAAGGATGCTGCTTTAGGCCAGGAGACGAGATGAAATCCTTTTTGGTCCCAGAAAACCAGCTTCTTCCCCAGCAGTCCGTTCCCCAGCCCTGCCCTGCCCACCTCCAGGGCTCCCCAGTCCAAGGCCGCTGGGCTTTTCCCCACCAGCCGGCCACTTCCGTTCTCTGAGCCCCATCGTGACCCTCTCATCACCTTGGCGTTTGGCAGAAACCACTCTGCGCATCCAGACATCTCTTCCTGGGAACACCCTGCCCACCTAACAAGGAAAGCGCCTGGGGCTGTGGGTGTGTGACGGTGGCCGAAAATGTGCCAAGGCCTCCCTGTGGCTTGGGTGCCCACAGGACTGTGCTCACCCGAGCTGCGTGGCTGTCCCTGCAGATGTTGAGGGCGACACTGTGAGAGTCTGAAGTTCTTACATAATCAGGGAGACGGTGACCAGTCACTGCCCATCACACCCCTCGGTTCCTGCCCGCATCCTTCCGGCCGTCTCACCATCCGTGGTCCTCTTGGGCCCCGAGTGGCCGAGGAGCAGGAGTCCTGGGCACTGGAGCTCATGGCGCGGCTTAGAGTCTGGTGGCCTGAGTGTCCGCTAGGGACCTGGCCAGGATGGACCCTGATGGAGGTGCCAGGTATGTGGTGACAGACGTGATCTTTGGCAGAAATCACCTTTCCTAGGCAGGAGCTTGTCTTTCTGGAACACGGTTATCTCTATCTCTAGGTTATAAAGACCTGTCATGACCTTTGAATGAATGATAATGGCTTGATGAGATCTTAGAATTACACAGTCCTTAACAGTTTACAAGCCACTTCCATACAGGATTCCACGGGAGCCCCCACCACAGAATGGGCAGCACAGGTGGTGGTCTCCATGTCTTTCTGGTACAAAGGAGGTTTAACAGGGTCTCAGGAATTTGCGTGAAAATCAGAGTCTGAAGTGGTGATGGGTGGGATTCGAGCGACTTCAGCTAGGAGCCTGGATTCAGCACTTAAATAATAACTTGCTGTAACAGTCCAGAAAGAATCCAAATGTCAGAGCCCAGTTAACCAGCACAGAGGCAGATGGAAGAGGTTCCATGCTTCGCTCTGGATCTCACCTGCAGGGGCATCACGGTGGGCGGCAGAGGTGGGCGGGCAGGGAGTGGCCGGGGGTCTTGGGGGACAGGGATGCCCACTCACGCTGCTCCGTCCGTGCTCCAGATCTGGCAGGGCATCGACATCGAGACCAAGATGCACGTCCGCTTCCTTAACATGGAGACCATCGCCCTGTGCCACTGACTGCTCGCCCCCACGGAGCGCCTGCACCGGGATCTGGGCTGCGCGGAGGGGCCCATTTGCTGCAGCCTTTATTGTAAATAGCCGACACGCCTCGCTCATCTCGTTTTCCTGCAGGGTATGGTGTGTGAGACTTTGCTGTTTTTATCTCTAATAAAAAAGGAAAAGGGTTTGGTAATGAGCGTGGCTCCTATCTGTTCCCTGCGTCCACGCACGTGGTGGCCTGGCCATCTGGCAGCCCAGAGGTTGACCGCGAGGAGCAAGCAAAGGCTGGTTTGCAAGGGGATTTTTTTCCTCCCTTCCTGTCTGGCATGTTTGGGGTTAACAGGTTGCTGTTTTTCCGACACACGGACACACGTGCTGGGAACTCGTCTGCCTCCTCAGTTTCCTGCTCCTCCATGAGGGCAGGGGTTGGGCTGCGGGGGTGGGGACTTCCTGGGTGTCATGATCTGAT
Organism: Budorcas taxicolor; assembly: GCF_023091745.1. Taxonomy (NCBI): domain Eukaryota; kingdom Metazoa; phylum Chordata; class Mammalia; order Artiodactyla; family Bovidae; genus Budorcas; species Budorcas taxicolor. The sequence goes on from NC_068926.1 coordinate 58,093,702, forward strand.
ATTCAGACCCAAGGAGAAGAGGTGAGCAGGGCCAGCCACGGGGACCACCCAAGTTCACCCCATGGTACTGGGGGTACTGGCAGTTAGCCTGGTGGGATCAGATTCAGGGGCCCTGGCCTGAGGACAGGGGTAACCACACAGCCTGCACCCCGAGGTCTGCAGCACAGCGGTAGCTGGGGAGGCCACCGGCCCAGGTAAGCATCTCCCACACCTCTGGTTGTCGCCTGCTGGCAGTGGAGGGTGAGGCAAGGGGGAAACACGGTCGTTCAGCTGGGGCGGTGGCTGTGGCCGGGGAGTCAGCACAGGGCTGGCCTTCGGTGGTGCCCTGGGGACCTGCTGCCTCTCTTGGGCAGCGCTGTGGTCTCTAGTCACGTTCCGCTTCCTGGCGGTCCCTGTTATTGACACCCACTGGAAGGCACCTTCCTAGCCTTCTAGGAAAGCTCCCCTCATCACTGGTTACTGCTATTATTCTGTGCGCTCTTAAATTTGCAATTCAGTTTTGGCATTAAGCATCTTTTACCTACCGTACACTCACATGTTGGGGTTCAGAATGTAACAGGCACACCCTGAAGCCTTCATCCGATGCCCAGCGCCCGGGTCTACATGCCCCCGGAGCTGTGTCAGGTGCACACAGCAGATGTGTTGCTTAGGACGAGGTTAATGTTGGTATTTTGAAGCCAAAACAGAGCCACAAGGCAATGAAGGGAAGCGTGACCACCTAGCACAGAGTTGAGGAGCCTGTGTCTGAGGGGGGCGGCAGAGCTGGGAAGCCCCTTATTCAGATGGTGAGCGCTGACGTGGGCGTTCCAGCCCTAGGGAGCGCATGGCGGGGCGGCTGGGACCTCTGACCCCAGCGGGACCTGAGGAACGCCGGCTCCATGGACCCGATGTGCAAACAGGCCTCTGGGACAGCGCCACCCCATCTCCATCTCTGGTGAGTTGAGAGCCGTGTGGAGTCACTTCCGGAGCTCTGCTGCTTTTTTGTAATTTTCACTGATTTTTGGCCTTTTAATGAAGTATAGTTGACTTACAACATTGTGCTAATTTCTGCTGTGCAGCCAAGTGATTCAGTTAGACGTATAATACGCACATCCTCTTTGTATATTCCTTCCCACTATGGTTTATCCCAGGAGACTGGACGTAGTTCCCAGTGCCATACTTTTGGATTTGCTTGTTTAGTGCTGAATTCCAGAAATGTTTTGACATTTTCAGGAGCAAAGCCCGAGGCCTCTGCTTCTTACCCTCCCAGTGCCAGCATTTGTGTGGGAGACTGGGATGTGATTGCCCCCACCCCTGACTCCAACATCCCTCCCCGCTCCTCCAGCTGCTGGGATCTGGTTGCCAGCAGAAGGAATTTAGAAAGACCTGCAGTCAGGAGAGCTGGTCCCATGTAAGTGCTAGTCAGCGCTCGTCCAGGATGGGTCTGCAGTGACACACCCGCAGCCTGGCCGGAGCACACACGCCCCTAGCCCCCAGCCCCTGCTGAGTCCTTTTCCGCCTAGCATGAATGCCAGGGGCCTGCGGAGTCGCTTAGCAGCAGGCCTGCTGGCATGGCCAGTGAGGGCTGAATTTTCTGGGATTCTCCCAGTGTGCTTCAGTCTTCTCAACAAAGGCAGTTCATGAACGTAGTGTTTTTTTTGTAAATAACAGACCTTGCACCTGCCCAGCCTGCATCTGGGAGCGTGGCCACTGTGGGTACAGAGCATACGTTTGTACTTGTTTAGACCACCAAGGGCTGGCTGGATGTCTTTGGAGCTTTGGCCACGGCTTACCTAAACTGCTAGTTTGAAAGGGATTTATTCACCCCGAGCCTGGTCCGTGCTGCCCCAGAGCATGATGACACCCCACTGTCACTGAGGGAGTCTGACTTCCTTCCACCCCAAGGCGGGCCAGAGCCAGCCTGGGGCTCTCCTGCGGGCTCCCAGGGCACCGTGTGCATGAGGTGGTGTTTTCACTCATTTGGTCATCCAGGGAGTGATTGGGGTCGGCTGTTAGTTAGGGCAGACCCACTCCTAGGGAGGGCGGTTATTCCCTAGTCTGCTGGCCTTTGACTGGAAATAACGAGGGTCACTGCCCTGGGCACAAGTCTTTGGCCCCTATGACAGGCTGGACCGGTGAGTGTGCTCAGGAGGGGCAGAGACCCCGAGTGAGTGTAGCTCTGCCCGTCTGAAGTGACGTGTCTGTTGATTTCTCAATTTGCCTGCTGTAGAACAAATGCCCTTGTTTTACAGCTTTCCTCTTATTGGGAATTATACTCATGACTAATCAATGCTAAATCAAATATTTGAAGTCAGTGCTCTGAGGGCCTCGGGCTGTGGGTGGAGGAGACGGAGCAGGGATGTGTCCACAGCGTGCAGGATGAGGGTGAGGTCACCTCTCTCCACGTTCTCCACCCACTTCCCAGGAATTGGGGTGAAGGCAGGATTAGTCCAATGTTGCCATATGACCAAGGAGAAAATGTTACCAGAACTCTGCTTTTGGCTGTTAGAATACAGCAATTTGACACACACACGGCCATGTGGTAGGTTTACCAAAGGGCTGTGTAATGGAAATCTAATATGAGAAGCTCAAGGGGAACCTGCAGCCATGTTAGACATGAATTACGGATAAAAGAATGGAGTAAGATGGCAGGAACTTTCAGTTTTAGTTGAGCACCCTCTGAGGGAACAAGTTTTCGAGTTATGCCTAGACTTCAGCAGTTTGATTATTTTCTGACCCCAGGGGCGGCTGGGGATGTTCTTTATGTGCTTTGCTAATGGGAAGCAGGTTCATGTGTGGATCTGATCCTTGTCACCGAGCAGGTGAACCCATCTCTGCTGCCCGGGGTTCACCAGGCTGAAGCTCAACCTCACACAGCACAGTGACTTGCCATAGGTTGATGGAGTTAAAAATACAAGTTGCCTTGCAAGCTGTCCTCCCACACAGTGACCTTGGGAAGGCTTGGAGAGTTGAGTGGGAGGAGCCGGGGCTTTCACCGCCGCCTCCCAGGGTGTCAGTGTTGCCTTTGTCTCTGGGCTTCTCCGGAATCGGTGACCAATGCCAGGAGTGATTCAGTGGTTGGAGGAACTTGGCCCCTAGGAGGACTGGGGACTCTGATGGGCACGTGGTGGCTGCTCTTCCTCCTAACCCACTGGTGGACCAGGTCAGCAGGAACTGGGTTTCCCGTCTTTACCCCGGAGAAGCCCACGGGGCGGCGGTCAGGTGGGCGGATGCACTAAGGTGGATGGATGCGCCCAAGGAGCAGCTTGCTGCCTCCCTCTAAAGGAATCAAGGAGGGGGCGTTCGCACTGGCGCTGGGCGAGGGGAGATTGGGACAGGCTTGGTTCTGGGTGTGGGGGAGCCTGCCCACCCATTCTAGGGGCAGAGAAGTTCCCTGGTGGAGCCTCTGTTTGGAAGCCTCCGCTCAGCAGCAGAGGCAGGGAGAGAGCAGGCTAGCGCCCACGTGGCACCGGCTGGAGCCCAATGAGGGGGGCCCTGCCATTGCCCACCCCAGGTAGCGCCATCCAAATTGCCCTGGGCCCTGCACAGCAGCCAGGGAGCCATCTGGCCTGGCCGCGGGTGAGGTGGGCAGGTCTGTGTGGTTGGGAATCTGGGGCCTGGCGGCTGGCACTGCTCGCTCCCGGATGCCACAGCTGCTGTGCAGAGCGAAGGCCTGAGTAAGGGAAGGCCAGCAGCTCCCAGCTCTGCCCATCCTGACAGGCCCCAGTAAGAGAAGGCTGCATCCCCACCAGGCCACTTCTCTCCAATGGTGAGCAGGGTTGGTTCACTGTGCCCAGTGTTTGCCATCTGAATGCAGGGTGAGACACTGTTCTCTCAAATGGAGAGAATCCTGGCTCTGGAGAGTACGGAGGACTTGGACCAGAACTCCACTCTTGGGGACACTGTTTTCCTCGAATCAGCTGAACCCGCTCAGCCAGGGCAGGCTCTCCCCTTGCAGGGGAAGATGTGGCCCTGGGATGTGTCCTCAAATGAATCACTCCCTGGGCAGCGCCGTCTAGTGGCCGCAGCTGGAATCCTTGGGGAACTCGGGTTTCCCTTGGAGAATCTGACGAAGGAAGAGGCACACTTCCTCCCAGAAAACGCCCTTATGCAGTTTCACACACTGTGTGTGGGTCTCCTGGATCCTGGGCTAGGAGCCCCTCTAACAGTGGTTCTGGGGAAAAACTCTTCAACATGCTGCGTGAGACTTTTGAGGGGAGAAGAGAGAGCTGGTAGAGTGGTGTGCTGGGGGCTGGTGCCACACACCTGCCAGGGTGAACAATTTTGGCAATAAATACACTTGAAAAGTTATCAGAACACAGACATGTCATAAAGTGGAAAAAGCCAGACGAGACAAAGGTCCCTGGCGTTTGGCCCTCTGGCTCCCCCAGAGGGCTGTCCTGGTCTTCAGGGAAGACCTGGGGCTGAGGCTGAAGGAGCAGAGCAGACTTCGGGTCAGTCAGCTAAGAACTCAGCCGGCAGAGGAGTTCCCACGAAACAGCCAGCGGAGACATAGGTGAGGTGGGGCATAAGGGGGTGCACGTGGGCCCAGATTTCTTGAAGCCACTGGAGAGTGGTTGTTCACAAAGGAACTACGAACGTTTCCCCATCAGGGCGACTTCTTCCGGGACATAAGGTTTACTGCAAAAAAAAACGCTGACTGAGCTCGGCATACCTGGAGGTTATCTGGGTCCAGGAAACTCTTCACAAAACCCAGGTGGTTTATGTTATCAACAGGCTAGGAAGGAAAAACCCCACGCTTGTTAAGATTTTTACCCTGGACCTGGCAGTGAATCAAAGTAGCTGAAAACTATTTTTATTTTCAGTAAAATTTTGTGGGTCTAATTTCTTTTGAACTCTTTCATTATCCTTAATTCCTGCAAAGCTAAGAGGGAGACTCTATCTGCAAAATGAACAGTGAAATCAGACTGCAAGGGGGCTGCTGCTTAAAGGAGAAGCTACTTTCCCCAGTGGTGGGACTGTGAGAGATGGACCCCACGTAGAGCAGTGTCACTCGGGGGTCACAGCAGTGAGATCAAGCACAATACGTGCGTGATTCGCCAGCTGCAGGCCAGCTTCATCTGGGAAGTGATGGGGCTTTCTGAAGGGAAGCGGGAAACTCCACTGACACAGCTGCGCTCTCGGGAGGGACGGGTCCCAGAGCCACTCTCTCTCTCTATGGCTCTGTCATCCTCTCTAGCTGGATGTGCATCTTTTACAATGAGGACCTTAATCTGAAAAAGAAAAAGCCTTCCACAACCCTCAGGACTCAAAAGTTCTAGGACTCCAGGTAATGGTGGGTTTCCCAACCATATGTCCATGCTTGTGAACAGCAGGAAGGCTGCACTTTGCTCTTGGATCAGTGTAGGCAAATTATCCCCACGCTGAAAATATACTTACTCTGTTTGATAGTCCCTTGGGCCTTCTTTTTTAAAACCTTTATCAACAGTTGTATATTTCATCTTTTTAAAAAACTGCTTTTGGCTTTAGGATCAACTTCACCATTTGTTGGTGTTCATGAGATTTCCCTGGTGGCTCAGATGGAAAAGAATCCGCCTGAAATTCAGGAGACCCTGGGCTGGGAAGATCCCCTGGAAAAGGGAATGGTAACCCACTCCAGTATTCTTGCCTGGAGAACCCCATGGACAGAGGAGCCTGGTGAGCTGCCCTCCATAGCGTAAAGAGTGGTCCCCGACTGAGCAACTAACGCTTAAACACTGGTTCATTGGTGCTTTTATCCTTGGCGCCTGCCTGCTGTTGGGGTCACTAGGACCTCTCTCGAGCTTTCTGGGATGCCTGCTCAGTGCACTGGTTTCCTGCCTTGTTTTCCATTAAGTCGTAAGGTCTCCCTGCCCCATCCTGGCCTCACCCCCTGGGTCTGGATGGTCAGTGCTTCCACTGACCTCTTCCTGGTTTCCGTTTCTATTTCCCTCTTGAAAAGCAAGTTAGATTCATGCTGCTTACAGCGGAAACCAACGCAATGTTGTAAAGCAGTTCTCCAATTAAAAGTATAAAAATCCCAAGTTAATCCAGGAGCGCCTGGAGTTTCCAGGTCTTCGCTTTGCTTAGCACTCTGTTGATGTCTGATTATAACCCACTGGGACTGGGGGCCCTGGACTGGGCCTGTCTGCTGGTACTGCTCTTCTTATCTAATCTGAGCTGCTCCTTGTGACCTCCATACATGGTCATTTCTTGTGTGTGGCCTGTGGGTATCTGAAAAGGTACAAAATCCTATCCACATCCACTGTGTTGAGCTTATAAAATTATATTAAGTATGTCTTCCAAATCCTTTCATGTTTTTACTGATTTGATCTGACCACCCACTATGAGCACGGATTTGTCTGTTTAGCTCCATCAGTTTTCTGCTTTGATATTTTGGAGGTATGGTAGGCGGCTGCTGCTGCTGGTTACAAGAGTCTAAATCAAGAGGAGTGCAACAGTTTGCCCTCTTAATCTTACGGAAATGGAAGCTATTTATCAGCATGAACAGGTCTCTTGGGTTACCCCGTCTTATCTTAGTGGGTTAACATGTAATGGTTCCTCCGGCATCGTCCCCTCGTCATTCTCGACTCCAGAATCCATCATCTTCCCCTATGTGGAGGACAGTTTATTCCTGAGGCTGTAGAAAATGTCTACTTTATATCACATGTTACAGACACCGTAATAAGCAAAACAGTTATTAATGAAATCATTGTATAAATATATAATTATGAATCAAAAGCTACCAGGATAAAGGACTACTCTCCAGATTAGGGACGACCCAGAGTTGAATTCGTGACCTCAGATCCAAGAGCTGGGTGGGTGATGAGGCCTTGTCAGCTCGGAGACCAGTGTCTCCAGAGGGCCCCCAAAGAAGGGGTTTGGAGACTGGAAAGAGAGTGTGTGTGCTGGAGCGGGGTGCTACAGGGCCTCACCTGCGAGCTACAGTGAAGGCCTCTGTGTAGTGTACACAATGATGCAGGGAGACCCCCAGCAAAGGGGAAAGCAAAGGCGCAGAGGAATGTGGGGGTCACACCTGTGGGGTCACACAGTGCGCCCTGGGGTTGCTCTTCTCCCCTACACTTACAGCCCCGTGGGTGCCCCTCCTGCCCTCCAGTGAGGCGCTTCCCTAAATCCTGTCAGGCGGGAAGGCGAGTGCGAGGTCGTAGTTGTAACCCGGCATGGCGTCACAGGCCGAGCGGCAGATGGGCACCGTGCTCTGAAAGGCCAGCTGGTCCACTGCAAACGCGTAGGCCTGGATGAGCCCCCGGTGTCTAGAGAACGCACAGAGAAAGCACGGTCAGTCCCAGGGCCCAGCCCCTGCCCCCGTGCCGTCTGCTCGAGACAGCCGTTCATGACGAGTGTCCCAGTGTGTCTAACATTCCAGTCCGCGCCTAGAGATGAAGAGGTGAGCAGACAGGTTTGGCGGAGGGAAGGGAGTGTTGGGGAGGCCCCGGCTGGGCAGGGAGCCAGGCCACCGGTAATAAGGAGGGCCTCTGAGCCCCGGCTGGCAGCCTTGGGCTGAGTGTGAGGACTGGCCTTTGGCACTGTCGCTAGGCTTCTAACACCATCTTAAGCCTTCAGTCTTGGGCTCCAGGCATCTGGCCACAGCCCTGCCATGTCCCTACCACCTCCCCGCCCCTGCAGCATCTAGCTGCAGCTGCAGCAGGCACTCAGCCCGTGGTACTGGCCACATCTATGGGTCTGTTCCTGACCTCAGTGAAAACAACGGCCATGCCTGAGGGTACGCCCTGTAGGGAACAAGGTGGCCCGGGCTGTTCTAGAAACAAAATCGGGCTAAGACTGTCTGTTCTAACGCCTACACACTCAGACCGACCCCCGCCCCGAGCGCTGACCTGCGGTGGGTGGCAAAGTTGTCCAGGTCGGCGTTGCGCACCACTCGCTCATAGGGCACGTGGGCAGTGATGAGGCTGTGGCTGTTGAAGGAGATGTGCCGCACGGGGTGTCTGGAACACAGGGGGATGCTCATCAGGGTAAGCCCGCGGAAACTCACGGCCTACCTCTGCCGCCAGGCTCCTCCTTCACAGCGGAGGAAACCGGGCCCCCGAGGGCCAGTGTCTGGCCTCCGGCCCCCAGCCTCGCGGAGGCCAGGCCGCCCGCTGGGCCTCCTCTGGGCACGCGTCTCCAGAGCCCTGTGCTCTGGCCAGCGCTCCGGCACCTGGCGCGCTGGGACGTGAAAGGACACATAACCGGAGACGCCTCAGACACACACAGGGGAGAACAGCCCCTCTCGTGGGCTTTGTGATGCCCGTCATCACTGGCCCAGCCACGCCAGCTCTGAGCTGGGCTCCCCATCTGCACAGGGTGCCCCACGCTGCCCACCAAGGCCCTGCCAGGCCCTGGACTCAGGAGCCCCCTCACCTCACTACTCTTGAGAGGATCCTCTGCTCTGGCCCAGACGCCTGGCCCGCCCCGGCCACGCCCAGGACAGGACTCCCGCTTGGCCCCTCTCAGGGCTGGGCTGACAGGTAGTCAGAGGGCCTGTACTCTGGGTTGTGACAGCACATTCAGAAAGTTTAGGGACAATGTGGCTTCAAACCTGTGTGTAAGTGAAGTGTTAGTCACTCAGTCGTGCCCAACTCTTCATGACCCAATGGACTGCAGCCCACCAGGCTCCTCCATCCTCAGTCCATAAGATTTTCCAGGCAAGGATACTGGAGTGGGTTGCCATAAAACCTATGTAGCAAAGACTTTTTGTTCACTTAAAAAAAACTTCCTCCAGTGGAGCAATGGGCCAGACATATGATAGAAAAGCTGTCTAATGCAAGCAGATGGCTGCCATCAGAGAGCGTCCCAACTGTTAAGAAGGTGGGCTCTATTCTCATGAAAAGCAGCCAGTGTCGCCAGAGCACCAGAGATGTGATGAGACACAGTTCGGCACTGGGAGGAGGAACAGGAGACACCAGCACAGACCACAGGGGTCAGCCAGGCCCTCTGAGAAGGGCAGAGGGGGTGTCCCTGCTCTGGAGATGGCTGGGGGCAGGACAGGCATCTTGGCCAGAGCAGAGGATCCTCTTAAGGTGGTGACAGGGTTCCTGAGTCCAGGGTCTGCAGCACTGGCTGGACAGAAAGTATTCCTGGAGAACTTTGCTTTTAGGGCCCAGCGAGGCAAGAGGGCTGGAGAGCAAAGACGAGAGGAGGTCGGGGCTCAGTCCCAGGGGTGCCGCTGGCTGGCAGGGGGAGGGGCTGGGGAGTGTGGCTGTGGTGGGCAGTGGGGCGGGAGGCTGAGAACAGGGGGACCAGAGCTCGAGAGGGCATGGGGCACTGGCCGCCAGGACTGGACTGAGTCTGAGAACCCCTGGCAGACGGAGCAGTACCAAAGCCTTGCGCTGGTAGACGAGGCTCTGGGACGTCCTCTGGGACAAGCACTAAGCACTGGTGAGGACTGACGGGCATCACGAACGAGCTAGGAAGGCGGCGCAGGACACAGCTCTGGGCACGACCTTACTTACCCCGGCTTCACCTTAATGATCCACCCGAGGGAGAACAGCTTTTCAGGGAGAGGGAGATGAGCTCTGCTCAAGGGCAGGCCTCGTGGGCTGTTGGAGCGGCCAGGCTGAGACAGCTCTTGAGAAAAAAGTAAAGGCTGTCCTTACAGGAGATGGTTCTGGGTGGCCGCGGTGTGGGCATTTGCTGCCTTCTGGCACCACCTGGTGGCAACTCGGTGCGTCACCACAGAAGGCAGGCGCCCCAGCCGAGAAAGCTGCCAGCTCAGCACCAGCTGCCACTGCCCCGCAAGGCAAGCCAGTCCTCTTTGGACCTCGTACCTAAACTAGACCTGTGCGCAGTCTTCATTTCATCACGCCCTGCAGCTGGCGGGGACACGCCTCGGTGTGTATCTGCAGCCTCAGCTGTGGAAGCGCTGCGTCTCACCACAGTGGTGCTGAGGGACAACCCAGGGTAGGGGTGGGAGGGGTTCACTGCCTGTCTCCTGCAGGGACGTGGAGGGGCTGGGCGAGGGGGCAGCCTCGGGTCGGCTCCAGCTGATCCCTACTCAGGCGAGACCACCTCTGCTTTAAAGGTTAGAAGCAAGCTCAAGATGTTTAACAGGTGAGGCCCCCCTTAGTATCCATTTACCTAGCCATCTGCTCTGCTTGGGAGAGTATCTGTCTCTTGAATTTTAGAGCTAAAGGTTAAAGTTACAAATTCCTCTTTAGCTGAACCTAAATTTTTCAGTGTGAAGCACCCTTGTAAACAGCAATACTCCCTGGAGTAGACGGATGGGGGGGGTCTGTCTCATCACGGTCTCTACCTGAGCTGGGTGGTGGCCGTCTGAACAGGCAGCAGTGACCAGCTCCAGTTCTGAGCCCATTTCCAGAGATCTCAGCAGCTGGCTCGGAGGATCACAGCAAGGACAGTCTGCGAAGTGCTTGCCACCGCAGCGCCTGTGGGCCAGCCTACCTGGAGTGAACCTCCCACAGCTTCTGGCTCATCCGGTAGTCCCACACGGAGACCAGGCCCTCCTCGCCTCCACTGACGATCTTCCAGTCATCCATCTGGACTGCAGACACTCCAAGCTGGTGGGCGGAGATGGACAGGGCGATGCTGTCAGTGCGGAGGTCGTGGATCCTCACCCTGCAGGGCCCAAGGTGAGCAGAGAAATTAGCATTAGAGTCCGAGGTGACAGATTCCTCCTTGTCTGTACACAGCAACCCTATGAAGATGAAGGATATGAAACCCCTTTAGTTACAAACGTCTAAATACGGACAGTAAACGTTCACCTCCACGGTTTACTCTCACCGGAGGCTACGGGGCACTAGAAAACGACCTAGTTTAGAGCACCCACAACTGCTCAAAGCACACAAAAGTGAACGTGTAGCGTGGTCTGTAGCCTGTCAGGCTCCTCTGTCCATACTTGCGTGGGTTGCCATTTCCTTCTCCAGGGCACCTTCCCAATCCAGGGATCGAACCTGGGTCTCCCATATTGAAGGCAGATTCTTTACTCTCTGAGCCACCAGGGCAGATCAAAGCACAGAACAAGGACACAGATACCAGCTGTCCTGGACGGCAGCTCCCGGAGAGGGAGGCTGTGACCTGACTGGCACGCTGCCTCCATGGGGACATGGGCCCAAGAAGCCCAGCATGGCAGTTTTGCTGTTTGTATGCAAGTCTGTTAAGGGCAAGATGTAAAACAGCTACATTTGTCTGCAACCTGATCCGGTGCCCAGTTCACCCGAAAAACAGCCCTTTTCGGGTGGAGTGGTATTTGGTTCATCAACGTCTTGTTGAAAGGGGACGCATCCATAGTTGACTAAGCGTAAGAGAATCATGATGAGAATATGTAGACACTGGGGAGTTGCTTATCTAAAGTCTTGAGATAATTACCTACCTTGTAATAATCTGAATTAAAGAACATCTTTAAAAACTACTTTTTATACAAGTATGTGCTGAATTTCTACCACCAAGGAAGAGACTACTGCTGCCCTGAACAGATGCCACCGGCTGGCAGGGGAGCTGGACAAACGCGTCCCACACGGAGAACGTGGGGAGAGGGAAGAACTCAGACACGCTCCAGGCCCTGGGCTCTCACAGCTACATGAGCACACCCACACGCAAGCTACTTTCAGCATTCTGAGGGGAAATGATTTCAACTGGAAATTCTATACGGCATTACCTACCACGTTTGAGGGCATAATGAATAGTTTTTTTTTAAATTTCTACCAGAAAAGGACTCAAAGTGAGCTACCCATGGATACTCTCCGAAAGAAAGTGGGGTGGCAAAATACCAGAAGGACAGTGAGGAGCCCCCTGGCCCCCACAGAGTGCGGTATGAGCATCACGGAGAGCAGAGAAAGACCTACTATGTCAGCTGCACAGGACAAGGACAAACCCACCTCTTAAGAGGAAGAGCCCCAAACAGGTCACAGAGCAAAACTCAATATATGCCACACATGAAAGGCACATCTGCGTGTGACAAGGAAGAGAGGTGACAATTTTAATACCTGAAAAGGTAGATTTCAGAGCAAAAAGCGTTAGCTGAGAGTACTTCATAATGATGAGACGGGCACAGTGTACTAAATGTTTCATAAAACTTGCCAGGAAAAAAAAGCCCACATGTAAAAAGTATAAACCAAATATTCCAATTAAAAAACCACCCCATGATTTACACTTTTACAGGTGGGTTTCAGTACATTTAATACACTGTCACACAGGGAGCTCAACCACCCCAGTGCTCTGTGACAGCCTAGAGGAGCGGGAGGGAGGCCCGGAACATTATGTATACTTAACGGCTGATGTGTACCGTTACATCAAATGTAAAATAAAAAATAAACAACACCTAAGAAATTCATTTTCATTTTGCTGTGCCCCTTCCTTCCATTACAAGAAAAGATCCCACTTAAATTAGCAATTAAAGACAAAATACAATTAAAAATATTCAAGGTAGGCAGGCCTTTCTAAAAACATTTAAAAAAACCAGCAAGTCAATGTAACTGGTAAACTGGGGAAAATGTTTGCAGCAGCGAGGACTGGCTAATTTCTTGTTTTTTAAAAACAATTTCATTTAAACTGATATTTCTGTCCATGGGAATTTCCAGGCAAGAATACTGGAGCGGGTTGCCATTTCCTTCTCCAGAGGATCTTCCTGACCCAGGGATCGAACCCAGGTCTCCTGCACTGCAGGGAGACGCTTTACCCTCTGAGCCACCAGGGAAGCCCCTAAATTGATATAACCCATTATTTTTTAAATATTTACTTGGCTGGTTGGGTCTTAGTTGCGGCATGCTGGCTTAGTTCCTCCAGCCTGTGGGGGCTTAGTTCCCTGACCAGGGCAGGGGCTGAACCCGTGCCCCTGCACTGGAAGGTGATTCTTAACCACTGGACCACCAGGCAAGTCACTGATAACCCATTATTAAACCAAGAGAAAAGAAAAAGTTGACAGGAAAAGAAATATTAAACACGTACAAGATGTCCAAGTTCACCGGTAACGAGAGAAATTATGCACTAAAGCTACAGCACTGTAACAGCACTTGCCAAACTGTCCACCCTGCAGAGGAAAAGTTCTGCAGTTCTCTGAGATCTTCCACCTGGATGGACAGGAACTTCTGTGCAGCTGATGGCAGCACAAGCCTTCTTTTTGGGGAGTGATTTGACAATATCCAACAAATTAAAAAATATACTTCATTTTTCACCTAGCAGCTCTACTTCTAGGATTTTATCTAGGCTACATCTAATACTGGGGGCTTCCTCAATTGACTCAGTGCTAAAGAATCCGCCTGCAACACAGGAGATGTGAGCTCGATCCCTGGGTCAGGAAGATCCCCTGCAGAAGGAACCGGCAACCCACTCCAGTATTCCTGCCTGGAAAACCCCATGGACAGAGAAGCCTGGTGGGCTACAGTCCATGTGGTCACAAAGAGTCAGATACAACTTAACAACTAAATAACACCACATCTAATATGTATACATCCACACACGTACATACAAGGCCATTAGCCACAGCACTTTTTAGCAGCAAACCTGAGGCTTCTGTTTCAGATACCTGCTGACCATCCCAGTAAATATCACTTAATATTGCTGGGTAAGATGTAACTACATCCTTCTAAATGCGAACTCGCAGAGCAACTGACCTCCCTAAGACCCCTACAGAAAACCAGCCTGGAGAGCCTGAGCTGCAGTTTCCGGTGCCTGTAGGCATGTGTGGGAGGGGTGAGGCTGAAGGCAGGTCCAATCACGGAAGCAGTGGGCCTGGCTCTTACTGCCCCACAGGGCCAAGACTGGGGTCCAGCCAAACAGGAGTATTGAGAAGTCGCTTCACAAAAAAGCAGTATAGAACTTCTAGATACAAAAACAATCCTGCAATTAAAATCATTAGACAATCCAGAAGCAGATTAGACAAAGTACTTGTAAATTAGAAAATAAATCTGAAAAGTTACCTAGAATGGAGCATGGAGAGAGAAGCAGATGAAAAATGTGAATGAACGGTTAAGAGACAGGAAGGATGGGAGCGGACAGTCCAGCTTATTTATGCCTGAAAGAAGTTTCCATAAGGAGAAAATACAGTGTATGGCAAAGAAGCACTATTCAAAGTGTTAATGGCCATTTTCCCAGAATGAAAGACGGGCATACGCACACTCATGAACACTAATCAGAATAACTTAAAAAGAGGTACATGTCAAAGAGTATCATCATAAAGTGGGAAACCACAAAAAAAGAGAGAGGTCTTAAAAGCAACCTGAGACAAAAAGATGTTATGATAATTAGAGCATCATTTTTGCGTCATCATGAATCTGAGAGACTCAACGGTGTGCACAGGTTACCTACCTCCATCAGCTGAGGCCGTGACGGTGCGTCCCTACAGGGGTGATGGAGGCCTGCACAGGCAGGAGAGGACGAGGAGAAGGACGCAGACTGAGGGCCGCCATCACCCACACACCACCACACCCCAGGCACCCGGGCCCAGCCGTGTGCCTGCCAGGTCAGGGGGTGGCGGCGGCTGCACCCACCTGACTGCGAAGGCCCCCCTCTGGAGAATGCAGCTACCCAGCCTCCTCTGAGCAGAGAGACGCTCCCAGGAGACAGCTTCTCCCCGTATAGACTTTTTGTGCTTTTGAATTTTAAAGGTATAGATGACTTCTCTTAAGTTAAAGACTTTTAAAGGTAAAATTCTGGAAGGACATACATAATAAACTGGTAACTGTAGTTACCAGTTAAGAACATCAAGGAAGAATGAGAGGAATGAAGGCAGCTGTTACTTCTCACTCTAGACACAGCCGAACTGTTTAAGACGTGGGCTCATTCGTGGCTGGGAGGGGCTCCCGGGGCTGGGCCTTCAAGTGCTGGTCATGCTCTGTTTCTTACGCATGTGTGTGTGCTGGGGGAATGCCCAGGCATTCGGTGGTTCTTTAAATTCTGCACAACATACCTTGTATACGCTTCCACGTAGGTGTTTTGTTTCAAATCACACACGGTTTCAGAAATCTAGTGTCTTAGGACACAGAGGCGAGGTCTAGGGCTGCCTCCAGGCTGTCGGCTGGACGACCGAGAGCTCCGTCAACCTCCTCCCCTTCCAGCCCTGCTTCCCGGGAGGGGGTCGGTGACCAGAGAGAGGCAGAGCGAGGGTGAGGACAAAGCGCTCCCTGGGTCAGCATTTGGAGACACTCATCTTCGGGCATTTGTGGGTAAGGGAAGAGAGAAAAGGTAGAGCTGCGGTGACAGGAACTCTGCCTGCAGGCTGCAGCTGCACGGCCTACTAATGGGAACCAGAAAAGCATGAGGGGGAGGGAGAAATTTTTAGCTCGAGTACTTTCCAGTGCATATTTGGGTAATGAGGGTCTATTTTGCTCTGGTGATTTTCATAAAGAGCTCCTCTGCTGAATATTTATACTTTCATCATTTACAGTTTGGCTGTTAAGGAGACAAAGGCAAACACAAATTTGGTCCAGAAGTTCAAAGTTTGCCATCTGTTTTCCTATTGTATTTAGATACCAGCATGGATGGCTCCAAACAAAACACAAATACCCTGAAAGATACGGCATTAACTGTATTATATCACTAAGGAAAACAAAGATGGGCCAAAAACAGACTCGAACTTCTCCCAGTAGGGAGAAAGGAAAGCACTTAGAAGACATCTCCTTAGAGAGGCAAGGCTCTGGTCTCTGGTAGACAGAGACAGCAACCAGGGCGGGAAGTCCCCACGAACCTTTCGTGGCCCCAGCCTGAAGGGCAGCGCTCCTTGGCAGAGCGTGTGCCCTCGGCGCACAAATCAAATACCTGACTCGGAGAAACAGGTAGCACAGCAAACGGGCACAGACATGCCAAGACAGCTGATGCCAGGGACAAAAAGAAGCCCACGGTGGACACGGTGAATCCCCAGCCAGCGTGCGTTTCATCAACTTTGCCCGATGAAAAGGAAAAAAAAAATTGGTCTGAAAGCTGTAATTGTATTATGTTTAATATTCATGGTTGGGTTTGGAGGACTGTTCCAACACTCCCCTTCTCTCCAAGCCCCTCTCTAATGAAAATCACACCATAGGAGTCAGCTCAAGCCCGCCAATTAAAACAAAAGACACCAGAACCTTCCAAAGACTCCCAACAGAGGAGCATCCATCTGATGGGCAGAAAAACGTGCTGGAAGCGAGAGGGAGGCACGCTCTGGCTGGTCCTGTGCTAAGAGCTCTGAATAACTTATTATAACACTTGCAGATGGAGCAAGTGTAACATTTACGCCCCACTCGCTCTCCCTAACAGCCGGCAGCAGCACCAGAGCCATCACAACTCTGCATTTGTCAGGGCGAGAAGCAAGCTCCAAGACTCTTTAATTAGCGGTCACAACTCAGAGCTTGCTTCCCATTGGTTTGGACTAAATAGTCCCTTATAATAATAAGCCCCCCCCCCCCCAAAAAAGGCAAAAACTATATTTGATGACAAAGATGAAGGCTGTTCAGACTCTGGCTTGGCAGTTTCATGAAGACAGACTTGACCTTCAGCTATACTTCTATCCAGAAAATAAATGCAACAAGCAAGATGGCATGAAAACATAGTCCTTCTTTTTTTAAATGACCAAATTAATCAAGAAAACAAGTATATTGTTTTTTTAAAGAAGTTTTGTCTCATCAAAGCTAGGCTATTAAAGAGGATTTAAAAATATAACATATGGCCAAATCAGTAGCTGTAGCTATCTACTTATCTATATCTACACAGCACCAACGATGGCCTTTGGTGAATGATTTATTTTTAACAGCAACTAGAAAAACATGGATTTTCAGGCAGAACTGACAAGCTGAATCCAACCAGGCCATGGTCAGAGCACTCTGTATTGTAAAGCTGTCTCTCTAGAGTCCTTTGTATTTTTCCCACAAAAGTAATAAGCCCTGTGAAAGTGATCACTTGACCTTTCTGGGCCTATCTCCTTAGCTGGGCCACCACTGGATGGTCTGTCTTCAAGAGCTCTGTGAGACTGAACACTCTATAATCCTTATAAGACAGCCCATGACACCACCTGTGGACGAAAATGAGATATGTATAACACCAAGTTAACAAGGCACGTTGGGAATATGGAAACATTTAGCTGACTGTAATATCCTTTAAAATTTTAAGCAGATGAGTATACCTAGCATAACCTCTCCATTTTATGGTCAATTGCGGCCAGACAATCCGATGGGGAAAGAATAGCCTTTTCTCAACAGACCATGGCTCTCCTAGGACAGTAGATATCCACAGGCAAAGAAGAATGAGGCAGGACTCCCACCTCACACTATACAAAA
Source organism: Budorcas taxicolor (assembly GCF_023091745.1). NCBI lineage: Eukaryota > Metazoa > Chordata > Mammalia > Artiodactyla > Bovidae > Budorcas > Budorcas taxicolor. The sequence continues at coordinate 58,110,885 of NC_068926.1, forward strand.
TTTAACTCCAGACACGTCACAGACCTCAATGGAGGGCAAAACCATAGAAATTCTTTTAAGTAAACATAGGAATATGCCTGTGACTTTGGGCTAGGAAATGGCTTCTTCAATGATACCAACAGCACAAGCGGTAAAGAAACACTGGAAAAGTCAAACTCAACCAAAATTTAAAACTTCCATGCTTCAAAGAATACTATGAAAAGCGTGAAGACAACCCACAGAATGGGGAAACATACTTACCAGTCGTATCTGATAAGAGGTTGGTATCCAGACTAGACAGAGAACTCATACAACTCAATAAATAAAAAGACAGCCTAATTAAAGAATGGACTAAGGATCTGAACATTTATCCAAAAAGGCCAAAAAACACATGAAAGGATGTTCGACGTCACATCTTTAGGGCAGCTATCATCAGAGACGACAGTAAGTGCAGTGAGGGTGTGGAGAGACTGGAACCCCCATACACTGCTGGTGGAATGGGAGACGGCACAGTCACTTTGGGAACGCGTCTGGCAGTTCCTCAGATGGTTAAACACAGGCTTATGTAAGCCAGCAATTCCACTCCTAGGTATGTATACACAAGAGAACTGAAAACATAACATGTATACAAAAATCTGTAGCTGAATGGTAATAGCAGCACTATTCATAAGAACCAAAAAGTGGGAACAACCCAAATGCTAACTGATGAATGAATAATGAGTGAATGTGGCTTACTCACACAATGGAAAACAACTTGGCCATAAGAAGGAATTAAGTGGTGATTCGAGCTACAATACAGGCTTATCTTGGAGACATTATGCTGAATGGAAGGAAGAAGCCAGCCACAAAAAGGTCGCATGTTCTATGATTCCATTCATATGAAATCTCCAAAGCAGATCCATAGAGGCAGGAAGCGATGAGCAGCTGCCGAGAGCTCGAGGGGGTGGGGGGGATGTGGGGAGTGTCTGCTGATGGGCCCAAGCTTTCTGTCTGGGGTGATGAAAACATTCCAAGATCACACCAACCTTGTGAACTTTACATGGGATTGTAGAATTCAAATTGGTGAACTGTAGATATGTGAATTCTCTCTCAATAAGCTAAAAATTTCAAAAATAAAGATTACAGGAGGAAAAAGCAGTGGGATTTGTTGGTTCAGTGAGCGTTGCCTTGGCCGCCCACTAACAACCTGACACACACCCTTACCACCAACTCTTTTCTTGTTGTTTTTGGCCCCGCCACGTGGCTTACGGGATGGGGTCTTAGTTCCCCTCACCAGGATTTGAACCCAGGCCCCAGCAGTGGCAGCGCCGAGTCCTAACCACTGGACCGCCACGGAAGTCCCACCTTATCACCAGCTCTTATTCTGGCTGTCCCCAGCGGAGCATTCCCTAGTCTGGATCCCGGGTTTCACTCATTAGAGAGGAAGGAGCAGCTCCCAGATAGGAGACTGAGAGCAATAGAATGGGAAGGGACCCCATTTAATATAGCTCTCTGCTGCCAACTATTGAGCTTATTTTAATAATTTAAAGAGAACAGGAGTTCTGATTCTGACTTCAAGTAAGCCCACAGCTGCCTGTCTTCTGCTGCTACAACCAAAACCTCTGGACAAAAAGGCAAGGACCTAAGGACCCTGGAGAGCTGACTCAGTACAGCAAGTTGTGGAGGACACAGCCGGGGGAGGAAGAGCCTCACCCCGAGCACGAGCTCCAGGAGAACCCTGTGTGATGGTGCGGGAGCTGAAACGCTAACAAGATTCGTCACCCTTTCTGGAGAACCGTGGACAGAAGCCCCTACGTCCAAAGAATGTGGGTGTGGGTCTTTGGGGATTCCCTCTCCTCTCTCTGGTTTTGCCCATGGGCAGTCCGTACTCACAGAGCTGCACTCACAGGTGAGACTCTGAGAGAAACCCCATCTCCTGGTCAGAGGCCCTGGGAAAGTGGCCCTGAAAGCTAGGAAGTGTAGGGATGAAGAGCGGGAGGAACTGGAGACGGGGAGCCCGTGATACTGGGCGTGACTCCTGCTCACACAGACACTAAGCTGTGCAGCAAAGGCTCCAGCAAGGGTCTCAGACTAAGCTCCGGGTGGCACGTGCAGGACGAGTCAGAGGAAACTGAACTGACACCCACTGAAGGCAAGACACAAGCTGCAGTCTTAGCCTAACCAGGGGGAGTGCCTGTTTGAAACAAACACAGAACTCAGCATCTTCCAGAGGATTATGCAACAGGACACAAAGCGGACACAAAATGTCCAAGACGCATCCCACATTACTTGATACTCCTCCCACCCTGAAAGCCCCAGGACAATGTAACCCATTCTCCATGCAAAAAACAATGTCAACCCTAAAATAACTCAGGCTTTAGGAATAATCATTGACTTTAAAGCAGCTATTGCAACTATATTCCAGGAGGTAAAGGTACCGGGCTAAGAAACGATGAGATTAGGAGCAGAGAAACAGAAACAATGGAAATTCTGAACGGAAGAGTGTAAAATCCAGAATTAAAAAATTCACTAGATGGGCTCAACAGTACAATGGAGATGACAGAGGAAAAAGTTAGGGGATCCAAAGTTAAATCAATAGATATTTGCAACCTGAAGAATATAAGGCTTAGGAAAGAAAATGAATAGAGTTTCAGGTATCTGTGAGATAAAAGGTCTGTCCTTCACATCACTAAAGTCCCAGAGGAGAAGGGAAACGGATCAGTGTGGAAAAAAATATTTGAAGAAATAATGGCAAAAAACTTCCCAAATTTGATAGAAGACATAAATTTACAGATTCTGAATGTTCAGTGAACCCCAGGCAAAGGTAAAACAACAAAAAAAAAAACAAAACCCAAACCCACAGTGGTCTATTTCTTGCAGACTTTATCTTAGTAACCCAATCAAGTTTCTCACAACTGTTCTAATTTCTAAGTTATGGACTTATTTTTGCCTTCACTGAACAAATACAAACTTTTATTTAATTGAAAACAGCATCCAACATAAGAAGCACCATTACTTTATGTAATATTTTAACATGCTGCCAATTATTTGTAAGATGTTATAAAAAGACATCTTGGTTTTACAGATGTGAAAATGTAAAAAAAAAACAAAAATCAGTGCATCTTAGAATAAATGCAAAATATACAGAGTTAAGGGCTTCCCTGATAGCTCAGCTGGTAAAGAATCTGCCTGCAATGTAGGAAAACCCGGTTTGATTCCTGGGTCAGAAAGATCTGCTGGAGAAGGGACAGGCTACCCACTCCAGTATTCTTGGGCTTCCCTTGTGACTCAGCTGGAAAAAGAATCCACCTGCAATGAGGGAGACTTGGGTTCGATCCCTGGGTTGGGAAGATCCCTTGAAGAAGGGAAAGGCTACCCACTCCAGTATTCTGGCCTGGAGAATTCCACAGGCTGTATGTATAGTCCATGGGGTCGAAAAGAGGGACATGACTGAGCAACTTTCACTCACTTCACATACAGAGTTAAGCCCTCTCTGAGCACAAGACAGACACTGTGGTAAGACAGAAGCTTCTATTCCTAACACTGGATGCACAACCCACCCCTCCTCCTCTAATACTGCTTAACCACTCTTTCTTCTTGGCTTAGCAGCAGAACACAAAATACACATTTAAAAAAGCATCACTGATCTAGGGTATTAAAACTCTTGTGCACAGCCCCACCTATAAAAGCCCACCGTATCACCCCTCTCCCCCAACGAGGGCAAGGTACAACCCAACAGTAACTCAGTTACCACACCTTGATCATTTTATAATCTTTTATCAGACTCTAATTAACCTCTAGTGACAAGCTAGGTGAACTATTTTTTCATTTTTAATTTCAGCCTATACCATGCTGCCTCCCCCCACCCCAAAACACAACTCCTTATATAATTCCACCCATGTTTACAAAGTTACTCAAGCTGATTTCCTTACTTTAGTGATACTTTGTTTTTGTTTTAACCTTGGACAGTTTTATGTACCTTTAGAGTCTATTCCATTCTCACGTTATTTATAAAGTACCAAGAGAAAGCAAGAGAAATTCAGTTTTTAAAATAAAAAAGGTCCCAAGGGTTTAAACTGCATGTGTCACTAAGTGAAAGCCACATGGCTCTCTCCACGGTATTCGCCCCTTCCTCCCACTTCTGAAATAAAACATAAGCTGTACAATCTGGGTGGGTATCTCTAATAAGACCCTACTCACAGTTATTAAATACTAAGCCTTTGGGAAAATCCCAAAAAACATGCCTCTATACCCTTAAAAGTACAGAGTCCATATTCTTTCCTTTTTGAAAGTGAAAGTCGCTCAGTCATATTCGACTCTTTGCGACCCCATGGACTATACAGTCCACGGAATTCTCAGGCCAGAATACTGAGGTGGGTAGCCTTTCCCTTCTCCAGGGGATTTCCCAACTCAGATCGAACCAGGTCTCCCGCACTGCAGGCGGGCTCTTGACCAGCAGAGCCACAAGAGAAGTCCTTCCTTTTTACAGATGTATAATATTTTAAGCCCCGTGTTTCAAAGTCATGTTGCTAACACCGTAAATGTGATTCATAAAGAACAATCCTATATACAATGGTGACCCTCTGAGGTACCAGCAGTGGTCAAACTAGTGGCACACAGATCTAGAACTGGCCCTGATGAAATGCCATTTTGGATAGCCCCGCCCCAACTCCAAGTCCCGAGTCCATTCTCTTCATCCATAAAGACAAAAGAAAAGTCAAAGTGTTAGTTACTCAGTCAAGTCTGACTCTTTTTGACCCCATGGACAAACCCATGTTCATGGGATTGTCCAGGTAAGAATACTGGAGTGGGTTGCCATTCCCTTCTCTAGGGAATCTTCCTGAACCAGGGATCAAACCTAGGCTTCCTGCCTTGCTGGCAGATTCTTTACCATATGAAAAAAACCATAATGTTGGTATATTAATAAAAAGGATTTAACATGGTCAGATTGGGCCTTCATAATGACCAGAGAGCCCTTTTACACTATGCGCTCGCTTTTCCTCTGGCAGTGGGTATGTAGTCAGGCAGCTCTGCTCCGGAATAAAACATCGGCTTAACCCAGTATGTGCCGGCCTCCTCACTGACAGCCGAATGAGCGGCTGACAACGGTCAGGACGATCTGGCTGTAACTGAGCTTCTACAGCTAACTAGGCTGCGCTGTGCAGAGAGCAGAGGTCTCCTCTCGGGAACACCATTTTGGTTTCCTGGCAGCCTTGCTGTGGTTCATCACCTGCACGCTCATGCTGTCGGCAAACACTGAAGCGTAACCCACAGTCCCACATCCTTCCCTCTGGATGACCCCCTAGAGCACTCCTGGAAGGTGGGGGTGCTGCTGGGCCCCTGGGGGAGCTCCTATCAGACACGCTCGAAGCCTTTGTCCAATTCAGACCGGAAATGAAAATGGGAAGAGTAAGCCTACAAACTGGTTTGTTTTGTCTGCTGTGCTACAAGTGGGGCCAGTTACCAAGCTTAGGGTTTGTCCTTTTTCTTTTTTTTTAAATAAAAAGAAAACCTGCCTGTGCATATACTAAGGATTTTAATTCTCAAGTATGAGAAGTATCAGCTGTTTCAGGACACCTTGCGGGAAAAAAAAATAAGATCAAGTATTTTCTTTCAGTAAAGCACACTCACAGTATCTTTTTGCTCTATGGGAGTGGGGCAGTAGTAGTGAAGGTCAGAAGTTGAAAGTATTATTTGACAAAATAATAATTTTTGCAAGCTGCTGCACTCGTGTGGCAGAGGTCTGGGATTTGGCACAAAGGAGGACCCGCCTCACGATCTGATACCCCCACCGAGCGGCCCGCCACCTGCAGCCCAGAGCCGGCCGGGGAGGGGCCGCTGGCTGAACCTGGCCTCCGGCCACCCTACCTCTCTTCAGGGCACTGGATCAGACGTGACAGATATCCAGCCAAAAAAAGAAAGAAAGGAAAGGAAGAGCCAAGGGGGAGAGGGGACAGAAAGGGGGAAAAAAAAACCCTAAAATTTGGGCTCCGTCTTTTCAAACACTCTAATCCTTTCGTACTGATGGGTCCTGGAGCGGCTGGAGCTGGCACAGGACCCTGGAACGGGAAAATCTGACTCCCTCAGCCAATACGTTAAAGGGAAGACTGCTAATCAGCTAAATAGAAACTGGAATCTGTTCACATGAAGTCTCCCCCGACTCCCGCATCACCAGAGGGACACCATAGTGTTCTGAAACACACTCTTGACATCATTTGGCAGGCAACCCTGTTTTGCTTAACATGATTCATCCCCTAGGTTATTGTTTTTAATATTAGAAAGTGAGCTTTTAAATGCCAAACAAATTTTATAGCAGGGGGACAAAAGATATTCCAAGTGGTCTCACTGGACTTTCCACCAACTGCGTCCACCAAATGGTCTAAAAGACCCCCTTCCCATGGAGTTTCAGAAACGAGGCTGAGAGGCAGCTCCATCCAACTATTACCTAATATGAGACTTTGTTCTCCAAGTTCACAGAGACAGTATTTGTGGGGTCAGGGCTGAAGTCAGGTGGGCAGAGCTGTGAGTGAGAAGTGAGGAGGGCGAGCTCTGCAGGAAATCAAGCAAGTTCAGTGGGGCTGTGTGGCCCAATCTCCCGAAAAGCTGCCTGAGGCAGCCAGATATGCAACTGTGGAGACCTACCTCCGGTCCATGTTGCCGCTGACCATGAGGTTGGGAGGGCTGTCCCGGAGGTTGACGCAGGAGAAGTCGCCCAGCGCGTTGCCCAGCTTCGAGACGCAGCGTTCTGCTTCCAGGCTGTATACCAGGATCTGGGGAGGAGGAAGAACACACGGGTGTGCGTTAAGGGAGCAGGCCCGAACAAACACCTTCCACCCAGCTTCACCCAGGGCTCGGTCACACCACTCGCTCCCACAGAGAAGAGGCTCTGTCGCCTCATTTCCTGACCCCTTCCAGGTAATGGCAGTGGAGGACATCCCTGCCAGAACAAAATGAAATGCAGAAGAAAAGAAACTCCAAAGAATTCCAGGCCAAGGTGCAAACAAACTCAAAGGACACACAAAAAATGCCAAGTGGGGAAATTAGGTATCCCAATTTCCTAACACAGAAAAAGAAGCACAGAAACCAACTAAGGCTCACTGTTTCTGATTACATACATAATAGGGGAGGCTAACAAGAAGCCGGCATGGGTTATCTTTCTTTCTCCCTCTGTATTTACACCACAACAGGTAAAAGAACAAACAGCAGAAGCATTAAGGAAGGTGAAGCTTGCAGAGTTAACCACTAGATGCCTCCTTTAAATGACAAACTAGACACAAAGTCCTATTTGAAACATTAAAAAATGTTTCTTTTAATTGAGATTCAACTGATACTCCCCAACACTGCTCTCTTCAGTCACATCCACTTGCTAATTATAGGAAGCTCTGTTCCATAAGGCATGGAGGCAGGTAAGAAAGTATCCTTGGTCTCCAGACAATGTATTCATTATAGCTGAACACTGCCTCTTCTCCCGGGCTTCCCAGGGTGACTCAGCAGGTAAAGAATCTGCCCGTAATGTAGGAGACCTGGGTCCGATTCCTGCGTCGGGAAGACCCTCTGGAGGAGGACGTGGCAACCCACTCCAGCATTCTTCCCTGGAGCATCCCATGGACAGAGGAGCCTTGTGGGCTATAGTCCACAGGGTCGCAAAGAGTCGGATACAGCTGAAGTGACTGAGCATGCATGCACGCCTTCTCGTCAGCAAAACAGGGGCCCAGGGAGGATGATTCATAAGGAATCTTTCTGAAGATTATTTAAGTCTCTTACTAAAAAGTAATTCATTTAACATTAAGTGCTCACTATGGGTCAGTAACTGTTAGACACAGTCCTTGCCCCAGAATTCACAGTTCAAAAGCCTCTTCATTTACACACACATAACACACACATATGAGCACACACTGTATTCTGTTGATCATGGGGTTAAAATTCATCACTGAACTCAAAAGTTTTAATGTAGTATTTTGTAGAGAGTCTCCTCTCACCACACACATGAGGATGATATGCTGTTTTTTTGTTAATCTATACACTTACCAACCGTCAGTAAATAGATTCATATTTCAGAAGTGAGAGGTTAATAAACTGACCCCACCTTGAAAACCATAGATCTCACTGTCAACATACATTTATAAGAACTGAATCTTTGGAAATTCCTAAGAAACTATTGCTCACAGTATCTGAAAGGAGAGAGGGCAATTTCAAAATGTAAAATGCCTTCTTAATCCACAAAGACTATAGAGAATACACGACATTTTATTTTTATTTCATACAGTTGAAAATAAGTTTCTGAGAAACTATCAACTATAAAATATCCAAAATAGGATTATGTGGACCTAGAAATAAATAAAATCTGTTATCTATAGTGAATATCCTAAAAACCGCATAAAAATTAGTTCCTAGAGGGAGGGGAAAAAAAACACCACCAATCTCCTGGTCTACTCTAAAGTAACATTCCACACTTACATATCACTGTAGAGTTTTCAACAGGACTTGGACTCAATCTCTTGTTTTTAAAATACTTCAACATCGACAGCAGGAAGAAATGCCCACAGTAAATAGAAGAACTAAAATCTGATATTGAGCCCATTCCTATGTCTTTACTTTTTCTGGAAGTTCTTTTTGGCCAGAGGACAGGGCGTTTCTGAATGAAACAGTGGGATCTAATCCCTCTCCAAAAATTCATCATAAAGATGTCTAAGTCAGTAGTCAGGAGTCAAGGATTTTCTAAAGTGTTTAATAATTCAACAAATTAGAACTACCAGAAGAGTACCTTGACCATTACATTTAGTTAAAGACCGTAGAGATTAGAAAACACATCACCCATTTCAGAGGCGGTTCTTCCCACGTTACGAGTCCCTCAACGACCTTTAGCATCTCCCTCGGCCTCCTGTGCTCTCTCTCTTTTAATAAGGTTGAGCAAATGGGACTTCATTTTATCTGATTGCCACAGACTAGTGAGATTAATTATTCATGCTCACGCTCTCGCTCTTGTTAAAGCCATGCATTAGACTAATTTTTCTCTTTATTGCCCTAGTTGGGTGAGTCTCAACCCATGGCCACTTGACTCGCTCTCAGAGGTGTATGGATATGCTGGAAAGAGGGGAAAAACGACCCGTAGCTAAAATCTTGGGAGAAAATGTTCTGCGCTAATGTGACTGCCAAATCAATAGATGTTGCTGGGGATTTTTTTCTTTGAAGTACCAAGAGTGTATCATAAAAGAGCTTAAATAGTGACTACAGAGCAAATTTTTGTAGGTGTTGGATGTTTCTTTAAGAATTGTCCAGAAAGACTGAACCTGTTGTCTATTTTACAAAGAAAACTGCAGGAGAGGCAGTGTGGGGTCTCTAGACACTGTGGGGTCTACTCCTTTCTCTCTGGCTTCCGGGTTGATGGAGAGGGCACCTGGGGGCAGCAAGCGTTGTTTAAAAAGCACTTTGCTTTTGGCAATCCACTCCAGTACTACTGCCTAGAAAATTCCAAGAACAGAGGAGCCTGGCAGGCTCCAGTCCATGGGGTCGCGAAGAGTCAGACATGACTGAGAGACTTTCCTTTCCTTTTTCCATCTTAGAGATCTTAAAGTATTTCTACAAACCCTAGTCTTAAAATCCTAACTTTCATTTCTTGTCAATTACTTAGACTTCTCTGAAATTTCAAAAAAAAATTTTTTTTGATTGCAAACATAATATATAACAAGTTCTAAAACAAAATCATGTAACAAAGACTTGTAACCTTCTGCATATCCATCGCTCAAAAAGAGCCACTTTAACAGTTTAGTTTATACAGCTGTCCCTCGATATCCATGGGAGTTGAGACTTCCAGATAACCAAAATCTGCCCACACTTGGTGCAGTGTTTGCATGTAACTCACATTTTCTCGTCTACTTTAAGTCCATCTGTATATTACTGATACAACTAAGACAATGTAAATGCTGGGTGTATAGTTGCTGGAGCTCAGCAAATTCAAATTTTGCCATTTGGAACTTTCTAGAATATCTTCTTAACCATCTTCAGCCTGGGATTGGTTGAATCTGTGGGTCGGAGCCTGTCTAGCTGACTGGGTGCTTCTAGGCTTTCCCTATGCCCATGTCTGTCTTGTCTGTTGCTCCCTTTCTCTCACTCTCTCTGTGTGGAAAACTGTTCTTTTCTTCAATGGGATTATTGTTCTGTGACTTGTTTTTCCCACTAAATAACATGAGAGATCTTTCTTTATCAGTACCTATTAATAAGTTGATCTTTTCTTAAGGTTGCATAGAATCTGTCATGGATATATAATTCCATACTGGTGGATATCTGGGTTGTTTCTAATTTTTTTAGACAAAGTAAATAACAATTACCCTTAATTTGTAATTCTCTCTGCAATCAGTCAACAAATGTGGATGACTCTTCTTCGTGCAGCAGGCACTGGAATGAACAGGGAGGGCGGATGATGTGCAGGAGCCTCGGCGGGCTGCCAGCTGAAACAATCCACCTCTTCACCAGCTAGCGTGCGGCCACCAGCTGTCCTGCTCCTCCGTTTGTGGGACCCACCTCTCCGAGGGGACCCACTTTCCACCATGTCCTAGCAGGTGGTGATGTCACAGACAGGGCAGCAGTACAGTCAGGATGGAGGTGGCAGCCACAGGCCCAACATCGGGGAAAGCTCAGGCAACACCCTGGTGCAGGCAAACCCTGCTCCCTCCCACGTGTGACCCAGACCAGCCAGTGTGTCTAGCATAGGCTTTCCAACCAGATCCTGAAGGAAAGGGATGAGAAACGGCTCTGTCCCTGCAGTGGGGTGAGTTCAAGGCAGGTCAACTACACCCAGTAAGACCTGGGTTTAGCTGCAAACATTTCTGAAATCTGGGACTGCTATTCCCCTCATTATGAAACAGGAACCATTTGTGTACAGAAACAGTTCTGAAGAAGTTACAGAGCCTTGCAGTCCCAGACTTGCGGTCATGCACTAATGACTGAAGAAAGGAACTCTGTTTGTACTTTAAGTTTACCAGAAACAGTGAGTCTTCCTCAAACTACTCTATGTCATCTGTCAAAGGCATGACACCACCACCAATGTCACCCTAAGCAGCAGGCTCACCTCCTCTGGACCCTGCTCAGTTGTGTCCAATTTTTTGCAACCCCATGGACTGTATGTAGCCCACCAGGCTTCTTGATCCATGGGATTTCCCAGACAAGAATACTGGAATGAGATGCCATTTCCTCCTCCAGGGGAGCTTCTCAAGTGGTGGATTCTTTACCACTTGAGCCACCTGGGAAGCCCTACCACAGTCTTGTACACAAGAAATACTCAAACAGAGCTTGTCTGCCTTTCCAAAGAGGTGAGGAGTGGTCAGAAGGCTTCCTTACAAGACTATAGCTTTTTTAAAAGCATGAAATAAAGATAGTTTGTCTGCCACCATCTTAAAAAGGAGAAGCCACAGAGAGGAAAGGTGAGGAGATGCTGTGCTGGACTGCAGCAAAGTGAAAGACAAAAGCCCCAGGGAGAAGGCCTGACTGCCGTTCGTGGAGGCGACAGTATACCTCCTTTCTTTTCTGACCTCTAGCAACTCAGCTCCACCACTACCACACATACTCTTCTGAGGGGGCAAAGTCATGATTAAGAAGCCAAATTCTAGAAAGCAGAGCCTCATGCTCTCTTCTCTTCCATCCCAATCAAGCTTATCTTGTGTTCTCTTTGAGCCCTTAGCAGAGTTTAGCCCTCCTATCAGTGCTGAAGGTATCTACCATCTAGGCAGTCCACTCCATCCAGCGTCCCCAAGGTGCCATCTAGAACTGTGCATCTGCTTCCTCCGACTTTTCCCCAGACTTGTGGTTCTCAAACGCTGGAGGGCAAGAGGGTCACTGAGAAGACTGACTTTACAGACCAGCCGAGGCTCTGTTACGAAGCGCCAGGCCACATGCTGTAAACACTGTCCTAGACCAAAGTTCCTTGGGGCAACAATCCTATCATTCATTCCTACAGCACTGATGAAGGACCCAGCAAGTGCCAGGTACTCTGTAAGTGCCTGCACATTAACTACACGACTATCAGGCAAACCCAGGGCTTAGCACGGTCTGCGTGTCTGCTCAGTCGCTCAGTTGTGTCCAATTCTCTGCGACCCTATGGACTGTAGCCCACCAGGTGCCTCTGTCCATGGGGATTCTCCAGGCAAAAATACTGCAGTGGGTTGCCATCTCCTCCTCCAGGGGATCTTTCCAGCTCAGGGATCGAACCCGTATCTTCTGCATTGGCAGGTGGATTCTTTATCACTGAGCCACCTGGGAAGCTCTACCATGGTCTGGCACACAATAAATACTCAGATAGGCCTTGTTTGGCCTAACATATTCCCCCATTCATGCATGTCTAATCTTGTTGCCAGCTTGCACAAAGGAACCACTTCACTGTGCTCAAAACAGAAGGTTCCATAGCTCTCTCTCCACAATATCCAGATTCTAGAACTCCCACGCTGTATCCAGGCCCCAGGTTCCACCTCTGACAACACGGCACACTAGAGTGTCTGGAAAATCATCCTGTTTCAAACACTGAGGATGGCTGGTTAAGATTCAATCTATTAAACATTCTTCAAACGTTCTGTTTAACTACAAAATCTGAGAAATTCCAAGGAGCCAGACACTGAGAGAACACTATAAGCAGAAGGGGAGGCAGCACTCAGGCCAAAGGCTGCTCTGGGGAACGTCTGCCGGGGTCAGGAGCCTGGAAAACAGGGGAAACAGGCACAGTCTGCAGCCAGAGCCAGGGGGAGCCAGCACTGCGGAGTCTACCTAAAGCTAGGGCCCTCGGACAGCGATGTACACTTGGCAAAAGGTGAGCCAGGAGCAAAACTCTATTCACTGGCACACAGAGCCTCCTGCAGGTTCAGCTCAGGATGGAAACTGGTTGCCCTTGGGCCTGCAACCCTCACACAGGCTAGGGATTTGAAGTCATATGACCTGCAGGGCCAAAAGACCCCAGGGCTAGTAATTAAAGTATTTTCATGTTGGTAACATGCTTCCTGGTAGCTGGCAGAATACTGACAGGAGGAAGACCCTCTCAACCCAGGTCCAGTAGGAGATCTACAACTCGAGATCAGCCAAGTATGAGTTCATAGTGCTTAAAAATAAATAAAAATAATTATTTTTCCTAGAGAAGGAAATGGCAACCCACTCCAGTATTCTTGCATAGGAAATCAAAAACTGAGGAGCCTGGCGAGCTATAGTCCTTGGGGTTGTAAAGACTCGGACACCACTGGGCACACACACATGTACATGGCAAAAGCACGTCCTGAAACATCTATGAAGACAAGTGTCAAATCAACAGTACTTCAATTAAAAAAAAAAGAACAGGAAAGGAAAAAATTTTTTTCCAAAGACAGAAACAACTCTTTATAAGTGAGAGACATAAACTTGAAGAATCAGGGTTCCAAGGACATCAGATGTTTATCAGATGAAGAAAAATATGCATGCTGGAAATGTTTACAGAAATAAAAGTGAAAGGGGTCAAAGCGGCAAGTTTGATTAAGTAGCTTTGAAAAGCAAAACAACTTTCTAGAAATTAAAAATAAAAAATCAGTGGATGAGTTAAACAAGTAATTAAGAGTTCAAGAGAGAATTTGTGAACTAGAAGACAGATGAAGAAATTATTCAGGATGCAACAGAGAGAGATGGAGATGGAAAAGACGAGTGGTTGGGGGAGGGCAGAGAAGGGAAAGGAGCTAACCTGAGTTCAAGACAGAATAGAGAGAATGAGGGAGGGAAAATTTCAACAAGTCAATCGCTGAGAACTTTCTGCAACTGAAAGCAAAGAAGTGCCAGAAAATCCCTAACAGGGAGAACAAAACTAAATCCACACCTAGAAATAGTAGAGAGAAACCACAGAAAATTAAAGACAAGGAAAAAGCAGCCAAAGAAGAGAAAGAGTCCTAAGTGGGAATGAAAATTAAACAGCCTCTCAGTTAACATCAGTGGAAGTCAAAACCAATCATCTCTTCAAAGGTCTGAGAGAAGACACCTATCCATCCTGGAATGACAAAGGGCTGGTGAAATCACCTTTCCAGGAAGAGCATGAAATAAAGATGCTTTGGGATAAAAACAGAGAGAGCACTTGTGGTCACGAGATCTTCAATGAAAAATATACTTTTGAAAGGTATAAAATCATTCCAGAAGAAAAGGTCTAAACTGCCAGGAGGAGCAGTGAGCAAAGAATAAGGTAAATGTGCATGGAAGTCCCTGAGTGTTGACTATACACCACCACAACAATGCTGATTTGGGGTTAAATAAACAGAGCAAACTCCATCTAGTCCTTATTATTCCAAACAGTCAAGCGCCCCGCATGAGGGCAATGTACCAGGAGCACGAAGATGCCAGGTGCATGGGGGACCTCCAGAAATGGGGTCTGGCGTCTTGGACACCTGTACTGTTGTGTTTGGCACACAGGATGGACTTGGTATACCTTTGATGAGACAATGAGTAACTGCTGCACATTTCTGCATGTGCTGATTATAGGCAAATGATACACTGGCCTTACATTAAAGACATGCGCCACAAATACAAATGAACACATTAAACCAAACTGCTTTCTACCAACAGCAACATATTTAGCTGGTTTGTAAGTGGGAGGTATAGTTTCATTCAATACATATCTTAAAGTACAGGACTAGTAATGCTCACTTAAAAAAAAAAAAAAGATACAAAAGAAAAAGACCTCTCACTTTTGGGGCAGAATTTACTCATGTAAACAACCCAGGTTGATCTCCTGACCTGACATAAATATGACCCACAGAAACGTGATCAAAAATTTTACTACAAAAAATGCAGGGTCTGCTTATCGATGTTCATATACTAAGCTAAGTGAATCGCCTCTATAAATCCACAGATGAGCTAAGATTAAAAAAAAAAAAAACACGATGAGAAAGACAGACAATCAGCGGGCTGGGAGGCCAAGCTGGTGAGAAAAGAGTAAATCATACGCAAAACAGCCAATAAAAAAATAAAAAAGCAGTTAATATACATGAATAATGGATGTCTGATTTAAAAGCAGTTTACTCCGATATGATGTAATTTTTGACAATCAGCCAGAGAGACTATTTTGTAAGTCCCTGCCAGAGATAAGTCAGCGCGCGAGGCCTGGTAAGGCGGCGTATCTGTGAACATGTGGAAAATGACTTTCACCACCACTCCAAAGGTGACTCTGCTGGCAGACAAAAGCTTGCCTCTCAGGTGCTTTCAGCAGCGGCAAGCACAAGCTGCCAAGCTGAAGAAATGGACCCCTGGCCCGAGCACAGATCCCTCGGCCGCAGCAGCCCCGCGACAATCTCCATGACACGCTTCTGGCACAGTCCACCCTCCAACGCCGCACAAAGCGGGCAGTGGCCCGGGCTGCTTTCATGTTTAACTTTTAATTGGAGTGACAAGCCCACGAGGCCAAGATATCTCAGGGATGGGACGGTGCTGCTGAGCGGCGCCAGGCGCTGGGTAGGCAAGGCCCGCATGCGCGCCCCACCACCACGCGCCAATGCACCTGCAACCCCCACTGTTCCAGGACTGGACTCTGCCCGGGAAGGCACTGCCAATCACCACGGACCGTGCCAAACGTGGGGCTTTGTGATGTGGGCAGATGTCTACAAAGGGCCAGAGCGAGGCCAAGCCGACACCTATTGTGACCTAAGCCTGAAAAGAACGCAGAGAGCAAGCGCACGCTTGGGTGACAATGCAGGCCAGCCTGTGGTCCAATCTCTCCCCATCCCCCTACACCCATAGATGCTGGAAATAATAAAGGAAGGCAGGTGTACTCTGTGGACTGAGCCGAGAACGGCTCTCTGCTCTGCCTCAGGGATCTGTGTGGACAGTCTATGTCCTTGTGCTAGAAGAAGGTGAAGAGGTGTGACTCGCAAAACAACGGGTCAACGGGGGACCCGAAATGAACAGGAGATGTTCACTGTCAGAGCATTCAGTGCAGTGAGGAGACTGTAATTGTTATGCAAGTGTGTAACTCAAAGCTGAAAATCCTCACATCCTTCACGCACCCAACAGGCCTCATCATAATGAAGCGTGTGCATGGCCAGTTTCAGAGCACGTCACGTGTAACTAATCACAGCCCCGTGAGAAAGAAGGTTACCATTAAATCTGTGCTTGTAGAGGGAGGAAAACCTAGGCTGCAGACTACAAAATGAAGGCTTCAAAATTCAAGACAACTTGGACATTACTTTTTAACTGGGAAGAGTGCAAGTGAGATGACAGTAGTGTAACAACACTCGTGAACCTGTCGATTCACACTGTATCTGAAGGTCAGCACAGTTTGTCGCTTGGGCATCAATTTTCAACTGGCCTGGCAACTCCTCATTTGGCCCCAAGTTGGGGCTGAACAAAGGCTTACAAGCAGGTAGACTGGCAGACTGTCGCTACAATCGCTGATGGAGGAGCATGAAAAACCGCAGTGAACTTCTGGGGCCTTTGATGGAGGGCGCATAGTCCGCCCCAGCTTCCTTCACACCCTTAAGATCTAACAACCTTTCAACGACACTGTATGGTCCATGTTGGTGTTGGCACAAACATGCTCAGCAGTGTCTTGCACATAAAGACAAATATTAGCTGTTAACAATCATGATAGTCTTTTCACAAAAATCCTATCAGAATATCATTCCATTTGGTTCTCGCAACCAGTAGAGGAAGACTGACATTACCGTACACATTTTGTGCATAAAGAAATCGAGCCTTAAAGTAACTTGAATATTAGTAGCTTGCCCCAAATGACACAGGTAACAGCAGCAGCCCAGGATGCATGAGGCAGAGCCCAACTAGTCCCATTTCCAGGTCAGTGTCTGCCTGACCATTTGGCACCATATGACAAGCTTTTTCCTTTTCCTGGGAAAAATGGTCATAAATAACGGCTGATAGTTACAGTGTCCTCTTAGGTCCCAACACTGTGACACTGCAGTCACTCACCTACCTGGTCCCCACAATTCCGTAAGGTGGGTACCACGATTTTACTCACTTTATATGTGAGGAAGTGGAGGTGCAGAGAGGTCAAGTCACTTACACAGTAGAGAAGTTCTGAAACTAGAACTCACGGCCAGGTGGGGGGACCTCAGAAACCATCATCCTAAACCTCCACCCCAGGGTGCTCAAAATGCGACCCCTGGACCAGCAGCATCAGCAGCACAGGGCAGAGCCTCAGGCACTCCCCCGACCCCCGGACTCACTGAGTCAGAAGCCTGAGGGGTGGAGGCCCAAGGTCTGTATTTTTCTGAGATTCGCTGGTGTTTGAGAACCCCTGCCCTACACCGACCCTGCCTCCCAAGCCAAAAAGACTTTCCGACCTTAAAGCAGTGGTGCTCAGCTCAAAAGCCTCACTCCCTGCCTCCCAGCTGGTGGCCGTCTGGTTAAGATAGTGCTGGGCTGGGCAGTGACAACACGGCAGTGTGAGACACAGGGCCTGTGCACCTGAGGGTCGGGAAAGGGAGGCGCTCACTGAGAGCCAGCACTGCAAGTAAGACTCCCTGAGAGGACATGAACAGACAGGAGGGGAAGAAACACAGCATCCTCTTACTGCACATGCCTGGCTGGAGCAACGGGCTCCCTTTGGAGGTGTGGAGAACAGGAACCAAGGCCAGGCAGAAGGTGGGCACCAGGGCCTCGCCTCCAGTCCTCAGCACGCAGCCACTGCTCTGACAAAACCTGAAAGGGACCACGAGGAGGGGCACTGACAGGCGGTACAAGAGCCCAAAGGCAGGGAAAGGGCAGAGGCGGGTGAGGGAGTGGGGCTGGGGAAGAAGTATTCTCACGTCACTTTCAACATACATTTTAAAACTTGTGAACAGGAGGTAAGAGTTCACACCCTAAGGAAACAGTGCAGAGAGGCCACCAGGGGAAGAGGCGGAGCCTGGGCCAGAGGTCTGAGGCTAGAAGGAGCCAAAGAAACCCGTGCATCAAATCCGGTCCCCATCCAGGCCGTCAGTTCCGCACCTGCAGCGGGGAGGTGAGCCGAGGCTGGAACCAGGTGACGGCAGAGCTGCTCCCTGCACGTGGCAGAGATGCCGGGCCTGAGAACCTCCGGAGGCCCTTCATCTAGAATGTGACCGCTCACACGTAGACTCAGCTGGGGTTTCCTTTGTCCATCTACAGAACCCAGATTTACCCTGTAAATTAGTAACACACTGGGAGATCAACTTTGTGTCCATTAGAAGAATGCATCTGCAACTCAATAATTGATAAGTTAATTATAAACCCACTCTCTAACACAGTGCCTTACAGACTGAAGTGCTGGGCAAATTAATAAGTCATATTCATCTACGTACTGAAGAAAAAGCAAAAGCCCTCCACTTTGTAATATTTTCGTGAGTCTAGTTTAAGCTGCCATGTGAACCTGAAAACAGTAAAACCTCTTAAATATTCTGAAATTCAAACCCACTCAGGCCATTTTCTGTGTGCCCTCTTCTCCTGCCCTTGACCAAACCAACACCATTTGTCTCAACTGTCTGGACGTATGTACACGGAAAGTCTGTGGCCTACTGTACAATGTTACTGTTCCTGTTGTAGGGCCAAGGCAAACATTTCTGACAGGCCCCTTGATCTCATTAACTGGAAAAACAAGCTGATTTCTAACCCTAACAGACCTTGTTGCTCCTCATCGACCAGGAAGAAACCAAAGCCACATGTACTGAGAAGTTGACATAAATGCAAGATAACTCCCTCCAAGTTCCCACGGCTGTGGAATGGTAAACCAGGATGAAAACTCCACATAAATGATCAAGAAAGCCATTAGAAAAATTAGGCCCTAAATAAAACTCTAAGCTTAATTCAAAAGACAAATGAGAAAAAAGGAAATGATCACCACGTATGTCACTGTAATGGTCTTGTAAACGTGCTCAGTGACTTGAGAATACGGACCAATGTTTTTTTAGAAATCAGAAAATGGTACGAATGTCACAGATAAATAAAACGATGCCAGCATGAGTGAAGACAGGAGACACTTAAGACACAGTGCCAGTCCTCTCAGACAAGGCTCCACATCTCAAAGTGACCGTTCACAAGGTGACTCAGCACACGCTTTAACTTTCCGTGTTCGTCCTGCCAGAGGCCAAGCTCCCCCAGCCCTCCCTCCTCTACACGCATTCTCTCAGAACAGCTCTTGGGAAAATGAATCCTGTGATGCACACGGACTGCTGTGACTGCAGACGTGGCTTCAGCACAGCTCCCACACCCACCCACCCTACCTGTGTTCCAGCCCACCTGGACCACCCCAGTGCCCGGAAACCCTCCTCCAGGCCTGATGCCTCTGCACTGGTCCCCTCGCCCAGGCTTTCCTGATGAACTCTGACCCAAAGTTGGTGGGGTGGGGAGGCGGAGTCTGAACAGGTACTGAGCACCAGGCATAAGCACGCTTCCTGCTCTCCCCAGGTATTCTCCCATTTCCAAATGGGAAGCCTGAGGCACATAAGCAACTTGCCTATGGGGAGCTTCCCTGGTGGCTCAGAGGTTAAAGCGTCTGCCTCCAATGCGGGAGACCTGGGTTCGATCCCTGGGTTGGGAAGATCCCCTGGAGAAGGAAATAGCAACCCACTCCAGTATTCTTGCCTGGAGAATCCCCTGGACAGAGAAGCCTGGTAGGCTACAGTCCACGGGGTCGCGAAGAGTCGGACATGACTGAGCAACTTCACCTTCACCTTCACCTAAGGCTTGTATGACTTTAAAACCCTGGCTCCATCCTCAGTAGTTATACCACTGCCTGACTTAGCTGAAAATACTTTTCCCTATATTCACTTTCAGTAACTTCCTCACTCTCTCCCTGGAGTGGTTCCGGACCGCTAGAGATCCTAAAGCATTCTCAGCTTCTACAAGTGGCAGCATTCCAAAAATGGGTTTTGCAGAATCACCCACTACGGGTGTAGAGAATCCAAGAGGTGGTCGGGTCCTCAAAGGTCTCTAAGTCAGAGACGGGTCTTGAGAAGCCCTGGGGCTCTACAGAGGCATTTCAAGGTTTTCAGAAACATGTGGAAACTATTCATTTTTAACAATATACTAACAATTAAGCCAATTACTGATATATTTTAATATTAAAACATGTACAAAATGCATATGAATGTTCAAGCCTCATCTGTGTATTCATCTATGTAATTGTCTATAATTACTCTGGAATCCAGGAAATACACTGTGAAGGTCTCCCTATGACCTCATGTCCATCTCAACAAGGAGAAAACCATCTTTGCATTTGCCATGCTGCTGTTAAAGCCCACAAGACGGTGAGCCCCAAGGCAGATGTCATGTTTTGAGACATCACTGTTTCCAGCACAATCAGAAATCCAGCATATAGTATGTGTTCAGTAAGCAGTGGTTAACGACAGCATCCTGAGCAACAGAAGTGGAACCTTTGGCAACATCACTAACAATCCAGAAAATGGGTCTCCGAGTGCTATTTTCTTAAACTTCTCCAAGCAGAAAGTAATTAAATATGAAAAATATTAAAGGCTTAAGGCAAAAGTAAAGAGGAAATGAAACATTTATTTACTTTGTGAACTTTACATTTCAAATTAGTCATCCTGCTCGTAAAATACTGTTTTTAGTTCTCTTCTGGAATGGAACCTTGAACAAAAAGGAAGACAGATTTCACATGCTAGTGTAGGTATGGAGAATGGAGCCAGGATCCATGAGCACTGCGTTGGATACCAAAGGCTCTCCCAGACAGGTATTTCAACTTGTGATGTGGGCAATAACCAATCCAGAGTCTTTTCACGTCTGCGTATGGGGAATGATTATCCTAAGAGACATTAGCAATTGTTTTCCAGTGTGATGTAAGCTGAGGAGGCAGCGCCAAGCCAGGGTCCTTGTCAAACACACCCAGCCTCCTGGATTACTTCACTCATGTCCCCTGATTAGGATGTGTGTCGCAGGCTGCTTAATAAAACCTGCTGCCAAATGCCAAGCGCATTAGGACTAAATTAGGAAATATGTCCAAATACAAAGAATGACGCGAAGAGCTTTAAGTGGGTCTCTCTCATCCTTGATGAGGCATGAGACTCAGCGTCAACATAATGCTCTTAAATGAGGCAATTCTATCTCCTAATCCTCCAGCTCAGCAAGCAAAATTTAATTCAGGTAGCAAAAGAATTAATAAAGATGATATGGCATCATAAAAACATTTTCATGGATGGAAGTATTTTTGACACGTTCAGGAAATATGAGACATAAAAACAAATTTTAAGGGGCTGTTTGGCCACAGAGGGCTGCAATAATGGAGTTGACACCGATCTCTGCCCTGCAACATGAAGAAATGAGGCCAGAGGAAATGCTGTTACACTTGTTTTCTTTTACAATCATATGCCACCTAGCAATGGCTACCTTTAAGATCATTTATGCCACTGCAGTGTGACAACCGAAGAATGCAATGTCAAAACTCAGAGAGTCCATTTTCATCTAAAAGTAAAAGGACCTTCAAGCAGCTCACCACATATCTCCCTTGTCCAGCAAGACACAGGAATTGATGAAAAAGTACCAAACAAGTTCCTGCCCAATCATTCTTGCCAGCAGTAAGCATGGCCTTTAGGAGATCCTGTTAGAGATCGCATGCTCAGTCGTGTCCGACTCTTTGCAACCCCATAGACTATAGCCTGCCAGGCTCCTCTGTCCATGGAATTCTCCAGGCAAGAATACTGGAGTGGGCTGCCATGCCCTCCTCCAGGGATCTTCCTGACCCAGGGATGGAACCTGCATCTCCTGCATTGGCAGGTGGATTCTTTACCACTGAGTCACCTGGGAAGCCCTCTCATTAGAGTAGGGGGCCCCAGTCTACTGGATCTGATGATTGATGACCTGAGCTGGAGCTGATGTAACAATAATAGAAATAAAGTGCACAGTAAATGTAATCCATGTGAATCATCCCAAAACCAACCCCCCTCCCAGTCTGTAGAAAAATTGCCTTCCATAAAACCAGTCCCTGGTGCCAAAAAGTCTGAGAACCACTGTGCTAGAGAAGTATCAGGAGAGCAAGGGATTCCTCAACCCATTCCAGAAGCCCTCAGCTCCCCAGCAGCCCCCTAGGATGGATCAGCTGAACACGACTCCACAGGTGAAGGAAAAAGTTTAAACCACCTAACTGCCTGAAGACTCAAGGAATGTGGGTGCTGGACAGAAACTGAAAAGTCACATGTCCAGCCCTCCTCAGTTTACAGCACAGAGACAGGTGAGTCTACGGTCTTTAAATAACCATGGGCTTCTCTCATGTGATAGCCAACAAGCAGAGAAAGGGCACACAGCAGTGTGTGTTACAGTTCTTTCCACCCTTATGGAGGTCTGACAGGGCTGTCGAGCCCACCGCACTGATTCCAGATGAGGTCACAAATCATCAAAGCAGAGTGCCACAAAATAATTTAAATGAGGGTCAGGACCAGACAGAGCCTTGTTTATTCCCTCTAGCCTCATTTTGTTTGTGACCTTTTGCAAAGCCTGTTGAAAGGAAAGATGCTAAGGAACAGCGAGGAGAATGGGATGCACTGCCATCCACCACTTTCCAAGAAACATCTTCTACAGAGGGCAACAGTTATCAAATGATGAAGGCTCAGACCCTTCTGACCCAGCAAGTCTTTACTTTGAGGAACTAAGCCTACAAATATGTTCACATGGATCAAGTGTTGTTCACAACAGCAAAAGACTGGGAGCAAGCTAACATCCATCAACAGGGGGTAAGGTAGCCTAATTACTTAAGGGACAACTACAAAGTGCAACATCATTAAATCTCTCACACACACACACACACACACACACACACACACACACACACTACCAGGAAGTTCTTTATTACGTTACAAGAAATGATGAAATGATCTCCAAGACATTTTGTTGCAAGAAAAAGCAAGATGCAGGACAAAAATAGTGTGTTTTACCATTTATATTTTTTAGAAAGAAGGGATGGAGGACATGCATGAATAATTTGCTTACATACGCATAAGATGTACTCTGCAGGGATGTACAAGACACTGACAGCACGGTCTCAGCTCCAGGAAGAGAACCTGGGTGGCAGGTCGGAAGGAGTGGGAGGAGTCATCCCACTGTGCACCCTCCCTTTCACATCTTTTGATTTCTGAATCAGGTGAATGCATTACCGAGTCAAAACGTACTTTTTCAAGGGTGTTTAAAGATCTGCTCTTTTAAGAAAGAATGAAAATAGATAATAGCCATTTTTCCACGACTTTACCTGGCCAAAGAAAAAGGTGGTAAACCCAGGCATGGCCTCTAGTTTTGGCCTCTGAAATCCAGAAATCTGAGGATCCCTATGCCACAGACAAACCAAGATGTGGCTGACCACTAGCGTTTTCTCTGGTCTTCCTACCAGAGCTGGACATGGCTGACCCAGCTGTAATCACGTGTTTCCTTTGATTAAATAAATCATTTCTCCTAAGTCACTTGGCTTCATTTCCTTATAAAACTGTGTTTACTAGCTTAGTAACCTACGTACCAGACTACTGAGACCTGTGCACAATGCTGTTTTAGTTTTCCAATGCTGAAACATGACTGGTGTCCTGTAACTCTCTGTGACGAATATGTGACAGGTTGGCTAGTAGGCATGTGAATGGATGAGTCTGAACCATTATTACTATGCTCAGACAGCTGTGGTACCTAGAGAATGCTAATGTGATCATCAGATGGTACAAGGATATTCTCCAAGTAAACAAAAATAACACTACTGGAATACTCCTACAGGTCAGGGAAACTTCAGTTCCCGCCAAAAGATCGACATCAACATTTGGACTTCACATCTGCATTTATCACAGTCAATCAATAGTGGGCTCTAGCTGACCCCCAGTTCTGTATCTGGTACAAACGAAGACACACCGAACTCTGTGTTCCCATAATGCCTTCATCTGAATCCTAGACATAAGGCCAGAGGCAGACACAAATCCCCACGTGGACGCAGCTGCAGGCTCGCTCTACTGCTAACCAACAGTCTCACCCTAACCTGATAAAAAGTGCTGTTCATGTGCTGCCAGGCCAGAGACCAACAGGACCAAAGTGTGGAACTCACAAGCAAGGTGACTAGGAGGCCACACAGAAGACTTTGAGAATTACAATAGTGCGTCATGCAATGGCAGGGTGCTACTGAAACCTCACAGAGCCACTGTGACATGGCTTAATTCACATGGCAATGCTGATTTTTCCGAGGAAGCAGAAAACCCATTAAGCATAATCAGATGGAAAGTCCCGCCTCTGCAAAAACAAGGAAAGTTTCACAGCAAAGGCTTGGCTTTCCTCACGTTTGAGTGGGTGGCGTTCATGTTGGAGAAACATCTTAATGCAGAGTTCTCACCAGCACTACTAACAATCCACCCACCCAAGGGTATCAAAGTTTGCTGGTGTACTCACAAAACCTCTGGGTAACTAAATGCCACTGCCAGATTTCAGAGAGGTGCTTAAACACATTCTTGTAGCAAATTTACTTCCACTCTTAAAACACCAATGGAAAACACCCACTAACAAGTGACAGACATTATTTTCTTGGCTCCAAAATCGCTGCGGAGGGTTGACTGCAGCCACGAAATCAAAAGATGCTTGCTCCTTAGAAGAAAAGCCATGACAAACCCAGACAGCCTATTAAAAAGGAGAGATATCACTTTGCCAACAGAGGTCCATCTAGTCAAGGCTATGGTTTTTCCAGGAGTCACGAATGAATTTGAGAGTTGGATCACAGATAAGGCTGAGCACTGAAGAATTGATGCTTTCCAACTGTGATGCTGCAGAAGACTCTTAAGTTCCTTGGACTGCAAGGAGATCAAAGCAGTCAATCCTAAAGGAAATCAACCCTGAATATTCATTGGAAGGGCTGATGCTGAAGCTGAAGCTCCAATACCTCGGGCACGTGATGAGAAAAGACGACTCATTGGTTAAGACCCTGATGCTGGGAAAAACTGAGGGCAAGAGGAGAAGGGGATGGCCAAGGTTGGATGGCTGGATGGCATCACTGGCTCAATGGACATGAGTTTGAGTAAGCTCCAGGAGAGAGTGAAGGACAGAGAAGTCTGGTGTGCTGCAGTCCATGGGGTCATAAAGAGCCAGACACGTCTTGGTAAGTGAACAACAACAGCAAGTTATTAGAGGGAACAGGAACTTTTTAAAATGAATTTTTATCAAATTAACATACAAATCAGCTAATTCTCATAATTAATGCTTTTTAATTGGGCTGGAAAATTTGAGAGCCATTCAAAAAAGCGCCTACTTAGACCAATATCTAAAGGGTGCTCCAAGTCTAATTTTGTGCTGAGCTATTTCTTTAACCAGGGGCTTGGCTTCTCAGATGGCACAGTGGTAAAGAATCTGCCTGCCAATGCAGGAGACAAAGGTTCAATCCCTGGGTCGGGAAGATCCCCCGAAAGGAGGATATGGCAACCCACTCCAATATTCTTGCCTGGAAAATTCCATGGGCAGAGAAGTCTGGCAGGCTACAGTCCATGGGGTCACAAAGAGTTGGACATGACTGAGCAACTGAGCACACACACGTCCCTTTAACTGGTTTCTCAAATATATCTGTTTGTCAAATACATCTGACTACGACTGTATCACTATAGAAAGAGATCCACTCAGATAAGTCAAAGAGAAATAGGACCTGTCAGCTGAAATATTTACTATAACTATGAAAGATTTAAACCAGGCTAGTACTAATTCAGGTATCACCTCACTACACTGAGAACTTGAGAAATAAGTGAGATAATCGAAACCTGAAAGCATGATGGATGAAAAATTAAGAAGCAAATAGTCTCTCTTATTTCAATAAATGAGCTTGCCAGGGATGGGAAAAGAGTGTTTTCAAAGGCTGACAAAGGAAACTGCTTTAGGAAACCAACTGCTGTCCCTTTTCCCCCACTTTCCAGGAGGATAAAACACAGGAATTATATCATCACAGACTCTCCAGCTAAGATACGCTGAACAGGCTCCAGCAAAGCAGGCCAGCTTGAGCACAAAGGGATCCCTTTTTACAGTGAGATTACAATGAGTCTCATGTATTTTCAACCACTTTATCTGGCTTCCTGGTTGAAGAACATATAACAGGAATCCAAGTCACAAAACCAGTGAACGCCTAGAGAAGTGAGATGTGACCTTCCAGGAGACTACATAGGAGAGACAAAATGTACAAACCACAACCAGAGGCTCGGCTCAGACTACGAGTGTGAAAAAGAGCAGGAAGCACTCAGAGACTGTTAACTCTCCGATGCCAGGCGCTATGGGTAAAGCTTCACACACGTTGCTTCTTTAACCTTAGAGTTCTAGGAGGTCAGTACTGTGGTGGGACCCCTTTCGGCGAATGAGGGAACTAAGGCGCAATGCAGGCTAGGCCACCCGTTTAAGGCCGCAGGGGGGAGCGGGTGGCAGGGCTAGAACTGCAGCACACAGCCTGCATCCAGTCTAGCTCTCTCCCGGTTCAGGGCGCTGCTGCGTGGAAAGGGCTCTTTCCACAGGGAAAGGGCGGTGTCAGAGGGGCTGCTGGCTCGCAGAAGTTCCTTCCCAGGGATCATACCCACTGCCAGCAGGGTGAGCAGCCGGCAAACTGGAGGAGAATCCAAACAACACAAACCTTCATCCGTAACTCTCCCCGCTGACCCCACGGAAAGAGAGAGTTCTGTCAGTCAGTTTTAAGACTAAATACTTGGTCTACAGTCAGCACAGGAAAACACTAAGTAGTGCTAAAATCGAGTCATCACGCAAAGAATTTCAATTAGCAGCCTGTCTCCTTGTTTCTGGCTCAAAGAGTATCAAGAGGCGCTTTACACACTGCAGAAAAGGATGTAAATTTCGAGGCAACCTCATCAGAAGGCACTTTGGCAATGTCCATCAACCTTCTGACCAAGCGGCGTAAATGCCAGGAATTTATCCCGGAGATTTACAAGTTGCAGCGTGCACTGGAGCACTGTCTGTTAACAGGCCACAGAGAGAGAAAGCAACCTCAGTGCCCAGCGATGAGGAGACTGGTGAAGCAGACTGTCGTAGGCAGTGCTGGAATCCCAGGGAGAGGGAGCTGACACGGAATGCTCTCCAGGGTACACTACTGAATAAAACCTCGGGCACAGAACAGTGGTTACACTATGACCTCATTTCAAAGATACGCTCTTTTAGTGTATAAATGTACCCATCTATGCATTAAAATTTTCTAGATGGATGTCTAAAAACTGTTAATAGTTTCTTCTATGGAGTAGGGCTGGGGGGAAGGGAAGAGAAAGGAAATTACTTGCCACTTTATATCATTTTGAGCTACTTGAAATCTTTTTTAACCAGGCTGATTATATATATACACACACACACACACATATATATATATAACTGCCTGAACACATCTTTTAAAAATATATCAGAGAGATTTAATTTTCAAATTGCCTCTTCAAATATAACATTCATGTGTTTTTGTTAAATCGTACATCTTTCTATTTTTGTACCTTGTTTCCTTCGTACACCCATCCCAGACTCTTCACACCAAAAGCAGCCTGGTTGGCGGAGACGTCCAGACACGTGACCGGCTGCCCGTAGACGTAATGGAGGGTTCTGGCAGAGTCTTCAGCTTTTAGCAGGTATACCAGATCTCCAGCGGTGGCCACTGCCACCGGGTACCTTTCAGTGTCCGGAACTATTTCAAGGTAGTCAACCTGTTAAAGGATAAGGGTTGGTTAGTCCTTCAGGTTTCACCTACAATTTGTCCTGACTTGGTCACAAATGAACAATTCCTCCTGCATGTCAATGAGAAGATCAGCAACCCAACAGAAAAAGACAGGTCAAGGGCCGGTTCACAGGAAGTGAAACAGTTCCTACACAAATGAAATGATGCTCATCATAAAAGAAACACAGCACACTCCTAATAAGAGAAATGCAAAGTGAAAATTCACAAGGTTATTTGCTGCAGCCCTATTTGGTCACAGCTAAGAACCAGAAAACCCAGAACATGCCTTACTAAGGGACTAATTAAACAACTTACAGTACACTGATGTACTGGAATACCATGCAGTCACAGAAAAAACCATAGACATTCTTTATAAACTCTTACAAATGGATCACTGCTGAGACAAACTTGGGGGGAAAAAGCAAGGAAGCAAAGTGAGAGGACCTTACAGTGTGGCAAGGTGTGTAAAAGTGGCAGAGGAAGCCTGTGACACACTTGGCTTGTACGTGCGCAAATCTAACAGTGGCCACCTTCAGGGAGAGAAATGAGTTGTGGGACAGAGCAGAAGGGAGATTCTCACTATAAACCGGATTGTATCTTTTAAATTCTGAACCATGAGGCTACAATAACTATTCAAAAACCAGAGTTAGTTTTTATTTCTTCATAAAAAAACTGAATAAATGACAAAATTCACTCAGTTCCAAATTAGCCAAAATTGTATTTTCACGCTTGGGCAAATACCACAAACGTGTTGCTGAAAGTGTCTGAGTTACCTGCTTCCTCCCGGTTTCAACCTCGTCCAAGGTAGGAAGGCCACAGGGAGCACGAAACACCACACAGTCCTGCCGGCCGTGCTACTGCTGCCGCTTTCTCTAGTCGGCACGCACCGGAGGGGCTCCCTTTAAGAATAGCTTGCTTTTCTAGATTCAGAAGGGGCATGCTTGCCCCAGGGCCATTTACATCGGGTCTTCACCTCCCTGAATAAATTCTGAGAGGACAAAAGCAGAAGGTGAGCCACCTCTGTAATTATGAAAATCCACAGTCCCTGACAAGAAGCCAAGCGAGTTCAAAGGCCTGAATCCTGAGACCTGTCCAGAAGCGCTTGAGAGGTAAACATCTGGGTGACTCTGCTAATCCTCAGGCCCGACGGTGTGAGTGGCGGCCTACATCCCCAGCCCAGCGCCCATCACAAAGGACAGCTGTTCTGGGCCGGCATTACCGACCCGGGAGCACTGCCACTGTGCCTCAGGGAGCCAATCTGAGGAAGACAGAGATGGCGCAGCCCCCAGCCTGGAGGTGCCTTTTCCAGGGATGGCCCTCATCCAGGATGAGAAACAATGGACCGTGTTATGACACATGCCTCCAGCAGTGGCCGCTCGAGTCCCCTGTCCCCCATCCTAAACATCACTTTTTGCTTTCCTAAAATCAACATCCTCAGTCTAGCTGTTAAATTTCATCTTCATGTTGGATTTCTGACAGATCAAGAGCTCAGACTGTGACTGTGCCATTTGCTGGGAACTGGACACGACTTCACAAAGCTTCTGGTTGGTGCCAGCATGCCGCCCGAGTGCCAAGGCTGGATTTGCACTTTCTGGAGGGACTCACATCTTAAGTGTCTGAGTTCATATAATCATTGTTAATCTACAGAGTTCTTTAGGCAGAGGCCAAATAACAAGCACTATGTGGTTTTGAGAAGAAACAAAAATATGGTACTTTTGCATTTCTCTAAGAAAACCCCAAGAGGAGAATACAGCACCAGGCATTTTGGGGAATGCTACCCCCAAACCAGACAGGCTTGTCGTTAACGGGACAAGCAGTTTACAGAGGTAAGGTGGTGACACCATGGCTTTTTAGTTATTCATGTCTAACAAGATTCCCACTGGGAGGAAAAGGGAAAGGAGGAGCATTTGTTCCAGGTCCGGCCATCAATTTATTATTCAGTGTTGGCTTTTCTGTTCACTCTCCTACAAGTGCCAAAACCAAGTTCACTTTAAACTAAACCCAAATTCAACATAAACAGGTTTCAGCTCTTCTTCTTACCATCACATGGTCTCCCACCATACAAATGTAGAGGCTCGGGCACAACTGAACTCAAAAACAGGCTCCATGAAATGAACTACTAAGGTTTCACACATGGTGTTGAGGAACACACCTACCTGATCAACAGTGACCAAATCTATTCTCATCCAAGAACTGCTCCTGATGCCAAGTGAGAAAACCTTCCGATGGAAAAAGTGTAGGAGGGAAACCTTCTTTCCCACATGGCCTGGGATGTACCACTGCACTCATTTTCACTCATGTATCAGGCCAGATCCTGGTCTCAGATGCCCGGGTGAGCGTCCTGTCAATCCGAAGGAGGCCGAGGATGCCAGCGATGAGAAACTGCAGCCCCAGTGTCAGTCCTAGGGTCTAAATCACAACTTTTACCTATTAGGGCGAGAGCCAATTCACCACTCTAAGTCGCTCCTGGCTTCTTGGTGAGTGGGGGAAACAAAACTACCTACTGCACAAAGCTCTTGTGAGATTTATGGACAAAGAGCCACAGGAAGCCCTGGGCGGACGGGTGCTGTCAGTATCGTTTCTGTTTATATCAGACCCAGAGATTCTAAGAATGAAAAACAAAACAATCAGATTAAAAGCTCACCAGTTTCTGAACTTCAAATTCTGCAGCTATTTGCAAATTTCCCTCCTCGTTGGGGCATAACATTACAACATCAAAAGCAGAGGCTGTGGCAATTGTTGCATCTTCCTGGCTGAGGGCTAGAGCTTGTATTCTTGCATCATGCTCGAAACGATGAATAGGATACTTTCCAGTCCTTAGATTCCAAATATTAAGAAATCCTATGTAGAAAAAAATAATTCAAGAATCAAATTCACTTAGTACGCACAATTATAGAATAATCATGTAACATAAAGGAAATTAAAAAGATAAATAACTTGGTAAAAAATACTTGCATGACACATAACAATGGGTCAATTTCCTTAATATACAAAGAGTTTATATGATTCAATAAAGAAAAAAGCAACTGAAAAGTGAACAAAGGACCTAAGCATGTTATGCTGTTCACAGGAAAAGAAATACAACTGACATACAGCATTTTAAAAAATATAAAAATTCACTCACAATTATAAAAATACAAATTAAAACTATCATAGGATACTATTTTTCATCAATGTTAAATTGACAAAAAAATTCATAAAACATTTTGTTGCTGAGGATATGGGGAAACAGGCTTTTGTTAAACTGCTGTTAGGGATGTAAACTATTTCACCTAACTCTGGAGGCAATTTGATAATATGTACCAAATTACAAATATATGTAGGATAGTCACTACAACATTTTTAACCATGTCAGAAGATTGGAAGCTATCTAAATGTTCACCAATAAAGAAATTCTTAAATAAGAATTTGAATACCTCATAGTTTGTACCTCCATTGTTTGGAGTTTAAATGAGCAATCAAAAGAGTCAGTCTTATATATATGAGCTATATGAAATGATCAACAAAATATACTGTTAAATGAAAAAAGCTAAGTACAGAATACTGGTATAGCACACTATGTTATGTGTTTTAAAACTGTACACACACACACACACACACACAATGTATACATGGATTATCCCAGAAGGACACATAAAAAGCTGACACTGACTGACCTCTAAGGAAAGAAACCAGGGGAAAGAGACAAGAGTAAAAAAGAAATTTAGTGTACATTCTCTTGTATATAAAAAGTTTTCTCCAAGATTATCTTTGCCAAAAAGATAAACTTTTAAAAAACAGTTTTATGAGAGATCTAGGAAGAATTGTTTTTAGTTGCTAGGTCGTGTCCAACTCTTTTGTGACCCTACAGACTGTAGTCCACCAGGCTCCTCTGTCCATGGGATTCTCCAGGCAAGAATACCAGATGGGTTTCCATCTCCTCGTCCAGGGGATCTTCCCTACCCAGCGACTGAACTCGCGTCTCCTGCACTGGCAGGCAGATTCTTTACTACTGAGCTACCAGGGAACCCCTCCAAGAAGAACAGGAGGACAAAATTGCTGAATAGTTTTAACATATGGAGTTCTTAACTTACTCTACTAGTCCTCTTGCACAACAAATAATTTCTTTCTAGTTTTGTTAAAATATAATGGACACATAACATTATATAAGCTTAAGGTGTACAACAGAATGATTTGATATACCGTGAAATATGATTACCACAATAAGTTAACATCACCTCACATAGTTACAAATATCCTTTTCCTTATGAGAACTTTTAAGATCTACTCTCACAGTAACTTTCAAATATACAATATGGTATTATTAACTATGGGCTTCCCTGGTGGCTCAGTGGTAAAGAATCTGCCTGCCAATGCAGGAAACACGGGTTCGATCCCTGGGTTGGGAAGATCCCCTGGAGAAAGAAATGGTAACCCACTCTAGCATTCCTGTCTAGGAAGTCCCTTGGACAGAAGAGCCTGGAGGGCTACAGTCCACGACGGTGCAAGAGTCAGATATGACTGAGTGACGAAACATTAGTGACTACAGTCATCACTGCACATTACACCCTCAGAACTCATCTTATAACTGGAAGTTTGTAACTTCTGTACCCACCTTAAATCAATTTCTCTACCCTGGCAGCCACAAGTCTGATCTCTGTTTCTTTGAAGTTTTTCTTGTTTTAATGATTCCACATATAAGTGAGATCATACAGTATTTGTTTTTTCTGACTTATTTCACTTGGCATAATGCCCTTAAGATCCATCCATATTGTTGCAAATAGCAGGACTGTCTTCTTTATGGCTCAGTACTGTTCCCCTGTATACATATACCACATTTTCTTTATTCATTCACATGTCAGTGGACACTTAGGTCGCTTCCATGTCTAGGCTATCATGAGAAATGCTTCCGTGAACACGAGGGTGCTTGGATCTCTTTGACACAGTGGTTTGTTTCCTTCAGATGTATACTCAGAGTGGAATTGTTGGATCACATGGGAAGTGCTCCTGTTAATTTTTTGAGAAACCTCCATATTGTTTTCCACAGTGGCTGTACCAATTTACATGCCCACCAACAGTGCATGTTCAGTTCAGTTCAGTTTAGTCGCTCAGTCGTGTCCGACTCTTTGCGACCCCATGAATCGCAGCACGCCAGGCCTCCCTGTCCATCACCATCTCCCGGAATTCACTCAGAGTCGTGTCCATCGAGTCTGTGATGCCATCCAGCCATCTCAACCTCTGTCGTCCCCTTCTCCTCCTGCCCCCAATCCCTCCCAGCATCAGAGTCTTTTCCAATGAGTCAACTCTTCGCATGAAGTGGCCAAAGTACTGGAGCTTCAGCTTTAGCATCATTCCTTACAAAGAGATGCCAGGCTTGATCTCCTTCAAAATGGACTGGTTGGATCTCCTCACAGTCCAAGGGACTCTCAAGAGTCTTCTCCAACACCACAGTTCAAAAGCATCAATTCCTTGGCACTCAGCCTTCTTCACAGTCCAACTCTCACATCCATACATGACCACAGGAAAAACCATAGCCTTGACTAGACAGACCTTAGTCGGCAAAGTAATGTCTCTGGCTTTTGAATATGCTATCTAGGTTGGTCACAACTTTTCTTCCAAGGAGTAAGGGTCTTTTAATTTCATGGTTGCAGTCACCATCTGCAGTGATTTGGAGCCCAAAAAAATAAAGTCTGACACTGTTTCCACTGTTTCCCCATCTATTTCCCATGAAGTGATGGGGCCGGATGCCATGATCTTCGTTTTCTGAATGTTGAGCTTTAAGTCAACTTTTTCACTCTCCTCTTTCACTCTCATCAAGAGGCTTTTTAGCTCCTCTTCACTTTCTGCCATAAGGGTGGTGTCATCTGCATATCTGAGGTTATTGATATTTCTCCCGGCAATCTTGATTCCAGCTTGTTTCTTACAGTCCAGTGTTTCTCATGATGTACTCTGCATAGAAGTTAAATAAGCAGGGTGACAATATACAGCCTTGACACACTCCTTTTCCTATTTGGAACCAGTCTGTTGTTCCATGTCCAGTTCTAACTGTTGCTTCCTGAACTGCATACAGATTTCTCAAGAGGCAGGTCAGGTGGTCTGGTATTCCCATCTCCTTCAGAATTTTCCACAGTTTATTGTGATCCACACAGTCAAAGGCTTTGGCATAATCAATAAAGCAGAAATAGATGTTTTTCTGGAACTCTCTTGCTTTTTCCATGATCCAGTGGATGTTGGCAATTTGATCTCTGGTTCCTCTGCCTTTTCTAAAGCCAGCTTGAACATCAGGGAGTTCACGGTTCACATATTGCTGAAGCCTGGCTTGGAGAATTTTGAGCATTACTTTACTAGCATGTAAGATGAGTGCAATTGTACGGTAGCTTGAGCATTCTTTTGCATTGCCTTTCTTTGGAATTGGAATGAAAACTGACCTTGTCCAGTCCTGTGGCCACTGCTGAGTTTTCCAAACTTGCTGGCATATTGAGTGCAGCACTTTGACAGCATCATCTTTCAGGATTTGAAACGGCTCCACTGGAATTCCATCACCTCCACTAGCTTTGTTCGTAGTGATGCTTTCTAAGGCCCACTTGACTTCACATTCCAGGATGTCTGGCTCTAGATTAGTGATCACATCATCACGATTATCTGGGTCGTGAAGATCTTTTTTGTACAGTTCTTTCGTGTATTCTTGCCACCTCTTCTTAATATCTTCTGCTTCTGTTAGGTCCATACCATTTCTGTCCTCTATCAAGCCCATCTTTGCATGAAATGTTCCCTTGGTATCTCTAATTTTCTTGAAGAGATCTCTAGTCTTTCCCATTCTGTTGTTTTCCTCTATTTATTTGCACTGATCGCTGAAGAAGGCTTCCTTATCTCTTCTTGCTATTCTTTGGAACTCTGCATTCAGATGCTTATATCTTTCCTTTTCTCCTTTGCTTTTCGCTTCTCTTCTTTTCACAGCTATTTGTAAGGCCTCCCCAGACAGCCATTTTGCTTTTTTGCATTTCTTTTCCATGGGGATGGTCTTGATCCCTGTCTCCTGCACAATGTCACGAACCTCATTCCATAATTCATCAGGCACTCTATCTATCAGATCTAGGCCCTTAAATCTATTTCTCACTTCCACTGTATCATCATAAGGGATTTGATTTAGGTCATATCTGAATGGTCTAGCGGTTTTCCCTACTTTCTTCAATTTGAGTCTGAATTTGGTAATAAGGAGTTCATGATCTGAGCCACAGTCAGCTCCTGGTCTTGTTTTTGTTGACTGTATAGAGCTTCTCCATCTTTGGCTGCAAAGAATATAATCAATCTGATTTCGGTGTTGACTATCTGGTGATGTCCATGCATAGAGTCTTCTCTTGTGTTGTTGGAAGAGGGTGTTTGCTATGACCAGTGCATTTTCTTGGCAAAACTCTATTAGTCTTTGCAAGCCGGCGCACTAAGCGCAGCCGAGAGGAGCTACCCCACGTCTGAGGTCAGGGGTAGTGGCCTAGAGTGCCAGGCTGTGATGGCACAGGAACCTCAGAGAGGAGCTACCCTGTGTCCGAGGTCAGTGGCGGCCGGGAGGAGACACCCCTCATCCGAGGTCAGGGGCGGCCGGGAGAAGCCACCTCACACCCGAGGCCAGGGGCGGTGACCCTGGGGAGCCACCCCGAGCCCGAGGCCAGGACCAGCGGCCAGGAGGAGCAACCCGAGGAGTGGTGGCTGCGCAGGCACAGGAGGGCCTAGAGGAGCTATCCCACATTGAAGGTCAGGAACGGCGGCAGTAAGGAGATACCCCTTGTCCAAGGTAAGGAGCAGTGGCTGTGCTTTGCTGGAGCAGCCATGAAGAGATACCCCACGACCAAGGTAAGAGAAACCCAAGTAAGATGGTAGGTGTTGCAAGAGGGCATCAGAGGGCAGACACACTGAAACCATACTCACAGAAAACTAGTCAATCTAATCACACTAGGACCACAGCCTTGTCTAACTCAATGAAACCAAGCCATGACTGTGGGGCAACCCAAGACGGGCGGGTCATGGTGGAGAGGTCTGACAGAATGTGGTCCACTGGAGAAGGGAATGGCACACCACTTCAGTATTCTTGCCTTGAGAACCCCATGAACAGTAGGAAAAGGCAAAATGATAGGATACCAAAAGAGGAACTCCCCAGGTTATTAGGTGCCCAATATGCTACTGGAGATCAGTGGAGAAATAACTCCAGAAAGAATGAAGGGATGGAGCCAAAGCAAAAACAATACCCAGCTGTGGATGTGACTGGTGATAGAAGCAAGATCCGATGCTGTAAAGAGCAATATTGCATAGGAACCTGGAATGTCAGGTCCAAGAATCAAGGCAAATTGGAAGTGGTCAAATAAGAGATGGCAAGAGTGAATGTCAACATTCTAGGAATCAGCGAACTAAAATGGACTGGAATGGGTGAATTTAACTCAGATGACCATTATATCTACTACTGCGGGCAGGAATCCCTCAGAAGAAATGGAGTAGCCATCATGGTCAACAAAAGAGTCCGAAATGCAGTACTTGAAAGCAATCTCAAAAACGACAGAATGATCTCTGTTCGTCTCCAAGGCAAACCATTCAATGTCACCATAATCCAAGTCTATGTCCCAACCACTAACGCTGAAGAAGCTGAAGTTGAATGGTTTCATGAAGACCTACAAGACCTTTTAGAACTAACACCCAAACAGTGCACGAGGGTTCCCTACTATCCACATCCTCACCAACTGTCCTCTCTTGTCTTTTTTTAAATATGTAATTTATTTATGTTTGGCTGTGCTGGGTCTTTGTTGCTGCACAGGCTTTTCTCTAGTTGCGGCGAGCAGGGGCTACTCTCTAGTTGCGGTGCGCAGGCTTCTCATTGTGGTAGCTTCTCTCGTTGCTGAGCACAGGCTCTAGGGCACGAGGGCTAAGCAGTTGCGGCTCATGGACTAATCACTGTGTTTCCTGAGCTCCAGAGCACAGGCTCAATAGGTACAGTGCACAGGCTTAGCTGCTCCTCTGCATGAGGGATCTTCCTAGACCAGTGATCAACCCATGTGCTCTGCACTGGCAGGCAATTCTTTACCACTGAGCCACCAGGGGAGCCTGTCTCTTGTCTTTGATCAGAGCCATGCTAAGAGATGAAGTAACATGAAACGCGTTATTACTGAGGGCTTGAAATACGCCAGGCACTGACCTAGACACTAGCAGGTTCTGAAAACAGCCGTTAACCTACATTCTAAGAAGTTCTTACAAATACTTTACAAACTTCCTCACCACTACCTTCTTCTAGCCATGGTTAGCAGAGGTGTTTTCTTTTGCAAAATCTAAAACACAAGCTTGACTTATCCCAGACTTGTTAAAAACTACGACTTAGGAAATTTCTTGATCATACTACATAACCTTCTCCCAGCTCGTTGAATGCTGACCCCAGATGAATTCCTTTTACACACACTGGTCGTGTCTCCACCCTTCTCAAACTGTCTACAGCAATGATATCCAAGTGTAGCCCCTGGACAAGCAGCATCAGTATCATTTGGGGGCTTATTAGAAATTCAGGTTCTTGGGCAACAAACTCTGGGGATGTATGCCTAAGTTTGAGAACAAACTGTCTGCAGAAACTTACACTTTTCTACAGAAATATAAACTTTCCTGTATTTCGAGTGCCACTTATTCTTTTCTTGTCAAATAGTTTCTTTTTACCATTCCCATCCATGAAGCTACTTTCCCCCCACAAACATTTATGCAAGAAAATAATTACCTCCTGAAAATGATACGCTATTCAATACAGACAAAGGATAACATGCATAGTTTCTAAGTCTTGAAAGAAGAAAACCAAATTCTAAATGAAACAAATATTTAAATAGATAACACAAAAGTATTTCCTGACACATAAAGGCTATGAACATTCCTATTGAAAGGGCACATGATATATCAGGGAATAAAGAGTTAATATCAGTCGAACTGTTAATACGATTATTACTCCAGGAACATTCTTGGTCTTCTCAACAAAAGGAATAATTCCTTAAAAAAAAGAATCATTTTCTGGCTCATGCTGGATAATGCAGATGATCCGATATCAACTGATTTTACTTTTCAAAAATCACTGAAAATAACCATGCACAGATAACACAGTATGCGGTTGTCTGAGTTCAAACCCAGCTCCACTGTTTGCCTGAGGAAGGCCTTGGGCAAGTTACTCAAAGCTGAGAGTCTGTTTTCTCATCGTAAAACTGAAAACATTACCTACTACCTAGGACTGCTGGGCAGATTAAAGGAGAAAACCACACAAAATGCTGGAGACAGAGCAATTGTTTTTACATCTGGATGTTATCCTGTATGGCCTGCCATGTTACAGAGCATGGCTCAGTGGTAAAAAAAAAAAAAAAAATCAACCTGCCAATGCAGGAGACGTGGGTTTGTTCCTTAGGTTGTGAACATCCCCTGGAGAAGGAAATGGCAATCCACTCCAGTATCTTTGCCTGGAATATTCCATGAACAGAGGAGCCTGGTAGGCTATAGTCCGTGGGGTCAAAAAACAGTTGGACACGACTGAGCAACTAAACAATTTCTTCTCTACTGCCCGCCCATAAGTCCAGTCCTATTTATTACAACTTCCTATTATCTACAGCAGATAAAGCGTTCAATTTCCATCTCTCTGTAATCCCTCTTTCCATTTTTCTTTGCCTTGTACTTTGTCTTCTACATGTCAACAAAACTGGAAAACTCAACAGCAGCCACAGGACTGGAAAAGGTCAGTTTTCATTCCAATCCCAAAGAAAGGTAACACCAATGAATGTTCAAACTACCGTACAATTGTGCTCATTTCACATGCTAGCCAAGTAACACTCAAAATCCTTCAAGCTAGGTTTCAGCAGTACATGCACTGAGAACTTCCAAATGGACAAGCTAGATTTAGACAAGGCATCAAATTGACAACATCTGTTGGATGACAGAGACACCAAGGGAATTCCAGAAAAACATCTACTTTTGCTTCACTGACTACGCTAAAGCCATTGACTGTGTGGATCACAACAAACCGTGGAAAATTCTTAAAGAGATGGGAATAGACCACGTTACTTGCCTCCTGAGAAACCTGTATGCATGTCAAGAAGCAACATTTGGAATTAGACATGGAACAACGAACTGGTTCAAAATTGGGAAAGGTACATCAAGGCTGTATATTGTCACCCTGCTTACTTACCTTATATGCAGGGCACATGTGAAATGCTGAACTGGATAAATCACAGGCTGGAATCAAGATTGCTAGGAAGAATATCAACAACCCCAAATATTCAGATGATACCACTCTAATGGCAGAAAGCAAAAAGGAACTAAAGAGCCTCTTGATGAGGGTGAAAGAGGAGAGTGAAAAAGCTGGCTTCAAACTCAACACTCAAAAAACTAAGATCATGGCATCTGGTCCCATCACTTCATGGCAAATAGAAGGGGCAAAAGCAGAAACTGACATATTTTATTTTCTTGGAATCCAAAATCACTGTGAATGGTGACTGCAGCCACAAAATTAAAAGACACTTGCTCCTTGGATGAAAAGCTATGACAAACCCACACAGGCTATTAAAAAGCAGAGACTTCACTTTGCCAACAAAGGTCCATCTAGTCAAAGCTATGGTTTTTTCAGGAGTCATGTACAGATGTGAGAGCTGGACCATAAAGAAGGCTGAGCACTGCAGAACTGATGCTTTTGAACTGTGGTGTTGGAGAAGACTCTTGAGAGTTCCTTGGACTGCAAGGAGATCAAACCAGTCAATTCTAAAGGAAATCAACCCTGAATATTCACTGGAAGGACTGATGCTGAAGCTGAAGCTTTAATACTCTGGCGATCTGATGCAAAGGGCTACCTCTTTGGAAAACACCCCGATGCTGGGAAAGATTGAAGGCAAAAGGAGAAGAGGTCGGCAGAGGATGAGATAGTTTCATAGCATCACTGACTCAATGGACATGATTCTGAGCAAACTCTGGGAAATAACGAAAGACAGGGAAGCCTGGTGTGCTGCAGTCCGTGGGGTCACAAAAGAGTCAGAAGGACTGAGTGAGTGAACAATGACAACTTTATCTTTAAACAGTAAATGCACTGAACATAGGATCTTACTATAGGGTAATATTCAGCACTAAATAAATACAGCAAGTTAGAAGAAAATAATATATTTGGGTTGCTCTGCAAGCCTTCAAACTGTCAGTAGGCTAAGGAGGTGATTACAAACAAAAGCAGAGCTTTCTTCAAGTTAAATGCTGCTTCAGATGTAAAACAGTGTACTCTTCTAAGAATTATGATAAACTTGTTGGTAAGTGGATCAAGAAAGGCTCCACAACACATTCCTCTGGCAAATATTTTGGCAAATTCTTTCCATTCAGACTCAGAAACAACAGATACACTGTAGAAAATGCCAAGGGCTCTACATATTAAATGGGAGACAGGCACGTCCCAGGACGTGCCTCTTCCCAGCAAGCCTGCATTACATTTGTTTGCCGACAACACAATAAAGCAGTAAAGCAACGGCTACTGCACGAAGCCTGCGAGTACTCACACGCTCACTCGTCTCCTCTCCTACAGTGCTTACTTCCACCCCGGGAACAGCATCATTTGACAAAAGAGAAGAATCAGAAGCTCCGAGTGGCTCAACAACTGGTCCAAAGCCACTTGGTAAGCGGTGAGGCTGGGCTGAAAGTCAGCTAGAAAGTGCAGGGTGAGCGGCTGCATTTACAAGTGCATAAAATAACTATGAGCTCGATGAGTAATCGACATAAACTCAACCTGTGTTCTGCCAAGTGTGGAAGTTACTCAACCACAGCTCACTCGAAGCACACATGGAGTTTATCTATAAACACATTTTTCATTATTAATCAAGTATTGGTTTTGTTGGCATCATTTCCCCAATAGAATTGTATGCAATAAAATACCCTTTACCGCAAGACTGCAGAGCTGTTCTAAGAAGGGTCTTCCTAGAAAATATATTCCAGGTGCCATCCGTTTAACGGTCACACCCTTCTCTTTTGAATGTCTGTGGTGTTGTGGTCTTTGTCAATTTTCTCCAACTATGAAGTGTGTAACTCAGCCAGACCCTCACCTGTCATCAGTCCTCCACTTTAAGGTGTGTTCACACTTAGGGCTGCACTGCTCTCTGGATGAAGTGGCCTTCTGTCATGTGAAACGTCTTTCTGTCATGTTCTTCCCTCTGAAATCTACTTTGATGCTGACAGAGTGGCTCCAGCTCTGGAGCAGTGTTAGCACGCTATGTGTCCTCTCTCCTTTCACTTTGCCTGGTGTCTAAAGTGGGTTTACTTGCAGGTGGCGTGCAGCTGGTCTACCTTTACCTGGGGTATGCAGACGACTCACCTTTGGAGTAGCTGTTGGTAAGGGTGGGTTTAAGCTACCATCCTGTCTTGTTTTCTATTTGGCCCGTGTGTTCTTTGTTCCCTCTCCCCCTCTTTTTCTGCCTTCTTTTGGACTGAGTATTGGGTTAATTATGTGTTCATATCATTTTGATTCCTTTGTTGGTCTATTAGCCAAACTGTTTATTTCAGGGGCTATAGACTTTCAGCACTCATCGGTAACTCACCGGTCTGCCTTCAAGCAATACTGCACCACTTCACACACAGGGAAGCAGCACATTCCCATTCCCTCCCGCCCTGCCTTTCTGCTATTATTGCCATACTTTTTAATCTCTACATATGTTATAAACCCCACACACACTGTGATTATTTTTGCATAAGCAGGCAATTATCTTTTAAAGAAAAATAAGAAAAAAAACCCATTTATATCTACCCATGTAATTACCACTTCTACCGCTCTTCCCATGTCACTTGTAAGACGGTTAAAACTCCTGCAGCTTTTGCAAGATGTGCAGTTTCACCTTCCCACTGTGTTGCTGGATATCTGACCCCAAAATAAGGGGATGAGGTGAGCAGGAGCCAGCACAGCAGCTGACAGGAGGGATGCCTGAGTGAAAGCTAATTTTATGAAAGGTCATTTTTTTTTTTCAGTTAATATAGTTAAATCATGCTACTTTTACAACCCTAAAACTACAGGGGCTTCAACAGTGAATACTTGAATTATAAGAATATTTTATATTATGCTTGAATTATTACCCATGTTAACCAATACTTAGCCAAAAAGCAGTCAATGCAACAATACATTCAACATGTATTTGAGCCCCTGCCCTGGGCCAGTCACTATTCTAAGCACCAGGAAAACTGCAGTGAACAAGACAAAATAAACAAAAAAATCCCTGACTGCCTGGAGCTGATGTTCTAGTGGCATCACCAAGCATCTTGTTTTAGGGGCATGCAGGAAGGATATAATCTTTATTCTCACAACATTCACACCGCAGAAAGACCAGTTAGAGTCACTAAAATACAACTAACAAAAACAGATTTATACACAAAGTGTGAGGGGACAATGGATAAGCTTAACTTTTCGTCCTGTTGACACACTATTTCAAGATTCCCCAAAAGGAGCAGCTAACTTTTACAGATATTTCAAGTTGAACTGAGTCCACATACACTGCATAATATTAAAGAAGCTGTAGTCAACACCTGTCAGAGCCCGATAAACTCCGTTCCCAAACAGGTGACAGTTTAAAAAATCTGATGTAAATTCACTTGAAAGGCCAAGTTTTATCACATTGCAGACACAGCACTAGCATGGATTTGGCTCCTAATATCGGTGGATTTCTGAAGTGGCAGGAGTGTGTCCTTTTTCTGCTCCATTTCCTATGGAAAGTGGCTGAACATCCATAAAGGTTTGCTGAATGTTTGTCTTACGTTTTAGCAACGGAACATTTGGTTGTAAGAAACAAATCCACTGGCTTAAATACAAAAGGAAATAGACTGAACAGAAACGAGGCTAATTCACGGAACTCAAGGGCAGAAAACATAGCTGGACAGGAAAAGGGATCAGAGCCGGAAGCAGAAAACCATTCAGACCTAGGCAGTTGGTCTCCTGATGCGCCACACGTCTGCCTCTGCGTCTCTATGCTGTGCCTCCCTCCCCACCCACCCCTCTCCACAAAGCAGCTTTCCCTCTTCCCAATCTCACCAGGGCTTCTACTCCAGGCACACAACTGAGACTGAGAAGCCTGAGCCCAATGGCTCAGCCAAGAACATGAAACAGCCGCCCCAGGCCTGGGGTCCCCATCCTCGTTGACTCTACCGAGGCCAAAAGACCGACTCAAATGCTACAGATATGTCCACTTCTAGAGGGGCTTCCAAGCAAGGAGATGCCCACAGGTGGGGTCTACCACCTTTACTCCACATGCTTGGCCAAAGTGAACCAAGAGAAAACTTCTCAGCAAATGTGAAGGGAGCTTCATTGTGGCTCTCTGGTGGTGACTGAGTAAACAGGTCGTTGCCACCATTCCCTGAACCAGGCATAAATGACCCTCAGCACCGGCGCTGATGGCCCATCTGCTTCACACTGGGAAAGCTGAGAGGAGAGCAGGTGTGTCTGCCTTTCCCTCAGTCGCTGGGTAAAAGAGGTGTAACTCAACCACTGCTGGAGCTCCACAACACTGCTTCACTCATGAACAAAATAAAAAGGACTCAGACAAAAGAAAAAGGGACTCTCAAAAAACATGGAAGACCACAGCAAGGGAGGGCCGCCGGCCCAGGAAAGTAGACAGGAGTTGGGCTTGGCAGGCCCACCGCTCTCTGGGCCCGGGACCCTCCACCTTGACAAGCACCCGCGAGGCGGCGGGAACTCCAAGCTCACCCGAGCCTAGGAACAGTCATTAGCGGTGACATGAGTAACGACGGCCAGTCTTTGGAGGAGACATAAAGCCGGCTCGGCAGCTGTGGATGGGCACCGGTGCCAGTCTGCAGCACGTCCCTCCCACCTC
This sequence comes from Budorcas taxicolor, assembly GCF_023091745.1. Classification (NCBI taxonomy): domain Eukaryota; kingdom Metazoa; phylum Chordata; class Mammalia; order Artiodactyla; family Bovidae; genus Budorcas; species Budorcas taxicolor. The sequence continues at coordinate 58,154,259 of NC_068926.1, forward strand.
CCAGAGGAGGCCAGCCAGAGTGTGGTAATGAAACTGCACAGAGTGGAGATGGGATCTCAATGAGTTTAAACTGATTTATGTTAGCTTTCGTAAAGAGCACACGATATCATGAAAGTGCTACCACTGTGAAATAATGTCGACAATCCTTAAGACCTCCGCCTAATGGCACTTGGGCAGAATATTTATATGCCTCGTCGTGGGAACAAGGGCCATAATGGATACCATTTTTGTTTTATTAGGGATGCATTTTTAAATTAATCTGCTATTTGCCTAAACAATTAGCTGCTTCTGTTTGCATGCACAAAGCCAAAACTGCAATTAGGCTTCCATCAAAAAGATAAGTCCCAACTAAAACTGTCCCAGTGGAGTCATAACAGCTCAGGGCAGAACTTTCCAAAATTACTTTTTAGCATAATGGTAATTATGTTAATTGCTTGAAAGGTAAATAACTACTGAACTGGTTTTGGGAAAAGACAATTGGTATTACCCCTCCCCTTTGATCTTTCCATGCACCATAAAATTTACAACAGGTTACCAGTCCAGAAAGTCAGAGACTGGTCACTTCTTGAACCGCAAGGTCTGTCCTGTGGTCTTTTGTGCTATCTCGATTAGAGCTTATTTTAGCCACGAGCTCCTCTTCACTTGAGGTGGCGTAACCAACACCTAAGGCTTGGTCTCAGCTTCCTAACAGTTAAGTAGACAGGATCAATTAAATGTAGTTCAGAGACACTCAGTGAAGCTGACTATTCCTAAAGACGGCGGGCAATCTCAATTTCCACCATGTAAGTAAAAACTTGCCTATAAGAAATGAAGCAGGAGTCAAAGGAAATTCTGCAATGAGAAAAAGCATCTTAAAAGAAATTTCAGTTACACCCATAGCACTCACTGAATGTGTACCCCTTCACTCATTAAGCCCACACAGCATCACCATGCAATGCTAGCTAGAGACGGAGGCTGGTGTAAAGTTTGAGAGGACAACACAGCTTCTGCTTTCAGAAGAGAAGAGGTGAGTAGGAAGTTAAAATCAGTGCAAACAAGGATCATAAGGTAGGGCCAACTCACAGAAGATCTTGAAAAAGATGAAACAGAATGAAATTTATTCTTTACAGAGATGCAGCATCCACATGCATGTCTTCTTGACCTCCCAGTTGAACGTAGCTCTAAAGCTGAACTCTTACTTAAGGCAGAAAAACTGTACACAGGAAGCATTCTGGAAGCTGCATCCCAGACTGACAAGTAAGGGGATCTGAGTGGGCCTGTGCACCAATGAACTGACTGGTTAACGCATAAGCAAGGGAGCGACCAAAGCAGAAACTGAGTCAAAGAGGAGGAAAGATGAATATATTCAGTAGTCTCAAGTTCAAAGCAGAAAGAACAAACACTCTAAAGAGAAGACTCAAAAACAGAGAGACAGGAAATTGAAAAGGAGGCAGATGATATGGTGTAAGAATATGACAATGTGACTAAAGAGAAAAATTTACAGTCAGCAAAGTCAAAGGAAAAACAGACTGGCGGGGAAGAATTTGGACTGGCTCTTCTATAAGGGGGTGTAGTTTGAGAAGGCAGTTGATGCAAGAGAGACGTCACTGCGCACACAGCCACTAACTCCAGCCAGTTCCTTCTTGTGACACAACTAAATGATGTGACCACAATACATGCTGTATCTGGAAGAGTGTATCAGACACTGGGAGTGGCCAATGTCTGGGAGAAGAGACGGGGATGACTGGGGGAATCAGGACCCTAAGGTGGTAGGGAGAAAAAAAAAACAGTGTTTTTTTTAACTACATGTTTTTTCTACAAGTAGTACTATATCACGGAGACGGCAATAGCACCCAGCTCCAGTACTCTTGCCTGGAAAATCCCATGGATAGAAGAGCTTGGTGGGCTGTAGTCCATGGGGTTGCGAAGAGTCAGACACAACTGAGCCACTTCACTTTCATTTTTCACTTTCATGCACTGGAGAAGGAAATGGCAACCCACTCCAGTGTTCTTGCCTGGAGAATCCCAGGGACGAGGGAGCCTGGTGGGCTGCCGTCTATGGGGTCGCACAGAGTCAGACACGACTGAAGCAACTTAGCAGCAGCAGCAGCAGCAGTACTATATCAAACAATTTGTTCTAATTTGTAGACATATCTCTATACATATTAATTTGATCAGTGATGTTGAAAAGATGGTCATTTCTTCATCAAAGGATGTTGATACCTTTCATAGAAAAACATGTCTTCTGGACTTCATTCGGTTCCACTGGTCCACAAGTCTATTCTCAGGCCAGTATCAACACTGTTTTGGTTACTGTCATTTTACAGTAAATCGTCCAATCAGGTAGCATAAGAACTCCAGCTTTATGCTTTTTTCCAAGATTGCTCTTTGCTATTCTTAGTCCACCACATTTTCTTTCAGATTTTAAATTTTAGAATCAGCTTTTCAATTTCTACCCAAAAAGCCTATGGGGATTTTGACTGAAATTGGATTGAAGCTCTAGATCAATTAAGGGAGAGCTGGCATCTTAACAGCATTCAACTTGCCAATCCATGAATCTAATAATAACCCTCTCCCTTTATTCGTGCTTTCCTCAAATTTTTCTCAGTAATATTTTATAGTCAGCATATAGGTTTTAAACATACATTGCTGAGTTAATCCCCAAGTATGTTATATCTCTAATGCAATATCAATTTCAATTGTTTGCTGCTCACTTGAATACTATAGACTTTTGCATCTGACCTAATATCCAGTATCATTGCTAAAGATATTAATATTTATTCTAGTAAAACACTTTTGTTGCTTGCTTAGGAGTCTATCCATTTATTCACAATTTTATTTGCTCCCTAACTGGATACCTTTTTCTTGCCTTACTGCCCTAAACATGCCCTCCAGCACAACATTTAACAATTGTAGTGAAAATGGACAGTCTTGCCCTGTTTCTGACTTTAAAAGGAAAGCATCTTTTACCACTAAGTACAAAGTTAGCTCCAAGTTTTTCATAGATTCTCTTAAGCAGACTAAGAAAGTTAGCTAAGTTTTTAATAATGAATCAGAGTTTGTTTTTGTCAAAAAATTTTTTTGTTTCACTGAGACGAACATACGGTTTTTCTTTTATAGTCTAACATGATGCATTATATTAATTGTTAATGGAATCAAACTCACCCTAAATTCCTGGGATAAATCCTAATTGGTATCTTTTTAATATATTTGCAGGATTCAATTTTATAACATAGTTGAGGATTTTTACATCTATGCTCATGAGAAATACCCATCTGTAGAACTTGTTTTCAGGTGTTAGTTATTATTGTTTCTTCTTTATCTAGCCTTAATGCTGGCCCTATAAGCGGAGTTGAGAACTGTTCCTCTTAGTCTATTTTACAGAAGTGTGTAGATTTGGTATTCTCTCTTAAGTGTTTGATAGGATTCACTGGGCTTACAGTTTTCTTTGTGGAAACTACTAAATTATAAATTCGATTTTTTTAAATTGGAAATAGAGCTATTCATGTTTTCTAGTTCTTGTTAAGTGAACTTAGGTAGTTTGTCTTTCAAAAAGTCAATTCATCCATTTTATCTAACTTACTGAATTTACTGGCATAAAGGTGTTCATAATATTTCATTTTAACTTTTTAATATTTACAGGATTTGTAATGATGTCCCATCTTACATTCCTTATGTTGACAATTAATTTCCTATCTCTTTTTTTCCTGATCAATCTGGCTAGGGATTTGTCAATTTGATCAATTTTTTCAAAGGTATGGTTGTCCCCTTCATTGATTTTTCTCCATTTTTTCCCTCTATTCTACTCCATTGATTTCTGCTCTTTATTCCTTCTGCTTATTTTATTTAACTTTCTCTTCTTTTTCTATTTTAAGGTGAAAAGCTATACTGTTGTGACTTTCTCTTTTCTAATATAAATAGTCAATGTTATAAATTTCCCTGTAAGCATTGCTTTAGCTACATCCCATACAATGATACTGTTTTTAATTTTCCTTCAGTTCAAAATATTTCCTAATTTCTTTGGTGATCTCCTCTCTGACTTATGGGTTATTCAGAAGTGTGTTGTTTAGTTTTTAAATATTTGGAGACTCTCCCTGCCCTAGCCCTGGAGTGGCCATTACGCCGAGAAGCCTCGGCTCCTTTTAGTAAAGAGCGATGTTTTTCAAGACCTGAGCGCTAGGTTGGCTGATCGCTACTGGACTGTTGCTGCTCCTATACCTTTTTCACAAACAAAGCCAGGACATACATGAAAACATATGCATACAAACATACCTGGCTGCTTACCAATCGATAGTGAAAACCACGCACTCTACACTGACAGTTCCTATTCCAGTCCAGCCCCCCAGAGTTCCTTCTGGCCATCCCCACTTCATACCTGCACCTCCCTTCTCCAACAACAAGGAAACTGGCTCCTATTATCCTCAGTTTTCTTACCTGCTCAGCCTCTCTGTATGGTGCCAACCTTCCAAACCCTCCAGGTCACTGTTCCCCTCAGACTCCCTGCCCCACCTATCCCTGGCACCCACTCCATGGGCCTCCCTAACAGCTCTGTGACTCAAAATACTGAATACAGTTCACAAGTATATTTAATCTCTGCTATAACAGAGCCTAGGGTTCACAACAGAGTAAACGTTACAACTAAAATTGGAAGTACTGAAGAGAAAATTAAATTTTATGGCTTAAAATTCATTTTCCTGTAAAAAAAAAAAGCTCATGCTTAGTTTCCATTAGGTAGACTGAAGAACTTGGACAATTTATTTCTGTAGTTTCCACTGTCTCTCCAAAGCTCCCCTGTGCTATTTATCACTCCCTTCTGTTCTTAATCTCAACTGTAGTAAGACAGGACAGCTTCTCTGAATTCATGCATCATGCTGTGCCTTATTAAAAAATCAGTGTTCAGTAAAACCAGGCCCCCAATAAACCAGAAGATTAACACCAACTCTCGTATCATTAATACAACGTGCCAGTGTTTTCTGCATGATAAAACGATTTCAAATTATTTTCATAGTACCTTCAAAATTTGTAGTTATCCAAGAAACTGCTCATTTGCTGTGTGTGTCTGAAGCATGAGAACGTCGCTCTCCAGTGTTTCTTAAATTCGAGAGCTTACAGACCTCTATGAATTCATCTATGGGCCAGTCAGTGTGAAAAGCAAAGCATTACAAGGCACCGAGGTGATCACTGGGTGCCAACAGCCTGTGACTACAAAATGCAAATTCAATTAATGAGATCTCACAGCACGGTTCAGTCACAAGGGCAAAAGTTCCGGATTCCTTTTTAAAATGACCATAAAAACACACAGATTTTAAAACATTTCCTAGAGATCTCACAACTCCCACCCACAGTTTTATCTGTGGAATGCTACTTAAGGAACACTGAGCTATTATTTAGTTACAACACAAATGCAGTCCAAAGCATGTATAAGCAAGTGTAAAACAAATATAATTTAAAACTCCCCTGAGGAACAGAAAAACCTTAAAATAAGTGTTTTTATTTGACATCTTCCTCCATAACATAAACACAGTCTCTATGGCTTGTCTATGAAACAAATTTTAACACCCTAAGACCACTCCGAGTGCAATCAACTAAAACGTTCAATACTCTAAGAAATACTTCCGCAATACTAAAAAAAAAAACAACCACCTCAGTTCAGAATTCTGCATTTCAACTTTTAATTCCACTCTGAATCTTTAAACTGTAAGCACTTGTACTGTTAAGAAAACTGTTTACATGTATTCTTTTAAAAGAACTCTACCTGAGGGACCTCCCTGTTGGTCCAGTGGTTAAGACTCTGCCTTCCAATGCAGGGGACAGGGGTTCAATCTCTGGTCGGGAAACTAAGCTCCCACAAGTCATGAGGGAACTAGAGAGCCCAAGCACCACAGTGCGAAACCCTTGCAGCACAACTAGAGAAAGCCCACAAACCTCAGTGAAGACCCAGAGCAGACTTTAAAAGAAAAAAGGACTCCACCTGGTATTTTTTTTTTTTTTTTGGTTTTTATCAGAAAGATGTTTCATTTTGTTTTGTCCACCAAGTGTCTGAATAAGGCTCCTAAGACCAAAAGGTAGACAAAGGTTTCTAGCAACAATTACTAAGACTTTAAGAGAAAAATGAGCAGAAAAGGAAAGCCTTGAAAAACAACCCCAATTCTCCAGTCAGGTATGCTAGCCATCTCCCAATTATGTTAATAATCCACTTCTGAAACTTCAGTTTTGATCAGGGGAGAGGAGCAGCCTGAATACTGCATTCAAAGGTTATGTTATGACATTGGAATGTCATCAACATCTAAGAGACATAAGCAAAACTACTGACAAACCAATTTTTTTTATTAAGCATAAAATTACAACTAAAACTCTGGAAGCACCTAGTCTCAGTAGCCGCCTAAGTAAAACATGGTCCTACTGTTCACTGCTGAAAAGAAGCTTGGAGAGACCCACTCCCATCCATCGTACACATGTCAGGTAAATGAGAAATCACAGTCACTCCAGCCCAGGGCAGGCAGAGGCCCGGACAATGGGGTGTGTGTGGGCGCAGACAACTGCCCTGGGAGGCTGCACGAGTGGATAAGCCACTCCGCCTGGCTCCATGGCACCCGAAAGACGCCTGCTGGCTGTCCCACCTAGGCTTCCACGTGCTAAAGAGCACCGGGTCTCTGCTCTCCGCCTACAGGGACAAATCAGAACTCCTTTGCACCTAAGAAGTGTGTAATCTCATTTCTAACCAAAGAGTGAGTTTTTGAGACAAACTCTGAGCAGGGAGTGGGTTTCGAGTACACTGCCATTCCCTAATGTGGTGGCTCGAGGCCAAAGGCAGGCAAGCATGGAGCAGATGGAGTCCTGGCAAGGTCTGCACTGTCCCTGCATTAGCAGCATCTGCTCATTACTCAGAACCTTCGCCTGCTTTATCTAATGCTCCAGGAAAAGCATTCTGATTTGATTCATTTCGGTATGGTAACGTGCAACACAATTAGTGGTAAAATCAAACTGGAGGGCGGCCAGTGCTGACAATCGGAAACAAGGCAGAAGAAATATGAGGCCAGTGGGTTGGAATTCAAAAAATCACAAGTGTGGATCATCTTGCCAAATCTCACCGCCCCAGGTGGGTGTAAGAGTGTTCCTGCTGGGCAGGGAGGCTAAAAAGGACGTGGGGATGACTTACTCTCTCCCAGACCAGCTTCCATCTCCCCCTCCGGACCCGATTCCTTCTGTGGAGAATACATGTACAGACAGACCACCGAGGGGGTCTCCACGGCTACAGAGCTTCCCTTTGGCACAACCAGGGAGCTGAAGTTCATTAACTCATTTTATTGTCTTATTCTTCTTTTCTGTGGAGCACGGTCACAAATTTCAGACCCCCAAGGTGAATCTCCTTTGTGCCATGGCACTGCCTAACAAGTGCGTATTCACTGCTCTAGAGAGGAGCACTCCAAAATGTGCATTTGATTATCTCGATCTGTCTTTGCCCAGAAGTAGCTACTCATGAATATGTTAGTACAAATATCATAGTTCCAATCTGCTAAACTGAAGTAAGACTAAAGACAGTGCCACCTGAGGTCTAGGGGTGGGCGGGGCGAATGAAAAGTTGTTGCTTATCTCAGAAAGTAACAATTCCTATCAGCCTGAGAAAACAAGCTGAGTGAGAGAGGAACAAGAAAACTCAGGAGCTATCATCAAAGAAACAATCCTAATACTAAAAGGACTGCAGGCATTCTGAGTTGCTCAGTCCTATCTGACTTTGTGCGACCCCGTGGACTGCAGCCCACCAGGCTCTTCTGTCCATGGGATTCTCCAGGCAAGAACACTGGAATGGGTTGCCGTGCCCTCCTCCAGGGGACCTTCCCGACCCAGGAATCAAACCCAGGTCTCTTACAATCTCCTGCATTGGCAGGCGGGTCCTTTACCACTAGTGCCACCTAGAGCCACCCGGGAATACTAAAAGGAATTTGAGACAAATCAAAGATTTCAACGCAAATGATGCAGCCAAGGAAGTACTACAGACTTTACCCAGAGAAGGGGAAAATGAACCCCAGAACAGTAAGACTGAAATGTGATGATGTAAATGCAAGCAACCGGACAGAACACTTGGACAAAATGTAACATCTAGAAACAGACTGAAATACTAAGAGTTTCCTATGTAAAAATCTGTAAAGGTAGCACCTCAAACCAGTGAGGCAGAGACAGGCTTTCTACTAAGAAATGTTGGAAAGATATAATCAGATTCATATGCTATTCCAGGATGAACTCTATATTGGTCAGGATTCAAACATAAAGATAACCCATAACACTGTCATCAAAAAGAACACAAATGACAAATGCCGGCAAGGATGTGGAGAAAAGGGAACCCTCATACACTGCTGGTACCAAAGTAAACTGGTATAGACACTGGAAAAGAGCATTTCTCAAAACACTAAAAATGTAACTACCATATGACTAAGCAATTCCACTCTGGTATATATTAAAAAAAAAACAAAAACACTAATCTGAGAAGATACATGCAACCCCAATCTTCATAGCAGCATTATTTACAATAGCCAAGATATGAAAGCAACCTGTCCATCAACAGATATAAAGAAAACATGGTGTGTATATTTATACACACACACACACACACACATACATACCCACACACAATGGAATACTACTCAACCATAAAAAACAATGGAATTTCCATTCGTAACAACACAGATGGACTTAAAAGGGTATTAGGCTAAAGCGAAGTAAGTCAAACAGCAAAAGACATGATCTCATTTATATGTGGAATCTTATAAGCAAACCTAACAGAAAAGAAACAAGCTCATGGATATAAAGAACAGACTAGTGGTTACTCCTGGGAGAGGGAAAGGGGAGGGGCAGACAGAGACAAGATGAGGATGGGAGCTGAAGCAGCACAAACCACTAGGTACAAAACTTGAAAAGCTACATGGATACATTGTCCAGCACAGTCAATATAGTCAGCATTTTATGATAACTAAAACTGAGGTACAACCTTTAAGACTGTGAATTACTATGTTGTACACCTGAAATTTATACAGTAATGCACATTAACTATATCTCAATTAAAAAAAATTTTAAGCCCTAAAAGTATCAGAAGAAAAAAATTACAAGTGGCAGGTACACATGTGAAAAAATTCAACCTTTCTCACACTAAGAGAAATGTAAATTCAAACATTTGGATACCATTTCTTCTCAAAGTGACACCTAACATTTCGAAACAAGTTTGCTGATGAAACTAACAAAAAAAAAGAATGGGCTGGTAAGAATGCTAAATAATATAACCCCATTTTCATTTACCTTTTGACAGACACGTTTTGGCAGGAAACAAGCCGTCCTGCACTCACGTGGAATGTCATGCGCACAAGGCTTTCCACTATAGCACTGCAGCAGTGAAAGCAGAAACAGCCCAGCTGGTCCTCAATAAAGGACTAAGTGAGCGGATCACAGTGCACACAACGGGGCACCAGGAAAAAGGAGCGCCTTTCCCATGCACTGACACGGACAGCCTTTCATGTTACGTCTTCAACGAGATGTGAGCATTCTCAGGTTCATTACAGGATTATTTCCACTAGCCAAGATATGGCCACAACTCAAATGCCCATCAGTGGATGAATGGATAAAAAAGGCATGGTATAGGGACTTCCTTGGCGTTCCAATGGCTAAGACTGCACTCACAACGCAGAGGGCCTATGTTTGATACCTGGTCAGCGAACTAAGATCCCATGTGCCACCAACTTAAGATCCTACATGCTGCAACTAAGACCCTGTGCAGCCAAATAAAGATTTTTTTTTAAAAAGACATGGTGCTAAGTCGCTTCAATTGTGTCTAACTCTTTGCAACCCCATGCACTGTAGCCCACTAGGTTCTGCTGTCTATAGGATTTTCTAGGCAAGAATATTGGAGTGGGTTGCCATTTCCTCCTGCAGGAGGTCTTCCCCACCAAGGGATCGAACCTGTGTCTCCTGCATTAACAGGCAGGTTCTTTACCCCTAGGGCCACCTGAGAAGGCCCTTAAAAGACATGGTATATATACCCAAAATACACAACACATAATAAAATATTATTCAGTCATGAGAAAGACGGAATTCCTGCCATTTTCAACAATGTGGATGGACTTTGACCATATTATGCTACGTGAGATAAGTCAGACAAAGACAAGTGCTGTATGGTAACACCTACATGTAAAATCTATGTCAAACTTATTTTTTAAAAAACAGTAAAATGGTGGTTACCAGCAGGTAGGAGGCATGAAGGATACGAATGATGGTGTTTAAAAGTACAAATAAAAAATACAAAAGTATTTATCACTTGTCAAGTGATAAATAAATCACAGGGTTCTAATGCACGGTATAATGAAATACAGATAATACTGTACTATAATTACATCATATGATAAATATTGCTACAATGGCCATATTAAATATATGAATGTATCAAAGTAACACACTGTACACCTTAAACTTACACAATATGTCAAATTTACTCATTAAAAAAAAAAGATACACCATTAAGTGGAAAAAAAAAAAAAAGCCAAGGTATGCAATAATGTTATAAAGTAATATGCTGACAAAGGTCCGTAGAGTCAAAGCGATGGTTTTTCCAGTAGTCATGTATGGATGTGGTCATAAAGAAGGCTGAGTGCCAAAGAACTGATGCTTTTGAACTGTGGTGCTGCAGAAGACTTCTGAGAGTACCTTGGACAACAAGCAGATCAAACCAGTCAATCCTAAAGGAAATCAGTCCTGAAAATTCATTGGCAGGAGTGATGCTGAAGCTCTAACACCTTGGTCATTTGATCCAAAGAGCCAACCCACTGGAAAAGACCCTGATGCTGGGAGAGACTGAAGGCAGGAGGAGAAGGGGGCAACAGAGGATGAGATGGTTGGATGGCATCATCGACTCAACGGGCATGAGTTTGAGCAAACTCCAGAAAACAGTGAAGGACAGGGAAGCCTGGTGTGTTGCAGTCCATGGGGTTGCAAACAGTCGGACATGACTGAGCAACTGAACGACAACAATCTTTCGTTTAAAGGCGGGAAGTAAGAATAAGAACAGATATCAATACTTTGTATTTACAATAAAGAAATACCGCAAGGCTAGACAAACTAAAAAATATCATTGCTACAGAATGGAGTGAACAAAAAAGGGTAGAAGACTTTGCAGTGTACAACTTTATGTTAGCTTGATGTCAATGTATTAGTCAAATATATTAAATTACAAAATAAAACCCACTCATTTATGGATTAAAAAATTAAAATCACAAATATACATACACACATAACTATCTAGAAAAACAAACCATAAACAAAGTTCATTGAAGAATAAGTGATAAATTGAAAAAATATTTAAGAACAAGGACAAGCTTATTTCCTTAGCCCTTATTTTCAACCACAGAAGATAACAACCCAAAGAAACTGAGGAAACTATTCGCAGAGAAAGAAAAACAAGCACCTAATAACACAAAAGGCTGTATATTGTCACCCTGCTTATTTAACTTATATGCAGAGTACATCATGCGAAAGGCCAGGCTGGATGAAGCACAAGCTGGAATCAAGATTGCCAGGAGAAATATCAATAACCTCAGATATGCAGATGATACCACCCTTATGGCAGAAAGTAAAGAAGAACTAAGGTTTTCTTGATGAAAGTGGAAGAGGAGAGTAAAAAAGTTGGCTTAAAACTCAATGTTCAGAACACTAAGATCATGCCATCCAGTCCTATCACTTCATGGGAAATAGATGGGGAAACAGTGGAAACAGTGTCAGACTTTATTTTGAGGGGCTCCAAAATCACTGCAGATGGTAACTGCATCCATGAAATTCAAAGATGCTTGCTCCTTGGAAGGAAAGCTGATCAACCTAGACAGCACATTAAAAAGCAGAGACATTACTTTGTCAACAAAGGTCCATCTAGTCAAAGCTTTGGTTTTTCTAGTAGTCTTGTATGGATCTGAGAGTTGGACTATAAAAGCACCAAAGAATTGATGCTTTTGAACTGCGGTGTTGGAGAAGACTCTTGAAAGTTCCATGGACTGAAAGAAGATCCGACCAGTCTATCCTAAAGGGACTCAGTCCTGAATATTCATTGGAAGGACTGATGCTGAAGCTGAAACTCCAATACTGTGGCCACCTGATGCAAAGAACTGACTCACCAGAAAAGACCCTGATGCTGGGAAAGATTGAAGGCGGGAGGAGAAGGGGATGACACAGGATGAGAGGGTTGGATGGCATCACTGACTCGATGGACATGAGTTTGAGTAAGCTCCAGGAGTTGGTGATGGACAGGGAAGCCTGGCATGTTGCAGTCCATGGAGTTGCAAAGAGTCGGACATGACTGAGTGACTGAACTGAATAACACAGTGAAAAAATATAAAATTTTATAAACGAAAACAAAAACAATGGTGAAACACCATGGCCACCTAGCAGACAAGCATGAGGAAGCAGTCATTACACTTTTGTATACATACTGTCATATACTTTTAGTGAGATTATAACCCAGTGAAACCTTTTTGGAAGGCAATCTGGCAATACTTATCAATATGTAAAGCATCTGTAGCCTCCAATCCAGTGATTACCTGTAAGTTACCCTGCAGATATACTTGTATAAGTCCGTCTCAGTATCTGCTCAAGGATACTGCTTTGCAGTACTGTTTTTAATAACAACAAAAAAACCTGAATGTGCATCACCAAAGGCCCTAATAAATAAATAATCGTACAGCCACACAGTGCAATACTACACAGGCTGAAAGAGAACAGGGTTTACCTATAAGCACTAATACAGAAAGACCCCAAAACATGTTGTTATTAGGTGAAAAAGCAATGTGTGTGCAAAATGTGACAGGAACTAGAGGTAGGGCAACAGGGAGGAACACTTCAACTTCTTTTTGGATATCTCTTGTTTTACATTTTATACTTTTGTGCTCTGTTTGCATTTTAACTACTAACTTTTTTTAAGCCCAGTATTTAAAAATACATGATGGCAATTACTTGCCAAGTATTTACTGAAAAGAGAAGTTCCTCTGGCATATCTACAAGGTTTCCTAATATTTCTGTGCAACAACAGGGAGGAGGGTGACAAAGACAATTCTAACCAACAGTGTAAAACCAGCAGCACACTTGCACGTCATCAAAAGCCGTATGTTCAAGCTCATGAGATATGAGACATGAGCGTGCAAATAAATCAGATGCACCGTTCTCTAAGTGCCTCGGCGGAGTATTACATAAACAGCGTTGGATCCTGGGTACAGCCCAGGAGAGACCACACAGTTCTGGATTCACCACTGATGAACGAGTCAACCTCAAGGAAATCACTTGGCTTCTCTGAACTTCAGTTTCCTGATCTGAAGGGTGTGTGTGTGTCTGTGTTTGTGTGTGTCTGTGTCTGTTTGTGTGTGTGTACCTCAGTTTCCTGATCTGAAGGGGGGGTGTGTGTGTGTGTGTCTGTGTGTGGCAGGGTGAGGCTACCAGATTGTTCTGCAGTGCATGATTCTAATGGAGAAGTACTGCAAACCTCTGCATAGCTCTATGGAAAAAAGCCTCACTGGTAATTTGGCATGTAGGAATAACACTCAAGCTGCTCTTCTGTTATCTCTGCAGGATCTCAACAAACACACCTCATCTATGACATACCCCAGAGACAGCTTAGCTCAATTACTAGAGGCCAAAAGAAAGATCCATCAGTGGTGTCCAACTAATGCCAAACCCAAACAATAGAGTTTGTGTTGTTAGAGTAATAAAATGAATGTATTTAAGATTTCAGCCCTAATTTTTTTTAATGGCATATGCGTATAAAGTTCCCATCAGCTCCATTACCACAGTTCTGTCCTACCTCTGAAGATCTGCAACCATGCCATGACATGAACACCAACATCTGAAATATCTCATGGTCCCAACGTTCAAGCAAGTGGGAAGATTTTGGAGATTCAGACTTCACAATACAATGGAAGTTAGGAGCATGAGAGGTGGTATACGATATCATGGCCATTTAAACTATTAGACTCTTCTTACCCATAAACAGTGTTGGATCCCGGGTACGGCCTAGGAGAGACCACCACAGTTCTGGATTCACCACTGATGAACGAGTCAACCTCCAGGAAATCACTTGGCTTCTCTGAACCTCAGTTTCCTGATCTGAAGGGGGGGTGTGTGTGTGTGTCTGTGTGGGTGTGTGTGTGTGTCTGTGTGGGTGTGTGTCTGTGTGTGTCTGTGTGTGTGTGTGTCTGTGTGTGTCTGTAACTCAGTTTCCCGATATGAAGGGTGTGTGTGTGTCTGTGTGTCTCTGTGTGTCTGTAAATCCACAGTTGCCAGTACACAAAAGGAATTCTATGAGCCCCAGAGAGAAACATATTACCATAATTTAATCTCACATAGTGTGTGAGCGCCAGGCGAAGGTAGACCCTGACTTTTATTTTTCTATTTGCGTATTTGTCAAAAGATTATCTCTGTCTGTCCTCTTTTCACTGTTTCCTTTGAATCAAGCAGAGCCAACAGGAAAAGTAGGCCAAGTATATTTAATATTTTACACCAAACAAGTTATTTGCTTAAGATGGCTTGGCCAGCCTTGTGTCTGGCACTAAAACCCAGCCCGACAGTTCCAGTAGGAATTAAACACCAGTTTTAATGGGTGCTGTGTTCCAATGCCTACTAATGCATTGAGGGTTATTGGCCAACTTCTTCACATAAAGACAAGGATGAGTGTATGTGTGTGAACATGTGTGTGTGCCCACGTGTATGTATGGAGGGATTACAGGGGGGAGCTGGCCACAGCTGCTTAATTTTTGTCAAGCTTTTTTTTTTCCTTAATAGGGAGGAGGGTTGCTTACCATCCTCGTAAGCTGCCACCGCCAGCGAGCTGTTTATCCTCACAAAGGAGACATATGGCTGCATTCCAGGCTCATCCTCCTCAAACTCCGATTCCAGGAAGGGGGCTGTGTAGTCCCAGGTGCGGGTGTCCCACACCCTCACGTCCCCTGACGTGTATCTGGAAAAGAAGGACACACTTGGTTCCAAATGGGGAGTGAATAGCAGGACCACGGGGGAGAGCCTGTGGGAGCCTTAAAGCGCCAGTGGGGGAAGACTAGGCAGGTAGGGGCCCACTGCTGCAACACCGCTTACACGGGTCACCCCAACAGGAGAGGACGGCACCTCGGCAGCAGAAAGGCTGAGAACACGCTCCCTGCTCTCGTGGCACAATGGTGACAATTTCAAAGGAGAAAGCTGTAATTAAAACAGTGGAGAGCAAGATCTCCTTGCCCTCCCTTTTGACTATTATACCCCTTCTGCTACCTTAAGTCCTCCCAGTAAAGGGATCACTAGCAGAAACGTGCAGAAGCCACACTATTTACACATATACACACACAGGGCTAATGGTCTTACAGGCACAAGCTTTCTAATACCTCATCCATGCATCAGATTTGACTGATTAAAGTCCCTAAAGACTAATTGATTTGCTGAAACAATTAAATCTTGCCTTCAGCAGCCAGCGCTGCCTCTCATGGAAAGCTCTTGCCGAAATGCATGACGCTCCTTGGTTTCACCCACTTAGAGCGCGGGAGCACTCACTCTCTCCTATCACTCCTGCCACTCCAACAAATGACTCTCTCCATCACGACCGAGGCAGGGCCAGAACCTGGGCAGACACCAGGCCCCAGGGACAATGGAATGGCCAGACGACGAGGAGGCCTTTATGCAGAGTTCCTCACAGCTGCCGCAGAGGGTCTGCTTCAACACCGCAGCACCTGTGCCGAGGCGTGTTTGATACAGGGTCAGAGCCTCAGGATGAACCCACACAAACACAAAGACATGCAGACGACGGGAAAGGTGTTTGGTCTTCCTGAGGCCAAGCCACAGTTCGTTCCTTCAGGGTTTCTTTCATCTCACATTACAAGTGAAGAAACAAAAAAGGTAACTGCGAAACTTACTTAACCACTGACGTCTATGACGTGATGCATCTATGAAGCAGCTGTAGATCAGTCTCTCGCGCGAAGTTTCTTAATAAAGTAAGGTTACTCTGGTTCAGGACTGCTTCACTTACTAAATGCAGCGGTGTTTTCCTCACACTGTTAGTTGACAACGAATATACACACCGTGAATTCAGAGGTCATCCTGTCACGCACCTTCTCTATGGACCACTGGGCTCTCTCCCTGTAGGATGGCACCCAGGGAGCGGGCGTGTGAAGAGGCAGGCAGGAGAGATGTGCTGTCTAAAACTGGACTGATGGGCCTCTGACCACTGATCCTCCAGCAAACAAAAACGCTCACTTCATTGTCAGTAAGCCTGGTGACACACAAGCAAAGGCAAGATATTGAAATCGCCAGGGCCAAAGCACGGCTGCTGGCTCCCAGACCCTCCAGACAGTGCTCCAGATCACGTGACCTCAACGAGGACACCTCAACAGGAACACACACTCCACTGCCCCCTAACTACCTGGCTGACTCGGACACCCTAAGGATGACTACACCATTCCCTGGAGTAAGGCCACTTGCTTAGCAACAGACATACTCGAGAGACAACATGTGTGAATTTCTAGGCTGTGTATGCTTAGATTCTGTGCGAAAGGAACTGGCCAATCCACAAAAGGCTGCTGAGAAGGATGGCAACATCATTCAGAAATAGAAGTGACAGACAGACAGAGGCGACTCGGGAGCTTTGAGAGAAAGAACTACACAAACCAGGAAAATGTATTTCCTTTCTGTCCGTCTGTCATTCTGCTTCTTGTGACCTGCATATGCGACCACACCAGTCATCTTCAAGGCCTTTGTCGTGCCCCCAAGGGGATAAGAGGGCAGCATTTGGGGGGCTTGAAACCCACCATTTGCAAGCTCCCTTTACACAAGGAGTTCCAAGGTAAAGCAACGGTGACCAAATCCAAACCTAAAACCTGCTGTACCCCACGACTGTGAGCCATGAAATAGTCTGCCTCTCTCTTTTGGGGAAAGAGAGACAGAGGGCAGAGGCCGCAGAGGAGCATCCATTAATATCGGGGAGGCTCCTGACTGCCTTTTCTTCCAAGAAGTTGTCCCCTTCATGCTGCAGCTCACTCACCTAAAATTAAACACATGCTCTCCTCAAAAAGCCTTGGCCCACGACCAAACTGGCCTGTTGCAAGTTCTTGATTTTGTCAGAGACAGAACTCGTTCCAGGTCACCAGTGCAAAACTGGGGGGGCTCCTCAACGCCCCTCCGCCATCACGCACACATCACCACACTACTTACTACACGTGCGGTCCACACCTTTCCTGGTCTCCTCACTCCCAGGCTGCCTCTGGACCTGGCCCACCCCTCACCCGCCCCACAACAGCCTCCCCACTCCCAAGCCTCGCTCACCTTCGGCCGCTCTGCACCAGCCAAGCCCTCAGAAATGCTTGACTACGTGGCTCTCTCTCCCTTTCTCCCTCCGCCCTCCACACCAGACCACAGGTGCTACCATCTTCCAGGATAGCAATGTGGACTCTCCTCTGGTGGCAGCTGTGTGTGCAGTCATCTGACTGTTCACCTCCCCTATGAACCCATGAGTTTCTAAGGCCAGGGGCTGGGTCCTGCCCCCCGCTGTTGATCCAGTGATCAGAACAGTTGAACTAAAATAGCGCTTGACACCTAGGGAGCTCTTTGCAAATCCTGAGGCCTTAACAACACACTGAATGAAGCTTTAACTATAAGCCAGGCACTGAGATCCCTCCACAAACTTGCCTCACTCCTCTCCCAGCCTCATTTTCTCCTCTTCCTTAGCAGGAGCCAGTCTCTAGCCAGGACGGTCGGTCACTGCCTTCCACAGCATGGGTGCCTCTGCACCTCGGCTCCCGATTACCCACCTTTGTGGAGCCCCTTCCCTCCTCATGACCCAGCCAGGTAGGCCAACCTTGGCCACACATTAGAATCCCCTGGGATGCGTTTAAACTCCCAAAACCAAGGGCGCACCAGATCAATGAAATCTCATCCTCTGGGGGTGGGACCAGACAACGCTGTTCCCAATGAGCTACCCAGATTGAGAACCACCCACCTCACTCAAGCCTGTGCTGTGCTGTGCTTAATCGCTGTCGTGTCCGACTCGTCTCAGCCCCACGGCTGCAGCCCACCAGAATCTGTCCATGGGGTTCTCCAGGCAAGAATACGGGTGTGGGTTGCCAATTCCTTCTCCAGGGAATCTTCCCAAACCAGGGATTGAACCCAGTCTCCTGCATTGCGGGAGGATTCTTTACCAGCTGAGCTACCAGGGAAGCCCTCACTCAAGCCTAATAACGTCTAAAGGTCTAGCCCAGGCCTCCCTTCTCCATGACACCTCTCTGCCTCCACTACTGTGACCCTGAATCTGAAGAAATGGTGTTCCCTGCTGCATCCCATGTGTCCTCCACTTGACCGTGAAGGCCCTACCGCAGTGCCACAGCCTCCACCACAGCGCCTCACACACAGCTGAGAAGGGGGTCCCCAGGTAACAGCCCGACTGGTTTGAGTGGCACCGCCTTCTCTCCGCTGTGCCACTTCCAGTGCTCGTGGTCAGTGACACACCCAGAACACACACATCGAGACGCACGAGACGTCTCCCACTTACTTCCAGACTGATTAAAACCTCTCTACAAAACACAGAATAAATTACATTATTTCAGCAAATATAAAACTTTCTGTAGATATCCATCTAAGTCAACTCCATTCTTTATGGCCAAAGAGCATGATAACAGCATAAATGTTTTGCTGCAAAAAGACTCACGAGGCAAATGCAAAAGATGCCGTGCTCCTTTAAGATGGGAACGGAGAATAAATGCCCTGCTTCAGCAGGTACTACGTGCTGACTCAGCGACAGGCTCTAGAGTGTGCCACATGAAAGCAACCACAGCAGGGGCGCTTGGACACCACGGTCATGAACTCGTGCTACAGAAGCGGAGGTCTTCCTGAGGAAGAGACACTGGCTGGGGCAGAGGGGCCTGGACAGACTCTCGGTGCAGTTTCAAAGTGCTTCCCAACACTGGCCAGGAGAAGCAAGGACAGAGCTGGAAGGGGCGAGGGCTGATTTTTCTCCAGAGCTCCAGATGTCTTTACGGCTGCCTAATGACAATTACACTCAACCAATTAAGACACCACTATGACAGTTACATTGTCAGGGAGCCTCTGGACCCCAATGTTGATGGTTCTCTAATTAGTGCCTGTGCAAAGTACAATGGCAACTAATGTATTAGCTGATGTAAGAACACTAACGAAACACTAAGGAAGAAAGAAGCCTTTTCCAAACAAGGAAGGCTGCCCCAGTCCACGGCACGCATCAGTGAAGCTGTATGCTTTTTCCAGTCTTTCTCCTGCTTGGCAAGGTTGAGTTTACCTCCAAATAAACAGGTCAGAGACCACAGCTGATTTTTTTTTGTCGAAAGAATGGGAAGAGAGCCTCTTTCAAGCTCGGCACGCCAGAGCAATTGCCAATTTCAAATTATTTACCACTGAAGAGCTTTCATTAACTAGTACATTTCCAATAAGCAGACCACTTATTTGGACCAAGAGACCTGAAGAAAAACGGAGAAATGTTATACAGCTAAAAACCACCTTTAACCTTTTTTCCCATCTAAGTAGCCAAGCGGGGGAGGGGATGGTTCCATTTTGCTTCCAGGTGCCAGTGCTAATTTGCTGAAAACAATTTTTTCAAGGTTCTTCATCACAACCAGGGGCATTGTTTTCATTTAAGAATCTGGGCATAAGGTTAAGTGACTCAGCCAAGGTCACAAGAAACATTTTAGTGGCACAGCTGGGATCAACCTGGGTCCCCAGGCTTTTCTCTAACTGCTGATTTAGCCAACAAGTCACTGCCTTCTCCAATGACAGTGTCTTGGAAACAAATATGGCTTTTAAGAACCATTCTCATTTGAGTGCAATACAAGGAATTTATCCTTTTCAATACTCTTAACTCAGGCTTGCAGGACACTGCCCCTGACCCTAACTCATCAGTTCTACCACTATAGCTCAACTGGAAGTCAAGAAGCCAATGATGAAAAAGCTCCATGTGCTGGCAAGGGGTGTGGGACTGGGCAGATGCAAAGGTGCCTCCCACATGGGAACGGTTAAACTTCACCCTCGGGATTTCCTGGGCAGTCCAGTGGTTGAGACTAAGTTTTGCAATACATGGGGTGTGGGTTCAATTCCAGGTTGGGGGACTGAGATCCCACATGCCTCCTCACAGCCAAAAAAACCAAACCATAAAACAGGAGCAATACTGTTACAAATTCAATAAAAACTTTAAAACTGGTCCACATAAAGAACAAAAAAAGTCTTAAAAAAACTTCATCCTCTACAAGACCATGCTCAAACTAAGTCACAGATTCCTTCTGATCAAGTGCTCACGGCAGCCAAAAGGAGCCTAGATATGGGGGCCTCAGGCCAGGAAAGCCAATGGTTTCATCTGTGTGTCAGACCCAATAAATCAGGGGTGGCTGCCTACGGCCCTGCACTGAGGGTTCTGAAGCTGTACTGTGCCCAGGTCACTACACGGACTTCCCAAGTCCATCGCTGGTTTGGGAGTGAGCAGGGGCAGCATGTGTGTAAGTCATGAGCACCCTTCCTCCACGCAACACTGGACAACGCCTCGCTGTCCCTTCCAGACTCAGCTGAGGAGTCACTTCTCAGGAGAAACCTGCCTGGCTCGGAGCCTGCCCTGGTGCCTCTCCCATGTGTCACGGCGTCTGCTCTACCCCTACCCTGCCTCTCTCACACTGGCCTGTGACCACCAGTGACTGTATCGCTTCGGCCTGTGAGCAAGGGAGGGGTACCCCTCCCTGCAGTGCTCCTCTGTGCTTAGTGCATGCTCACAAATCTGACTTAAACTTAGAAGATGAAAGTGGTTTACAGACTACAATGCAATTAGGCCGAGGCCCCTACAAGTGCAGGGCCCACATTTCAGAAAATGTTTATGCCCTTAACATGCAGAGGTTTTAGGAGCTAGTCACATTCTCCATACTTTCTTCAATAATACCAAAGATTACAAATCAATGAAAGCAAGAGTATTTACTGTTTTCTATGAAACACAACTGTGTTGTTATTATGCAATTAACAAAATGAACTCAATCCCACAGTGCAGTCTTTCTGTGGAAATGCACTGCTGCAAACATCAAGTGCAGCTTAAGATGCATCAATTGAGAAATAATGAACATCTTAATGGACCTTATGAGATCCATGCACTACACACTTAAAACTGTTTTCCATACATCTTGGTTAATCACAATCAATAGAGTCAGAGTCAATGATGATTATGCAGAGTTATTGTAGCTGTGGCCCTTCCCATTATTCCTTGGAGAACCCGAGATGGATAAATGCAGCCATGAGTTCACCAGTATTTATTAAGGATATTCTAGAGCTCCTTCATTAAGGTTATAATAAATGTGAAGCTCTCCTCTGGTCTCTTATCAATATCTTACCTCAGACTTATTTACCAGAAGAGCATGTACACCTCACAGCAGAAAATAAATAAATAAAAAGTATTTTTAAGAAGAGGTCCCTAACGGGTAATGATTGGATTCCTTATGGGAAACAGTCCAACATCATAATAAGCAGCAGCACAAAATCCATATAACACAAGGTTGAAAGGAAAACTGTCAGGAGAAAGAGTTTGTTTCTTTAAAAGGGGGAAAGATAAAGCAAGTAAGGTAAGTGTAAATACAGGGTGACATTTATCTAAGGCCATTTCTATCACCAATCTGTATTTACAAGGCATCTGCTATCATCTCAAGAGCCTCAAAGTAATCCTAGGCATTATATTATCTAGTTTTATACATTCACACGAAGCTAGCAGAATATAAAAAACACCACCTTGAGGTCTTCAGCTCCTGAACAGAAGTGTTTTAGAATTCAGGGCAAATACACACTACTTCAGATCAAAGCCATATTTTGGCATGGTTTGTGGTCAATACTAAGGGACATTTTTAATTACTGGGAAAAGTGGTGGGAAAATGGCTAAAAGCAAGACATTTCAAGATTACCTTAGACACATGCCTACATCTGAAGTATTATTTTCCAACAGTTCTTAGCTATAAACAATGACAACAACAACAACAAAAAAACAATGATAACATTCCAAAAAAAGTGTCAATAGGCAAAGTGAACCCAGAGATTCAGACACCCAATTTAACATATATAGGTTGGAAGCTCAAAATGTTGCTTCGTGTCTACAGAAGACTGGCAAGCCTCTCAACTATCCAGGTTGTGTGGACAGAGTTTTAGTCATAAAAAAAGCCAGAACAACAGCTAGAGGTCGCTTTGGCTGCTAGAGACATGTAGGCAGTTTTGCTCTGTGTCCTACTTGCCTCAAAGGGAATGGAGATGGGGAAAATCAATGCAGACCAAACGGGACAACAGAGAACTTCTTAGGGAAAGACGACCGCTAACACCTGGCGACACTCAATGATAGAGATTTCCCGCCAACCATACTCGGGGGTGAAGAGAAACACGGATACACAGTTCACCATTCTTTCCAGTACAGATAGGAAGCGTACCCTAAAAAGGCAGATCACCATGGAAGAAAACGGAAGAGGGGTGAGAGGAGCATTCAGGAGTACTGAGAAAAACCTTGACACAGAAAGGGGACTTGATACTCTTTTTAAATCCAAAGAGGGGGAACATGGTCCTCTAATGTGAACAGCAAAGTGTGCTTTCCTATGCAAACTGAAACGCTTCAGACTTATGAATCTTAAGTAACAGTGCGGAGGGAGTTTATTGCAAAACACACCACGGTATACTCCTGGGCATCTGATAAAAGCTTCTGGTGAGCTAATAGCTTAATGGCCAGCACAAGGCCTCCAGTGAGCCCCCTGGCTGGCTCTCCTCCAAGCTGTACCTGAGATGCTCTCCTTCACTAGATGGCAGTAAAGCAAACATTTCTGGCAAAGTATACCTAGCCCTGCATCTCAGGTTATAACGTGACCTTTCTGAACTCATGATGCCATCTGTTTTCAACACCTGTTACTCTCAGTGGGACTGTGGAGAAAGAGGGCCCTCTAGGTCTCACAACACCACACAGGACGGGGACGCTGTCACAGCCTCGTCCCTTCTGGTCTTTTCCCTCAATGATGAACATGTCATTTGGGAGACATTCTACAACTCTCAGAGCTCTCACCATGAAAAGAGAAAAAGAAAGAAACAACCACCACGCTTCCTAACCACTTATTATCAACCAACTTTCCAGGTAACATCGCCTTCTAAGCCCAAGGACGGCACACACTAAACCTCACCGTGTTTCAGGAACGCTACCAGATCACAGAGGAAATGCAGACAGAGGCTCAGCTCTGACAGAAAGAGAAAGGTGGCTTATGTACACAGACCGGTGGCTTCTCAGCACAAGTTGCCCTCGGGTTAAAAAAATGGGAAACCTTAGCGGGCAAAAAAAAGTCTAAGTACAGGCTGTGTTTGAATCACACACTTTGTCACAGTCGCAGGGACTTCCAACAGCAAAGAGAAAACTGTTTCTGGCATCTTCTGGGATGCTGCACACACTGCCGGGTGGCCACCCAACACCGGAGAGGTGTGAGGGCAGACCCGAGAAGGAGTCTGTGAGTCAAAGGTGCAGCAAGGCGGCTCGGGGAGCACAGTGTGGCGGGGGGGTGGGGGTGGGTCTTCCTTCTGTGTGTGCCTGCCCTGAAGTCTCCTGGGTGCTGGGACTGGTGTTCTTTAGGCTCTGCGGTTACACAAGCTCTTCATACACAGCCCATACACACCACTGTCAGAGGAGCACAGTCAACAAGAGCCAACTCCTGTTTCTCATGTTGGCACTGACCGAGAACGGGAAGGTACACTCAGGAGAGCGGGTCTGAGGGACGGTTTAGAGACTCCACGCAAAAAAGTTAAATGGGAAAGAACTTGAGGATTATTAAAGGCGTTTTAAGATTTTTTTTTTTTTTTTGGCCACACCATGCAGCATGTAGGATCATAGTTCCCTGACCAGGGATCACACCTGGCTTCCCTGCAGAACCTTAACCACTGGACCGCCAGGGAAGTCCCTAAAACAATTCCTTGATCTGGAAAAGATAAAAATCCAGCCACCTAAATCCAGTAACATGCATTTGAAAACAGAAACATAAACGGCACACACCAAAACCCATACTGGGAGCTGTGCTAGCAAGCTGGAAATCAGGCGGCTTTCTCTCCTCCACTTTCTAATAGTTTTGCAAAGACAACATGGTCTTACTGCTGTTTTCATTTTTAACAGAAAAGAAAGGTCCATACATGTCATAAAGGAAAACAAAATGACACTATAATAATAGGCCATCTGAGCATGGAGCCAGGGCTGGAGACGGCGGCGAGGGGCAGGGCGCTCACGTGCCCCCTGCAGAAGCACAGCGGGGCGGGCAGGGCACACGTACCAACCCCACTCCCCAGACCTCGGGAGCCTCCACGACCTCACGCAGGAGGAGCATTTCAGAACAGAATCTATAAAGTTCCTTCCAGGTTTCAAACTGTGTGATTTCTAAGTTGAAAAGAACTAGGAAATCAGAACAGACAAAAGAAGTCAGGAATTCCTCCAGTTTCTCATGTAACATATAGTATACAAGTCGGGGGAAGGGAATCTATTAAGTGTTAACACTCTTCTTCAGATTAAAAAATGTATTAGTACTACAGGGAGCTTAACGAAATATTACACAACACCTCTACTTTTAAAAGATGCTTACAAATCAACTGGGCATTTACATGACTATAAAGTTTAAAAATAAAATAACAACATAAGACAAAAATGTTTTGGTGAAGCCTCAAAGCCGTGTGGTTAGCTGCCCCATGAGCTGCAGATAATCACTTCCCTGGGAGGCATGAGAAGGCGAGATGCTGGCATGGGAGGCAGAGTTAATAGGCTAGCGTGCCATGGAAGCTGTGGGAGGCAGCAAGACTCGAGCTAAGCCCTAAAAAATGGAGACAGGGTTTCTTTTGGAGGTGATGAAAATGTTCAAGAATTAGATAATGGTGGATAGTTACACAACCTTGTGAATGTAGTAAAAATCACTGATTTACACAATTAAAAGGGTGAATTTTATGGTGTGTAAATTGCATCTCAAGTTTAAAAGACATGGTCAGAGGTAACTAGGACAGTATGGGGGGAGAAAAACCAAAGGTACCCTGGGAAGAGTAATGAGGAGAAAGGGAAGGTTGGAAACAAATTTCAAAGGGCTCCAAGCATCAGGAAGAGGTAACTGGAAATTATCATCCATGAGATAGAAGGGAAACAAACACTCATGGACAAGAGGCAAAGATCAAAAGCTTTGAGAATAATGTCTGCTTCCTCTGGTGGAAAACAAGCCTCAGGTGAGAGGCATCCACGTCCTGTTCATTTGATAGGGACTCGAGTGTCTCAGAGTTTATGAGCAAATAAGCATTTGATGGGTACCCTGGTTCTGTGTGAAAAGAAGACTAAGGGAGAACCAAGACTGGGTTAACTCTACCTTTCCGTGTAACACACATCAGTCTAAGTCTAGGCAATGCAACTCCAAACCAGGAACACCTACATAGAGGACTGAAAAACTGAGAAGAAGCTGGGAAAAGATTCTGCAACAGAATCTTCAATTATATGATTAACAACTTTAAATGCAGATATGGAACACAGGTTACCTGCAGATATATAAAACTAAGCCTCTGAACAGATTCCACTTGCATAAAAAATAGAGAAGGAAGGAAGGGAAGAAGAAAAACAGGAAAAATGCAAAAGAAGTAAATGAGAAAGAAATGGTGGGGTAGCCACTGTCTCTTTAAGAAGCTCCTTGGAGATACATAACTGCAGAAAGCCTGGTGAATACAACATTGATTGAGAATGAGGTAACCGCAAACACCGCTGTTCTCAAATGAAAAGGGATTCAAGATCTGACCCAGAAAACAAGCATCGTAACCACCAGATAAAATTTTAATGATAAACACAAGATGCTGTATATACAAGCAAGATTGAAGTATCTGAGGCTAAGCCATCAACGTAAGGTTCTCTTAAAAACAGGGGCTGTGAGGAGCCTCTCTGACCCACAGATCAAGTTTCATCTCATCGATCCACGAAACTCTGCCATTGCTGTGCTTTGTGCTGGCATAATCTGTGATGCTGAGCAGGCCTCAGGGGAACAGAGAGACAGGAAAAGAAGGACTGGTATCTGGACACATGGCCAGGCTGCCTTTTGTAAGGTCCACGTCCGGATGAGAAATTCATTATTGGCTTTCGAGAGTCATCTTCCCTATTTCAATTCCTTTTATGGCGTTCAGTTCAGTCTCAACAGTCTGTTCTCAAAGGCCTCTAACCAGGAGACCCCTGTAAGCTAGAATGATCCTAGTCCCTCTGGGAGTTACCAAGGAATCTCAGAATTAGCAGGTGAAAAGGACCTTACCTAGCATGAGCTCTCAGGCCCACACTTGAGTGATGGGGACAGAAGCCTAGTGCCACACTGATAACTGGATGGACAGAAGTCTAGATTTCTAGTCCATTAATTTTTCTAAAAGTGACAGTTTTATGGCACTGCCAAGAAGGGCATTAACCTCAAAATCATGGCCAGGAAAACACAAGCTAAAGGATAGTGTTGCTCCTAAGGCCTAACCTGTTTAGAGCAAAACACTTCTACAAAGGTGCTACGAAACCACAAAGTATTAAAATGATCTCTTTGAAATTTCAATTCAAGCAATACTCTTCAAGGAATGCTTCTGAAGGAGCTTTCTTTCAAAGGAAAAGGCTTTCCTATGACTATGTTGTTAAGTCCAAGGTTTCTGTTTGTCCATCCAGGGAGAAACTTCTTTTGGGCAGCTCACTTCAGAGTCAATCCAGACCCAGAAGTTTAAGTGTCCTGGTATCTATGGCATTAGGTACACAACATAAGACTCTAGTTCAAGACATACTGTTAATCCAAAAAGAAAATTACCGCCTTAGTATACATTAAAGAAACACATAAAAACACCTCTCTGATAAAACATGAAGAATTCATGAAAGTGGTTTTTGGAATAGAAGCCAAATTCACAGAAGCTAAAATTAAATTTCTCGGCAATGGAGACAGATATGTAATAAAATGCCTATTTCAGGACAAGTTAACTGCAAATACGATCTGTGTGGTAGAGAAGGAAGATTACCTGTGTGGCCACAACCCTTCCTCATAATGAAGGCTTCAGAATGAGAAATCAAGAATAGGACCCGTTTTTGCCAACACTTACTATTCTTGAGTTTTTTATGTCTTCATAAAGAACAAACTGTTGGCCTTAATGAAAATCTAACATAATAACATGCCACAAGAGTCATTTAAAAGCTCAAAAGATATGAGACAAATGGATTACAGAGCCGCCCCACCCCACTCACTTCAGAGCCCTCGACTACTGGAGGACACAGACAGGGGCTCCGTCTTATCTCCACGTGGGCTGTGAGTGGGAAGGCACGTGCTCCCAAAGGTAGAATGAGGTGGCTGAGACGCAGAGCGTGGTCCGTGAAAAGTGAAAGACCTTAGGATGAAGAGTATTAAATGAAAAACTGTTTTTGCTTACCCAGCAATGACAACGCCATCGTGAGAATGCACATCACATAAAACTGCGTCGGGAATGTGTTCCAGCTCACTCACAGCGCCTTTGCGATTCTGCATGAGAAAAGGGGTGTGGTTTATACTATTCTCGGGATGGCAGGGAGACAAAGCATTTTGCTCTCATCTATATTCCACGGTGGGTTACCTACAGCATGGACTGTGTCCACAGTTAAAGAGACTCAAAAGGACACAGATGACAACCAATATGTTAAGCTACTAGCACTTCCAAGCTGCACACACTGAATGGAACTAGACTGTGAGACACTGGCCCACCCCTTGGGGCTTACAGGACATAAACTACTTCACTCTGCAGAGGCTGCCGGTGAAGAAACACATAAAGTGTATTTAAAAAGTCCAGTTTGGTGGAGAGAAAGTAGTTAATGGTATTTTACCTGCTAACAGCTCTTGTAAGTGCTCTCAGAATAAAATTAAAACATATATACAACAAAATAAAAATCAGGGTGGGGGGAGGAAGGAGAGAAGACTTTATTTCTGATTGAGAGGTCAGAGGTTCATGGAAATGGTTTATAAAGGAAACCCTAACACCCTTAACACAGTAGCTCCTGAGGTAGGTGAAGAGAGGCAAGAGGAAGATGTATTTCCCAGTATATGCCCTTTGATGACTTTTGATTTATTGTATCATGATTATTTACTGATTCAAAATACACACAAATAACTACTTTTAAAATAAAGGGAATCTGGAGGTATAGAAAGTATTTACATGTGGGATGTTGGGAAGGGTGGGACAGTTATGCAAGCATGCATAAAGGTATTCAAGAATATCAAGCCATCAGAAAATATGAATACATAACTGAATCACTCTGCTATACACCTGAAACACAGCATTGTAAGTCAACCATACTAAAATTGAAAAAAAGAATACCAAGCCATCTATACCTTCACCTTTGTTGTACCAGCACAAGGATCAGAAATAGTATAAGTGCCAAGGATAGTTCTTCGCACACAAGTTTCCAATAAATGGTAGCTACTATTACTATCTACATTATTATTAGGAGACAGATGATGACATCCATCCCATTAAAACCAACATTTATTAAGCAGCTGAACTCCAGACGCTGTGCCAGATGATCCGCTCGGTGATCGCACTGAACTCGAGAAATGAGCCCAAGGCTGAGGGACACAACTGGACACATCCAGGTGGGGCTGTCCTGCTGGTGTGAGACATGGGAGGGACTGCAAAGTCACCCGTGCAAGGACCATGGCCAAAGTGACAAGAACAGCAAGCTCTTTTGAGAGACCAGGCAGTGAAAGCAAAGGAGAGGGTCTATGCGCTCATGGCCTCCACTAAGTTCTGTCACGTGGCTTCCTCTTCGTCCTGGGCTCCAGCCCCACACTGGTATTCTGGATTAAGAGACCTTAGCACTCCACTGTGAAACAAGTGCGTGCAAACACCAGGGAAAGGAACACCGTTTCACCCTTGCTCTAAAGCCCAGGTAAGTTTGTACATTCACAGGTCACCCTCTATGTGAAGTACTGAGAACCCTGGGGTCCCTGCTGAGCTTCCCCAGACACTGACCTAGGAGATTTCAAACCAAATCACCTTCCCGACCCATCCAGAGGATGACCAGGGATAGCACCAAACTACAGCATCTGTGTGCCAAAGTCAAGGCTAACCGAGCTGCATACACGGGCCAAGCCCTGGGGGAGGAGCATTAGATACCACTAGACAGTCCTCTTGACTGCAGCCTGGAGGGCGCAGCTACTCTCAGCTCCACATTAGAGATGGGAAAGCAGAGGCACCCACAGGCAAGGCATCCTGCTCTCTGCTCCCTTTCATGTTCTCATAAGGATTCCTTTCATTCCAGAATCACCACTGTTAATGCAAGAGCCATCACTGGACACTTGACCTCTGTAGACCTTATAGGTAACAGTGTGGGATGTGGGCCCAAGATGCTCCAAAGAGAAGCCTCCCTCCAGTCTGACTCCAGTTCATTCAAGCAACAACCTCTTACTGAGCACTTACCAAACACATGGCTTTGTGCTTGTTAGAGAAAGACAACAAACAGATGTTCAGTTAAACTCTATGCAATCTGCACACAGGCATGAAGCTCCAGATGCTGAGGCAGGTCGCTAAATAGCGTCACTTCTGCCCCCTCAGCCTGGATGAGGAGGGCATACCTGCTTTCCCCCTTCATTCTCTCTGGGGTATGTAGGTGTGTGCGCTCAGTTGTGTCCAACTCTTCTGCAACCCCATGGACTGTAGCCCACCAGGCTCCTCCGTCCATGGAATTCTCCAGACAAGAAGACTGGAGGGGGTTGTCATTTCCTTCTCCAGGGGATCTTTCCAACCCAGGAACTGAACCTGCATCTCCTGCACTGGCAGGTGGAGTCTGCCAGGTTACCAACTGCACCACCTGGGAAGTGTCCATTGTCTGTGGAGCAAACAAAGAAGTCAGCTGCTGTGTTCTCCCTTAGGATCTGACATTTATGAACTTGAGCCATGGTACATGGAGTACCTCCAGCTCTTGTGCTCACAACTCTCAAAAGCATCCCTCCTTCCTGGACAGAACGCCCTCCTCTCAAGCGTTCCTTAAATTATGGCCCCTCCTGCCAGGGTTGGAGAAGGCAATGGCACCCCAATCCAGTACTCTAGCCTGGAAAATCCCATGGGTGGAGGAGCCTGGTAGGCTGCAGTCCATAGGATCGCGAAGAGTCGGACACAACTGAGTGACTTCACTTTCACTTTTCACTTTCATGCATTGGAGAAGGCAATGGCAACGCACTCCAGTGTTCTTGCCTGGAGAATCCCAGGGACGGGGGAGCCTGGTGGGCTGCTGTCTATGGGGCTGCACAGAGTCGGACACGACTGAAGCTACTTAGCAGCAGCAGCAGCAGCCAGGGTTAGACCCTTGGCTTTCCTATCTCCAGCCTGTCTCAGCAGGTTTGCTCTCACTTCTGTCCTTCACACAGACTGAACCAAGCAAAAGGTGAAGAAGGGGCCTCCACCTGGTCTGGATGCACACGGCGGGGCAGCAGGACTTTTATTTAGTGGAGGTGTCTTTGTGGTCTAAGGACAGCTGTGCTAATTCTCTTTGGAAGGGTGGCTCTCAAACAGGGGTGATGCTGGGGGAAGGAAGGGAATGCTTTCTGGCCTGTACTGGGGAGCGGCTGGAGATGCCGCAGAAGCAGAAGATCCTGCAACGCTCAGGACAGCCCTCACTAAAAAAGATCTGGCCCCAGATGGTGCCAGCCCCGGGGCTGAGAAGCGCCAAGTTGAAGGAACACTGCTCTCACTGACTTAGCTAGGAACTGTGACAGTACCCAGATCTAGAATACGGTCACTAATCAGGTTGTGAGGTGACTGAGGTCAGACGTGCACATAGGCAGTATGTGCCCATCAGTAATGAGCAAAAGCTTGTTCATCTCAAAGTCTATTAGGATTGACTTTTACAGGAGGGGAACAGAGAATCCAGTTCCATCCCTTCCCTCCACCTGAATATCCAGCCACCCAGGTGGGAAGAAACGGCCACCAGGCTGGTGTCTCCTCATGCCTCAGACAGCTCCATGTAACACTGCTCCTGACAGTGATTTCTACAGAAACACTTCACTGGGTAAATGCGTAGCTGTGATCTAACATTTCTGGAGAGATTTTGAAGTGATAAACGTTATGGAAGCGAGCCAATAGGTTACGTGAGGCAAGGGAAAACAGTACTTAGAGATGCTTAGCAATCTCCTCCTTACATTGACCGGAAAGAGCACTTTCAGGCCCTCTTCTGCAAGCAGGTGATGCTTTCTTGGTCCATCCAGGGAAGAGGCAACAGTGAAAGCGGGCTGCACGGAACACCACTCCAAACACCCGACCATCAGAGGGAGGTGACTGGCACCTCAAGCTCACCTCCTCTCCTGGAGGACAAAAGACGCTCCCAAATAGGTGGCTGGAAATGAGGGCAGATACTCCAACGGTCAACAAGCCACCGTCAGCTGCAGGGACACTCACCACACCCTTCTCTCTGCTTTCAGCAGTGAGCCTCAGGCTGAAACTGGAGGGACTCAGGTTTCATCCCGGGCTTGGAATCCTGGGTCCCTGCAGGCAACTCCCCTGCAGGTAATGGTGCTGGCCACTGCCTACCTTCCAGTTGGTTCTCAACATGTGCTCCTTGGCTCGGCACTCTTGGAACACGAGCTTCCAGCAAGAATAATCGGAGATGCTGCTCTCGGGGAGGTGGCCTTCCTGCTGGCACAGCCTGTACCACAGCACCTCGTCTTCTGCAATCACCTTCCACGTCTTGCTCACCTACAACAGCCCAAGTGACACAAACATCAAGTTCTGCAATTAGAGACATCCCTTGTCATCCAAAAATCAATCAACACCTTTCTTTATCACTGCCCTGGGTTTATGGCAGTATAAAATGTCTCATTAACAAAATCCTCCGAGGTGAAAAAAATACAAGCAAATGTTTCCAGTTTTATCTTTCAAGATTTCAAAATTGCTGTACTACCAACCTAATGCCACACTTTAGACTAGTTGGTTAAATTATTTTATACATACACATGTAAATACAAGATATAAAGAGAAAAATACACAAACATGTAACAGACAAAAAATACACACTAACATGTTAACAGATACAAAATCACACACAGCTTTTCAGAACAGAATCTCTGCTTTTTACTAATAGGTACTTGTATTTCCATCTTATAGAGCTAGACATTGATGACCTCTAAAGTAAAAAGCTGTGATAAAATTAATATCCATAGCCCAAACTTCTGGTCATGTGAGAAATTCAAATTCATTTTATGTGCGAAAACTCAGATTTTAAGTGTGTAAATAAAAAATATTCAACAGAAAAGGCAAGGATGATAAGATCTGATAAGAGAGAAATGAACACTATATCTGGACTGGATTTCAAATCCCAACCGTATCCAGAGGAAAGGGTCGTTTTAGCCGTTAAGAGCTTTGTCTTCCAAGCCGAACTTTGGGAAATGATGGATTTTCTTCATCATGAGATTTACTGCACAAAGTCGGGCAGATTGTAAAGGATGGACTCCGCTGGCAAAATGAGACGGCAGATCCACATGGTCTGAGGCCTGAAACACATTCTGCCTGCTGTCCCCCCAAAGACGGAGCCTCACTTCTAATAAAGTCATGACCAGCGGTTCTCAGTAACCTGCGCTCCATAACATTCCCCTGGGGCTACTCCAAGACATCAAATACTCAGATAAGAAGGAAGAACACGAGACACAGTGAAAAAGAGCACACAGCGTGTGCCCGGCAGACTCTCATTACGCAAGGGTGCCTCACTTGATGAAGTGCTGCTACAGTTAACTTTCTAACCACAGAGTGAAGATTGCCGAAAATCTGCTCCTCAAAAGAAGCAACAAGGATACTGCCAAACATTGTCAAAAATCAACTTTTCCAGAGCTCCAGAAATTAACTACAAGCTAATAATATTCTGAGGAGCATTTATTCAAGGAAAACGGCTGACCCTTAGTAAGAATAGCAGCCTTTGTGTTGTTTTCACCTGCATTAATCCCATCCTCGTCCCCCAGCTCCATGGCAGCCTTGAAAACCAACAGCCTCCAACTACAGTAGCTGTAGACCAGAGGTTTACAGCTCTCCAAAAGCATCTTCATCCGATCTTAGATCTAACTCTGTCCCATACCCAGGGCATTTGTCAGAAAAAATAAGGGACTACTGTTTTAACAGTGCAGCTGCCTGACATGGCACTACCAACTTGGGCTAAAAGGAGGCTGATCGAAAGACTTAAAAGGAAAACCTAGAGAGTGGAACACCCCATTATAAATAGGTTCAAAATACTAAAGGAAAGCATATCTAAAGAAATAAACATATATGCACAATATCTCAGAAAGTACAGAATATTGATAAAGAGATAGAAATTATTTTTTAAGAACCAAATAGAAGTTTTATAGTTGAAAAGTATAATAACTGAAACAAACAAAAAAAATCACTAAAGGGGCTTAACAATAGATTTGAGCTAGAAGAAGAATCAGAAAATTTAAGGTCAATTAAGATTTTCCATACTGAGAAAGAAAAAGATCAAAAAACAAAAAATTAACAAAATTAACAGAGCCTCAGAGAACCATGAGACATCATCTGAGTGGACCAATATAGGCATTATAGGTGTCCCAGATGGGGAAGGAAAGAGATAAAGGAGTAGAAAGGACACCTGAAGAAATTAAGGAAAAAACTCTCCCAAATTTGAGGGAAAACATTCATCTGCAGAGCAAAGAAGTTCAGCAAACACCATGAAGAATAAACTCAGAGACTCACACCTGCTGCTGCCGCTGCTGCTAAGTCGCTTCAGTTGTGTCCGACTCTGTGCAACCCCATAGACAGCAGCCCACCAGGCTCCCCCGTCCCTGGGATTCTCCACCTAGACACAGTTAGACTGTAGGAAGCTGGAGACAGAATCTTGAAAGGATCTAGAGAAAAAAGACTCCTGCACAAGGTACTCCGTACTTCTCCTCAGAAATCATGGAACTCAGAAAGCAGTGGCACGCAGCATATTCAAACCGCTGAAAAGAGACTGCCAATCAACAAATCTAGAGCCAGCAACATGATCCTTCAAAAATAAGAGGGGAAATTAAGATATTCCCAGATAAACAGAAAATAAGAGAACTCATCTGGAGTATATCTGCACTACAAGAAATACTAAATACAATATTTTGACTACCTGAAGGCAGTCCTTTAGGCTGAATTGAAAGGAAATATACTTTATTTTCCAAGTAAACATCACTACAAAGGTAAGTATAAAAGACAGTATAAATGTACGTTTACTTGCATCCCTTTTCTTCCATCTGATTAAAAAGACACAGCCTAAAACTGCTGATGGGCTTATAAAGACTGTACTATTATTGTGTACAAATTCTAAGAAAGAAGAGAGAACACAGTTATTCTAGAGCACTTTGGTTGTACAATCGGAATTAAGTTGGTATTAGTCAAAACTACATTTTATGAGGCTCACTGTAACCCCTCGGGCAACCATTAAGAAAATAACTCCAAAATACGGTACAAGAAACAAGAGAATTAGAATGGTATGCTAGAAAAATATCTAACACAAAAGAAGATAACAGTGTCAGAAAAGAGGAACAAAAATGACACACTAACAGTTCTTTAAGTGACTGAGGGCAGCCATCACCTTTCCCTTTAGTCATTTCTTCACTGGTCTAAACGCTACACATTTCCCTCAACTAACTGTCACAGAACTAGCTCCCATATTCATTACCTCTGAAGTGTACCCTCGTGTTTATATGTCTGCACTGTCCCTCTTCAAATGTGGTACTCGCGACTAAACAATATCCCAGATACACAACTTTCAAGTGCCATGAACAGAAGGATTTTATGAGATACTAATTTGCTACTTCACTTAAAGACACAATGCAGAACCCATAGTCCAGAGCTTCTGGAGTCCATTTATTTTAACAAATATTTAAGGCAGACAAAGTTATATATTACAAACACCCATGGACACACCACCCTGCTTAAAAATATTACCAATAAGCTTAAAACTCCTATGTGTCTCTCTGAGTCCACATCCTTTTTTTCCCAACAGTAATCTCAATTTGGTACTTATCAATCTTCAGTCTTCTTAAACACCAACTGTAATTAAAGAAAAAAAAGCCCCCATTTCTTACTCTCACACTATCACGTTTTAAATTCTTAGCTTTCTAAACTTTCTATTCATTTTAAATCCCAGCTCATCACACATGCCCACTCCCAGCATTTTATATCATCTTTGCATTTCTATTCTGTCATCCGTTATATGCACGCTACTTTCCCTTTACATAAGTCATCCGCGAAATGCAGTCTGTGGGCCTTCACATCTTAATTATTTTTAAAAAACTAACCAGGATGGGGCTGAGTACAGAGCCCGTGGCAAAGCACTAGAGCCCTTCTTCCAGGCTGACAGGAATCCATTAAGCAGCCCACCCTGGGCATGGCCACAGCATCAGTTACAAATCCACGTAACCACACTGTCATCCCACACCTCTCCATCTCAGCCATAAGGGCATCGGGGAAACAAACCCTCATCTGATCACAAGTGGTCAGGCAATAAAGAATAGGATAATGACTCAATAACACTGGAGTCCCAGTTCTGACTAGCGAGAACACCACGGTTTTATTTTTGGCATGTCTGCTCCACAGCTGAGCCTGTCCATGACACTGGGTGGTGTCTGTCCATCTGTCTGTGCCAAAGGGAGTCTCAGCACTAGTCAATCAAGCAGAACAGACAGGGACAGACCAACATCCACTGTGATGAAGGTAGGCAACAACTCAAATAGCTCCAGAGCACAGTATTTCTCCCACAGGCTCCTGGAATTCAGGGTTAAATAAAGTATAAGACAAGGGTGAACAGACAGACACCCTCATGGTTTCTCAAAGGCACAGAGAGCTAACTAAACTGAACACGCAGCAGTTTACTCTGATCCGTGGGATATATCAGTCCATTTTTTTGGTAAAAACTATAAAAGGTAAAACTTGGCAGAAATTATGAAATGTAACTACCAGATGAGAGATTCACAGTAATTAAGTCAATACTTTCACTACACACTACACAGCACTTGCCAAAGCACAGTCAGCAGAACAGCAGCTCCCTAGCTTTAGAAAAGGATTCTCAGGACTCCCCTACGGTCCAGTGGTTAAACATCTGCCTTGCAATGCAGAGGACACGGGTTCAATCCCTGGTCAGGAAACTAAGATCCCACATGCCAAGGGGCAACTAAGGCCTCACGCTGAAGCTATAGAAGCCCATACTCCACAACCAGAGACAAGTCCATGTGACACAATGAACACCCAGTACAGCTAGAGTAACAAATCAATAAAAATCAAAAGGACTGCACGGTCACCCAAGTTTGGAGAACACTGGTTTAAACAAAACTAAGCAGGACTCTTCACTGTGGGAACTTCTCAGAGCTTTTAACAGACTGACATGTGCTGCCTATATCTAAGGAGGAGACATAGGAAGCTGTGTTTCTCAAACATATCTGGCCCCTGAACTTTTCTAACAAGGAGTATATCGAAAACCTAGTGCCCTCCAGAAGGCATCTTAGAGAATGCTGTGTGCTGCCTATATCTAAGGAGGAGACATAAGAAGCTGTGTTTCTCAAACATATCTGGCTCCTGAACTTTTCTAACAAGGAGTATATCGAAAGCCTAGTGCCCTCCAGAAGGCACCTTAGAGAATGCTGATATGTGTTATCGGTCAACAGATTAAAACACATGTTGGGTGCTCACCACACAGTAGGCACTAAGGCCAGCGATTCTCATCCACTTTCCACCTTAACCTGCCTAACTGACACCTTTTGCAGGTAGGTAACACCCCAGAGATGTGCCCAGACTGGGGGCCACTTCCCCATGGCTGGGGAAGCTAGAAAGAAAAGTTCCAGTCTCTGCCCTCAGAGTTAGGCTGGACCACAAGACTAGCCCTGAACGGGGGGTAATCTTTGTAATTCCGGAGTTTAAAAATTAGCCACAAGGCTGCACTTTGTTAGATGGAGCCAGTGAATCATCAGCATCTCAGAAGAATCCAAATTCAGCACTCACTGATTACAAACTAGAATTATCCCAATTAAACTCAACATTCTAGATGAGGTCCTACCAGTACTAAACTGTACAAAGGTCAACCACTTTAAAACAGAGAAACTTTTCAGAGACTTTCAAGAGCTCTCAAATATGTCAGACCTTGTAAAAGTTGGGAGCTGAAAACTTTTTATATGTATCAGTTTCAAAGAAAATGCCAAGTAGTCTTAACACAATTTGAAATCTGTACAACAGGGTTATGGGATGAAAACCCAAGAATAAAAAGTTGATGTTTCAGTGCATCCTCCCACCACTAACCCCCAAACCACAGGGCTTCTTTTATAGAAAATAATATTCAGGATAAAGTTTAAACCCTGGATAACAAACAGTAAAGCTCTTTGAGGGATTTATAAAAGATTAGAGGTGAGAATAACTTCCAAAAAGGGATCAGGATTGTACTTACAATTAGGTATTAAACACAGAAACATGCCAACAATTTCTTTAGCAAACTGTAAAGGGAGGGTTGCCTTTTTATTCTTCTTTAAAGGAGAACAAAAATGACAGGCTTTAAGAATTTCTTTTAAGCCTGAAAGGGGAAAAAAATCAACAAGAAAAAGACCTAGCTAAAGTTTCACAGTAAATTTTAGAGTCTCACCAAAAGGAAATCTAATTGTTTTGATTTCTTAAGTTACATTAAATCTAGAAAGTTTACAAGTCTGCATTTTCCAAAGGCCTAATGGTCTTTCTTTAATACACTGAGATTGGGCTGGCCCTGCCCAGTAAAAGTCCCACTGAGTGAGCCTCAGCTGCAAGAATTTGCTAATAAAAGTGTCTCCAGCATTTTGCTTTATAGCACCACTATGAATCGTAGCATTAAAAAAAAAAAGCCCTTGGCTCAAAAACTAGCTTATTAACTCTGCCTGGATTAAGGTTACCAGTGGGGTCCACAACAGGGGAAAATGTCATTGTTCCAGTCAAGCAATGATGTACGAAGTCCACCTGGGGAGAACACTGCTGATGTCCAGCTACTAAATCCAGGAGTCACTTCAGTCCTCCTCTCGGCTGACTCACAGTACCACTCATTACGTTCGATCACCTTCACCTCCTTGTAAAATTCTCTTCCTTGGTTCAGAACCTATGCACGCTGGGTTTTCTTCCCACCTCACAGGTACTAGCTTTTTAGTCTGCTTATCCTCTAATCACTGTGGTGTACCAGGCTCAGTCCCCCAATCTCCTCCTCCATCTACACTTGTGTCCCTGGTGAGCTAGTTTCCTGGCTTTAAATATCATCCATGTGCTGACAGCTTCCAGATTTACATCTTCAGTCCTGAGTGCAACCCAGAACTCACCTGCAGCTTTACATCCAAGCACTGATCTTTGCTCATCCCAGCACTTTCCCCTCCATCAGTAATGGCAACCTCACCCCCTGGTTGCTCAGGCCAAACACCCTGGACAGCTACTGAGTCTTCTTTCTCTCTCCACATCCAACACATAAGCAACCCTAATTCTGTCCACTTCCACCAGCCAGTCCTGATCCAAATCATCATGGGCTCTTGTGTGTGTGTGTGTGTGCGCGTGTACGTGTGTGCTCAGTTGTGTCCAACTCTTCGCAACCCCATGGACTCTAGCTCCTCCATCCGTGAAATTTTCCAGGCAAGAGTATGGAAGCAAGTTGCCATTTCTTACTTCAGGTCATCTTCCCAACCTAAGAATTGAACCAGAGACTCTGGCGTCTCCTGCACTGGCAGACAGATTCTTTACTACTAGCACCACCTGGGAAGCCCCACTGTGTGCTCCTGGCAGCCTTCAAAATGATTTCCTTGCTGCAGGTCTTGTCCCCCAGTGTATTCTCCACACAGCAATCCAAATGATCCCTTTTAACACATAGGTCAGACCTATCACTCCTTGGATTAAAATGCTTCAGTGGCTTCCCATCTCATTCAGAACCCAAGTTCAAATTCCTTTTATTCAAGTTCCACAGATTAAGTGCCTTTCCAGTTGGGACCATCTCAGCTTCTCTTCCTGGAGAAGGAAATGGCAACCCACTCCAGTACCCTTGCCTGGAAAATCCCATGGACACAGCAGCCTGGTAGGCTACAGTCCATGGGGTTGCAAAGAGTTGGACACGACTGAGTGAGTTCACTTTCTTTCTTTCTTTCTTTCAGCTTCTCTTAGCCCTGTCTACTCACTGTATTAGTCCTATATTAGTTTCCTACTCAACAACAGAATGGGAAAGACTAGAGACCTCGTCAAGAAAACTAGAGATACCAAGGGAACATCACATGCAAAGATGGGCTCGATAAAGGACAGAAATGGTATAGACCTAACAGAAGCAGAAGATATTAAGGAGAGGTGGCAAGAATACACAGAAGAACTGTACAAAAAAGATCTTCACGACCCAGATAATCACGATGGTGTGATCACTCACCTAGAGCCAGGCATCCTGGAATGTGAAGTCAAGTGGGCCTTAGAAAGCATCACTACAAACAAAGCTAGCGGAGGTGATGGAATTCCAGTGGAGCCATTTCAAATCCTGAAAGATGATGCTGTGAAAGTGCTGCACTCAATCTGCCAGCAAATTTGGAAAACTCAGCAGTGGCCACAGGACTGGAAAACGTCAGTTTTCATTCCAATCCCAAAGAAAGGCAATGCCAAAGAATACTCAAACTACCGCACAATTGCACTCATCTCACACGCTAGTAAAGTAACGCTCAAAATTCTCCAAGCCAAGCTTCAGCATTACGTGAACCGTGAACTTCCAGATGTTCAAGCTGGTTTTAGAAAAGGCAGAGGAACCAGAGATCAAATTGCCAATATCCACTGGATCATCGAAAAAACAAGAGTTCCAGAAAAAATTTATTTCTGCTTTATTGACTATGCCAAAGCCTTTGACTGTGTGGATCACAATCAACTGGAAAATTCTGAAAGAGATGGGAATACCAGACCACCCGACCTGCCTCTTGAGAAATCTGTATGCAGGTCAGGAAGCAACAGGTAGAACTGGACATGGAACAACAAACTGGTTCCAAATAGGAAAAGGAGTACGTCAAGGCTGTATATTGTCACCTGTTTATTTAACTTATATGCAGAGTACATCATGAGAAATGCTGGGCTGGAATCAGCACAATCTGGAAGCAAGATTGCCGGGAGAAATATCAATAACCTCAGATATGCAGATGACACCACCCTTATGGCAGAAAGTGAAGAGGAACTAAAAAGCCTCTTGATGAAAGTGAAAGAGGAGAGAGAAAAAGTTGGCTTAAGGCTCAACATTCAGAAAACGAAGATCATGGCATCTGGTCCCATCACTTCATGGGAAATAGATGGGGAAACAGAGTCAGACTTTATTTTGGGGGGCTCCAAAATCACTGCAGATGGTGACTGCAGCCATGAAATTAAAAGACGCTTACACCTTGGAAGGAAAGTTATGACCAACCTCGACAGCATATTCAAAAGCAGAGACATTACTTTGCCAACAAAGATCCGTCTAGTCAAGGCTAGGGTTTTTCCAGTGGTCATGTATGGATGTGAGAGTTGGACTGTGAAGAAAGCTGAGCACGAAAGAATTGATGCTTTTGAACTGTGGTGCTGGAGAAGACTCTTCAGAGTCCCTTGGACTGCAAGGAGATCCAACCAGTCCATCCTAAAGGAGATCAGTCCTAGGTGTTGTTTGGAAAGACTGATGCTAAAGCTGAAACTCCAATACTTTGGCCACCTCATGCAAAGAACTGACTCATTGGAAAAAGACTCTGATGCTGGGAGGGACTGGGGGCAGGAGAAGAAGGGGACGACAGAGGATGAGATGGCTGGATGGCATCACCGACTCGATGGACATGAATTTGGGTGAACTCCGGGAGTTGGTGATGGACAGGGAGGCCTGGCATGCTGCAATTCATGGGGTCACAAAGAGTCGGACACAACTGAGCGACTGAACTGAACTGATCTTCTAACAACTTATCACACTTATGGCTTAAAATAACACACATTTATTCTGACAGTTCTGGAGGCCAAAAGTCTAAAATCAAGGTGCTGGGGAAATTCCCTGGCTGTCCAGTGATGAGGGCTCCATGCCTCCACTGCAGGGGGCAGGGTTTCAATCCCTAGTCAGGGAACTAAGACCCCACAGGATGCATGGCCCAGTCAAAAAATAAACAAGTAAAAAATAAAAGTGTGGGCAGCCAGACAGCATTCCTTCTGGAGGTTTCAAGCGATAATCTGTTTCTTTACCTCTTCCAGGTTTGAGAGGCCACCTACATTCCTTGGCTTGGGGCCCCTTCCTCCGTTTTCAAAGCCAGAAACATGGCATCTCCTCTTCTCGCTGACCTCCTGCCTCCAGCTATGCAGCTTTGCAATTACAATGAACTCACCTGGATAATCCAAGATCACTCCATGCCAAGATCCTTAACATACATCTGCCAGGGTCCCTTCCCACAAAAGGTAGCACATTCACATCACAGGTCTGAGGACAAGCACATGTACATCTCTGGGAGGCCGACACTCAGTTACCACAGTCGAGCCAGCTCTGACCTTCCTGCTGTCCTCAAGCACAACAGCTGCACTCACCTCCAGGCCTGTGCACCTGTGATTCGCCTCCGCCAGAGACCTGTCCAGCTTCCTGCTTCCCTCCTTTCAGTCTCTGCAGAAAGGCCACCTTCTCCGTGACATCTTCTCCAGTCACTTAGAAGTGTAAGCCCAACATCGTCTCTGCTGGTCTATTTTCCCCACAGCACTTACCACCACCTGATATACTCTATATTCAATCCTGTATTTACTGCACATAACTGTAAAGCTTTCTAAAAGGTAGGGGGAATGGGGTTTCTGTCTTGGTCACTGCTGTACTCACTGTCTGCTGCTGCTGCTGCTAAGTCGCCTCAGTCGTGTCCAACTCTGTGCCGACCCCATGGACGGCAGCCCACCAGGCTCCCCCGTCCCTGGGATTCTCCAGGCAAGAACACTGGAGTGGGTTGCCATTTCCCTCTCCAACTCACTGTCTAGAACGGTACATACATGGCACACAGCAGGCCCTGCGTAAAAGGCTGAATGAGAAGAGTAAGTCCAACACTGTTTAACACTTTAAAAAACTGCATTGTTTTTATTTTCAAAGGTCAGCTCCTGGCATGTGCTGTCCTCAGAAGGCTCTGACTTTCTTATTCTAGCATAATCTCTTGCTTTTTGATTTCTTTTCTCGTTTAAATATGGAAAATGTCCACCACACAAAAGTAAAGTGAACAGTATAAACAACTATCAAGCCCCCCCTAACTCTGCACAAATGATTATCAACACTTCACTGTCCCTGTTTCATCGAGCTCCCCATCTTCTTTCTGGAGCTGCTCTGCTTTTCCTTAACCCCATTTAGAGGGAGCAGCCATTGCAACCGGGCAAATTAAAAGAAAACGCCCGTAGGTGCCTGGGTGTCAGATGTGCACGAGCCTCCCTGAGGGAAGTCTAGGGGCAAAGGTGAAGTTAAGAACTGAGGGAACTCTGCCAGCAACCGCAAGTCCTCAGCATCATTTCTGCTCTGAAAAAAATCAACCCAGAGTGCTTGGCTCTGAATCCCCAACTTTTAAACATGTCATTAAGATCTGCAGCTAGAAAAAGTCTGGTTTTAGTTTCTCCTATTTGGACATCTGGGAAGATCATAAGATCACATTTTCCTTGAAACTTGAAATATCACAATCTAATAGACTAGGCTTTAGTTCCAGAAGTACTTCTTTATTTTGGTAACACCTACTTCTTGCTTGCCAATTTTTATCATAAGTCTTCAGTTTTTAACCTATCTTCCCTCTTTTTCTTGATTACATTATTTAAGGACATTTTTCTACGTTTTACTTGAAAAGCATGACCTTTTTGCCTTTGCAGCTCTACTGCTAAAATTACACATTAGGAAATACACAGAACTAAAATATATGTTAAAACTGAAAATGAAAAAATAAAATTACAGGCCTTCCCTGGTGGCTCCATGATAAAGAACCCACCTGCCGATGCAGGAGACATGGGTTTGATCCCTGGTCCAGGAAGACCCCAAATGTCATGAAGCAACTAAGCCCATGCGCCACAACTACTGAGATGGAGCGCCCCAGAATCCTTGCTGCACAGCCAGAGACACCGCTGCAGGGAGAAGCCTGTGCAACTCGAGAGCAGCCCCTGCCTCATCGCCACGAGAGAAAAACCCGTGCAGCAACAAAGACCCACTGCACCTAAAAATAAACAAAACCTTTAAAAATGAAATCTCTAAAAAATTGTTTAAATAAAATAAAATTACAGAGATGGAGAATAAATTCAAGATTTCCAGGGTTAGTGAAGGGGAAGGGTGTGGCTATAAAGGAGTAGCAGGAATTCTTGTGACGAAAGTTCTGTATCTTGACTGTGTGGTCACTCAAATCTACACACATGATAAAACCACACAGAACCAAATACACACAAATAAGCGTGTGTTAAACTGGTGAGATCTGAAGAAGCTCCATGGACTTCGCAAATGTCAATCCCTGGTTTTGATACCGTGGGACAATTTTCCAAGACACTGACAATGGAGGAACTGGGGGAAGGGTACTCAGAACTTCTCTGCACTGTATTTTGCAACTTCATATCAATTTAAAATTACTTTTAAAGTGTTTTAAATGAACACTGGCACATACTTAAAAACCTCTACTTCT
Source organism: Budorcas taxicolor (assembly GCF_023091745.1). NCBI lineage: Eukaryota > Metazoa > Chordata > Mammalia > Artiodactyla > Bovidae > Budorcas > Budorcas taxicolor. The sequence goes on from NC_068926.1 coordinate 58,197,872, forward strand.
TAGAGTTCTCCAGTAATATAACAGCACACTTACTTTTTTCTCATAAAAAACAAAATTCTGAAATCAACAATTTTGTCATTGTTACCCATTGTAAAATATTACATTGGAAACACTGGAAATCCTGTGGACATACACACACACACATACAAAAAACATAAAATTATAACTAGCAAAATGATAAACTGCTCAGTGAACTGTCCCACGCATAACACCTTACTAAAAGCACACTGTTTGAGACATCTCAGCGTGAGACTCTCCCACAGAGATATAAACCCCTTGAGGGCCAGGTATGGACAGCAACAGGCTAGGGAGGCCAGTATCCAGAGTCCACAGGGTCACAGACTAACGTGGGGGGACTTAAGTTCTGAAACATCAAGCCTCACAAAGCAGAAAAAAGACGAAGTCAGAGCCAAATCAATTCTCCAAGTCTGTGGCATAATGAAATCTCAGAAGTCCTCCCCAACTAGGATTCCTTACTGTGAGTCAGTTACCAATTTGGCATAAAGATCTAAGCAAACAGGTTTTCTCCAAGGGTACACATATAGTTCATGGTGCCAATTCCCCATAACTGGCCCAACCAATTTCACTCAAATCCCAAGGTGGCTAGATTAAAAGAGAACCAGAGGAAAACAGCAAGACGGAGAGTGCTAGCCCCCTCTGAAATAAAATCATAAAGCAGCAGGATGTTCCACTGAACAGAAGGCCCTTTCCCCTGTTTCAAAAATAAAAACACTGTGAGAAACAAATGAAAATGCTACTTATTTTTATTAGTTTGGTGTTTTATTTTAATGCTTGAAAAAAAAAAAAAGCCAAGTCTACAAACTACTGGCCATCCATTGTCCTCTTTGTGCAAAAGCTCAGAAAACAAACAAACAAACAAACAAACAAACAAAAACCCTGGCTTTGCAGATCACAGCCACCTCAGGGATTCTGGTTAGAGATATTTTCTATTCTTACACATGTGCTTTAAAAATTAGGTTCAACAACAAAAATCCAAATCCAACTGGCCCAAGAGGGAAGAATTCTGGTGGACAATTGGACTACTGTTTTGCAAATTAAACTGTTCACACCTGCAGAATAATCTCACCAACATAACCAATCTACCCTGGAATGCAGCCCCACTGTACCAAAAGGGGGATCTCTTCTTCCACCAGATCCTATCTTTCCACTGATAAACTCTCTGGATGAGAAAACCAGCAGCAGATGTGAAAGCCACATGGCCCTCTACAAAGTGGGAGAGCAAAAAGCAATGTTAAAAGAAATGATTCCTTAAACAGCAGCTCCCTATCAAGAATGAAGATTTTATCACCGAATGCTGACTTTGTGGAAAGCAAGCTATTAGACCCTGTTCTAAGGCTTCGGCTAACGGCATCCAGCTGAAATCCAGGAGCTGGGCTTAGCTACACCCTTGTTTTCAATTCTTGGGATAGGGCCAATATGTAAAGTTAGAATACAACAAATCCAATTGCCAAGGGAAAGAAGACAACGTAGGTACTCTTACTGAATGCAATCGATAGGCTCTGAGCACTTTATACTGCAAAGATTTTTATTTTGTGAATTTTACCCTTTGAATAATTTCTTTCTAAAGATTTCCACACTCTCCATTAAAAAATATTAGCCAACATCCCCTTTTATCTGATACTGTGGCAATCAAAAATCCTGAAAACTTCCTCAAATTCATATTTAAGTAGGAAAACATTCAGATTAAGCAAACTGCTTCATAACAGGGTAAAACCATAATAGGGAAATAGAGTAAAACCAGAAACTCTCTAAATTGTCTTGCCTTCTGTTGTCATTTCACTGAACTGCCACGGGGTCAGCCAGCTCTAGAGTCTAAGTTTGAGCACAGTTTTCACCACTCTCAAACTGCCTTAATATTTTTAATTTCACATTCATGGCAGTGTTCTGGATTTTTAATGTATAGTTTTCCTACCACTTAATGTCTTTTTTTTTTTTTTTTGGCCACATTGCCCAACATGTAGAAATCTGAGTTCCCTGATCAAGGACTGAATCCCGCACCCCTTAGAGTGGAAGTGTGGAGTCTTAACTGCTAGACCTCCAAGAAGTCCCTCCTACCACCCAGTTTCACCAAACTCTTTCTCCTAAAGGTATAGAGACTTGTGTCAAACACATTATAGGATCTAGAGATGGGAAATGGTAACCATTAAACACATTACTTCTTTGGCTAATACGGGCCATGGATACTCCAGTGACTTCTGGGAAACACAGCTGTCCATGAAATCCCAAATGATAAGCAATCACATTCACTCTTCACCAAGAAGAGAATGCAAGACTAACTTTAAGGGCATAAATGCCTGCCTCTTAAAGCATAGCCAAAGCCACACTGGCTTCAGCTGGTAGAAATGCAGACTAGTGGGGGCCACACCCCAGACCTCCTGAATCTGAAACTGCATTTTATCCAGCCCCTCTGTGATTCGTGCACACAATAAACTCTGGCCTAAACTATCTGCCACTACCCCACTCCACCAGCATGTGGCCCAGAGCAGGCATGAGATGGGGGACGCTGATCTGCAATTCCCTCGGTGGCTCTCAGTTCTCACATGCCTCTCACCTCACTGCACGGAATTCGGGTGTCTGAAGGGTAATTTGGACTGTACGGTGGAACATGATGTCACTGTTTTGTCCCCAGGCTGACCCTGAGCTCCCAACCTAACAGCTGGCTTGACTGAACCAAGGCCTCACACCTTTGCATCAGAAACAATGAGGACATTAACAGCTCTGGCGAGCTCAGAAAGGCAAACACAGTGCTGTCAGCCTTGAGCACACTGCCACGGGTCAGGCATAACTCAGAGTGCAGGAGGAACGTGGCGCCGGGGCAGTCGGTCACGAAAAGACCACTACCACGTGGGGATACGGAACATGATCGTTTAAGCTCAAGGTTGCTTTCCTTCAAGTAAAGCTGCTATCCCATTGGTTACCTCTGTGGAGTCTGTCATTGTGTAAAGTACACTTCTGTTATGGAGGAGCTTCCCACACTTGAATTACACGTGTAAGCAAATCCTGACGGCTTACCTGTGCGCACCTTCCTAGTTCTCTCCTGTTCAGATACTGAAATATATTGATTGCCAACTCATAAGGCAGTTGGATATCAAAGAAGGGAACATCATCCATTTCATTCTGAGGAGGGAAAAAAAGAAAAGAAATATTAAAATTCTGAAACATGAAAATGTAGGCCCTTTAAATGATCAGCAATGGCCCTAGGTGGTGACAAGAGAGAGAACTGTGATACCGAGGAAAAGCAAAACATTCTCACTATTCCACGGAGCACAGTTATAGAACTCATTCAGAGCCTTATAGTCACTCTCAAAGCTCTGACTCCCCACATTCATAGAAGGTCTCCTCACATGCACTTATAAACTCCACAAGACCATCTCACAAAATGATTCAAAAAGAAGCAGGGGTGCCAGCTCACAAGCTGAGGGGTGCCACGGGAATCAGTGCAAAGGTCCGTGGAAAGCCTCTCAAAGTCTCAGGAAAGATGAGTGGCAGGAAGCCAAGAAAGAGACTTGAAACCAGGGAGGGAGGCCACTGGTCCTTCCAGGACAACTGCTCCTATTCCCCAACCTGGACTGGAGTGTGTGTCCATAGCAGAGAAATGCTGACCTAGGTCACTGCAGTGTTTTCTCCAAGAAGAGGGGGACAGGGCTGTGAATGTGAGCAGAAAGTATATAAACGAGGCGCTGCTCCTGAGTAAGGTGAGCACTCCCCCCTCGGCCACAGGAGAAGCACAAGGCTTCCTAATGCACTCAGGGGCTTGCGCTGGTTAACCGAGTGAGCCAGTGCAAACAAAGCAGTTTCTTCTTCGGTGTCATTTATTAATGCGAAGAAATTAGAGCTCGCCTGCCTTTGGATAAGCAATTAGGGATGAGGTAACAGGCTTTATTTGAGAGATAAGGCTGTCATGACGATCCTGGTAGCACAAAGAAATATGAGCGTAAAACAGAAAGAAAGGCCAAGTGTGCACATGTATCCCTCTGCCTGTTCCCGAATCCGCCTGCCAAAGCTTGCTTTGGAGTAGGCTCCTGTAAAGCTGGGGAAAGCGGCGCTATTCGTCCCAACAGAACTTGCTTAATAAAATTCACTTCTAGTAAGCTTTGACTGACATCAGCGACTTACTGGATACAAACAAAAGTATTAATTCACCACTCAAATACAACAGTTGTATACTGCAAGGCTGCATGGAGAGTCTCGGCGTGCTAAGGCACCAAGAATCAGGGTGAAGATTTTTCTGGAATTGTGTTTCCATTCATCTAGGACTCTCAGGGCTAAGAGTATCCAGGGCATAAGGAGGTAATGTATTCAACTGCAAAAACAGTGCAAGGCTAATAAGCATGAAGGCCAAGAAGGCTCTCTAGAGGGAAAGGGGGGAAGGGCTTATAGTTCTCGGCGGGTAAAGAAGGAACAGAATGTTAAGTCAGGACAGAAGGGTTGGCTGTACCGAAAACAACAGGAAAAAAAAATCTGCAAGTGTAACTGAAAGACAAAAAGGATCCCTGCCTAAAAAAATAAAGGGAAGTCATTGGTCAGGCTAGGTCCCCTCCTACAGCTAATCAACTTTACCCATCAAGAAAATGAGGCCTCACTTTCTCTGCCCAGATTCAACTTCAGATGCCTTATGGTAACGGTGGAAGGAGTCAACAAAAGCGGCACACATCACAAGACTGTCACTCACAGCCCTGGACTTTCTTTTGCTTTCTCTTCTGGATTATTTGACTACAGTGAGGTGGAGAAGTCTACCTTAAACATGCAGTAGAGAAGCAAGAGGAAAAAATGTTCCCTGTCCTATACAAGCAGAATAAAGGCAAAGTCTGCATTCATGCAAACTGAACTCATAATTAGCTTTTTCTTTATCTACTGCCAGCGATGTGCCAGGCATTGTTTTCTTCAATCATCCCTTCGGAACTCCCTATAAACTGGTGTCTGGATTTGACATGATTGGGATGAAGGGTGAGAAATCATCTCTATTTTTTAGTTTTGTTGGTGCACAAAAGTCACGATTCGGGTGGCAGGTGCCTTCTCCCTTTGGCCTATTCAGCTGGCCAGTTCTCTCTTCTCCTAGAAAATAAGGCCTCTGCCTTAGCATGCTCCAGACTCTGCCACCATCCGTCCTGACACCAGTGACCTCTGGGATGCAGTGCCACGTCAGGGTCAGAGCACAGATTCCAACTGGTCATCCCAGCTCTGCCATCTCTCTAGCCATGAGACCAGGCTACACGCAACTGATTCTCAGCTTCCTCATCTGTGAAGCAGATGTCAGGATACCTACGGTGTCATTTACAGGGCAGTTATAAGGATAGGATGAAATAATTCATGGAAAGGACTTGGCACAAGTACCCAAGGCTAAGCATGCAATCATCGATTGTTAAAATTACTGTTTTCTTTCCTTGAATGGTATATCCCAGGCCCCTTCTTTTCCTTCAACAAGTATTTGTTGATTAGGTCCACATTCCATTTTGCCCCCACATAAGCTCGTTTACACAGAAAGTTGTCTCCCCTTGCCACATGATAAGCAGATGACGGTCCACAACAGTGGAAAGGGGACAGGCCGGCACAGGCTGTCACTCAGGAGTCTGAACGCTGAAAGTATCCACACAACAAGATCTCTTCCAAAACGGCTTTCAAAAAAGAATCGTCAGGGCTTCCCTGGTGGCTCAGTGGTAAGAAACCTGCCTGCCAACGCAGGAGACACGAGTTCAATCCCTGGTGCAGGAAGATCCCACCGGTCACGGAGCAACTAGGTCCATGTGCCACAGCTATGGAGTCCATGCTCCACAATGAGAGAAGACAGCACACCACAACTAGGGAGGCGCCCCCACTCGCAGCAACTAGAGAAAAGTCCGTGAGACAACAAAGATCCATCCAGTACGACCAAAAATAAAATAAAGAAATTTTTAAAAAATAGAATCATCAATCCTAGACGGTTATACCACAGTAATCACTACAGAAGGATCTGCTCTAGTGCACACTGGATAAAAATGAGGCGGCCAGCAGGGTGTGAACCACCAGTCGCGGGTGTTACGGCTCCCACCGCAGCGAACAATCAGGGACGCCACACTGGTCTCACTGTTGACACGCAGTTGTGATGCTCCTGATCACTTACAAGTTCTAGAGGGTAACAACTGCTTCGAAGCACTGAATTATAATTACGTAAACACCAGTAGCACAAAGCCAACTTTTTTTTAAAATCACTGGGCTCTGAGAATTATTATCTAAACTTCAAAATGATGGTCAATCCCAAACAGATCAAGTCCCAGACTCTTATGTAAACGAACTTCCCTGTTGCTACTACTGGGTGGAAACGGCAGGAAAAAGCATAAAACAAACCGATATATTAAAGAGAGGTCCACATCCCCACATCTTAAGAAATATGGAGACCCACAGGTCAGGAGACCAAAGCCTGCAGTTTCCCGTCGCACACCTGGAATCTTTGTGGCGAGACATTCTCTCATGGGCTCTTGAAACGGAGGCTGTGAGGGGTCACTCAGTTTCCCTGTCTGGGTCCACCATACTTATCCCCCCAGAGGCCCAGGATGCTGCCTGCCAGTGGCTCATAGCTGTGTCCCTTCCCAGGCACGGCCTGGGGCAAACAAGCTGCCTCATTCCAGGTCACACTTCCTCTTCAAGGGCAGTGTGCAGCCAATGACCGCTCAACAGCGGAGTAAAAAGGCCTCAATATGGGACCCCCTCAGCAAGGCCAACCCAGGAAACCACCTGCACGCAAACCTCTATCTCAGAGTCTGTTTCACGGTTAATCCTACCTTTACTCCCAAGCGGCCCTGTATTCAACACATTCCCAAGGGTTCTTATGCATAATTCCAGTGTCATTAAACTAGGTAACCTATTTCACTTTCCACTAAGGAGGCAACAGAGAAATGCAAGTTAGAGTGACATCATTATGTCAAAAACCAAAAAACTACAGAGGAGCTTCAAGGTTAAGTAAATCACTCATAAATTTCACTTTGTTATTACTAGTAACATATCACTTGCGAAACACCTTACAAAAGATTGAGAGTTACAAGCATGTTTGATCCCATGGTTGAAAATGCAGTCCTTTTACAGGTACAGCATGAGTGGACAAGGAGATAGAGCCACATCCCGTACTGAGGCTGCAATCCAGTAACCACGTATAAATTAACCGAGGCAGCAGGAAGGTCCTAAGCGCTCTCATTTGGTACTTCCCACAGTTCATAATAAGTAAAAACGATAATAATAATAATACTTGCTACTAGTGTGTACAGAACTGCCTTGTAACCTAAAAGGGGCCATCACAGACTTCTACCTAAACTGTTTGGAAGCATGTGCCATTGTGCTCAGTTACTTCAGTCATATTCAACTCTTTGCAGCTCCACTGCACCCCGCCAGGCTCCACCATCCATGGAATTTTCCAGGCAAGAATACTGGAGCAGGTTGCCATTTCCTACTTGACCCAAGGATCAAACCTGCATCTCTATGTCTCCTGCACTGGGAGGCAGGTTCTTTTAACACTAGTGCCAACATACCGCTACCCCAAAAGTTATTGGCCACATTAACCAACTATATCTGTACTAACTTAAACATGGAAATGGACAAGTTGTCATTTCAGAAACTAAGATATCCTAAGAAGAAAACAAACAAAGGGTTTCCCTGATGGTCCAGTGGTGAAGAATCCGCCTTGTGATGCAGGTGATATGGGTTCAATCCCTGGTCGGGGAAGATTTCACATGCTGTGAAGCAACTAAGTCTGTGCACCACAAGTACTAACCCAGAGCTCTGAAGCCCAAGAGCCATGGCTACTGAACCCACGCACTGCAACTACTGAAGCCCATGCACCCTGGAGCCCGCGCTCTGCAATAAGAAGCCTGCACACCACAATGAAGAGCAGCCCCTGCCCGCTGCAACGAAAGAGAGCCTGCCCAGAGCAACGAAGACCCAGAACAGCCAAAAATAACATAAATAAAGCTTAAAAAAAACACACTTGAAATATGACAGGAAACTTTGCCATACTATGAAGTGTTAGTATGACTACAAAGTTTAGAGAATAATTTAGAATGGCCAAATCTATGGTACCGAAGACCACTCGGAAGACCGATAAATTTAAAGTATTAATGTGTACATGCTTGATCCTGTTTGATTCTTTGCAACCCCATGGATTGTAGTCCGCCAGGCTCCTCTATCCATGGAAAGTTTCAGGCAAGAATACTGGAGTGAGTTGCCATTTTCTCCACCAGGGGATCCTCCCAACCAGGGACTGAACCCTTACTTACTGCATCTCCTGCACTGCAGGCAGATTCTTAACCCACTGAGCCATCAGGGAAGCCCCACAAAGTATTAACATTTCTTCAAATTTAAAGAAAAACATCCTTTTGACAGCATACAATTTGGCTTTTTTTTTTTTAATGATTCAGATATTAACTCACCATCCACTACTGGTGACCGCTGTCCTGTACCAAACATCAGAGTCATCTTTGGAGTTGTCTGGGTGTGTGTGTTTTAAACCTAAATCCCAGGGCCTCACTCAGACCTCCTGTCCCAAATTCTCAGGGGTGGGGCTCAGGCACCTACTCCTTAGGAATTCTCATGCAAACCAAACGATGAGAAACACAACCCTAACTTATCGACAGATATAAAAATCAATCCTTTCCCAATCAAGTCAAAAGAAAAAAAAAGAAAGCCACCACAGAGAGGTTATGTTACTTTGTTAATTCAAAGTCAGTGAATACTTGATTTTCCCAAAGTCTACTGGACTTACTCCAGTAAATGCTAAAAGAAACTGCAAACAGATCCATCCCCAGGGAGGCCGATTTGTACTCTCATGTACTAATGTAAGACTAATTCTGCAAATGGATTGGTTTTGTGCCTTACTGTTAGAAATTTAATCTGTCTTCTCTTGTTTAGTAGAAGGGATAATCACTAAGCGCCAAATCAGTAAAGAGTGAAGAAACGGACCTAAGGTTTGTTCCCAGCGTACATCTCTAGGGCAAACAGAACACGAAAGCTCTCTCTCTAGATGGTGTCTTAAGAAACTGAGACAAGAACCTCGAGTTTAGACAATAGATGCGCAATTTTTCTGCGAAATCTGCCCCTGAAAGGAGACTGTTTTCTACAGGAATTTATCTCAACTGTTCACATACTGCTGAAGGGTAGAGCAGACCCACACAATCTCCCTCAGAAGGAGTGGATGAGTTCCAGTTTCACCTGTATTTTCTTTAAGAAAAATAAAATCGGTCGATTAGGGAGGAAAAGGTCTGAAATACTGTCGAGATAAACAGGTATTCATTTACGTTCCTAAATGTGTCTCAAAACACATAATAACTATGTGATGTTTTCACAAAGAAACGCATTTGTAAAATAAGGTAAAATGTTTTATGTCCAAAACACTATCTAAATTGAAGACCATGCCAAGTGCTGGGGGGAGGGGAGGTACTATGAGTGGGTGTATAAGAAATGATGTCAACACTCAGAACTAAAATATTTTTATAGAGATACATCATTGTCACATAAAATGGGATAAAAACTGGAGTCTACAAAAAGCAAGAGAGACGGTCCCCCAAGGTATTCCCAAGTTCATTAGGAAGCCAGCTATTTAGAACTTGGAAATCATTTCTCTGAAGCAACAATGATATAAAGGGTGGTTAAACTCCCAAACAGTCCACAAAAAGCCAGTTTCTCCTTTAACACTTAACATAATCCCTTGCGTGTCACTATGAGAAAGAGCAAAGGGAACTCAGTGCATTTTGGCTGATCGCGCACGTGGCTGATGTGACTGAACTGCAGCACTACAGCATCCACCAGGTACACACACAGCAGCTGCACACTCAACATCCACGGTACTTGTTTTTTAATGGGCTTGCCAACTTCAAAAGCCACTGTCATTCACCACCTACTGGTATGATTCCCCCAGGAGCTGACAAGGGATGGACACAAAATGGTTTAGCAACTGGGGTAGTGAGAGCTGGGGCAATCCCAGGAGGCTGGGCAGTGGGGGAAGCTAGGAAGGCAGAAGAGGCTGGATCTCTGCTTTCAAAGCCCCCTTTTCATCTACAATGGTATGCAATTTCTCTCTCCAGGAGGAGGAGAAGTCAGGAGGAGAAGAGGGAGCCCCTGGTCAAAAGCTTCAGGTCCCAGAGAAGCCTGTGTGGGTATGGTTGGTTTGTAGAATTCCCTGTCAAGGGTCCCAAACTCTCCAAACACATTCATACCATCAAGACTAGCTATATAATTTGTGCAGCCCAGAGAAAAACAGAAGTGTAGGGGGCCCTTGTAAGAATTTCAAGATGGTAACAAGAGGGCATTAAACTAAGCAGTGTATGCTGCTGAGCCTGAGGCCCTAGGTGACCACACAGGTCACACGGACCCGCGAGGCCAGCTGGCCCTGGCCACCACAGAACCTTTGCACTTGCCGTCCTCTTCCTAGAATCCCCTCCCGTGAATCTCTCCCCGCTTCTGGAAGTGTGACCTTCCCAAGAAGGCTTTCTTGGATACACCAATCCCCAACACATACACACTCTTATCCCTTCTACCCGGTGTATTTTTCTCCAGAGCATCTACTACCCAACCATTATTTGTTCATTGTCCATGTCCCTCTTGCCCAAAATGTGGACTTTATAAGAGCATGGATTTTTCTGTCTTGTTCACTGCTGTAGCCTCAGTGCCAAGAAGACAGCCTGGTACCAAGAAGCCCTCTCTCTAGTGCACGCGTGTGCATGCCTCTCAGCTGTGTCCAACTCTTTGCAACCCCATCAACTGTAACCTGCCAGGCTTACCAAGAAGCTGCCTAATGAGTTATCTGAGGAGTTATCTGCTCCATGAAGCAGAACCTTCCAACAAACAGATGCCCTGAGTTACCAATTGTTCTGGTGCACACACAGAGACCATTTCAAAACATGCCCAAGTAGACACTTGCTCATTCACAATAGGAAAAAGTGAATGGCACTGACAGGAGAACATTTTAGTTTGGGTAAGGGAGAAGGCAGCGGACCCTGGGCTGGAGGAATCGGGAGAGAGTAAACAGAGGGACAAGAATCAAGTGAAGCCTTAAAAGGAAAGCAAAGGACAGAAAGGAAGTCTCACCAGGTAGGCCAACATGAGTTCACATTTGACTCAGTTGCCTTCTCATTTTGTATGAGTGTTTCCCTACTTGTTTCTAAGTTTAACAAAAAGAGGAAAAGTCATCACACTGACCTTGCTGACAACACAGGTGTAGGCGCTGACAAAATAAGTGACAAAGTGAGCAATAAATACTGGCCAACAGTATCAAAACTTTTTAATCAGGCCTGAAAACCCAAATCTTCACGCTCTGAATGGCCACCAGGATTCTAACCACCATAGATCCTCCGTATGAGGTTGCTGTTGGAAGCAGCAGTCCCTGTTATTTCTACTCCACAAATGCAGGCGGGGCCCCTACTACACTCAGCACCATAGGTGGGGGTACAGGAGGAGGACAACAGACCTGCCCTTCAGGGATTCCAATCCAAGGTGGGTGGATGCTGAAGCAAGAGGCTTACCAGGAGTAACGCTTAGCAAAGAGGAAGTGAGATGGCATAATAAACTCTTCTGCAAAACCACTGATAATAACAGTGCTAGCTTTAACTTACTGGCTACTTACTGTAAGCCAGGCTTGGCGCTAAGAATGTCCCATGCCTCCATAGAAGACAATACTAGCATCGACCTTTTTTGATAAGGTAGGATAAGTGAAACTGCCCAAGGTCAAACAGCTACGCAGCAGCATAGACCAAATGTGAACTCGAGTTTGCCTGATTCCAGAGGATGGACTTGTAACCAGGGCCAATCTGACCCATTAATGTCACCCTTGCAGTTTAAAAAAAAAGCAAGACTGTAGGCTTCTGAGGGCTGCGACTGTGTCCATTCTGTTTACTGCTGATTCCCCAGAACCTAGCTGATCCATAAATACATGTTAGATGAACAGAAAACACCTGCATTCCTGCAAACACTTTGAACACTGACCCCCTTAAAGCAGTCATCTGTTGTTTCTGCCCAATATCCATTTGCTCTTTTCTCTTGGGAAATCATCCCATTCTTAGTCAACATGGGTTAGGTAAGGCTGATCCCACTCATCTGCAGGAGCAGACAGTGGATATGAGCCTGGCCAATTTGCATCAGTGACTGGTTCGAGGACGGACCAATGAGACTTAAAGTTCATGACTCTGGGAGCATAAAACATCCTCTTTTTCACCCTCAGTTGCTTAGCCGCTAGCAGAGAAAACTGAACTGGCCGGCAGCCACTTTATCCCAAACTGGAGAGCACCTGTCCATGAATAAAGCCAACAAAAGGAAAGCAGGACCAAGAAATGAAGAGATTTCTATTAGGAAGAAAAAAAAAAAAAAACTTTGCTAACTAGGAGGTAAAGGATGTTAATCAAACTTACTACAATCATTTTGTAATATATAGCTATGTCAAGTCATCATGCTGTACCCCTTAAATTTATAGTGTTCTATGTCAATTATCCAAGTAATCCAAGTCTATGCCCCAACCAGTAATGCTGAAGCTGAAATTGAACAGTTCCATGAAGACCTACAAGAACTTCTAGAACTAACACCAAAAAAAAGTCCTCCTCATTATAGGGGACTGGAACGCAAAAGCAGGAAGTCAAGAGATACCTGGAGTAACAGGCAAATTTGGCCTTGGAGTACAAAATGAAGCAAGGCAAAGGCTAACAGAGTTCTGCCAAGAGAACGCACTAGTCATAGCAAACACCCTCTTCCAACAACACAAGAGAAGACTCTACACATGGACATCACCACATGGTCAAAACTGAAATCAGACGAACTATATTCTTTGCAGCCAAAGATGGAGAAGCTCTACAGTCAGCAAAAACAAGACTGGGAGCTGACTGTGGCTCAGATCATGAACTCCTTATTGCCAAACTCAGACTTAAACTGAAGAAAGTAGAGAAAACCACTAGACCATTCAGGTATGACCTAAATCAAACCCTTTACGATTATACAGTGGAAGTGACAAATAGATTCAAGGGATTAGATCTGATAGACAGAGTGCCTGAAGAACTATGGACGGAGGTTTGTGACATTATACAGAAGGCAGTGATCAAGACCAGCCCCAAGAAAAAGAAATGCAAAAAGGCAAAACAGATGTCTGAGGAGGCCTTAAAAATAGCTGAGAAAAGAAGTGAAAGGCAAAGAAGAAAAGGAAAGATATATCCATTTGAATGCAGAATTCCAAAGAATAGCAAGGAGAGATAAGAAAGCCCTCCTCAGTGATCACTGCAAAGAAATAGAGAACAACAGAATGGGAAAGACTGGAGATCTCTTCAAGAAAATCAGAGATACCAAGCAAACATTTCATCCAAAGATGGGCACAATAAAGGACAGAAATGGTACAGACCTAACAGAAGCAGAAGATATTAAGAGGAGGTGGCAAGAATACACAGAAGAACTGTACAAAAAAAGATCTTTAAGACCCAGATAACCACGATGGTGTGCTCACCTAGAGCCAGACATTTTGGAATGTGAAGTCAAGTGGGCCTTAGGAAGCATCACCACAAACAAAGCTGGTGGAGGTGATGCAATTTCAGTTGAGCTGTTTCAAATCATAAAAGATAATCCTGTTAAAGTGCTTCACTCCATATGCCAGGAAATTTGGAAAACTCAGCAGTGACCCAGGACTGGAAAAGGTCAGTTTTCATTCCAATCCCAAAGAAAGGCAATGCCAAAGAATGCTCAAACTACCACACAATTGCACTCATCTCACACACCAGCAAAGTAATGCTCAAAATTCTCTAAGCAAGGCTTCAAAACACATGAACTGTGAACTTCCAGATGTTCAAGCTGGATTTAGGAAAGGCAGAGGAACCAGAGATCAAATTGCCAATATCCACTGGATCATCAAAAAAGCAAGAGAGTTCCAGAAAAAATTTATTTCTGCTTTATTGACTATGCCAAAGCCTTTGACTGTGTGAATCACAACAAACTGTGGAAAATCCTCAAAGAGATGGGAATATCAGACCACCTGACATGCCTCCTGAGAAATGTGCATGCAGGTCAAGAAGCAACAGTTAGAACTAGACATGGAACAACAGACTAGTTTCAAATCGGGAAAGGAGTACGTCAAGGCTGTATATTGTCACCCTGCTTATTTAACTTATATGCAGAGTACATCATGTGAAATGCCAGACTGGACGAAGCACAAGCTGGAATCAAGACTGCCAGGAGAAACATCAATAACCTCAGATATACAGATGACACCACTCTTGTGGAAGAAAGCAAAGAACAACTTAAGAGCCTCTTGATGAAAGTGAAAGAGGACACTGAAAAAGTTGGCTTAAAACTCAACATTCAAAAAATGAAGATCATGGCATCCAGTTCCATCATTTCATGGCAAACAGATGGGGAAACAATGGAAACACTGACAGACTTTATGTTTTTTTCGGCTCCAAAATCACTGCAGATGGTGACTGCAGCCATGAAATTAAAAGACACTTTCTCCCTGGAAGAAAAGCTATGACCAACCTAGACAGCATATTCAAAAGCAGAGGCATTACTTTGCCAACAAAAGTCCACCTAGTCAAAGCTATGGTTTTCCCAGTGGTCATGTATGGATGTGAGAGGTAGACTATAAGGTAAGCTGAGCGCCAAAGAACTGATGCTTTTGAACTGTGGTGCTGGAGAAGACTCTCGAGAGTCCCCTGGACTGCAAGGAGATCAAACTAGTCAATCCTAAAGGAAATCAGTCCTGCATATTCATTGGAAGGACTGATGCTGAAGCTGAAACTCCAATACTTTGGCCACCTGATACGAAGAGCTGACTAACTGGAAAAGACCCTGATGTTGGGAAAGATTGAAGGCATGAGAAGAGATGACAGAGCATGAGATAGCTGGATGGCATCACCAACTCGACAGACATGAGTTTGAGCAAGCTCCGGGAGTTGGTGATGGACAGGGAAGCCTGGCGTGTTGCAGTCCATGGGGTTGCAAAGAGTTGGACATGACTGACAGACTGAACTGACTGATGTCAATTATAGCTCAGTAAAATTGGAGTGGGGGAGGGTAAAAAGAGAGAGATGGAAAGATTTCTAGTTACATTATAAAAGCACCCAGAACAAGAACCACCACCTAAAATTTTCAATTATGTAAATCAACAGATTCCAGCTTGTTTTTTTAAACCAATTTGAATTGGGTGCTGATTGCTTAATGCCCAGAGTCCTGATACACCACCTCAAGAGAAATGAGACGGAGCGACTGGATTTCATGACCACCACAGTGAAGAACGCAGCAATATGCTTGTGATTATACTCATGCGGCTCCACTACCTATGGGAACCCTGAGTTTACTGAAAAGGGGGACAAGGACAAAAAAAGGCAATGCCTTTCTATCCAGGGCCGTATCATTGCTTTCACTAATTCAACCGTATACCAAGAAGACAATTTAGGTGTCCCTAACTCACCATTCAGAAAACGAAGATCATGGCATCTGGTCCCATCACTTCATGGGAAATAGATGGGGAAACAGTAGAAACAGTGTCAGGCTTTACTTTTTTGGGCTCCAAAATCACTGCAGATGTTGACTGCAGCCATGAAATTAAAAGACGCTTACTCCTTGGAAGAAAAATTATGACCAACCTAGATAGTATATTCAAAAGCAGAGACATTACTTTGCCGACTAAGGTCCGTCTAGTCAAGGCTATGGTTTTTCCTGTGGTCATGTATGGATGTGAGAGTTGGACTGTGAAGAAGGCTGAGCGCTGAAGAATTGATGCGTTTGAACTGTGGTGTTGGAGAAGACTCTTGAGGGTCCCCTGGACTGCAAGGAGATCCAACCAGTCCATTCTGAAGGAGATCAGCCCTGGCATTTCTTTGGAAGGAATGATGCTAAAGCTGAAGCTCCAGTACTTTGGACACCTCATGCGAAGAGTTGACTCACTGGAAAAGACTCTGACGCTGAGAGAGATTGGGGGCAGGAGGAGAAGGGGACGAGCGAGGATGAGATGGCTGGATGGCATCATGGACTCGATGGACGTGAGTCTGAGTGAACTCCGGGAGATGGTGATGGATAGGGAGGCCTGGCGTGCTGCGATTCATGGGGTCGTGAGGAGTCGGACACGACCGAGCGACTGAACTGAACTGACCACCTGAAACAGATGGTCTCTAAGCACTGTTATCAAAAGCTTCATAAGAGAAGGCTCAAGAGCAATCATTTCCAAGTTTTCATTTCAGCTGGGCTTGTCCATCAAAGGTCTGGCCTGTACCCGACTGTGTAACGCTACAACACTACCCCATCAAGAGGCAATTTCACTCCTTACTGCTAGCTTACTAGTTGCTCTTGCTTCAGTGTTCATACTGGAGACTGAAGTGAAAGAGACTGCACCAAAAATAGAAGACATGGCAGTGTAACAGAGTACCAAAGATGGGGAGAGGAGGGGAGAGGGGATGTTTGGAGGTGGTACTTTCTATTTCCTTTTCAGGTCAAATGGATGAGACTGTCAAGAGGTTTTTTTTGGGGGGGAGGGGGCATACCAAATAGAACTCAATCTTCCTGTTCAGGAGTCACCCACAGATCCCAAACTCATGGCCCAAGGCAGATCTAGCCCACAGAGAGGTGTTACGGAGAACTAGAGGAGGGAAGAGTTCTTGTGGCAGGTGGCTGTATTAACTAGTCCCGACTTGTACATGATTCTCTGTACTCAAGCATTTGTGTAGCTCCAGTTCTGGATGTGGCCATATGAATTGCTCCGGTCAATGAGACAGTAACAACGAACTGCTCTGGTCAATGAGACAATAACAAACACACAGACTTCAAAAGCACTTGTGGGTTAGGACTTGCCCTCCTGCCACTCTCGTAACTCTGATAAGGTCCACCCAGGGCTAACCTGCAGGATGATGAGACAACACACACAGCCACACAGCCACGCAGCCAGAGCTGTTTCACTGTTTCTGTGACAGGAGCTAACTTCAGACAGATACATGAGCCCACCCAGGCCCAGCCCAAACTGCCACCCTGAAAGACACTGAGCTAAATAAATTCTTGTTGTCTTAAGCCAAAATCTGGGGGGAGGGGGGGGGGGGGTTGTTGCAAAAAATCTTTGATAAGAGTTGGACTTTCCTGGTGGTCCAAGTGGTTAAGAATCTACCTGTGGCTGCAGGGGACACAGGTTCAATTGGCAAGACCCCACATGCTGTGGGGCAACTAAGCCTGTGCACCGTAACTACTGAGCCTGCGTGCAGCAACTACTAAAGCTTGCGTGCCTAGAGACTGCTCCACGACAAGAGGACACCACGATGAGGCCTACACGCCACAGTGAAGAGTGGCCTCCACTCACTGCAATCAGGAGCTCACACACAACAGCAAAGACCCAGCAGAGTCTAAATAAATAAAAAAAATTATTTTAAAAATGAAAAGGAAACTGATAAGAGTCCACATACAAACACAAATCACAATTTGGACCTAAGGACTCTACAACACCAGGACCACATTCTTACATGGCAACCACCAGCTAATCTGGGTCAAGACTCCCACGTTTAGCCCAGCCATAGCATACACTCCCCAATTTGTCACTATCATCTTATCCATATTAGGGTCAAGTTCATTGCCACATGTCATCTCAGTTAGGTGGGAGTATATTTATGGCAAAGAAAAAAGTGAAACACCATATTCCACATATTCCAGTTACTATGAAAAGTGAAAAAGTTAGTACCATTACTTTGGAAAATGGTCAATAGCTACTAAGGGTGAACATATGCCTACCCTGTAACCCAGCCATTCTACCCCTAAGCAGATACCCAAGAAACGTGTTCATATGTTCCAGAAGATCTACAAAATGTTCGTAGCAGCACTTTTCCAAACAGGCCGAAACTGGTGATTAACAAACTAGTTACCAGTAATGCCCATCAACAGCAGAATTAGTAAGATGTGGCATATTCCTAGGGGTAAATCTCATACATAATGCTATGCACAAGAACCCAGACACAAAAGTGCATGCCATATGATTCTACTGATACAATTTAAAAAATCAGGTAAAATTTATGGGGTTAGAAGTCAGGGGAGAGATTACCCTTGGGTGGAATGGCACAAGTAAAGAGACTGAAAAGCTGGTAATGCTGCTCTGTAACCTGGACGCTGTTTACATAGCTATATACACTCTTGGACACACATTAAGATGTACATTTATGCTTTGTACAATTCAATACAGAGGTTTTTTTTTTTTTTTTTTTAATGGGGAAATAAGACCAAGAGGAGGGCTGTGCATCAAGAAAAACGGTTAAGTATTTTTCTTTAGTGATATCATGAAGACCATTTCTACACCGTTATGATGTTTACTATTTAATGTGACAAAATGAATGGTAGTCGTTATGAAACAAATTATTACAAAAGTATGGGGAACCTGTGCTCAACATAAACATCTGATGAACTAGGAAAAAAGGATCAAATGACCAACAGCCTACTTCACTCACCTGCATTCCTGCCTGCCCTCTGCGGGCTCTGGGACTTACAACCCCTGCAATACAAATCCAGATCTTTTTTATAAAAGATGCCTTCGGTTTTCTGATTGAAGATACTGGGTGGGTCCCTTAAGTCAATTACCTTCCTAAGCCTCATTTGCCAAATGGGTCTAATGCTAGCCACTGGAGAGGGCCACTGGGAGAACTGGAAATCACGTTTCTAAACCCTGACAACACCAAGGAGACAACAAGTAAGCACACAATGGTTTTATTAGTTTATGTTTTATTTATAGCCGTGTCACTGATGATTGCTAAGTACAGAACACAAAAGAAAACCACTGGTGATGCCCCAAAGGTTGGATGCTGCTGATGGTAGTGTAGAGACTGAGATTCTAAAGTCCCTTG
This sequence comes from Budorcas taxicolor, assembly GCF_023091745.1. Lineage (NCBI taxonomy): Eukaryota > Metazoa > Chordata > Mammalia > Artiodactyla > Bovidae > Budorcas > Budorcas taxicolor. Next base: position 58,216,687 of record NC_068926.1, read on the forward strand.
GATCCTCCAGAAGGCAGGTTGCTTCCATTTTTAGGATACTTAAGTGAGGGCTCCTCTCTTTTTGGAATGGACACCTGTGTCTCAGGAGTGTTAGGTCTGGAAAACCTCAAGCGAGCATCAGGACCCCAAACCAAGAGGCGGTACAGCTGAGAACAATATCTCAAACTCACCGGACCATTCCAATCACCAGGTCTCTGGGCCCCTCCTCTGGAAACTAATGCAACAAGTTTAAGGAACTCCTAGCTGGTGAAATTTAAAGTCCAACAGATCTGGACCCAAGTTCAATCCAAAGAACTTGCCAGATGGGTAATCCTAAGCAAGTTACAGAAAACCTGCATTTCCTCATTTGTAAAAGGAGACCAACAATATCTACCTCCCAGGATTGTTGTGACTCCTAAAGACAATGCCATATTCAGCAGGGAGGATTACTGGTCCTAATAATCCCCATTCCTGTTTCTCTTCACCCCCCATGCACTGGTCTTGCCTTTGCCTACATGTCTGTGAGAATAACTTCTGTGTAGATCTGGCCTGGCCTGGGCAACTTATCAGAGGATAAGCCACCTAGTCAAGGCATTAAAATTTTTACATTTGTCAGACTTCAGTGGTCAAACACTTCTTACAGAAGCAGGCATGATGCCAGAATGAATTTTCACACATGTAAGAATTGACATGTTAAATGAGAATGTTTAACAAACACAAAGACCAAAAAAAAAAAAAAAAAAAAATAGAGATAGGCAAAGCATAGAACCAGAAACTTTGTGAAAACTTACAGCTACTCATGTTATTTGAATATAACTATGTATTATATTGAGTAATCCATTTCTTCTAGAAACAGCTTGGCAATTACATAATTACTTCCAACTGGGAAGCCACAGATACTGCCTTTGAGCCCAATTTAAATCAAGCCATTGAACCCACTGCCTTACCCCAACTCTTAACCATGACTGTGTTTCTGGTGATCTTGATTGTGCCAATCTCCTGAAAAGGATTAAAAAAAAAAAAAAAAAGCCCCGGCTTTCTCCAGATTCTGGAAGATATTCATGTCCCATAAAATGGTCACTATCATAGCATGAAAGTTCTTATCAAAATATTCTTTCTGTGTGTTTTAACTGAAGTAACACATGCAGAGTCAGAAAAAACCTGAATTGTTCAAACCACTATATGCTGCTGCTGCTGCTAAGTCGCTTCAGTCGTGTCCGACTCTGTGCTAAGTTAAAATTCCTTCCTATCCGCATGGTGGGTTTGCCTCCCCCAAGTTTAGGAGCCCTTCCAGACCAGGATTTCCTCGATCTGCACCAAGTAATTTTTTGTGGGTGCTGTCCTGTGCACCTCTGGCCTCTACCCACGAGATACTTGCAGCTACCAGCCACCCCACACTGCCCCGCCCCAGTTGTGGCATCCAAAAATGTCTCCAGACACTACCAAAACGGGGGACAAAATCGCCCCCAGTTCGGAACCACACCTTCCAAAGATACTCAATGCATCCACAAACACAGGGTTGTGCTGTTGTTTAGTCGCTAAGTCGTGTCCTACTCTTGGTGACCCCGTACACTGTAGCCCGCCAAACTCACCTCTATTCATTTCCCTACCCCCACCCCCCCACCGGTGGCACACAGTCACTTTCCAACTCACTAGGCGGTCTGTACCCGAGCGGGGGCCTGCCCGTGCCTTGGTGGGAGGCCACAGTCACTCACCAGGTCCCGTATGAGCTGGTCCACCAGCTGCTCTCTGCCCCCGGCAGCGTCGCGGGCCGGAGGGGAGCGGGAACGGCTCGCCGCCTCCTGCCTCTCGGCCCGGGTCGCCCGCGCCGCCGGGGGCCGCCCCGCGCCCTCCAGAAGACCCTGGGCCAGCGCCAGGTACCCCGAGGCCTGCTGCTCGCCGCGCCCGGACACCACCTCGGGCCGCCGCGGCCGCCGCTCGGCAGCCTCGGGCCGCCGCCGCTTCCTCAGCGCCTGGGCCTGAGCCAGCTCCTCCTGCCAGCGCCGGCGGAACTCGTCCAGACTGTGGTCGTCCATCGCCGACGCTCCCTGCCTGCCTCGGCCCACCGGATGCCACGGGACGGTCCCTCCGCGAGAAGGTCCCTCCGCGGGAAGTGTCCGCCGCCGCCGGAAACCGCCGCTTCCCCGGCTCTCCGGTTCCGGGTGGGCAGCCCCGCCCCGCCCCGCCCCCGGCGCGCCCCCTCGGGCTGTGCAGGGCTGGTGAGGTTTGCGGCGGAGCTCAGGGTCCGGGACTATGCCCGCGCTCCCAGCTTCTCAGCTTCCCCGCTTGTGGCTTTTGCCAAGTGCACACTGCAGCAAGCCGTTTGTTTGTTTTTTGCAAACGTGCATTGAGCAACTATTGTATGCCAGGAGCTGAGAATTCAACATTTAAATCTGCAGCAACAAAAATAATTCCTTCCCTCTTGGGGTTTGGATTTAAGTAAGGCGGTGGAGGGAGGAAGAGACTTTCGACAAATAAATATGAACGTCTGATCCGTGGGAGGTGTTATGAAGAAGCTACAACAAGGTAATAAAATAAGGCGAAGGACGGGGATGGGAGGATTACCTTTAGAAGGATGATCCCGAGAATGGTCCGTCTGACATGGCATGTGAACTAAAAGCTAGATGAGAAGACAAACCAACTATGGGATGATCAGATCTCAGAAGTGATCTTTCCAGAAAGCACTACAAGTGAGAGGGCTGTGAGACTGGAAAGAAAAAAGACAATCGCATACCAACTTCGAATGGCTTTGTATCAGTTCTTACTTTAAGGAATTTTTCTCCCCACCTGGACCTGAATAACTCCTCCACAGATTTTCATGTCTCAGCTCATCTCCCAAACCCTGCCCACACAAATCAGATCTCCCTGTTATTCATTCTTATAGCATCCCATACTTATAGCACAGAACACAATTTTTAATCTTTTATTTGTGTAATGGCTTACTAACATTTCCCTTCCCTACTGGACTGTCAATTCTTAGCTTGGAGGTCAGTGATAAGTAGGAGCTCAATAAATATTTACTTAGTAACAACCCTTTAAGTAAGAGCTAATGTCTCCACTGTATTGACAGCCACAAATCACACAGCTGGTAATTTGCAGACCCAGGATTCTAATCCTCTTTCTTACTCCATGTGCTTAGTGGCTCAGTCATGTCTGACTCTTTGCGACCCCTTGGACTGTAGCCCGCCAGGCTCCTCTGTCCATGGGGATTCTCCAGGCAAGGATACTGTAGTGGGTTGCCATGCCCTCCTCCAAGGATAAAACCCAGATCTCCCGCATTGCGGGCAGATTCTTTATCGTCTGAGCCACCAGGAAAGCCCAAGAATCCTGGAGTAGGTAACCTGTCCCTTCTCCAGGGGAACTTAGCAACCTAGGGATTGAACCAGGGTCTCCTGCATTGCAGGTGGATTCTTTACCAGTTGATCTACCAGGGAAGCCCTCTTACTCCATGCCTGACCTGCTAATTGTCAAAATCATAGAGTCCACACATCTGAAACAGCTAGTAACCATCTGACTGCACCTCTGGTTACCATGCGTGTGTGCATATATGTTTTCAAATTCAGTGATATCATCAGCACAGTTATTGACAGCCTGGGTGCCAGAGTTAGGAATTCCAGCATCTTCATTTACGCACATCCTCTTTCTTCCAGCAATCCCCCTTCTAGGAATTTATCCAAGAGGAGAAAATTGAGTGAGGAGTCCAAAGAATGCCTTTAAGAATGTTCTCTGAAGCACTGTTTATAGTACTGAAAATCAGAAGCAATAAGTAGTTGAGCAAAGGGCATTGGTTAACTAAGTTATACCGAATCAGAACATAGGAAAGATCCTAACTGGATAGTCAGCTTCATGAAAGCCGAGACCTGATCTATTTGTTCATGGCTATGTCTTCAGTGCTCAGTACAGTGTCTGGCACATAGTATTACACATGACAAGTGAGTAAATGAAAAACTGTGCAGCTATTAAATTACATTGGAGAAGAAAACCATATGAAAATATTCACAATAGAGCAAGTCAGGATACATAGACATATGTATGGCAAAATCTCTTCAAGTGTAAGCATTACAAAAAATACACACCCAAATCTTACCAAAAGAGATCTCGAGAGAGAACAGAATTATAGGGTGATTTACTGTCTTTATCTGTCTTTTCTAATTTTCTGCAATAAATGTTGTCCTAGCCTGAATTCTCCCAGAAAGCTGAGCTTGAGACCCCAGGCTTTCAGGCAGCTGGTTATTTGTAGGAATGATTCTAGAGAATAAGCATGGGAGACCAAGAAGCAGGGAAGGAGGGAAAGCTAATTCAAAGAGCATTCTTGGCTTGGTCCTGCTGGGGACCACTCAGTCTCACTGGGACCTTTTAAGGAGCCTCAGAGATTGTTCTCCCAAGAAATAAGAACTGGAAGGGAATATTTCTCCATTGACTCATCCTCCGTTAGAGAAAGGTTAAACCACGGGTTTTTCATAATCTGTCACTTCCAAGGTGAATATAAGTAAACAGATTCCCATGGATATCCCACACCAAGGCAGTAACGATACCCTGGGGCAGAAAGCAAGAGATACTCTGCAGTTAACCTGACCGTCAGGTTACCCATGCATGAAGCCAGCCACAACTAAAGGCAACTACGAATCAAGCGGATTTGGTGTAGGGCATTAGAAGCACTCAATGAAGTATTTTTTGTAATAAAGATAAAATGAGCTATTTCCCCCTAAACATTTAGCTAACATCTTCCTTCATTCTAGATGTTTTCCATATGATTTCCAAAGGTCAAACTTGTTTTTATTTATCTGCCTGTAGGTCAAAAGCCAAATAAGTCTCTTCTGATCTCTCTAGGATACTTGGAGCACCTAATACTTGAAAAGCAGACTGGAAAAAATTTTAAATACCTAATTTTGATGGTCAAAAAAAAATCAGTTTATTTTTGTCCCTTTAAAAGAATTTTAAAGGGCAGTGGGGACAGGCTAATGGGGCCATTAGTCACCCAGAGAAAATGAAAAAAGGGGGAGAAATATGCTAAGAGGAAGGAAACTACTGTCCTTTTCTCAATATTACCTACCATTCACTAATAATATTATGATGATTTTACGTATTTCCAATAAAATAGCAAATTCCTGGACCTCTGTATCATCAAGTGAAAAATAAATGGAAAGATATCTTCCCTTTAGAATGACTATAAGGCTGGTAGGATGCCATAAAATTCCTAGCATCCATAAGGCACATAGCAGGCATCCTATGAATGATCATTAAGATCCACACTGATATGGTCTTGGCAGTTAGAGATTATGTCTAACTTATCCTCCGTACCTCTGGTGCTCCATGAGGCCCACCCTTTCCACTATCAAGAGTGCTCCTTGCAAGTTCCATCCATTGGAGATCTTTGGTTGCAAGCAACAGATACCAAAAATTGATACCTTAAGCATAAAGTAGTTGAACTTGGAGAGATAAAAGAGGAATAACTAGACCCTGGGAATGCCTAGAACCAGATCAGATTCAGAGATGTCATTTAGGAAGTTATGAACCATCTGTTTTGGTTGCACTCACCACTACTCTTCTGGCATTCAAAATCCCAAACCAGGAGTTCTTAGAGTGTGGCCCCTGGACCAGCATTACCTGGGAACTCATCAGGCATGGAAGCTCTCAGGCCAGACTACTGAATCAGAAACTCTGGGTGTGCAACCCCAGCAATCTGTGTTTTAACAATGCCTCCAAGTGACTCTGAGAACACCTACCCCCAGAGGATCAACTGAGTGGCCTGGGTTGAGTCACATCCCAGACCTTGACTGGGGAGCAGGGACTATAGTGAGTGAATTTCCAGGACCAGATCAAGTGGGGAAGCAGAGTTTCCCAAAACAGAAGAAGGGGGAAGGTATACTGCTCCAGACTAAAACATCTATATGGCTATCTATCATAGGAGGGAGACTCTGAGAAGTCGGTCTTAGTGCTCCCCATGCCCACACATCCCCTCAGCCCACTGTTGAGGTGCTATGCACTCGCCACTGAACCCCAACTCTGCTGGAGCCCCAGAAAAACAGCTGAAAATAGCCAACACCCTTCCCCAAGTACTTACTGCCTCACTCCCCCTGCTCAGTCACACACTGGCCTACTGGAGTTCAAGAACTTCACTGCAGAATTATGTAGGTCTCAAAAAAGTAGTTAAAGTTGGGGACAGGAGCAGAGATCATTAATGTTCTCTCACGTACAAGGTAAGAGGGTGTATCAGTTTCCCATGGCTGCAGGAACAAATTAATAACACGTGAAAAAACCAACTGACTTAAAAACAACACGTTATTGTTCTCTTACTGTTCTAGAACCTAGAAGTCCAAAATCCATTGCACTGGGCTGAAATCAAGGTGCTGACAGGGCCCTGCTTCCTCCAAGGCTTGAGAGGAGACTGTCTTCTTGCCTTTTCCAGCTTCTAGAATGTGCAATCCTTGCATTCCTTGCCTTGTAGCTTTTTCCTCCATCTTCAAAGCCAGCAGCAGAGTCTTCCTTCTGTCATCACACTGCCTTCTGTCTCTGTGTTCAAGTCTCCCTCTCCCTCCCTCTTGCTCTAAGGGTACCTGTGATTACATAAGGCCCACCTGGGTAACCCAGGCTCCTCTCTCCATCTCAAGAACTGTAGTTTACTCTTTTATTTTGGCCACACTGCACAGCATGTAGGATCTTAGTTCCCCAACCAAAGATCAAACCCATCCTGCTCATAGTGGAAGCACAGAGTCTCAGTCACTGTTCTGCTAGGGAAGACCCTCAAGTTCCTTAATTCCATCATATCAGCAAAACCCCTTTTGCCATCTAAGGTAACATTTACAGGTGCCAGGGACTCGGACTTGGATATTTTGGGAGGTCATGGTTCAGCCTGCTGAAGAAGGCCTTCAGTGACCACAGACTCAAATGCCTTCAAGTGACTCCACAAAATGAAAATGAGGCAAGTAGACCAGGTGTGAACTGTGGCAAATGAAGCTTCAGTTCAGTTCAGTTCAGTCGCTCAGTCGTGTCCGACTCTTTGCGACCCCATGAATCGCAGCACGCCAGGCCTCCCTGTCCATCACCAACTCCCGGAGTTCACCCAAACTCCTGTCCATCGAGTCAGTGATGCCATCCAGCCATCTAATCCTCTGTTGTCCCCTTCTCCTCCTGCCCCCAATGCCTCCCAGCATCAGAGTCTTTTCCAATGAGTCAGCTCTTTGCATGAGGTGGCCAAAGTATTGGAGTTTCAGCTTCAGCATCAGTCCTTCCAATGAACACCCAGGACCGGTCTCCTTTAGGATGGACTGGTTGGATCTCCTTGAAGTCCAAGGGACTCTCAAGAGTCTTCTCCAACACCACAATTCAAAAGCATCAATTCTTCGGCACTCAGCTTTCTTTACAGTCCAGCTCTCACATCCATACATGACCCCTGGAAAAACCATAGCCTTGACTAGATGGACCTTTGTTGGCAAAGTAATGTCTCTGCTTTTGAATATGCTATCTAGGTTGGTCATAACTTTCCTTCCAAGGAGTAAGCGTCTTTTAATTTCATGGCTGCAATCACCATCTGCAGTGATTTTGGAGCCCCAAAAAATAAAGTCTGACCCTGTTTCCACTGTTTCCCCATCTATGTCCCATGAAGTGATGGGACCAGATGCCATGGTCTTAGTTTTCTGAATGCATAGATGCACATCTAGACAGAAAAAACAAAACTCTGCTCCACTCTGCTTCTAAAAACCAGTATCTTGATTTTTAATTACTAGCAACAATTTCTGACTTTTAAAAAATAAATTTTTATTAGAACTGTAAGTTGCTTTCAGTAGCCCCAAAACCTAAAAGTAGTTCCTTCTTGAGCAATCCATGAATTAGGACAAAACTCCCTTCCAGTTAGCTGGAAACGACTGAGCTACTGAACATGCACGCCCTTCCACTTAACACTGAGACACCGCCTTAGCTCTTGTGAGCAAGATTGAGGAATCACACCTCATTTGGAACCACTAATGAGTGAAAAACACCAGGAGACTAACCTGAAGCAAATAGAAGGAAATGATGTGATTTCGCATGTTTAGAAACATTAGCATAAACTTTGGAATTTTACAAGCAGCTATTTCAAATATCAACATGAGTCTGATATATTTATCACCATAGGTATTATTGCCCTTTGTTGTTGTTTTATGCCTTCAAGATTAAAAAAATATTAATTCCTTGGCATGCTAAATTGCTTCAGTCACATCCGACTCTTTGCAACCATATGGAACGTAGCCCGCCAGGCACCTCTGTCCATGGAGATTCTTCAGGCAAGAATACTGGAGTGGGTTGCCATGCCCTCCTCCAGGGGATCTTTCTGACCCAGGGATCAAACCCATGTCTCCTGTGTTTCCTGCATTGGCAGGTGGGTTCTGTACCACTTGTGCCTCCTGGAAAGCCCATTAATTCCTTGGGTGTAGGGACAACTTTGGTCTTAAAAACGACCTGTAACAAGAAAAGGTTTGCTTGTACTTGAGAACTCTCCCATCAATAGTTTCATTTTTTTAAAGGCTGCACAGATGGGATTCAGTGTCAGCTACTTGTTACAAACTTAATCATTCAAAAGGAGGTTGTCCCACGAGGACACCACTCCCCTAATCTTCCCCTCTCCTCAGTCTCCTCTTGCTTTTTTATTTATTTTTTATTTTTGCTGTCCCGTGTCTTAGTTGCAGGATGTGGGATTCAGTGCACAGACCAGGGATGGAACTGGATTGGGAGCACAGAGTTCTGCGGAGGTGCTTTGCACATACTTCCATTGCCCTACAATACTCTTTCCACGTCACTTCTCTGTGCAGCTAAGACCCCATCCACTTTTTGCTGTGCTGTGCTTCGTGGCTCAGTCACGTCTGACTCTTTGTGACCTCATGGTCTGTAGTCCCCCGGGCTCCTCTGTCCGTGGGGATTCTCTAGGCAAGAATACTGGAGTGAGTTGCCATGCCCTCCTCCAGGGGATCTTCCCAACCCAGAGATTGAACTCAGGTCTCCCACATTGCAGGCAGATTCTTCACCATCTGAGCCACCAAGGAAGCCCAAGAATACTGGAGTGGGTAGCCCACCCTTCTCCAGAGGATCTTCCTGACCCAGAAATCAAACTCAGGGTCTCCTGCATTGCAGGCGGATTCCTTACCAGCTGAGCTACCAGGGAAGCCCCATCCACTCTCTAGCTCACCTTATATGTGACCTCCTCAGAAAAACCATCCCTCCGTGCCTCATCTGAGGCATCAATACACAACTGTTTGTCACTGAAATCCACTCTTACTGTAGTAAGCTGTTTTCTTTGTTATTTACTTGTTAGTCATCTCCTCCCTTAGAATGTCGGCTCCGTAGGAACCATCTATATCTTGTTCATCCTTGTGCTCTCTTCTCAGTTTTGTTCCTAGGATTTGTTGGGAAATGGTTGGTTGGTTGGTTGGTTGGTTGGTTGGATGAATGAATGAATCCATGGGTGATGAAGCTAAGAGAAAGCAGAAGGTATTTCTGAGGGTTTTGACCACACATAGTAGATGCTGAATAAATGTCTGTGTTACTGAGGAGGCTACAATAAAGATATGCACAACTACACACACCCTCACAGGAAGCTTAAGAGAAAGATGAATTCACTCATTTAAGAAAGAAGCGAGGGGCCTCACTATAAGTCTCATAAATCTCAACATAAGTGCTCATATAGGAGATGGAAAGGGTTTCCAGGTCTATTCCATTTTACAGACTGCTGAAAACATGTGTCTCTATTTTATAGAAAAATCGCCCTGAGCACTTTCGAACTCTAATTACAGGTGACACACAAATGGAAAGAAAAATAGGAAATCAAACAACTGAACCAGTAAGTTGCAATTTATATGGGCACTTAATAGCAGCAAAGTGCCCTAAAGCACTCAGAATTTCATCGAAACACTTTGCAGATGGAGCTGTTGTGAGGATGAAGTCAAGAATGTCTATAATATGGCTGAGTTCCTTGGTGACATCTCAGTGCTGTGAATCTTAATGTCCATTTTCACAGTATTTCTGCAAGCTCAATGCCTTGTAAGACCACCTGAAATCTGACTTTAGCTCACCTCTGTAGTCTGATTCCTCAACACTTTTCTCAGTCACTAAGCTCTAATCATGTCAGTCTCATATAGCTTCCTACCCCACGCTCTCATCCCCTCTCACTTGCATCTGCCTAACTCCTTGTTGCTGTTGTTGTTTAGTCCCTAAGTCACGTCCAACTCTTTGTGACCCCATGGACTGCAGCATACCAGGCTCCTCTGTCCTTCACTGTCTCCTGCTGCCACTGCTGCTAAGTCGCTTCAGTCGTGTCCGGCTCTGTGTGATCCCATAGATGGCAGCCCACCAGGCTCCCCTGTCCCTGGGATTCTCCAGGCAAGAACACTGGAATGGGTTGCCATTTCCTTCTCCAATGCATGAAAGTGAAAAGTGAAAGTGAAGTCACTGAGTCGTGTCCAACTCTCAGCGACCCCATGGACTGCAGCCCACCAGGCTCCTCCATCCATGGGATTTTCCAGGCAAGAGTACTGGAGTGGAGTTTGCTCAAATTCATTGAGTAGGTGATGCTATCTAACCATCTCATCCTCTGCTGCCCTCTTCTTCTTTTGTCTTCAATCTTTCCCAGCATCAGGGTTTTTTCAAACGAGTTGGCTCTTCACAACAGGTGGCCAAAGTGTCGGCACTTCAGCTTCAGCATCAGTCCTTCCAATGAATATTCAAGGTTGATTTCGTTTGGAATTGACTGGTTTGATCTCCTTGCAGTCCAACGGACTCTTACGAGTCGTCTCCAAAACCATGGTTCAAAAGCATCAATTCTTTGGCGCTCAGCCTTCTTTATGGTCCAACTCTTACACCTGTACATGATTACCGGAAAAATAATAGCCTTGACTATACAGACCTTTATCTGCAAAGTGATGTCTCTGCTTTTTAATATGCTGTCGAAGTTTGTCATAGCTTTCCTTCCAAGGAACAAGTGTCTTCTAATTTCATGACTGCAGTCACTGTCTGCAGTGATTTTGGAGCCCAGGAAAATAAAATCTGTCACTGCTTCCACTTTTTTTCCTTCTGTTTGCCATGAAGTGATGGGACCAGATGCCATTATCTTAGTTTTCTGAATGTTGAGTTTTGCCAGCTTTTTCACTTTCCTCTTTCATCCTCATCAAGAGGCTCTGTAGTTCCTCCTAACTCCTACCAGATTTCATTTTAGAGGTCACCTCCTCCAAGAAGCCTTCTTTCCTTCTTCCTTCTCCGGACTGACTTAGATTCTGTTTTACTTAAGATTCTTAGGTTGACTTTTGATTCTGCATTTAAGGAGCTTGGAAGCCTCCACTCTGTCATAACAAGTAAAAAGCTGAATAGACTGAAAAGTCTTCCACTCTTCTTATATCCATAAGAGAGGTGATGACAGAGGAAACCACTGTCCCCTAGACTGGTGAAACATGGACTTCCCTGGTGGTCCAGTGGTTTAAAATCGGCCTGCCAATGCAGGGGACACAGATTTGCTCCCTGGTCTGGAAAGAAGGCAATGGCACCCCACTCCAGTACTCTTGCCTGGAAAATCCCATGGACAGAGGAGCCTGGTAGGCTGCAGTCCATGGGGTCGCGAAGAGTCAGACACGACTGAGCAACTTCACTTTCACTCTTCACTTTCATGCATTGGAGAAGGAAATGGCAGCCCACTCCGATGTGGGCTGGAGAATCCCAGGGACGGGGGAGCCTGGTGGGCTGCCGTCTATGGGGTCACACAGAGTGGGACATGACTGACGTGACTTAGCAGCAGCAGCTGGGAAGATCCCACATGCTGTGGAGCAGCTAAGCCCGTGGGCCACAACTACTGCGGCTCTGGCCACATGGGCCACGACTGGCAACTACTGAAGCCCGAGAGCCTAGAGCCTGTGCTCTGGAGCAAGAGACATCCACTGCAACCAGACAAAGCCCACATGCAACAACAGACACCATGCAGCTGTAAATAAGTAAATAAGTTTAAAAAAGATTGACGAAACTGGTGAATACAGGGAGTCTAGCTTACTGAAGCAGAGGCTCACAAGCAGAACAGTGCTGAGATAGGAAAACCTGAGCTGTAATGGATGCACTGCCTGAGGTTCAGTGTGGACACGTCTGAGAGATTAAAGCTCAAGGGGGACCCAGTCACAGGAGCCCCACTCTTTTGTGAGTTTTTCCTCTAGAAGTTTGACCAAGTTCTTACCACAGGCATCAGAGAAAAATCCTCTCACAGTTCCAGTGGGGAGAGGGTAAATGAACCATTTTGAAATACACCAGAGTATTCTTTTTAACCAGGCTTGCCCTCAGGAGAAACTATTAATAGTTAAACAGAGCACAACTTGATGGGATATTATCAGAGTCTAAGTGACCTGGGGGTAAGGGAAATGTCCAAATTCAATCAGCTCCAGCCTCCACATGGGAGGAGGGGAAGAAAGAGAAAGGATGTAAATTACTAGTATCAGAAATGAAAGAGGAGATATCACTACAGACTCTATCGACAGTAAAAGGATAATAAAAAGAGTATTATGAATAACTTTATGCCTACCAATTTGATAACCTGGATGAGAACCCAGACAAGAAGAAATAGATGATCTGATTAAGCTTATATTAAATAAATTGAATCAATAGTAAATAACCTTCTAAAATAACACCATGCCCAGATGTATTTACTGGTGACTTCTATCAGGCATTTAAAAAATAAGTTATGTAAATTCTCCACAATCTATTTCAGAGGATAGAAGCAGAGGGAATACTTCCCAATTCATTCAATGAGGCCAGAATTCCCCTAATACGCTTATTATCAGAAAAGAAAACAACAGACTAATATCTCTCATGAACACACATGCAAATAGTCTCAATAATATACTAGCAAGTCAAGTCCACCAACGAATAAAAAGAATTATAGGGACTTCCCCGGTGGTCCGGTAGTTAAGACTCTACTCAGGGAACTAAGATCTCGCACACTGTGAAGCGTGTCCAAAAACAAAACAAGAAAAGGATGATACACCATGACTGTGATATTGTGATTTTTAAGAAAGATACAGGGATTGATGGGAATGCAAACTAGTTCAGCCACTGTGGAGAATGGTATGATGTGATTCCTTAAGAAACTGGGAATAGAACTGCCATACAACCCAGCAATCCCACTGCTGGGCATACACACCGAGGAAACCAGAATTGAAAGAGACACATGTACCCCAATGTTCACTGAAGCACTATTTACAATAGCTAGGACATGGAAGCAACCAAGATGTCCATCGGCTGACGAATGAATAAGGAAGTTGTGGTACATATACCCGATGGAATATTACTCAGCTATAAAAAAGAATGCATTTGAGTCAGTTCTAATGAGGTGGATGAAACTGGAGCCTATTATACAGAGTGAAATAAGTCAGAAAGAGAAACACAAATGCTGTATATTAACACATATATGTGAAATTCAGAAAGACAGTAACAATGATCCTATATGCAGGGCAGCAAAAGAGACACAGATATAAAGAACAGACTTTTGGACTCTGTGGAAGAAGGTGAGGGTGGGATAATTTGAGAGAATAGCATTGAAATGTGTATATTACCATACGTGAAAAAGATGACCAGTGCAAGTTTGATGCGTAAAGCATGGCACCCAAAGCCAGTGCTCTGGGACAACCCAGAGGGATGGGGCGGGGGGCACGTTCAGGATGGGGGGACACGTGCACCTGTGGCTGATTCATGGTGATGTATGGCAAAAAAACATCAAAAATTATAAAGTAATCATCCTATAACTAAAATAAAATAATAATTTAAAAAAAAGTAAAATATGGGACCTTTCCTGGAAGTCTAGGGATAAAGACTCCATGCTTCCACTTCACAGGGTGGGGGTATGATCCCAGATCTGGGAACTAGATCTCACAAACCACAGCTAAGAGTATGCATCCTGCATGCTGCAAAAAAGTCCTCAGCACAGCCAATAAATAAATATATATATATATATATATATATATATTTTTTTTAACTGTGGGGATAAGGAAAGAAAAAGTTTAAGAACGATAGATAAAAGGTCTTTAGACTTGGAAGCATGATTGTATGAGAGTTTTTGTTGCTGTTGATTTTTTTTAAACTGTTAATATATATATAACATAAAGTCTTAACCATTTTTGTTTTTGGCTGTGCCACACCACTTGTGGGACCTTAGTTCCCCTACCAGGGATCAAATCCAGGCCCCAGCCATGAGACCCCTGAATCCTAACCACTGGACCACTAGGGAATCCCTTCCCCATCTTCATCATTTTTAAGTGTACAATTCAGTTGCATTAAGTACATTTACATTGTAGTAACCATGACCACCATCCCTCTTCAGAACTTTTTCATTAACCCCAAGTGAAACTCTAAACCCACTAAGCACTAAATATCCACCTCCTGCCCACAGCCCCTCACAACCACCATTCTGTCTGTCTCTATGGGTTTGACTTATGTAGAAACCTCACAGAAGTGGAATCATACAATATTTGTCCTTTTGTGTCTGATTTATTTCACTTAGCATGTTTTCAAGATTCATTCATATTGTAGAGTGTGTCAGAATTTCCTTCTTTTTCAAGGCTGTATACTATTCCCTTGTACGGCTAGACTTTATTTTGTTTACCCATTCAACTGTCTGTAATATGGTTATCTTTTGACCAAAGCATCAGAACTTTCATTTCAACAAAGGTGGAAGGTCTAACATGGTTATTGTAAGGTTTCTCAATAACTCAATCTGAGATGGAGATTAGCATACAGCGATTTGTTAAGGACACCCTTGGGGTCCAAAATTGCTGTGGATGGTAACTGCAGCCATGAAACTAAAAGACGCTTTCTCCTTGGAAGAATAGCTATGACAAACCTAGACAGTGTTTTAAAAAAGCAGAGACATCACTTTGCCAACAAAGGTCCTTATAGTTAAAGCTATGGTTTTTTCCAGGAGTCATGTATGGGTGCGAGAGTTGGACCATAAAGAAGGTTGAGGGCTGAAGAATTAACTCTTTCGAACTGGGGCACTAGAGAAGACTCTTGAGAGTCCCTTGGACAGCAAAGAGTCAAACCATTCCATCCTAAAGGAAATCATCCCTGAATATTCATTGGAAGGACTGATGCTGAAGCTGAAGCACCAATACTTTGGCCACCTAATATGAAGAGGTGACTCATGGGAAAAGACCCTGATGCTGGGAAAAACTGAGGGCAAGAGGAGAAGGGGGAGACAGAGGATGAGATGGTTGGATGACATCACTGATTCAATGGACATGACTTTGAGCAAACTCAGGGAGATAGTGATAGACAGAGAAGCCTGGAGGGCTGCAGGTCATGGGGTCACAAAGAGGCGAACACAACTTAGCAGCTGAACAACCACAAGGGACACCCTTGGGATCACTACCTAGGGAAGGGAGGAGAAAGAAGCAGGACTGGGCACAGGGAGATGCTGAGTTTTGATGTGGCCCCCATGATAGGCAGTTCTGTACCTTAGTCATTTCCCCTCTGTGTACGTCTGTGTCCAAATTTCCCTCCTCTTATAAGGATATCAGTCATTAGATTAGAATATACCCTAATCCTATATGACCTCATCTTAACCTGCTTATGTATGTAAAGACTCCATCCTCAAGTAAGGCTATATGCACAGCTTCCAGATGGAGACAAACTTTGGAGGACACTATTCAATCCAGTACACATGTGATATCTGGAGCTGTGGCAGCCATCCTACAGCCATGAGACAATAAGCCTGAGGACCAAAACCAGAATACTGAGGACTCTGGAGTAGAAGTAAAAGCATAGCCTGATTCTTAATGAAATAGTTGTACCACAAACCCAATCCTCGGCTTGTCTTCCTCCAAATCAGTGGTTGACACACTTTTTCTCTGAAGGGCAAGATAGTAATATTTTACTCTTTGCAGGGCAGGCAGTTTCTGTTGCAATTATTCAACTCTACTGTTGCAGCAGAAAGAATTACAGAAATTATACATAAATGAATGAGCAATGCTGCATTCCAATAAAATTTGTATAAAAACAGGCAGCAGACCGATTGGCTCACATACCATAGTTTGCCAATCCCTGCTCTGGACTGGTTGTCAAGAAAATAATAAAAACCCTTATGATTTAAGTCTCTACCAAATGCATGCTGCTGCTGCTACTGTTTAGTCACTTCAATCATGTTTGACTTGGTGCAACCCTACAGACTGCAGCCCGCCAGGCTCCTCCGTCCATGGGCTTCTCTAGGCAAGAGTACTGGAGTGGGTTGCCATGCCCTCCTCCAGGGGATCTTCCCAACCCAGGGATTGAACCCGGGTCTCCTGCACTGAGCCACCAGGAAAGCCCCTACCAAATGCATATCAACTGTGTATCTAGAACAAGGTTTCTCACACAAGGTTTTGACATTTGGGGTCAGATAATTCTCTGCTGTCTGTGCACTATAGGATGTTTTGCAGCATCCCAAGCTTCTACCCATGAGATGCCAGTAGCACCCTTCAGTTTTGACAACCAGAAACCATCTCCAGACTTTGCCAAATGTCTCCTGGAGAGCAAAATTGTCCCCAGTTGGGAACCACTGATCTAAGAGTAAACAGCTAGAAATGGAATCACCAGATCATAGGGTATATGAATTTCTGATTTTTCCAGGTCTGCCAAAGTGTTCTCTAGTATTTATCCTCATTTACCCTCTCATCAGTATAATTTCATGTCTAGCGATTCACATGTTTAAGCTCAGTTGCCTCCAATAAAGTGATTATTGCCTGAGCAAGGGACAATACGTCTGAATTTTCACAGCAGGAGTGCAAGTTTAATCAACCCTATCTCTCGTGACTCCAGTAATCAAGGCATTAGGTTTTATTTAAGTGAGCTTTACCCTTTACACTTGAAGTATTGATGAGACTATAATTATGCGCTGGTTAAGCTTTCCTCTCCTGCTGTGGACATTCGTCTGCTGTTCTCTCTTCATTTACAACAGAAACATCCTTAAGGGAGAAGTAGCAAATGAATACTTAGGAAGTCTCTGGAGGAGTTACCCCATCGTTCCTGGTATCAGGGGGTTAAACGGGATAAATGTAAGAGATGAGTGCTGTCTTGCTCTGGGTCTACTGAATGCAGGGGACTTTCCTAGGAATAACTGTGATGTCATTGAATACTGGACTCACTGAAATATGAATCCTCTTGTTTTCCCAGTGGGTTTGGGTCGGGGTCCCTGTTCTTGTTTCTTAAGTGGATGCTTAATAATCCTGATACATCAACAAGGATCATAACAATTACTTATTGAGTGCCAAGCACTTAGCTAAACATGTGATAAAGTCTTCCTTTTAATCCTCACAACAACTCAATGAGGTAGGTGCTTTGATTATTATTTCCATTTTACAGATGGGAAAGTGGAGGCTCAGAGAGATGAAAAATATGCCCAAGGAAGGGCCCTAGATTGCATGGTAGGGCTAGGGTTCAAACCTAGGTTTCTCTGGCACAGGGTGTCCAATCACTGTGGGATAACTCTGATTTTGATTCAAGAACTCTGTTGTTCATCAGGCTGACTCCTGGCATCAAATATGCCCCTGGCACTAATATATGGCTTCAGAAAACACAGCTGTTTGGAGGCAGCAACAGCTGTTCATTCATTTACCACTTCACCAAGTCACAAAAATTAAGACACCATAAGGTAAGGCTCAGTTGGTCTCAAACACCAGGATAGGTAATTATATTTTTTTAATTAAAGAAGAGAAATACCACCACCACCCTCCTCCTCATACACACACACTCCCTGCTCAAAATACTTGAGTTTTGGTTTCTGTAGGAGGTAAGGGAATGATTTGCAGTAAGAATTTATGCTAGTGATGGCAGCAATTCTATGTACATCACTGTGTATATCTGAAAGTGAGAAAGACAAATCAGGATGCTTACCATTCATTCATTCTTTCCTTCCCTCCCTCTTTGTTTCTTTCTTTCTTCCTCACCACAAATATTTACTGAACACCTGCCAGTTGCAGCATGTGGGGTCTTTAATTGCAACATGCAAAGTCTTAGTTGCCTCCCAAGGGATCTAATTCCCTGACCAGGGATCACACCCAGGCCCCTCCATTGGGAGTGAGGAGTGTTAGCCACTGGACCACCAGGGAAGTCCCACTGAGCCCAGTTTTGAGTACCTGTGTGCTATAGGAAGTTTTCATGGACCAGAAAAATCTATCATTTCTTTATGAGAGAGAAGCTATGCATCGTGGCAATTGCTAGGGAAAGTTTCCTCTGAATAAATGTGTCAACTGGATTTCACAAACTATTTTTCAAAATAATCCACTAAAACAACTTCTCCCTTAAATGTTTCCAACAGGACATGAAGGAGAAAGAAGGAAACACATGAACAGTCCTAGAAAAATGTCCAAGCACGTGGCCAGCAGTAAAAGTGGGGGCAGTCTGGTGAATATCTGCTTCTAGCTTTCTTTTTAGGACAGGTCCCCCCACACCTACACACACACTCCTTTTGTATTAGGGCTGCCCTAACAGGGTGCTACTGGAGAAGGCGATGACACCCCACTCCAGTACTCTTACCTGGAAAATCCCAGGGACGGAGGAGCCTGGTGGGCTGCAGTCCATGGGGTCGCTAAGAGTCGAACACGACTGAGCGACTTCACTTTCACTTTTCACTTTCATGCATTGGAGAAGGAAATGGCAACCCACTCCAGTGTTCTTGCCTGGAGAATCCCAGGGACGGGGGAGCCTGGTGGGTTGCCATCAATGGGGTCACACAGAGTCGGATACGACTGAAGTGACTTAGCAGCAGTAGCAGCAGCAACAGGGTGCTACAGACTTGGGGGCTTAAACATCAAAAAGTTATTTTCTCGTAGTTCTGGACCAAGATCAAGGTGTCAGCATGGTGGGTTTCTTCTGAGGGCCTCTCTCCTCAACTTTCAGATGACCACCTTCTTGAACCTGTGGTGTCTGTCCCTCTTCTTATACGCAGACTAGTCATATTGGTTGGGACTCTGCTCTAATGACCTCATTTTAACTTAAAGACCTTGTTTCTGGGACTTCTCTGACTTCTCTTCCAATCCAGGGGGTGTGGGTTCGATCCCCAATTGGGGAACTAAGATCCCATGTGCAATGCGGTCAAAATAAATAAATAAAAAGACCCAGTTTCCAAATACAGCCATATTCCAAGGTACTGGTGCTTAGGACTTCCACACGGGGATTTTAGGGGGACGTAGTTCAGCCCATAACAACCTCTCTTCTTCCCTCCCTCTTCCAAGTCCCCAGTGATGACATAATGCTAAAGAGTATTAACTCTGGGGCCAGACAGCGGTATGACCTTGGACAAATTAAATGCTCCTCCTCAGTGTGCTCATCCATAATAAAGGACTAAGAATCGTACCTCCGACTCTTTGTGACCCCATGGACTATAGCCCATCAGGCTCCTCTGTCCATGGGATGCCCCAGGCAAACACTGGACTGGGTGGCCATTCCTTTCACCAGGGGATCTTCCAGACCCAGGGATCAAACCCGGGTCTCCTGCTTTGCAGGCAGATTCTTTACCATCTGAGCCACCAGGGAAGTCCATCCTATTACACAGGGTCATTAAATGAGTTAATGCATCTAAGGCACTTAGAACAGTGTCTGGCACAGGGTTAGCACCATGTAAGTGTTCACTAAATTAAACGTTAACATCAAAAACTCATTTTTACTAAGGTATTAGGAGAGTTTTACATGTCAATCTCCCAAACACTTTGATCTTTTTAGATAATACTCATCATCAGTGACTAAACCGTCAGTTCACAACAGGGGACCCATAGATACTGGGTTTACCAAAACGTTCATTTGGGTTTTTCATCACATCTTACGCAAACTTTTTTGCCAACCCAAAATATTTGAAGGTGTGGGCCCTCCAACCTTCTGCAAAGAACATTTTTTGACAAATACATGATTTACCTTAAAATAGCAACATTAGCCAACATTTATTAAGTGCTCACAGTGTGCTGGGCACCATGCTCAGGGCTTCCCGGTATGAACTTATTGAACTCTGTAACGTAGGTACTATTATTATTCCCAGTTTACAGTTGAGGAAACAGAGGCTCCAAAAAGCCTCATCTCAAGGCCACATTCCCCAGTAAGTAAATGATAGGCCCACTCAAAAGTGAGACAGTTAGGGACTGACTGTCACCTGCAGAGTGTCAGGGGAGAGAAGGATGTCTTCCCTTTTCCCCCTCTTTTCCATCACCCTCTTTGCTGGACAACATGTCCACCGTCCCCATGGCCAAGACTGTACTCTCTCTACTACAGAAAACATCCAAGCTGCTGGGACTCGACCCAGCGCCACCTCACAAGCCCAGCATTTCGAGGGGCACGCTTCCAAACAGGGTAATAATCGTCCCATTAAAATTAATGTCCATGAAGTGAGCCGTTAAAAGCGTGCAGATTAAAAAGGGGGAGGAGGAGGGAATTGTTCAATTTAAATCCAAAGGGCTTTTTAAATAGACAATGTATCTTCATTCTTGGAACGCTACATTGGGCAAGGATCCGGTCCCCTCTGCAAAGTCTAGCGGGGATTAAGGAGGTGAGTCCCTGGAGAATGGGGAAGTGGTTCTGGCCAGAAGCGAAAGGAACCAAGGTTTATCCAGGGCCCGCTGCCTGCCAGGTGCTTGGCACACATTTCTCTCATTTAATCTCTGCTCCACTCCTGGGAGGAAGGTATTATTATTCCCAGATTACAGGGGGCAGTATAAAACCATGGTTAAGAGCTTAGAGCCTGAAGCAGACTGCCCTCATTTAGATCCAGGTTTATTCCTCACCAACTCTGTGATCTCCTGGCAAGAGCCTTTACCTCCCTGTGCCTCAGTTTCCTCATCTGTGAAAAAGGATAGTAATAGCACATTCTCACCACCCTAGAATTGGGAAACTAACTTTAGGCAGTGTAGACAGGGACCCAGTAACCTACAACAGAAGGCACTCAGTAAGTGTTGATCATTATTAAGGGTAGGAGAATTGGGAACTAGTGGATCCAAAAATGAGCTCAGTCATGTCCGACTCTTTGCGACCCCATGGACTGTAGACTGCCAGGCTCCTCTGTCTATGAGATTTTTCAGGCAAGAATACTGGAGTGTGTAGCCATCCCCTTTTTCAGCGGATCTTCCTGACCCAGGGATGGAACCTGGGTCTTCTGATTGCAGGCAGATTCTCTACCGTCTGAACCACCAGAGAAGCACCTAGGACATAAAGAGGCACCAAGAAAACACAGCAGAGATGGGGTCTCAGCCCTGACCATGCTGCAGGCCAAGGGGAAAACTCTCCATGATAAATCCAGACCCAAACTAAGTTCATAGTCTTGAAGAATCTTTTTCAAGTGACCAAAGGACTTGTCAGGCCTTAGCAACACTCTGCTCCTGGGGAAAAGACAATGGAGCTGCCTCATCAGGACCTAGAAGGCCAGCTTGGAGCCCTCTCCAGGCTCCCCTAGTTTTCTGAATCCCCAGTGGATTCAAGGTAGATCAGGGTCTCATTCTCCCCCAAAGAAACCCCTGAGGGCCCTCTCGCCCATCTGTACCCTCACCAGCAGACACAGATCCAGATTTTCCAGACTAGAGGGGTACAGGGGCAACTCTAGGATTGGGAAAAAAAAAAAAAAAAGAAGAAGAAGCTGAAGTCTGCGGTGCCACCGCCCCATCCCCAACCCCTTAGAGTCTCTATTGAGCATTAAAGGGAGATCACTGCTACAGACTATCCCGGGCAGGAAAGTAATGCTGACAAAAGAAACACGAAAATAAGTTTCCTCCTGGAAAACCCCTAGTGAGGGTCTTTCTCGGGTGGAGACGCGGTGCGCTGCAAACTGCCAAGGCTAAAGGCCAATCCCAGCCCTCCCAAGGTTTCCAGCGGCGCTGGGGGCGCTTTAGGGTCCCGCGGCGTATCTCTGACAGGGGTGTGTGTGGGGGGGGGGGGGGGGGCGGTGTCGAATGTGTTTGTATCCGCATCCTACAGGTGCGGAGTCAGACCCCAAAGTAGGCAAGCTGGGTTGAATCTGGCCCTCTCAGGAGATTCTGAACCGACCCACCTCTCCCATTCAAAACAACAGCTTCGGAACATTTTTTTTTTTTTTTAACGCAGCCGAATCCGACATCAGCTTCATCCAAAACGGCAAACAAGCCTGTTCCCATCGCCAAATTGGAATCGGAGCTTAATTCGGGAAAAAGAGAAGGAGAAAACCTCCCCCGGCGCTCCATGCTTCCTTGAGGGTCTCCTGCGACCCCTCCAACCCGAGACCCCAGCGGTGCTTTCAGGCGTCCCAGCGCCCCGCGCTCCTCCTCTCCCAAGCCGCGCGTCCCCTCGCGGCCGGCGCCGTTAGGGTTAAAAGTTACCTCTCTGTTTCTTCTGCCTGCAGCCCCCCCCCCACCCTCGGGGCCGGATGATGTAACCCCCCTCCCCGCGCCCTCCCCGCCCCCCTCCACCATGTGACACTTTAATTAATAATAGCGCCGTCAGCACAACAAACGCACAACACAAGGAGAAACTTGGTGTCCAGGGGAGGCCCCCGGCGACTGGAGCGCGGCGGAGGCAGGCGCGGAGGCCGGAGGGAGAGGAGGCGAGGGGCGACCGGACGCGGGGAGGGAGCTAGGCGAGCGGTCATGTGCCCGTGCCCCCTGCACCGCGGCCGTGGCCCCCCGGCCGTGTGCGCCTGCAGCGCCGGCCGTCTGGGTCTGCGCTCGTCCGCCGCGCAGCTCACGGCCGCCCGGCTCAAGGCGCTCGGCGACGAGCTGCACCAGCGCACCATGTGGCGGCGCCGCGCGCGGAGCCGGAGGGCGCCGGCGCCCGGCGCGCTCCCTACCTACTGGCCCTGGCTGTGCGCGGCCGCGCAGGTGGCGGCGCTGGCGGCCTGGCTGCTCGGCAGGCGGAACTTGTAGGAACGCGGGGCTTCTTGGTGGGGCCGGAGCCGAGACCCAGCCGGAGCGAGCAACAGGTACGCGAGCTAGCGCCAGGGCGCGGCGGCTGGGGACTGGAGACGTGAGGCTGGCTTGGGAGCCGGAGAGCCGCAAGTTTGCGGCTTCCCATCTTCTCTGCTGCATTCTCTCGCAGGGATCTTCTTCCCCTTCTTAGACAGTCCCCATCTCTCCTTCCATGTACCAGGTCCACCGTTTCTGCCCCTTGTCTCCAACTCCTCTTAATTAAGCGCTTCCTGCCACTCACTCCATCGAGGGGCTTTGGGAGGACTTTAGCCTCCGTAAGTCCCACCAACCCTTCAAGCAAGCACACAGTGCAAGTAAAAAAGTGTGCCTGCTCAGAGAACAGGGTTACAAGCCACGCCAAAGAATTATCATCTATCGCGGTTTCAAGACGAGTCCTCAGTCCTCTTCCTGCGGCCTGCCATTCCTAAGAGCCACCGTCTCCATCACCTCCGCCCCAAACCCTGTTCTCCTTCAGTGTCCCGTCTTCAGTTTCTGTAGCCCATCTTACGGTGCCCGGACCGCGTCTCGCGACTTCCTCCCCCTCCAGGTTTCAGGCCGGCTCCCTCTTTCTCCCTAAAACTTGGCACTCTTCCTCCGCTCTGCCAACTTCTCTCCTTCTCCAGTGAGGTGTACCATCCAAGGAGCTCGGCCTCCTCGTCACCAAACGGAGGGAGTTGAGATGAAGGCGGAGTCCCCAAATGAGCGGGAATCTGAGGCTCTTAGGGAAACTCCAGGGGAAGGCCTTAATGAAAGAGCATTCACTGAGCTCCTTCTGGATGCTGGGCCTTGTAGTTGGAGGGAGTGTTTGAGAGCCTGCGGTATGCTAGGCACTGGATGGTGATGGGTAGTAAGTAGTGAACGCCTAGCATGTTTGGTACCAGTGGAAGAAGGGTGCTGGGCGTCTGCTGTGCGCTAAGTCCTTGGGTTGGGGAATTGTTGGGCACCAGCTGTGTGCCTGGCACTGTGCTAGGCACTTGAAGGGAGAGAGCAGGTCAGGACTGTCTTCAGGTTCTGGAATAGAGAGGAGAGCTGCAGAGAATGGGGGTGGAGAGAATCAGGCTGAGCCCACCACAGGTGGGTCTAGGGCCGGAAAGTGAGAAAGCCAGCCCCGCAGTCACGGCCCGCAGACGCCCAGCGCTCGGGTCTCGGCCGAGCCCCGCGGTGCGCCAACACCCTGGGAAGCTGGCGCGGCGCCTGCAGGGAGAGGCGGCAGCCGGAGCGTGGGGGGTGGCAACGCCCGGGGAGCTGCGGGGGTGCGCGGAGTGTGAGCCGGGAGCGCGGGTGACAGCTGTCGCGTGGGCCGGCGCAGCCCCGGTGCTGGCGAAAAGAGGTGCGCGCTTCGGGGCGCCCTCTGCACGGCTTTCGGAGGTCCCATTCGCTTCTCCCTCTCGCGAAAGAGAGACAAGGGGCTACCCTCGGCTGCAAGGGACCAGGCGGGGGCTGCCGGATCCTGGGGGCAGGAAAAAAAATTTTTGGATGGGGCACGGGGAGGCCGGGCAGAAAAAGGAGCCAAGAAAGAGACGCGAAGCCCAAAGTGTGTAATTTAGGGAAAGGCGGAAAGAAGGTGGGAGAGGAGACAGAGACCAAAAAAAAAAAAAAAAAAAAAAGGCGGCGAGACGAGGAAAGTCGAAGAAGTGGAGAAAAAGAGAGACTTCTTGGAGAACAAGACAGTGGGAACGTGGATGAGAAAGATGGGAAGCGAGAGGAACCCAGTGGAAATGGGGAGGAAGGTTAGGACATCGTTTCCTCCAGTCTTGGGGTCCGGGCGAGGTTCGAGAAGCGCTCCAGTCTCAGGATTGGACGGTGCGGGATGCTGGGCGTCCCACCCCCCAGGACCGAGGGCGCTCAGCCAAAGCCCGACTGTGTGTTCGCTTCGGGGCCGAGGGGTGCTCCGGGGTCCTCAGGAGAAGGCTGCCGCCGGGGAGGTGCCCGAGACCTCCGCGAGGGCGCGCGGGGCGGACGGAGCGCGCCGCTCTGGGCTCGGGCGCGCGGGAGCACCCATGCCGCCCGGAAGGGGGACGGGGAGGAGTTGGGGAGGAGTTTCGCTGGGGTGGTGTCGGCTAAGCGTCGTCTCCGCGGAGTTGATTTCCCCCTCCTCACTCTGTTTCTGCCGCAGAGTCTCGTGCTGCGTCCCGACTCCAGGCCACCTCCTCAGCACACCCCTGGGTTCTCCTCCCGCCTGTGCGTCCCTGCCGGGCGTCCCCAGCAGTCACACCCTTCTAGGGTCCTTTCTCCCTGGGTACCCTGACCCTAGGATGCCTGGAACCCTCTCAGATCGCCTACAGAATGGCCGAGTGTATACCACTACCATCCCGGGGTTCGCGGCGCTGGGTCTTCTAGGCTTGGCTCCCATACCAAGGACTTGGCTTCTCTCCCTGCTATCCACCACTCGGGCCTTTCTTGTGCTTTTGGCTTAACTGGGGGAAACCCATCTTTGGTTAACCTCTGGTAAGTTAGGAAGAAGTGAAAGGAAATCCCCTGGGGAAAGTCAGTTTTCTGAGTTCTGTGCGTGGTCCTTTCCACATTCCCTACCCTGGAGGAGGAATGGAAATGCTCACAAGGGTACCTTAGGGGTTTCAGGGAGGCCTGAATCCGCCATCCACGGCAGACCATTCTCTTGGGCGTTAAAGGCGAGCTTAGCTATACGTAGGACAGCAGTTTCAACAAAGTGGTCTGGAGCTTCTACTGCGAGCCACCAATACTTTTCTCAGAAGTCATCATTAAACAAAGAGCCAACCTCCCCTCCAAGACTCAGTTTTCCCATATGTAATGTGGGGACAATAACAGTACTTAAATGCATAGGTATTGTCAAGAGGGTAAAATGAGGTCATATACAGAAAGCTCTAAAACAGCGCCTCTGTGCTCAAGAAGGGATTGTGCATTTAATACCTGTGTTTGCCTGAAAGTAGACAACGTTTTGCCATTGTCCTTGCTGGTGGTTCCACACTATTTCTACTTGGCATTTTGGGGAATCAGGGCCACATGGGCCAGGATAGTATATTGGTGAAGAGCATGGGTTTAGGGATCAGATGAAAACTGAATTTAAGTCCCAGCCCAAGAACTTTCTGGCAGTGTGACCTTGGGTAAGAACCATAACCTCTCTGAGCCTTTATCTGTAAACCTCAGCTGCATCTCTGTCAGGATTTCTGGGAGGTCAATAAGAGGTCATCCATTTTAAATGCCCAGTGCAGTGCCTGACACTTAGTTCAATCCTTAGAGGATGCTATGAAATGGTTAATGCCATTCTTATTGTTTCAAAGGGGAAACCGAGGCAGAGAAAATCCACCTGAGTCGTCTTGAAGGATCAGGGGCAAAGTCAGAACTTGCATTGGAGGGTCTGTCGTTGGGGACCTGCACCTGGCTGCCCCTCAGATGATTTGAGGGGTGCAGGGGAGGAGAAGATAAGTGAGCAGCAAGCAGAGGGGGTGGTGAGCCTCAAATTCCTGCACTAGAGAGATTCCCTTTCTGAGAGAGCCTCGGGGGAGTGGGCAAAGGAGAGGCTCCCTGGAGGCTGGGGAGGCCTGGAGGAGAATGGGTGTGTTTTAACCAGTCACTGCTCCAAAGATACAGGAGAGGGAACAAAAGATGCTTTATGGTAAGCGCTGGCTGGCGGAGGCGTGCTAGGGAGAAGTGTGTGCCGTGGGAGGGGGAGGGGAGGGGAAGAGAAGGAGGAGGATTCTGGCAGGGGGAGGGGGCTCGGGAAGGGCCGAACCTTGCCTTAGGACTAAGGAGAAGTGGAGAAAGGGGGACTCTGTGCGCCCAAGAGGCGACGTGGTCAGCGGCAAGGAAGATAATGGGCCAGCAGGAGCCGGCTTTAATGAATTAATGACGGTCTGGCCTGCCCGCCAGACATGCTAACTGGTTCTTGGCAGGTACTTTGGGGATTAAGTGGTTAAACCTGGAGGCGCATCCCTCAGGCTTCCCTCCCAGCCTGCTGCACCCCTGCCAGAATGACTTTTAGAGCTTGAAAGCCTCGGCGGCGGGGAGAGGGAAAGGAGGGAACCGAAGGGAGGGAGACAGCTGTTGGGGAGGACCACCCCCACCCCCTAGGAAGGGGCCAGATGTGTGGGACTGTGGCAGCCCTCCTGCCACATGGTCCCTGTCTGGAGTCACTAGCTTGCCTGCTGAGAGGCCAGGGCACAAGTGACTGAGCTGTGGATGTAAACACAGCCACACCCGGGATAATTAAATACAACCCCAGATGTGGGCTGGGTGGATTTGGCAACCTCACCTCTGGTTTTTGAAATGTCAGCTTTTGAGACCTACGCTGGGAGTAGGGAGGACGCAGAATAGAGGGCCTTGGTTTCCCTACTGGTCATCACTCTGTGTGGTAGGATTTCACTGGAGCAACGAGCTGCCCCACACTGTCCCTAGCTCATGGCAACTTGCTTGTGGCATAGTAGATACAAAATAACTATGACGCACACAGTACATGAGTCATTCAAAAACTGTGTCAGATGAATATCACTGTTTCCCAAATTTAGCTTCTTCCACTCATTCACCTATTAATTCTTGAGTTCCTGCTGTGTGCGGGGCATGATGGACCCAGAAGGACCAAGACATTAGAAGCCCCTGCCTCTCATGGAGCCTACATTTTAGGGGAAGAGTACAGATGATCAATCATTAAAGACTGTTCCGGTTACAACTGCTGTGTAACCAATGACTCCAAAACTTAGTGGCTTCAAATGACTATTTGAGGGCCTTCCCAGGTGGTCCAGTGGTTAAGAATTTGCCTTACAATGCCTGGGATGCAGGTTCAAGCCCTGGTCTGGGAAGATCCTGCATGCCAGAGCAACTAAACCTGAGCACTACAACTAGAGAGTCTGTGTGCTGCAATGAAAGAGCCCACACAATGCAATTAAGACCCCGTGTTCTGCAACTATGACCCGACACAGCCAAATAAATCTTTAAGTAAATATTCTAAACTATTATATGTTTAATTGATATTTAAATATCATATATTTAAATACTATATATTTAAATAAATGTTTAAATATTAAATATTTAAATAAACATTAAAAAAAAACCCACAACAATTTGATTAGGCTCAAGCATTCTAAGGGTCGGAAACCCAAACAAGGCATAGCAGGGGTGACTCGTGTCTGTCCCAGGCTGACTCGGGGACTGGAGTCATGGGAGTGGGATCTTCATTTATATAAAGGTCTGGCTGTTGAAGCTGGCTGTCAGCTGGGACTGCCAATCAGAGCATTTATACTCAGTCTCCTCTTGTGGCCTGGGCTTCCCCACAGCACGACAGCCTCATGATAGATGGATTCTGACCTGGTGTCTTAGAACTCCAAAGGCAGACGTCTCAGAGGGCCAAATGGAAGCTGCTTTGTCTTTTTTGACCCAGCTTCAGAAATCACTTTGGTCAAAGGACTTCCCTGGTGGTCCAGTGGCTAACACTCCTCACTTCCAGTGCATGGGGCCCGGATTCGATCCCTGGTCAGGCAACTAGATCCTGCATGCCTCAACTAAGATCCCACGCAGCCAAATAAATATTTTAAAAAGAAAGAAATCACTTTGGTCAAAAGCAAGTCACAAGTCAGCCTAGACTTAGAAGAGAGTGGAATTAGATCCCACCCCATGGGTGGCAAGGTTCTAGAACAGCAAATGGGAGAGAAGATATTGTGGCCATCTTTGGATTATGCAGTCTAAACACAGAATTTCAGAAAGTGCTGTGGGCTCTGAAGGTAACACACAAAGATAATGTACAGGCAGGCCTCAGAGATATTGTGGTTTGGTTCCAGACCACTGCAATAAGGCAGGTCATGAATTTTTTTGGTTTCCCCATGCATGTAAGAGTTACATTTACATTATACTGTAGTCTGTTAAGTGTGCAGTAGGGTTATGTCTTTAAAAACAATGTATACACCTCAATTAAAAAATACTTTATTGCTAAAAAATGCTGCTGACCATCATTTGAGCCTTCTATAAGTCGTAATCTTTTTGAAATAATCACATCAAAGATCACGGATCACAGATCCCCATAACAAATATAATAATGATAAAAGAGTTTGAAATATTGCAAGAATTACCCAAATGTGACACAGAGACATGAAGTGAGCAAATACTGTTGGAAAAATTGCATCAACAGACTTGCTCTACACGCGGATGCCACAAACCTTCCATTTGTAAAAAACAAAAACAACCGTGAATACTCTGAGGTATGCCTGTCGTAGCGGGAGCCTCGTGCATTCCTACCTGCAATGGACGGTGATGGCCACTGAAGGAGAGACCAGGGGACCAGTGACTTGAGTGATGAGAAGGAGTCAGCCATGTGGGTGTCTGGAAGAAAGGTGTTCTGGGGAGGTGACATTCTGCACTGTATGTTTGAGGAAGAGAAAAGCGAGCAGTGGGCTAAGACCACGTGAACTGGGGGAGAGAGTCAGATGGGAGACGGGCTAGATCAGGCCGTGGTCGAGAGGGTGGGTGTTGCTGTAAAGGCAGCGACACGTGCCGACAGCACAGGAAGACGTGTTTTATAAGCGGAGGATGAGGATGAGATGTGATGCGCGCGAGAGAACTGGGCTTCCCCGGTGGCTCAGTGGCAAAGAATCTGCCTTCCAATGCAGGAGGCCCGGGTTTGATCCCTGTGTCGGGAAGATCCCCTGGAGAAGGAAATGGCAACACACTCCAGTATTCTTGCCTGGGAAATCCTATCAGAGGAGCCTGGTGGGCTACAGTCCGTGGGATTGCAAAGAATCAGACACAACTGAGCTACTGAGCCCACACACAGACATCAATAGCGTGTACATGTCAATCCCAGTTGTCCAATTCATCCCAGTCTGCCCTTTCCCCTTGGATATCTATACATTTGTTCTCTACATCTGTGTTTCTATTTCTGCCTTGTAAATAAGATGGTCTATGCTAATTTTCTCAGACTCCTCATTTATGCAATAATATATGATGTTTGTTTTTCTCTTTCTGACTGACTTCATGCTATATGACAGTCTCTAGGTCCAGCCACATCTCTACCAATGACCCAGTTTCTTTCCTTTTTGTGGTTGAGTAATATTCCTTTGTGTATATATACATATACATGTATGTATATACATGTATACACACGTGTATATGTACATATACGTGTATGTATACATATACATGTATATATCTATATAAACCACATCTTCTTTATCCATTCCTCTGTTGATGAATATTTAGGTTGTTTAAGGTCTGAAAGATTCCTGTCCCTGTACCGGTTCTCTGATGACCAACCCTTAGTGCCCTTAGAAGACTGTGGATACAGGCTGGATTTCCATCACCTAAGAACTTTCACCATTCAATTCCGTATTGTCTTCCCTCCCTCCTTCCTGCCCTAAACTGGTGCCCCTGCTATTGGGTGGGGATCTCTGTTTTAGGCCAAGTCAGTGAGATGTGACCTTCCAGTAGCACTCTACACCAGGAAAAGAGAAGGCTCCTTTACCTGCCCTGTGGAGAGAACATTGACTATTCCACAGTATCACCATCTCTAAACTTTTGCTCCACAGGCCACGGACTTGGGCAAGATGGAATTAAATCACTTTGGGAAACTTTATATTGGAGAAGGAAATGGCAACCCACTCCAGTGTTCTTGCCTGGAGGATCCCAGGGACGGGGGAGCCTGGTGGGCTGCTGTCTATGGGGTCGCACAGAGTCGGACACAACTGAAGTGACTTAGCAGCAGCAGCAACAGGGAAACTTTATGTAATAAAGTTTATTACCTTTTTAGAAAAGAAACTAGCTTTTTTCTTGATTATGAAAAATATTACAAGCTCATTATCAAATACTTGGAAAATACTGAATAAAAGAACATTTTAGTCGATTGTTTTTCTCTCACTACCCATTGTTAACATTTTGATAGATTTCTTTCCATTAAAAAAAAAATGCCCTGAGGGGACTTCCCTGGCCATCCAATGATCAAGATCCCATGCTTCCACTGCAAGGGGCATGCGTTCGATCCCTGGTTTGGGAACTAAGATCCCACATGTTACATGGCGTGGCTGAAAAAAATGCGCTGAGAAGTAGTTTAACAAATGGAATCCCTGTAAATACATTTTCTGTAACCTGACTTTGTCATGATATTGTGGACATTTCTCCATGTTTCATGGTATTTTCTGTGACATACTTCTTAGAGATTACTTAGGATTTCTCTGTTTGGCTCTTCCATCATCTGCCTTCTCACTCAGCTATTATTGGAGGTTTGGATTGTTTCCAGTTGCGATACAGAACGTCCTTGGGTGTCACTCTTTGGGTACATCACAGAGATTTTCTAAGGAAGGCCCACAGGTGGAACTTTGGTATCAAAAGTGTATGTAAACATTCTTTTATTATAAAGGATGTCTAAAGAGTATAAAATCTTGTGGGTTCTAGATAAACTCTGCCATTTGTTCCCATTTCTCATTTATGTCACCGGCCACTATCCATAATGTGGTTATCGCTTGACTCTGGAGCTAGCTGTTGCCATCCTCAGCTAAATCTGTGTTGTGTTTTTATGGAATATTCTCCGTAGACCACACCTCTAGCCGTTGTTGGAGTGCGTAAGTGCGATGACTGCTGGCATGCCCATCCCAACTTCAGGAAAAGGCTCCAAGTCATAGCAGTGTCACTAAGTTTGAAGGACTTCTCTGCCTGCCTGGCTGTACTTGTCATTATGGCACCATGTTCATCTGATATTCTTGGATTTGGCACATGGTACTTAATAAATACTGCAGGATGCTAACATCCTGATGGCGGGGAATCTTAGACAAAGTGATTTTGGAGGGGTCTTCTGAGGGTGGGAATTTGCCAGGGGCCATGAGATAGATTTAAGAAGAGGTACCATTTTCATACGTTTCCAAGGTGGTGCTAGTGATAAAGAACCCCCCTGCCAGTGCAGGAGACATAAGAGACATGGGTTTGATCCCTGGGTTGGGAAGATCCCCTGGAAGAAGGCATGGCAGCCCACTCCAGTGTTCTTGCCTGGAGAATCCCATGGACAGAGGAGCTTGGCGGGCTACAGTCCATTGGGTCGCAGAGTTGGACACAACTAAAGCGATTTAGCAATCAGCGCGCACCATTTTCAAAGACAGCCCAGACTGAAAATGTTCTAGCCTGTTAGCACATTGTGGAGCCTCACTCTTGATTCAGAAAATTGAACTGCTGGTAACTGTTTATCTAACTCACCCAGATTTTTTTTGCCAATGTAGGACAGCTTGGTGGAAAGTGACATGAACTTTCAAGTCAGGCTGACTCTCAGGTCAGGTCCTAATCTGCCATTTCCCACTTGTGTGATCATAGGCATGCCTCTCTACCTTCTGAGCAGTATAAGGCGTGTCACTGATGTTCAGAAAATGGTAGAAAGTGGTAAATGATAGTGCAGGATATGTGTTCTTGTTTGGTGTAAATTTCAGTCCATGGGCTCATATTCAGTGTATGGTGGGAGCTCTTAAGGGACTTCTCTGAGCCTTCTGCACAAAGGAGTTGCCTATCCTGCCTCCTCAACCCTGTGGATCACCAACAACCCTCTTAAGTCACTGCACCAGGGCAGGGGGAACCTCCAGACCACCACTCCCCAACTGTCCTAGGGGACAGGACTCCCCTACTGTCCTGGGGGACACTAGCCCTGGGGTCCCCAAGGGATCCCAATTCATCACTTATCCCAGCGCCTGGCACGGTGACTGGTACAGAGTAAGCATTCACTAACTACTGAATGGATGGATGGATGAGTAAATGAGTGAATGAGTTGGGGAGAGGCCTAGAAAATTTGGGACCCCCTCCCCAGAAACGAGACATACAATTGGCTGATTCATACTCCTTTATTCCTCTCCCGCACTTCAGAGAGAAATCATAGCTCTGATCTGAGTCTCAAAAAATCTAGGACCCCAAGAGATCACTGTTCTAGAAGCATAGCCAGAGCTAGACAGGGCTTTGGAAACCACCAAACCCAACTCCTCACGTTATAGATGATGAAGCTGAGGCTCAGAGAGCTTCTGAGGGTTAAAAGGAGGTGGGCTTACATGCCAGCTGTCCTTGTTTAAGAATACCTTCGTGTCTAGGCAGAGATCGAAACCTGGTGGTTTCCTGGCTGAAACTGGCCTGCTGTTGAGTTTTATTTGACTTGCATGCTTTCTCCCCAACACTTACAAACCAGGCACTTTCATATAGAAGCCCACATTTTCTGTTTTTCTTGAAAAAAATGGAAAGATCTGACAACACCAAGTCCCATGTGGCAGTGAAAGGCTGCAGATGAGCATCAGAAACCTCTTTAGATGGGACACAAACTCTCCAATGACTGTGGCCCCTCCTGCATTGGATCTGATGTGTTTAAATTGACAACCTCTGATTTCGGAGACCACCCCACCAGAGGTCCCTTGATGCATAGACACAGCCACCTATGCGTCCTATTTTAAATAAATGAGATCATTCTGGTCCTGCTGTTTGTAATCTGCTTTTTCCCCAATAAAAAATAGGTTGCTGAGATGTTCCCATGTCAACAGAGGTTTTCATCATCTCTTTTTATTGCTGCATGGTGTTCTGTTGCTTGGATGGACCACGATTTCCTTATTTGGTCATTTCCCCAGGGATATTTACACTGTTGCCATTTTCTGATAGTTCATAAATGAGGTTTGGTAAACATTCTTGTTTGAACAACTTTGCACACACAAAAAAAGTGAAGTTCCTAGAGGTGAAGTTGTTGGGTGAAAAAACGAGCCTGTGAGAATGTGATGCGCGTGGTGAGACTGCTGTGAGAAGGATCTGCCCGTTTGATCTGGCGTCAGTTCTGTGCTCTGCTGCTCCCTGCCGCCCCAGCTTCTCAGTGCTTACCCTTCTGGACATCGAGTGAACTTGGCATTCAAGGCCCGCCTGCCAGAACTTCATAGTGGGTGGAGCTTTGAGTTCTTCGGGCTCTCTCCACAGACTTTGTGTGATCAGTAACTATTCACTGGACTTCCCTGGTGGTCCAGTGCTTACGAATCCGCGTGCCAGTGCAGGAGACACAGCTTCAAATCCCTGGTCCAGGACGATTCCATGCGCCGAGGGGCAGCTAACCCCGTGCACCGCGACTCCTGAGCCTGTGCTCTAGAGCTGTGCTCTGCAATAAGAGAAGCTGCCGCAACGAGAAACCCGTGCACCACAACAAAGAACAGCCCCCGCTCGCCACAACTGGAGAAAATCCTGCATGGCAACGAAGACCCAGCACAGGCAAAAAAGAAATACAGCAATTAACTAAAAAACACTATTCGCTGATAGAATTGATAACTATTCACAGATAACAGGGGCAGCAGACAGATAGGCAGAGAGAAGCAAACACTTCTTCCAGGAGCTGCCAAATAAATGGCCGCTTCCTTTCTCGTACACCCTAAACCTAGCCTTCTGCTCTGTTAGTCCCCACAACCACCGGCTCCTCAGAGCCCAGTGTTCCTAACTGGCCAGCATGAGCTACACGGGTGGAGATTTAAATGATAACAAGGACCAGAGCATCTTCCCTCTAGGAGGATTCCACTTGAAGAACTTTGTACCCATGATTTTTAGACATTAGGACCTACCACTGGTACCATTTGAACCCCATGGTCAAAATAAACTTGTTGAAACCAAAGATGGAAGAGTGGGTGATAAGGACTATTGTAAAGAACAGGGAACTCTCCTCAATACTCTGTAATGACTCATATGGGTATAGGGTCTAAAAAAGAGTGGATATAGGTACATGTAGACTCTTGAGAGTCCCTTGGACTGCAAGGAGATCCAACCAGTCCATTCTGAAGGAGATCAGTCCTGGGATTTCTTTGGAAGGAATGATGCTAAAGCTGAAACTCCAGTACTTTGGCCACCTCATGCGAAGACTTGACTCATTGGAAAAGACTCTGATGCTGGGAGGGATTGGGGGCAGGAGGAGAAGGGGATGACCGAGGATGAGATGGCTGGATGGCATCACTGACTCAATGGACGTGAGTCTGAGTGAACTCCGGGAGTTGGTGATGGACAGGGAGGCCTGGCATGCTGCGATTCATGGGTTCGCAAAGAGTCAGACACGACTGAGCGACTGAACTGAACTGAACTGAACTGAATAACTGATTAAAAAGCAAAGCATCACAGCAAAACATCACTTTGCTGACAAAGGTCCATATAGTCAAAGCTACATAGAATCCCATGGACAGAGGAGCCTGACAGGCCACAGTCCATGGGATCTCAAGATCGGGACACGACTTAGCGATTAAACCACCACCACCATGGTTTTTCCAGGAGTCATGTATGGATGTGAGAGTTGGACCATAAAGAAGGCTGAGTGCTGAAGAATTGATGCTTTTGAACTGTGGTGCTGGAGAAGACTCTTGAGAGTCCCTTGGACTACAAGGAGATCAAACCAGTTCATCCTAAAGGAAATCAACTCTGAATATTCATTGGAAGGACTGATGCTGAAGCTGAAGCTCTAATACTTTGGCCACGTGAGGTGAAGAGCCAATTCACTGGAAAAGACCCTGACGCTGGAAAAGATTGAGAACAGGAGGAGAAGGGGGCAACAGAAGATGAGATGGTTGGGGAGCATCACCAACTCAATGGACATGAAATTGAACAAGCTCCAGGAGATAGTGAAAGACAGGGAAGCCTGGTGTGCTGCGGTCCATGGGGATCACAGAGTCAGACACGACTTAACAACTGAAAAACAACGATAATAACTGATTCACTTTGCTGTACAGCAGAAACTAACACAACATTGCAAGTCGACTATACTCCAGTAAAAATCAATTTTAAAGATTAAAAAAAAAAATCCCCAAAGATGGAAAAGTTGGGAAGTTACTACCATTATTCATGTGCTCAGTTAGCCACTGTCACTCGACAGGTTGAACTGAGCACCTGCTGTGTGCCGGGCATGCTGCTGGGCCCTGAGGAAACATGATGGATCAAGGGAGAGACGGTGTGCACATGCACAGAAGGCGTCCTGGGTGGCTCGGGGGGTAAAGGCGGCTTTCATTTTATTTGTATATCCTCCTCTGCTACTTGGAACTTCAGCTGGATGGCATCACTGACTCGATGGACGTGAGTCTGAGTGAACTCCGGGAGTTGGTGATGGACAGGGAGGCCTGGCGTGCTGCGATTCATGGGGTCGCAAAGAGTCAGACACAACTGAGCAACTGAACTGAACTGAACTGAACTTACCACATATGCAAATAGCAAGAACAAAAAAGTTTGTTTTTTTTTTAATTTAAAACTGGGACCCCTTAGGAGAGAACCCAAGAATCCTAACTCTTCTCTGATGTAGGGAAAAGGGAGTGAGACTTCTGTCCCATCTATTGCTGCAGTGGGGATTCACAGCTCCCCACCTGCCATATCTCAGCCCAGGCAGGTGGGGTCTCCAGGCTTCCTGTCCCCACCTCCACCCCAACCCTACCCCTCCACTCTGTGGGTGCAAAGTGGAAACAGGGACATTGAAAAACAGAAGTTTCATGAATCTCCCCAGTTGTGAGCTTCGGTTGTGAGTCAGCATTTGAGAAAATGCTTTATGAGCCAAGTTTGAGGAAGAATATCCCAGGGGAAGGACAACTGGGCTCGTAGGGGTAGGTGGACTTTATGTTTTTAAACTAATTTTAAATTGTATAGAGACTCCTTGCTCCTTGCAAAAAAAAAAAGAAAAGTAACATAAACAATATGGAAGTACAGTATATAGAGAACTGTAGTGTTCTTTTACTCGGCCCCTAAAGCTACCCCCCTGGCGTAACTTTCAGTCTGGATGTATATATAACAACAGTAACAATCATAATAACAAATGGGTCGCTGCTTTGAGTCCTTACATCAACACAATGAGATTCAACATACTGCCCCACTCCTTTTCCATATAAGGAAACTGAGGCCCAGAGAAGTTAATAACTGGCCCAAAGTCACACAGCTTTTAAGTGTCTGAATCAGGATTCCAACTCAGGCGTCAAGCTCCAGAGACTGGGCTCTTAACCATTAAACTCTTTTGCCTTTCTGCAATACTTTTTATATGGATATATAGATAGGTATAAATGTCTATGTATACACATATACAAATACACATATTCATTAAAAGAAAAAAAAGACCTGAGCTATTTGCTCTTCTCAGTTAAAAATCATAGCCAGCTTTCTATCTCAATACATTAGATTTTTTTTAAATTTTGTATTGGGGTATGGCCAATTAACAATGCTGTGATAGTTTCAGGTGAACAGTGAAAGGACTCAGCCGTACATATACATGTATCCATTCTCCCCCAAATCCCCTCTCGTCCAGGCTGCCACATAACACTGAGCAGAGTTCCCTATGCTATACAGTACATGCTTGTTATCCATTGTGATCCATTTTAAATATAGCAGTGTGCACATATCCATCCCAAACTCAACTGTTCCTTCCCTCCATCCTTCCTTCATCTCCTGGCAACCACAAGTTTGTTCTCTAAGCCTGGGAATCTGTTTCTGTTTTGTAAGTAAGTTCATTTGTATCATTTCTTTTTACATTCCACAAATCAGGGATGTCATATGATATTTCTCCTCCTCTGTCTATCTAATTTAGATTTACCTCTTTCTAATTTCCATGAGGCTTGTTAATCCAGTCTCCTGTCAGTAAACACATAGGGGACTTCCCTGATGGTCCGATCGTTAGGAATCCGCCCGTCGATGCAGGGGACACCAGTTTGATCCCTGGACCGGGAACTAAGATCCCACATGCCTTGGCACAATTAAGCCTGTACACTGCAATAAGAGAAGCCACCTCAATGAGAAGCCCACTTGCCACAATGAGAGAAAGCTTGTGTGCAGCAATGAAGACCCAGCACAACCAAAAATAATAAACAAATAAAAATAAACACATGGGTTGTTTCCAAATTCCAGATTTGTAATAAATTGCAAATTTGTTACAAATAAAGCTGGAGGGGACATCCCTATGTACACTTATGTGACTACTTCTGTGGACTAGTGTAGGGTGTCCAATTTAAAATCCCCTAGAAGTGTACGCACAGGCCCACCCACTGATTGTGGGATGTGGTGACTTGGCGATGTGTCCACTGGGTTTTCCATGCAGTGCAGAGGGGTGCTTCTGATGTTCGTCCTTCACTGTGGACACCAACCTGTAATCAGGATGCCAACTAGTACAGGAATTTGTCCATTTAGCAGCCCTGGGAGAGCCTTAGAAAGACTCATTATTGGCTCAATGATTTATAGGTAGGAAAAGTGAAAATCAGTTGCTGGTTCTAGTTTTGCAAGAAAACAATACCATTTCTTGCCTGCTGCCACCTTTTTTCCCCTTCATCATCTCTACTCAATTCAAGTATCAACACAATCTCAGTTGTCACAACTCTCTGATGCAGTTCCCTGCTCATCAGGGTCTCCTGTTTGAGCCATACCTGTCACTGTCCTTGAGCCTTGCTCAGCCTCTTCCCCACCTAAACCATCTTCCCTTCTTCCAAATATAGGAAAAAAACTTCCCGTGTATTTTCAAGACCCAGATGAAATCCTGCTTCCTCTCTGAAACTTTCCTGGTGATATAACCGCATCCCGATTTCTAGGCTGTAAACACACCTGCAGACAATGGTCTTCTGCAGTCCTGACCTCTGGTATTTCATGTCGTCCCCAGTAAGACTGGAGGCCAGTTTAGTGCAGAAACTGAGCTTTTTCTAGAGCAGGGAACAATGCTTATTAGTAAAAACTCAGCACACTTGATAGCCCACGGTAGGTGCATTCTCTCTTTACTTTTTTTAAAAAAGTACTTATTTTTTTATTTGGCTGTGCCAGGTCTTAGCATGTGGGATCTAGTTCCCTGACCGGGGTTTGAACCCAGGCCCTCTGCATTGAGCGTGTGGAGTCCTAGCTGCTGGACCACCAAGGAAGTCCCCCCATCCTTCCTTTTTTGTACTGGTATTTAAGGCAGCATAATTGCCTTAGGCTAATATTTCAGGGTTCTACTGACTTTGGCTCTGTAGATCAGTATGACTAGGCACCAACAAAGTATGATTTTTAGGAGTTACAGAAGCTGGTTTCCGTGAACTAAATCAAGCGTGTTTCTCAGTTGAGTTGACAGTGATTCTGAATCTGTATCCCATGAAAACACACAGCGGCTAAATAGAACGCCTTCTGTACTTGTGCCCTGATGAGACAGGAGGGGAACGGGGTTGGGGTGGTGGTTGGCAGGCTGCAGGGATCTTCTCCTTCTACCTGAGCCGGTCAAAAGCAAAAGATTTGAAGTTGCTGGTTCAGATCCTTGTGACCCTCTGATGCGGATGCATTGGTTTGGCAAAAAAGTTCATGGAAAAACCTGAACCGACTTTGTGGTCATTTGACTAGCTTGTGGGGTCCACATGATTGTGACTCCCCTCTTTCATATAGTTGTATGTCTTGACCAGGGTCCAAGGAAGAGGCAGAGATCACCCCCAAACTGAGTTATCAGAGGATAGTTTAGTAAAGGTTTGATGGCAACATGTGGGCAGGGTTTAGGAAATCTGTGGGGTGCCTGCAGTCCCGTCTCCACCACCACGCCTCCACCCCTCCCTGGCAGACTGGCCTAAAGGTGAGGACAGGAGCCTGGAGCTATGGCAGAGAGCTTCCTGGCAGGCGCTCCGGCCAATCTGTGGCCCTATTTGTGGCCCCATGACTGCCTTCTGAGAACTAGACTCTGCAGGAGACCACAGGCCCAAGTGAGCCTGTTGGTGCAGTTCGGACAGGTCAAAATCCCGGACTGCTGCCTACCTGAAGGTCATCAAGTGATCTTTCTCCTACCCCACGTGGTTTGTAATAGGCACAAGGCAGTTTCCCTACCACCTGCTGTAGAGGAACGTGTGAATTGTTTTTGTCTCCTCTGCTAACTCTCCAGCCTTATCCGTCCCATGGCCCCGTGGCCCAGTCTTCACTTGAGCCTCATCACGCTCCCCGACCTTGTCATGCTATGTCATTCCTCTGGGTCCTGCTTCTTCTCCCTTCCTCCTCCTCCTCCCTCCCTAAAGCCCCCTCCCCCTTCCTCTACTCCCTCTCCCCCTCCTTATAGCCTTTTAAAGTGCACAAGTTGGGACTTCCCTGGTGGTCCAGTGGCTAAGACTCCACACTCCCAATGCAGAGGGCCCCGGATTCGATCCCTGGTCAGGGAACTAGATTCTGCATGCTGCAAGTAAGATCTGGCACAGCTAAATAAATATATAAATGAATAAATATTAAAAATAAACTAGCAATCTGGTGGCTCAGATGATAACCTGGTTATCTGGTGGCTCCCTGAGTTGGGAAGATTCCCTGGAGAAGGGAATGGCAACCCACTCCAGTATTCTTGCCTGAAGAATCCCATGGACAGAGGAGTCTGGCAGGCTACAGTCTATGGGGTTGCAAAGAGTCAGACATGACAGCAACTAACACAGACACACAGCAATCTTTTAAAAAATAAAGTGTACATATCAGTGGTGTTTATTATATTTCCAGAGTTGTATGGCCATCCCCCCAGTCAAATTTAGAGCATTTTTATTTCCCCAGCAGAAGCCCTGGACCCATTAGCATTTACCCCCACAACTGTTTACATTTCCTGCCAGCCCTGGGTGACCATGAATCTGCTTTTTGTTTCTATAGATTTTCTTGTTCTAGACATTTCCTATACATGGAATCATACAGTATTTGTCCCTTTCATGTCTGGCTTCTCTCATTAGCATCATGTCTTCAAGGTTGATCCATACTGTAGCGTGTATATCAGTGTTTCTTTCCTCTTTAGGGCCAAATAATATTCCACTGTATGGAGATACCGCACTTTATTTACGCATTCATCAGGTGATGGGCATTTGCGTTGTGTCCACTTTGGGGGCATTAATAGATAATGTTGCTCTGGACATTTGTGTACAAGTTTTTCTGTGGATGTATAGCTTCCACCCTGTTGGGTTTGTACTGTTTTTTTCAGCCCTGCCCAGAATACCTCACCTTAACTTGGCTAATTCACTGGTATCATTCAGTACTCAATAGGGATCTTTTTGGTTTTCCTCTGAGGACTTTTCTCAGACTCCTCCTTCTCCCTCACAAGCTACCTCTCCTCTGGTCCCTCATAGCCCACACTTACCCAGATTGCAGGCTCTTCCTGTGACACTGTCATGATTGATTTCATCCCATTTTCCTTTTGTTGGCCTCTGAGCCCCTGAAGGGTAAGAACTGTATCACTGGATGTTTAACACCTTAGTTTGTGCTTGGCATGTTCATCAATGAACAAATGGATGGATGGATGGGTGGGTGAGTGGATGGATGGATGGATGAAAGCAGAGATTGTCCTACAAGTCTGCCTTGAAGATGGATCTATGAAATGAATAGATGAAGGTCCTGTTTCCTGACATGGAGGAGCAAAAAAGTAGTGTCTTTACATTGTCTTTTTTAATCACAGAAGATGCCTATGTAAATCCATCTAGGTCTGAAAGCAGAGACAGGTATGTGTGTGTGTACTCACAAATGCATGTTTAGAGAAGGCTGCTACGTGGACAGGGCTTTGTGGGGAGGAGCAGCACCAAGACCACCTTTGGGAGAACCTTTCCTCCCAAATGAGAGCTTTGGTATCTAGCAGCTCTCACCCATCCCCCTCCCTGACACACAGGGCTGGCTGTGCAGCAGTCCAAGGCGCTGACATCATCCCCAGCAGCTGTCTGCACGTGGCTACTGACTGAAATACAAATCTTTATTTCTGCAGGTTGGTGAAAACCCTGTGTCCTGGAGAAAGCTGGTTCCTGTTTTCCCAAGGGGGAGCCCAGAGCTTGAAAGGCCACAGTTGGCACTTCGAGAAGGAAGTGGAGAAAAATACAGCGCCTGGAGCAATAGTAGCAACGAGGAACGGGACTGGGGAAGCCCTCTGGATGTCCAGCTGCAGAAACAAGACAACCCAACACTATTTACATACAGCTCTCTATATATAAAAAAAAGAAAGTATGAATATTACTATTCAGTGCATGCCTTGTCGAGGACGTGGTCCCCTCCCTTTTCTGCACCTTCCGATGTGAACTCTGATGCTCTTTCATGTCTGGGGGCACTGGAAGAGAGATGCTTACTGTGTACCTAGAAAATTTGCAAAGACTGGTGGGAGTTAGCCTCAGAGGCAACCAACTGCCTGGGAAGGGATGCTGGTGGAGGAAGAGGTGAAATGGCAAAAGGCAAAACAGAAAAACAAAAAAGTGAGGATCTGGGGCCAATGTCGTAGGGGCAGAGCCCGGGGATACCTCCATTTCTGTCTTCACAAATCCTAGCCTCTCTCTGTCCACCTAGATAGATGGCTAGTCCCGCTGTCACATCAAGACAAAAGGCATTTTTTTTCCCCCGACCAATGTGGTGTCTCTGGTGCTTCACTTAAATCTTGCTGGTGCTAAGCGTGTTCTTGCTGGTGCTGCAATGGTGTTCTGTTGCCAGACCTGCAAGGCCAGGGAACGAGAGAGATGTCTATTTTGCTGTTTCGGATTCTTTTTAAAAAGGGATCAGTCACAAAAGTGCCACTTGAGAGTCTTTTCTTTTTCTTTGCGTGGGGATGAATATCCAGAGGGGTTGTGGAGCAAACCTTGGGGTCTAGGAGGGAGGAGGTGGATGCTGATGGCACCGAGTGGCTTGCTGGTCATGAGGTAGAAAGCTGACCTCACATGCGGCTTGTTTGCTGCCTCTTCCACCCCCACAAAAAGTATCCTGGGAGTTCAGTCCACAGCCTCCCCCTCACCCCAAGGGGATTTCAGGGCTTAGGGTTTATGGATTAAAGAGCCAAGAAACGGCTAAGTTCTGGTCAAGGGTGATTTATAAGCCAGGGACGTTGGGGGAGGGAGCAGGGTCATTTAAATGAAATGCACCAGCATCTCACTGACTGAAGGTCTGATGTGTTTTTTTTTCTCCAGGATAAGCTACTATTTTCAGAAGTTTCTAGAAGGGCTAAAAAAAAAAAAAGATGTGTGCTGGACTGAGACTTGGCTGCAAAGACTCTTCAGGGAGCGATGATTATTTTTTGTTTTCCTTAAAAAAAAAAAAAACCCAACAACAACAGGTATTATTCCTCTGTGCAGGGTACACCCTACGGGTTTTAAAGCTGAGGTGGTGAGGTACCAGACTGTGGGTCCAGACAGTCATTCTACAAGGCTGGGTTTGCAGGTCACCACTCAGTACCTGTGGACAGTCCTGGACTGTTCTGCAGACACCCTTCCAAGAAGCCAGCAGAGGGATCATCTGTTTTAAGGGCTGAAACAACAGTTCTTTCCCATGGGCTTTGCTGAAAATTACCAGGTCCTTTAGAATGCAGGAGCTTTCAGTGCCTCTGCAAGCTGGGAGCTGTCTCTTTCTTTGAAAAATAAGTAAGTCCATGCCTTATGTTTTCCTAAATAGCCCTTTAAAGAAACATGCAACCCATAACTGCTGAAGGTGAGGGCAGCTTCCCCTCTCCTCCCAGACAGCTTGGAACTCAGCAGAGCCAAAAGGAAAGCTTGTTTATAGACGATTTGTTTCCCTCATGGCTGGAGCCCTTCCTGCAGTTCTGTTTACAGGAGATGGGTGTGTAGGCACAGTCGTCAGAGAGCGGCAGGTGACATCCCCACCAAGCCGTGAACTCAGAGAAGG
The DNA here is from genome assembly GCF_023091745.1 of Budorcas taxicolor. Lineage (NCBI taxonomy): Eukaryota > Metazoa > Chordata > Mammalia > Artiodactyla > Bovidae > Budorcas > Budorcas taxicolor. The sequence goes on from NC_068926.1 coordinate 58,260,048, forward strand.
CAAATTCACTAGAATGAAATGAAATACAGCCTCTGCTTTGTCAGTCACTTTCCTAGGCAGACGCTAGACTTTCCAGCTGACCCCATTTTCTGGGGAGGGGGTTTTCATCACCATAGTTGTACTTGATCACAGCTCTCTGCTGCTTTAAGGCTGTACCTTCAAGACCACAGCGGGGATGTGCTGACCGCCTGGACACAGGTTAAAGGTCAGAGAATCCCCTTTTTCAACCCTGACTAGCTTATGACATTTCCACTGGAGGATACACACTCCAAGCGCTGGGTTTGGGACAATTTTTATTTCAATGAAGTCACTGCTGAGAGAACTGGGTACCCGGCACCCTCCTGATGGAGCTTTACAGCCAAGTCCCTTGTACATATTCTCTTGTATTGTTAGAAACTGTGTATTTATCTAACCCTGGCTTTTTCTTGCACATCATTAATTTGAGTGCATTTCTCCACTGCCCCAATTTTTGACAAGGGGTTGTTTTTAATGCTTGTTTTTATATGAGATTTGACTTCTTGATGGACATTTGTATTAGGAAATTGAAGCATGATATATATGTATATATTGTCTCCACCGTCTCTCTCGTTGCATTACTTGGATTGCATGAGATAGTGGGGTGGTGGTTTTTTTAAAAAAATATTTCCACAGCATGCAAAGTGCTGGCACCAACCCTCCCTCTCCCCCTTCCCCACCCCCTTGCTTTTCTCTGGCTGCCAAGGAGTCATTGATTTTGATTAGCTTCACTGCAGAGCGTCTGTGAAGAGAGAGAGGGAGGGAGGGAGGCTTTGAAATAAATTTTAAAAAAGACCTCATATCGGGTTTCAGCAGACAGCAGTGAGAGAGAGAGAGTGTGTGTGTGTCTGTGCGTGTGTGTCCGTGCAAAGCCGAGGGAGGCCTCTGAGATCATCGTTTAGGTAGCTTGCTGCATAATGAGGTGAGGAGCAAACAGAAGGGCCTCCTTCTTTCTGGTTGCTCTCAGAAGGCAGGGATCAAGGAGCCACAAGGATTGAATCCTCTTGGGACTTCCACGTTCCAAATTAGATCCATTCCCTTCTGGAAGCTTCTCTCCCTTACCCCAACTCCAAGCAGAGAAGATCTCTTCTCCCTTTTTAAAATTTGGGGTTCCCTTTCTTATTCCCTTGGACATAGATACAGCTTGAGTAATAGATTTCTTTGGGGAGCCCTGCGCCTCTCTGGCTGCTGTCCATGGTTCTAGACAGTGCATTTCCTAGAACCCAATTCCCATTTTGTTCCTCTTTCATTGGGATCCTGGAGACTTTTCCCCTACTTCTTCCAGTGGTCTCATTTTAAAGTTCTTTTCTAGTTTGGTGAGGGGAAAAGGGTGATTTGAACAGTACTGTCACAAAACAATGGACCTGTGACTTTGGTTTCACAATTCATGTATCTGATTTCATGCACTCCTACCTTTGTTTTCATGTTCCTGACAAAATATCACTTCCCCTCTTGCTTGGGAAATTAAGAAAGTCCTCTTTGATGCTATACAGATGTCTTTTGGGGACACTGCTTTGCCACTGTGGAACTGTTGAGTGTCCACCTGGTATTAGAGGCTGCAGTGATCAGAATACAGATTTTCTTTTTCTATGTTGATACCATTTCCTTTTCTGAATGTCCCATTAAGTCCACCTGGGCCAATCACAGGGTCAGAAGCTGGTTTAGGGGATGAAGAGGGCAGGCTAGACACTTTAGCCTAGTCCCATGGGAACTGATGGAGTAAGCTGATGTCAAAAGTGTCATTTTAAAGTGTAAACCGCAAGTTTACTTTTTAAAAGTTTAATTAATTCATTCAACACCTATTTATTGAGCACCTACAACATGCCAGGTTGTGGAATGTCCTCTGGGAAGAGATTTATGTATTGATAACAGAGGGGTAGACCCGCTTAGAACCAGACGCTACTCAGTGTCTCTTTCCAGTCTGGCTCATGGTCATGAACAGATTTGTCAGGCCGTCGCTGTGACCCCAAGCCTTGCTGGCAGATTGTTCTACAGAATTTATATTTACTAAGAGCTACACTCTCATGAAGGTGATTCAGAAGCCGATGACCTCAACTCATTCCCAGCACGAAGAGGCTGGTTCTTGCTGCTTCACACAGCAAAGAAGCTGTGCTAAGCGCTTTCTGCATTTACCCCTTAGCTATTCCTCACGCCCTCATTGGAAGACAGTGCTGGTATTATTCCCAGTTGAGGAAGCTGAGGCTCAGAGAGGTTATGCAACTTAGCTAAAGTTGCATGCAAAGAGTGAGGTGACTGAGCCAAGGTCTGGACTCAGGCTTCTGTGACCACACCCCCCTCTGCTGTCCCGGTCCCACTTCCCTCCAAGCCCATGAGCTAACCGTCCTGCTCCACTGAGCTCCTTCCACAACATCACTACTTCAAAGGCAAGCACATGCCTGGGGCCCAGCAAGCGGCAGGGGAGCCCCACTTAGGTTGCATTTGGGGGCACTCCAGGACAGGCTAGATGGCTTAGTTGGGGATTTTGTATCTGTTCCTGGCCCTTTGTGTTTCTGGTTTCTGTAACTTCCCTGGGACAAGTATCTCACTTGCAAACAAGGTCTGTTTGACTTACTTCCTAGGACACGGGAAGTTTTTCTCCCCTCCTTGTGTCCTCCCCAACTCAAACCCCCAATTTCCTCCCCTCAAGGTCTTTTGCACTATAAGCGCCCAGGAACCCCGTGTGTGGTGGGGATAGCTGTGGGGCTGCTTGGATCCTCAGTGAGGCCTCTGACTCAGCTGGAGGGGCAATAAGCTTGGGGACATTCCGTTCCGGGTTCTACCCTTGCTGGTTCGTTGTGCTCTTTTGTAAGAAGAATTTCATACCTTGGAGACGCTTTGTACATATTTGTAATGACTTTATTAAAAAACAAACAAACTAGTTGTGTGGTTCCAGCCAAAGGCCTTTGCGTGTTCATTTCCTCTTGGAAGCTTGGTCCCCAAGGACTATGGAAGGATCTGGCCGCACATGCCACCCTTTCCTGGGACAGAAGGCCACACACTTACCTCCTGTCTGTCAGGTTCCTTGGAACACAAGGGGAGCACGGCCTAAGCAGTACCCTTGGGTTGAGCAACAGATTGGGGGAACGTGTCCAACAGTCCAAGGTCAGTGCACAAAAGCATCATTTATGCATGACATCATGTAGATAAGCAAGTGAGCCTACAGACTCATGTCTTCAGCTAAGGATGAATGAACCGCTCTGGGTAGGGTACTCTCACCTGCATTCATCTGGTCTGAGTAGTACCAAGAGACCAAGTTCTAGTTTCTTCCTAAGAATGGTAGGTTGAGGACAAGTTGTTTTTCTAGATAATAGGTTCTCTCTTCTTTGGGGACCCACTGCTTCCCCACTCTCAGTCCATAAGATTTGGAGGGATGGACTTCCTTTCCCACCCAACTCTGTTCTGACATCCAGAGCACAACACCCAATACAAGCTTGTTCAGCGCTCTGAGTCCCCAGAGCGAAAATGATTGGTTTGGGAACAAACTAATGAGAATAAGGCTCAAGACTGCTGCTGGAGCTGCGAGAAAGCAGGGGCTCTTTGCTGAGGTTGTGAAGCTGGTAGAACGCAAGCACAGAGCTTCGGGGTGCCCTCTTCCCAACACATGGGATCTGACAGCCTGAAAATCGACGCATCTCAAGGGAAAACAGAACCGAGGGATGGAAAGACGTGGTTCTAATGTCCCTGGAGCCCCTGCATCCAGCTGTACCTGAAGCCCATGCTGTTACATGAACCAAATAGAGGCCTTTTATTCAAGACATAGCTGACTCGGTTTACCAATAAGTGCGACCAAAAGGTACTGCTTGATGACACTTGTCTGGCTGGCTGTCTAACGCTGACCTGAAAGGCACCAGTTGTCACTGCTGCTATTTACATTTTAAATACCCACCATCATCCGGGGTCTGGGAAAAGCCTTCTTGAATCAGCCCATGCACCTGGTGTCATTCAGCCTATAGTGAAAGCTGCAGTGGGCACTGTAGATGCCACACCGAGATCCTTCTGATCCCTTTTACCAGTTCTTGGTGCCGTCCGGTACCTTTGTGTGCTCTGTGGCACCTGACACTTTCAGAGCCTTGGGGCCTCCTCAGTGGAGTGCCTGAGAGTTCCTCCCACCTCCCGCATGAGCCCACGGCTGGGAGCACGGAAACCTCAGGGTGGGACCAACCCTGAGATGCAGCTGATGCTCCAGAGCTCCCCGTGGGACCAAGCTGAGCTGGGACTGCTCTGAAAGTCGCCCTCTTGTTGGGCTCCATCTCCTCCCTCTCCCGTTTCACTCATTCCCTTACTGGTTTCTCCTGGGAGCACTTCCATAATAAATCACATGCAACTCAATGGCATCCACACTGGGGAAAAACTGCCATCAGAGAACCACCCCCTGCACAAAACATCTCTTCAAAATTGTCCAAAAACAGGTCCACCTGGCTTCAAGAGGCAAATGGAGACTCAAAACCCGGATGTAACTTTTATCAACACATCATATTTATTGGCAGACTGCAACTTAAGGGGATGTTAAACACACCAAAGCTGGCTCTGTTTGGCCCAGAGCAAACACACTAAAAGATTCCAGGACTCACTTTACATTTCCTATTTCCAACCCCAAGTCTTGGCAGCTTGGAAGTCTTCCCTTACCTCTCACATGCTCCCCTTAGGAAGATAAAGAACCTATGACATCCAGGTCCAAAGCTTGTTTTTTTTTTCTTTTTCATCTCATATTTATTACACTCAAGATCTTTTACATTAGGAGAGCCATTTCCAAGGACTCTGTGGAACTTCAGCCAGTGAATCATAAAATATTAAGAGCAGGACTCTCCCACCTGACACTCAATTAACCCTGCTTCTAACAAATGAGTTTGCAGAGCCGAGGTGGATAAAAGACAGTGGCATTGTTCTTCCTTTCCAATGGTGACTCTTGGCTGCTTTTACTAAAATCTCCTGTTAGGGAAAACATGCAGCTTGATGTCTGGAATCCTCTGCCTCTGGCCACTGTTTCTCCACCTTGAGCAGAAGTTAAATCTTCCCACCCCAAAAGGAAACCTCCAGAACATGACTTTCTGCCAGAGGGTGGGATAAATAAAATCTAAACTAAATCATCCCACCTGCCCCCCCACCCGAATGTCCCCCTCATGTAACACTCTTTATAGTGTCTGAGACACGGCTCATTGTTTGCAGAATGTTCAGTATTTTTTTTTGGTGGCATGAGTGTAATTGACAAAATGGTTGGGGTATTCATCAGCAATCTACATTGCTGGTTTCCCTGGTTCCCGTAGATAATGCACTCGGCTTTGTCACCCTGGAGATGGCTACGGGGAGGTAAAGGGACTTCCCAAAGCCATGCGGAGTCTGAAATCAGAATTCCAGGCCTGACTCCCAGCAGACTGCTCTGTCTGCTCCATCACACGCTGGCACATTAATAAGTCTTCTTCAATGGCATTTTCTCATGCTTCTTTGATGGCATCTGCAGGCAGGATGATCCTTCTGATAAAAATCAGCTGTAGAAGCTCCTGGTGTGTCCCTTCAGTTCTTCCTCAAAGTGGCAGGGTTGTGGGGGGAGAGGGGGGAGGGGGCAGAGCAGCCAAATCCCCCTGGCCCCACTTCCCCTTCCGACTTGATTATCCAGGCAAGCGGGATTGTTAACATCACGGCCATTGCCATAGTAACAGAGCTTGAAAGATGCCACGCTGTCCTGGAAGGGATGTCTTGCTGGGTACCAGGAAAGAGCCAGGGATGTCAGGCAAAGGAAAGGTCCTGACTTGATAGCACAAAAGGGGTGAATGCCCTGAATCTCTTGGAAATGGGATGGGCATGAGAATCCTGGCGGAGGGTGAGGTGGCAGCAAGGCTCCCACCATTTCTCTCAGGGCTTTCTTGTTAATCTGCTCAGTAGCCACCCAGATTGCTCTCTCTCTAATGCTGTTCGCACTGACCTGTGATGCTGAGGTTGACAGTGAGAGAACAGTGCTGGGAGGGTGGGTAGGCCAGGCAAGATTCCAGTGGCTTCCAAGGGACCACTTGTGCCTTCTCCTCCCAGACTTCAGAGCAGGGAGGGTCTCGTGGGTGGAGAGCTTGTGTTACAGACATTAGGAGCTCTGGTAGAGACATTCCAGGAAACACCGATCGCTGCTGTGCTCTCTGCCAGCATACTGGCTTGTGGAAAAAAAATCCATACCAAGGATCTTGCCTTTTGCTCTGAAGGCTTCCAGAGGAGAAGGCAATGGCCACAGGAGCTGCTGACGAGCCTGAGACTTAAGTGAGGGACAGGACAAAAGGAGAAGAGAAGTAAAGATGGGCGGGGACACCCAGCAACACCTGCATCTGGGCCAGAGCCGGCCTTTCTATTTTTTCACTTTCAGGTCACGTCCCATGGCATGTGGGATCTCAGTGCCCTGAGCAGGGAGCAAACCCAGAGCCCCGCACAGGCGGCACAGAGTCTTAGCCACTGCCTCCGGGGAGGTCTCCAGAACTGGCCTTTCTTGATGTGCCATGTGCTGTGCTCAGTCAGTCGCGTCTGACTCTGAGACCCCGTGGACTGTAGCCCTTCAGGCTCCCCTGTCCATGGGATTTCCCAGGCAAGAATACTGGAGGGCGTTGCCATTTCCTCCTCCAGGGGACCTTCCCAACCCAGGGATCGAACCCATGTCTCCTGCATTGGCAGACGGATTCTTTACCACTGCGCCACTTGGAAGATACCCAATCACAACTGAGCATCCTGGCAGGAATCCAGCTAAACAGCAACTTTAAGGACCAAAATTTTCTGTGAACCCAATCACGACTAGATTTTCAGAGCTGGCATTCACTATTAGCATCCTCAATGCAGTCCAAATGAAACACACTACATACTCGAGTCACCGATGACGTCAGAATCACCTCCTGTGCATTGAAAAAAAAAAAAAATGACGGAGGGGCCCCACGCCTGCAGTGTCTGAGCAGCACATCAGTGTGTGGATAAGAGGCAGGCTCCAAAGCCAGACAGGCCAGGGGTGGAAGCTTGGTCCATCACTGCTCACTGGGTGACCTGGGAATGTTTCCACATGGAGTTCTGAGCTCAGTTTCTTCCTCTGTGAAACAGAGGAGACAACAGTACCTCCACCTTGGGGCGGTTGTGAGCCTTACAGGAGGTCATCTGGGCCGAAACTTCGAGACTGTGCCTGGCTCACTCTGAGGGTTCTGATACACGAAGTTCCTGTAGGCATGAGGTGGGGCCCGGTATTTGCATTTGAAAAGTACTTCACAGTGATTCTCATCTGCAGACCTGGGGCCCTGGCGGGGAGGCAGCATTGAAAGGCCTCTCTCCAGTTTGCAGCATCAGGTGTCAGGTCACCACGGGTTATGATCACCAACAGGTAGAACCTGGTCCATTATCAGTTCTTTGACTTGGAGGGAGGAGGGAGACTGACCTCGGTGGAGACCAAGTGTGAGTGAGCAGGCGTCCCCATGTGGAGGCGAAAGATGTGCACACCGTGAACAGCACAAGAGAGGAAGGTGAGGGCGGGGGCTGGGTGGGGGACGAAGGCTGGATGGAGGACAGTTGGGGCCCGAGGGCTGTTTTCGAGGAAGCTCCCAGAGGTGGCCCAGACACAGCTGACCCTCCGTCATCTCCCTGGTGTGCCTGCAAGCCCCGGGGCCACAGTCTTCAGCCCTAGTACACCTGGAAGTGTGCCGAAGTGGCCCCGTCCTTCCAGCAGCGCAGGGTATCCACGGCAACCGAGCGGCAGAGGGGGCAGGTGCGCTCTCGGTCCAGCCAGAGGCAGAGGCACTCCTCACAGAACACGTGCTGCGGGGACAGCAATCAGAACCGCTGGGGTCGCTTCCCCCAGCATCCACCCCATACCCGCCTCGGTCCTAGGAGCTGAGACCCAGCAGTGAACAAGAAGGATGATTTCTGCCCTGTGTAGTCAGGGCCGCTTCCTGCAGGTGGGGTGATACTTGTGTTGAAGTCTGAAGGATGTTTAGGGGTTAACTGGGGGAAGAGAAGGGGTGGGGCTAGAGCATTCCAGGCTGAAGGGAACAGCTGTGCAAACCTCCTGAGATGGGAAAGTGTTTGAGAATCTCGAGATGATCAAAGTGGCTACAGGGAGTAGGGTAGTGGGGGAGAGGAGGTGAGGAGGCCATGCAGAATCTTGAAGGCCGTGCCCAGATTCTCACCATGGTCTGAAGTGCAGGATCCAGGGGTCAGCAGGCCCAGCAGCTCCACGAGGGCAGTGACGGCTGCTGCTGTAGCCCCACTGCCTAGCCCCAGCCTGCACTCTGACAAATGAATGCCCTCCCATGCAGGTTAGGTGGAAGATTCTAGAGATACCAGGATGATGAAGACCTGGTCCCTGGCTTCCAGGAGCTCATGGTCTCCTTCTCAGAGAATCAGACAAGACAGAATCTAGTGCCAAATTAAGAGATTCAAAGCACATAGGACCCCAGGGGCCAGGCTGGAGGAGCTCATGACCTAGGACTGCCTCCGACATCTAGAGAAACAAAGGTGTGTCTACAGAGGGAGGGGGCAGAGGGGTCCTTCCAGGCTGGGATGTGTAGCATCAGGTCAGTTTGTGGTTGGTGGGGGATCGCAGGCGGGGCTGGATGGTTAACCTTTCCCTGGCCATGTCTCCTGGAATGTGGACTTGGGAGAGATATCCTGGAGTGGGGGTGTGCCAGCCTGCCCTCAGGAGGCGCTCCATCCATCTTATCTGTCCCATCCGCCCATCCATCCATCCCTCTCTCCAACCATCCCATTCCTTCCATCCAGCCAATGTTTACTGAGTCAGTACTGTAGTGACACTACTAAGACAGACATGGCCACCACTCCCAAGCGGCTTACAATCTGGCCAAGAGGAGACACACCCTACCCAACCAGTTGCCCAATTAGCCATCTAGCTGACAACTGGGATAAGTGCTCTTAAGGAAAAACAGGATCTGGAGCCTGCGTAGCTAGGGGTGCTAACTAGTCTGGGGAAACAGAATCAGGGAAGCCTTTAGTGAGGATGTAACACGTGACTCATTCATCCATTTGCTCATTCATTTGGTGCATTTAGGAATTACTGAGGCCCTTTTCCCAGGAAGGCATCTTTGTCCTTGTCCTTCTAAGCCCAGCTCACAGGAGCAGAGCAAGACTGAGGCGTGTACTGGGCCCGGCCAGGTACGTGGGCTTCAACCAGCACTGGGTGTGGCCACTGCTCCTAGCTCTGGGATGGCGGTGTCTTGTCCAACCCCTCCCACCAATTCTAATCCAGTGATGGGGACACACAGCGGTACCAGGAGAAGAATGGGAGACAGACACACAGACTAAGGCTTGGAGAGACTGCCATCAAGGAAGAAGAAAAACTTTCACCTTGACATCATGCTCAAATACTCACTGCTACCGAGAAGGAAATACAGATGGCTCTGAAGCATATGAGAAGATGCTCATCTGCTCTCATAATTAGACAAATGCAAATGAAAACTGCACCAAGATAGCGTTTGTCACCTGTCAGATTGGCGAGGCTCAGGAAAGGCTTGATAATGTGGTGTGCTGGTGAGGAGGGCGAAGCAAGAGGGCACGTCACACTCCTCACTGGGAGTGCGAACAGATACACTCCTTTACGGAAGGCGACTTAGCAGTGTCTGTCAGACTGCATACCCTCTGACCCAGTAATTCCACTACTAGGAATGTATCCTACCAAGAGCTTGCACATGTGTGAAATGGAATACGTGCCAATGAGAGCGAATGTTTATGGAACCCTGACCATGTGCCAGGTGTAGTTCAAGATGCGTCACCTGAATTAACTCATTTAATCAACACAATGAGTCCAGGTAGGTGCTACAGATCTCCCTATCCCTCCCTGATCGCTCCTGACAACCGCATTTGTGGTAACTAAAGATTATGAACCACCAAAGGCCCATCAACGAGAGGATGGTTGGACAAAGACGGGCAATCCACAAAATGGGATGTTGTGCAGATAAGGAGCAATCTCTTCAGGCAGAGGTTCAAATCAAAAAGAAATGATGCAGAATGCAGCTTGGACAGAATGGGTCACAGTTAGGTCTTTTTGGGAATGATATGTTCACGGTGTGTGTTGTGTATTTAAACTTTTCAGAGCATCTCTGGAAAGATATAAAGGGAACTGGCAACAGTGGTTGCCTGTGTGGGTATTTAGGGGCCTAGGGAGCTAGGGACAAGTGAAGGAGCCCTGTCATCACTTCCCTTTTTGTATCTTTAGAATGTCCTTTTAACAAACTTTTTATTTTGAAATAATCTTGTACTGTGCTGTGCTTAGTTGCTCAGTCGTGTCCAACTCTTTGTGACCCCATGGACTGCAGCACAGCAGGTGCCTCTGTTTGGGGATTCTCTAGGCATGAATAATGGAGTGGGTTGCCATGCCTTCCTCCAGGGGATCTGCCCAACCCAGGGATCAAACCCACGTCTCCTGCATTGCAGGTGGATTCTTCACTGAGCCACCAGGGACACCCAAGAATACTGGAGTGGGTGGCCTATCTGCTCTCCAGGGGGTCTTCCCAACCCAGGGATTGAACCCAGGTCTTCCGTATTGTGGGCAGATTCTTCACCAGCTGAGCCACAAGGCAAGCCCAAGAATACTGGAGTGGGTGGCCTATCCACTCTCCAGGGGGTCTTTCTGATGCAGGAACCAAACCAGGGTCTCCTGCATTGCAGGTGGTAGCTGACCTACAGGGAAGTCTGCAAAGGTACTATGGGAAGTTCCTGGATACCCCTCCCCCAGTTCCAGTCTCCCCCAGTACCATCCTCTTGCATCACCATGGTGGATCTGTCAAAGCCAAGAAAGAAACCCACACAGAGGCATGGCGATGGACTAAACTCTAGCCTCGCTTCAGATTTTATGGCACTAGTTTTTTTTTTCCTGTCCTCTCTCTGTATCAGGTCCCACACTGTATTTAATCATCATGACTTCTTCATCTCCTTTTTGAATGTTTGAGTCACACGAATTTATTCTCAATTAAAAAAATAAATACAATTAAAAATTAAAAATGAACCTCTTAAACATCCCCAAACAGCAAAAACAAAAAAATTTTGTTGGTGCCATAAACGGCCCCCATCTCTTGTACTCCTACCCCTGGGTGGCGGGGGCAAGAGGATAGGGGGAGAGCCGTGTGCTCTCCCATTCATTCCAGTCTGCAGGCTATGCCTCCCCTAAAGCCTTCTCAACCTCCAACTCATCGCATTCTGGCCCGGTCCCCTGGGACGCTGCATGAATCTCTCTTACACAGCACTTATCACTGCCTGCCTTGTTTCATAGTTATTTATGTATGTGTCTGTTTCCCTAGGGTGACTGTGCTTCTAGAGAAGGGGACAGGGCCTGTGTGCCCCTTGCCTCCCCTCCCCGGTATCTGATAGGATGCTTTGACTCATACATATTTGCTGAATTGACATCTTAGTCTGCCCCCATGTCAGGAAGGGGAGTGGGAGAGGGAAGGGTTGGGGGGAGAGGAGAAGGGATAAGTTTAGGCAGCTAAAAGTAACTGACCAGTACTATGAGTTGGTGACCCACAACCAATAACGAAAACAAGTGGTAGTAAGAATTATAATGATACTAATAACTGTAATAGTATAAAGTTTTAGAGCTGAATATTTCAAATTTAGCTCTTCCCAGGGATGATTTCATTTGATCATAAGAATAGCTCTTATGATTAAATAAAGTAGGCACTATCATGATACATGTTTTATAAATGAAAACAACCAAGGTTGGAGAGATGGACTGAGCCACTTGGGGTCCACACACCTGCTGAGATTCATGTGCAGAACATTCTGACACTACCATACCAAAATATGCATTTTCTACATTTTACTGGTGAAACCAAGGCTGGGAGTGGTGAAGTAACCTGCCCCAGGGCAGCCAGCTGGGAAAAGGCAGAACAGAGTTTTATACTTGGGTCTGACAGACTCCAGGCTTCACCACACTTTTCCCAGAAACCCAGCCCAGAGCCCTGAGGTTTGGCCAGAGGACAGGCACCTGGGACTCCTGCATGGGGCAGGGCCCTGTGGCCCGTGGCGCCCATCTCCAGTGGTCCCGCCTGGCCCTGCTCACCTGGCACATGAGGACCAGAGGCTCTCGGAACTCAGCCTGGCAGATGGCACAGATGTCACCAGCTTCTGTGCACTGCTGCCCCGTGGCCCGGACTCCGTAATTCTGCTCGACAGAAGGGAGGGAGAAAGACACAAACACAGCTGTGGCCCCTTGCTGGAGAGGTACCCTCAGAAGCAGTGTGGTCTGTTCCCAGCTCCCGGTTCCTATGAGCTCGGTGAGGCCCATCAGAAGCCAACTCACCTGAGAGGTGCAGAGAAGCTTCAGGGCCTTCCTGACTCCACCCACGCGGCCACAGATGTCGAAGGACTGAAAGGAGAGTGAGTGGATGGCTACAAACTATCCAAGGATGGTTGAGGATCTTTCTCACCATGGGTCTCATCTTTGACTCTGAACATCTGCAGGGTACATCCTCCCATTTGAAACTCCCCACCAGTTTTACTTGGCTTTTGTCTTATTACCCGTCAGCAGTCTCCTCTGCCAGTGGGGCCAGAATGGCGAATATATGGCATGCCTACTGCCTCTTCCCCCACCATAAGCCCAGGGCAGGCACTGCTAATCGATCACTCTTCTTCTGAGCCAGGCTGTGATCATCCTTCTCCATCTCCTGTCAGCCACAGCCAGCAGATCAGAATCAGCAGCCAAGACAAGCCCCAGTGGTTGACTCGACATGGACTGCCTGGCTAGTACTGCTTTAAGGAAAGGGAACACATGATTCTTCCAGGATTCTCTAAAGCCAGAAATAAATACGGAAAAAGAAAGAGGAGGCTGTGTTTATTGTCGGGGAGTGGGGAATCTGACTTTGCACCAATGATGAAAAGAGGAGTGCTCTATACTGATTTGCAGAGTTGAGGGTGTGCAATTTAAGAGGAACGGAAAACAAATTCCATGGCCGTGCTGTTGGTGGGTTGAGATCTCCAGACTCTGGAGGCAGCCTGCCTGGGTTTGATGCTCGTTCTGTGATCTCCAGCTGAGTGATGCTGGACAAGGTACTTCTCTCTGAACCTCAGCACACTTCCCATAATATTGACATGATAATGGAATGTATCTGGAAGGGTTGTTGTGAAGAAGACAACGAGAAAGGATGGCATATAGTGAGCTTTATGGGCAAGAAATTAGGATGGCTGTACCCATTAATGCAGGAAAGTACTGACATATGGTATAATGTGGAGGAACCTCAGAAATGACCCTAAGTGAAAGAAATCAGACACTAAAGATCACAGAGTGTATGACTGCATTTACACGAAAATGCCCAGAAAAGGTAAATCCAGAGAGTCTTCAGAAAGAAGACCTGTGGTGGCCAGTGGCTGATAGAAGAATGAAGAGTGATGCTTCATAAGTTGCTGCTGTTGTTGTTTAGTTGCTAAGTTATGTTCAGCTCTTTGCGACTTCATGGACTGTGATCCACCAGGTTCTTCTGTCCAAGGGATTTCCCAGACAAGAATACCGGAGAAGATTGCCATTTCCTTCTCCAGGGGACCTTCCTGACCCAGGGATCGAACCTGCGTCTCCTGCACTGGCAGGAAGGTTCTTTACTACTGAGCCACCTTTCTCTGCGGACATTTCTTTGTTAAATGTTCTGGAACTAGACAGTGGCGGTAGTGACACAACATTGAGAGTCTTCTAAATGCCACTGAACTGTTCACTATAAAATGGTAAAATAATTTTGTATTGTGTGAATTTTGGTTTTCAGTTAAACAGAAAGAGATGAGGGTGTTTATCCAGGTTCCTCACTTGCCCCCCCAACCACCTGCCAGGTTCAGCTGGTGAATGGGTTGTCCTTGGGCCAGCCCTCTAGCCCCCAGGGCACCTCACCTTGCAGAGGCTGTAGAGGACGATCAGGACCCCTCCCAGGAAGTAGCTGTTGGAGGAATCATCACCCATGATGTATTTATACCACAGCTGGATGGGAACGAGGGATCGGAACAGCTGGCTCAGCTCCTCGATGACCAGATAGAACTTTCCCTGCAACCACACAGAAAGCATCAATTATTATCAGGAGTAAAGACCCAAAGGACCCAGCTGAGGGGCCCTCCAGCCCAGGGAGTAATGACATTCCAGGTCACAGCCAGCCCATTAATCAGCTCTGGAAAGCACTCAGGCCTGCTCCTAATGGGCCTGCGATGTGGCCGGGGAGACAAGGCCCCTTGCCCGCTGCCCTCGCCCGCTGCCCACCAGCCCAGGAGATCAACGCTCTGAGGACCGCCTTTCAGGGAGGCAGAAACTGGACACCTTTAGTAGAAGGTTGGAGTGGGGGTCACTCCCTGGTGCCTGCTGTGGCTTTGAGGGCTCCAAGCCGATCATGGGGCAACAGTAACTGGCCCTTCACACAGATCAGGCTCATCTCTAGGGGGCTGGCCCCAGCTTTGCGGGCAACTGCCCTCAGTGGCAGGGGCAGGGTGGACCACGGGATGCAGAGAAGGATAGGCAGAGAAGAGGAGGGGAGAAGATGGCCCAGCCCCGCTGCCTACTGTCTCCAAGGAGGCAGGATCGTATGTGGGGAAAGAACGTGGACTCAGGGGTCTCAGGCTTGGGGGACTCAGAACCTCAACTTGCTACATATCCACGAGCCTCACTGTCATCATATACAGAATGGGAATTGCAACTGCTACCTTCTGGGTGGCTCTGAAGATTAAAGGAAATAAACAGGAAAAGCATCTAGGATTCTCCTTCTCTTCCTCTCTCGGCTTTTATTCAAGTCCCTCAGCTTTCTGGGGCCTGAGCTATAAAATGGACATGAAAATAACCTACCCTGCCGTGTTCAATGAAGTTAAACAGACACCTCTTTAGGACCCAGCATTCCACTCCCAGGTGTGCACCCAAGAGAAAGGAAAATATATGTCCATTCACGGGTAAATGTTCATAGCAGCTTTACTCATAATATCCCCAAACTGGAAACAGCCCAAACGTCCATCCATGGAAGAATGGATAAACAAATTGTGGTATATATATACAACAGGGTATCACTCAGCAACAAAAAAGGAACAAATATTTGTGATACACAACAGCCTGGATGAGTCTCACACATTCTAGCCAATCAAAGGAAACAGACACAAAAGAGTACATATTGTGTCACTGTGATTTACATGAAGATCTACAATAGGCCATGGCAAACTGCAGTGATGGAAACAAGATCAGTGGTTACCTGGGGCGAGATAGGGGAGGACGGACTGTAAGGGGGCATCAGGGAATTTGGGGGAAAGAAATTTCAGATTGTCTATATAGAATTTTATATTGTATAGTGATGGGGTGCTGGTTGTTCATGTGCATACATTTGCTAAAACTCACTGAAATGTGTGCTTCAAATCTATGTGTTTTGTTGTATAGATATGTTCTACACCTCAATAAAGTCGACTGAAAGAAACAAACAGAAACAAACAGCCCTGCCCCAGGCATGCACAGCCTTAAAAATATGAATAGGGACTTCCCTGGTGGTCCAGTGGTTAAGATCCTGCATTCCCAATGCAGGGGGCCCTGGTCTGATACCTGGTCAGGGAACTATTAGTAATCCCACATGTCGCAACTAAGAGTTCTCAACTAAAGATTCCTCATGCCACAATGAAGACCAAAGATCCCAACGAAGACCCCATGCAGCCAAATAAATAAATACATAAATAAATGTTTTTTAAAAAGTGAATAATTTTTGTTCCAGCAATTCTACTTCTAGGAATTTATCCTAATAAATCAGGGATTTGGGTTAATAGATATGTCAGTAGGAATGGCCAATGCAGCATTCATTGTAACAGAACAACAACAACAAAAAAAAACAGGTGACAAAGTAAATGTGTACGAAGAGGGTCTGGTTATGATAGAGATCAATAATGCAAAGCCATACAGCCAGCCAAATACCATCCTGAAAATGAGTGACTTTGCAGTGAAGAAATCCAGCACATATTGCCTTAACCAAGGTTAATTAAGGTTAACACCCCCAGTAATAATACATCACTGAAGCCTAAAGCCCTGATACGATGCACTGAGAAGAACACAGCATCACTCTTGTGTATTCTGGTCAAAAACTTACAACCTTGATTGAATCGTGAGAAAACAAGAGACAAACCCAAACTGAGGAACATTCTACAAAGTAACTATCCAGCGTTCTTCAAAGGCATGACATTCAGGAAAGACCAAGAAAAGACCAAGGAGTTGTTAGATTGGAGAAGAAGGTAAGTGAAAGTTGCTCAGTCATGTACGACTCTTTGCGATCGCATGGACCGTAGCCTGCCAGGCTCCTCTGTCCATGGAATTCTTCAAGAGTGAGTAGCCATTTCCTTCTCCAGGGGATCTTACTGACTTGGACTGAATCTGGGCCTCCTGCACTGCAGGCAGATTCTTTACCATCTAAGCCAAGACTAGGGAGACATGACTAATGCAATGTGGAATCTTAGATTTGGTCCTTAGATCAGGAAAAAGACATCTGTGGGACAATGAGCAAAATGTGACAAGGTCTGCAGTTTAGCTACTAGTAAGGGAATTGATCTTAATTTCTTGGCTTTGCTAACTGAACTATGATTATATTAAATGTAACATTAGGGGAAGCTAGGCGACGGGTACATGGGAACTCTGCACTATTTTTGCAACTTTGCTCTGAGTTGAAAATTATTCCAAAATAAAAAATTTAAAAAGAAATAATCCTGGCAAAAGATATCAATTGATTCAGGGAAATGCTCATATTATAGTTCCAAGTGGAAAAGCCACAGAATGCAGAAACTCCTCATTTTCGTTGTGGTTTTCTGTCGTTTCCAATTTTTTCGTTACTGAACATATGATGAGTTTAAATTAGAGGGAGAAAAAGGTTATGAAAACATGTTGTGTATCCACAAATGGATGATGTAAAAGGCTATGGATAGAGACTTTATATCCATGTTGCTATATTCTGTCTTGATGGCCTGGGTACAGGTCACTCGCAAGGGGACCCCTTGAAGAGGATGTACCCACATCTGCTAAGGACCAAGGACGGGCATCCAGTCATCCGTTCACTCCCGTGTCTGACCTTGCAGAATCAGAACCTCACTCCAGACCTGCTGAGGCCCAGAACCATCTGTGATTTAACAAGCTTCCCAGGTGACGGGTGTGCACGTTTAAGTTTGAGAAGCTCTCTTTCAGTGGATAAGTGGAAGAAGGATCATGCAGTAACGTGGGCACTATGAGGGAAGAAAGGTGTTGCAGAAGCCCAGAGGTGACAGAAAAGGTGGTCAGTCTTTGGCTATCTTGCTGGGAAGCCTCCTGTTCTGTCCACCTGGCCCCATGATGGGTGAGGATATGACCACCTTATGAAAGGTCCTATGTCCCTGTGTCTCTGGGAACCCCTGCCTGCTCATCTGGCTGGCTCTGGGGGACAGACCCTCCTGTTCCCTCTCAGGCTGATCTTGTACCACCAGTCCGGCTTGGTGGGTAGGAGTGCAGCCTCAGGAACCACACAGCCTGGACTCAGATCCTATTGCCAGCTACCTTGCTATTTCTGTTCCCTTGTCATTGTCTTTGGATCCCCCCAGTTCTCAGGCCCCACTGGCTGAGAGCTGGTCCCCTGGCCCAGACCCCACATTGGCCTAGTGAGTGAATCCAGAACAAAGGTCAGCGACTTTTTTCTTCTGCCACGGGCCAGATAGTGACTACTTTGGCTTTGAGGTCACACAGCCTCTGTCACCACTCTACCCCTCAGCTATTGACAACAGACAAACAAATAGGCAAGGCTGTAAAATTTTAGCTATCAAAACAGGTGTCGGAGCATATTTGAATGCAGTTTGTGGTTTACTGACCCCTGATCTACACATAAGAAGCTAGATAAATCAAGTCTGGGGGCTCCCAACATATCCCCAGAATTTCAGGGCAGACTCAGGGAACAGCTTTTGGGCCCCTCTTTCAGGTGCTTTGCTATGAAGACCATGCTCCTTCTCTGCAGATGGATGTTTGGTCCCATACTCTTTGCCGAGCTAACACTTGAATATCTTCTGTGTCTCAGCTAGCTGTCACCTACTATGAAGACTCTTCCCCAACTACTTAATTAGATGCTCCTGTTACACCCTTTAAATCACTCTTTTAGATCACCTCTCACATTTAAAAAATTATCTCTCTCTTCGTCTGGATTGTAAGCCCCATCAGCATGAAGATAATTTGGCTCCTGATCATATCACCAGCATGCAGCACAAAGTAGGTGCTTACTTAAGAGCTAGACACTTTGGAAGCACAAGATTTCCACCTTTATTACTCAGGTCAATGTCTAGAGTTTGCTGATGGAGAAACAGAATTGGAACATGGAAGAGAGTACTTTTCTTTATAAGCAAGCCCTGATGTCACAGAAAATAAAATAAAGGGAGAGAGAGAGCTAAAGGTAGCAATTAGCTGCTGGCAGAGTGGGGGGAGGCACTTGGAAAAGGAGATAGAACCACCGGGGAGAACTGGGCATATCCCAGTGAAACCATCTCTCTCTAATTAAGCAGTTTTATAATTCCAGGTTGCTTAAGCGTGTTATTTCTGACGACCACCAAATGGAATGTGTGGTTTCTCCAGGGTGTCAGAGAACAAGGAAAGCGATCAGATTATGAGCCGTCTGGCCTCCCTGTCACCCGTGAAGGGGGAACAGTAGCAATTGCTGCAGAACTTGGGCATGGAGAGTTTGCTGCTGGGATTCTGATAAAGGGGGGCGGTTACAGTCGAGATGGAGAAGGCGGTTCTGACTTTTTTACTGCTTGGAGGGGGGAGGGAAGGACCACAAGTGAACTGGGAAGCTAGGAAACAAGAGAGAGCTGACTCTGGAAGGGAGTGGGAAGTGAAGGCAAGTGGGATGCCGAGAAGCCAAAGAAAGGAACACACCTAGGAAAGGTGATGTGAAGGATTACAGGGATGAAGAGGAAGGGGATAGAGACATAAGCAGAGAGTTGTTAGCAGTATAAATGTACAAAGACATAAAGAATAGACAGACACGGAAAGAAGATTTTTTTCTGCATCAAAAGTAATGAATTTTTAATTAATTCAAAATTAATTAATTAATATTTATGAGACTTTACCTGTTTATGAATTTCTTTCATACACATTTTTCTCATCTATAGAAGTAGGACAGCACAGTGGTTAAGGACACGCAGTTTGGGGCTCCAAGGTCAAATATGCTGCCTACTAAATTGGTTGACTTAGGGCAATAATTAAACTTCTCTGAGCCTCAGTTTACTCATCTGTAAGTGGGCTTGAAAACAAACACACATAGTGGAAAACAACCAAAATGAGCAAAAAAAAGGGCCCCGATATGTACATTTCCAATTTCTCTGGTGTAAATACTCCCACCAGGCCAATTTCAAGGTACCTAGGGTTTAAGGACTATTTGCAAATTTCCTGAAAATGTAACCATCCGCTCTCACAAGCCTGTGCAAGTTGGCTCTAATACACCAAAGTGATTGGGAGGACTGACTGAGCATATGAACCTAAAATACAGGTACCCAGAAAGGGCCCAGTGCATGATGAGAGCCGAGAAAGAACCTCATGATGACCTGGGGATGTGGGCACTATTGCTGTCACCTTCTTTCAGAGATGGGGTACCCCAGGTTCAAAAGAAATAGGGCTGAAGTAGAACGAGGCAGAGGTGCTATCTGGGATGCCCAGGCCCCATGAGACCTGGTAGCTGTCAGAGCCTCCCCCTCACTTGCCTTTCTTCCTCCAGCACCACATTATGAAAAACCCAAAGGGAGACTCCATGCAGAGGCCATGTGCAGAGGAAGAGGCTCTGAGCAAGACTACATGGAGGAGAAGCAAGGAACCCAGACAACAGGGAGAACTGAGGCAGCAAATATAGGACCCCGGGCAATTCATCCCACCTGTGTCAGCTGAGCCATTAGACCCGTGAGTGAAAACGCCGTCTTAGAGGGTCCAGACTCACTGTACATCACATAAAGACCAGCCGTCCTCAGTGTGTCCTGGCTGAACTCCTGACCCACAGAGTCATAGGAAATAATGAAATGGTGGTTGTTTGAGGCCAAAAGGGAAAAAAGAAAGAACAACAACTAAAGTACTCATCTAAGGATACTCAGCCAGTGCTATGGATTGAATGTGTCCCCACAAAATTCTTACTCTGAAGCCCTTACCCTCAGTATAGTGGTATCTGGAGAAAGGGGCCTTTTGAGAGGTAATTAGGTTATGAGGATGGAGCCCTTCAGGAGGATGAAGGGCTTCATGAGGATGGAGCCCTCGCGAATGGGATTAGTGTCCTTATAAGAAGAGATATAAGAGCATCCATCCTCCCTCTCCCTCTCGCTCCTTCCCTCCTTCAGCGCTAACTGTCTCTCTCTCTCCCAAATCCTCGCAATCATCCTTGACTCTCCTTTTTCTCATAACCACCATCCAATCCATCTACAAATCCTCCTGGAAACAGCTCCCTAGTGGCGACTGCCCTTGTCCCACTATGCTTAGTCTTTGCCCAGTATCCAAAATAAGCTTCTCAAACACAAGGCAGATCAAATCATCTCTGAGCTCAAACCTGCCAATGTCTCCTACCTCTCTTAGGGTGACATCTGATGCTCCCTCCTACCTTCCAGATCCTGTAAGACTGGCTCCCAGCTCACATGTCTGATGTGCTTGATTCTCAAAAAAAAAACAACAACAACAAAACAAGCACAGTCCTACCTTCGAGCCTTTGCACTTGCTCTTCCTTCTCCCCAGAGCACCCTTCCTCCTGACGTCTGCCAACTAACTGGCTCCCTCACTTCCCTTGGGTCTTAGCACACATGTCATCTCATCAGTAAGGACCCCTGAACAATGTATATAAAATAGCACCTCAGTACTTCCTACTGCACCACCATACTCCCGATTGTCTGTATTCAGCTTTTCATTTTTCTTTTTTGCACTCACCCCCAACACAGACTGTATTTCTTTGTTATGAGAATATGCACTCCTGAAATACAGGGGCTCTGTGTCTTTTTGGTGTTATCGTTTCTGTTTGAAGAATATAGAGGGTGCTCAGTTCACATCTGTTGAATGAATAAGTGCGCCTCTGTGTCTTCATCTGTAGATTGCAGATAAGGTCCTTCAAAAGGGTTTTGATGTTAATAACAATATATACATTGAGGGCTTATTACTTGCCAGGTGCTATACTGAGCACTTTGCATTAATTAGTTTAATTCTCACAACAAGCTATGAGATAGGAGACATCATCATCCTCACGTTACAGAAGAGTAAATTAGGGCACAGAGAGGTTAAGTCACTTGCTCAAAGTCACACAGCTGGTAGGTGGCAGAGACAGAATTTGTATCCAGGCAGGCTGGTTCCAGAGGCCACTTTATAAATCCCCTCTCGTCAGAAAAATAAGTAACATGTAAAGATATTAAAACAAGGTGTGGCACAGCACAATATTAAAAGTTGGCAATTATTATTACTACTACTGTTTGCTGCCAGCTAAATGAAGTTCATTTTAGACTAAGGGCTAAAGAGAGATAAGTCATAACCATCTTGGGTGCTGACTGCCCCTAAGGCCAACTCTCTTGGGTAAGTCTGATGTGTGGATGGCTGGTGATGTTTGTTGGCTTGGTATGTTAACACTCTAAGATCCTGTTTTCAAGTCAGCCACACTCCCACAATAAGAGCAATACCTGCTCTTCTTTCTAGAATGTTCTTTGAAGAACACAAATCTGATCATTGTGGACTCACTGTGATATGATTTGCAACAAATATGAGAACATAAGTATCTTCTATTAAGCCAGATAATAATCTATGAAAATACTAAAAAAAAAATGCCCCTTTTCTCAGTAATTAAAAGGATACTTGTCTTTAGAAGGTTTTTATGTTAACATGTAATGGATTGATTATTAAGTTAATTAGTAAGTACTATAAAAAGTTCTTGGTTTTAATTTCCATTGTGGTGAACTGATTTTAATTTCTATTATGGCTACCTGGGTCATAACAATAATCCATACATGGCAATTCTGTAGGGTCTTCAATATTTTTTAAAACTGTAAAGAGGTCCTGAGTCTAAAATGTTTGAGAAAGCCCAAGAAGCACCTCGAATAGAGTAAGTGTTCAATAACTTTGACTACTACTATTATTATCACTGTCTGTTTCTTTGATAGGCTGTGAGCTTCATGAGTGCTGAGAACTATATCCCGTTCACCGTCTTTCCCCTGTGCTTACTCAGTGTGTGTTCCTAATTGCTGGCTGTCACCTCACATTCGTTCTTTCCTTCTTCCTTAGTACTAGAGTCATCAATATTTTAGCTAGATGATATCTCAAGCAAAGACTACACCTCCCAGCTTCTCTCCTGCATCCAACTGCCTTTTCAGTGGCACTAAGATATAAGTGTCATGTGATAACTTCAGAGAAACTGTCACCTTATTCTTCCCCTCTTCCTCCATCTGGCTATCTTGGACTTAGATGCAATGGCTGGTGCTCCAGCTGCCATCCTGGGTCATGAGGAAGTGTCCCACATCCCAGGATTAGTAAAGTAGTAACCTAGAAGGTGTCACACTACCAGGTTTGGATTGCTTACCTTTGGACTTAACATGGGAAGAAATAAACTCTTCTTAAATTTAAACTTTTTTTTTCTTTTTTTGCTGTTACTGGCATATCCCAATTCTAACTAATACAGAGTCTGGAACTTGGTAGGTGATCAACAAATGTTTGTTGAATGAATGAATGAACAGATGACTAGGTGGGCTAAATAATCCTGTGGTTCAAATAGCTAGGTTTTCCACAGGTGTGGCTCATAGAGAACCCTGAAATCATAGATGCTAGGAACCAAGGGACTATGTATAAGGAAATGCTCAAAAACTATTGAGGCTAGGAGCAAGGAAAAGGGGCTGTCCAGTGACTACTGGGTTTGGCACAAGAGCACCACGAGGAAAGCATGCAGTGCAGAAGAAAAAACAATGACTGAGCTCTTACTACGTGCCTGGCACCCACTCCCTGCACAGCGCTTTGAGGTAGGTGCTATCAATGCTCCCATTCTACAGATAAGGAATGGGAGACCCATAGCGTTGGTAACCTGCCTCAGGGGACACAGCTAGAAAGTTCTGGATACCTCTACTTGGTAGGAAAGATGGCCACTGGCAGCCCCAAGCCAACATTCACATAGCCTAACTCCAACAGAAAGAGAGGCCCTGTTACTCCCTGAGCCCAACACCAACCTGAACAGCAAGCCTTGGGTAAATTGGTCACATGGGGCAGGCAGTGGGTGGGATGCCACAGCTGACAGCGGCAACAGGGCCACAGGTATCGGGAGAGGTGCTTCCGCCCTAGCGCAAGTGGCAGGAAAAGGAGGCCAGAAAGCTTCTTCGAGTTTAAGTCAGAACAGGGCCAAAGGGAGTCCTCACTGCAGAGCCCTCCTTTAATGCGGGGAAAATAAACAGTAACTGTGTCCAGACTCTTGGTGCTTGCCCTTATTTGCTTCTGTTGCTCCGGACTGCTAGTTAGCTCTGGGTTGCCTCAAGGGAGAGGGCCACGTTTCCTGCTCCAAAATGGGTGGGCTGGGCCAGGGCAAAGGGCTGAAAACAAAGACTTGTTTTCTTGGGAAGGCATCCTGCGGGTCTGTTATGATTGCTGGCTGCACCGGGTTGGGGGGGGGGGGGACGGGGACCGCAGCTGAAAGAGCATGTCAGAACAAAACAGCCACAACATTGACCTCTGAAGTGCTGTGCCCATCGGCTAAGGGGCAGGAGGGCCAGCTCAGACTTCAGAAAGCTTAGGGGTGGGGAAAGAGCTTGGTAACTGCCTTCAGAATAGCCTAGCCTGGAGTGCTGGGAGCAAGAGGTGTTGAGGGGACTGGGACTAGAAAGAAGGCTCAAGAGAAATATAGGGGGTGGGGAAAGCGGAGAGACACAGGAGGGGAAATAGGGGATGTGCCCAAAAGAAGAGCGGGGAGGAATGACAGTTAAAGGTCGGGAGAGAAAGGGCACCCAGGAATGAGAGACTAGCACAGAGGAGGCCAAGGAGGAGAAAGTAATCCCATTATTAAGCACATATCATGGGCCAAGAATTCTACATCAAATGCTCCCCTGGTAGGGCAGCTATGACCCAGTCCCATTTCTCAGATGATAAACCCCAACAAATGCAGGAGAGGAAAGAATAAGGCGCGGGAGACTGAGCTAATGAGATACGTACGAGAGGAAAGAGACAAGAGAACAGCAGCAGAAGAGAAGATCGAGGGCCAGCTCAGCTTGGTGGTGAAAGCTTCTCTGGAAACACTTAGTACCTGCATGTGGCCCCCAATTCTGACAACCCTAGGAGATGGACACTGTTCTTACCAGTCCCAGTTAGCAGGTGAGGAAACAGGCTCTGAGGGGTTCCCATGTGCTAGTCAGGGGTAGAGCCAGGTTTAAAACCAGTCTGACTTCCCATCTTGTGCTTTGAACTCTAAGAGGAGACTCTAAGTTAGGAAGTTAAGAGTGAGATGAGAGGGGAGAGAGAAAGAAAAGACACAAGGTGTGTGGGAGGGTAGAAAACCAAAGAGTGAGGATGAGATTCAGATAACAGGTCCTTTATCTGAAAGACCTTCTATTCTTAGCTGTCTGACAGTCTAGGGAACAGAGTCTCCGAGAGGGGAGTAAGGGACCTATAGGGGTTCTGACCAGAATAGAGAATGAAATAGGTTTTTGGGTGCTGGAAGTGTTTTATATCTCTGCCACCCAATACAGTAGCCAGTCGCCATGTGTGGCTATTGAGCACTTTAAATGTGGCTAAATCTATACTGAGATGTACTGAAAGTATGAAATACACAGGAAATTTCAAAGTCTTAGAAAAACAACAAAAAGGTAAAGTATCTCATTAAATTTTTTTATATTGATTACATGTTTAAATGATAATACCCTGCACATACTGGGTTAAACATATTATTAGAACTGATGTCACTTATTCCTTTTTGCTTGCTTAATGTGACTACTTGGAAATTGGAAATTGCTTATGTGACTTGTACTATATTTCTGTTGGAGAGCACTGGTGATATCTTGAAACATATGGATATACATATACATATTTTACATATGGATACATACATATGTAAAAACTCATCGAGCGTGTACACTTATAATTAGACTGCTTTACAATATGTAAGTTATGCCTCAATAAATAAAAAAAGAAAGAAGAGTGAGCCAGGTTGAATATAGAGGATGGGAGCCCGACGACGGGTGGGGGGGTGGGGGCGGGGTCCGAAGGGGCGGGGCCAGAGGCAGGCGGCCGCACGTTACCCGGCAACAAGCGCTGCCGGTGACGTCATCGGTGGCGGCGGAGGCCATCAATCCCCCTCCCGGTGGAGCGGGCGAGTGGGGCCGCCTGTCTCCTCCTCCCCCGGGCCCGGATGAGATCACCGCAACGGGCGGCCGGCTGTCCCCGTGCTCCCAACAAATCGACTCCACGGCAAGCGCCGGCATCTCATGATCTCATGGCCCCGCGGGACGGCGCCGGCCGATGAGGTCACAGGCCCGCGCCCCTGGCTGCCCAGGTCTGCGCGCCGGCTCTTTGCCAGGGTCTCTGGGCAACCTGCCATCAGTACCAAGCAAGCCCCCCAGCTCCTGGCTCTTCAGCCTTCAGGGACAAAGGAGGTGGCTGTTTCAGAAGGGCAAAGCTACCTTTTCCACTCTTGCTGCACCTTTTCCTGCCCACTTATTTGAACCTGTCACCACTGAGGCCACGTGTCTAGCAGGGAGAGACTGCAGCAGCTCCCCAGAACTTGAGGTCAGGAGCAGTGCAAGGCGACTTGCACGCGAGATTTCACAGCCGCTCAGTGAAAGAACTTCTATTCTTAGCTGTCTGACAGTCTAGGGAACTGAGGCTCAGATGGGCAAGGGACACCTGCCCCAGGTTACCCAGCTAGGAAAGGTTGCAGCAAGGACTTTAACCCTTTGGCTCTCTTTAGCTGCACCCCAAACATCCACTCCTTTATCCCAGTTCCTCCTTGCTCTGGTGGAAACTGTGATCATGGCCATACTTGCTGGGTGCCCACCATGTACTGGGTACTTTATATTAAAAGTCACAGTTCCACATGCCAAACCCATGGAAAAGGTATTAGAGTATATGGGCTAGTTTGTGGATAAGAGTTAGAAGGCTCCAAGGGGTGAAATGACTTGTGGCAGAGCCAGGATTTGATTCTACAGCACAGACTCTGTATTACTCTACACTACCTTCTGGAACAAAAGGGGATGCTTTCCTGTTAACCGTGGACAATATACCCTCTCACCTGTCTCCTCCCCCCTTAGGTCAGCCATCAAAGGCAGTCAGAGACAGGCCAGTGAGAGTGCCTCTTGGAGGGTGGCTCAACTCCCTTGCCAGCAGCAGATTTTCTATCACTTACTGCTCACCATTTGCTCTCCAGCAGCATCCACTGCCTAGGATGACAGGGAGGGAGGGAGATGACATTTTCCGAGTGCCTGTGCTAAGCCAGACACTGAGTCACTGCCATTACCAAGAGCAGAGCTGTGAGGGGGTCATTACCAGCTCCATTCTGCAGATGAGAAAACTGAATTTATTTTAACTACAATCAGATGGCAAGGCAGTACCAGCTTCAGCTCCAATATCATTTCTAAAATGATATTGGACTTTCCACAGAAAGTCCTTCCCATCCTCCTAAATGAATCTTCCATGACTTCTGTGTTATTTTCTTCTTAGAGCTTATTGCAGTTTGAAGCTTTATGTTTGTGTTTGTTTAATGGTGCTCTTCCCAACTCAATGAAAGCACTGACCCTGTTGTTTCATTCACCGATGCATTCCCATACCTATGCAGTGCCTGTCATACAACAGATACACAAGAAATGTTTTTAGGGTGGATGCAAAGAATTGTTGGCTTAGGCTGGTGGGCAGTCCTGATATTCAAACTCAGGCTCATTTGGGCCTAAGCTTGGGCTTATATACTTTCTAAGAAGTCCAAGCCTCTTGGTACACATAACTTCATTCACAGCAAAACCATTCTGGTGCTCACTCAGAGCCTACTAATTCGAAGTTTGCTCACAGTACTGACAAGTTTGATGTTCTGGTTTCCCAACCAGCAGAGCCCTTGCTTGGTAACAGACAGAGGGCAGGAGGAGGAACTTGATAAGAAATTAGGTGTGGAAGGGAGGAAGTTCTACGTGTATATGCCTGCTCTAGTCTTTAGTTTTCATATGATTTTATTTATTTATTAATTTTGTACTGGGTCTTTGTTGCTGCACATGCGCTTTCTCTAGTTGTGGAGGTGGGGCTTCTCATTGCAGAGCTTCTCACATTGAAGAGTATGGGCTCTAGGGTGCACAGGCTTCAGTACTTGCAGCACGTGGGCTCTGGCCGCTTGGGCTTCAGTAGTTGCAGTGCATGGGCTTAGTTGCCTCACAGCATGTGGGATCTTAGTTCTCTGACCAGGGATAAAACCTGTGTCCTTTGCATTGCAAGGAGGATTCTTAACCACTGGACCATGAGGGAAATCCCCTCGTCCTAGCTTTAATAACAGCTCAGCAAGGAAGGAGACATTAAAACTACAGAAAAGCAGACTCAAGGAAAACAAGGTAATGGTAACCACAAAACTCTGGTTTCTCATGCACAAAGGGAGGAAGGGAGATGGATAGAATCTAGGAGATGGGCACAGGGAGTTTCTAAGCCATGAGTAATTTTCTACTTTTTAAGCTGGGTACATGAGTCTTTGTTGTTTACAGACATACAGAACACATAGTTTCCTGTTGCAAGAAGGAAATGCTATGCACTATGTTCTTTCATTGAATGGAAGATACATTTTAAGTGTGATGCATACACGTATTATTACTGAAGAGATCTGTAATGCTGCTATTCTAAGCTACCTTAAGCTGCACAAATTTCTATATTCTAAAGGTGAGTAAGGGAACTTCCCTAGTGGTCCAGTAGGTAGGACTCTGCATTTTCAATGCAGGGGGCCTGGATTTGATCCCTGCTTGGGGAACTAAGATCCCACAAGCTGTGTGGCAAAACCAAAAAATTAAAAATAAATAAATATATAAACAGGAATAAGATGATGGCCACTCACAGAAGTTTGTTTCCCATGGAGAAAATGTATGTTTTTTACGAGTTAATGTTTCTTACAAGTTAGATGAACAAAGTTTTTGCAGAGGTTGTTTTCTCAATGTATGGAGCTTGTTCTCTCAATGCAAGGAAATGGCAACCCACTCCAGTATTCTTGCCTGGGAAATCCTAGGGACAGAGGAGCCTGGCAGGCTACAGTCCATGGGGGTCACAGAAGTCTGACACAACTTAGTGACTAAACCACCATGGAGCTTGTACCTAGGACTTGGAATCGCTAGAGAAATGTTTGGAAAAACCTACAAACCTACGTTTTCCAAAGTTTAACTGAAAGCCATGTGAAACTGTTCAAAGCCCAAGTAAGAGTGAAAGCTTTCAGCATGCAGGGAAAGGCTTGTTCCCCATTTACTAAATGTATGTCTCTCACAAACTGGATGAAAGGAAAAAAACAAATTGGGAAAGGAGTACATCAAGGCTGTATATTGTCACCCTCCTTATTTAATTTATATGAAGAGTACCTCATGCAAAATGTCGGGCTGGATGAGGCACAAGTGGGAATCAAGATTGCTGGGAGAAATATCAATAACCTCAGATATGCAGATGACACGAACCCTATGGCAGAAACCAAAGAACTAAAGATTAGCCTCTTGATTCAAGTGAAAGAGGAGAGTGAAAAAGCTGGCTTAAAACTTAACATTCAAAAAACTAAGATCATGGCATCTGGTCCCATCACTTCACAGCAAATAGATGGGGAAAGAATGGAAAAAATGACAGACTTTATCTTTTGGGGGCTCCAAAATGACTGCAGATGGTGACTTCAGCCATGAAATTCAAAGATGCTTGCTCCTTGGAAGAAAAGCTATGACAAACCTAGACAGCATATTAAAAAGCAGAGACATTACTTTGCCAACAAAGGTCCGTCTAGTCAAAGCTATGGTTTTTCCAGTCATGTATGGATGTGAGAGTTGGACCATAAAGAAAGCTGAGTGCCAAAGAACTGATGCTTTTGAACTGTGGTGTTGGAGAAGACTCTTGAGAGTTCCTTGGACAGCAAGGAGATCAAACCAGTCCATCCTAAAGGAAATCAGTCCTGAATATTCATTGGAAGGACTGATGGTGAAGCTCCAATACTTTGGCCAACTGACGTGAAGAACTGACTCACTAGACCATGATGCTTGGAAAGACTGAAGGCAGGAGGAGAAGGGGATGACAGAGGATGAGATGGTTGGATGGCATCACTGACTCGATGGACATGAGTTTGAGCAAGCTCTGGGAGTTGGTGATGGACAGGGAAGCCTGGAGTGCTGCAGTCCATGAGGTCACAAAGAGTCAGACATGACTGAGCAACTGAACTGATATATATGTATTTGTATTTATATATACCTCATGTGTTATCTTAAAAATGCCAGAGCAGAACATTTGTTTGCTTACTTATTTACTGTAACAACACCAAGAGGCAGGGGACAAATCAGTAACCCCAGTTTCCTAGAAGGTACAAAATAACCCAAGCTTTATGCTCAACTGAACCTGGGTTTGAATATCATCACTGCCCGCTAGCCTGAACCACTGAGTCTTGGGAGAAACTGAGGCTCAGTGTCAGAGAAGTTCATCGTTTTGCCTAAGATCACAGAGCTGATAAGTGGCAGAAGGGGCACTGGAATCCAGGTCTGTCTGATGTCAACATGGATGTGCTCATCCACCACGACATCCTGCCTTCTGATAACTAGACACCTGTCATTAAAGAGCAGAGCCAGTGAACACACCTGCCACCCACACCCTCCCACCTCCAATTTCCTACACTGGTCCTCTCTCTACTCTTCGGGTTTCCACGCCAATGGCTGGGATCGGCCTCTGTGACACAGAGTTCTTGGGGCTGGACTGAGGCCCCAGAGAGTCTCTCAGCTGTGAGGAGAAACCTGCCCCTCAACAGCAGCAGTCAGGCATCTAGCTTCACTGGCTGTGGTTCCCTTGATTTAAAAACCTCCACCCTTGGGCTTCCCAGGTGGCTCAGTGGTAAAGAATTCACCTGCCAATGCAGGGGACATAGGTTCCACCCCTGTATCAGGAAGATCCCACATGCCACGGAGCAACTCAGCCTGTATACCACAACTACTGACCCTGTGCTCTAGAGCCCAGGAGCCACAACTCCTGATCCTACGTGCCACAACTCCCAAAGCCCGTACGCCTAGAGCCTGTGCTCCGCAACCAGAAGCCACAGTAATGAGAAGTCCGCACACCACAACGAAGAGTGGCCCCTGCTCTCCACAAGGAGAGAAAAACCTCTGCAGCAACGAAGACCTAGCACAGCCAAAAATAAAATAAATTATAAAAACAAAAAATAAAAGCCTCTGCCCCATGAACAGGAAGGGCCCAGGCGACGTGTCCCAGCAACATGTGTTATCAGGAGCTTCCTCACAGTCAGGGCCCTGCTCCTCAGGACCCAGGAAAGGCCCAATTATATGGTGTTGACAATGAAGACCGAAGTGGCCTGGGACCCTGTTAGCTGCAGAAAGGCAGTCTCTTCCCTCCATTCCAGTCCCAGGGGGCATATTCTGGATGTCCTTACTTGTCCCTGTGTCAGCTACACTCTTAGGCACAAATGCTCTGGCCGCAACTTCCCAAGCCTGTCTACCTCCTAAAGTACTGGGGGTGGAGTGAGGTGAGTGGGTGCACGGGGCAGGGGTGGCCAAGAAGGACAGAAGTTGCCTCATTCCTGGTGGTCTAGTGATCATGAGAGGAACTAGATGGACACGGACTTCAGCTGCAGGTCTGCCCCTTTGCTGGGAGCGATTTTCCCCACATTACATCTCCTCTCTGAGCCCCAGCTTCTTCTTCTGCAACTTGGGGGAGGTGGTAGGCTAAACAGTGGCTCCCCCATATGCACACATCCTGACCCCTAGATAATGTTCAGAGTCACCTGTGTGGTAAAAGGAATTCTGTGCATGTGCCAGTGTGATTAAATGATAAGGATTCTGAGAAGGGGAGGCTATCCTGGATTACCAGGGGTGGGAGCAATGTCATTACCAAGGTCCTTATCAGGGAGGCTGGAAAGAAGAAGAGAGTGAAAGAAGCGGAGGCTGGAGAGACGTGCTCTGAAGAGAGAAGGGGCCACAAGCCAAGGCTCACAGGCAGCTTCCAGAAGCTGGAAGACACAAGGGAACATATTCTCCCCAGAGCCTCCTGAAGTGACCAGCTCATACCTAACACTTTAACTTTAGCTCCATGAGACTCATTTTGGACTTCCAACCTCTAGAACTGTAAGAGAATCAATTTATG
The DNA here is from genome assembly GCF_023091745.1 of Budorcas taxicolor. NCBI lineage: Eukaryota > Metazoa > Chordata > Mammalia > Artiodactyla > Bovidae > Budorcas > Budorcas taxicolor. The sequence continues at coordinate 58,291,282 of NC_068926.1, forward strand.
TTGTTTTAAGCCACTAAATTTGTGGCAGTTTGTTACAGTAGCAAGAGGAAACCAAAACACTCTGCCTTAGTTCCCCCGTCCTGAGGACAGAGTCAGGACCAAGTGGTCGGAGACTCTTAGTTTAAGGCCCCTCCCTGAAAGGCTGGCTCTAGCGCAGGATGGGAGGAGGCCAGAAGGCATATTCTGGGCTGGGAGTGGCCTCTGGCGCTGTGGTCCCCTGCTGCCTCTCTGATCACCAGGACTGGCTACATAATTTGCAACACCTGGTGGAAATGAAAATGCTGGGCCTCTTGTTTAAATAAAATCCTCAACACAAAGATTGAGCAGGCACTGTGCTAAGCCTTCTAAATCCATGAGCTCATTCTCTGCTCACTGGGCTCCTCTTTGACGGGAGCCGCATTGTCTATCAGCCCCATACACAGAGGAGGCAGTGGGAAACTCAAACCCCTGAACTTGCTTCTGTGAGGATACATGGCTAATGGCAAACCAGATTCAAAGCCTAGCTGTTCTAAGACTCAGCCAGGGCAGGAAGTGTAACATATCTTTCCTTCTTTGGCCTATTCAAGGTCTGACTCTGGCACTCCTAAGCCCCGAGACAAAGAGGCGGGGGTCTGCCAAACCTTAGCAGGCTCTCAGCCGCTGAGCAGCTTGTTTACCTCCAAGCTCCAAGCTCCAGAGGAATTCTGACCTGTGAGGGTCATGGGGGAGAAAACACAAAAGAAAAAAAACACACACACACACATCCTGAGCACCTATCCTGTGTCAGTAACTGCAGAAAGCACCTCTACTTGTGCTGTCTCAATTTATCTTTTTTTTTTTTTTTTTAGCTCAAATCTCCCCTAAAGCCTTGAGGGAAACGGCATCATCTCCTTTTTTACAGATGGGGAAACTGAGGCACGGAGCAGGGAGGTGACAGGCCAGAGGTGATACTGATAGAAATGGCAGAACTAGAGTTCAAATGGGAATCTGCCTCCCTCCAGAGCACAAGCTCTTTCCAAATGACTCTGGAATGTTTCTGGACACACCATAAACTGAGAAGTGTAAGTGGTGGGCTCTCTTGGACCATCTCAGTTGTAACCCCCTTTCTTGCCCCTGGCGTATCTGGGGGAAATGTGAGAGCAGGGCAGGCCCACCCACAGTGGAGGAAGTCAACCCCAGAAAACCAGCAGAGTGGCAGCTACCCAGCAAAACTCAGGTGCCCACCCAGAGGGAGGAGGTGAAGGGGATGTCTCTGAGGCCACCTCAGGGAGCCTGGCTGCCTCCCTAATCATTTAGCTGGAGAAGAGCAAAATAATCACCAATTAGCTGGCTAATTAATCCCCGCAGCACCCCAGAGTAGGGGCTGCCGCTGCACAGCCATAACGTGGTGTGGAAAGGCACACAGTGGGCCTGAGAGTGAGGGACTGGGGCCTCCCTGCCTTGCCCCGAATGCAAATTCACACCAGCCATTTATGTTACTCATCTGTTCATTTGAGAGTCACTGCACACTTACTCTGTGTCACCACGCCCAGTCACAAGCACGGCGGACGCCACCCCTGCCCTCCCGGAGCTGATAGTCCAGTAGGGGGAAACATTCAACAGTCAGCTGGAAAAATGCACACGCCAAACTGATTCCCACTGCGGTGCCGCGGTCCTGGCTGTCCCCTCTCCCTTCTGGTTTGGCTTTGCCTGGCTAACTACTAACCATCTTTTAAACCTCCAAGGTCTTAAGTTCCAAGGTCACCTCATCTAGGAAGACTTTGCCGGGGGCTGGATTAGGTGCCCACCTCTCTCTTTTCCCAGAGGGCTCCGCTTCCTGCCTGTCACTCCATCAGAATAAGTTTTGAGCTTGAAAGTCCTAGGTCTGGGTAGCCCTCCCATGCCTAGCAAGGTGCCCGGCATTCTGCTGACGTCTAATAAACACTTACAGAATGAATATATGAGAGGATAAATCATGCGATCTGGGAGCAGTAACTTTGGAGACTTGATTTCCTTATCTGTAGAAGAAGGTCTTTCTGGGTCTAAATCTGTGAACAAAAGGGAAGGACCTCCCTCCTGGCCCAGTGGCTAAGACGCCACACTCCCAGTACAGGGGGCCGAGTGTGATCCCTGATTGGGGAACTAGATCCCACGTGCCTCAGCTAAGAGATACTGCATGCCCAACAAAGACTGAAAATCCCACATGCCACAACTACAACCCGGTGCAGCCAAATAAATATTAAAAAAAAAAAAAAAACCACCCAGCCCCTGCAAAAAAACCCAGGAGTATAGCCCAGCCTCTAAGGTACTAGGGTACCTCTGGAATGTCCATGTATGACAGTTCTCAGTATGTAAGCTGAGAACTTCCAGATGTTCAAACTGGATTTAGAAAAGGAAGAGGAATGAGAGATCAAACTGCCAACATCCATTGGATCACAGAAAAAGCAAGAGAATTCCAGAAAAACATCTACTTCTGCTTCCCTGACTACATCAAAGCCTTTGACTGTGTGGATCACAACAAACTGTGGAAAATTCTTAAAGAGATGGGAATATTAAACCACATTTTCTGCCTCCTGAGAAATCTGTATGCAGGTCAAGAAGCAACAGTTAGAACTAGACATGGAATCTTGAACAGACTGGTTCAAAATTGGGAAAAGGGTAGGTCAAGGCTGTATGTTGTCACCCTGCTTATTTAACTTACATGAAGAGCACATCATGTGAAGTGCCAGGCTGGAAGAAGCACAAGCTGGAATCAAGACTGCTGGGAGAAGTATCAATAACCTCAGATATGCAGATGACACCACCCTTATGGCAGAAAGTGAAGAGGGACTAAAAGCCTCTTGATGAAAGTGAAAGAGGAAAGTGAAAAAGCTGACTAAAAACTCAACATTCAAAAAACTAAGATCATGGCATCTGGTCCCATCACTTCATGGGAAATAGATGGGGAAACAATGGAACAGTGACAGACTTTATTTTCTTGGGCTCCAAAATCACTGCAGATGGTGACTGCAGCCATGAAATTCAGAGATGCTTGCTCCTTGGAAGAAAAGCTATGACAAACCTAGACAGCACATTAAAAAGCAGAGATATTACTTTGCCAACAAAGGTCCATACAGTCAAAGCTATGGTTTTTCCAGTAGTCATGTATGGATGTGAGAAAAAGGGGTGTAAAGAAAGCTGAGTGCCGAAGAATTGATGCTTTCAAATTGTGGTGCTGGAGAAGACTCTTGAGAGTCCTTTAGACTGCAAGGAGATCAAACCAGTCAATCCTAAAAGAAATCAGTCCTGAATATTCACTGGAAGGACTGATGCTAAAGCTGAAGCTCCAATACTTTAGCCACCTGATGGCAAAGAACTGACTCATTGGAAAAGACCCTGATGCTGGGAAAGATTGAAGGCAGGAAGAGAAGGCGACAACAGAGGATGAAATATTTGGGTGGCGTCACCAACTCGATGGACATGTGTTTGAGCAAGTTCTGGGAGTTGGTGATGGACAGGGAAGCCTGGTGTGCTGCAGTCCATGGGGTTGCAAAGAATGGGACACGACTGAGTGACTGTGAACTGAACTGGAATGTCCAAACTGAGCATTAATCATGGTGGTCTGGCCCCTGCCAACGTCACAAGCAGGACAAAGACTGTGAATCCCTCCAGTCTCTGCCAAGGGAGCTGGTGTATATGTTGCAGTTGTCTTTGCCTCAAGGAACTGAAACTGACTCCCACCAAAGCCAGAAGGGCCTGCTGGACTGACTGTGGGATGGCGAGGTCATCTGAAGGCGGAAGTGGAAGGATCTCTCCTCTTGGCTGGTGTTTTTCCAACTTTCCCTGGGGATCTAGCTAAAATGCAGACCGATGCATGATGCCTCTCCCAGGTGCTGAATGATCAAGTGTACTCAACCTCTGTGTTCCTCTTTCCCTGGGTGAGGGCACCGGATGGGTCTTTCTTGGGCCAGGTGCCTGCCCCAGGTTTTCAGTGACAGCCAGAGCAGTAGGAGCACTGACAGCAGCTATGGCCCCAGCAACAGCTGTGGCCACAGCCCTGTTCCCGTGTATCTAGTTATTCCTAGGGAAGGGTGGGCCTTGGGCTAGGGCAGCCACCCTCACAAGGGTTGACTACAGCTGGAGGGAGCCATGCCAGCTCCCTGTGTATGCAGCGACACTCTGAGTGGTGAAAAGTATCATCTTTCAACCTGGAAGGTGATTTCCAAAGGCCCAGCACTGGGGGCGGATGGAGGAGAGTTTAAATAGCAGCTGTGTTCCTAATTTCCTCAGGAGGAGGCCTGGCTGCCCCTCCTCCGTGTTGAGTGTTTGCCATTAAAAACAAACAGTATCATTTGGTTCAATATAAAATGAATTAAAGGAAATTAAACTGCGGGGGCCATGTGGCAAGCCTTGTCCTCCATTGTCTGAAGCCATTTTTCATCTTCCCCGGTGGGGAACAACAGCTTGGGGGGTGTGGAGCCGAGCAGGGCTAGATAAATAAATAAATAAGGTGAAAGACCCCCCCCCCCTTTCCCCAGGGGCAGAGGCTGGGTGCAGGAAATCCCAGGTGCCTGCTCTGGCCCATCTGTACTGCATTCCTTGGAGGCAGAATGTAGACCTCGAGTCTCCCAGGGAACGAAGGGAAGGGGAAAAAACAAAACAACAACAAAAAATGATGTGGGGCCTCCGAGACAGAAAGGGGGTCAGGGCAGCTGAGAGAGAAGATTATGGACCAGAGGGGCTGGGAGAGGAGGGTCTCGGGCACCTGACTCGTGGGGAGTGATCCTGGCTCTTCCCCAGCTGCACAAAGCAGGGTTGTTGCCGCTATTTGTGCTGCAGAAACTGAGTCAGGAGGGCAGGGGTGGGGAAAGACGGGCAGAGAAGAGAGGACTGGATAGTGGTGAAGAGGGGGGAGGTCGGGCACTAGACTGCCTGAGTTCAAATCCCAGCTCTGCCACTCATCAGCTATGTGCCCTGAGCAAGTCGCTTACCCACTCTGTGCCTCAGTTTCCTCATCTGCAAATTGGGAGTAGTAAGTATCTCCTGCCTAGGGTTGTTGTGATGATTAAAAAAGTTCATGTCTATGAAGCATTCAGAACAGTACTAAGGACACTGGCTATTTGTTATTGCTGCATCATAATTATCTTATTATGATTATCAATAATCATAAACAGAATATTGATAATGTTCTTAATGTTGGTCTCTGGGGGCGTCTTCCTTGGCATCTGAAGACTTAGCCTGAAGTCATAGCTCTGCCATAGGCTTGCTGTGTGACTCTTGGGTAAATGAATATACCTTGCTGAGCCTTGGGTCCTTCATTCTACAAATCAGGGATAAGCAACCTGGGACAGCATGTGCTGGTGCCTCGCAAGATCCATCCTCCCCTTCCTCCTTCAAAATAAGAACTATTTTTTTGCTTAGATCCACTGGAACCCAGCTGTAGGATGGGCCCCAGCTCCTATGCAGCAATTGTGACTGTGTGGTGGCCGATGAAATGTAAGTTAAAGTCACAGGAGCAATTTCCAGGAAGCTACACCTTTTAATAATCTCGCTAAGGAAGCAGAAAGGCAACGCCAAAGAACGCTCAAACTACCGCACAATTGCACTCATCTTACACGCCAGTAAAGTAATGCTCAAAATTCTCCAAGCCAGGCTTCAGCAATACGTGAACCGTGAACTTCCAGATGTTCAAGCTGGTTTTGGAAAAGGCAGAGGAACCAGAGATCAAATTGCCAACATCTGCTGGATCATCAAAAAAGCAAGAAAGTTCCAAAAAAACATCTATTTCTGCTTGATTGACTATGCCAAAGCCTTTGACTGTGTGGATCACAATCAACTAGAAAATTCTGAAAGAGATGGGAATACCAGACCACCTGACCTACCTCTTGAGAAACCTATATGCAGGTCAGGAAGCAACAGTTACAACTGGACATGGAACAACAGACTGGGTCCAAATAGGAAAAGGAGTACGTCAAGGCTGTATATTGTCACCCTGCTTATTGAACTTCTATGCAGAGTACATCATGAGAAACGCTGGGCTGGAAGAAGCACAAGCTGGAATCAAGATTGCCAGGAGAAATATCAATAACCTCAGATATGCAGATGACACCACCCTTATGGCAGAAAGTGAAGAGGAACTAAAAAGCCTCTTGAAATAAGTAAAAGAGGAGAGTGAAAAAGTTGGCTTAACGCTCAGCATTCAGAAAACGAAGATCATGGCATCTGGTCCCATCACTTCATGGTAGATGGGGAAACAGTGGAAACAGGGTCAGACTTATTTTGGGGGGCTCCAAAATCACTGCAGATGGTGACTGCAGCCATGAAATTAAAAGATGCTTATTCCTTGGAAGGAAAGTTATGACCAACCTAGATAGCATATTCAAAAGCAGAGACATTACTTTGCCAACAAAGGTCCATCTAGTCAAGGCTATGGTTTTTCCAGTGGTCATGTATGGATGTGATAGTTGGACTGTGAAGAAAGTTGAGCGCCGAAGAATTGATGCTTTTGAACTGTGGTGTTGGAGAAGACTCTTGAGAGTCCCTTGGACTGCAAGGAGATCCAACCAGTCCATCCTAAAGGAGACCAGTCCTGGGTGTTCATTGGAAGGACTGATGCTGAGGCTGAAACTCCAATACTTTGGCTACCTCATGCGAAGAGTTGACTCATTGGAAAAGACTCTGATGCTGGGAGGGATTGGGGGCAGGAGGAGAAGGGGATGACCGAGGATGAGATGGCTGGATGGCATCACTGACTCAATGGACATGACTTTGGGTGAACTCCGCGAGTCAGTGATGGACAGGGAGGCCTGGTGTGCTGTGATTCATGGGGTCGGAAAGTCAGATATGACTGAACGACTGAACTGAACTGAAGGCCTCAGGATAATAGTTCAGTAAATAGTAATTTTTTTCCATCTGATTATGGTTAGATTCTGACTTTCTTGCTTACCTTAAACTGTAAATGCTCTTCATTTTCTTTAGAATAACAATAACTAATAACAACAACAAAGATTTACTGTATTGCCCAAGGAACTATGGGTTTCCTTGGTGTCTCATTGGTAAAGAATCCACCTGCAATGCAGGGGATGCAGGTCGATCCTTGGGTTGAGAAGATCCCCTGGAGAAGGAGATAGCAACCCACTCCAGTATTCTTGCCTGGGAAATCCATGGCCAGAGGAGCCTGGTGGGCTGCAGTCCATGGGATCACAAAGAGTCGGACACAACTGAAGTAACTTGAGTACACACACAGGGAATTATATTAAATATCTTGTAATAAAGTATAATGGAAAAGAATAAAAAGTGGATATGTAGACGGTGTATTAAAAAGTGGAGACATCACTTTCCTGACAAATGTCTGTATAGTCAAAGCTACAGTTTTTCCAGTAGTCATGTACAGATGTGAGAGCTGGACCATAAAGAAGGCTGAGTGCTGAAGAATTGATGCTTTTGAACTGTGGTGTTGGAAGAGACTCTTGAGAGTCCCTTGGACAGCAAGGAGATCAAACCAGTTCATCCTAAAGGAAATCAACCCTGAATATTCATTGGAAGGACTGATGCTAAAGCTGAAACTCCAATACTCTGGCCACCTGATACGAAGAACTGACCCACTGGAAAAGACACCGATGCTGGCAAAGACTAACGACAGGAGGAGAAGTGGGTGACAGAGGATGAGATGGTGGGATAGCATCATCGACTCAATGGACATGAGTTTGAGCAAGCTCCAGGAGATGGTGAAGGACAGGGAAACCTGGTGTGCTGCAGTCCATAAGGTCTCAAAGAGTTGGACACGACTGAGCAAATGAACAACAGCAACAACAATGTACATATATGTACAGCCAAATCGCTTTGCTGTAAACCTAATACAATATTGTAAATCAGCTATACTTAAAGAAGAATAACTAGCCAGCTATCACTTGACCTGTGTTATTTTAATTATTCCTCACAACAGGGCTGTGAGGTTAAATCCTGATATTCCCATTTTAAAGAAGGGGATATTGAGGGTCAGTGAAGTTAATCAGGGTCCTAGAGGTCTTGTAGGTCTGCTCTAATCACATGAGCCCTTTGAAGGCAGAAGGGTAAGTTACAGGGACATGAAGCACGAGAAGGATTCCATTCTGGCTTGAAGATATAGGAGGCCACAGGAACAGACCAGAATGTGGTTTCTGGGAGTTGAGAGTGAGCCCCAGCCAACAGCCAGAAAGAAAATGGGGATCTCAGTACTATAATCACACAGAACCTTGTTCTGCCAATAACCGAATAAGACTGGAAGTCAATTCTGCAGAACCTCCAACAGGAGCACAGCCTGGCCAACACGTTGATTCTGACCTCATGTGACCCTATAGAGAACATGGTCAAGCCCACCTGGCTTCTGACCTACAGAACTGTGAACTAACAAATGGGTGTTTTTCAGCCACTGAGTTGGTGGTAATTTCTTAGGCAACAGTTGAAAACTAACAAGGGTAGGAACTACAATGATCTCATGTTACGGTTGAGGAAGCGAGTCTGCAGGGTGCCACAGCTGGTAAATGGCAAAGGGCTTCTCAAACAGGTCTGCCAGACCCAGACAGTCTGACTTTTAACCATCGTGCTGTGTTCTCCATTTGTATTTGTGTATGACAATCTCCAACACAGATAGTTTAGTTGTTTTGAAAAGCAAGGTGGGAGCTATGTATAGAATATCACTGTTTGAAGAATGAACTTGGGGTTCATTAGAGAATGAACTTATGGTTGCCAGGGGGAAGGATGATGGGAAGGGATAGTTAGGGAGTTTGGGATGGACATGTACACACTGCTATATTTGAAATGGGTAACCAACAAGGACCTACTATACAGCACAGAGAACTCTGCTCAATGCTCTGAGGCAGCCTGGATGGGAGGGGAGTTTGGGGGAGAATGGATCCATGTATATGTATGGCTGACTCCCTTCTCTGTTCACCTGAAACTATCACAACATTGTTAACTGGCTGCACCCCAAAGTTAAAAAAAAAGAATATTACTGTGTGAATATATAAAGATGAGTAGGAAGAACATACACATTGGTTGGCTTGTATGTGGCGGAGTAGCTATAAAAAGATTCAAGGATGGTATGATTATTTCCCAGGAGGAGAAATGGGTGTCTGGGGGATGGAGAGGGAAGGAGACTTTTCACCATATATTGTTTTGACTTCTGAACTCTGTGATTATATAACCCATTTAAAAAATGGTGTCCTCAATAATGAGAGGAATGGGGAAAAAGTTGACAGACATTTGAATAGACGGAAAAAAACATTCTCAAAAGGACTCAGAATGACAGATAAACTGGTCTGTAGGTATATTAATTTCCCAGGGATGCCATGACAAAGTACCACAGATGGGGGGGCTTATACAACAGAAATTTATTTTCTTACAGTGCTGGAGGCCAGCAGTCTGAGATCAGGGTGTGAGCAGCGTTGGTGCCTTTTGAGGGCTGTAAGGGCAAGGCCTGCTTCCTGCCTCTCTCCTGTGTCTCTATGTTGTCTTCTCTCTGTGGGTGTCTGGGTCCTAATTGCCTTTTTATAAGGACACTGGTCATATTAGATTAGGGCCCACACTAATGGCTTCATTTTAACTTCATTACCTGTTTAAAGACTCTATCCAAATACAGCCACATTCTGATGTACTAGGGCTTAGGACTTCAATATATGGATTTGGTGAAGGGACACATTTCAGTCCATAAAATGAACATTTAACCCAGGGTTTCTCAACCCTGGCACTCAACACCGGGGACTGGATAATCCTTGGTCTCAGGGCCTTGTCCTATGCTCTGTAGAATGCTGAGCAGCATCTTTGCTCTCTACCTACTGAATGCCAATACCACCCTCCCCGCAACCAACCCCATTATAACAATCAGAGATGTCTCCCAAGAGACTTCCCTGGTGGTCCCTGGTTAAGAATCTGCCTTGCAATGCAGGGTACGTGCGTTTGATCCCTGGTCAGGGAACTAAGATCCCACATGCCATGGGGCAATGAATCCCATGCACCACAACTACTGAGGCTGAGAGTTCCGAAGCCCATGGGCCACAACTAGAGAATCTGTGCACCCCAATGAAAGATCCTGCATGCCGCAACTAAGACCCAACGTAGCCAAATTCATCAGTATTAAAAAAAAATATCTGCAGAAATGACCAAATGTGCCCCTGGTTGGGAACCCCTTCTAGCCCAGCTGTGTGGGCAGCTGGGCCAAGTACAGCTGGCTCATCGAGAAGTTCTGCACTTTCATACACAGAAGCATGTACTGTGAGAACCACAGCTGAGACCTAGGAAACCCAGCCCTGCCCTGGTGGAGACCTGTGTCTGCTTAGGAGGGGAGTGGAGAGGGGAATGGCTGACCTCCAGGAGGGAAGGTGATTCAATCAATGGGAAACCACTCTGAGAGCAAAAGTGCTGGGTTCAGGGCCCAGAAAATAGAGGGATTTTAATGGCACCAAAAGCCTCATGAATCCTCTCGGCTCTCACATCCAAGAAAACCACCTTTCCTGCTCTTGTCGGCTCTCCCCTGTACTTAGAGACAAACCACTGGGCTGAAAGCTCGTGGAATCTCGCCCTCTGGAAACCTCTCATCCGGGGGGATGGCTATCCAGACTGCACTAGGAGTCAGTTACGATGATTTCAGACACGGGAAGGGCTTTCTCTTTCCTGTTCTGATGGGAAAAGACAGGAAGTTGGTCATGTACTGTGTTCTTTGGAGAAAGAGCTTGGCTAAACTTTTCCTTGTTTCTGACATTGCTGGTCCTATTAACCACCCAGCAACTGGATACCCACTCTTCTACCTTCTAAAAACCTTAACGGGATAAAAATGACCATTTCAGACATGAGGAAGCTGAGGGCTCTAAAGAGTGAGGTCACCTGTCCAAGGTTGTATAGGCAATAAGTGTCCGGGAATCAGGATTGGAACCCAGGTTTGCTGACCCTACAACTTCTCATCAGGTCAGCACTGACTCAGCTGTCAGTAGACGTCAGTTCCGCAAGTACTTCCTCTACCCATGCGTGAAGTTGCTTCAGTCATGTCCAGCTCCGCGACCCCATGGACTGTAGCCCACCAGGCTCCTCTGTCAATCAAATTCTCCAGGCAAGCACATTAGACTGGGTTGCCATGCCCTCCTCTGGGGGATCTTCTCAACCCAGGGATCAAATTTGCATCTCTTACATCTCTTGTATTGGCAGGTGAGTAATTTACCACTAGTGCCACCTGAGAAGCTGGTAACTAGGTTTGGGTTAGGTGAATACAATAGCAAGTTTTACTCGCAGAGAATAAGGGAGTGCATGAAGGCAAGGAAGGCGTCTTACTCATTTTTATATTCTCAAGGTCTAGCACTGCCTCTTTAAGCAAATAAGATACAAATAATGTCAGTGGGATTGAGGAGAGAAAGGGGAGGTGGCTGGGGGGGGCGGGCAGCAGCAGACCTGGTTTTAACCTCCCGATAGGAATTTAACATGAGGCTCTTCATTCAGCCCATAATACCCACGGTGTGTTTCCTGCGCATCAAGACAGACTTGACAGTCTCCATCCTCATGAGTCTATACTCGAGTAGCAGAGGGAGAAAATAAACACAAAACAATTCAGTCATTGCAGATACTGGTACATGCTAAAGGAAGAAATAAAATGGTGATGGGATAGTGCAGGCTGGGGACCACCGTCAGGGAGGTGACTGAGTCTCAGAGAGAGTGACACTGGAGTGACACTTGAATGATGGCAATGGGACAGCCATGGACACATAGGGAAAAACCTCCTCAGGCAGAGGGAGCAGCAAGTGCAAAGGGCCTGAGAGGGAAGGTGCTGGCTGGTCCAGGGTGAGCAAGGGAGAGGAGAAGGTCATGGGTGATGAGGTCAGAGAAGTGGGTGGCAGTCTGACTGGGCAGGGCCTAGATGTATGGGTTGTATAAGTTATCTAGATTTACGATGGCAAGTGGCTGCTCTAGTCATCCGGCCAGGGTGATGGTTTGGGGCTGAGGTTACAGATGGGTGGTCACCATTGTTAACCCCACCTCCCTTCTTGGCTGGCCAATGAGCCTGGAGATCCTGGGAGGCCCAGGTGTGAGAAGATCCCGGACAGACCTTCTGGAGGGTCTGCCTCCCCACAAGTCTGGAGGCATGTGGGGATCGGTGGCTCAGCCGGGCTCACACATCAGGGACTGTGGGGCCATCAGGCAAACCCAAATTCCAGAAGCCCTTCCAATACAATGATTATAATATTGAAAACCAACCCACCCTCTCAGTGGACGGCGTGGAGGCGCAGGAAAGAGCATCTGTGTTGTGAGCCATTAGGGTCCCTGACAGATGTGTGCCTTCCCCCTCCCCCCACCAGCTGCAAATGAAGACCCATCCTTTTCTTCTGCCCAGACAAGGATTGATGAGGATTCGGGAGAGCACTCAGACAAGCACGGAAAGGCTGCGAACCTTTTCCAAGCCTGCAATTTATCTTGAGGAGACTATTCACATCACTCCTTACAGGCTGGATTCTGCTCTGACCTGGCACATTAATCTCGCCGAATAAAATAATAATAATCAGAAAAAGGGAGTTGGATAGTTGCCAGGGAGGCATTAATAACTGTCGCCCACACCTCGGCAGTGCAGAGAAGGGGTGCCGAATCTCATCCCCGCCCCCTGACCCCCAGCAGTGCCCGTCGAAGAAGAAGGGAGTAAGCAAAAGTTTGCCTGAACCTTGGGGGGATTTTCTAGAGATGGTGTATGGGGACATCATTCCTTAGTCAACACAGGAATTTCCCCAGGCAAATGCAGAGAACTTCCCTGGGAGGGAGTGTGGTCTAGTGATTCAGAGCGGTCCTGGAATCAGACCGCCTGAGTTCAAATCCCCACTCAGCCGTATATAAGCTGCGTGACTCTGGGCCTCTTCTTAACTTCTCACTGGGTTTTTTTTTTCCTCTGGAAAACAGGGATAAAACTAGCACCTGCTGGGAATGTAAAATGGTATAGCTGCTATGGGACATAGTGTGGTGATTCTTTAAAAAGTTAAACACAGAATTACCATATGACCCACCCATTCCACTCTTAAGTATTAGAAAAACTGTGTTCAGAGAGATCCTTGTGCACAAATATTCAAAGGACCACTATTCCTGATAGCCAAAAAGTGGAAGTAACCCGAATGTCTATCAACAGATGAATGGATAAACAAATGCTGGTCTCTCCACACAACAGAATATTATTCAACCATAAAAAGAAATGAAGTGCTGTCATCAGCTACAATGTGGATGAATCTTGAAAATAAGATGCTAAGGGAAATAAGCCAGACATAAAAGGTCACATAATGTATGATTCCATTTATATGAAATGCCCAGAAAAGGTAAATACATACAGATATAAAGCAGACTGGTGGTTGTCAGAGGGAAGGGGGAGTGACTGAATGCATATGAGGTTTCCTTCTGGGGTGATGAAAATGTCTTAAAATTAGATAGAGGTGATGGTTACCAGTGAATGTACTGAATGTCATTGAATCACACACTTTTAAATAATTACTGGTTAATTTTATGTTATGTAAATTTTACCTCAATTTTTAAAAACCCACAAAACAATAGCACTTGCCTTCTAGAACAGATGTCAGAAGAAAATGAGTTAGAGCCAGGTCTGGCCCACATGAAGGCCTGACTCCGTATCAGCTGCTCCTACTGCCATGGGCATTATTATGCTGGGGTTTGCAATCTCTGGCAAGTTATTTAACTCGGTGTCCACTCCATGCATGCAAGGAGATACCAACAGTATCTACCTACCAGGATTGTTAAGATTAAACAAGACAGTGTCTTCAGCAGACTATCAACTCCATGAGCAAGCGGATTTTTGTCTACTTTGTTCACTGATATACCCCTGTGCTTAGAACAGTGCCTGGCACACAGCTGGCATTTAGCAACTGTTCTTGAACGAATGGCAGTGCTTAACTTAAACACGGCCTGGTTCCTGGTGGTTGCTCAGCAATGTTTAGTTGTATGTATTACTATTGGTCTGGCGGGTGTATTTTTGGAAGGCCCCTGCGTGTTCCTTTCTAGCACAGGGAAGTGAGTACTACTTTGCCTTGCAGATTTTGGTGTCTTCACAACAGGGTGTCTGGACATCTACCAGACATGAGAAGTCTGAGCTGAGCTGACAATGGAGTCTAAGCTCTCACTGCAGTTATAAGAGGAGGTGATGACAGTTAGTGTAGCTAGCTAGACTATCAGCTTATCCACTCACCCACCCATCTACTTACCTGTCCATCCTTCTAAATCTCCATCCAAATATCCATCCATCCATCTAAATCTCCATCCATCTATCCATTCAAATCTCCATCCATCATCTAAATATACATCCATCCATTCACATATCCATCCAACATCCAAATATCCATCCATCCATCCACACAATCACTTGATTATCCATCTATCCACATATCCACCAACCTTCCCAGCTATCGATTCAATTCATCCATTCACCTATATAGCCATTCGTCCATCCATCCACTCCCCATATCTACATGCAATGAACATTTCTGAGTGCATATCAGATGCTGGTGATCTATCAACAAAGAAACCAGATGCATTCATTTCCTGCTGTCACAGAGGTTACAGTTGAGCAGAGCAGGCAGACAATTAAACAAGCAATTACGATCAGAGTGGTGAGTGCTGGAACGGGGGAGCACAAGGCGTTAGGAGAGCCCCAGTAGGGTCTCCATCCCTCATCCCAAGGGCAGGAGGACGTCCAAGAGGCTGTGATCTGCAGGAGGAGCGTGAATTGGGTAAGAGACAAGAAAGGAAAAAGGTCTTTGAGGTAGAAGGAACAGTGGTAGGAGAAAGGGCAGCACAGAGCCGGCTCTGGAAGCTGTATGGGTTCGTCACTCAGCATCTCTGTCTTGAAGGTTTCTCATGGGGAAAATGGGATAAGAGCATCTGCCACATGTCAGATTGGGACTAGCTGGTGTATGGAAAGAAATGAAAGAAGTAGGTCTGGTCTAGAGGTTCCTCGTCTGTGGATTCAGCCACTCTCATGTAGAAAATCTAAGGATGTGGGACTGTGGATGCAGGAGGACAACTGTAAGTGGCTTGAGCATCCGCGGATTCTGCTATCCGAGGAAAATCCTGGAAGCAACCCGTCACGGATACTGAGGGGTGACTATATCAGCTTTTCATCTGGAAAGAGTTGATCATAATCTCTCTCTCTCTCTCAGAGGGGTGCTGAGAGCCTTACACAAGTCAAGACATAGAAAAGAATCTAGCAAGAAGCAGAACGTATGAGGTGATGAGTGACCATCCTCTGCCCATTTTCCTTATCTTTCTCCCATAGCTACTTTGAGGCAGAGCTTGGGCCCTGAAGCTGAAGTTCTGGGCTGGAGTCCCAACCCTTACCACGTTAACAGCTGCTTGTCCTTCCGTCTCATCACCAATGAGAGAAATAGTATCTCTGGGAGGAATTGAAGAGGCTACAAAAGGAATTCATACATAAAGTGCTCATAGACCCCAGTTCAATTCCTGGGTCAGGAAGATCCCCTGGAGAAGGGATAGGTTACCAACTCCAGTACTGTTGGGCTTCCCTGGTGGCTCAGATGGTAAAGAATCTGCCTGCAGTGTGGGAGACCTGGGTTCAATCCCTGGGTTGGGAAGATCCCCCGGAGGAGGGCATGGCAACCCACTCCAGTATTCTTGCCTGGAAAAATTCCCTGGACAGAGGAGCCTAGCGGGCTATAGTCCATGGGGTTGCAAAGAGTCGGACACGACTGAGTGACTAAGCACAGCACAGTCTCAGGTTCACAGTCGGTGCTCAATAATTGCAAGCCACTGTTATTCCAGGCTGTCAGTGTTAAGCCAGCTTCCTTACATGCCTGGATTCACATCTCTTGCCTTCCACAAAGTGTCACAAATGCTATGAAGGAAAAGGCTCAGGGCATCTAGAAGTGACTGAACCCAAGAAGGGGGTCGTGGGAACTCCGTTTTGTGGCTGTTTGATCAGCAGCACAGGTGACAACCTGGGGCTTGTGATTGGCCATCTGAACGGACATGAGAAGTCTGGTGGGACTAAGCCCTTCTCCCATGGGATCTGATACTATCTTGAGGTGGATGGTGTCAGAACTAGATAAACTGTTGGACACCCAGCTGGTGTCAGAGAATTACATGACGTGTGGAAAACCCGCATATCTGGTGTCAGAGGTAGTGAGCATGCGTGTGTACAGAAGAAACACAGGAGTGTATTTTTCCTACACACCTGGCCAGTGATTTGACCAGCTGTCACTCAAAACGAATGGTCAATTCCAACTTGCTCTTCTGCCAACCAAGGCCCGGGACAAATTTTGAGCTTTCTGACCTAATGATGATGTCTCTTTCTAACACTGCCCAGTTCTCTGAATTACAATGATTATCCCCCAAGACCTCCTCATACCAACACCTGCTGCAGACCTTTCCCTGAGATGACACTGCAAAGAATCCTTGTCACCATTTCTCTTCCTGCAGCCATGGCAGGCATCACTCATAGATCAGAGTTCTTTCCTCCTGAGCCTCAGTTACCCCTACAGAACATGCCACAGAAGCCATGAAGAGTGAGACCTGTGAGAGCCACCCTTCCCTGGGAAAAGCAGGACCCAGGGCATGTTGATGTGCTCTTTTCCTTTCTCGGGAGAAATTTAGAAGAAAACTGCATCAAGGCCAGCTTTGCACAATAAGACTTAGGAAATGCACTTGGAGAGTAGAGACGTGACGGGAGGGTGATGACAATAAAGAACGACGTGCAGCTTCAAGCAACGATGAGAGGTGGGTTACCGGATCTACCAGCTCAGGTTCTGTTCATTTGATGACCTGACATCAGCTCTGCTCAAGTCCAACCTTTCTTTCTGCAGGAGGAGCACTAGAACCCCTGCATGATCGGTGTGATGGGGGCTGCCACCTGTGCCTACCTTGGACTTGACGGCCAGGATGATCTTGGGCAGGGCCACAACGAGGCACTTGAGAGCAATGGTGATATACTTGAGCACAAAGTCTGCGATGCCCACGATCCACAGCAGGTCGAAGAAGTCCAGTGTCTCCAGGTTGGGCTTCAGGAATATGAGGCTAGGAGAGGAGTCAGAGTGTCAGAGTGCTCACTTAGGACCACTGGCCCTTGGCAGCTCCTTCTACTCACTCTGGGAGCCTTGTAAATATTACCTGTAGAAAGAGCACTAAACTGCGAGTCAGACATCTGTGTTCTGTTCCTGAATATGCTACTAACTTGCTGTGTGACCTCAGGTGGCTATCTTAACCTCTCTGAGCCTCAGTTCCCCTGAGAGTTAAATGATGAGCTTGGCCTAGAACATCATAAGTTAAAGTCCCCTCCAGTTTTATGGGTCCACAACAGGCTTCCACAAGAGAAACTGGAAGGAAGGGAAGCAGAGAAAAAAAGCTGACCAGCACCATGAAGGAGGGAGAGAGAAGCAGGGAGGAAGGTTTTGATGTGTGACAGCATGCTAAGCCCTTTACTCACTGTATCTTATTGTTCTGTGCAGTAAGCATTGCTTACCCTCACTTTATAAATGAGGCACTAAAGCTTGGAGAGGTTAGGTAAGTTACCCAAAGTCATACTGCATGCTAAGCATACAGGCATGAGTATCAGACAGACTTGAATTTGAATCCAGGCTTCTCCATTTTTTGAACACTAGGCAAATCGTATTCTTTCTATAAGCCTCAGTGTTCTCATCAATAAAATGGGAATCTTTCTGTCCCTCCTAGGGTTATTGGTGGGATTCGATAATAGACATACTACAGACTCTGCCAAGCAGCATTGACAATGATAACCACATCTCTACGAGGCAGGCACTGTTATCTACCCATTTTGCAGGCGAGAAAATGGAGACACAGAAAGGTAAAGGAACATGCAGATAGTCCTACAAATACGAAAGAACAGTGGTAGATTTGAACCCAGGTGTGCTAGCTGCAATTACTGCCCTCAGTCCTTACTCTACAGTAGTGCTGCTTGGAGTGTGTAATCCCTCTTACCCATCCATGACCAGGTAAGGCAACCTCACACTCAACTTCTGTACTTCACTCACGGGAGACAGACAAAAAGTCATTCTCAAACTGACCCTGGTCCATGGCCCACATGTGGAGCAGCACTGCTATCTGTCACCTCTGCAGATGATGGTATTATTCATGTTAATAATATCTTGGTTCTTTACATCATGGTGGCCCTACTCCACCTGCTGTGTCTCAAGTCATTTCATCTTCCCAAGGGCTCTGATTGGTAGGCACTATGATTATTGCATTTTGAGCTGGGGAGTCTGGAGTTCTCTGACTTCATGGAGCCCACAGTATCTCAGCTAGAATGTGGAGCTAGGATTGGAACCAGCACCCAAACCGTGCTGGGCCCCTCGCTTTTCTTTCTGCTGGATTAGAAGCTCCAAGGAAAGGCCACTCCGAGTCGTGCCTGTCCCCCCAACACAGTGCACACAGCCCAGACTGAGTGCTTTCTAAACTCTTCCCACATACTCTGCTGGGCTGGCAGACAACAGTGCAAGCTGAGGTCCCCTGATGAGAGCATTCTAGGAGTCAAATGGTCTGTTTTCTTACGTTTATTTTTAAAAATCAATTTCTATTTATAATAAAGATCTTTGAAGAGCTAGACTATGGGCTAAATCAATGAAAACAATCTATTTTGGCAATCTCTCATGATACTGTCAGTCTCCTTCCACATCTGAGCCCCATCTCCATGGGATGCCTCGTCTCCAAGTCTGAGATGCACCCAGGTTACGACATGGGGAAAGGCGGGCGGCCCTGAGCTCCTCTCTTCGTCTCTGCTCTTGTCCCTCCCTGGGCATATCCCA